>NC_091827.1:136849670-138049670 GCF_038994185.2 Dermacentor albipictus | reverse complement strand
GATTCTCTGGCAAACGGGATTTCCCAGAGAATCCCGTTACCCAGAGAATCCCGTTTCCCATTTTCCCAGAGAATCCCGTTTCCCAGAGAAAAACGAACGCGCACCAAGGTGCGCCGCGCGCTGGTCGGGGGAGAAGGATAAAAACGCATGCGCTCTGGCTGGCTCTGGCAGCGCGCGTGTAGCGTGAACAAGAAAACTGAAGAGTCTGAATGTGTGAACAAAAGTCAAACTATAAAAAATAAATATGAAGTAATTATGTTTGCTTGCTTTACTGTTTAGACATCGATGCTTTGGCGCAGGTGAAAAACAAGTTAATATTCTTTTCTGGGACATGACGGCGCAAATGAACCACCACAACGCTTCGTTTCACAGGACCTCGCTGCGCGCTTTGCCAACTTGTATGACATTGTGTTGATTTGGCTTGCCTCGTTCTATGGTGCGATGTACGACTTTAGAAAAGGCAATACACATTTGTTATCACATGCTTAAAAGAACATTAAACCCACAAGGTTCCGGAATTCAAAATCTAAAGCCCGGCTTTGGAAATGTCGGTGCACCTTTCGCATCAAAAGTTTACGAGAACTTTACGCCCATAAGGTATCGGAAGTAAAATCCATAAGCTCCGTAGATTTCGAGGCCTCCGCGAGATACTGCGACGAGCCCACTCGTCATCGAAACACCTTTGAAACTTTGCGCTCGGATAGGGCTCCTTGCCTTATGTGACTCCAGCAGCATGGCAGTTGCCACGAAATCCAGCCCTAGTTCGCAATGCTCTCGCCGAAATGTCTTTTCGAGCATAAAGAAATTCTAGTCGAAATCCCAAATGATTTCCGCTGCATGGGTTCTTTTGGTTGGCGGTATATGACAGTACAAAAACATTTCGGGAGTGCGGGGAGGGGGGGTCTGAAGCCCCATAAACCCCTCTGGGTACGCCCCTGCTAAACTGGTGTTTGTACATTTCGTCTCCATCGAAATGCAGCCACGGTGGCCTGGAGGACAATATAAGAAAGGTGGTGGGCATGACTTCAGTCATGATGTCCCCGAAGTACTTTAAGATCGTCGTCGCCGGTATCGGCATATGCCTAACGCCATTGGCGTTTTTTTCCATTTCCCAGCAATACTTGTAGGTGCTGTTTCATAGGTGTTGACATGCACCCTCTCACCCTCCCACTTTCACTTTCCCGTATTATTTAGTGCTGTGCTTTCACGATGTATCACGATGGATTTCGAACTTGCCTACAAGCTATGCGCTATTTATGCGATGTTTGAACAATATATTTAAGCTTATGAGCAATTATCTCTTTCGTTTGTTTTTTTGCAGGTTAATTTTCACGATATTTTTTCTCGCAGATCTTGGTCCACCAAAATTGGCCTCGCACAGAACCAGTGGCCAAACTCTGCATTTACACTTGCAAGCGGCACGAAACCAAGACTCGGGAAAACGACGATGCGCGGTGGCTTTGTCCTTAGCATGCGGCGATCGATTTAGCTCGCGGCGACCCCCCGGGTGCAAGTAAGTGCCAGCAGCACACGAGGTCCTTGACTGTACGGAGGCGTGTGGTGGTTTCGAAGGCTGCGGCGGAAGTGGCCCTCAGAGTGCGCACTTTTTTGCTTCCCTTCTCCTTTCCAATCATCTTATTTTGGTCCATTGGACAGGGCTGCGGCGCTTGCAGAACAACAACCGCGCCACCTTTTAACCTCCACGCATCGTGGCTCTCGGTTTGTCTTCAGTCTTTCATGTTTCGCTTAGACGAGGCCCTGTCCTCTGCTTGTCAGGTGACTGGCCTAGCCGAGAAGAGGCGGATCTGTATGCTCCGAATGTTTTGTCTGCCTTGCCCAGGAATCAATATTTTTTCCATCCGTGACAAGCCTTCGAAAGGGTGATTGCCTACTACAAATGTCTCGTTCGAGACGTCAGGTCAAGAACCAGCACGAGTCACGCCTGCAGTGCGTTACATGGGAAACAGCACAAGGCTGTAGCGTTTAGGAACATTTACTTGCTCTTAATATACATAAGTATAGCGCTCTATATTGGTTTGTCCTCATAATGTTGCCAGTAGGAAGCGAGGGTCCCTGCTGCGGAAAATTAATAATCGCGTCCCAGAAAACATGAGAAACAAGAAAAAGCCAGGACGAGAATGGCCTCGTACATGTCAATAGCGGTTGTAATTGTTATCTTGGTGATGGGCGCACTTTTTTGCTTCCCTTCTTCTTTCCAATCATATTATTTTGGTCCATCGGACAGGGCTGCGTCCCAGAAATAGAACGTACCAGAAGTATGGTAACGTACATTTCCGCATTTACATATGACGGCGGATATAATAGTGAATTCGGGTTTAATGGCGCAAAAGCGACTAAAGCAGTGCTGCACCAGCCGCAATATATTAAGAAATGAAATGTTAAAGCAGCGAAAGCTACGTTACTTTATAGTCTGTGCAAAAAACCGGTTTCTTCTAAAAAGCTCAACGAGTCAGTGAAGGGCACTAGCGGTTCATCTCCGAGTATTGAGGTGGGGTGTAAAGGTATGTGTAAGTTATAGAGATTCTGTACAAGCTGTGCATTACTGTAAGTGGTTCACGGAACGAATCGCAAGTTGGCGGGTTTCGTTCTGAAGTAGAAAATTGTGAGTCAGGTGTGTATGCCCAACTCGGAGACTACATAGGATCACCTCATAGAAGCGTTGTTGGTGACTACACATCTTTCGCTCGCTAAGCAGGGGTATTATTGTGTGTAACTTGTTGTTTATGCAAAATCCCATTCTGATTGCCACTTTGATGCCAGGGCCTTATGAATAGCTCGGATACTGTCTCTGTATGGAAGTATTGTTTGCGTTATGCCTTCGTGCGGCTGCCATGAACGCGCAACTTTCTGCTGCTTCATTCACTGGTATCCCAACACGGCTTGGGACCCAGCTGAATTGTATGGTTCTTCCATACTTATTATGAGCCACCCTGTTTAGGATATCACCAATCAGGGGTTAAGACGTGGAGTTAAGGTTTAGAGCTCTGAGGGCGCTTAAAGAATTGGTATATATGATATGATTGATCTGCTTGTCGGTGGTATTTTTTTTTTTACTGCCGTCCCTATCGTATCAACTTCTACGGTAAAGACTGAAGAAAAATTATTTATCCGAATGCTAACTTCCCACTTTTTCGCTATGTTTCCGACACCTACATATTTTGTTTCAGAGCCGTCAGCGTAAAATTCCGTGTAGTTTTTATACTTTTCTTGAACAGCTCGGAAATCTTGTATTACGTGTTCTAAAGAAAAAAAGACATTCGACAAGATGTCTTAGTGTCCAGTCACATAGCTGTGAAAAGTTGTACCATGGGGGCAATCTTGGTGGCCTTTCAGCAGCCTGCAGGGTCTCAGGAGGAACATCATGTCTGACTGTATTCTTTGTGTCGTAAGGTAAGAGGCCGAATCATGTTCGGTTTGTTTGTTTAGTCTACCCGTGATTTGCACAGCGTTACGATGTTGTAGCATATATGTTGTGGTCATGACCGAATTCTCAATACATCTGAAAGTGTAAGTAGTGCTCTGCGGTGCGGTAAGGAAGGCTCATTGCAGTCAGCATTTAAACTTTGGACAGGCGATGTTCTGTAGGCGCGGCACGCCAGTCGTATGCCGAGATTATGAACTGGAGCAAGTCGCTTGATGTATGACTGCCTAGCTGCATCATAAGGTACACTTCCGTAGTCGAGGATGCTACGTACAAGGGACCGGTATATAAGAAGTATACAGGTTCGGTCAGATTCCCAGGGCTTCTGCGATTACACCTTGATGATATTTAATGCTTTATTTGCTTTAATTTTACTTGCGTTAATGTGGGTCAGGAAGTTCAGCTTTGTGTGAAATGTTACGCCCAAAAATGTTGGGTCGTCTTTGACCAGCAACGTTGTACCATCCAGTGTGAGAACTCGATTGCAGTGTAACGCTCGTTTCTGGGAGAACTGTAACAGTTTGGTCTGTTGAAAAACGGAATCCATTTTTGCCAGCCCACTGCGTGAGATTATTTATCGTTATTTGTAATTGTCTTTCGCAAGTGGGAAGAGTTGAGACGCGGTAAGCAAGTTGCAAGTAGTCGACATATGTTGAATGCATTACAGAAGATGGCATGACCTTATTAACAAAGTTCATTTTGACTATGAAGAATGTCGTGCTCAGAATGCAGCCCGTTAAAACGCCATTTTCTTGTGTAAATATGCGTGACAGTATTGTGCCGTGACGCACCTGAAATGTTCTGCTAGCTATGAGATCAGACAGCCAGCTTAGCATTCTGCCACGCACTCACAAGTCAGGCAAGTCTCTTAAAATTCCCTACTGCCACGTGGTATCAAACGCTTTTTTTCAATCGATGAAAAATGCGAGATAGTGTTGTTCATGCAGAAACGCGTTACGTATTTCATGTTCTACAGGTTTTCCCGTTCAGTTCAATCCAAACGCCATTGAAGATAATCCAGGTGCCAGCCAATTTATTCCGAGCACCAGCATTTTTAATCCAAGTTCCAATAATTTAATCCATGCGCCACGACATTTAAACCCAGCGCCATCCGAATTAATCCACGTGCCAACTCATTTTATCCTTGCGCCAGGCATTTTAATCCAAGTGCCACACATCTAAATCCCAGTGCCAGTCAATTTAATCCTGTTGGTATTTCATTGAGAAACAAATAATTCTTGCAGAAGAGGTCGTACCAGGCGTCATGAATGCTGTCTATTCATTGATGTGATCACTATATTGGCGTCAGCACTATAGGAGCAGAGTTTTCACGCTACCAGTGTCATCATGGCTGCTTCAGAAACACTTCCGCGTGTTATACCGCTCGCTCATTTCCTCCTTTCCGAGTCGCATTTCCGAGTGACAAGAGTGACTCACATAAGTCGGTCAGAATCCTGACGGATATTACGCAACTTGGGTTGCGATCAAGACATGCGATTTCCTTCCCTATCGTCTTGCATATCGATCGACATTGTTCGCAAGGGTAAAAACTTGCTCACCATTACGCAGGCACTTGACATAAACACTAAGCGATTGAATATAGCTCACTAAGCTTGTATCTAGCATGAACTCTTATGCTTCCAAATTGCATATCGAAAGAAATGGTTCTGAAAATGTAACAGCTTCTTCTTGAGTGACATGATTAGCTCACTACTGGCCTACTCGACGTCACCGCCATCGCATTTCTCCTCACCTGCCTACTACAATATCAAAGGAAATCGCTTTCGCAGGTGAAAAACCTCCTCCCTATCACTGATTCAAGCGACGTGGTCACTAGTGACCCTCGTGACGTCACCACGCTTCTCACGCATGCACTATCCTAAACTGCCAGCATGCATAGAAAACGAAGTGACTTAAAAAGGGTAATAAGTGGCTCACTATCACCCAGCCAATGATGTGATCACTAGTTACTCACATGACGTCATTATGGTTCTCACCCTACCATGCACTCACCGAACCTGCCAGCATGCATATCAAACGAAATGGCTTTTGAACAGCAAGAACCTGCTCATTATTACAAAGTCGAATGAGGTGATCACTGGTGACTCACGTGACGTCACCACGGCTCTCACCCAACCATGCACTCCCCTAACCTGCCGACATGCATATCAAACGAAATGGATTTTAAGAGAAAGAACCTGCTCATTTTCACAAAATAGAATGCGGTGATCACTAGTGACTCACATGACGTCATCATGGTTCTCATCGAACCATGCACTCTCCTAACCTGCCGACATGCATATCAAACGAAATGGCTTTTGAAGAACGAGAACCTGCTCATTATCACAAAGTTGAATGAGGTGATCCCTAGTGACTCACGTGACGTCACCACGCGGTTTATCCACCCATGTACTCTACAAATCTGCCGACATGCATATCAAACGAAACGGCTTTCAAAGAGTAACAACCTGCTCATTATCACAAAGTAGAATGAGGTGATCGCTAGTAACTTACGTGATCTCACCACGGCTGTCACCCAACCATGCACTCTCCTAACCTGCCGACATGCATATTGTCACGTGGTAGTGACGGTAAAGAGAGAACACAGTAGCAGTACTGTGAAAGACAAAACTAGCTTTTATTGGGCGAACCTGTGCCCACAAAACAGGCTACACTTAAAGCACAACGATAGCGGCGAACACAGTCGGCGATCGTCGAAAATCTGATCAGCGGGTCGAGCGCGTCGGCTTTTATACTGCAGTCGTCGAATGTTCCAGACTAACCGTTCGGACCCGCGTGCCTTCCACAAAGTTCTACACCATTCGCGTCACGCGATGAAATCAGATAAGACAGGGTTCGGCGACAACAGACAGCCGGATAGAAGCATCGATAACTTTACAGAAACTTCGGATACATGCAGGCGCATCCCGCGCTGTGCGATTACTTTTGTTAGGCGGCGAAACGTGGTCGTCCGATAAAAATAAGCACACGCGTCAATACCCCCCTCTTAAAAAGCATCGACCCGATGCTACATACAAGCGAAATAAAAACACCCGTAGCAAAGAAAACAACAACAAAAAATAAGGAATTTCGTCAGCGTCCGTAAAAGGGTTTAAGGCGCACCACGTGGAGCACTTCAGATCGTGCGCGGCACCGCTGTGAATGCGAAGTGCCGTCTGGCACGACCTCATAGTCCAGAGCGCCAATACGTCGGATGACCTTGTAGGGTCCGAAATAGCGTCGGAGTAGTTTCTCACTGAGTCCTCGTCGGCGTATCGGTGTCCAAACCCAAACACGGTCGCCGGGCTGGTACTCAACAAAGCGTCGTCGGAGGTTGTAGTGTCGGCTGTCGGTCCTCTGTTGGTTCTTGATCCGTAGGCGGGCGAGCTGTCGGGCTTCTTCGGCGCGCTGGAGATAGCTAGCGACGTCAACATTCTCTTCGTCAGTGACGTGGGGCAGCATGGCGTCGAGCGTCGTCGTCGGGTTCCTGCCGTAAACCAGCTTAAACGGCGTGATCTGTGTTGTTTCTTGCACCGCCGTGTTGTAAGCGAATGTTACGTACGGCAGGACGGCATCCCACGTCTTGTGTTCGACGTCGACGTACATCGCTAGCATATCGGCGAGGGTCTTATTCAGCCGCTCCGTAAGACCATTCGTCTGCGGGTGGTAGGCCGTGGTCCTCCTGTGCCTTGTCTGACTGTATTTCAGAATGGCTTGGGTGAGCTCCGCTGTAAAGGCCGTTCCTCTGTCGGTGATGAGGACTTCTGGGGCGCCATGTAGAAGCAGGATGTTTTCGACAAAGAATTTCGCCACTTCGGCTGCGCTACCTTTCGGCAGTGCTTTAGTTTCAGCGAAGCGGGTGAGGTAGTCTGTCGCCACGACGATCCACTTATTACCGGTTGTTGACGTCGGAAAGGGTCCCAGCAAGTCCATCCCGATCTGCTGGAATGGTCGGCAAGGAGGCTCGATTGGCTGTAGTAATCCGGCTGGCCTTGTCGGCGGTGTCTTGCGTCGCTGACAGTCTCGGCATGTTCTGACATAACGGGCGACGTCGGCGGTCAGGCGCGGCCAATAATACTTTTCTTGTATCCTCGATAGTGTCCGGGAAAACCCGAGGTGTCCAGTGGTCGGATCGCCATGTAGGGCGTGCAATAAGTCTGGACGAAGTCCTGACGGGACAACAAGAAGGTAGTTTGCGCGGACTGGTGAAAAGTTCTTCTTCACGAGTAGATTGTTTCGAAGCGTGAAGGAAGATAATCCGCGCTTAAATGCCCTGGGGACAACGTCGGTGTGCCCTTCCAAATATTCCACCAGGCCTTTTAGCTCCGGGTCTGCCCGTTGCTTTTCAGCGAAGTCTTCCGCGCTTATCATGCCAAGGAAGGCGTCGTCATCTTCGTCATCTTGCGGCGGCGGGTCAATGGGGGCGCGTGATAGGCAATCGGCATCGGAGTGTTTTCGTCCGGACTTGTAGGTTACAGTGATGTCGTATTCTTGTAGTCTGAGGCTCCACCGCGCCAGTCGTCCTGAAGGATCCTTTATACTCGCTAGCCAACACAACGCGTGATGGTCACTGACGACTTTGAATGGCCTGCCATAAAGATAAGGGGGAAATTTAGCTGTAGCCCAAACGATGGCGAGGCATTCCTTTTCGGTCGTAGAATAGTTGCTTTCCGCTTTTGACAGCGACCGGCTAGCGTAAGAGATCACCTCTTCGACTCCGTTTTTCCTTTGGACTAGAACGGCACCGAGGCCTAGGCTACTGGCGTCAGTATGGATTTCTGTATCGGCGTACTCGTCGAAGTGCGCAAGTACCGGCGGCGACTGCATGCGTCGTTTGAGTTCTTCAAATGCGTCGGCCTGCGGCGTTTCCCACTTGAACTCAACATCACATTTAGTTAGACGTGTCAACGGCTCGGCGATGCGTGAAAAGTCCTTGACAAAGCGCCTGTAGTAGGCACACATGCCAAGGAATCTACGCACTGCCTTCTTGTCGGTGGGCTGCGGGAACTTTGCGATGGCAGCTGTTTTCTGGGGGTCGGGGCGTACTCCGGATTTACTGATGACGTGGCCTAGGAACAGAAGCTCGTCGTAAGCGAAGCGGCATTTTTCTGGCTTCAGAGTGAGCCCTGACGACTTGATGGCCTCTAGTACTGTGGCAAGCCGCCTAAGGTGGTCGTCGAAATTTCCGGCGAATACAACGACGTCATCCAAGTAAACTAGACAGGTCTGCCATTTCAATCCCGCTAAAACCGTGTCCATCACGCGCTGGAACGTTGCAGGCGCCGAGCACAGTCCAAATGGCATAACCTTGAACTCGTAGAGGCCGTCTGGGGTGATGAAGGCGGTCTTTTCGCGATCTCTTTCGTCGACTTCTATTTGCCAATAGCCAGACTTGAGGTCCATCGAGGAGAAGTACTTAGCGTTGCAGAGCCGATCCAATGCGTCGTCTATCCGTGGAAGGGGGTATACGTCCTTCTTCGTGATCTTGTTCAGACGACGATAATCGACGCAGAAACGTATGGTTCCGTCCTTTTTCTTCACCAGCACAACAGGGGATGCCCACGGGCTTTTCGACGGCTGGATGATGTCGTCGCGCAGCATTTCGTCGACTTGTTCTCTTATAGCTTCGCGTTCTCGCGGCGAAACTCGGTAAGGGCTCTGGCGGAGTGGTCGAGCGTACTCCTCGGTGATTATGCGATGCTTGGCGACTGGTGTTTGTCGAATCCTCGATGTCGTCGAAAAGCAGCCTTTGTATCGTCGGAGCAGACTTCTGAGCTGCTGTTGCTTAATCACTGGGAGACTTGGATTAATGTCGTAGTCTGGTTCGGGAACCATGGTCGTCGGGCTACATGCGGCGGAATCCGAGAGGACAAACGCATTACTGGTTTCCACAATTTCTTCGATGTACGCGATCGTCGTGCCCTTGTTGATGTGCTTGAACTCCTGGCTGAAGTTTGTCAGCAACACTTCAGTTTTCCCTCCATGCAGTCGAGCGATCCCTCTTGCGACGCAAATTTCACGGTCAAGCAGTAGACCTTGGTCACCCTCGATGACACCTTCTACGTCGGCAGGCGTTTTGGTGCCTACGGAAATGACAATGCTGGAGCGAGGAGGGATGCTGACTTGACTTTCGAGCACACTTAAGGCACGGTGACTACTAGAGCTCTCCGGTGGTATCGCTAGATCTTCCGACAGCGTTATGGACTTCGACTTCAGGTCGATGATTGCGCCGTGTTGGTTCAGGAAGTCCATGCCGAGAATAACGTCTCGCGAACACTCTTGCAGGATAACGAAGGTGGCAGGGTAAGTACGGTCATGAACGGTAATTCTTGCCGTGCAGATTCCAGTCGGCGTAATGAGGTGTCCTCCAGCGGTCCGAATTTGGGGACCCTCCCATGCAGTCTTAACCTTCTTTAACTGGGCGGCGATGTGTCCACTCATTACAGAGTAATCGGCCCCTGTGTCGACTAAGGCAGTGACTGCGTGGCCGTCTAGAAGTACGTCGAGGTCGGTGGTTCTTTGTCTGGCGTTACAGTTGGGTCTTGGCGTCGGATTACGGCTGCGTCGTGTTGAACTGAAGCTGGAACGTTGCGTCGTCAAGTCGTCTTTCGTCGGTGTAGTCTTGGCTTCGCGACTTCTTCGGGACGGCGGCGTGTCGTCATTAGGTCGTCGAGATGATTTCTTCGTCATGTTCGTCGACGGCGGAGGATCTTCGTCAGTTCGACGAACAGCTCTTTACCGTCACTACCCAGCACCTCCACCAGATGTCACGTGGTAGTGACGGTAAAGAGAGAACACAGTAGCAGTACTGTAAAAGACAAAACTAGCTTTTATTGGGCGAACCTGTGCCCACAAAACAGGCTACACTTAAAGCACAACGATAGCGGCGAACACAGTCGGCCATCGTCGAAAATCTGATCAGCAGGTCGAGCGCGTCGGCTTTTATACTGCAGTCGTCGAATGTTCCAGACTAACCGTTCGGACCCGCGTGCCTTCCACAAAGTTCTACACCATTCGCGTCACGCGATGAAATCAGATAAGACAGGGTTCGGCGACAACAGACAGCCGGATAGAAGCATCGATAACTTTACAGAAACTTCGGATACATGCAGGCGCATCCCGCGCTGTGCGATTACTTTTGTTAGGCGGCGAAACGTGGTCGTCCGATAAAGATAAGCACACGCGTCAATATCAAACGAAATGGCTTTTTTTACAAACTGTTCACTATCACGTAATCGAATGAGGTGATAACTAGTGACTCATGTGACGTTACTACATCCGCGTGCGAGCGTCAACTCCCCTTACCTGTATGTCAAAAGAAATGGTTATTAAAGGGAAGGTAGCTGCTTACTATCCCTCATTAACATGACATGATCACTAGCGACTTACGATGCACTGTTCCGAGGAAGTCGCTCAAGATATCTTGTTAGAAAGCAGGCGAATTGACATGTGCAGTCCCTGTAATGATGGTGACTCACATTACGTCACCATGAAGACTATTTAGCAAGCACTCGCCATTAGGGCTGCATTATTACCAAATATTTTTAAAAGCCGAGATATGCAAACTTAATGACACCGTTTTCTTACAAATTAATTGGTCATTATGGAACTATGGTTCTAGTATGGCCAGCAACCTTCTTATGCTACCGACCTCAAAAGAAAATATCATTGCACAGGCTTACACTTTGATGGTTGCCGCGCGTTAATCAAATATAAGTGTAAAATTGACGAATAGCTGAATCTCAGATGTGGGGGATTGAGTGCGCATTCTTTCCCCTAAAGCTCGAGGATGGTCTGCGAGAAGTACCACCGACAAAATAGCGCCGTGATGTAATTTATGCGACATCTCGCTCGACACCGGATGTGCCAAGATACGGTAAGATCTTTTGAATGAAAAGATGTAATTTATTTGATGCGGTATTTCATTTCACAAGATACCAGGGCACTTCCTGAATGGGATTATATAAACACACCGAGAACAGCTACATGCCCTCCTCTCTAAGCATAGCCTGAACCAAAAATGTTGTGCCTATCAAATACAGCACTATCCACGCGTTGAACAAGCGGCATTTCGTGTTGTGCAGCATTCACAAGCAACGAGCGCCTGTGCTCCTTTTGTGTGACTCCTTGTGGAGTCACCAGCACTGCGTCGCGCCGCTCACTGAGCTACTGTTTTAAACTTGGACAAAAACTCCTCAACTGGATTAAAAAAGGGCTGTATGGTGGCAGGCGCTTCATGTAATGGTTCGAGCTGACCAGATTTGCCTGTTCTGCGCGATTGTGAGCGGGAGCATTGGCGAAAATGAAGACGGCCTCTGTATGCCGCTCCTCCGAGTCAACCTGGGCCGAAACGTCGGGGAGAAAGTCATTGAATACGATCCAATGGACTCTTTCGACAATTCGCCAGTGAAGCACACCGTTTGCCGAAATGCAGGCGATGATGTTAATGTTCGCGCGTTTCGTCGAAGTCGTCGTCTGGAGCGCTGCGGTGCCCTTTTTTTCCCGGCCTAATTTTATTGAGCAGCATATATTGTAATTTGTTTCGTCGGCGTAAAAGCGGAAAAGCCGGTGCCCATTGTCAGCGGGGCCCACGTCGGAGCGGTTGCGGTCCACCGGCCTCTGGGTCGCTAATTTGTTGGAGTAGGTGCGTGCGTCGAGGAGGCGGTCAACAGGACTGGTGCTGATTGTGAGGCCAGGTATTGCTTGTTCAACGGTTAGCTCTATCTGTTTCAGCGTGAACACTGAGTTTCCATCGTCAGTTCTTGTCACGACGGCGACAACGCCGGCACCAAACTCTCTGATGGTGCCCCCCGTTTTCAGAGACACTTCACGGTATGTCGCTGCGATTGACCTTACAGTTTTTAGGTTTATGCACAGTGTCTCCACGAGTTGTCTCAGATCTCTGCCACGCCTTGCGACATCGATGATTTTTGGTCGGTCGACGTCAGGCACCTTGTTGTTTTTCCTTCGCGAGTTATTTGGATCCTTGAACGGAGGGCCCGCTTTCGCACGATGCACGCCTGTTCGCTTTCAAGAGTCCCAGCTTCCATGGCGGTCAGCGTAGGTAAAAATCAAGCACAGCAGTAGCACGGGGAGCACATAATAAAAGGTCAGACTGCCACTATTACAGAAGCGCCGTGAACGTCGCTGAATGTAGTGACGTCGTATAAGTCACTAGTGATCACCTCATTCGACTATGTGATAGTGAGAAGTTTGTAAGTCTTTAAAAGCCATTTCGTTTAATATGCATGCCGGCTGGTTATGAGAGTGCTTGGTTAGGTGAGAACCATGGTGACGTCACGTGAGTCACTAGTGATCACCTCATTCGACTTTGTGATAATGAGCAGGTTTTTACTCTTTGAAAGCCGTTTCGTTTGATATGCATGTTGGCAGATTAGTACAGTGCATGGGTGGGTAAACCGCGTGGTGACGTCAGGTAAGTCACTAGGGATCACCTCATTCTACTTTGTGATAATGAGCAAGGTCTTGCTCTTCAAAAGCCATGTCGTTTGATATGCGTGTCGGCAGGTTAGGAGAGTGCATGGGTGATTGAGAGCCGTGGTGACGTCACGTGAGTCATTAGTGATCACCGCATTTGACATTGTGATAATGAGCAGGTTCTTGCTTTTCAAGAGAAATTTCATTTGATATACATGTCGGCAGTTAGGAGAGTGCATGGTTGGGCATCATTAAGGAGTGTGCAATGGAAGTCGGTGGTAACTCCGTTAGGTAGGATACCAGTAAACTATCGCAGGAGACGATAGATCTGGTCAAGAAACGCCAATGTCTGAAAGCCTCTAACCCTACAGCAAGAATAGAACTGGCAGAACTTTCGAAGTTAATCAACAAGCGTACGACAGCTGACATAAGGAAGAATAATACGGATAGAATTGAACATGCTCTCAGGAACGGAGGAAGCCTAAAAACAGTGAAGAAGAAACTAGGAATTGGCAAGAATCAGATGTATGCGTTAAGAGACAAAGCCGGCAATATCATTAATAATATGGATGAGATAGTTCAAGTGGCTGAGGAGTTCTATAGAGATTTATACAGTACCAGTGGCACCCACGACGATAATGGAAGAGAAATAGTCTAGAGGAATTCGAAATCCCAAAGGTAACGCCGAAAGAAGTAAAGAAAGCCTTGGGAGCTCTGCAAAGGGGAAAGGCAGCTGGGGAGGATCAGGTAACAGCACATTTGTTGAAGGATGGTGGGCAGATTGTTCTAGAGAAACTGGCCACCCTGTATACGCAATGCCTCATGACCTTGAGCGTACCGGAATCTTGGAAGAACGCTAACATAATCCTAATCCATAAGAAAGGGGACGCCAAAGACTTGAAAAATTATAGACCGATCAGCTTACTGTCCGTTGCCTACAAGCTATTTACTAAAGTAATCGCAAATAGAATAAGGAACACCTTAGACTTCTGTCAAGCAAGGGACCAGGCAGGATTCCGTAAAGGCTACTCAACAATAGATCATATTCACACTATCAATCAGGTGATCGAGAAATGTGCGGAATATAACCAACCCCTATATATAGCTTTCATTGATTACGAGAAAGCATTTGATTGTGTCGAAACCTCAGCGGTCATGGAGGCATTACGGAATCAGAGCGTAGACGAGCCGTATGTAAAAATACTGAATGATATCTATAGCGGCTCCAGAGCCACCGTAGTCCTCCATAAAGAAAGCAACAAAACCCCAATAAAGAAAGGCGTCAGACAGGGAGATACGATCTCTTCAATGCTATTCACAGCGTGTTTACAGGAGGCATTCAGAGACCTGGATTGGGAAGAATTGGGGATAAAAGTTGATGGAGAATACCTTAGCAATTTGCGATTCGCTGGTGATATTGCCTTGCTTAGTAACACAGGAGAGCAATTGCAATGCATGCTCACTGACCTGGAGAGGCAAAGCAGAAGGGTGGGTCTGAAAATTATTCTGCAGAAAACAAAAGTAATGTTTAACAGTCTCGGAAGAGAGCAGCAGTTTACAATAGGTCGTGAGGCACTGGAAGTGGTAAGGGAATACATCTACTTAGGGCAGGTAGTGACGGCGGATTCGGATCATGAGACGGAAATAATCAGAAGAATAAGAATGGGCTAGGGTGCGTTTGGCAGGCATTCTCAGATCATGAACAGCAGGTTGCCATTATCCCTCAAGAGAAAATTGTATAATAGCTGTGTCTTACCAGTACTCACCTACGGGGCAGAAACCTGGAGGATTACGAAAAGGGTTTTACCCAAATTGAGGACGACGCAACGACCTATGGAAAGAAGAATGATAGGTGTAAAGTTAAGGGATAAGAAAAGAGCAGATTGGGTGAGGGAACAAACACGAGGTAATGACACCTTAGTTGAAATCAAGAAAAAGAAATGGGCATGGGCAGGACATGTAATGAGGAGGGAGGATAACCGATGGTCATTAAGGGTTACGGACTGGATCCCAAGGGAAGGGAAGGGTAGCAAGGGGCGGCAGAAAGTTAGGTGGGCGGATGAGATTAAGAAGCTTGCAGGGACGGCATGGCCACAGTTAGTACATGACCTGGGTTGTTGGAGAAGTATGGGCGAGGCCTTTGCCCTGCAGTGGGCGTAACCAGGTTGATGATGATGATGACGATGGTTGGGTGATAACCATGATGACTCACGTGAGTCACCAGTGATCACCTCATTCGACTTTGTAATAATGAGCAGGTTCTTGCTGTTCAAAAGCCATTTCGTTTGATATGCATGCTGGCAGGTTATGAGAGTACATGGTTGGATAAGAACCATAATGCCGTCATGTGAGTCACTACTGATCACATCATCGGCTGTGTGATAGTGAACCAGTTATTGTCGAGCCGGATTCAGAGGCCGTCTTCATTTTCGCCAACGCTCCCGCTCACAATCGCGCAGAACAGGCAAATCTGGTCAGCTCGAACCATTCCATGAAGCACTTGCCACCATACAGCCCTTCTTGAATCCCTTTGAGAAGTTTTTGTCCAAGGGTAAATGTCAAGTTAAACAGTACCTCAGTGAGCGGCGCAACGCAGTGCTGGTGACTCCACAAGGAGTCACACAAAAGGAGCACAGGCGCTCGTTGCTTGCGAATGCTGCACAACACGCAATGCCACTTGTTCAACGTGTGGATTGTGCTGCATTTGATAGGCACAACTTTTTTACCTTTATGAACCTTTTATGAGCCGCTTCGTTTGATATGCATGCCGGTAGCTTAGGATAGTGTATGCGTGAGAAGCGTGGTGACGTCACGAGAGTCACTAGTGACCACGTCGCTTGAATCAGTGATAGGCAGCAGGTTTTTCACCTTCGAAAGCTATTTCCTTTGATATTGTAGTAGGCAGGTTAGGAGAAATGTGACGGTGGTGACGTCGAGTAGGTCAATAGTGACCTAATCATGTCACTCAAGAAGAAGCTGTTACATTCTCAGAACCATTTCCTTTGATATGCAATTTGGAAGCATAATAGTGCATGCAAGATACAAGCTTAGTGAGCTATATTCAATCGCTTAGTGTTTATGTCAAGTGCCTGCGTAATGGTGAGCAAGTTTTTACCCTTGCGAACAATGTCGATCGATATGCAAGACGATAGGGAAGGAAATCGCATGTCATGATCGCAACCCAGGTCGCGTAATATCCTTCAGGATTCTGACTCACTTATGTGAGTCACTCTTGTCACTCGAAAATGCGACTTGAAAAGGACGAAATGAGAGAGCGGTATAACACACGGAAGTGTTTCTGAAGCAGCCATGACGACACTAGTAGCATGGAAACTTCGCTCCTATAGTGCTGACGCCAATATATTCATCACATCAATAAGTAGACGGCCTTCATGACGGCTGTTACGACCTCTTCTGCAAGAATAGTTTGTTTCCTAATGAATTACCAACAGGATTAAATTGACTGGCACTGGGATCTAAATGTGTGGCACTTGGATCAAAATGCCTGGCGCAAGCATTAAATGAGTTGGCAGGTGGATTAATTCGGATGGCGCTGGGATTAAATGTGGTGGCGCCTGCATTTGCACGTGGATGAAAAATGCTGGCGCTGAGCCTAAATTGGCTGGCACCTGGATTATTTTCAATGGCGTTTGGATTAAATTAAGCGGGAAAACCTGCAGCCGTATGAGGTGGTCAGTTGTCGAGGAGCCTTTTCTGTATCCGCACTGGTGCGTGTCTATTAGGCTCCTTGATTCAAGGAGGAATGTGAGCCTTATGCTTATAATACTCTCGTAGGATTGGCGAGACAGCTTGTTAATGCAATGGGTCTATAGCTGCTTGAGGATGTTGCGGGCTTACCTGATTTAAAAAAAGGCACTACTACTGAATTTGGCCAGCCTCTAGGAATTACTCCAGATTTCCATATCTTGTCGAAAAATTTAAGAAGTGTTTCTAGTGATGCTTGAGATAGGTATGCCAGCATTGAGTAGTGGACGCGGTGAAGACCTGTTGCCATTTTTTTTTACCGGCAGAGAGAACTCTGTTCAATTTTTGCACTGTGAGGACTTTTTTATAAGGTTCACTTGAAGCCTTAGTAGTGGCAAGTCTCTGTTTCTGCGCCGACTCTTTATATCTTAAAAATGCATTTGTGTAGTTTGCTGAGCTGGAGACGTTGTAAAGGTGTTCGCCTAATAACTTGGCCTGGTCCTGCAGTGTAGTTCGCGTGCCTGGACATGTGAGTAGGAGTACTGTGTATGATGGGTATTCTCCTTTAAGTGTCCTCACCTGGTCCGACATTTGTTTTGACGTGACCGTATTATTAAATGAAGATATTTATTTTTTCCACGACGATTTCTCTACCTGTCTTGGAATATTCATGTTTTGCTTTGGCCAGATTGAAATTTAAAAGATTGCTATAAGTGCGGGTACCTCCGTAGGATTCTCCAGTCCTTATTTTGTTTCTTTTTGGCTTCGGTACACTCGTTCGTCAACCAGGGATTAAGCGTTTTGCGCACAATACAGGATAACTGGGGTATTGCCTTTTCTGCTGCTTAGAATATGACCTCAGTGATTTTTTGTTAAATTCGTCATTGCCCATTTCTTGCGATAAGACAACTTTGAGTTTCGCGTTTTCCATAAAAACCGGCCAGTCAGCGAGCTGTAATTTCAACTGGCGTGGCCTAGTAACTAAGGTTGGTGGTCATGATAAAAGTTTGATGGTCTCGGGTAAGTGATCACTACCACATGACGTGTCGAGGGCTGTCCATTTAAGATCAATAAAAAGAGATTATGAGCAAAAAGCTAAATCTAAAGAACTGAAACGGCGGGAAGTCGGTGAAAAGTATGTTGGTGCGCCTGAATTTAAAATGCAGATATCATTTGACAGAATAAAATCTTCAACCACTTGCCCTCTTTGGTCAGTTTGGATACTGCCCCAAAGAGTACAGGTTGCATTAAAATGCCCCACTAAAACAAATGGCTCTGGTGATTGACCTGTTACATTTTCTATGTGTTTAGTAGTAAAATGGGTGAGGCGTTGGATATACAGCGAGCAAATGGTGATGGTTTTGTGAGCTATAACGGTGACAGCAACGGCTTCTATGTGACTGGTAACGGGAACTTCTCTAGCTGGAATACCGCCCTGCACAACAATGGCTACACAACCCGAAAGCCGGTTCGTCTGAGTACGGTCGCGCCGTACAACAGTGAATCCTTTTAAAATAATTTTGTGTTTTTCGCCTTGGTTTGTTTCCTCTAAGCATAAGGCTACTAGGTATAAGTTGAATAACAGGTCTTTGATGTCACCCAAATTATGTAAGATACATTTACAATTCCAATGGATAATAAAAGCCATTATGAAATTGAAAGCTAAAAAACCGCATTAAGAGTGAATAGGAGATAAGAAAGATGTTAGTGACATAGATCTAAAGAAGGCTGATACAAAGAAGTAATAACCTTCAGGTTATCGCTTTCCTATTTAGAGTGGTTTTTGGGTCTTTGCTCCTCTTTCCGCGCTCGAGAGAGCGCTTGCCCTTCGGCGTCGATGACGCCGGGGTTCTTGGGTGGGCCTCCATCGCGCTCTCGTAAGCGCTGGAGGACCGAGAGTTGGGCGCCGAAACACGTGTCTCGCGCCTTGCGGCTCGGTTGGTTTTAGGGCCCTGCGGGTGTGGTGTCTGCAGCGCCTTTGAAGAGGGTGGAGTAGCGCTGACTGCTTTCACCTTGGGGGCTGGAGAGGTCACTGCGGGAAAAATCTGCGTGGGCTCGGAGGACTCCTGAGGCCTCTGTGACACTGCCCCCACCTGCGTCACATCGGCATAACTTCTTCGCAAAAGGTGCGACTATCACTTTCTTGCTTGAAAGAACGAGATTTCTTGCTTAACAGTTAGTGCAATTACTTTTTTTTATTTTTTCCAGCATGGGCAAGACCGCGAGTAAGCTGGATGGCTCCTTTCCAGTTAACACAATCTGGGGAACAGGTGCAATTGTCAGATTGCTGATCGTTGGAGTTGCATATAGCACAAGTTGTTTGCCCTCGGCATGCATGTGAAGCATGTCCGAACCTTTGGCATTTGAAACATCGTCTAGGGTTCGGGATATATGGTATTGCATTTACTTTACCTTACCTGCATCCCGCGAGGTGGGCATTACACTTGTTACAAAGGTGAGTATTACGTGTTTGGTCGGGATTTCTTGGTCGTTTCTGCGGATAACTATTCTTTGTATTTTAGTAACATGTTGTTCTTGGAAACCTTTCAGCAGTTCCTCACCGTTCAAGCCAATAAAATCTTCTCCAGACATTACTACCCTGCTTGCGATGCCAGTCGTACGCCATCTATACGACTGTCGTCGTGCAGCCTTGTACACAAGCTCTGCCGCGTCCCCTCGTTGGGCTCCGTGGTGGGCGGTCGGCGCTGTTGCCGACCAAGTACACTTTTCTCGTGGCAGCGCAGACCTCTGTTGTCTATGATCGGCACCCGAATAGATGCCGCACTGAAGCATCGTTCTATTTCTGTTTTCGGAGCAAAGCTCTATCATTGGCGTATCCATCTCGCTGCTGCCCTCCGACTTGGCAGCAGCAAGGGCAGCCTGACGGGACCATCCAAATCTTGTCCGCTATCATTGCAGGTTAGAACGTTTTCCATACAGTGAAGTGCCATTTCTGTCCTTTCTGCCCAAACTGCTGCCAACGCCGTTGCTTGTGTTCACTGTTTTGTTGCATTTGCGATGGGCGGATCTGCTGAACTTCGGAAGGAAATGCGTGAATTTCAAGCTAAACTTGAATGGGATCTAAGAAAAGAGCTAAGGGAAGTCAAGGCAAGTCTCGAATTTTTCAATAAAGAATTTGAGGACGGAAAGAAAGAACGTGATGAGCTGGCAAAAGTAAACAAAGAGCTCCAAGCGGCTAATGAAAAGTTGCTAGAAGAATGCCAAGCGCTCAGAACGCAAGTTTTACAGCTCGAGGATCGAGTGACTTTCTCGGAGCAGTATTCAAGGAATCGGAGCCTTGAGCTTAAAGGGATACCTCTCTCTGGAGATGAAAACCTTCCTGATGCTCTTGATAAAATAGGGGAGGCTTTAAAGGAGCCTATTGCGAAAAGCGATATTGAAATTTGGCATCGCGTTCCTGTAAAAAAAACCCAACACTGTACCGAATATTGTTGTACAGTTCAAAAGCTGTCTCAAGCGAGAGACTGTGCTCCAAAAAGCACGTAAAATGCCCTTATCAACTGAAGACCTGGGTTTTTCCCCAAACTCGCCCCTGTTCATCAACGAAGACCTTTGCCCAGCACTAAAACGAGTACTTGGCATGGCTATTGAACCAAAGAAAGCAAAAGGGTGGAAATTTGTCTGGACAAGCAATGGTAGGGTTCCTGCACGGAAGGGTGAATCGTCATCGATTCTGTACCTTCGCAATGTTCAGGACGTGGAGAAAATGGTTTATGTGTCTTCACTTGTTTATATTTTGCATCGATCTCGCCTGTAAAATGGCTCAGTCTCCGCACGACATAAACACCACATTTAATACATCGAGGAAAATCGGCTTGAGCTCTTTTCATCTGAATGTTAGATCAGCAAGGCATAAAGAAGACGAGCTTTCTATTCTTCTAAATGAATTTGTTTTTGATTTCGATGTAATAATGTTAATAGAAACGTGGTATTCATCGGATACAGAAGTTTACAGGCGTGATGGATATAATAGCTTCTTCCTAAACAGACCTAATAAACAAAGTGGTGGAATTGAAATCCTCATCAAAAATAATCTAGAATGTGAAATAATTCCTGAACTGTCTCTATTGACTGAAGATGTTGAATGCCTATGCTTGAAATCGAGAAACTACATCTACCATGTGATCTACCGGCCGCCAAACGGTCAATTTAATCAGTTCATTTCCCACATTGAATTGCTATTCAACTACGGGAATGCAAATAATTTGCGGGGGATTTCAACATTGATGTGCTAAAATCTTGCCCTACGCAAGAGACCTTTCTTTTGGCAGTAGAAGCAAATGGTCATGCTATCACCACTAAAACTGCAACACGTGTTACAATGTACACAGAGACTTTGATAGACTTTTTATCACCAACATCGATGTAAAAAGATGTTATATCAGGAGCTGTATGTAATGACATAAGCAACCGCTTTCCGGTATACCTTTTTGTTAAATGTGAAGATAAAAGAACGCATGCGCAAACTTCGATGACAGTAACTATCCAGAACATCACCCCTGTAACTTTGGTATCTTTCTACTCGAGTCTTGTGAATGAAAACTGGGACGGTGTATTCCACTCTGACACTGCAGATGAGGCGTATGAAACATTCATATCCATTTTTAAGCGAATTTACTGTGAACAATTTAGAGAAAGTATTTTCAAGCCGCATCATAACAACCGAAAGCCCTGGCTCAGGGCTTTCGGTTGATGGTTTAGGCGATCAAAAGCTTTCGAGAAATCCACAAAAGCCGTGAGTGTTTCAGACAAATAAAAAAGAAGGGTAGATTATATAAAACGTTTGTCAAAACGAGGTCACATTTAGATTTCAAAATATTTAAGCAATAAAGAAATAAGCTGAATTCCTTCCTGAGAAATGAAAAGCGGCGTTTGCTGCAGCATCAGTTCCAACAGGAATCCTGCAGGGATAGTGCAGACATGTGAAAAAAAAACTAAACAAGTTGCTAAACAGAATCCCATCGTCGCAAGTTATCAAAAATATAGTTTTTCAGGGCCGCCGCATGCATGGCACAGAGCTTGTCGAAGAATTTAACAGATTTTTTGAAGATGTTGTCAGCACATCTCAAAACCTTCAATCTCTGAGCAGCCCTATTCCTAGGGAATAACCGCAGCATTAATTTTGATCCGAGAGATGAACGTGAGGTATGTAATATCTTCAACTCGTTGAAAAATAGCAAATCACGTGAAATTCATGGCATACAAATTATTCCAGTTAAATATGTGCTGAATGTTATTGCCCCCCTACTGACTTATATATATAATCTGGCGTTATCAATAGGTTGCTTTCCCAAATTAATACAAATCCCCAAAGTGATTGCACTTTTCAAGAGTGGCGACAAAAACGATATGTCCAACTATCGACCAATTTCTATTCTGCTGATTTTTTCTAAGGGCCTAGAAAGAGGAATTCATAAAAGACTCATGATCTTTTGCAATAAGCTTAACCTCACTGATCTGTCACAACTTGGTTTCCGCCCAAACAGGTCCACAGAAACAGCCTCACTAATGCAAAAAGAGATCATCCTCGAGGCACTTGAAAACAGGGAGATATGCATAGGTGTTTTTGTGGATTTGTCGAAAGCTTTTGATCGCCTAAACCATCAAATACTACTCACAAAGCTAGAAAGATATGGAATCCATGGCACTGCAGCTTGTCTGCTAAAGTCCTACCTACAGCATCGATATCAATGTGTAACAATAGCTCAACATGTTTCAACCCTTCAACCTATAACCACTGGAGTTCCACAAGGAAGTATTTTACGACCGCTACTGTTTATTGTATACACAAACGACACAAAAGATATCAGCAACCTTCCAAAACATCTTCTGTATGCAGACGATTCGAGTCTCTTGTTTAGGGGCAATAACATTCGATTGCTCATTTCAGACATAAACAGTGTACTAAAAAAGCTGAAATCATGGAGCGCAGCAAATTCCTTGATAACAAATAGTAAGAAAACAAAAGCGGTACTTTTTCATTACCGGCAGAGCATCGGTATATCAGACCTTAGGTTAAAATAGACAACTCTTTGTAGAGGTGGTAGACACAATAAAGACACTAGGAATTTTCTTTAACAAGAACACGAGCTTAGACCCTCACATTAGCTCCACTTTAACCAATTAATCAAAGTGCGTCGGAATGCTCGCGAAATTTCGCTCCTATCTACCTGCATCGATTAAATTAATAATATACAACTCTTTAGTCATGTCATATGTTAACTACTGTTTCCTTGTTTGGGGCACTACTACTCAAACTAACCTGCACAAAATACACATGCTGCAAAAGAACGCACTACGTTACATAGCAAATGTTGACTACCTCGCACACACCGAAGAATTGATTAAGCGATTCAAAATCATACCCGTTCATAAGCTATACGAATTTTTCTTAGCCGTAAGATATAAAAAATATATTTTTCACAATACCAACTTCATGATAGCATTGTCATCCCTCGAATTAAACTCAACGCTGTACTTGTTTCGAAAACACCAACGTTGGACTATTCCCTTTTGCCGTAAAGAACATGGTCGACAAATGATGCGTCATGCAGTTCCAAGGTTACTTTGAACCTTGGAACTGGATATTTGAACGTTTTACTCTTGAAACATCTAGCAACAAACACTAAGAAATCATTTTTTGTAAGCCGCTGTATTCCCTTTGCATTAAAGTCTGACACGAATGACTTTTGCTTCTCTGTTAACACCTATGCATTGTGTATTAATGAGCATGTACGAAGAGTTTATATCGATTATTCTGAATTTCACTTATAACGATTTTTCTTAATTGTTCCGCTGTATTCCCTTTGCGTTAAAGTGTGATAGGAATGACACTTGCATCTGTGTTAACACCTATGTATTGTGTAATTATGAGCATGTACCAAAAGTTTATATCGACTGTTCAGAATTTCTTGTATTATATTCTGTTATGTGTGGATTTTGATGTGTGTGGATTTTGTACTTTTTTAAAAACTTTTGACCTTGCTGTACGCCATGTAGGGGGGCTCGGGCTCCCCCAGGCGAAAATCTTTCGCTCTTTTGCCTGAGCCTACCCACGTCATAATGATGTAAATAAATGTGACTTGACATGACTTGACATATATACCCTGTAGCGAAGAGAGACGCTAGTGGGTTCAGCGCTACTGGCTCTAAACGGCGGTGGGTCGAGCGCTCCTGCTCAGCAACGGCTCTCGTGCTTGGAAGCTGTGACTGCCCTGCCCATCGACGTTGCGCTGCTCCGAGCTCTGCCTAATAAACACCGTTAAAACCCATATAACCTATACCCATATGTACTCTACACCCATATATGGTGTACCCAAGGCAGGATAGCCCCACCAGGTTAACCCTTGCCGTCAAGGAGAAAGGAAGTAAATGGAAGGGAGAAGAAGACAGGAAGGGCGAAAAGTGAGGGAGAAAGATGGAAGATTTCAGAAGAGAGACAGAGAAAAGACGGCTGCCCATTTCCCGCAGTTGGGTCACTCTGGAGGGGCCGTCTATGTGAAGCAGAGGCCAAAGAGGCGTGTTGCCTCCGCCGGGGGGCCTTGGAGGTTCAAGCACCTCAACATCGGCTCAACCCCCCAGGATCCCCCCTTTCCCCAGACATGGCTAAGCCGTGCACTGCTACACGCGAGAGAGTCCGCCCCTCATGTGCTCGGGTACGTGGTGTCTCAACGCACGAAACGCCTGCTCAGGCAGACGCCCCCTGTGGGGGCGGTGAATATGTTCGAAAATGTGGTGCTGCCGGGCATGAAGCTTTATGGGGCGTTGACTGAGTTAACGGCATTACAAGCTCATAATATTTTGATGTAGCAAAACAAAGGGCAATCCAACAGAAAAAAATATTTTCATTTCATCTCCAAGCGAAAAAGATGGAGTCAGGAAAAAAGTTGTTTAGGAATAGTTTGACGCAGGCCAGTCTCCCTGCAAGTGTATGTTTCGGTTTATCGCCTTCGCCGCTGCGTTTTTCGTAACGCATGGTCAGCGATACATACGTGGCATACATTTGCTCGTTGATATCCTGTGGTAGAACGAAGTGGTCGACTCAGCGGCGCAATGTGAAAAACAAATATCCCTAAACACAATAAGGTCTGGGTATTGATGTTTTAACTCCCATAGCATGTGGGGGAGTGTTGCTTATTGAGTTTTACAGATCTTGCCCGTCTGGCTCGGGTAGATGTCGGCGTATATGGTCCCGTGACCCTCTCGTCGAGATGACACGCCGCCCTGAGGAGCTCCCATCTCGACGACCAACTCTGGGCGACCCAGCAGGCCTACGAAGAGGCGAAGAGGCAAGATCTCTACGTTGCATCGTCGGAGGCCTAGGCACAGCCGACTAAACTGCTGGTGCTCATTAAAGTTCACTCTCTCTGTCTCTAAACACACTAAGTGCTGTTCTCAGTCGGCGTGAAGCGTAAACAACTGAACATCGTCATCTGGTCGCATGTGCCGAGATTAATGAATGCGGAATTCACACTTGTGAGCAATGCTGAAAAGAGCAAACTGGCAGCGAACGCGCCTGCTGTGTAAACAGTGCGAAATATTGATGAACAACCACGTTGTACTATGAGTAAAGCTCATATAAAGCTGGAACCGCATGGCGCGTTTTCCGTGAACGAAAAACGTGAGGCGCGGCGAACGCCCGCGTTGCCGCCGACGCACGAGCCCCCCTACGGAAAACGGGAGCGGCGCTTTCGCGTCGCGTTTTCAGGGTTGTCAGACAACATAACTCCAAACGACATGAATTGTCTTTGTTACCTCATATATAATATGCCCTTAAACTTACAGGACACTACAATGAAAATAATCTGAGTGTAATTAGACAGCGACATTCTTGTCCGGGAGGTTGTAGCCAAGTATTGCACCAGGGTGGCCAATCCTGCTCTGGTGAGCAGGAAGTGTACAACAGCTGTGTCTTATCAGTACTCACGTACGGGGCAGAAACCTGGAGGCTTACGAAAAGGGTTCTACTGAAGTTGAGGACGACGCAACGAGCTATGGAAAGAGGAATGATAGGTGCAACGTTAAGGAATAAAAAAGAGCAGATTTGGTGAGGGAATTAACAAACGCGAGTTAATGACATCTTAGTAGTTGAAATCAAGAAAAGAAATGGGCATGGGCAGGACATGTAATGAGGATGGAAGACAACAGATGGTCATTAAGGATTACGCGCTGGATTTTAAGGGAAGGGAAACGTAGCAGGGGGCGGCAGAAAGTTAGGTGGGTGGATGAGATTAAGAAGACAGGGGTAGTTGGAGAAGTATGGGAGAAGCCTTTGCCCTGCATTGGGCGTTAGCAGGCTGATGATGATGATGATGGTGATGATGATGATGATGCTTTTTGTTTGAAGTGTATTTATCACGCTTTATTTCAAGCAGCATGATTGCGTGCGAAACTGCCACTATGTACCTTCCGCATGCTGAGAGGTCGCTGCTTCTTTGCAACTTCACATAGAAAATAGAGTGTCGGCCGCTTACTACAGAGCAGAAGAGGCGATTGCTACTATCAAGGAGGTTGCTGAGGACATCTGCTATACCATCTACGCTGAGGGTATCTGCTATAGCTCGCCAATCCTGGTCACGTTTGATGTTGTTCTTATAATTGCGGTCGCGTACGTCCCACAGGACGCGACGCTTCTCCACTTCTGTTATTAGGGCCTCGCTGAAGGTAGCTTTGCTCATTTTAGGTGAACATGATGCGCGAAGCAACATGATGCGGAAACGAAATCGCGGTAGCACGTGCTTTCGTTGACGCAGGCGCAAGTTCTGCCAAGAAAAAAAATTGCGCCAGAGAGGTTCCGTCGAGGATAGATGAATGGATGTTATGAACGTCCCCTATGGACGCCTATCCCCTATCTCATTTTGGCAGCGGTTGCGACAGCAAGCACGCGCAATAACCAAGCTATTTTGCATCTGCAGGACAGCAGCATCGGCCACCTCTCTGGTTTCCTGCACTCCCGGTTTCGTGCAATCCAGTACCACGTGTCTTGACCCTTTCCTGGAGGACGTACCAAGACACAAGTCAGCATACCCCGGCCAGCACTTCGGCCAAGTCATCTTTCCTGGCCTACCGGAGATACTGCTGCGCCTGCGCTTACCATACACCAGGAGTACGTACGGAACCACGACGACAGCGGGTGCTTATTCTGGTAGCGGTTGCGACAGCAAGCACGCGCAATAACCAAGCTACTTTGCATCTGCAGGTTTGTCATAAGCTCGTTATGTCTTAGTACTATTGCCTGTGTCACCGCAGCTGCTGCCAGAATTCTGCGGAACGTATTTATCTGCGCAAGAACCCGTTCCGTTTAGTTTTATTATTTACTGCAACATTTTTCTTGTGCCGCCTACACCTTGGTCTGTTGTCCCGAACGCAATGCCCTCAAACGCAGAACTCCCAAAACGAGGGGAGCAACTTGAATCCAAGCTTGAAAATTTGAGTTCCAAGTTTCTTTATGACGTGTATGGGAAATTCTTACTAAAAATGAGCACTTCGGGATTGGACGTTGTTAAAATGAAAAAAACAAATGAACAATCTGGTAGAGGAAATGAAGTATGCAGAGGCTACTCTGGTAGCTGAAATTAACGCTCTAAAGGCTAGCAACAGTATGCTCACAAAAAAAAGTAAGCGATCTAGAACAGCATTCGAGGCTAAACAATGTCGAGGTGAAAGGTGTTCCTTGTACAGGAGAAGACTGCGTGGTGGTAATGCAAAGCACTGGCGACAAAATTGGTTGCCCAGTATCACCAGATGATCTCGACGTGGTTCATCGTGTGCCTGCCAAATCTAACAACAACAAAAACATCATTGCCTGTTTTATCTTGCGAACGAAAAAGTCTGACTTCGTGACAAAAGCAAAGAAAGCGCGGCTAACTCTAGGTGATATTGGCTTACCGGCAAGCAAGGAAACGCCGCTGTATGTAAATGACCACCTAACACCTGAAAATAAGGCCCTCTTTTCTAAGGCCTTTACCGCAAAGAGATCTAAAAAATGGCAATTCCTATGGACTGACAACTGTCAAATAAAGGCTCGCAAAACAACTGGCAACCGCGCGTTTTTATGATCGTCACGGAGGCAGACCTTTCTGTGATCACTTAGCTACCTTCGCCTTTGACAAATCGCATCACCAAACAAATTCACGATGTCATCATATTTTACAACTAACGAGATAAATAGTTACATGTCCAATAATAAAAAATCCATCATTCATTTTAACGCACGAAGCATACGCAGACACTATGATGACTCTTCAAATCTGATTGCGACACTTCAATTCTCATGCTCAACAATTGGAATCTCGGAAACTTGGCTAAGTGACCACGACAAGAACCTGTTTTGCTTTCCTAACTATGAAGCAGAATGCTCAAATCGTCCGTATAGCTGTTATGGCGGTGCCGCTCTCTGTATTTTAAGTGCTGTTACGTACAAAAGAAGGCACGACCTTCTTCTCGGCGTACGTGACTGTGAATCAGTGTGGGTCGAACTTAAAAGTGACTTTATTAATGCGGACAACAAAAATCTAGTAATAGGTTTTGTATATCACTCGCCTTCATCGTCTGTGAAAGGTTTGTGCGCCGCGCTTCATGACGTGCTAAATATCCTTGCAGACGAGAATAAAAACCGTTATAATTATAGGCGATAATAACATCAACCTCGCAGACAGCTCGTCTGCATACGCCTTACAATATTCAAATTGTTTCAATAGCTTCGTTTACGAATGGTTAATAATAGTACCTACACGGCGCGCTAACTATACAGATGGTACAATAATCGATCATGCGCTTTCCAATTTGCTGTCTCCACCAGACGCAGGCATCCTGTTACAAAATCTAACTGATCACTACCCAATATTTTTACGCTTTCAGAATAATGAACACTCTGTCAAAGCCACTTACACAAAGATGATACTTAACAAAGAAGATTTCATTGATTCACTAAGCCAAGCTAATTGGTATTCTATAATAGATATGAAAGATCCACAAACGGCCTTCTCGTTTTTTATATCGGTACTAAAATCATATTTTGATTGCCACACCCACAAAGTGAAATGCAAAAAGAAGTTTGCGTCACCACAGAATCCTTGGCTGTCAGATAAGCTTCTAGCCTTGATGCGGAAAAAAGACAATCTGTACAAGAAAACAAAATTACGGCCATTTAACAGCAATTTGACTAAGAGGTACAAAACATTTTCCAACTTTCTTCCTATCGAACTAAAAAAAGCTAAAAAACTTTAGTACCAGAAAAAATTATTAGAATGTGGGAGAGGCAGTAGTAAGAAATGGAAGATAGTAAATTATTTTTAAATAGGCGGAACAATCACGATAATTTGAAGGTAATTATTCATAACGACACAGCTTACACCTCCTCACAAGATATTGCTGATGCTTTTGCATAATTTTTCTTTAGCAGCGATTCGCATACACCAATGCAATATAACAATTTATTGCGACGCCTACCTCACTCATTCTTTCTTTTTCCAACCACACCACAGGAAATAAAAAACACTATAAGAAATGTAAAAACAACAAGTGCAGTTCTTGATAATATGCATTCAAATCACATCAAGCTAATTGCCCACCGTATCTCAGATGTTCTCGCAAGTATTATTAACCTATTATTTAAGACTTGAATCTTCCCAAAAGAACTAAAACAAGGTAGAATTACTCCTGTATTTAAAAAGGTTGACCGTGCCTTGATTACTAATTATAGGCCCATTTGCATTCTACCCTTCTTTAGCAAAGTTATTGAACGGCTGGTGGAAAAGCGCCTAACTAATTACATATATAAATTTAGTATTCTTTCACTACTCCAATTCGGCTTCCGCAAGGGCTATTCAACCGAACTTGCTCTTATCGCCCTAACTGAACTATTAAAGATGCAATCGACAAGGGCATGTATGCTGGATCAGTGTTCATGGATCTAACTAAAGCATTTGATAAAATTAACCCCCACATTTTACCCTTTAAACTTGAATCTATCGGAATAACAGGTCCTGCATTAGCTTTGATACAAGATAACTTAAAAGATGGAACACAAAATGTTAGAGTTAATGGTGTTCTTTCTAAATCAATGACAACAAACATCTGTGTACCTCAGGGATTCATACGTTTTTAACATATGTTAACGACCTGCCTATTCTTGTTTTTAATATATGTTAACGACTTGCCTGCTTTCTTCTAACTGCATTCTTAATGCAGACGACACAACTATCATTAACTCTGACTTTTGTGTACGGAACCTAGTGTCTAAACTTAATACCGACTTAAACAACATGTTAAATTGGTGCAATATTAACCAGCTCAATATAAACTCGTCTAAAACTAAATTTGTTTTATTCACGTCCCACCAACGCTCATCCGCATTCATTCCTTCGCTCTACCTTGGTTATAATCTTATCCCACGTAGTACTTCCTCTAACTACTAGGGTGTAGAACTTGATTCTAACCTTAAATTTCATCAACACATAGCCAACGTTAGGCGGAGAGCAACATATGGAATAAGGACACTTTTCAAAGCTCGGTATGTGTTTAACCAGGAAACACTACTCTCTTTATACTACTCATTTATCAATTCACATATAAAATATTGCATTGCATGCTGGGGCAACACGTATCGTACCCACTTACAATCATTACAAGTACTACAAAAACAGGCTGATAGAATAATTACATTTTGTCCCAACCATTTCAATTCCAAATACTTATTACATAACTATATTATTCTCACTGTGGACGAGCTTATTAACTTTAGTCTTGGTACGTTTTTATATCGACGACTAAATAACGCTTACCGCAACAGTCTGATACCTCAGTCTTGTCTTATGAATACTAATTTTACGCGATTTGCACTAAACAATAACTTTATTCTTCCCATGGTTCGCACAAATTATGGTAAGCAGAGTGTCCATTTTTCGTCCGTTTCCTTCTGGAACACGCTACCTCCTACGATCAAGTCATGCAAATCATTTCAATTTAACCGACTACTAAAAGAACACATTTTATCATCTGCAACCACTTAGATAAGTATATTTTCCCCTCCAAATGTACTTTTGGCTAGGCAACACAAATTAAAGGTCATTTGGTTAGGTCTCATTATCCATTTACTTTCAAAATGGTGTTATAGCTCTGTAATTAATCGAATGTAATAATAATTATTATGCTTTTTACTAGCATGTCTGCTGCTGATTCGTTTAGTACTGCCAAACCTAAAACAATACTAAGCTTCTTATCTTTTGAATATTTTACGCTACTTGTTGCAACTGTTGTTTATATTTTTACTTATACGCTGTACAGGAGGTCCCATTACAGTCTTTGACCTTGGGACCACCTCCTGTATAATACTGCCTTGTACTATATCTTGTCTATTAATTAAAAAACCTCATTTAATAAAACCTCGTTCAAACGGGGCGGTGGGTTGCGCCACCAAGCTCTTACGAATATAGTGCTTAATGTCCTACCTATGTTAAACAATAAAGAAAAATAAACACTATGAACTCCCACACCCAAATTTTCTGATTCCCTATTGCTAACTGCGTTTTTGTAAGTCTCCGTTTTTTGTAGTTTCCCTACTTTTCGCCCACCAATCCTACAATCGCCACTTACTGATACCTACTGCGGACATGTTTACTTTTCCACTGCTCTCGCTGAACCCAAGGGCTTCAAGAAGGCCAGTGGTGCCTAACTCGACCGCTGGTTAGACGTCTTCACATTCTAATAAAACGTGCTCCATAGTTTTCATAGCGTTACCGCAGCAAGCACATGCTTTTTGTTCCTTCTTATATCTCGCTTTATAGGTGCGTGTTCTAAGGCATCCCGATCTTGCTTCAAACAGTAATAAGCTTCCCTTTGAGTTATAAATTTTCTTTCCTGATTTCGTTTTTTGCCTCTTAAGTAGTTACTCATGGCAGGTTTCTTTTCCATTGCCACCACCCATGAGAATAATTCAGCCTCTCTAACTTTCCGCTTGACCTTCTTTGTTGCTGTGTTGCCCACCTTACAGGCCGCATACTTGCTGGTAAGCTTCCTAGTTCTTTTCCTCCCCTGTGAATCAATATTTTTCCTGTACAGATACCCGAACACTCTCCCAGCCCATTTACTTTGTCCCATATTCCTCAGCCGTTCTTCATACTCAAATTCACTGCGAGCTTCCCTCACTTCAAAACTAGTCCAGCCCGTATATTTGTAGTCTTCCCGTGAGCGCCCAATGCGAGGCAACTCAATGACCTTTGGCTCGCATCGAGTCCTGATTGTACCCCTGATTTAAAGCAAACAACCGCATTTCCAAAAGCAAGTCCTGGAACCATTATACCTTTCCACATACCTGGGAGGGCCTCGTACCTATGGTATCCCCACAGCGCTCTGTGCTTCATTAGGGCTGCATTTCTCTTCCCCTCTACTTTTATACTTTTTTCCTGTGTTTCAACATATCCATTACCTTCATTTATCCATATACCAATGTATTTATATTCTGTTACCTGAGGCATTTCTTGGCCCTGTATCTCCACTGTCTGTTCACTGTTTTCATTGAACACCACAACACCTGATTTTCTAACACTAAATTTAAAAACATAAATTGTTGCCCTCCTGTTCACAGAGATTAGCCAGACGTTGTGAATCACTTTGCTTCTTAGCTAGCAACACAATGTCATCTGCATTAAATAAACCTTGCAGCTGCTGCTCTACTACTGTACCCGCGTGTTTGTATGAGAGATTAAACTCGATATTACTTCCTTCTAGCGCCCTCTCCATCGTCACCATGTACATCATAGACAGCAGCGGGGATAAAGGGCACCCCTGCCTCAGTCCCTCGTTGATATGAACCTTCCACTGCCTTCTCATCCCTTCCCATTCAACGCAAACGGTATTTTCTAGGTAAATCTCTCTGAAAAGATATAGACAATCGTCAGCTAACCCTTCCTGTTTCAGAATATCCCCCTAAATGTTGCGTTCAACTTTGTCATAGGCTCCTGTAATGTCTAAAATGGCCACATATAATGGTCTGCTTTCTACTTTTGATATTTCAATACACTGAGTAATAGCAAATAAGTTATAATCTAAACGCCTACCTATTCTGAAGCCATTCTGAAGTTATTCTCTGCCTATTCTCTGCCCAAGCTTGAAGTTTTAATTTGAATGCTTGCATTGCTAGCCTGTATATTACCGATGTAATGGTCAACGGTCTATACGAGTGAATTCTACCTTTTTCCCCCTTGGCTTTATAACATAAATTCTTTATACTTTGTCGCCAACTGTCTGGTATTCGTCTATCTTTTAAAGTTTGTTCCACTGCGTTCACCAAAGCTTCCTTACTTTGTTGGCCTAGTTCATTAATCAGACTAACGGGAACCTCGTCTAGCCCTGTAGCTGTGCGCTTAGGAATTTTCTCTTCCGCTTTCTTCCAGTTGAAATTTGTCAGCACGAGCTCTTTTTCCACTTGGGTCTCTTTCATGCTCTTTTTTTTGTTCAAATAGAACGTCATCATTGCCTTGGAAAGAGTCGGTTGTTATTTTTCGGATCTTTTTATTGCCGCTTCTCCTTCCAGTGTGTTTTCGTCTTCGTCTACGATATCTTGTATTGTTGTTGACTTCCTGCCTAAAAAAATTTATGTGATTCCAAAATATTCTAGGTTCGGCCTTTTTTTTCTCACTTATTTCGGACAACCAACGTTCACTTTCACCTTTTAATTTTGCTTGCACCAGTATTTGAACCATAGACTCTTTCTCCCGCTATATTTCCCATTTACTGGTTACATCATCCTGCGGCAACTGTGCCTTCTTTGCCTGCCTGTGCTCTCGCGATTATTTCTGCCGTTCGGTGATCGCTTCTCGTATCTCCTTGTTCCGTCAGCTATACGGTTTTTTTTTCCTTTAGAGCGAACATGTTGTTTCTCTTTCCGTATTTCTGTCGTTAGTACGCTTAGAAGCTCACCATATTCCCACTTTTTACTTGACCATTTGCCAAGGTCTTCCTCTACTCTAGTCACTATATTTGCTATTTGATCAGCGTTGATATTGGGACTGGCCATTTTCCTCTTCTTGCTCTCTTTCCCAACTACATATCGCATTTTCAATATGATAGGTTTGTGTTCACTCCCTATGCTGCTGAACCCTTCCTCATCGATGACCATTTCTCTCACGTTATCATGAGTTCCTTCTGTCATCAAACAGTTATCAATAGTCGATTGCCGGTTTCCCAATTCCCGCGTGATCTGTCCTTCACACTTAGGCCCTGTATTCAAGTTCACGAGGTTATGTTGCTCACAAAGGTCCAGCGTTGGCTTCCGGTATTGCCGGTATAGCCATCGAAATCCTGTATGTGGGCATTATTGTCACCTAATAGGACAATTTCAGCACAATTCCCGTAACCCTTAACATCAGCGCTTATGCATTCCACTAACTCTTTGTTCTCCTCTGTGCAATTATTTCCGGTCCACAAATACCTAATACCCTGCCAAGTTTTTTTCCAACTCATTGTACCTGATAACCAAAAATGCTCTTGACATTTTGAATTTACTCTTTTCCACTTGGCTCCCTGATGGATGAGCATTCCTACTCCCTTCCCTTTCTTTCCGACTTAGTTCTGATGCACTCTTCCCAAACATAATTCTCAATAACTGGCGGCTCTTTTGAGTCTCTAAGGTGCGTTTCTGTAATGGCATACACCCCTATTTGTTCTCTGTGTAACTGTTCCTCAATCTCTGCCCACGTTTCCTTTCTTCTGCCATCCTGCATGTTTATGTAGCTTATTGCATTGCGAGCTCTTTTTCTTGCTTTCCTTCTTTTTCTGTTATTGATGGCGATGCTCTTCTGATGTTCCCCTAGGGGAGCTTCTTCATTACTATCTACTCTGACCTCATGAGCAAACGCGGGACCCCTAAAAAAGCAACAGCGCGACAACCAAATCGCCAGCCCACTTCTCGTGCTAGCCTGTAATTGAAGTGGATCCCGTCTCGTTGAAAACCACCACACCTTCTCACTTCCCTGTTTACTTCGACCACCTCGAAGCCTTTCTCTCGGCTCATTTTCCATATTGCCTCATTAGCAGCCATCACGGCTTTGTACGTGACTGTCACATACAGGCACCTCCGGCACTGTGCATACCACGATCTGCACCTGAGTAGATAGCTCGCGCAAGTCGTCCATCCCCTTCGCCAACCACTGGGCTAGTCCAGTCCCTTTCCTGTTTAGGACATCATTTTGGCACCTGCTACTATGACAAGGTTGCGCACGTGGGCATTCTACGCGAGCTTTTCTTTTGCTCGCTCCATGACAGAACCTAGTGTCCGCCCTGAAAATGTCCCTACTGCCACTCTTTTATCGCCTTTCACACTCTCCACAATCACTTTTGAGCAACTAGCCCCGTTTGAGTCGCCGGCGATAATCACCGTTTCCCTCTCTCCTACCTCTCCCTGCTTCCCTTTGTCCTTTACCGCGTGATTCGAACTTGACAAAGGGCATTGTCCCCTGGGCTCCTGCTTTTTCCGCGCGGCGGCGTCGAGGTAGCGGCGCTCTTTCCAGCTGACCCTTCATCCCGCTGCACGGATTCCACGTACATTGGTGACACTCCCTCGCATGTCGCGGCAGATGTCTGCGTTCCATTCACCTGCACATTCTTGTTCATAATGGCGGCCCTCTTCAGCTTTTCCTCGGTTGCTTCAAGTCTCTTTTCGAATACCTTCCATGCATCACGCAGCCTGTTTAGCTAATTTTTGAGCTCTTGCACCTGTTTGACAAGCTCTTTCCGGAAAGCCTCCAATTTCTGCAGCCTAGTATCGACACACATTGTGTTCCGGTTGGTTCGATGCCCTCTCCATTCTCATCCGTGGGACCCCCGCGCACTGCTTGCTTTCCCGACTTTCTCGCATGCATCGCACGGCTTTTTGCAAATGCTATAGTACTATAATAATGCTACTATTGATGCAAATGCTACAACACTATACCACTATATCAATGCAGAGCACGTGCCTTTTAGCAAGAACCTATACGCGCAGGATCCAAATCCTCAAGATGTCGCAAAGCAACTCTCAGCACTGTTTCAAAACCAATCAATGCCACGGAGACCGAAGGTATGACACGCTCTCGCACGCGCACAACAACGCACGTGATTCGTACCTAAAATCGCGCCATGTGGTTCCACCTTTAAAAGGAAATGAAAATCAGTGGGTCTGTTGACAAGGGAAGGTGTCAGCCAATTAATATCAGCTGATGGATGGAAACGCAAATGTGTTTTGTTTCTCGCACTTTTGTTGGCCACTACGTGTACTTTTGTCCACTATTTCTGCCCGAAGAACCATGCGATGTAATGGGCATGTCAGCTGGCGTCATGTAGGTATCATGGCAAATCCATTCCTGTTTTTGATGCAGTTTGCCCTAATCGCATCGACTACGGAAGCTGGTGCTGCGAACACGGAATTCATCTTTGCTCAACCACTTGTCCAGCACGGAGACTGCGTATAAGAATTTCCGAATTGGAGCGACAAAGGGGGACCAACATGCGCAACTTCGTCAAGATCATCAACCCAAGATATGAAAGGCCTGTTTCTATCAGATTTCCTCAGTGGGCATGCCAGCTGGCGTCAGGTAGGCATCATGCCAGATATATCCCTGTTTTTCAAGCAGGTCAGTAACAATGTTTCTACAATCAATACCAGTGACCCATTCTTAGTCCAGGACACGTGTCCACGTAGAGTGATTGAAATTTTTTTTTTCGCATTTGACTTCGTGCTCTCGCTACTGATGCTCTGTCGCGACATTGAGTCTAATCCAGGGCCCAGGACTGAAAAGCTACTAGCTGAGCTCCGTGAGGGCCAGAAAGGTTTTCAACAAAGGCTGCGCGATATTGAGGTGAAGTTACAAAACGTAGAAGAATCTACGTATATAATTAATGAAATAGAGGACTTAACTGGCAAACTAGATTAAAGAGATATTAATTTAGAAAGGAAGCTTGTCGACCTAGAAGACTGTAGGAGACGCAACAATCTCATTATATTTCGAATCGCTGTAAAACGAAACGAAACCTACGAAGAACTGTCCAAGTGTTTGCTGAAAGATATGTTCACTGACATATTGCGAGGCGACTAGCTGGCAGCTGCGACGGCGGTTGCTGCGGGACGTGGACGACGTCGTCTCCATGTCGACCAGAAAGCACGCACACCACTTTTTTCATTCCGCAATACTACAGCAGCACTCAGCTACTCCGTGCAGCGCTAGTGCGTTTGGGTCGCTACTTGCTGCGGGCTGCCACTCAACGTAAAAGTGTCTGCCTCGCCCCCCTGCAAGTCATCGTAGTCGCTTTGGGCTGCTCTCTGCGAGGCGACTAGCTGCCAGCTGCGACGGCGGTTGCTGTGGGACGTGGACGACATCGTCTCCATGTCGACCAGAAAGCACGCACGCCACTTTTTTCATTCCGCAGTACTACAGCAGCACTCAGCTACTCCGTGCAGCGCTAGTGCGTTTGGGTCGCTACTTGCTGCGGGCTGCCACTCAACGTAAAAGTGTCTGCCTCGCCCCCCTGCAAGTCATCGTAGTCGCTTTGGGCTGCTCTCTGCGAGGCGACTAGCTGCCAGCTGCGACGGCGGTTGCTGTGGGACGTGGACGACATCGTCTCCATGTCGACCAGAAAGCACGCACACCACTTTTTTCATTCCGCAATACTACAGCAGCACTCAGCTACCCCGGGCAACGCTAGTGCGTGTGCGTCGCTACTTGCTGCGGGTTTCCGCTCAACGTAAAAGTGTCTGGCTCGCCCCCCTGCTCGCCATAACAGTTGCTTTGGGCTCAAAATCATGTTTATTTTTCCAAGGAACTTTGGAAGGAGGCCCGAACAAAAAGTGGAAGCTAGTCCACTTGACGGGGGTTCGGGCCCCCTTTTACAAGGCACAGCGAAGGTGACAAGTCGGCAGATAAACAATAGAATCAATTATACATAACAAGATAATAACTAGTTTACAATAGCACAGGCGTACAAATGAGAAGAAAACAATCTTATCAACATATAAGTGAATTTTACATTTTCTCATAAAGTTGTTATTCGACATGTACAAAAAAGTTGCGGAGCCTTGTTCTATTACTATTTTTTATCGTTCATGTATGTTTGTGTAGATAATTTATTAGCATAGGCAGAGAGCAGCGAAGCATTTGCTCCCCATAGGATGTTCTCGAAAATGGTATTTGCCAGGGTTCCGTGCTACGAGTGTCATGTATCGGTGTTCGAATTGTCAGGTCTGCAAGGGAAGCTAATAAATTTCCAGGATTGTTGATGCTTTGTTTATATCTTATCGCCAGATGATACGAGTAAAGATTGTGAGTAGGAACTAAATGAAATCGATGAAAAAGTGGTTTAGTATGAGCGTGGTAATCTGCATTGGCTATATGTTGAAGAGCTTTCTTTCGGAGTACGAATATGCGATTTAAGTTCGTTGTTGTGGTTTTCCCCCAGACAAGGATACAGTAATTAAGATGAGAAAGGAACAGAGCATTGTAAATTTTTAGTTTAACCTCTTGTGGTAAAAAGAATCGAAACTTTGCTAAAATACCAACGAACTTTGCAATACGGGTAATAACGTGATTTATGTGCAGATCCCAGGACATGTTTTTATGAAAATGGACACCAAGTGCCTTAACAGAGTCGAAAACTTCTACAATGTCATTACCGAGGAGAAGATTACCTTCTAGCACAGCACGTGATTGTTTGGGTGAAAACAGGATTGCCTTTGTTTTATTAACGTTTATCTCCAATGAATTTAGCTTGCTCCAGGAGTTCAATTTGTCAAGGCAATCATTTATATCGAGGTGAAGTGTCGTAGTGTTAGAGTTTCGGAACAGTAGTGTCGTGTCATCCGCATAAATAACAAATGTCGGTTTCGCGCTCATTTTAATTATGTCGTTAACGTAAAAGTTAAATAGAAGGGGACCAAGGATGCTCCCTTGGGGAACACCAGCATTCACATTTTTAAATGAGGAAAGAGAATCACCTATCACTACGGCTTGCTTACGAATTTTAGGTAAGAGGTTAGAAGTCGTAGGGGTGTGCCTCGTATACCATACAGCTCGAGTTTTTTTAGCAACGTTATGTGGTTCAGGCGATCGAAGGCCTTTGAAAAATCTATATATATACCAGCTATAAATTCCTTCTCTTCAAAAGCTTTTAAAATTATTTCCTTTTGGTTTAATTAAGCGAGTTCTGCTGATCTGCCCTTACGAAAGCCGTATTGAGCGTTAGTTATTAAGTTAAAGTTAGAGGCGAAATTTTCGATTCTACCATGTATTATTTTTTCTAGTGCTTTTGAGAATACTGGAAGAATGGAAATAGGGCGATAGTTAGAAAACTGGTTTTTATCACCTCCTTTGTGAATAACAATTACTTTAGAGAGCTTCATCCGCTCGGGGAAATTTCCAGTACTAATCGCTTGGTTATAAATATGTGCGAGTGGTGCTGCAATGATATCAATGGTGTACTTAACAGGTTTTCATTGTAGGTTATCCAGATCGCAGACATTACTATTTTTGAGCAGGTTAAATGTCATTTTAACTTCATGCTCACTCGTAGGGTTCAGATATATGCTATTTCTATTACTCTGGATTCGATTAACAGCCTCAGGGTAGTGGGACGTGTTCACTAGATTGACAAAAAAATCATTGAATGCTTCAGCCAATTGGCCGCCCTTTAAAACCAGACCATTTAAGCTTATCTCTTGAGCACTTTGAGCCGCAGGAGAACGATTCAATAATTCATTTATCCTTTTCCATACTAGATCTGCCTTTGCATTACGGTCCAAATTGAAAGATATAAATAGGTATTCCCTTTTCGCATTACGAAGAAAGGCGGTTGTATTGTTTCTATGTTCCCTAAATTGTTCCCAGTCATCAGAGTTTCTCGTGGACAAGAACTTTCTATAAATTTTGTCTTTCTTTTTTATCAGTTTAAGGCAGAAGTTCGAAATCCAAGGTTTCCGCGATCGGCTGGATTTTTTTATAGTAATTAAAGGAAAAGACTCAATGTAGGCTTCTTGAAACAAACGTAAGAATATATCATACGCTTCATCAACTGTATCTGCGTGATATATAGGGTCCCAATCTATCCTTTTTAACTTAGAGCGAAATGTTTCAAGCGTGATTCGATTAATGTTTTGAATTTTCCGATTATCTGAATGTTGTGTGGCAATCTTATGGTGCGGCGACCTAATAAGCAGAAATATAGGTAAGCGATCGCTAATATGGCAGGCGAGAACACCACCTATATTATCATGCGGTGCTAAATTGGTGATGAATAGATCGATTAATGTGATTGTGGCCGACGTAATGCGTGTTGCCGTGTTAACCGTGCAGTGAAAGCCATTCGAATCTAAAAGCGTCTCGAAAGTGTGCCGCGGGGTGGATGCGTCCAACATATTAATATTAAAATATGCGCCAAGGACAAGTGTCAGTTCATTTTGGTTTACGTACATGAACAGATCTTCAAGGTAGGCAAAGAAATTGAGTAAATTCCCATCAGGCGGGCGGTACATGACAGCAAACATATGATCATTGGATCGGACAACAAGACTCTGTACGTCATTCGTCATTAACGAACAGTTTTCCATTAAATCGCATCTGACGCTTTTCACATACATAAGCAACCCACCACCATTTCGGTTACTTCTGTTTTTTGAAAAACTGGTGTAATTTTCAAGTTTTGGAGTGTCACTTTCTGAAGTAAGCCATGTTTCTGTTAGGAATATGAAGTCAAACTTAAAATTGAAAGAGTTTAACAGAATACCTAACTGATCTTCCTTGTTCCGTAGCGACCTTACATTCAAGTGGAAAAATGTGAATCCTTTAATATTTTCTAATACAAATATTTTATTTACGTCATCGGGTGTAACAGCCATTCCTTTGTGAACCGAGCAAAGAAATGCAGTTATGTAGGCTTACTGAATCTTATCAATGTCCCGTGCACATGTCACTCGGACAACTCGGGAGTCTTCATCTTTACACGCGAAAATATGACCATTTTTGACCCACACGAACTTCCAGTTTGACACTCTTTTTCTCAATGGCCATGCCCAGAAGCCGCTTCAATGGTGGACACAAATGTTCGTTTACAAAAATGGGTTCATTTGAGGAGTGGCCAAGGTCATGCATGGTAAGCCTAGTCTTTTTCGCCCTTTGAAGAAATGCGTCACGCTTGCAGCGGCTCTTAAACAACACGACAATGTTAGATGGCGCCTGATCGTTGGGAGTTTTCACCCTGTGCACGACTTCAATATCATCCGGTACAACCTTATGCTGAAGTGATGTTCCAATCTGGCACACTGTCTGCACAAGGTATTCACTTTTGCTCTCCTGCACTCCCTTTATTTCGACGTTGCAGTTCCGGGAGTATTGCTCATTAGCTGTTATCCTGAGCTCTTGCTCCTCTAGTTCCTTTTTAATTTTAGTGCATTCGGTCATGAGAGTGTCATTCGCTTTCTTTAACTCCTGGTTTTCTTTTACAAGGGTTTCATTCTTTTTCATGACCTCTTCAAACCTCGCGTTGAAATTGTCAAGGCGTTTCTCAAACTCGCGAAGTTCTTTTAGTACATCGCGTTCAAGCTTACTCTTGAATTCCTTCATTTCCCTTCGGTGCTCCTCTCTTATTTCTTCAAAACGCGAAGTCATGGTGTTTCACATACAGCACCGGCCAAACACGACAGAAATTATTGGCAGCAGCGAGTACGACAGGGAAAGAAACAGATTCGGACAAGCTTTGAACTATGAAAACCAACTAACCTGGAGGGTGAAAAAGTAGATACACGCTTAATTCTGCGCTCTCTCCTGTCGTCTCGCTGCAGCCAAGTGACCGCTTCCAACGACGACTACGGCTTTTGTAGCCTCAAGTGGCTCCCGGCGCAGACGCAGAAGCGTTTAGTAAAGGCACACGCCCTCCGCCAAGGCAACGACGGTAGCACGCTGTGAAGTTCAGCGCAGTCGCAAGTCACAGTGGTCCACGGTTGGATTGCGTTCCGGACTTATCTGGAGGGCGAAAAAGTAGATACACGCTTAATTATGCGCTCTCTCCTGTCGTCTCGCTGCAGCCAAGTGACCGCTTCCAACGACGACTATGGCTTTTGTAGCCTCAAGTGGCTCCCGGCGCAGACGCAGAAGCGTTGAGTAAAGGCACACGCCCTCCGCCAAGGCAACGACGGTAGCACGTTGTGAAGTTCAGCGCAGTCGCAGGTCACAGTGGTCCACGGCTGGATTGCATTCCGGACTTATCTGGAGGGCGAAAAAGTAGATACACGCTTAATTCTGCGCTCTCTCCTGTCGTCTCGCTGCAGCCAAGTGACCGCTTCCAACGACGACTATGGCTTTTGTAGCCTCAAGTGGCTCCCGGCGCAGACGCAGAAAGCGTTTAGTAAAGGCACACGCCCTCCGCCAAGGCAACGACGGTAGCACGTTGTGAAGTTCAGCGCAGTCGCAGGTCACAGTGGTCCACGGCTGGATTGCGTTCCGGACTTATCTGGAGGGCGAAAAAGTAGATACACGCTTAACTCTGCGCTCTCTCCTGTCGTCTCGCTGCAGCCAAGTGACCGCTTCCAACGACGACTATGGCTTTTGTAGCCTCAAGTGGCTCCCGGCGCAGACGCAGAAGCGTTTAGTAAAGGCACAAGCCCTCCGCCAAGGCAACGACGGTAGCACGCTGTGAAGTTCAGCGCAGTCGCAAGTCACAGTGGTCCACGGCTGGATTGCGTTCCGGACTAATCTGGAGGGCGAAAAAGTAGATACACGCTTAATTCTGCGCTCTCTCCTGTCGTCTCGCTGCAGCCAAGTGACCGCTTCCAACGACGACTATGGCTTTTGTAGCCTCAAGTGGCTCCCGGCGCAGACGCAGAAGCGTTTAGTAAAGGCACACGCCCTCCGCCAAGGCAACGACGGTAGCACGTTGTGAAGTTCAGCGCAGTCGCAGGTCACAGTGGTCCACGGCTGGATTGCGTTCCGGACTTATCTGGAGGGCGAAAAAGTAGATACACGCTTAATTCTGCGCTCTCTCCTGTCGTCTCGCTGCAGCCAAGTGACCGCTTCCAACGACGACTATGGCTTTTGTAGCCTCAAGTGGCTCCCGGCGCAGACGCAGAAGCGTTTAGTAAAGGCACACGCCCTCCGCCAAGGCAACGACGGTAGCACGTTGTGAAGTTCAGCGCAGTCGCAGGTCACAGTGGTCCACGGCTGTATTGCGTTCCGGACTTATCTGGAGGGCGAAAAAGTAGATACACGCTTAACTCTGCGCTCTCTTCTGTCGTCTCGCTGCAGCCAAGTGACCGCTTCCAACGACGACTATGGCTTTTGTAGCCTCAAGTGGCTCCCGGCGCAGACGCAGAAGCGTTTAGTAAAGGCACACGCCCTCCGCCAAGGCAACGACGGTAGCACGCTGTGAAGTTCAGCGCAGTCGCAAGTCACAGTGGTCCACGGCTGGATTGCGTTCCGGACTTATCTGGAGGGCGAAAAAGTAGATACACGCTTAATTCTGCGCTCTCTCCTGTCGTCTCGCTGCAGCCAAGTGACCGCTTCCAACGACGACTACGGCTTTTGTAGCCTCAAGTGGCTCCCGGCGCAGACGCAGAAGCGTTTAGTAAAGGCACACGCCCCCCGCCAAGGCAACGACGGTAGCACGTTGTGAAGTTCAGCGCAGTCGCAAGTCACAGTGGTCCACGGCTGGATTGCGTTCCGGACTTATCTGGAGGGCGAAAAAGTAGATACACGCTTAATTCTGCGCTCTCTCCTGTCGTCTCGCTGCAGCCAAGTGACCGCTTCCAACGACGACTATGGCTTTTGTAGCCTCAAGTGGCTCCCGGCGCAGACGCAGAAGCGTTTAGTAAAGGCACACGCCCTCCGCCAAGGCAACGACGGTAGCACGTTGTGAAGTTCAGCGCAGTCGCAGGTCACAGTGGTCCACGGCTGGATTGCGTTCCGGACTTATCTGGAGGGCGAAAAAGTAGATACACGCTTAATTCTGCGCTCTCTCCTGTCGTCTCGCTGCAGCCAAGTGACCGCTTCCAACGACGACTATGGCTTTTGTAGCCTCAAGTGGCTGCCGGCGCAGACGCAGAAGCGTTTAGTAAAGGCACACGCCCTCCGCCAAGGCAACGACGGTAGCACGTTGTGAAGTTCAGCGCAGTCGCAGGTCACAGTGGTCCACGGCTGGATTGCGTTCCGGACTTATCTGGAGGGCGAAAAAGTAGATACATGCTTAATTCTGCGCTCTCTCCTGTCGTCTCGCTGCAGCCAAGTGACCGCTTCCAACGACGACTATGGCTTTTGTAGCCTCAAGTGGCTCCCGGTGCAGACGCAGAAGCGTTTAGTAAAGGCACACGCCCTCCGCCAAGGCAACGACGGTAGCACGCTGTGAAGTTCAGCGCAGTCGCAAGTCACAGTGGTCCACGGCTGGATTGCGTTCCGGACTTATCTGGAGGGCGAAAAAGTAGATACACGCTTAATTCTGCGCTCTCTCCTGTCGTCTCGCTGCAGCCAAGTGACCACTTCCAACGACGACTATGGCTTTTGTAGCCTCAAGTGGCTCCCGGCGCAGACGCAGAAGCGTTTAGTAAAGGCACACGCCCTCCGCCAAGGCAACGACGGTAGCACGTTGTGAAGTTCAGCGCAGTCGCAGGTCACAGTGGTCCACGGCTGGATTGCGTTCCGGACTTATCTGGAGGGCGAAAAAGTAGATACACGCTTAATTCTGCGCTCTCTCCTGTCGTCTCGCTGCAGCCAAGTGACCGCTTCCAACGACGACTATGGCTTTTGTAGCCTCAAGTGGCTCCCGGCGCAGACGCAGAAGCGTTTAGTAAAGGCACACGCCCTCCGCCAAGGCAACGACGGTAGCACGCTGAGAAGTTCAGCGCAGTCGCAAGTCACAGTGGTCCACGGCTGGATTGCGTTCCGGACTTATATGGAGGGCGAAAAAGTAGATACACGCTTAATTCTGCGCTCTCTCCTGTCGTCTCGCTGCAGCCAAGTGACCGCTTCCATCGACGACTACGGCTTTTGTAGCCTCAAGTGGCTCCCGGCGCAGACGCAGAAGCGTTTAGTAAAGGCACACGCCCTCCGCCAAGGCAACGACGGTAGCATGTTGTGAAGTTCAGCGCAGTCGCAGGTCACAGTGGTCCACGGCTGGATTGCGTTCCGGACTTATCTGGAGGGCGAAAAAGTAGATACACGCTTAATTCTGCGCTCTCTCCTGTCGTCTCGCTGCAGCCAAGTGACCGCTTCCAACGACGACTAAGGCTTTTGTAGCCCCAAGTGGCTCCCGGCGCAGACGCAGAAGCGTTTAGTAAAGGCACACGCCCTCCGCCAAGGCAACGACGGTAGCACGTTGTGAAGTTCAGCGCAGTCGCAGGTCACAGTGGTCCACGGCTGGATTACGTTCCGGGCTTATCTGGAGGGCGAAAAAGTAGATACACGCGTAACTCTGCGCTCTCTCCTGTCGTCTCGCTGCAGCCAAGTGACCGCTTCCAACGACGACTATGGCTTTTGTAGCCTCAAGTGGCTCCCGGCGCAGACGCAGAAGCGTTTAGTAAAGGCACACGCCCTCCGCCAAGGCAACGACGGTAGCACGTTGTGAAGTTCAGCGCAGTCGCAGGTCACAGTGGTCCACGGCTGGATTGCGTTCCGGACTTATCTGGAGGGCGAAAAAGTAGATACACGCTTAATTCTGCGCTCTCTCCTGTCGTCTCGCTGCAGCCAAGTGACCGCTTCCAACGACGACTATGGCTTTTGTAGCCTCAAGTGGCTCCCGGCGCAGACGCAGAAGCGTTTAGTAAAGGCACACGCCCTCCGCCAAGGCAACGACGGTAGCACGCTGTGAAGTTCAGCGCAGTCGCAAGTCACAGTGGTCCACGGCTGGATTGCGTTCCGGACTTATGTGGAGGGCGAAAAAGTAGATACACGCTTAATTCTGCGCTCTCTCCTGTCGTCTCGCTGCAGCCAAGTGACCGCTTCCAACGACGACTAAGGCTTTTGTAGCCCCAAGTGGCTCCCGGCGCAGACGCAGAAGCGTTTAGTAAAGGCACACGCCCTCCGCCAAGGCAACGACGGTAGCACGTTGTGAAGTTCAGCGCAGTCGCAGGTCACAGTGGTCCACGGCTGGATTACGTTCCGGGCTTATCTGGAGGGCGAAAAAGTAGATACACGCGTAACTCTGCGCTCTCTCCTGTCGTCTCGCTGCAGCCAAGTGACCGCTTCCAACGACGACTATGGCTTTTGTAGCCTCAAGTGGCTCCCGGCGCAGACGCAGAAGCGTTTAGTAAAGGCACACGCCCTCCGCCAAGGCAACGACGGTAGCACGTTGTGAAGTTCAGCGCAGTCGCAGGTCACAGTGGTCCACGGCTGGATTGCGTTCCGGACTTATCTGGAGGGCGAAAAAGTAGATACACGCTTAATTCTGCGCTCTCTCCTGTCGTCTCGCTGCAGCCAAGTGACCGCTTCCAACGACGACTATGGCTTTTGTAGCCTCAAGTGGCTCCCGGTGCAGACGCAGAAGCGTTTAGTAAAGGCACACGCCCTCCGCCAAGGCAACGACGGTAGCACGCTGTGAAGTTCAGCGCAGTCGCAAGTCACAGTGGTCCACGGCTGGATTGCGTTCCGGACTTATCTGGAGGGCGAAAAAGTAGATACACGCTTAATTCTGCGCTCTCTCCTGTCGTCTCGCTGCAGCCAAGTGACCACTTCCAACGACGACTATGGCTTTTGTAGCCTCAAGTGGCTCCCGGCGCAGACGCAGAAGCGTTTAGTAAAGGCACACGCCCTCCGCCAAGGCAACGACGGTAGCACGTTGTGAAGTTCAGCGCAGTCGCAGGTCACAGTGGTCCACGGCTGGATTGCGTTCCGGACTTATCTGGAGGGCGAAAAAGTAGATACACGCTTAATTCTGCGCTCTCTCCTGTCGTCTCGCTGCAGCCAAGTGACCGCTTCCAACGACGACTATGGCTTTTGTAGCCTCAAGTGGCTCCCGGCGCAGACGCAGAAGCGTTTAGTAAAGGCACACGCCCTCCGCCAAGGCAACGACGGTAGCACGCTGAGAAGTTCAGCGCAGTCGCAAGTCACAGTGGTCCACGGCTGGATTGCGTTCCGGACTTATATGGAGGGCGAAAAAGTAGATACACGCTTAATTCTGCGCTCTCTCCTGTCGTCTCGCTGCAGCCAAGTGACCGCTTCCATCGACGACTACGGCTTTTGTAGCCTCAAGTGGCTCCCTGCGCAGACGCAGAAGCGTTTAGTAAAGGCACACGCCCTCCGCCAAGGCAACGACGGTAGCATGTTGTGAAGTTCAGCGCAGTCGCAGGTCACAGTGGTCCACGGCTGGATTGCGTTCCGGACTTATCTGGAGGGCGAAAAAGTAGATACACGCTTAATTCTGCGCTCTCTCCTGTCGTCTCGCTGCAGCCAAGTGACCGCTTCCAACGACGACTAAGGCTTTTGAAGCCCCAAGTGGCTCCCGGCGCAGACGCAGAAGCGTTTAGTAAAGGCACACGCCCTCCGCCAAGGCAACGACGGTAGCACGTTGTGAAGTTCAGCGCAGTCGCAGGTCACAGTGGTCCACGGCTGGATTACGTTCCGGGCTTATCTGGAGGGCGAAAAAGTAGATACACGCGTAACTCTGCGCTCTCTCCTGTCGTCTCGCTGCAGCCAAGTGACCGCTTCCAACGACGACTATGGCTTTTGTAGCCTCAAGTGGCTCCCGGCGCAGACGCAGAAGCGTTTAGTAAAGGCACACGCCCTCCGCCAAGGCAACGACGGTAGCACGTTGTGAAGTTCAGCGCAGTCGCAGGTCACAGTGGTCCACGGCTGGATTGCGTTCCGGACTTATCTGGAGGGCGAAAAAGTAGATACACGCTTAATTCTGCGCTCTCTCCTGTCGTCTCGCTGCAGCCAAGTGACCGCTTCCAACGACGACTATGGCTTTTGTAGCCTCAAGTGGCTCCCGGCGCAGACGCAGAAGCGTTTAGTAAAGGCACACGCCCTCCGCCAAGGCAACGACGGTAGCACGCTGTGAAGTTCAGCGCAGTCGCAAGTCACAGTGGTCCACGGCTGGATTGCGTTCCGGACTTATGTGGAGGGCGAAAAAGTAGATACACGCTTAATTCTGCGCTCTCTCCTGTCGTCTCGCTGCAGCCAAGTGACCGCTTCCAACGACGACTACGGCTTTTGTAGCCTCAAGTGGCTCCCGGCGCAGACGCAGAAGCGTTTAGTAAAGGCACACGCCCCCCGCCAAGGCAACGACGGTAGCACGTTGTGAAGTTCAGCGCAGTCGCAAGTCACAGTGGTCCACGGCTGGATTGCGTTCCGGACTTATCTGGAGGGCGAAAAAGTAGATACACGCTTAATTCTGCGCTCTCTCCTGTCGTCTCGCTGCAGCCAAGTGACCGCTTCCAACGACGACTATGGCTTTTGTAGCCTCAAGTGGCTCCCGGCGCAGACGCAGAAGCGTTTAGTAAAGGCACACGCCCTCCGCCAAGGCAACGACGGTAGCACGTTGTGAAGTTCAGCGCAGTCGCAGGTCACAGTGGTCCACGGCTGGATTGCGTTCCGGACTTATCTGGAGGGCGAAAAAGTAGATACACGCTTAATTCTGCGCTCTCTCCTGTCGTCTCGCTGCAGCCAAGTGACCGCTTCCAACGACGACTATGGCTTTTGTAGCCTCAAGTGGCTCCCGGCGCAGACGCAGAAGCGTTTAGTAAAGGCACACGCCCTCCGCCAAGGCAACGACGGTAGCACGTTGTGAAGTTCAGCGCAGTCGCAGGTCACAGTGGTCCACGGCTGGATTGCGTTCCGGACTTATGTGGAGGGCGAAAAAGTAGATACACGCTTAATTCTGCGCTCTCTCCTGTCGTCTCGCTGCAGCCAAGTGACCGCTTCCAACGACGACTACGGCTTTTGTAGCCTCAAGTGGCTCCCGGCGCAGACGCAGAAGCGTTTAGTAAAGGCACACGCCCCCCGCCAAGGCAACGACGGTAGCACGTTGTGAAGTTCAGCGCAGTCGCAAGTCACAGTGGTCCACGGCTGGATTGCGTTCCGGACTTATCTGGAGGGCGAAAAAGTAGATACACGCTTAATTCTGCGCTCTCTCCTGTCGTCTCGCTGCAGCCAAGTGACCGCTTCCAACGACGACTATGGCTTTTGTAGCCTCAAGTGGCTCCCGGCGCAGACGCAGAAGCGTTTAGTAAAGGCACACGCCCTCCGCCAAGGCAACGACGGTAGCACGTTGTGAAGTTCAGCGCAGTCGCAGGTCACAGTGGTCCACGGCTGGATTGCGTTCCGGACTTATCTGGAGGGCGAAAAAGTAGATACACGCTTAATTCTGCGCTCTCTCCTGTCGTCTCGCTGCAGCCAAGTGACCGCTTCCAACGACGACTATGGCTTTTGTAGCCTCAAGTGGCTGCCGGCGCAGACGCAGAAGCGTTTAGTAAAGGCACACGCCCTCCGCCAAGGCAACGACGGTAGCACGTTGTGAAGTTCAGCGCAGTCGCAGGTCACAGTGGTCCACGGCTGGATTGCGTTCCGGACTTATCTGGAGGGCGAAAAAGTAGATACATGCTTAATTCTGCGCTCTCTCCTGTCGTCTCGCTGCAGCCAAGTGACCGCTTCCAACGACGACTATGGCTTTTGTAGCCTCAAGTGGCTCCCGGCGCAGACGCAGAAGCGTTTAGTAAAGGCACACGCCCTCCGCCAAGGCAACGACGGTAGCACGTTGTGAAGTTCAGCGCAGTCGCAGGTCACAGTGGTCCACGGCTGGATTGAGTTCCGGACTTATCTGGAGGGAGAAAAAGTAGATACACGCTTAATTCTGCGCTCTCTCCTGTCGTCTCGCTGCAGCCAAGTGACCGCTTCCAACGACGACTATGGCTTTTGTAGCCTCAAGTGGCTCCCGGCGCAGACGCAGAAGCGTTTAGTAAAGGCACACGCCCTCCGCCAAGGCAACGACGGTAGCACGTTGTGAAGTTCAGCGCAGTCGCAGGTCACAGTGGTCCACGGCTGGATTGCGTTCCGGACTTATCTGGAGGGCGAAAAAGTAGATACACGCTTAATTCTGCGCTCTCTCCTGTCGTCTCGCTGCAGCCAAGTGACCGCTTCCAACGACGACTATGGCTTTTGTAGCCTCAAGTGGCTCCCGGCGCAGACGCAGAAGCGTTTAGTAAAGGCACACGCCCTCCGCCAAGGCAACGACGGTAGCACGTTGTGAAGTTCAGCGCAGTCGCAGGTCACAGTGGTCCACGGCTGGATTGCGTTCCGGACTTATCTGGAGGGCGAAAAAGTAGATACACGCTTAACTCTGCGCTCTCTCCTGTCGTCTCGCTGCAGCCAAGTGACCGCTTCCAACGACGACTATGGCTTTTGTAGCCTCAAGTGGCTCCCGGCGCAGACGCAGAAGCGTTTAGTAAAGGCACACGCCCTCCGCCAAGGCAACGACGGTAGCACGTTGTGAAGTTCAGCGCAGTCGCAGGTCACAGTGGTCCACGGCTGGATTGCGTTCCGGACTTATCTGGAGGGCGAAAAAGTAGATACACGCTTAATTCTGCGCTCTCTCCTGTCGTCTCGCTGCAGCCAAGTGACCGCTTCCAACGACGACTATGGCTTTTGTAGCCTCAAGTGGCTCCCGGCGCAGACGCAGAAGCGTTTAGTAAAGGCACACGCCCTCCGCCAAGGCAACGACGGTAGCACGTTGTGAAGTTCAGCGCAGTCGCAGGTCACAGTGGTCCACGGCTGGATTGCGTTCCGGACTTATCTGGAGGGCGAAAAAGTAGATACACGCTTAACTCTGCGCTCTCTCCTGTCGTCTCGCTGCAGCCAAGTGACCGCTTCCAACGACGACTATGGCTTTTGTAGCCTCAAGTGGCTCCCGGCGCAGACGCAGAAGCGTTTATTAAAGGCACACGCCCTCCGCCAAGGCAACGACGGTAGCACGCTGTGAAGTTCAGCGCAGTCGCAAGTCACAGTGGTCCACGGCTGGATTGCGTTCCGGACTTATCTGGAGGGCGAAAAAGTAGATACACGCTTAATTCTGCGCTCTCTCCTGTCGTCTCGCTGCAGCCAAGTGACCGCTTCCAACGACGACTACGGCTTTTGTAGCCTCAAGTGGCTCCCGGCGCAGACGCAGAAGCGTTTAGTAAAGGCACACGCCCCCCGCCAAGGCAACGACGGTAGCACGTTGTGAAGTTCAGCGCAGTCGCAAGTCACAGTGGTCCACGGCTGGATTGCGTTCCGGACTTATCTGGAGGGCGAAAAAGTAGATACACGCTTAATTCTGCGCTCTCTCCTGTCGTCTCGCTGCAGCCAAGTGACCGCTTCCAACGACGACTATGGCTTTTGTAGCCTCAAGTGGCTCCCGGCGCAGACGCAGAAGCGTTTAGTAAAGGCACACGCCCTCCGCCAAGGCAACGACGGTAGCACGTTGTGAAGTTCAGCGCAGTCGCAGGTCACAGTGGTCCACGGCTGGATTGCGTTCCGGACCTATCTGGAGGGCGAAAAAGTAGATACACGCTTAATTCTGCGCTCTCTCCTGTCGTCTCGCTGCAGCCAAGTGACCGCTTCCAACGACGACTATGGCTTTTGTAGCCTCAAGTGGCTGCCGGCGCAGACGCAGAAGCGTTTAGTAAAGGCACACGCCCTCCGCCAAGGCAACGACGGTAGCACGTTGTGAAGTTCAGCGCAGTCGCAGGTCACAGTGGTCCACGGCTGGATTGCGTTCCGGACTTATCTGGAGGGCGAAAAAGTAGATACATGCTTAATTCTGCGCTCTCTCCTGTCGTCTCGCTGCAGCCAAGTGACCGCTTCCAACGACGACTATGGCTTTTGTAGCCTCAAGTGGCTCCCGGCGCAGACGCAGAAGCGTTTAGTAAAGGCACACGCCCTCCGCCAAGGCAACGATGGTAGCACGCTGTGAAGTTCAGCGCAGTCGCAAGTCACAGTGGTCCACGGCTGGATTGCGTTCCGGACTTATCTGGAGGGCGAAAAAGTAGATACACGCTTAATTCTGCGCTCTCTCCTGTCGTCTCGCTGCAGCCAAGTGACCGCTTCCAACGACGACTATGGCTTTTGTAGCCTCAAGTGGCTCCCGGCGCAGACGCAGAAGCGTTTAGTAAAGGCACACGCCCTCCGCCAAGGCAACGACGGTAGCACGCTGTGAAGTTCAGCGCAATCGCAAGTCACAGTGGTCCACGGCTGGATTGCGTTCCGGACTTATCTGGAGGGCGAAAAAGTAGATACACGCTTAATTCTGCGCTCTCTCCTGTCGTCTCGCTGCAGCCAAGTGACCGCTTCCAACGACGACTACGGCTTTTGTAGCCTCAAGTGGCTCCCGGCGCAGACGCAGAAGCGTTTAGTAAAGGCACACGCCCTCCGCCAAGGCAACGACGGTAGCACGTTGTGAAGTTCAGCGCAGTCGCAGGTCACAGTGGTCCACGGCTGGATTGCGTTCCGGACTTATCTGGAGGGCGAAAAAGTAGATACACGCTTAATTCTGCGCTCTCTCCTGTCGTCTCGCTGCAGCCAAGTGACCGCTTCCAACGACGACTATGGCTTTTGTAGCCTCAAGTGGCTCCCGGCGCAGACGCAGAAGCGTTTAGTAAAGGCACACGCCCTCCGCCAAGGCAACGACGGTAGCACGTTGTGAAGTTCAGCGCAGTCGCAGGTCACAGTGGTCCACGGCTGGATTGCGTTCCGGACTTATCTTGAGGGCGAAAAAGTAGATACACGCTTAATTCTGCGCTCTCTCCTGTCGTCTCGCTGCAGCCAAGTGACCGCTTCCAACGACGACTATGGCTTTTGTAGCCTCAAGTGGCTCCCGGCGCAGACGCAGAAGCGTTTAGTAAAGGCACACGCCCTCCGCCAAGGCAACGACGGTAGCACGTTGTGAAGTTCAGCGCAGTCGCAGGTCACAGTGGTCCACGGCTGGATTGCGTTCCGGACTTATCTGGAGGGCGAAAAAGTAGATACACGCTTAATTCTGCGCTCTCTCCTGTCGTCTCGCTGCAGCCAAGTGACCGCTTCCAACGACGACTATGGCTTTTGTAGCCTCAAGTGGCTCCCGGCGCAGACGCAGAAGCGTTTAGTAAAGGCACACGCCCTCCGCCAAGGCAACGACGGTAGCACGTTGTGAAGTTCAGCGCAGTCGCAGGTCACAGTGGTCCACGGCTCGATTGCGTTCCGGACTTATCTGGAGGGCGAAAAAGTAGATACACGCTTAACTCTGCGCTCTCTCCTGTCGTCTCGCTGCAGCCAAGTGACCGCTTCCAACGACGACTACGGCTTTTGTAGCCTCAAGTGGCTCCCGGCGCAGACGCAGAAGCGTTTAGTAAAGGCACACGCCCCCCGCCAAGGCAACGACGGTAGCACGTTGTGAAGTTCAGCGCAGTCGCAAGTCACAGTGGTCCACGGCTGGATTGCGTTCCGGACTTATCTGGAGGGCGAAAAAGTAGATACACGCTTAATTCTGCGCTCTCTCCTGTCGTCTCGCTGCAGCCAAGTGACCGCTTCCAACGACGACTATGGCTTTTGTAGCCTCAAGTGGCTCCCGGCGCAGACGCAGAAGCGTTTAGTAAAGGCACACGCCCTCCGCCAAGGCAACGACGGTAGCACGTTGTGAAGTTCAGCGCAGTCGCAGGTCACAGTGGTCCACGGCTGGATTGCGTTCCGGACTTATCTGGAGGGCGAAAAAGTAGATACATGCTTAATTCTGCGCTCTCTCCTGTCGTCTCGCTGCAGCCAAGTGACCGCTTCCAACGACGACTATGGCTTTTGTAGCCTCAAGTGGCTCCCGGCGCAGACGCAGAAGCGTTTAGTAAAGGCACACGCCCTCCGCCAAGGCAACGATGGTAGCACGCTGTGAAGTTCAGCGCAGTCGCAAGTCACAGTGGTCCACGGCTGGATTGCGTTCCGGACTTATCTGGAGGGCGAAAAAGTAGATACACGCTTAATTCTGCGCTCTCTCCTGTCGTCTCGCTGCAGCCAAGTGACCGCTTCCAACGACGACTATGGCTTTTGTAGCCTCAAGTGGCTCCCGGCGCAGACGCAGAAGCGTTTAGTAAAGGCACACGCCCTCCGCCAAGGCAACGACGGTAGCACGCTGTGAAGTTCAGCGCAATCGCAAGTCACAGTGGTCCACGGCTGGATTGCGTTCCGGACTTATCTGGAGGGCGAAAAAGTAGATACACGCTTAATTCTGCGCTCTCTCCTGTCGTCTCGCTGCAGCCAAGTGACCGCTTCCAACGACGACTACGGCTTTTGTAGCCTCAAGTGGCTCCCGGCGCAGACGCAGAAGCGTTTAGTAAAGGCACACGCCCTCCGCCAAGGCAACGACGGTAGCACGTTGTGAAGTTCAGCGCAGTCGCAGGTCACAGTGGTCCACGGCTGGATTGCGTTCCGGACTTATCTGGAGGGCGAAAAAGTAGATACACGCTTAATTCTGCGCTCTCTCCTGTCGTCTCGCTGCAGCCAAGTGACCGCTTCCAACGACGACTATGGCTTTTGTAGCCTCAAGTGGCTCCCGGCGCAGACGCAGAAGCGTTTAGTAAAGGCACACGCCCTCCGCCAAGGCAACGACGGTAGCACGTTGTGAAGTTCAGCGCAGTCGCAGGTCACAGTGGTCCACGGCTGGATTGCGTTCCGGACTTATCTTGAGGGCGAAAAAGTAGATACACGCTTAATTCTGCGCTCTCTCCTGTCGTCTCGCTGCAGCCAAGTGACCGCTTCCAACGACGACTATGGCTTTTGTAGCCTCAAGTGGCTCCCGGCGCAGACGCAGAAGCGTTTAGTAAAGGCACACGCCCTCCGCCAAGGCAACGACGGTAGCACGTTGTGAAGTTCAGCGCAGTCGCAGGTCACAGTGGTCCACGGCTGGATTGCGTTCCGGACTTATCTGGAGGGCGAAAAAGTAGATACACGCTTAATTCTGCGCTCTCTCCTGTCGTCTCGCTGCAGCCAAGTGACCGCTTCCAACGACGACTATGGCTTTTGTAGCCTCAAGTGGCTCCCGGCGCAGACGCAGAAGCGTTTAGTAAAGGCACATGCCCTCCTCCAAGGCAACGACGGTAGCACGTTGTGAAGTTCAGCGCAGTCGCAGGTCACAGTGGTCCACGGCTCGATTGCGTTCCGGACTTATCTGGAGGGCGAAAAAGTAGATACACGCTTAACTCTGCGCTCTCTCCTGTCGTCTCGCTGCAGCCAAGTGACCGCTTCCAACGACGACTACGGCTTTTGTAGCCTCAAGTGGCTCCCGGCGCAGACGCAGAAGCGTTTAGTAAAGGCACACGCCCCCCGCCAAGGCAACGACGGTAGCACGTTGTGAAGTTCAGCGCAGTCGCAAGTCACAGTGGTCCACGGCTGGATTGCGTTCCGGACTTATCTGGAGGGCGAAAAAGTAGATACACGCTTAATTCTGCGCTCTCTCCTGTCGTCTCGCTGCAGCCAAGTGACCGCTTCCAACGACGACTATGGCTTTTGTAGCCTCAAGTGGCTCCCGGCGCAGACGCAGAAGCGTTTAGTAAAGGCACACGCCCTCCGCCAAGGCAACGACGGTAGCACGTTGTGAAGTTCAGCGCAGTCGCAGGTCACAGTGGTCCACGGCTGGATTGCGTTCCGGACTTATCTGGAGGGCGAAAAAGTAGATACACGCTTAATTCTGCGCTCTCTCCTGTCGTCTCGCTGCAGCCAAGTGACCGCTTCCAACGACGACTATGGCTTTTGTAGCCTCAAGTGGCTGCCGGCGCAGACGCAGAAGCGTTTAGTAAAGGCACACGCCCTCCGCCAAGGCAACGACGGTAGCACGTTGTGAAGTTCAGCGCAGTCGCAGGTCACAGTGGTCCACGGCTGGATTGCGTTCCGGACTTATCTGGAGGGCGAAAAAGTAGATACATGCTTAATTCTGCGCTCTCTCCTGTCGTCTCGCTGCAGCCAAGTGACCGCTTCCAACGACGACTATGGCTTTTGTAGCCTCAAGTGGCTCCCGGCGCAGACGCAGAAGCGTTTAGTAAAGCACACGCCCTCCGCCAAGGCAACGACGGTAGCACGCTGTGAAGTTCAGCGCAGTCGCAAGTCACAGTGGTCCACGGCTGGATTGCGTTCCGGACTTATCTGGAGGGCGAAAAAGTAGATACACGCTTAATTCTGCGCTCTCTCCTGTCGTCTCGCTGCAGCCAAGTGACCGCTTCCAACGACGACTATGGCTTTTGTAGCCTCAAGTGGCTCCCGGCGCAGACGCAGAAGCGTTTAGTAAAGGCACACGCCCTCCGCCAAGGCAACGACGGTAGCACGCTGTGAAGTTCAGCGCAGTCGCAAGTCACAGTGGTCCACGGCTGGATTGCGTTCCGGACTTATCTGGAGGGCGAAAAAGTAGATACACGCTTAATTCTGCGCTCTCTCCTGTCGTCTCGCTGCAGCCAAGTGACCGCTTCCAACGACGACTACGGCTTTTGTAGCCTCAAGTGGCTCCCGGCCCAGACGCAGAAGCGTTTAGTAAAGGCACACGCCCTCCGCCAAGGCAACGACGGTAGCACGTTGTGAAGTTCAGCGCAGTCGCAGGTCACAGTGGTCCACGGCTTGATTGCGTTCCGGACTTATCTGGAGGGCGAAAAAGTAGATACACGCTTAATTCTGCGCTCTCTCCTGTCGTCTCGCTGCAGCCAAGTGACCGCTTCCAACGACGACTATGGCTTTTGTAGCCTCAAGTGGCTCCCGGCGCAGACGCAGAAGCGTTTAGTAAAGGCACACGCCCTCCCCCAAGGCAACGACGGTAGCACGCTGTGAAGTTCAGCGCAGTCGCAAGTCACAGTGGTCCACGGCTGGATTGCGTTCCGGACTTATCTGGAGGGCGAAAAAGTAGATACACGCTTAATTCTGCGCTCTCTCCTGTCGTCTCGCTGCAGCCAAGTGACCGCTTCCAACGACGACTACGGCTTTTGTAGCCTCAAGTGGCTCCCGGCGCAGACGCAGAAGCGTTTAGTAAAGGCACACGCCCTCCGCCAAGGCAACGACGGTAGCACGTTGTGAAGTTCAGCGCAGTCGCAGGTCACAGTGGTCCACGGCTGGATTGCGTTCCGGACTTATCTGGAGGGCGAAAAAGTAGATACACGCTTAACTCTGCGCTCTCTCCTGTCGTCTCGCTGCAGCCAAGTGACCGCTTCCAACGACGACTATGGCTTTTGTAGCCTCAAGTGGCTCCCGGCGCAGACGCAGAAGCGTTTAGTAAAGGCACAAGCCCTCCGCCAAGGCAACGACGGTAGCACGCTGTGAAGTTCAGCGCAGTCGCAAGTCACAGTGGTCCACGGCTGGATTGCGTTCCGGACTTATCTGGAGGGCGAAAAAGTAGATACACGCTTAACTCTGCGCTCTCTTCTGTCGTCTCGCTGCAGCCAAGTGACCGCTTCCAACGACGACTATGGCTTTTGTAGCCTCAAGTGGCTCCCGGCGCAGACGCAGAAGCGTTTAGTAAAGGCACACGCCCTCCGCCAAGGCAACGACGGTAGCACGCTGTGAAGTTCAGCGCAGTCGCAAGTCACAGTGGTCCACGGCTGGATTGCGTTCCGGACTTATCTGGAGGGCGAAAAAGTAGATACACGCTTAATTCTGCGCTCTCTCCTGTCGTCTCGCTGCAGCCAAGTGACCGCTTCCAACGACGACTACGGCTTTTGTAGCCTCAAGTGGCTCCCGGCGCAGACGCAGAAGCGTTTAGTAAAGGCACACGCCCCCCGCCAAGGCAACGACGGTAGCACGTTGTGAAGTTCAGCGCAGTCGCAAGTCACAGTGGTCCACGGCTGGATTGCGTTCCGGACTTATCTGGAGGGCGAAAAAGTAGATACACGCTTAATTCTGCGCTCTCTCCTGTCGTCTCGCTGTAGCCAAGTGACCGCTTCCAACGACGACTATGGCTTTTGTAGCCTCAAGTGGCTCCCGGCGCAGACGCAGAAGCGTTTAGTAAAGGCACACGCCCTCCGCCAAGGCAACGACGGTAGCACGTTGTGAAGTTCAGCGCAGTCGCAGGTCACAGTGGTCCACGGCTGGATTGCGTTCCGGACTTATCTGGAGGGCGAAAAAGTAGATACACGCTTAATTCTGCGCTCTCTCCTGTCGTCTCGCTGCAGCCAAGTGACCGCTTCCAACGACGACTATGGCTTTTGTAGCCTCAAGTGGCTGCCGGCGCAGACGCAGAAGCGTTTAGTAAAGGCACACGCCCTCCGCCAAGGCAACGACGGTAGCACGTTGTGAAGTTCAGCGCAGTCGCAGGTCACAGTGGTCCACGGCTGGATTGCGTTCCGGACTTATCTGGAGGGCGAAAAAGTAGATACATGCTTAATTCTGCGCTCTCTCCTGTCGTCTCGCTGCAGCCAAGTGACCGCTTCCAACGACGACTATGGCTTTTGTAGCCTCAAGTGGCTCCCGGTGCAGACGCAGAAGCGTTTAGTAAAGGCACACGCCCTCCGCCAAGGCAACGACGGTAGCACGCTGTGAAGTTCAGCGCAGTCGCAAGTCACAGTGGTCCACGGCTGGATTGCGTTCCGGACTTATCTGGAGGGCGAAAAAGTAGATACACGCTTAATTCTGCGCTCTCTCCTGTCGTCTCGCTGCAGCCAAGTGACCGCTTCCAACGACGACTATGGCTTTTGTAGCCTCAAGTGGCTCCCGGCGCAGACGCAGAAGCGTTTAGTAAAGGCACACGCCCTCCGCCAAGGCAACGACGGTAGCACGTTGTGAAGTTCAGCGCAGTCGCAGGTCACAGTGGTCCACGGCTGGATTGCGTTCCGGACTTATCTGGAGGGCGAAAAAGTAGATACACGCTTAATTCTGCGCTCTCTCCTGTCGTCTCGCTGCAGCCAAGTGACCGCTTCCAACGACGACTATGGCTTTTGTAGCCTCAAGTGGCTCCCGGCGCAGACGCAGAAGCGTTTAGTAAAGGCACACGCCCTCCGCCAAGGCAACGACGGTAGCACGCTGAGAAGTTCAGCGCAGTCGCAAGTCACAGTGGTCCACGGCTGGATTGCGTTCCGGACTTATATGGAGGGCGAAAAAGTAGATACACGCTTAATTCTGCGCTCTCTCCTGTCGTCTCGCTGCAGCCAAGTGACCGCTTCCATCGACGACTACGGCTTTTGTAGCCTCAAGTGGCTCCCGGCGCAGACGCAGAAGCGTTTAGTAAAGGCACACGCCCTCCGCCAAGGCAACGACGGTAGCATGTTGTGAAGTTCAGCGCAGTCGCAGGTCACAGTGGTCCACGGCTGGATTGCGTTCCGGACTTATCTGGAGGGCGAAAAAGTAGATACACGCTTAATTCTGCGCTCTCTCCTGTCGTCTCGCTGCAGCCAAGTGACCGCTTCCAACGACGACTAAGGCTTTTGTAGCCCCAAGTGGCTCCCGGCGCAGACGCAGAAGCGTTTAGTAAAGGCACACGCCCTCCGCCAAGGCAACGACGGTAGCACGTTGTGAAGTTCAGCGCAGTCGCAGGTCACAGTGGTCCACGGCTGGATTACGTTCCGGGCTTATCTGGAGGGCGAAAAAGTAGATACACGCGTAACTCTGCGCTCTCTCCTGTCGTCTCGCTGCAGCCAAGTGACCGCTTCCAACGACGACTATGGCTTTTGTAGCCTCAAGTGGCTCCCGGCGCAGACGCAGAAGCGTTTAGTAAAGGCACACGCCCTCCGCCAAGGCAACGACGGTAGCACGTTGTGAAGTTCAGCGCAGTCGCAGGTCACAGTGGTCCACGGCTGGATTGCGTTCCGGACTTATCTGGAGGGCGAAAAAGTAGATACACGCTTAATTCTGCGCTCTCTCCTGTCGTCTCGCTGCAGCCAAGTGACCGCTTCCAACGACGACTATGGCTTTTGTAGCCTCAAGTGGCTCCCGGCGCAGACGCAGAAGCGTTTAGTAAAGGCACACGCCCTCCGCCAAGGCAACGACGGTAGCACGTTGTGAAGTTCAGCGCAGTCGCAGGTCACAGTGGTCCACGGCTGGATTGCGTTCCGGACTTATCTGGAGGGCGAAAAAGTAGATACACGCTTAACTCTGCGCTCTCTCCTGTCGTCTCGCTGCAGCCAAGTGACCGCTTCCAACGACGACTATGGCTTTTGTAGCCTCAAGTGGCTCCCGGCGCAGACGCAGAAGCGTTTAGTAAAGGCACACGCCCTCCGCCAAGGCAACGACGGTAGCACGCTGTGAAGTTCAGCGCAGTCGCAAGTCACAGTGGTCCACGGCTGGATTGCGTTCCGGACTTATGTGGAGGGCGAAAAAGTAGATACACGCTTAATTCTGCGCTCTCTCCTGTCGTCTCGCTGCAGCCAAGTGACCGCTTCCAACGACGACTACGGCTTTTGTAGCCTCAAGTGGCTCCCGGCGCAGACGCAGAAGCGTTTAGTAAAGGCACACGCCCCCCGCCAAGGCAACGACGGTAGCACGTTGTGAAGTTCAGCGCAGTCGCAAGTCACAGTGGTCCACGGCTGGATTGCGTTCCGGACTTATCTGGAGGGCGAAAAAGTAGATACACGCTTAATTCTGCGCTCTCTCCTGTCGTCTCGCTGTAGCCAAGTGACCGCTTCCAACGACGACTATGGCTTTTGTAGCCTCAAGTGGCTCCCGGCGCAGACGCAGAAGCGTTTAGTAAAGGCACACGCCCTCCGCCAAGGCAACGACGGTAGCACGTTGTGAAGTTCAGCGCAGTCGCAGGTCACAGTGGTCCACGGCTGGATTGCGTTCCGGACTTATCTGGAGGGCGAAAAAGTAGATACACGCTTAATTCTGCGCTCTCTCCTGTCGTCTCGCTGCAGCCAAGTGACCGCTTCCAACGACGACTATGGCTTTTGTAGCCTCAAGTGGCTGCCGGCGCAGACGCAGAAGCGTTTAGTAAAGGCACACGCCCTCCGCCAAGGCAACGACGGTAGCACGTTGTGAAGTTCAGCGCAGTCGCAGGTCACAGTGGTCCACGGCTGGATTGCGTTCCGGACTTATCTGGAGGGCGAAAAAGTAGATACATGCTTAATTCTGCGCTCTCTCCTGTCGTCTCGCTGCAGCCAAGTGACCGCTTCCAACGACGACTATGGCTTTTGTAGCCTCAAGTGGCTCCCGGTGCAGACGCAGAAGCGTTTAGTAAAGGCACACGCCCTCCGCCAAGGCAACGACGGTAGCACGCTGTGAAGTTCAGCGCAGTCGCAAGTCACAGTGGTCCACGGCTGGATTGCGTTCCGGACTTATCTGGAGGGCGAAAAAGTAGATACACGCTTAATTCTGCGCTCTCTCCTGTCGTCTCGCTGCAGCCAAGTGACCGCTTCCAACGACGACTATGGCTTTTGTAGCCTCAAGTGGCTCCCGGCGCAGACGCAGAAGCGTTTAGTAAAGGCACACGCCCTCCGCCAAGGCAACGACGGTAGCACGTTGTGAAGTTCAGCGCAGTCGCAGGTCACAGTGGTCCACGGCTGGATTGCGTTCCGGACTTATCTGGAGGGCGAAAAAGTAGATACACGCTTAATTCTGCGCTCTCTCCTGTCGTCTCGCTGCAGCCAAGTGACCGCTTCCAACGACGACTATGGCTTTTGTAGCCTCAAGTGGCTCCCGGCGCAGACGCAGAAGCGTTTAGTAAAGGCACACGCCCTCCGCCAAGGCAACGACGGTAGCACGCTGAGAAGTTCAGCGCAGTCGCAAGTCACAGTGGTCCACGGCTGGATTGCGTTCCGGACTTATATGGAGGGCGAAAAAGTAGATACACGCTTAATTCTGCGCTCTCTCCTGTCGTCTCGCTGCAGCCAAGTGACCGCTTCCATCGACGACTACGGCTTTTGTAGCCTCAAGTGGCTCCCGGCGCAGACGCAGAAGCGTTTAGTAAAGGCACACGCCCTCCGCCAAGGCAACGACGGTAGCATGTTGTGAAGTTCAGCGCAGTCGCAGGTCACAGTGGTCCACGGCTGGATTGCGTTCCGGACTTATCTGGAGGGCGAAAAAGTAGATACACGCTTAATTCTGCGCTCTCTCCTGTCGTCTCGCTGCAGCCAAGTGACCGCTTCCAACGACGACTAAGGCTTTTGTAGCCCCAAGTGGCTCCCGGCGCAGACGCAGAAGCGTTTAGTAAAGGCACACGCCCTCCGCCAAGGCAACGACGGTAGCACGTTGTGAAGTTCAGCGCAGTCGCAGGTCACAGTGGTCCACGGCTGGATTACGTTCCGGGCTTATCTGGAGGGCGAAAAAGTAGATACACGCGTAACTCTGCGCTCTCTCCTGTCGTCTCGCTGCAGCCAAGTGACCGCTTCCAACGACGACTATGGCTTTTGTAGCCTCAAGTGGCTCCCGGCGCAGACGCAGAAGCGTTTAGTAAAGGCACACGCCCTCCGCCAAGGCAACGACGGTAGCACGTTGTGAAGTTCAGCGCAGTCGCAGGTCACAGTGGTCCACGGCTGGATTGCGTTCCGGACTTATCTGGAGGGCGAAAAAGTAGATACACGCTTAATTCTGCGCTCTCTCCTGTCGTCTCGCTGCAGCCAAGTGACCGCTTCCAACGACGACTATGGCTTTTGTAGCCTCAAGTGGCTCCCGGCGCAGACGCAGAAGCGTTTAGTAAAGGCACACGCCCTCCGCCAAGGCAACGACGGTAGCACGTTGTGAAGTTCAGCGCAGTCGCAGGTCACAGTGGTCCACGGCTGGATTGCGTTCCGGACTTATCTGGAGGGCGAAAAAGTAGATACACGCTTAACTCTGCGCTCTCTCCTGTCGTCTCGCTGCAGCCAAGTGACCGCTTCCAACGACGACTATGGCTTTTGTAGCCTCAAGTGGCTCCCGGCGCAGACGCAGAAGCGTTTAGTAAAGGCACACGCCCTCCGCCAAGGCAACGACGGTAGCACGCTGTGAAGTTCAGCGCAGTCGCAAGTCACAGTGGTCCACGGCTGGATTGCGTTCCGGACTTATGTGGAGGGCGAAAAAGTAGATACACGCTTAATTCTGCGCTCTCTCCTGTCGTCTCGCTGCAGCCAAGTGACCGCTTCCAACGACGACTACGGCTTTTGTAGCCTCAAGTGGCTCCCGGCGCAGACGCAGAAGCGTTTAGTAAAGGCACACGCCCCCCGCCAAGGCAACGACGGTAGCACGTTGTGAAGTTCAGCGCAGTCGCAAGTCACAGTGGTCCACGGCTGGATTGCGTTCCGGACTTATCTGGAGGGCGAAAAAGTAGATACACGCTTAATTCTGCGCTCTCTCCTGTCGTCTCGCTGCAGCCAAGTGACCGCTTCCAACGACGACTATGGCTTTTGTAGCCTCAAGTGGCTCCCGGCGCAGACGCAGAAGCGTTTAGTAAAGGCACACGCCCTCCGCCAAGGCAACGACGGTAGCACGTTGTGAAGTTCAGCGCAGTCGCAGGTCACAGTGGTCCACGGCTGGATTGCGTTCCGGACTTATCTGGAGGGCGAAAAAGTAGATACACGCTTAATTCTGCGCTCTCTCCTGTCGTCTCGCTGCAGCCAAGTGACCGCTTCCAACGACGACTATGGCTTTTGTAGCCTCAAGTGGCTCCCGGCGCAGACGCAGAAGCGTTTAGTAAAGGCACACGCCCTCCGCCAAGGCAACGACGGTAGCACGTTGTGAAGTTCAGCGCAGTCGCAGGTCACAGTGGTCCACGGCTGGATTGCGTTCCGGACTTATGTGGAGGGCGAAAAAGTAGATACACGCTTAATTCTGCGCTCTCTCCTGTCGTCTCGCTGCAGCCAAGTGACCGCTTCCAACGACGACTACGGCTTTTGTAGCCTCAAGTGGCTCCCGGCGCAGACGCAGAAGCGTTTAGTAAAGGCACACGCCCCCCGCCAAGGCAACGACGGTAGCACGTTGTGAAGTTCAGCGCAGTCGCAAGTCACAGTGGTCCACGGCTGGATTGCGTTCCGGACTTATCTGGAGGGCGAAAAAGTAGATACACGCTTAATTCTGCGCTCTCTCCTGTCGTCTCGCTGCAGCCAAGTGACCGCTTCCAACGACGACTATGGCTTTTGTAGCCTCAAGTGGCTCCCGGCGCAGACGCAGAAGCGTTTAGTAAAGGCACACGCCCTCCGCCAAGGCAACGACGGTAGCACGTTGTGAAGTTCAGCGCAGTCGCAGGTCACAGTGGTCCACGGCTGGATTGCGTTCCGGACTTATCTGGAGGGCGAAAAAGTAGATACACGCTTAATTCTGCGCTCTCTCCTGTCGTCTCGCTGCAGCCAAGTGACCGCTTCCAACGACGACTATGGCTTTTGTAGCCTCAAGTGGCTGCCGGCGCAGACGCAGAAGCGTTTAGTAAAGGCACACGCCCTCCGCCAAGGCAACGACGGTAGCACGTTGTGAAGTTCAGCGCAGTCGCAGGTCACAGTGGTCCACGGCTGGATTGCGTTCCGGACTTATCTGGAGGGCGAAAAAGTAGATACATGCTTAATTCTGCGCTCTCTCCTGTCGTCTCGCTGCAGCCAAGTGACCGCTTCCAACGACGACTATGGCTTTTGTAGCCTCAAGTGGCTCCCGGCGCAGACGCAGAAGCGTTTAGTAAAGGCACACGCCCTCCGCCAAGGCAACGACGGTAGCACGTTGTGAAGTTCAGCGCAGTCGCAGGTCACAGTGGTCCACGGCTGGATTGCGTTCCGGACTTATCTGGAGGGCGAAAAAGTAGATACACGCTTAATTCTGCGCTCTCTCCTGTCGTCTCGCTGCAGCCAAGTGACCGCTTCCAACGACGACTATGGCTTTTGTAGCCTCAAGTGGCTCCCGGCGCAGACGCAGAAGCGTTTAGTAAAGGCACACGCCCTCCGCCAAGGCAACGACGGTAGCACGTTGTGAAGTTCAGCGCAGTCGCAGGTCACAGTGGTCCACGGCTGGATTGCGTTCCGGACTTATCTGGAGGGCGAAAAAGTAGATACACGCTTAATTCTGCGCTCTCTCCTGTCGTCTCGCTGCAGCCAAGTGACCGCTTCCAACGACGACTATGGCTTTTGTAGCCTCAAGTGGCTCCCGGTGCAGACGCAGAAGCGTTTAGTAAAGGCACACGCCCTCCGCCAAGGCAACGACGGTAGCACGTTGTGAAGTTCAGCGCAGTCGCAGGTCACAGTGGTCCACGGCTGGATTGCGTTCCGGACTTATCTGGAGGGCGAAAAAGTAGATACACGCTTAACTCTGCGCTCTCTCCTGTCGTCTCGCTGCAGCCAAGTGACCGCTTCCAACGACGACTATGGCTTTTGTAGCCTCAAGTGGCTCCCGGCGCAGACGCAGAAGCGTTTAGTAAAGGCACACGCCCTCCGCCAAGGCAACGACGGTAGCACGTTGTGAAGTTCAGCGCAGTCGCAGGTCACAGTGGTCCACGGCTGGATTGCGTTCCGGACTTATCTGGAGGGCGAAAAAGTAGATACACGCTTAATTCTGCGCTCTCTCCTGTCGTCTCGCTGCAGCCAAGTGACCGCTTCCAACGACGACTATGGCTTTTGTAGCCTCAAGTGGCTCCCGGCGCAGACGCAGAAGCGTTTAGTAAAGGCACACGCCCTCCGCCAAGGCAACGACGGTAGCACGTTGTGAAGTTCAGCGCAGTCGCAGGTCACAGTGGTCCACGGCTGGATTGCGTTCCGGACTTATCTGGAGGGCGAAAAAGTAGATACACGCTTAACTCTGCGCTCTCTCCTGTCGTCTCGCTGCAGCCAAGTGACCGCTTCCAACGACGACTATGGCTTTTGTAGCCTCAAGTGGCTCCCGGCGCAGACGCAGAAGCGTTTATTAAAGGCACACGCCCTCCGCCAAGGCAACGACGGTAGCACGCTGTGAAGTTCAGCGCAGTCGCAAGTCACAGTGGTCCACGGCTGGATTGCGTTCCGGACTTATCTGGAGGGCGAAAAAGTAGATACACGCTTAATTCTGCGCTCTCTCCTGTCGTCTCGCTGCAGCCAAGTGACCGCTTCCAACGACGACTACGGCTTTTGTAGCCTCAAGTGGCTCCCGGCGCAGACGCAGAAGCGTTTAGTAAAGGCACACGCCCCCCGCCAAGGCAACGACGGTAGCACGTTGTGAAGTTCAGCGCAGTCGCAAGTCACAGTGGTCCACGGCTGGATTGCGTTCCGGACTTATCTGGAGGGCGAAAAAGTAGATACACGCTTAATTCTGCGCTCTCTCCTGTCGTCTCGCTGCAGCCAAGTGACCGCTTCCAACGACGACTATGGCTTTTGTAGCCTCAAGTGGCTCCCGGCGCAGACGCAGAAGCGTTTAGTAAAGGCACACGCCCTCCGCCAAGGCAACGACGGTAGCACGTTGTGAAGTTCAGCGCAGTCGCAGGTCACAGTGGTCCACGGCTGGATTGCGTTCCGGACTTATCTGGAGGGCGAAAAAGTAGATACACGCTTAATTCTGCGCTCTCTCCTGTCGTCTCGCTGCAGCCAAGTGACCGCTTCCAACGACGACTATGGCTTTTGTAGCCTCAAGTGGCTGCCGGCGCAGACGCAGAAGCGTTTAGTAAAGGCACACGCCCTCCGCCAAGGCAACGACGGTAGCACGTTGTGAAGTTCAGCGCAGTCGCAGGTCACAGTGGTCCACGGCTGGATTGCGTTCCGGACTTATCTGGAGGGCGAAAAAGTAGATACATGCTTAATTCTGCGCTCTCTCCTGTCGTCTCGCTGCAGCCAAGTGACCGCTTCCAACGACGACTATGGCTTTTGTAGCCTCAAGTGGCTCCCGGCGCAGACGCAGAAGCGTTTAGTAAAGGCACACGCCCTCCGCCAAGGCAACGACGGTAGCACGCTGTGAAGTTCAGCGCAGTCGCAAGTCACAGTGGTCCACGGCTGGATTGCGTTCCGGACTTATCTGGAGGGCGAAAAAGTAGATACACGCTTAATTCTGCGCTCTCTCCTGTCGTCTCGCTGCAGCCAAGTGACCGCTTCCAACGACGACTATGGCTTTTGTAGCCTCAAGTGGCTCCCGGCGCAGACGCAGAAGCGTTTAGTAAAGGCACACGCCCTCCGCCAAGGCAACGACGGTAGCACGCTGTGAAGTTCAGCGCAATCGCAAGTCACAGTGGTCCACGGCTGGATTGCGTTCCGGACTTATCTGGAGGGCGAAAAAGTAGATACACGCTTAATTCTGCGCTCTCTCCTGTCGTCTCGCTGCAGCCAAGTGACCGCTTCCAACGACGACTACGGCTTTTGTAGCCTCAAGTGGCTCCCGGCGCAGACGCAGAAGCGTTTAGTAAAGGCACACGCCCTCCGCCAAGGCAACGACGGTAGCACGTTGTGAAGTTCAGCGCAGTCGCAGGTCACAGTGGTCCACGGCTGGATTGCGTTCCGGACTTATCTGGAGGGCGAAAAAGTAGATACACGCTTAATTCTGCGCTCTCTCCTGTCGTCTCGCTGCAGCCAAGTGACCGCTTCCAACGACGACTATGGCTTTTGTAGCCTCAAGTGGCTCCCGGCGCAGACGCAGAAGCGTTTAGTAAAGGCACACGCCCTCCGCCAAGGCAACGACGGTAGCACGTTGTGAAGTTCAGCGCAGTCGCAGGTCACAGTGGTCCACGGCTGGATTGCGTTCCGGACTTATCTGGAGGGCGAAAAAGTAGATACACGCTTAATTCTGCGTTCTCTCCTGTCGTCTCGCTGCAGCCAAGTGACCGCTTCCAACGACGACTACGGCTTTTGTAGCCTCAAGTGGCTCCCGGCGCAGACGCAGAAGCGTTTAGTAAAGGCACACGCCCTCCGCCAAGGCAACGACGGTAGCACGTTGTGAAGTTCAGCGCAGTCGCAGGTCACAGTGGTCCACGGCTGGATTGCCTTCCGGACTTATCTGGAGGGCGAAAAAGTAGATACACGCTTAATTCTGCGCTCTCTCCTGTCGTCTCGCTGCAGCCAAGTGACCCCTTCCAACGACGACTATGGCTTTTGTAGCCTCAAGTGGCTCCCGGCGCAGACGCAGAAGCGTTTAGTAAAGGCACACGCCCTCCGCCAGGGCAACGACGGTAGCACGTTGTGAAGTTCAGCGCAGTCGCAGGTCACAGTGGTCCACGGCTGGATTGCGTTCCGGACTTATCTGGAGGGCGAAAAAGTAGATACACGCTTAATTCTGCGCTCTCTCCTGTCGTCTCGCTGCAGCCAAGTGACCGCTTCCAAGGACGACTACGGCTTTTGTAGCCTCAAGTGGCTCCCGGCGCAGACGCAGAAGCGTTTAGTAAAGGCACACGCCCTCCGCCAAGGCAACGACGGTAGCACGCTGTGAAGTTCAGCGCAGTCGCAAGTCACAGTGGTCCACGGCTGGATTGCGTTCCGAGCTTATCTGGAGGGCGAAAAAGTAGATACACGCTTAATTCTGCGCTCTCTCCTGTCGTCTCGCTGCAGCCAAGTGACCGCTTCCAACGACGACTACGGCTTTTGTAGCCTCAAGTGGCTCCCGGCGCAGACGCAGAAGCGTTAATAAAGGCACACGCCCTCCGCCAAGGCAACGACGGTAGCACGCTGTGAAGTTCAGCGCAGTCGCAAGTCACAGTGGTCCACGGCTGGATTGCGTTCCTGACTTATCTGGAGGGCGAAAAAGTAGATACACGCTTAATTCTGCGCTCTCTCCTGTCGTCTCGCTGCAGCCAAGTGACCGCTTCCAACGACGACTATGGCTTTTGAAGCCTCAAGTGGCTCCCGGCGCAGACGCAGAAGCGTTTAGTAAAGGCACACGCCCTCCGCCAAGGCAACGACGGTAGCACGTTGTGAAGTTCAGCGCAGTCGCAGGTCACAGTGGTCCACGGCTGGATTGCGGTCCGGGCTTATCTGGAGGGCGAAAAAGTAGATACACGCTTAATTCTGCGCTCTCTCCTGTCGTCTCGCTGCAGCCAAGTGACCGCTTCCAACGACGACTACGGCTTTTGTAGCCTAAAGTGGCTCCCGGCGCAGACGCAGAAGCGTTTAGTAAAGGCACACGCCCTCCGCCAAGGCAACGACGGTAGCACGCTGTGAAGTTCAGCGCAGTCGCAAGTCACAGTGGTCCACGGCTGGATTGCGTTCCGGACTTATCTGGAGGGCGAAAAAGTAGATACACGCTTAATTCTGCGCTCCCTCCTGTCGTCTCGCTGCAGCCAAGTGACCGCTTCCAACGACGACTACGGCTTTTGTAGCCTCAAGTGGCTCCCGGCGCAGACGCAGAAGCGTTTAGTAAAGGCACACGCCCTCCGCCAAGGCAACGACGGTAGCACGCTGTGAAGTTCAGCGCAGTCGCAAGTCACAGTGGTCCACGGCTGGATTGCGTTCCGGACTTATCTGGAGGGCGAAAAAGTAGATACACGCTTAATTCTGCGCTCTCTCCTGTCGTCTCGCTGCAGCCAAGTGACCGCTTCCAACGACGACTACGGCTTCTGTAGCCTCAAGTGGCTCCCGGCGCAGACGCAGAAGCGTTTAGTAAAGGCACACGCCCTCCGCCAAGGCAACGACGGTAGCACGCTGTGAAGTTCAGCGCAGTCGCAGGTCACAGTGGTCCACGGCTGGATTGCGTTCCGGACTTATCTGGAGGGCGAAAAAGTAGATACACGCTTAATTCTGCGTTCTCTCCTGTCGTCTCGCTGCAGCCAAGTGACCGCTTCCAACGACGACTACGGCTTTTGTAGCCTCAAGTGGCTCCCGGCGCAGACGCAGAAGCGTTTAGTAAAGGCACACGCCCTCCGCCAAGGCAACGACGGTAGCACGCTGTGAAGTTCAGCGCAGTCGCAAGTCACAGTGGTCCACGGCTGGATTGCGTTCCGGACTTATCTGGAGGGCGAAAAAGTAGATACACGCTTAATTCTGCGCTCTCTCCTGTCGTCTCGCTGCAGCAAAGTGACCGCTTCCAACGACGACTATGGCTTTTGTAGCCTCAAGTGGCTCCCGGCGCAGACGCAGAAGCGTTTAGTAAAGGCACACGCCCTCCGCCAAGGCAACGACGGTAGCACGTTGTGAAATTCAGCGCAGTCGCAGGTCACAGTGGTCCACGGCTGGATTGCGGTCCGGGCTTATCTGGAGGGCGAAAAAGTAGATACACGCTTAATTCTGCGCTCTCTCCTGTCGTCTCGCTGCAGCCAAGTCACCGCTTCCAACGACGACTACGGCTTTTGTAGCCTCAAGTGGCTCCCGGCGCAGACGCAGAAGCGTTTAGTAAAGGCACACGCCCTCCGCCAAGGCAACGACGGTAGCACGCTGTGAAGTTCAGCGCAGTCGCAAGTCACAGTGGTCCACGGCTGGATTGCGTTCCGGACTTATCTGGAGGGCGAAAAAGTAGATACACGCTTAATTCTGCGCTCTCTCCTGTCGTCTCGCTGCAGCCAAGTGACCGCTTCCAACGACGACTACGGCTTTTGTAGCCTCAAGTGGCTCCCGGCGCAGACGCAGAAGCGTTTAGTAAAGGCACACGCCGTCCGCCAAGGCAACGACGGTAGCACGCTGTGAAGTTCAGCGCAGTCGCAAGTCACAGTGGTCCTCGGCTGGATTTCGTTCCGGACTTATCTGGAGGGCGAAAAAGTAGATACACGCTTAATTCTGCGCTCTCTCCTGTCGTCTCGCTGCAGCCAAGTGACCGCTTCCAACGACGACTACGGCTTTTGTAGCCTCAAGTGGCTCCCGGCGCAGACGCAGAAGCGTTTAGTAAAGGCACACGCCCTCCGCCAAGGCAACGACGGTAGCACGCTGTGAAGTTCAGCGCAGTCGCAGGTCACAGTGGTCCACGGCTGGATTGCGTTCCGGACTTATCTGGAGGGCGAAAAAGTAGATACACGCTTAATTCTGCGCTCTCTCCTGTCGTCTCGCTGCAGCCAAGTGACCGCTTCCAACGACGACTACGGCTTTTGTAGCCTCAAGTGGCTCCCGGCGCAGACGCAGAAGCGTTTAGTAAAGGCACACGCCCTCCGCCAAGGCAACGACGGTAGCACGCTGTGAAGTTCAGCGCAGTCGCAGGTCACAGTGGTCCACGGCTGGATTGCGTTCCGGACTTATCTGGAGGGCGAAAAAGTAGATACACGCTTAATTCTGCGCTCTTTCCTGTCGTCTCGCTGCAGCCAAGTGACCGCTTCCAACGACGACTACGGCTTTTGTAGCCTCAAGTGGCTCCCGGCGCAGACGCAGAAGCGTTTATTAAAGGCACACGCCCTCCGCCAAGGCAACGACGGTAGCAGGCTGTGAAGTTCAGCGCAGTCGCAAGTCACAGTGGTCCACGGCTGGATTGCGTTCCGGACTTATCTGGAGGGCGAAAAAGTAGATACACGCTTAATTCTGCGCTCTCTCCTGTCGTCTCGCTGCAGCCATGTGACCGCTTCCAACGACGACTACGGCTTTTGTAGCCTCAAGTGGCTCCCGGCGCAGACGCAGAAGCGTTTAGTAAAGGCACACGCCCTCGGCCAAGGCAACGACGGTAGCACGTTGTGAAGTTCAGCGCAGTCGCAAGTCACAGTGGTCCACGGCTGGATTGCGTTCCGGACTTATCTGGAGGGCGAAAAAGTAGATACACGCTTAATTCTGCGCTCTCTCCTGTCGTCTCGCTGCAGCCAAGTGACCGCTTCCAACGACGACTACGGCTTTTGTAGCCTCAAGTGGCTGCCGGCGCAGACGCAGAAGCGTTTAGTAAAGGCACACGCCCCCCGCCAAGGCAACGACGGTAGCACGCTGTGAAGTTCAGCGCAGTCGCAAGTCACAGTGGTCCACGGCTCGATTGCGTTCCGGACTTATCTGGAGGGCGAAAAAGTAGATACACGCTTAATTCTGCGCTCTCTCCTGTCGTCTCGCTGCAGCCAAGTGACCGCTTCCAACGACGACTACGGCTTTTGTAGCCTCAAGTGGCTCCCGGCGCAGACGCAGAAGCGTTTAGTAAAGGCACACGCCCCCCGCCAAGGCAACGACTGTAGCACGTTGTGAAGTTCAGCGCAGTCGCAAGTCACAGTGGTCCACGGCTGGATTGCGTTCCGGACTTATCTGGAGGGCGAAAAGTAGATACACGCTTAATTCTGTGCTCTCTCCTGTCGTCTCGCTGCAGCCAAGTGACCGCTTCCAACGACGACTACGGCTTTTGTAGCCTCAAGTGGCCCCCGGCGCAGACGCAGAAGCGTTTAGTAAAGGCACACGCCCTCCGCCAAGGCAACGACGGTAGCACGCTGTGAAGCTCAGCGCAGTCGCAAGTCACAGTGGTCCACGGCTGGATTGCGTTCCGGACTTATCTGGAGGGCGAAAAAGTAGATACACGCTTAATTCTGCGCTCTCTCCTGTCGTCTCGCTGCAGCCAAGTGACCGCTTCCAACGACGACTACGGCTTTTGTAGCCTCAAGTGGCTCCCGGCGCAGACGCAGAAGCGTTTAGTAAAGGCACACGCCCCCCGCCAAGGCAACGACGGTAGCACGTTGTGAAGTTCAGCGCAGTCGCAGGTCACAGTGGTCCACGGCTGGATTGCGGTCCGGGCTTATCTGGAGGGTGAAAAAGTAGATACACGCTTAATTCTCCGCTCTCTCCTGTCGTCTCGCTGCAGCCAAGTCTGCTCTCTGCTAGGCGACTAGCTGGCACCTGCGACGGCGGTTGCTGCGGGACGTGGACGACGTCGTCTCCATGTCGAACAGGAAGCACACGCACCGGTTTTTCTTTCCGCAATACTACAGCAGCACTCAGCTACCCCTTTCAACGCTAGTGCGTGTCCGTCGCTACTTGCTGCGGGCTGCCGCTCAACGTAAAAGTGTCTGCCTCGGCCCCCTGCTCATCATAATAGTCGCTTTGGGCTGCTCTCTGCTAGGCGACTAGCTGGCAGCTGCGACGGCGGTTGCTGCAGGACGTGGACGACGTCGTCTCCATGTCGAACAGGAAGCACACGCACCGGTTTTTCTTTCCGCAATACTACAGCAGCACTCAGCTACTCCGGGCAACGCTAGTGCGTTTGCGTCGGTACTTGCTGCGGGAGCCGCTCAACGTAAAAGTGTCTGCCTTGCCCCCCTGCTCGTCATAATAGTCGCTTTGGGCTGCTTTCTGCTAGGCGACTAGCTGGCAGCCGCAACCGCGGTTGCTGCGGGACGTGGACGACGTTGTCTCCATGTCGAACAGGAAGCACACGCACCGGTTTTTCTTTCCGCAATACTACAGCAGCACTCAGCTACCCCTTGCAACGCTAGTGCGTGTCCGTAGCTACTTGCTGCGGGCTGTCGCTCAAAGTAAAAGTGTCTGCCTCGCCCCCCTGCTCATCATAATAGTCGCTTTGGGCTGCTCTCTGCTAGGCGACTAGCCGACAGCTGTGACAGCGGTTGCTGCGGGACGTGGACGACGACGTCTCCATGTCGACCAGAAAGCACGCACACCACTTTTTCTTTCCGCAATACTACAGCAGCACTCAGCTACTCCGGGCAACGCTAGTGCGTTTGCGTCGGTACTTGCTCCGGCTGCCGCTCAACGTAAAAGTGTCTGCCTCGCCCCCCTGCTCATCATAATAGTCGCTTTGGGCTGCTCTCTGCTAGGCGACTAGCTGGCAGCCGCAACCGCGGTTGCTGCGGGACGTGGACGACGTTGTCTCCATGTCGAACAGGAAGCACACGCACCGGTTTTTCTTTCCGCAATACTACAGCAGCACTCAGCTACCCCTTGCAACGCTAGTGCGTGTCCGTAGCTACTTGCTGCGGGCTGTCGCTCAAAGTAAACGTGTCTGGCTCACCCCCCTGCTCGCCATAACAGTCGCTTTGGGCTGCTCTCTGCTAGGCGACTAGCCGACAGCTGTGACAGCGGTTGCTGCGGGACGTGGACGACGACGTCTCCATGTCGACCAGAAAGCACGCACACCACTTTTTCTTTCCGCAATACTACAGCAGCACTCAGCTACCCCGGGCAACGCTAGTGCGTGTGCGTCACCACTTGCTCCGGCTGCCGCTCAACGTAAAAGTGTCTGGCTCGCCCCCCTGCTCGTCATAACAGTCGCTTTGGACTGCTCTCTGCTAGGCGACTAGCCGGCAGCTGTGACGGCGGTTGCTGCGGGACGTGGACGACGACGTCTCCTTGTCGACCAGAAAGCACGCACACCACTTTTTCTTTCCGCAATACGACAGCAGCTCTCAGCTACCCCGGGCAACGCTAGTGCGTGTGCGTCGCCACTTGCTCCGGCTGCCGCTCAACGTAAAAGTGTCTGGCTACCCGACGAGAACGTTGCCATCTTCACGGAAGAAATTAACCGTCTGTTTCGTCACGCTGACCCGGATATGCCCAAGGAGAAGAAAGTCCACCTTCTCATGCGTGGTGTGAAGGAAGAACTTTTCGGCGCAATGATACGAAGCCCACCGAAGACCGTAGAAGAGTTCCTTCGCGAGGCCACCAGTACCGAGAAGACACTCGAAATGCGGAACCGGCAATTCAGCCGCCGTACAAGCCCAGGTAGCACAAAAGAGATACGTAACGTTTTCGTAGCGTTTATCCAAGACGATAAAAACGGGTTAAAGAAGACACGAATGAGAGAACTTCGGCGGGAAAACGTCGTATATCTCTGCTAATGTCCGGCTTAATTACTTTCTTTAGACGATCTAGAACAGGTCTGCAAGACGTATTCGAAAAGCTGGTCTAGAAATAGGATTGGGAAAGACACAAGTAATCCCTTTGCCAAAACTATTCGTAACCAATTTCTAAACGTTTTTAGGAGGTTATCAAAAAGCTGGTCTAGAAGTGGTCTTGAAAGGTTTACGATCATCTGAAGCTAATTTTCGCGGGTAACGGGTGCGATCAGACATCGTTGTTCAAAACACGCGTTTAGTTTCGCCTCACGCGACTGGCCTATGCCGCGCAGACGTCGTCAGCCGCACCCGTCGGCACGGTCTAGGCCAATCGCGTGAGGTGAAACTGATCGGGCGTTTCGAACAACGATCTCCAATCGCGCCCCAGATGAGTAGAAGCGTCGTGTTGACTGTAAGAGCCATGGCGCAGTGCCAAGCACTGTTCCCCGCATGGCCGGCGTATCCTCTACCAAGTCCCACGAAAATAAGCCTGTTAGGAATAATGAATCCTTAATACCACCTTTAGTAAGCTACGATGCTTACAACCAAAATGGCAATGACATCCTGCAAAGAACAAATGGTCACGACTTGGCAGGCGGCAAGACCGAGCCCTTCATGCCAAAAGTGAATGAAATGAGAACATTTTGACCAAGCAAAAACACTTTATTAAAATGTAATGCTTATGCAAGCTTCGAACAAACTGTGTGAGAAATGCAAATAGAAGTAAAAGTACATCAACAATGACAAAAGTCGCAGAAAGGATTCGTAATGAACTCGAAAGTGAACATTCACTAGCACATAAACAAAATTCCAAGTACACATACAAAAATGAACAGAAGAACCTGGAGTGTACTAAAGTTTCTCATTTATCATAGTAAAGAGCACGTGCTATTAGATGGACTAGAGTTATGCAGAAGTGACATTCGGAGCGAATGGAAGTAGACTGAAAAATGCAAGAGTATGAGTCGGATGGTAACTGCCTCCAAGCAATGTTACCAATCAGCTAGAAGCTTGAAAAGAGCACAAAAAGAAATACCACCGCATACCATTATAAAATAATCCTGTGACAGAAATAAAAAAATGGGAACAATGCAAAATTGGAAATATCGCCTTTAGGATATATCAAAGAAGGTAATGGCGAGAAAAATAACCATACAAGAAAAGCAATAAAGTGAAATTAGTACAGAATACTTAAACGGGGGATTCAGTGTAACAAGTGAACACTACTGTAGTACAGCGAACGATGAGACAGTAATGCTGCATCTTGCCACTCCAGAACGTGAAAAATGAGAGAGAGAGAATCAACTTTTGTGCTGAGCCCTTAGTGACGGGTGGTGCGCGCTTGCACCAGATGGGGTGGAACCTTATTCTCAGGTCCCATATGTGTCCAGCAGTTCCTGGCCCCTAGCCGCCAGCGCGAGCTGGGTCGGTAGGTCGGGGCTGGACAACAAGGTCTCCCATCGCTCGGGGGGGTTGGGGCTGGGGAGGGTGGGGGGTAGGGGTGGTGGGGGGTTCTTGAGCTTAGTGCACTCTGCAAGGATGTGTGCTAGAGTGCCTTTTGACCGTCTGCAAAAAGGGCATGAAGTGTCATGCTCTGTTGGGAACATCTTATGCAAGAGCACTGGATGCGCTAGCGACCCCGCTTGCATGCGTCGCACGATCGTTTGCTGAATTCGGTTGAGTTGCGTATGCGGACGGGGAAGCCTACATCTACCGCTTCTGTACATTTGCGTGATGTCTTTGTAGCTTGTCACGGGGTGCGGTAGCCCTGGCTCGTCCTCGGCCCGGATCGATAGTTCTCGGGCATAGTGGTCGGCGAGTGCGTTGCCTTCCACTTGCGAGTGAGCCGGGACCCACACGAGCTCAACGGCCCGCCCCGGTGATTTGCATTTGTTGAGGATCGCTAGTGCCACGGAAGAGATGTTCCCCTTGCGGTAGCTTGCGTAGGCGGTCTGGGAGTCTGTGACAACGGTCCTCACTCCCGGTTGTGCGAGTGCGAGGGCCACGGCCACTTCTTCTGCTTCGGCTGTATTCGTCGTCCGTATCGACGCGCCTGTGACAAGTTTATCTATGGTGGTGACGACCGCCGTTGCTCTGGTTCCGTGCTTCGGAAGTGAGGCGTCCGCGTAGAGGACCTCGGGGTCCTCTTCCAGCTGTCGAGCCAGTGCCTTGGCCCGCGCAGAGCGTCTCTCGTTGTTCCTCCCCGGCTGCATGTTCCGGGGGAGGGGCTTGGTCTTAATAATGTCTCTCCACGTTGTGGGGAGCGGCTCCGTTGTCGGTAGCTGTTCAATTTGCCATCCTATCTTGCGTAGGACGGCCCGACCGTGCTCTGTCCGGCTCAGCCTTACCCTCTGGTGGGATAGGTGTGCTTCCACCAGCTCTTCCACCGTGTTGTGGGCACCCATTTCCAGCAGCTTCTGCGTTGACGAGTAGACTGGGATGCCCATGGCGAGTTTTACTGCTTTCCTTATCGTCGTGTTCAGCGTTTCGCGGTTCACCTTCGCAAGCTGGAGGTACGGGGCGGAGTACGTTACGCGTGACACGACGAATGCCTGCACCAGGCGCAGTGCGTCTTCTTCTTTGATTCCTCTGTTCCGGTTGGTGACTCTCCGGATCATGCTGAGGACTTGCTCGGATGTGGTCTTGATTTTGTTGACGGCTGCGTGCGCCTTGCCGTCGCTGCACAACAGCAGGCCCAGTATCCGGATCTGCTGCGTTGGTTTGATCTCTGTGCCGTCGATCGTGATGATTATGTTTGGCGGCGGCTCTTTCTTCGGTCTTCCGGGCTGTACCATGAGCAGCTCCGATTTCTGTGGAGCGCAGCTCAGGCCACAGGTCCTGGCATACTCGTGGACGGTCGTTGCCGCTCTCTGCAGGGCTTCCTCCACCCAGGCATCGGAACACGCGCGGTTCGTCCACACCGTTATATCGTCGGCATAGAACGCGTGGTCCACGCCCTCGATCTGATTGAGTAGTTCGGGCAGGGGCAGGAGTGCTAGGTTGAAAAGCAGAGGCGACAGGACAGACCCCTGTGGGGTACCCCTGTCTCCGAGCTCCACAGGCTCTGACCGTTCATTTCCTATCCGGATAGTTGTTGCTCTATTGGTTAGGAAATCTTTGATATAACCGTAGGTCTTGCGGCCACACCCCGTCTTGCGCAGGTTCTCGAGCACGCTGGCGTGGGACACGTTGTCAAAGGCCCCTTTGAGGTCCAAAGCCAGTATACCCCGGGGCGCGTGCCTCGTTGCTTTTTTAATCACCAATTCGTGTAATTGGATCAAGACGTCTTGGGTGCTCAGGTGCTGGCGGAATCCATACATGGTCGCCGGCATCTGATTTGTCTCGTCCAGGTGTGCTTGAAGTCTTCTGAGAACCATGCGTTCCATGACCTTGCCCACACAGGACGTGAGCGAGATGGGGCGCATGTTCTCGATGGTCAGAGGTTTGCCGGGTTTAGATATGAACCGTACCTCGGCCTCTTTCCATTCTGCGGGCAGCTTCGAGCTTTCCCAGGTTCTGTTGATGTGACCCAGGAGCCCACGTGCCGCCGCATCACTCATGTTATTGAGCAGCTTGTATGTAATGGCGTCCATTCCTGGTGCGCTCGCCTTATTACTCTCGTCTATGGCTGTTAACAACTCCGTGATGGTGAACGGTTCATCCAATGCCGGATTTTCCGGTCCCCCGTACTCCTCCGGGATCGGAAATCGCCCTCTCTCCGTCTTGAGGTAGATCGCCTTGAGGTCTTCAATGAGCCTTTGGCCGTTGCCATCGTAAGCGTTCAGAACTTTGGTGAGGTTGCGGTTGGTTGCGGTCTTGCTGCTCAACGGGTCGATCAGGTGTCTGAGCAGGCACCAGGTCTTGCGCGCCGACAGCGTTCCCTGCAGCCCGTCGCACGTACTCATCCAGTTCTCTCGGCACAGCTTGGTTGCGTATTCAGCGATCTGTTTGTTGAGGAGCGCGATGCGTTTGACGAGCTTCTTGTTTCGTCGTTGACGCTTCCATCTTCGCGTGAGCGAGTGCCGCGCCTCCCACATGTGTGCTAGTTTGGCGTCGACGAAGGGCGTCTGCATCGTTGTCACAACTTCTTGAGTAAATCTGTCGAGCGCGATCTTTTGTTCTCGCGCCCATTCTGCGTACGTTTGATGTCTGCCCTCCTCCGCATTTTCTCCGGAGGTCTCGTTTTCTTCGTCCGTGTGCTTGCGCATTCGGTCCCAGTCGGTGATCCGGGCTTTGCCGAGGGCTGCCCGGTACCTTGGTCCCTTGATCGTTACACTTATGATACTGTGGTCGGAGCCCAGGTCTACGTCTTCGTTCCGCCAGGCCACTTCTAGGGAGCCCGCCATCCACGACAGGTCCGGGGTGGTGTCCCTGTTGACGCTGTTTCCCTTTCGGGTGGCGACGCCCGGTTCATTGAGGAGCGCCATTTCTTGGTCCTCCATTGCCTTTGCTAGAGCCTTGCCTCGTTTAGATTGGTATTTGTAACCCCATGTAGTGTGAGGGGCGTTGAAGTCGCCTAGGACCAGGAGCGGCCTGTTTCCCGCCAACCTCTTCGCCTGGCTCACTGTTGTTTCAAAGTCGTACTGCCTTTGTGACGGCCTGCAGTATGCGCTCATCACAAACAGGTTTCCGGCACTGCCAATAGTCCTTGTGTGAACCTCGACCAGCGTGTGTTCGCAGCCCTTTTGCGCGGTGAGGTGCTGGGTGGCTGCTATGTTGGTGCGCACCAGTAACGCCGTCCCGCCTTCCGTCGGATCCGTGTACGTTATGTAACCCGGGAGTCTGGGTCTGCCGTGTGTCTCTTGTAACGCGATAATATCCGGTTTCTGGTCGAGCCCATCTAAGTGAAGTTGTAACTCGGCTTCCTTGGTGCGGATGCCCCTGCAATTCCATTGGTAAATGATCGTTGTTTCCCCCCCGCGGATTTGCTTTTTACTGTTCGGCGTCTGCGCCATCTTCCTTTGACGTTTTGATGCGACCGCGCCTGTACGCGATCGATTCCTTGACTTTATTGGCGCGTTCTTTCCTTAGCGCTGCGAACTTGTTCTTCACGGTTATCGTCGCTGTCTTCGCCGCCAGTCGTTCGTGCTTGACTGACAGGATCTTAATTTGACCCTCGAAGACCTCTAACCTGGCATTCATATTGTCGAGATTCTCGTTAATTTGATTGATGGCTGCGAGTATCGCTGCCAGTTTGCCCTCTTGCGGTGGTTGCTGTTGTTGATTTGACGGCTGCGGTGCCGCTGCTGCCGTCTTGCAGTCAGCTGTGGTTTCAGCGTCCATCGCTTCTTGAACATTCAATGCATGGTGCATGGGCTGCGCCTCTCCTCTCCGCTCTAGGCGCGGCGAGAGGGGGTCCCTCCGCGGCACCTTGCGTTTCTCGTTGGCGTCCTCGGGTGCCGGGCTCGTTTTGGTTAATTTAGTCGCTGAGCTGCCGCTAGCTAGCGCGTCTATTTTACTCATGAGTGCTCTGATCTGCACATTCTGTTCCTGAATCTGGGCGTTTTGCCTTTCGATTAGTCTTTTAAGTTCTGTACATTCGCCGCACTCTTGGCGTGTTGCGGCGTTTTGGCTAGAGGGGGCAGGTGGGTTAGGGTTGAGGGGTGGGAACTCTCTGTCGTCTCCTAGAGCGACGGAAGACCTGTTGGTCCAGCCCACCTTTTTCTCGGCGAGTATCCCTCGTTGGTTGGACTCGACCCGGGTTCTTGATCTGTTCCGGGACCTCGAACGGGATCCCCGGCGTCTTCCACTCGAGCTACGACTGCCTCCTTTCCCCATCGTCTCCCAGCGGCGGCCGTCCTTGGAGCCAGCCGATGGCGCCTGGTCGGCCCTGTTCGGGCCATCCCGGGAACGGGATCGCGATCGTTGGCGGCTTTGGTGACTGCCCTTGCGGGCCGGCGTTCTCGAACGGCTCCGCGAAGAGGTGCTGCGTTGGGCACGGCCTGCAGGACCTCTATCTTCTTCGCTACTGTCGTCGATGGCCCGGCGCCGTTCCCAGCGCCGGCGCCGCACCACGTACGGCGTCTTGAATTTTGCCTTACAGGCCCGGTCGGCGGTGAGATGCTTGCCGCCGCACAGGCCGCACTTGGGCACACACGCGTGCTCTTTGTCCGGGTTGGCGATGCCGCACCCCCGGCAGATGCGATTTTGGGGATTGGGGCACACGTCCATTCGGTGTCCGACGCGGCCGCACTGGTAGCAGACGTCGATCTGCTTGCGGTGCAGTGAACATTCAACGAGCAGGTTCCCGTAACGCACGTAATTGGGAACCTTGGGTCCCTCGAAGGCGATCACCACGGATCTGGTCTTGCCAATTCGTTTCGCCTGCAACGCCGTCGGGTTGTGCTTGTGCACCACTAGGTCTTGAATTTCTTGGGCGGTGTCCTCTAGCGGGATGCCTCGTATCACTCCTTTGACTGTTCCGTGAGGCGCCGATTCGTAAGTGCTCACCTCGTGGGCCGTTCCTCGAATGTCGATGCGTTTCACCATGGCGTACTTGTCGGCGTGCTCCCTCTTCGAGGTACTCACAACGATTATGTTCTGTTGATGGTTTGGACAAATAATATCTTCTCTTGCTGCAATTGCATCGACTTGGGCCGCCCCAGTAATCGCTCGGCTGATTTCGACCCGGGCTACATCGCTCACTTGAAGCCCGCCGCGTGGCCGCATTACAATCTTCACGTCTTCGCGCGGGAGGTCCGGCATTCTCGCGCCCTTGAGCAGCTTGCCCTTGTTTACTCGCTTCATCCTGTGACGAAGGCTCTTGTCGGTGGTGCCATCGATGTCATCGCCACGTCTGTTGCTGACGTCAACTGTGGCTTCCCCGCCATCTTGGCTTGCGTGGCTCCTTTGCTTCAACTTCTCGCCGGCGGTTTTCCACCCCTCGGCTCTCGTGAGCTGATCCGGCGAAATTTCTTCGCCATCGACCTCAATTCTCATAGCGGTCGACATATTGGGTCACTGTCCGCTTGTCAAATTAGCGATTGGTCGGTAATGGGCTGCGGCTCAATGCGGCCTGAGAGTAGGCCTACCGCTTCCCTCGGCCGAAGCCGAGGCCGGTGGGCGCTCTTCGTGGGTCACAAAATCGGTTCTAATTGCCGAATAAATGGACGCCTACCTCGGAATTGGGTATCCCGGTGGTCCACGTAGGTTCATACAACCGATCGATGCACTTTCATGAAGATCCGAGTTGAATAATCGGCGCAATTAGTCAAAATTCAGAGAGCTGACGTGGAACACGTTCATTCAGCAACGCAATGGCTCATACCCTCTCCGTGAGAAATGAATATGCAAGCCTCATATTAGTAACTTACATAAACATGGAAATAAACTGGAATGCACTGGAAGCTGCATTTGTGTAACAAAGGAAGCAATGGTCGTAATAAATAGTAAGTGTTTTATCTAAAAAACCCTGTACAAGAGGCAAAGTTGTACAGGCGCCCAAATCTTTAACTGGTGCGCGGGAGCGGCGACTTTTCCGGGCGTCAGCGCCGTATGACGCGGCGAGGCTGGAAACAGCCTAGTAAACGATGGGCCCAGCTGAGCGCGCTTTGTCCGCATGCGCTTAGCCTCAGACTGTTTCCAGCCTCGCCCCGTCAAACGGCGCTGACGCACGGAAAAGTCGCCGCTCCCGCACACCAGTTAAAGATTTGGGCGCCTGTACCTCTCTGGCAAAGACAAAGTTGCAACGAATAATTTGCAAACAAGCAAATACATTAATTAGCACACTGACATGTCACACTTTGCGCACATCTTCAGTCTCATAAAGTAAAAAAAAAGCACTCTGAATGAGAAAAACGTTTAACACATGTAGCCCAGCTAGAGCAAATTCTTTGCCAGTTCACCCACACTTCCACATCCAAAAACATTTGCCACAAAGTCCAGGCACAGTTCCACTGATGTTTACCAATTCACCCCCACTTTCACGTCCAAAAATATTTGGCACACAGTCGAGGCAGAGCTTCATAGATAAACAGCTTGAGCGCACCCTACTGATTATTCTGCAGTCCCGCCGGAAATACAACTGCCGCACAAGCTGGTAGTGGTTTAAATGTAGACACACTTGCTGCCCTGGACAGGTATGCTCAGATATCTGCACTGGTGCTCCGTTTTGTGAAGTAGACACATTGATGCACTACGCTGGTAGTTGAAATGTTTTGAATGCACAAGTATTGGCTTCACCAGAAAGACTTGCCCACATACCACCACTGGCATATATATGCACTTGCTCTTCACTCAGTAGCATTGAACTTAAAGTGTTCCCTATGTGGGAGCCATGTGTAAAACCGGTGTCTCACGACCACTCTCAATCGCCATCACGCCCGATCCGGATCGAAATTATCGATGCGACTGGCTCACTCTGATAACTTGCGCAAAGGAGCCAATCACGACCGAGAAATTCGATTTGTAACGGATTGGATAGCGGTTAAAAGAGCCCCGTGTGAAACCGGTATCAAATAATGCACAGGCGTACGCTAGGAAAATGTGTTGCACAAGGACAAAGAACTGCGGCATGCCGTGGTGTGCGAAGCGCGCGAACAGAACACATATAAAAAAAAACCGCGCGAGCGCTTCGCAAACTCCACGCGCACACATTGCACCCGCACGAACTCGGCAGGCCGCCGACTAAGTAAAGCGCGAAGGGCGCACAGCGTACATTCCGACACATGTCCCAAACGGCAAACAATAGTACTACCTGAAGCATACTCGACTCACGTACGCAGTATCCACAAGCGAGTTATGCAGCGTACATGCTGCATCCATTCGCCAAGTAGTAAAATTGATAACAAGCACAAAGCTACAAGAGACTCAATACATTAATACCATTTGAGGCGTCAAATAAAATAGAGTTGGGCCGTTTCATATATTGGACACAATATATGGACACAAGTGGTACCCCGTAAGACCATGAAATACCGCTCACGTGGGTAAAGGGGGCGAAAACACAATCGAGAACCTAAAGCGTAAACGATAAAAGCACGGTATATATGGTGCACGCAAAATTCTGTAAGTGCGCTGTAGCGCGAGGGAAGAAAATAGGGCGAGCACTTGACCTCACCTTTTGGGATACCGTACTAGTACTGAATCATAAAAAAAGCCTGTTTGAACCAGTTATCTTGTCTGCAACACTCTTGCTAAACGGGAGACTAAAATACCACGATGACGGCTCTATTGCGGAGATTGGCAAGGTGCGCAGCAATTTTGCCATCTTTCTTCGCATTCTGCAAAATGCTTTCTTGTTAGGATCACGCGTAGCGGCCGATCCCGACGCTAGGGACACACAGGCACGATTTCTTCCCTCTAACTTTCGTCCTTATACTGCCCTTAACGCCTGAATTACGCGTCAGTGAAAAGGCGCCTCAAATAACATGACAACGAACTTGAAGTGCTGATTAGTGCCCTCCACTCGGCGCCCTGCAATTGAAAACACTACTGAATTCGAAATTAAAACTACACAAACAGATCGCACAACCCAAAATAATCACAGAATGTCGTTTTCTTGACGGCAAAACACTGCAACACTTACATGACAAAGGGCAGCGGCAGCACATTCAGAACAGCCGCAAACATACCACAGCGCAATGCAAGTGCGATAACGCAACTATGCCAGGCTTCACGAATAACGTGGCCGCCATGGTCCGATAACAATTGAAAACACTACTGATTTCCGAATTAAAACCACACAAACAATTTCGCACAACCCAAACTAATCACACAATATCGTTTTCGTGACAGCAAAACACTGCAACACTTACATAGCAAAGGGCAGCGGCAGCACATTCAGAACAGCCGCAGCCACACCACAGCGCAATGCGAGTGCGGGGACGCGACGACGCCATGACGACGCGACTATGCCCGGCTCGCCCGGCTGCCCGGCATCACGAATCACGTGGCCACCTTGGTCACATGATAACTAAAGAGATAGAGCGAGTCATATGAAGTCGTTTTCAAAACGTATTCACCCCTCGTTTTTAAGCTGCCAGGCTTTCAACGTTATCAAAACGTATTCAACCCTCGTTTTTAAGCTATCTTGTTTGGAACGTCTTTGATGCGTCGATTTTGGTCAAAAATCCGTTTCAGACGTTGAATCCCTTAATACGACGTTTTCAAGACTTTGTGTGCTACCTGGGAGCTCTACCCACTACGCAGGAATTCAATCACTGGCCACGGACGATCTGCGCGAGACCATCAGGGCCATTGTGCGCGAAGAACTGCGCAAGGTCTTGCCTTCGTCGCAGACTCAAGTGGCCTCGATCACCGACATCGTGAATGAAGAGGTGCACCGATCGCTTGGAGTTCCTGCGACGCAACCAGAATCACCACAGCCCCAGCCGGAAGCGATGACCTACGCCGCCATCGCACGCCGTCAAGGCACCCCTCCGCGACCGCGCCAGGACCCTGTAACGCCGCAATTCCGTCGTCCGACGCCGCCGCCACCAGCGCGCCAACCCGTCGCCCACCGCACATACGCGAGGAAGACGGACATTTGGCGAGCCCCCGACCACCGCCCGCTCTGCTATCACTGCGGAGAAGCCGGCCATGTGTACTGCCGATGCCCATACCGCGACTTGGGACTGAGAGGGTTCGCCGTCAACGCGCCGCGTCTACAGCTTGGCGAGCGCCCACGTGACATCGCCGATTACCTCGCCGCTACTCAGTGGAGCCCTCGACGGCCGTCCCGTTCGCCGTCACCAGGCCGCTACCTGTCGCCGCAGCGCCGACCATACACCGGCCCAGCCCGGGGCCGCTCTACGAGCCCATATCCGGAAAACTAAAAGCAGCAACGGATGGAGGTGCGGTTGCTGTTCGTCGAACTGACGAAGATCCTCCGCCGCCGACGAAGACGACGAAGAGATCATCTCGACGACATAATAACGACCCGCCGCCGTCGCGACGAAGTCAGGAAGCCAAGACTACACCAACGAAAGACGACTTCACGACGCGACGTTCCAGCTTTAGTTCAACACGACGCAGCCGTGATCCGACGCCAAGACCTAATTGAAATGCCAGACAAAGAACCACCGACCTCGATGTCCTTCTCGATGGCCACGCAGTCACCGCTTTAGTGGACACAGGGGCTGATTACTCCGTCATGACTGGACCCATCGCCGCTCAGTTGAAGGAAGTTAAGACTGCATGGGAAGGCCCTCAAATTCGCACCGCTGGAGGACACCTGCTTACGCCGACTGGAATCTGCACGGCAAGAATAACCATTCATGACCGGACTTACCCTGCCACCTTCGTTATCCTTCAGCAGTGTTCACGAGACGTCATTCTCGGTATGGACTTCCTGAACCAACACGGCGCAATCATCGACCTGAAGTCGAAGTCAAGAACGCTGTCGGAAGATAAAGCGATACCGCCGGAGAGCCCTCGTAGTCACCACGCCTTGAGTGTGCTCGAAGATCATGTGAGCATCCCGCCTCGCTCGAGCATTGTTATTTCGGTCGGCACCGAAACACCCACTGACGTAGAAGGCGTCATCGAAGGCGACCAACGTCTACTGCTAGACCGTGAAATTTGCGTCGCAAGAGGGATCGCTCGACTGCACGGAGGAAACACGAAGGTGTTGCTGACAAACTTCAGCCAGGAGTTCAAGCACATCAACAAGGGCACCACGATCGCATACATCGAGGAAATTCTGGAAAACAGCAATGCGTTTGTCCTCTCGGATTCCGCCGCATCTACCCCGACGACCATGGTTCCCGAACCAGACTACGACAATAATCCAAGTCTCCCAGTGATTAAGCAACAGCAGCTCAGAAGTCTGCTCCGAAGATACAAAGGCTGCTTTTAGACGTTATCGAGGATTCGACAAACACCAGTCGCCAAGCATCGCATAATCACCGAGGAGTACGCTCGGCCACTCCGCCAGAGCCCTTACCGAGTTTCGCCGCGAGAACGCGAAGCTATAAGAAAACAGGTCGACGAAATGCTGCGCGACGACATCATCCAGCCGTCGAAAAGCCCGTGGGCATCCCCTGTTGTCCTGGTGAAGAAAAAGGACGGAACCCTACGTTTCTGCGTCGATTATCGTCGTCTGAACAAGATCATCCGACGTATTGGCGCGCTCGACTATGAGGTTGTGCCAGACGGCATTTCGCTATCACAGCGGCACCGCTCACGACCTGAAATAGTCCACGTTGTGCGACTCAAGCCGTACTACCAGCGTTAATGAACTTTGGGGCTTCGCGTAACTGACCTTTGGACTTTGTTTCTTTTCGTTGTTTTGTTACTTATGTTTAGTAAGTGTCCTTTTGTGTTTCGCTCTCTTATATTTGTAGCATCGGGACGATGCTTTTTAAGAGGGGGTATTTACACGTATACTTATCTTTATCGGGCAACCACGTTTCACAGCCTAACAAATGTAATCGCACAGCGTGGGACGCGCCTGTATGTATCCGAAGTTTCTGGAACGTTATCGATGCTTCTATCCGCTGTCTGTTGTCGCCGAACGTTATGTTATCTGATTTCATCCCCAGACGCGAATGGTGTAGAACTTTGTGGAAGGCACGCGGGTCCGAACGATTAGTCTGGAACATTCGACGACTGCTCTATAAAAGCCGACGCGCTTGACCCGCTGATCAGATTTTCGACGATCGCCGACTGTGTTCGCCGCTTTCGTTGTGCTTTAAGTGTAGCCTGTTTTGTGGGCACAGGTTCGCCCAATAAAAGATAGTTTTGTCTTTCATAGTACTGCTACTGTGTTCTTTAACGTCACTACCAGGTGACAATATCACCTGATATAGGCTGAAGTCTAGAATAAGGTCAATAAATTGTTCAGCTTCGGATAACGGTGACCTGTTGGTTACAGAAAGCAGAGGCCAGGTAACGTTAGGGTAATTGAAATCGCCATAGAGGTGAATAGGTGCGTTAGGGAATTTGTCAGTGATGTCGGTTAGTGCTTTACGGAGTGAATCGCAGAATGACGGATGGCTGTCCGGCGACCTATAGCACACGCCAAAAATTGTCTTTCCAGCACCATTGTAAGCGCAAGTCCACAATACTTCGAGATTATCATCGCGAGTGATCAGGGAAGACGAGAAGGTGTTTCTGGTAGATAATAAAACACCCCCTCCTCTCCGGTTGCTCCGATCATGGCGATGCAGAGCATAGCCGGAATTTGGAGGGGAAATTTCGCTATCTCTTACGTCTCCGTTTAGTCACGTTCCATTTAGTACTATGATGTCGGCATCGGTGTCGTGAGTGAAGCTGCGAAGTTGTTCTCGTTTGGGTAGCAAACTGCGCATGTTAGTGAAGGCTATGTTAAGGAGGGGTAAACATGAAGGACGATTGCGGGATGAGGTTGAAGTGACAGACTTCGTTGTCCGTCATTGCACGTTTTTTTTTGTCTTTTGTGCTTGGGATGCGCTGTTTCCATGCGCCTTTATGAATGGTCTCGTAGCCTCAATCACGCTGTCAGAAGTAGCGTTGTAGTGATAGCGCTTATTATTAACGAGTAACTTGTCTACGTGTAGTTTGAATGCACATTCTTGCGGTCGTATGAGAGCTAACAATTTAGAACGTGCGATGCGAGTGGCAGGAGCGAAATCTTCACGTATAGCGAAGTTAGTTGCTTTTAGTTTCCGCCCACAGGCCAGAATGTTTTCTTTTGATTTGAAATGAGCCAGCTTCATAATTATCTGGCGTTTTCTTTCAGGACGGTATTTGCCTATGCGATGGGCACGTTCTATAGCACTTGGTTCTTGATGCATTTCCAGCTTGCTAGTGCAGAAATTGATTATTTTTTCCTCAGACTCTTTCGATGTTTCTTTTTCGTTGTCTTCCAGTCCGAGGAAAAGCAAGTTATTACGGCGCATTCTGTTGTTTGTGTCAGTGCTCTCGGCTTTTAGCAGCGCTATCTCTTTGATGGCATCATTCTGTTGAGTCGCATTACTTCGTCCTGATGGTTGTTTTCTAGCACAGAAACACCTTTTGTCAGTGCAGAAATTGTGTTGTCTTTGAGAACGTTGGCTTCTCTGAGCTCATTTATTTTGGTACGTATTACTGAAATTATTCCTTTTAGTTCTTTGATCGTCTTGGGAAGGGATGAAACGGTGTCTCTGTCGGGGCCTGGGTTAAGTTCAACATCTCCGGAGAGCAAGAGGATTATATCGGACAGAAACGCAAAAGCAACAGCTTCATATTGCAGACGTACAGATCTACACCACTTCAAGCCGCAGGGGTACGACACCGCGAAGACACAACGATTGTCGCTACGAAATTTCTTAGTGTTTTGTAAGTAACTAACCTGGAAGGTTAGGAAAGCGATGAGCATCCTGCGTTCAACGGTGTCGTACCCCAGCTGATGAGGTTTGCCACGCCGATTAAATACTGATTGGCTTGACCCTGTGACTGGTGACGTCGCCTGCGTAGGGTGTTGCCCGGTGAAAGAAGCTTCTGCTGCTAATGCTGGACTCGTCTTCACAGCTTCGGTGACGACAGGCGGACGGGTAGCCCAGGCTTGTGGTGGCTTCAGGGAAGGCGATGCGGTTCGCAGAGGGGGTTCAGGGGTAGGGCATGTACCAGCAAAAGACCAGTATGGCAGCATCTGGAAGGTTAGGAAAGCGATGAGCATCCTGCGTTCGACGGTGTCGTGCCCCAGCTGATCAGCTTCGCCAAGCCGATTAAATATTGCGTGGCTTGACCCTGTGACTGGTGACGTCGCCTTCGTAGGGTGTTGCCAGGTGAAAGAAGCTTCTGCTGCTAATGCTGGACTCGTCTTCACAGCTTCGGTGACGACAGGCGGACGGGTAGCCCAGGCTTGTGGTGGCTTCAGGGAAGGCGATGCGGTTCGCAGAGGGGGTTCAGGGGTAGGGCATGTACCAGCAAAAGACCAGTATGACAGCATCTGGAAGGTTAGGAAAGCGATGAGCATCCTGCGTTCGACGGTGTCGTGCCCCAGCTGATCAGCTTCGCCAAGCCGATTAAATATTGCGTGGCTTGACCCTGTGACTGGTGACGTCGCCTTCGTAGGGTGTTGCCAGGTGAAAGAAGCTTCTGCCGCTAAAGCTGGACTCGTCTTCACAGCTTCGGTGGCCAGAGGTGGACGGGTAGCCCAGGCTTGTGGTGGCTTCAGGGAAGGCGATGCGGTTTGCAGAGGGGGTTCAGGGGTTGGGCATGTACCAGCACAAGACCACTACAGCATTATCTGGAAGGTTAGGAAAGCGATGAGCACCCTGGCGTGCAATGGTGTCGTGCCGCCTTATTGACACTGGCGCAGCCGTTTCTATTATTAGTGAGAAGCTTTGCCGCAATTTGAAAAAAGGGACCACTCCCCTTGCCTCTGTTTCTCTGCGTACGGCAACCTCGCGTCGCATTCAGCCTTAAAAGAAATTAAATTAAGGGCTTTTACGTGCCAAAAGCACTTTCTGATTATGAGGCACGCCGTAGTGGAGGACTCCGGAAATTTCGAACTCCTGGGGTTCTTTAACGTGCACCTAAATCTAAGTACACGGGTGTTTCTGCATTTCGCCCCCATCGAACTGCGGCCGCCGTGGCAGGGATTCAATCCCGCGGCCTCATGCTCAGCAGTCTAACACCATAGCCACTGAGCAACCACGGCGGCTGCATTCAGCCTTCAGCGTCGTGCACAGCCCGGGTCGTCATTCGAAGCGTCATTTACATTTTCGAATTTGTCGTCCGATCTCGTTCCTCGCACGACGTTATTTTTGGATGGGATTTTCTATCAGTCAATCGAGCTCCTGTCGACTGCACTCCCGCCGAATTTACCTTATCAATGCCGTGCTTTGACCCTGACGACCACAATTCTACTAAAGTTGTTGCCGCCTCTCACAACGACGTCACACCTTTCGCCGCCACTTGGTCTGTGTGTTATGTAACCTTGCTGCGAACTTATGTGTTCTGTTACGCCGTCGGCCACTTGTGCGTGCCGCCGGAGCTTTCTGCTTCCGTTTGCTGTCGTCACTTTTTGCGACAGTTCTGCTGCCCTTCACGTGTGCAATCCGTCCGCCTGCCCATCATTCCTACTCCGCGGCGAGTGCCTCGATACCTCTGACGCTTTCGATTGCGTTCTCCCGGCTATCATGTTTGGTGATACAGCACCACTTCTGATTAGTGCCGTTACTCATGCCGCCGCGACGGATGCCTCTGTAGACGTGTTCGCTCGTGCCGTGGACGTGTAACTTACATCTGCAGAGTACTAAGAATTTATCACGCTCCTCCAGCGTTTTCGTGCGTCATTTGACATTGACCAATAATCATTGGGCCAAGCGTCTGGACTCGTTCACCGCATCGACACCGTCCAACAAACACAATTGCGCCAGCGTCCGTATCGTATGTCGGCCGCTGAATGGCAGATCATCGACCAGCATGTTGACGACATGTTAATAATAAGAATATTTGGGGTTTTACGTGCCAAAACCACTTTCTGATTATGAGGCACGCCGTAGTGGAGGACTCCGGAAATTTTGACCACCTGGGGTTCTTTAACGTGCACCTAAATCTAAGCACACGGGTGTTTTTCGCATTTCGCCCCCATCGAAATGCGGCCGCCGTGGCCGGGATTCGATCCCGCGACCTCGTGCTCAGCAGCCCAACACCATAGTTGACGACATGTTGAATCGTGGCATCATCCAGCCCTTCAACAGTCCCTGGGCATCTCCTGTTGTCCTCGTTATAAAATAGATAGCTCCATACGATTCTGCATCGACTATCGCCGCCTTAGCTGAATAACGCGCAAAGATGTCTATCCTCTGCCGCGCGTCAACGAAGCCTTTGACAGTCTACAGGGAGTGAAATTCTTATCCTCACTTGATTTGCGCTCCGGATACTGGCAAGTGCCAATGGCAGAGGCCGATGGCCAAAAGACAGCCTTTGTAACAGCTGATGAATTTACCGTCATGCCGTTCGGCATGTGCAACGCGCCTGCGCTTTCGAGCGCATGATGAACACCAGTCTTCCAGGGATGAAGTGGAAAACCTGCCTCTGCTATTCAGATGACATTGTGGTTTTTTCCACCAACTTTGCGTCGCACCTCAGCCGCCTCGAGCAAGTCCTTGTGTGCCTCTCCACTGCAGGACTGCAACTAAATAGGAACAAATGCCACTTCGGCGCACGCACGCTTACTGATCTCGGTATATAGTTTAAAAAGACGGTATCCTCGTGGACCCCACAAGATTTAGCGTCGTATCCAAGTTCCCTAAGCCAACCACCATGAAAGAACTTCGCAGCTTCATCGGCCTATGCTCATATTTGCGACGCTTCGTCCGTAACTTTGCTACTATCATCGTCCCCTAGATACAGCTTCTCACCAGCAGTTCTGACCTATTGGCTTGGTACGCGGCATGTGAGGACGCATTCCAAGAACTGCGACGCGCTCTCACCTTTCCTCCTGTACTGCGACACTCCGATCCCTCAGCTCCAACTGAGATCCATACGGACGCTAGTGGTGTCGGGCTCGGCGCTGTTCTTGCACAGTGCAAGGATGGCTTCGAAGAGTACGTCGTCGCATATGTCAGCCACGCCCTTACCAATGTCGAGGCGAACTACTCAGTTACTGAGAATTGTCTGGCCATTATTTGGGCTATCAGAAAATGTCGTCCTTATGTGTATGGGCGCCCATTTCACATTGTGACTGACCATCATGCCTTATGCTGGTTATCTTCACTAAACGATCCAGCTGGTCGGCTCGCCCGTTAGGTATTTCACTTACAAGAGTACGACATCCGCGTTGTTTATCACTCATGCCGAACGCATTCAGACATGGACGCTCTATCCCGGTCACTCCTGCCTTCTGGTCCTGTCCACTTGTCTATTTCCACTTGCGGTGCCTTCGCCCTTAGCATTTCCGACATGCCATTAGAGCAGCGCAAAGACCCATGCATCTCTTCGCTTATTGATTTCCTGTCTAGCTAGCCGCCGTCGCGATCTCTCGGACGCTCCGTCGCCAAGCCACGCACTTCATTACTCGAGCTAACCTGCTGTACCGTGGTAACTACAACTTCAGCGGACGCAAGTGGTTGCTTATTATACCCCGACACCTCCGCTCCCACATCTGCGCCACGTTCCACGGCGACCTGACGACACGACGACGATGCAGCCACGTGTGTTAAAGACATACTCTCGCCTCCAGATTGGGTACTACTGGCGCGGTATGCACCGTTTGGTTTGCCAGTATGTGCGGTCATGCCACATATACCAACGACACAAGACGCCACCTCTACATGCCGCTGGCCCCTTCCAACCTTTATCACGTCCCGCGTAAGCGTTCGGCCACATCGGCATTGACCTGTACGGTCCGCTTCCCAGCACTCCAAGTGGCAACCGCTGGGCTATTGTTGCTATCGACAACCTCACGCGGTACGCTGAAAGTTCAGCCCTAGCTTCTGCCACAGCAAAAGACGTCGCCAGTTTTATCCTTCGAAACTTGATTTTACGCCATGGAGCTCCTTGAGAATTACTTCGCGACTGCGGAAATGTTTTTCTCTCCGGCCTAATTTCACCATTGCTAAAGGAGCGTCGCATAATTCACCGCACTACCGCGGCATATCATTCTCAAACATATGGGATGAGCGAGCGTTTTAACCGCACCCTTGGCGACATGTTGGTCATGTATGCTTCAGCTGACCACTTGAATCGGGGTGGCAGAGTTCGTAACCTTCGCTTACAATACTGCCACGAAAAGCACCAGCGCGTTCTTCCTTTTTTTTCTTTACGGACACGAACCTTGATGCGCTATGGACACGATTCTACCTTACCGGCCAGATGCGTCGGAGTCGACGACTCTTTCTAGAGCGGCTGCATACGCCGAAAAATGTCGCGAGCTTGCTCGTTCGTTCCCACCCCAGGACCAGTGGCGCCAAAAGCATCACCACGATTCATCCACTACGGCTACGTGCTCCGCTCCTGGCTCGCTCGTCTCGCTGCGGGTGCCCTCTACTCCTCCCGGCCTTTCCTCCAAGCCGCTCTCCAAGTACTGCGGTCCTTATCAGGTACTGAGACAAACATCCGCGGTAAACTACCTCATCGAGCCAATGGAAGCGTCTTCCGACGAGCGTCGTCATGGACAGGAAATTGTCCCCGTCTCCCGGTTTTAGCGGTGCCGTGACCCCCCTGTGTTTTGTCCTTAAATGGAAGCTGAAAGCTTTTCCAGAAAAAATTTGGGAAGAGCAGTACGCCATGGTTTTCAACCCTCTGAATTCGAATATCGCATCGAAATTGAGCAAAAGGAAGCGCAAACATATTTTATTTCGACGAAAAGTGCAGCAGCAGACACGCCCAGCTGGCGCGCCTCGTTTCCGCCTGTGATTGGTCGGGCGCGTCGTGACGTCAGCAATGGTGTTCGTCCGGACCGACTGCTGCCGCTACAAACGAAGCACGGTGCAAAGTAGTTTGGTCGTGTTTTGCTGAGACGGTCATGGAAATTTTCGAGAGCTTGCGTTTCTCTGAGGAGTTCAGCGTTAAGTCCAAACTCTACGAGAACGATTTTGCGCGCGACCGTGAAGGGCGACGGCTTCGAGCGACAAAACGGGCCGTCGCTTGAACAAATCGCTCGGTGTTGTCGCTCGATCGCTCGTTTCTAGAAATCTAGAACTCGTCGCTCGTCGCCCGGAAATGCTATGAGTGACGAGCCACTTGTGCGAAGCCGAAAGTCGATGTACATACCTCAAAAACTGCTGTTTGTCGCACGGAACGAGCAAACTATGGAATTTTACACGTGCAAGAATAAGAACCTAGTGCAAGACCTTCAGAAATATTTTATGCTCCTTCAGTAAAATACATCAACTTAAATTGATGAAGCATGCGTCAGGCTAGTTTCTGTTCGTATATTGCTGCCCTCATACTGGAAAGTCGTCGCTAAAAGCCGTCGCTCGCGTGGAATTAGGCTTGCAGACGACGAGTGAACGCGACAGACATCGCCTCGCTCGTAGCGCTGTCGCTGTCGCGTGCAAGATCAATTGTAAGGGGTTTATACTTGTAAATACTACACGTACGTACATACTTGTGCGTACTACATGTACGAGCCAATTGCGAAGAGCAGGCCTCTCCAAGAAGCAAAATATGCTGGTGCAAGCACTGCTTTCCACGCGAACGAAGGCGAAGTGTTAGCATCTCCTTGTGTTGTAAATATTCTTTGGCGATTATGTTTTTGGCTAAGTTACATTCAGCGTTCCAGTGAGTACGTTTCCGGGCAAACAACTGTAGTGTTATATTCCTGCATGCCTCCTCCTAGAACGTAAGCGGTGTTGCGATCTTCAGCATTTGTGCGCTGCTCCAAAGCTGTTGGCAATCTACACAGCCGGTTTAAACGCCGGAAAAGTTTACCGGCTGTTGTAGCACGTGTAGTATAGAACATTCATCAGCGCGCCATCCGCACGCTACTCGTAACCGGCGTATTCCGTCGGCTACGTGAGATGGTCGGTTTCTTATGTGTGCGAGAGAAGGGGGAATGCAGCGTCTTGGCGTGAGCAGGCTTTCCGACACATGCAAACTTTACGCTTGCACTGCGTTATGGTAGCTGCATGCAGGCTGTTTCACAACACACGTGCGAATAGAAAATTCGCAGCGCTTGGCGATGAAACCTGCGTCAAGTGTGGGCGATAAACATGCACCTTCCGTTCGGCGTGCTATTTTTTTTAGGAGAACCCGAAGCACGCATTATTGATAAACTCCGGTAGTAATCGTCACGGAAGCGGTTAGAGCGCAACACTTGTTCTTGAGTGCTTGAAGTTGTTTCGCTTCACAGCAGCCTCCCACTTAGCTGAAAGCTTCTTGTCTTGCAGGAACTAATGGAACATCGGAACATCGTTGCGGCCGCTGGTGTTCGTGCAAGCGTAGGCTGCACAGAACGCGGGCATGATCGGCCTACAAGTTCAATTGATGCTGCGCACGTCAACCACCGTTCCTATATACACACAAATAAAGGAATGTAGGGTCGAGCGAAGCAGATTAGGACGGCACACACGCAAAAATAAGCCCGGTCAGGCATGGTCGCGGATACTGCGAAGGAGCGAAACACCAGTGTTGACGTCACTAAGCCGCGGTTTCCGGTCTCCGCTCGCATCGTCAGCGTCAGCAGCAGCGCGCGGCGCTCGACGGGGGGCGGAGCTACAGCGCAATTTTAACCGGCGATTGCGTCGCTCGTATGTGAAAAATCCCCCTCCAACATTTTACCTTCATGGTTTATAAGGTTCCCGCATCCGTATATGAGCGTCTTATTGAATTCGACAAACTCTTCAGCTTCCCTTTAAGTCGCCAGGATGCCTACTCTTTCGGTGGGAAGTGGCTGTACTGAAGGTGCTGGGTAGTGGGCCTGGTGCTGGTGTGAAGAAGAAGACGACGAGAAGCGCTTGCTTGCCCATTTCGCTATAGCACCGACTTGTTTCCGCCTTATAAATCATCGTTCCAGCACCCAAGTGAACACGGACGAGAAGAGAACAACACGAACGCGTGGCAGAACGCGCGGCAGAAAGCATTGAGCCTACCGCTAGAAAGCTAGAACGTGTGCTGTTAGGCGAACACCTCCGTTGGAAGGCAAAAAATTTGAGAGAGACTTGGATGTACGTAGTGTTGCAGATAACTGTTTATTTCTCGCGACGGCGCTTAGCTTACCCTTCCGAGGCGGGCACCTCTAGATTCTGACGTCTGCACCTCCAAGCCTCTGCTCAGGCAGCTGCTTGCCGAAAGAATTGTTGCCGTATGAGTCTACACACTCCAAGACTGTTAAATGAGCAATTGCCACTATGTGCCTCGAATCCACGCTGAAAAAATTGTGCTGTCATAAAGCACGAGCAAGCTTTGACGACCAGATTTTGAAGTAAAGCTGGTTTTCCTTGCTTGGTTTTAAGCGCAGTTCCGCAGGCGTTATTGAAAAAGCTGAAAAAAGAAAGAAAAAGAAGTGGGGAAGGTCTAATAGTCGAAAAGAAAGCGACAGCGGTGGTAATACCATATTCTCATAAAGTGGCGCATAATCTTAAACACATCGCCGTGAAATATAAAATTCCTGTGGCTTTTTTTCGCGCCTCGAAAACTTGCTACTTTGTGTCGCCTGATTGGTCCGGATGACTCTAAAAAATGTAGGGTGTCCTATTAAACATACAAACCCTTTTGTTAAGTGTGAAGAAGGGGTAGTATACCACATACCACTGAAGTGTGTAAAAGAGTATATCGGCCAATCTGGCCGATGCCATAATGAATGCCTGCGGGAGCATAAGCTTTCATTGAAATATGGATATGGTTCAACCTTGCCGCTTCATTGCAAGGCCTGCGGGAATGACAATGAACAAGTATGTCAAGCAAGGCTTCATGATACGACAATCACGTTTAAAAGTCAAGATTCTGTTGCGCGTGAATTGTTGGAGGCCAACGAGGTTAATAAAAGAGGGGACAACTGTTTCAGTACTCCGTCTCTGAATATATACACGAATGAAAGCATGTTTTTAGATAAGCTTTAAATTTAGATTAAACATGATACCCTTCATATATATCTTCAGTGTTCTCGCACGTGCGCATTCACATATTCAGTGTCCCTCTTTTTTCGTTCCCCCCTCCTCTTGGCTATATAATCAGCCACCTGTGGCTTCAATAAACAGTTGCTAGTAACGCCTTGTCCTGTCTGTATTTCTTCTTGTGTGCCATCGCTATTCGCGCTTCACCTATTGAAAGCTATGCACCAACTAGCCCCACAACGTGTTTTACTGTTTTACTGCTTGAGCAGCTGCTGCAGACGAAGCACTTCCACCGGTTGCGTGACTAATTGTTCACGAAGAACTGGCTGGCACTACTTTGTATTGTGATTATATTGTCTCGTGGTAGTAACAGTAAAAAACGACGCAGTGTTGAAACTGTGAGCTACGAATTTAACTCTTTATGAGGGTACTTGTGCCCAGCACAACGACAGCGGCAAGCAAAGTCGGCAGTCGTCGAAAATCTGATCTGCGGGTCAAGCGCGTCGGCTTTGATGCACGACTCGTTGAAGGTTCCAGTGTACCAGCGTGGCTTTCAGAAAGTTCTACAAGATTCGCATCGCACATACAACCACATTACAAATACTATTGCGCCATCTAGTAGTCTCGTGCGCCACCATGCTTTCCTCGTCGCCATTTCGCCGTACTATCCTCCACTCGCGCTCCCTTCTTTCATCTCCCACTGCGCTCCGCGTTCGCTTTCATCTTTCGTTGTGCTCATTCACTCGGTTACGCCGAGGCACGCCGACGCTCAGCGCAGGAGCGGGCGCCAAAGCGCTGCGCTCTAAATAAAGCGAACTACAATATGTGCTTCGTGAAAATTTTCAGAAAGTACTACTGCATATTCAGAGCCCTTGAAACGCAAGGGCCTAGAAGCACGTGTGTTGCAAAGCGATTCTATCGCACCAGCAGCCTCTTGCCAGAGGATGCACTGCGAATGTCTAGTGCTTATCACTTACAATAGACCAAAATCAATTCCAAAGTTTAAAACTGATTTGCCATCGAAAAACGGCACTGGTCGAACGAACATTCCCGGATTGCGAGGAATATTCTTTCTGTAAGCTGACGGGAAGTTGTTTTTTTCTTAGATGCTCAGCTTCCTGGCATTACAGCAAAACATGATTGACGGTGAGCCTCCCACCACGTCTGCCACTGGAGATAATTGTGGGTGACGTGCGTGTGCCCTATCCTGAGTCGACAAGATAGGGCATCGATATGTCGTGTTTTTGTTGTGGATCTACATGGTCTAGCTGTGGTTTTATTACGTGCAGCTTATTCATTTCGGCATCCCGCAAGTGTTGTCCATGGTTTTTCAGTTTTTTGAGTAAGGAAGCTTTAAGATCTTTGGCAGAGGCCTCCGCGGTAGGATTACCATCTTGCAAAGCAACCGATGACGCCATTTTGTCGGCAAGTCTGTTACTCTCTATTTCTTTATGCCCAGGAACCCAACATACTATCGCAGGTTGATAAGACAAAGAAATAGTGCACAATAATCAATAAAGATCAATAAGAACAAGATTTTTGTGCTTTCTTAAAATCAGCAAAGTTCTTGAACACTTGAGAAGTCAGTAAATATTATCGCCTTCCGTATAGTTCACATTCCTTCATGTGTTTCACCCGAGAAAGTACTGCATAGGTTCCTGCTGTAAAGTTATTTGTTTGAGGGCGTAAAATGCCGGACTCAGAGAAAGAGGGCATTAGAGCTGCGTACGATAGGCCTGCATGAGACTTCGGCGCCTCCGTGCAAGAATTGGAGCAAGAATACTTTAACCGAAGTTCTGTGGAGCGCGTTTCGCGATCTCGATAAACGATGTGTCTCATTCAACCAGCAGCCTCTGCCACGGAGCTTTGCTGGTGGAATTAAGCGATGTTCGAGCAATCGGGCACCCATTTTATTACTTAGCTTTCCGACACGCGGTGAAAAGAGCTCTGTGGCTGAAATTTGATTACGAAACAGTGTGGCAGGTGTGGTATTGTCTGCGGTCGTGTTCATGGTTTGAATTCACTGTCAGAAAATAAGTAAAACGTGAGTATTGCCTATGAAAATGAAGAGACAATTAATTTAATTCCACTTGGAGACTTTGTACAGGACATGTCCAGAAATTTCCTGTGGCCCATTGGATGCCTAAATGGCGAATTAAATGGAGCATCTCTAATGCAGTTGGTGCAGCAGAGTATGGCGCCGTAATCTAAACGTGATCGTACTAGGCTCTTGTACAGGTTCCATAAATACTTTCTGTCATTCCCCCATGTTGTGTGCGACAGCGTTTTGAGAAGGTTCATTATTTGTAGGCATTTAAATTTGGGATGCCTAATGTCAGGAAGGAAAGGCATTTTAGTGTGAAGTATCACACCTGAAATCTTGTGCTCCGCATTTAGAAGCAGGCGCTGTCTATGGAGTTCTATAGTGGGCTCTAGGCCTATTTCTCGTTTAAAGAAGACGCAGGAGCTTTTGTGGGCATTTAACATTAACTCATTTTCGTTAGTCCGTTTGTAATTTGTTTACGGAGAGATGAACCTGTCGTTCGCAGGCTGCGAAGTTCCACGACCTAATTCCAATTTGCATATCATCGACATATACTGAATGAAGCTGTAGAGAGCGAGGTGAGGTCTACAACAACAGTGAGTTGGTCGGGGAGCGAAAGACTTGAGTACTGTTGAGAGCAATCGTAGGAAGAGAAGAAGCTCTCTTTTATTCTTGTTTCCTTTTTTTTTAAGTGAAGCTTTCTTTCCTCTTCTCCCGACTTTAAGGGCGCTGCTGGTATGGTCATGCCACGCGTGTCGCCGAGCTTCTTCCAACACGGACAAATGGCATTCGCCTCCTGGACCGGGACCGGACGGACAAACTACTGCGAGAGCGCCGTGACTACGACGAATAGATGAGTTCTTTCCTTTAATATTTTGGGAATTTTGATTTAGGCTAGTTTTAGACCTAGGTTAGTCAGGTGAAGTGCTCGCGAAAGAGCACGTCAGTCACCTAACGGCCGGGTCTTTTCCAGCCGGCAGCTATAGATTTGCAGGGCTCATTTGTGAGTTAACTAGTTTAGACACATAGTACTTCTTCTATAGGTGATCGGCTTTTTGCGGTATGCAGAATTTTATTTGAGCACGTGGTTGCAAGTGGTTTTTTTCTAGCATTTGTAGTAGTGATAATTGAGTGCTGCTAAGATGATGAAGCAACTGAAGGTTAAATGCAAGGAGTGTGAGGCGTCAGTGAATTGGAAGGAAACACGGTTCGAATCTTTAGAGGAGGCCGAAGGCGCGGATTTTATATGCAAATGCGGCATTTTTAGTGCACGCCTGGATAGGGCTGACGAAGCGAACGCCAGCCTTGTGTTACGAATGGGTGCTCTAGAAAAGGAGCTAAAGGTAGAGAGGGCAGGGAAGCTCGAACTCCAAGAGCAGCTTAGTGAATTGTTGGACGGAAAAATGGCTGACACCGCCATTAGAAGTGACATTGGTGGACCTTCCAGCACCAGCCACGCGGATGGAGCCTGCACTGGCATGGACAGCGATGAGAAACAAGATCCGGCAGGTTCAGACAAGAATACCCACGCACACGTGCGAAATAGGAATTCAGGAAACGATGGAGAGTAGAGGAACAAGCTAACCCCAAGGAATACGGTCACAGGCAATGATAACAGGCAGCATAATCTGGAAGTTAGGGGGCCGAAATGGAATACCCTAGTGCTTATCGGTGGTTACTCAAATATGAGTAGGTGCAAAAAGCTATAATGGAGCGCGTAAAGGGTGACAAGCGGGTAGCAGTCGGGGCGTTCCCAGGCAGGACATTGGACGCAGTACTGAGAGACAAAAAGCAAGCTTTCTAATAATGTTGCAGAGAGCAATTTGGTAGCGGTAGCGGCGGGGCTAAATGATATCTTGAATTGTGAAGCCACAAAAGTAGTGAAAAGATTAGCGGAGGCACTTGACAATTTAAGGGTGATAGCACGGCAAGTCCGGATCGTGGTATGCAGAGTGCCGAAGGTGTGAGGACGGAACGGCGAAATTACCAAGGACATTGTGGCTGTTAATAGGGAGGTAAGAAAGCTAATCCAGGAGAAAGGCTTTGAAGTGGCAGACATAAACAGATAAGTGCGTAGAGCAGGCTTTGGCGGATGCTTTACACAAAATGGCATCCACATTTATGGAAGGCTAGGAGCCGAGACCGGCTGGCGCCTGGCAGGCCGGGAAACAGCTTTTTTAGGGGGTCAACTGTGGCTCAGGGCGTAGGGGTAGGTAAGAAGAATGTAGAAAGTGCAACAATACAGGCCGACGCCCATAAAATGGCCACTAGGAGGTCTAGGAAGAAAACTACAAAATAGGAAATTTAACACTAGCATCAGGTACATAAAATACAAGGCGGTAGAAAGAGAGCGAAGTGGTTAGAAATAGAACAGCAGGTAAATGACGAAGAAGTAGGTGTATATGCGCTATGCGAAACACACCTCAGTGATCCAGAAGACCCACCGTTTATTGAAGGCTACGTCTGGGAAGTGAGCAGCAGAATAACAACGGAGAGGAAGGCAGGAGGTGTAGGTATGCTGATACATCAAAGAAGAAAGTCGCAAAGAATAAAGTCAACATGCAAAGAATATGTCTGGGCATCAGGGACATTTGCCGGTAAAAATCCATGGCTAGTAGTAATGTATTTAGGGACAGGGGACAAATGCAGGCAAGACAAGAAGGATCTAGTGAAGTGTCTCAATGTCGATATAAAGCAGTTTGGAGAACGTATCGATAATATTCTGCTGGGTGACATGAATGACCACATCGAAGATCTGGATTGATACCTAGTGTGTAACGGGAAGTTGATGCTAGACTTCTGTGAGCGACACAACCTAGTTATAGTAAATAGAGAAACTAAGTGTGAGGGACAAATTACGTGGGAATACCGCAACAGGCAAATGGCCGTTGACAACTACTTAATATCGCCGGGGATGTATAGCAAGCTAGCAATAATAACAATAGACAAAGAGGGGTAGTACAGCCTCGGAAGTGATCATAAGCGTATTAGTCTACAGCTGGGAGCCCTGCTCAAAAAAGAAAGGCAGGGAAGTCAAAAAGAGTAAGCAGAAATTAAATGAAGAACAAATGGCGCGAATAGCGGCAGGCACAGATGAAGCAATAGAGAAACATCCCATGGAAAAGTGGGATTATATTCAGTTAGAACTACTAATTACTACAAAAATAAAAGAATTAAAAGGAGTAAACCGCTCGAGAGGAAAGGGGAAGCCCCGAGGTTGGTGGAATAGGGAAATTAGGGAGGTCATCGAACAACGATGGTTGGCATCACGGGAACGCAGAGAAGCAAAGAGGGTGCGTTATCTGAAGAGGAAATAGGCCGAAAATGGGAATCTTATCGACAAAAGAAACAACAAGTGCATGTCCTCGCCCAGACTAAAATAACGCAGTCCTCTGATCGCTGGCTGGCTGAAGTTCGCGATGCAACTAAAGGGGGGCCAAGAAAATTCTGGAACCATATAAGCTGGCTGGGTAAAGCGAATCACAGAAAGCAGGAACAGATTCACGATGCCGAAGGAAATTGTTTAAAAGGAGATGACCCTGTGAACTACATTGGTTCAGTTATAGCAGAGTCATTTAGGAACGACGATAGGGTAATTGCCCCAAGTGAGGGAGCAACACATAATCGCATAATAGAAAACAGCTTCGAACTGACCAATCTTAACTGGAAAAAGGCGGAAGCAAATGTTCCAAAATGCACGTCCGCGGGGATAGACGAAATTCAAATCAAGTTCATTAATGAACTTGGCCCAAGAAGCAAGAAAACACTGATAAAAGCATTGGAATCAGTCATAACAAATAAACAAATTCCGCACAGCTGGAAACAGAGTAAAATGAATTTTATTCATAAAGGGAAAGGCAATAAGACGAACATAAAATTCTTCCGACCAATTACGATAGCATCAGTGATATATAGGCTGGCGACGCAGGCGGTGAAATTAAAGATGCAGTCATGGGTAGAAAGTAATACATACTCGCAGAACTGCAGAACGTGTTCAGAAGTGGTAGGCACTTAGATGATAGCCTGTTCGTGCTCACCAAATACATAGAAATTGCGAAGGCAGAAAATAGAACTCTGTATTTTGTTTTCCTGGACCTAAGCGGGGCATACGACAGTGTGAACAGGAAACTCCTGTGGAACATATTAAAAGATGGTATCGGTCATGAGGTAATTGATTTCCTACAGGAAATGTATAGAGAAAATTATATTGAAATAACATGGGAAGGAATTAAGAATACGACAACTGTCGAGGTACAGAAAGGATTAAACCAAGGTTGTCCTCTATCACCGCTGCGGTTCATGCTTTATATGATAAGTATGGAAAGAAGGCTACAAGGAAGCGATCTAGGGTATAATCTGTCGTACAGATTAGGCGGAAAGGTTGTTGAGCAGCGACTACCGGGTCTAATGTATGCGGACAATATTGTACTGTTAGCAGATAGCCAGGAAAATTTGCAAACACTGGTTAATTATTGGGGAGACGAAGGACACAGTCTAGGTTTCAGTTTTAGCGCAGCTACGTCCGGTGGGATGTTTTTCAACGATACAATTGACCAGCAGCTTCCAAGGCCATGAAGTACCCCGAGTGGCCGAATACAAATATCTCGGGGTGTGGATAAACAGAGGGCTGATGTACATGGAAAAGCACGAACAGTCTCTCATAGCAAAAGGGAGAAAAGATGCCGGGATAATGAAACATAGGACATTGCGGGGTACAACAGGTATGAAGTACTGAGAGGTATTTGGAAAAGAATAATGGTGCCGAGGCTTACTTTCGGGAATGCGGTCCTGTACTTAAGGACAGAATTTCAGTCGAGACTAGAAGTAAATCAGAGAGCTGTTGGAAGATTAGCACTAGGTGCCCACTGTAAAACCACAAACGAGGCAGCACAGGGGGATATGGGCTGGGCATCGTTCGAAGCACGGGAAGCTCAGAATAAAATCCTTTGCGAAAAACGCCTGAGGAAATTGGCCGGTAACAGATGGGCAGCTAAGGTATTCAAATACCTATACAGAAAGAACATTGACTCACAATGGCGGAAAAGAACTAGGAAGCTAACCAGTAAGTATGCCAGACACGAGGACGGAGAAAGACAAATCATTATACATGTTAAAAACTCGGAAGTTAAAAATTGGATCAATTCAGTGAAAAAAAACATAGTGTTGAATTATGTCGATACTGGAAACAACACACCAGGAAGGAAGCGCGTTATGATTACTCAAGAGGCAGTGCCCTACTCTTTGAAGATAGGTCAGGATGTCTTAGAACGCGCAGATATACAAAGAAATTTAACGAAGGAGAAGACACATGTTGCGTGTGTGGCAAATCTGTGGAAACAATAGAACACCATCCCGATGTCGATTTGGGCACAGTCACGCTTCCTGATGCCCTAGGGCTCAGAGATAACAATAGTCACGTAAATAAATGTGCGGTGGAAACCAGCAAAAGGCGATTGGATGCTCAATCGCAGAGAAGTGACATAAGGTTAAAAGTGTAGGAAGACGTATTTAAAGAAAATGGCAAATTTTAATAATTTCCAACACAGCTAAACAAAAATAAAAAAATGAGCATGGTGGCAACTGCCATCAGCCTTTTTCAAAGGGTAGGCTCCTACCTTCCATCCATCCATGCTCGTTCGTGCAGCTGGGTTGCTTGGAACACTACGAGATGGCGCTCAGCTGCGGGCATGGTAAAGTGGGAAAGTTCGAATCTCACTGCCGCCGGTCACCTACCGGTTCGCCGCAATGGGAACAAGCGTCCCCTGGCCTGGCACTTGGCTTCCCAGGGGTGATGAGCTTGGGAGACGAGTCTGCGCCCAGATGGCCCGTCGAAGGACTCGTCAGCACGCCGACCACTCTCGGGGAAGGGTCGAGCGGGGCCACAGAGACCTGTCGCTGTGCCCTTGAGGTCGGGACAAGCCATGATGACGAAGTCAGATGTGCGCCGAAGCTGACGGCCCGTACCACCGAGGCAAAGGTTGCAGTTTGTGCAGCTGTGCTTTCTTTTCTATGCGACAAAACAGCAGCTGCTGGGCCTGGGAGGGGACGTGCTGTGCTTTGATAGCATAGACATTACAATCATCCATAGCCTTAAGACAGCACAAGGAGCTGCCATCTCAACAGTGTGCTGCCACGTATGAAGAAGGAGCACGTAAACACGTACCAGCAAGATGGCTCCAAAGCGTGAACTCATCTTCGAAGACACGCAGGCTCGAATGAAGCATCACACGGAACTGAAGTGTCTTCGCTGCGTATCGAAATGTCGTGAACACCACGAATGTATGAACACAATATAAATGCAATTATAATAATTACTTGGATTACGTACAGCCTCACATTTCAGGTTTAATACTTCTGCCAGGATGCGATGTGCCATGTGAGACAGTAATAACGCTCAACTCTCTCCGACGTTAGGAACAATGACCCGCAACAATGCTTGAAGCAGGCACGTCTTCGTGTATGTTCTGTGGACCACGCACAGAAACACCAGTGATGCACGCAAGGTAACGTGTAACATCTACGCATCACTCTTGTATTGGATTAAACGCTGAAGTATTTAGACATTCACCACCAACATCAACGTTAATTATCGTAAATGAAAGCCAACAGCCTACAAAGCTTCGCATACATTGATATACACAGCACATTGGATTCACCGATTTCATTTTAATCTCGTAGCACCAGGTACGAGGCCCAAGCGCCGAAGCGCGCCATGTATAAAAGGCGGCCGAGGAAGATGACGGTGGCTGCTCCTCCTTTTTCAGTAGAACGGCAGTTGTATAGCGGTGCCCAAGAAGGTCTTTGATGCCGGCCGATCGGGTAGATCCGTTGTTTCAGCGGTTGTAAATTGGTACAAGGCTGCTAATGATGACGTGCTCCAAGGCTGGCTTGAATCTGCCTATTGCCACGACCTATTCATGTCCGTTGAGGTTGATGGAAACAGTTCTATCTGTCCGCTTCACTACCTTGAAAGGACAGCCATAGGGAGGCGTAAGAGGTGGTCGGATGCCTTCACTCCATACGAGAAGGTGTCGCGCTGTCGGCATGTCTTCGCTAACAAAAACGTTAGTAGAGGATGCAAATCTACTAGGGCAAAGGCACAAGCGTGCCAACAGGAAGTGCAGCTGCTGAGCATGGCTGTCTGAATCGGGGGTGGCAACTGTAGCTGGTGAGAAAAATTCACCGGGAAACCGCAATGTTTTGCCGCAGACCAGCTGCACAAATGTGCAGCCAAGGTCTCCCTTGAAAGAGGAGCGTCCGCACAACAGGATGAGAGGAACGTCTTCAGTCCAGGAAGAGGCAGCCTAACGGGCCATCAAGGCTACCTTAAGTTGACCCTTAAGGCAGAAATCTGGGCTAGTTCGTGGTTATTCGCATAAGGAGACATAGCGCTAACACGTCAGAAGGACATGGACAGGAACATGAAAAAAGACACACCGAACGCTCTGGTAAGGCTCAAGTAATTACTTCTAGCACAGATCAGAAGGAGCGTGAAATAATCGAGGCATTCCTTATTCATCAGCAAAAACAGGCCTGTGTCAGCAAACCTAACGAATCATTGACGGCAAAATAAATAAAATTCTTGCACAATAAGGTGCCATTGCGCCTGCGCTTTAGGAATTGATCAGGGAGCACGTCTCTTTTTGCATATATATTTGTGTCCTCCTGAGCATAAAGCCAGTTGAACCTTGCGTTCGGCGTGCCGTTTTTCAGGTTCCTGTCCGTCTCCTTTTTTACGGGATAGTGTGATGTCCCCTTATACTTAAGTTGACGACCTTCAACCATTCCATTTGGCGATGGGTGATATGGTGTAGTATGGATATGGCGGACGCCGAGCAGGCACGTGAGTTCGTGAAAGAGATCACATTCGATCTGTCGGCCGCGATCGGTGGTAAAACGCTGGGGCATCCGAAGCACGAGGTTCAACCAGTGGCAAACACGGCAGCCACTGTACGTGCCGTTATGTCAGTGCGAGTAAATGCTTCAGGCCAGCGCGTATAACGGTCTACACATTCAGTATGTAGCGAGCACCTCAGGGTGGTGGCAGCGGGACAAGGATGTCAGTGTGAATGTGGTCGAATCGGGCGTCAGGTGGGGGAAAGAAGTGAATTAGCGACTTGGTGTGCCGTGTTGTCTTGGAGCGTTGGCAGTGAAGGCATTCGTGTGAGGCACTGGCAGTGAAGGCATTCGTGTGAGGCACATGGCAGTGAAGGCATTCAGTGTGAGCCTGAGCCTAACGGCACAGGCTCACACTTGTAATTAGACGCTGGGTGGCACGAACTCCGGGATGAATCGCGCCATGTAGCTCCTCAAATACTTGATGGCGGAGTCGCAATGGAGCTAATTGTCGCGGTCGACCCCTTGACACGTCGCAAGTGATAGTGCCTGACGATGATGGAAGGGGCACGTTGGACAGCGCTAACAACGTAGCAGAAGACCGGAGGTCCCGAGGCACGATGCATCAATGGTGCGCCGTTTCAATTTCTTCAAAGTCCGGTGTGTTCATGGTTTTTGCGTCGATACCGGAGAAGGCATCTGCGGCTGCGTTGTCTGGGCCTTCAATGTGTCTTATGTTCACGGTGAACTCACACATGAAACTTAGAAGCCTCTCGTGCGGCATAATTGCTGTGATTGCCGAAAAAAAAAACGAACGTCAAAGACTTGCGATCCGTGCGGACGTCAAAACTTCCTCCTTCCAGCAGGTGTAGGAAATGCCGAACACCCGAGTATATCGCAAGCAGCTCACTACCGAACGTGCTGTAGAGCGTTTCTTCAGGCTTCAGCTTCTGGGAGGAAAAAACCAAGTGGTCACCAGGAATTGCGCTCGAACTGTTGTAAAACTTCGCCGACTGCTGCACTAGATGCATCGATGATGAGATGCATTGGTGCAAAGTAAAGAGGAAGCACCAGCAGGGTAACATCTGACAATGCGTATTTGGCAGCTTGGGAGCACTCTTCGCCGTCGGACGTCCAGGACAGTATAGCGGACGGAGCTTTAGTAGCATTGTGAAGCTTGGTCAGTGGTATAATAATTCGGGCTATGTTAGGAAAAAAACTGCGGTGGAAGCTGAGCAGCCCAATGAACTCACGGAGTTTTCGCAGTGACGCTGGGCGAGGAAACTCACGCAAGGCATCAAGTTTCCCTTCCAACCCTCTGATCAGTCTGGAGTCACGCGGTGTCCGAGGAACTCAATGTCATGGGCGCCAAAGACACATTTGGCGGTGTTGATGAGAAGGCCGAGAATAATAATAATAATAATATTTGGGGTTTTACGTGCCAAAACCACTTTCTGATTATGAGGCACGCCGTAGTGGAGGACTCCGGAAATTTTGACCACCTGGGGTTCTTTAACGTGCACCTAAATCTAAGCACACGGGTGTTTTCGCATTTCGCCCCCATCGAAATGCGGCCGCCGTGGCCGGGATTCGATCCCGCGACCTCGTGCTCAGCAGCCCAACACCATAGCCACTGAGCAACCACGGCGGGTGAGAAGGCCGAGAAGAAAATACAAGGCGCAAACGGTTCTTATGCTGCTCGGGCAAATAATAGGCATGATGAAGTATGCCTATAGGTATGCAAATGCGAAGGGAAGTTCCCGGTTGACCTCGTTGATAAACCTCTGGAATGTCTGAGCAGCGTTTCTCAGCCCGAGTGGCATGCGGATGAACTCGATAAGCCCGACTGGCGTCGCATTTTTTTAGGATTTCATGCTAGGCCTTCACTGAATCTATTTTGCTTAATATTACCATGCCAGCTAGGCTGGCTGCGAAGTCACAGTGTGGATGGCGATCGCCGACGGCACGCGCGTTGACCACACACTTCAACCGGATTAATTGTTTAATTTTATTTGATAAATACGACAACATGAGTTTCGCGGCACTCCATTAGCAATTTTACAGTCACGGTTAAGACATAGAAAGCAGTGCCTCTCAATCAAATCCCACCGATCCACTCTTCAAAAAATGTTGCAAGGAGTTCAGCAAGGCAGCGTTCTTGGGCCAACATTGTTCAACATCTACATGAATGACATCGTTCATATCAGCAAGTTTCATTTCTGTATTTCTTCGTAATACAGGAATGAATCGGACAAATGCACGGAGTCAGGACACACGTTCGAAGTTTTACCCAAGCGAATGAGCTTGGTCTTTTAAGCTGTTCTCTTTGTCGTCTAGTAGGGGTAACGGGTGGTTTTGTTGCCCCTTAAGACTTCGTAACCCGCTCCAGACTATTGCTTCCTACCTATGCAAATGTATGCCTCAAAGAAACATCTCCCACCTGGCCCTAATAGCTTGCCATCGCGTCCGCCTTCCCTATGATTTGATGTGCTTAAACTCAATCAGCTTTTTAGAAGCTGGCAACCAACGAAGTATACTGCAGGTTTTATTTTTGTTTTTTTGCGTGCCTGCTTGCAGTCATCATTCCACCAGGGCACTCGTCTTCTGTACAAAGTGCCACTTCTTTATGAAATGAATTTCTCTTCCGCGTCAATGTTAAAGGCGGTAAAATGCGCTACTGCAGTGTCTGTACTAAATGCGCTGATAAAATCTCGTGTTAAAAATTCGATTCTGAGAGTTTCCAATCGGCGGAGGCTAGTCTGCACCTAGGGCCATGCGGAGAGACGCCATGTTGGATTATTAAGTTTACAGTTGCTGGAAAGTGGTCACTTGCTATTGGTTTTTGATTACATTTCATTCTAGGTCAGAAACAAGAAAAGCAGAGCTAATATATAGGTCTATTGATGCACATGAGTTATGAGAAAGATTCTAATAGGTTGGGTCTTTCTTAGTAAACAGACATCCCCCATATTGCTACTTGTTGTGCGCAAACAAACAGGGACGAAGAATAGGGGCAACACAAGGACGAGCGCTTTCTAACAACTGGTTTATTTTCGAAGAACTACTTACTTAAATACCCACAGAACTGCGCGATCTATTTAACAGAGCACCCTACAGCGCATATGATACCCGCTGATCTGCGCCATCAAGTCAAAAGAGCAGCGTCAATGTTACATATAACACTTGTGATAAAAAAGACGTGGACAAAAGCCACCCGGTCATACTAAAAACAGCAAAGTGCATAAAAACAACCACTTACAATAAAATGCGTTAAAGATGTGATGATAGAAGCGAATTTTCTTTATCTAACAATGATACAGAAGGATGGCTGATGCATTTTTCTTTTTGTTTTTCTATCCAGTATGCTTCCACGATTCCCCTAGTGGTTTGATTCCTATGCCTGTGTAAAATGTCTGTGCTAGTAAGACAAGGGGAGCAACCATGTTCTTGGTAATTCATTGCCAAATGCGTACTAGGGCGACCTTTAAGGCTAGACAAGTGCTCCCTTAACCTAGTGTTAATGCATCTCCCAGTCTGCCCTACGTACACATGACCACACGTCATAGGAATCTGGTAAACAACGTTCTTCGCGCAAACAACAAATTGGTTCTTGCGCGGATGTTTAACAGTGCATTCTTTCTTTACACCACCCTTACTTTCAAACTTCTTTTTAACCTTGGAACCCACACTACCTATTTTGTTTCTTGCCGAAAATACTACTTTTACTTCATAACTACCAGCCACTTTTTTAAGTCTGTGTGAAAGGACGTGCACATACGGAATCACTGAAACATTGGAACCTCCATCCTTCTGCCTTTGATTCTTTGTGCATTGTCCTTTATCCTTGTTAAGCTCGTTCATTAGTCTAGCACACGTCGCTAGCATCACAGCGAGCGGGTACCCAGCCTTTCTCAACCTGTCAACTTGCTCAAAGAATGCAATCCTTACAGTGTGGTGGCATGACTTCAACAACGCTGACCGGAAACACGAAATGACTATTCTATTCTTCACAAGCCTGGAATGGTTTGAGGCGTAGTTCATTAGCGGTTTTCCAGCCCGGGGTGAGAAAGACCAACACACATGTTCCGGTAGGAATGTTAACTTGACATCAAGAAACTGTAGCCTCTTATCTACCGGTACTTGATGGCGCAGATCAGCGGGTATCATATGCGCTGTAGGGTGCTCTGTTAAATAGATCGCGAAGTTCTGTGGGTATTTAAGTAAGTAGTTCTTCGAAAATAAACCAGTTGTTAGAAAGCGCTCGTCCTTGTGTTGCCCCTATTCTTCGTCCCTGTTTGTTTGCGCACAACAAGTATCAATATGAATATGTTCCAACTAGGCCGACTCGCAGTTATGCTTCAGACATCCCCCGTTGTATGCTAGGAAATTCTTTTTTTATTCAATACTGCCAGCCTCCATTTGGTAGACCAGGCCGGATTGGAACAAGCATACATCGCTGTACAACGCGATACAATAAAGCGAGCGCACACACAATACAAAAGCGAGCACAGGAGCAGGAACAAATATTTTCTGTTTCTCAAATATATGAATATATATGAATTGACCTCTTGCGTCGCATCGTGGTTATCTACGCACCGTTTTGCGCGCGTCGAAATCTCCCACGAGTATGTAGGACTCGGGAAGCCGATGAGTAAGGTTAAAAGGGTCGGTTTTCTCGAGATGATCATTCGGGGGTATGTATATTGAACATACGGCTACCAGCTTACCAAAAAGAATTGCCCGAACTAACGCTGCCTCAAAGGGCGTTCTAAGGGCGACATGTTAACAAGCTACAGACTTGTCAGCAATTACGACTACTCCATCGGACAATGCAGCAGCGTCGTCTCTGTCTTTCCAAAAAATGGGACATTGCCGGAGAATGTTTGTTTGTGTAGATTTAAAATTTGTCTCCTTAACACATAGCACCTCTGAATTGTACTTTTGTAAAAGTTCTTTGATGTCATCCAGGCTGTGGATTGTTATACCTTTCATGTTCCAGTGTGTGTATCCATAGTGTTTGTGTTTTTGTGCTATCTGTCAAGAGGAGTAAAGTTGGTTTATGGAGAATTTCCAGGCCCCGTAATCGTTTTTTTTTTCTCGGAGCGGGCAAGATATTCGCGCTGCTCCCGAGTCACAGGGTGCGCCACTTGCTTGGAGTTGTGCTGATCGACTCCTGGGAGCCACTGGATTTCCGCTCACTTGAGCGGGGTGTTTTCCGGGTAGGCCTTGTCGCGAAAAGCAGGGCCTTGGAGGGCACCAATGCAGAGGTTGACATGTCCTCCTTCAGAGACGGCGCAACAGCGCTGGCTGCTGTCGCCTGGTCTGCGGCGGCGTTGCCCCCTTAGACGCAGCAACGGCGTACCCTGCGCTATAAAGGGAAGAAATGTTCTTTTATTTTGAGGGGGATAACTTCCTTTTCCCTCTTGCAAGACGGACGTGAGCGGAAGTAAACAGGGTGGTTACCCTCGCAGTTTGCGCAGTGGTGTGTCTCAGTACAATTATCGGCACGATGGTCGTGCGACGTGAACTTTGCACTTATGGCATGGTCCCGGCAGTTGAGAGCCTGCTGTTGCTAAAACCAGCAGCGCAGGTTCGGAATGTAGGGCCAAAGTTAGATATTCATATAGCCTGCTTCAATATATGCTGGTAGAGAACTTATGCAGAAGGTCAAACTCAGGTGTTTAAAGCTTATCTATTTGCCATAACGCCTGACCTTGATCCTTTGGACACTTGTTAAATGTTGTTCCCTCCAGACCTCAAGGAGCTCGGTTTCACCTAAGTCTAATAGGTCCTGCTAAGATATGACTCTGTGTGTATAGTTCAGATAATGGTGCGGGTTCATCCAGGCGGGGCTATTACCAACTTCAACTAGTGGGAACTGTTTCTCAAACTGATTCTTGTCACTGACATCGACAAACAGATCACCGCGGGCCTTTTACGGGACCTTGTAACCTGGTCCAAGTTCCTCAGTAAGCCACTTCCGGACAATAAATGCTGATAGTACTCTCGGAGATTTATCAGGGTTTTGGCAACTTTGGACGTAGCACTTCGGGTATATCTCTGGTCTGGCCAAAAGTTTGAAGGACTGATCGGTGTGCCCTTTCTTGGAAAAAGAACAATCGGGGAGTCAGGGGAACAACGAAAAAGCCATAAAGGTAACTAATATTGCGGTAGCTATACCGGCCATCCACCACCTAGCCGAACCAGGGAACGTTACGAAACCTGAGGACACCAAAAATGTCAGCTGTGCATAGCTACTACAACCTAATACAACATACCCAAGATTGGATAACTACTCCAAGTTAACCCTTGGCGCCCAGAAATTCAGAAAGGAGAAGTGAGCAGTAGGCAGGTAAGATTAAAAAAAGAGGGAGAAAGACAAAAATTGAATAGGGTGACAAGAAGAGGTGACTGCACATTTGCTGCAGATGGCTCAGTCTGGATGTGCCGAAGTAAAGGCCAAAGAGTTGTGTTGCCTCCGCCGGGGGAAAGGCGCTCAAAGTGTACAGTGGAATGCATCTTGAAACGTACGGCCGAGCAAACCTTACCGTCTTTCAACATGCAAGCTCACAAGGATTGGTGAGTGTGCTCGAGTCATCCTTATCCGGTTTCTAAATGTCCTAGGTCCAGCTCGTTTCTGTCCCAAATCGTAAAGCATTTATTAAACAGCATCTTGCCTATTACAGTTATTTCAAACACTCGCCGCGATTGCTTAGTGGCTATGGTGTTGGGCTGCTAAGCACGAGGTTGCTATATCGAATCCCGGCCACGGCGGCCGCATTTCGACGGGGGCGAAATGCTATAATACCCGTGTACTTACATTTAGGTGCACGGGAAAGAACTCCAGGTGGTTCGAATTTCCAGAGTCTCCCACCTTGGCGTGCCTCATAATCAGATCGCGGTTTTGGCATGCCAAACCCCATAATTTCTTAATTAGTTCAGATGTTGTCAAGGCCCGTTAGCACTACCGAAGTTGTTGCAACAGTAGCTATATATATTGAAGCGGTCTGCGCTGGACGCATGAACGAAGACGAAGGAAGGTGGGAAGGTGCTAGGGGAGAAGTGAGAAGGAAGAAGTTGGAATAAAATGGCGGACGACACCCGTCTCACTTAGATGATGTCATTTCTGTTGCCGTTCTAGTTAGGAACGCTACATTTTGGCGCAGCCGACAGTTTTCGAAGACCAGCGATGCGGGTGACGTTTTTCGTCGACCAGGCGTCATCAGAGTCTGTTGTGTTCACCCGATACCAAGTGCACGGTGAGCCAGCGACGGACCTTCCTCTTGAAGTTAGTTCTACCGCGCTGATCAACGTGGTACTGCAACAAGCTGCAATCAGCCGCCAAGCCCTCGTGCAAACAGGATCGGTGACAGTGAATCTACAACTGCAGACACTGAGCGAACTCGTTCTGGAACCCATACGACGTGGCACCCTCAAAGAGGAAACGCCTGCCGGGAAGGTGAGCCTAGACTTGAGTGTTATGGAACTGCAAAGGAACATTATACAACAGATCGAAATAATGAGAACTTTCGTCCAAGCGCTTAGTCGAGAGCAGTCAGCACGAAGTATTGTTGAACCAGATGTTTTTGAAGGAAAATTGCAAAATGCACACTACTGGCTGTGTTTTTTCGAGTACGCCTGTGACAAGAATCTGTGGCACTCCGACGACACAAAGATTTTGCATATGCGCCGCTATTTGGGCGGTATAGCCAGAAAATGGTATGACGTGCAACTCATGGATTATGGAACAACATGTTGGGAACTGTGGAAAAGCAACTTTTTAGGGGCTTTCGAAGGCAACGCAGTAGAAAGATGGGATGCGGCACTGCGGTTCAGTTATACAGGTGGCTCTCTGCTTGAGTACTGTCTTGAGAAGCGTCGCCTGTTGTATTCTGCAGAACCGAAGCTGTCGTCTTCTGCTGTTGTAGCTTTGATAACGCAAGGGTTGTGTATCGAGATCCGTAGTCATGTCCAGCTCAAAGGTCCAAGAACGTTTGATGACCTTCTGAACTTTCTACAGACCTCAGTGCCAAGAATCACATCGAGAAGACAGCCAGATGGTAGAACAGAGCAACTTGATTCCAATCTAGAGTCGTTGCCGTCAACTGAATGTGAACACAGCTTCATAAACAAATCTCTGGGAAGCGTAAATCATGACTGTGAGGATGGTGAAGAACCAATTACCGCAGTTCACGGCAACCTACTTCCACATAATCTGTCTACCGTGCATCACAAGCCCCAGAAAAAGAGCTTCAGTGAGACAGTATATTTGGTGTCGTCAAGCTTATTGTACGCCCCCATTAAGGTAGATGGCATTGAAGTGAAGGCTCTCGTTGACAGTGGAGCTTCGGTATCTATTATCAACAAGACTCGAGTGGATGCCAGTCGTCTGCACGCTGGTAGAACATTGCGTGTCCAAGCCTACGATGGGTCAGTGACCATGCATAGCGAATGGGTAACCCTGGCTATTGAATTTCAAGGAAATGCTATTACCAGTGACGTATTGGCCATTCCCAATGTCACCTACGATTTTCTTTTGTCCCGTCCAGACATGAAAAAACTTAAGATGAACCTCTATTGGGATGACAAGGTAATGGCCGAAGACACGATAAGAACAGAAGACCCTGGTGTAGAACCTAGTGTATCAAGGCTAATTTTTCACCACGAAGACATCAAGACTAAGTACCCAGAGCTTATATGCATAGGAAGCTACCCTCCAGCAATGAAATCCCATGTCGTTCCTTTCGAGCTCGCAGATAAAACCGTGGTTCGTAGAACCCCCTATAATATGTCCAGAGATAAAAAGGTGTGGCTGAAAAAGGAGTTGCAAGAAATGTTAGACGCAGGTATCATCCGGCCTTCTGTATCCCCATTTGCTTCTCCTATCACTATTGCACCTAAAGAAGACGGGACATTCCGCCTCTGCACAGACTACCGGGCTCTCAATCGTCAAACTGAATTGATACCTTATCCAATGCCGAGAATCGACGACATCATTGACGAAACCGGTGGTTGCCATTGGTTTTCACGAATAGATCTCTGCAAGGACTTTTGGCAGATTCCACTAAGTGAAGAAACGAAGAAGTACACCGCGTTCATAACCCCATTTGACTTGTTTGAGTACAACCGCCTACCATTTGGTTGGAAAAACTCCCCTGCGTGGTTTCAGAAAATTATGACGGACATTCTGAAACCTTACCTGGGCACATTTTGCAATGTGTACATCGACGACATCATCATCTACTCAAAGACAAAGGACGAACACCGTAGTCATCTTTCAAAAGTTCTTCATGCCCTCAGTCTTGCCCAACTCAAAGTCAACTTCAAGAAAAGTGCGTTCTTTCAAGATACCGTAGTATTTCTTGGCAGGGTGTTTGATGGACAGACTAAAAGCACCAAGCAAGAATCGGTAGAGAGAATCTCCAAGCTGGTAAAGCCTTATGATGTGCACTCCCTGCGCGTTTTTCTTGGCCTTGCAGGACACTTCCGGGCGTTTATCAAAGACTACGCACTGAGAACAAGGTGCCTCACACGTTTAACTCAGAAAGACGTGCCTTTTCATTGGGACGAGAAGTGCGAAGCTGTCTATCGTGAGCTTGTAAAACTAATATCGTCGGACCCCATCTTGCGAATACCGGATTTTTCCTTGCCTTTCGTGCTGAACACGGACGCATCACATTATGCTACCGGTGCAGTTCTATACCAGAAGCCATCCAAACAAGCTGATCAAACCAAACACTACGTCGTGGGGTACTACAGCTATACCCTGAAACCCGCCGAAATCAATTACTGTACCACAGAAAAGGAAGCTCTGGCCGTCTTGAAAGCTGTGCAGTACTTTCGTACTTACCTGGAAGGTGCCAAATTCATACTTTTCACGGACCATCAAGCATTGACTCAACTTCTGAGCATGGCCCAGCCAAGAGGCCGCATTGCTAGATGGGTGAACTATCTGCAACAATTTGATTTCCTAATTTCGCACCGTCCTGGCCCACTCCTCACTGACGCTGACGCACTATCAAGATTACTTGTACAGGAATCAAGCAATAATCCAGATACAATCAATCATATTAAGCTATGGGAAGGTACAGAAGAGCTCCAGTTTATCAATGGAAGGTATCACGTACCACCAACTATGATTCCAAGGATTCTTCATCTATACCACGACACCCCTGAATCGGGTGGACATGATGGCTTCTGGCGCACTTATAAGAAATTGCTCATGAGATTCACATGGCCGGGCATGAAAAACGACATCAGCCATTACATCCGCACATGCCACCTCTGCCAGGTGAACAAAGTTAAATTCAAGCAATCGACAGACGTTATGACAAACCCTGAATATTCAAGCATCCCGTTCGAAGTAATTCATTTGGACTTCGCGGAGCTCAAAAAGAATGGGGAAGGAGTCAAGCGAACGCAAGCTTTCTTGCTCTCCATAGATGAGTGCACACGGACGATTGCGGCTAAAGCTGGCAAAGAAGACGCAAACAGCGTAATAGACCTCCTCAAAGCTGAGTGTTTTAAACACACAAAGACGCTCGTCTGCGACAACGGGCCGGCTTTTCGGAGTGCCAAATTATCAAAGTGGGCCCAGGAGCACGGCATCATGATAAAGTATTCTTCTCCATACCACCCGGCAGCAAACGGCCTAGCGGAACGTGCCATACGAGACATCAAACAGTATCTGAAGATGTATCCAGACTTTGCCGGTGGCTGGAAGTGCTGTCTCGAGGCCGCTGTGAAGCATCACAACAGATCATACACCACGAGTTTAGGCTGCAGCCCTCATTTTGTAACTTCAGGTACAGCGCCCATACTTCCTGCAGATCGTGAGCTAGGTCTCCTAGAGAACCTCGAACTTGCGGAAGTAAGGAAAACTGTCAAAGAACAGGAGATCTACAGGCGCCGCATGAAGCGAAACTTTGATAAAAGGCACAGTAGCGAGATACCGGACATACAGCCTGGAGACTATGTCCTTGTAAGGAAAGGAGCTGTGCCCTCAAATTCAAAATATTGCGGACCATTTCAAGTTATTAAGACTGCATGCCAGCATGGAATATTGAAGAATGTCTCGTACGCCGGAGCCTCGGGCCAAACGGAGTGCGCCGCTATTGGAAACGTATTCAAGTATTACCCCAGGAGGTGTAATTAAAAGAAATCCGGAAGAGTGAAGCGGTCTGCGCTGGACGCATGAAAGAAGACGAAGGAAGGTGGGAAGGTGCTAGGGGAGAAGTGAGAAGGAAGAAGTTGGAATAAAATGGCGGACGACACCCGTCTCACTTAGATGATGTCATTTCTGTTGCCGTTCTAGTTAGGAACGCTACATATATAAAACTTAATTACAATCGGGATTCTTAGCTTTGTATTGAGGAATTCTCTTGCAGTTGAAGCTTGTAACAGCCATTTAATATTTCCAAAACAGGGTCACATAGCGTGACGGCCTGCCGTATTTATGGCTGTGGTCTGGCTAGATGAAATAGCAGATTGAGAAAAGTATTGAAAGCAGTAAAATGAAAACCAGAAACTTGCTGCAGGTTTTGTGACGCTTACCTGTAAGCTGAGAAAATATTTAGTAGCAGTGTAAAAAAATGTGGGTCGGTGCTCTGTGTAAGGAGGCCGCTGATGATTTTTCGGAAAGCCATTTGAAATGGGGCAGTGACAAAAAGTCACCTAGTCTCCTTGAGTTAGTCAGGTATAATATACACGCTTTTCTTTCTAGCACTTTTTGTATACATCGTTTTCACGTTTTTTTCTCTTGCTCAACACTTCCATATCTACCTTGTAATGCTAGCCATGACTGCAAGAGATCATGTCGCATCATGCTCTTCCCTGCTTTTTTTTTCCACCAATACTCAAGATGTTTCTTGTTTATCTCGAACGCCAACCGGTCGATAACTCCGTCGACTTTAAATCGAAGCACTTCTGAAACGTGTACGTTACCTATGGGAATGATTGGGTGAATCTCTTCGCATTCCATTGGGATGTGGTGAATGGTATATGGATTTTTGCGGCAGCATACACATGCTGCATGTCGTGGCAAGTATGTGCTCCGGCATGTGTTGATATTTGCCCAGTCAGCTCGAGCAGCATATAGCAAGGCACGGCCTTTTGTGTTATTGTACATATTTTTCCTGCTAATTTCTTTCGCCTCATTCTTGTAAACCTCCAAAATTTTTTGTTTTTATTATTTGCACCCAATTCACTTTCTTTGTTCCTCTCACTTTTTTTCCGTAACTGCTTGTTGTCAATTTACACTTTCAATTACTCTGTGATTAGTTGTCAAATTTCATGACCTCTTCCTTCAAATTTGTATCCACGCTTTTTAGGTACAGATTTCTGTGAGCTTTAGCTGACAATTTATTATAATACATGCTCCTGAACCTTTCTTCAAAACTAATTTTGATTTGCGCTTCACTTACTTCAAACGGGGCCCAACCTATGTCCCCTATGCACTGCCTCATTTGTGGTGTTACCGTGGGCTTCCAGAGCCATCCAACCCCCCGATCTTTGGTTAACTTCGAAATTTGAAAATATTGAATTGAATTCAATTCAACTTTATTCCGCAACAAGAAAAAGTTACGAGGAGGACAGGTAAAAGTTGTAAAAACAGATTGAGGAGCGCTGACCCCTATCACACGGGGAAGCACAAAAGTTTGCGGCTGAGGGAGTACAACCTATTAAGAGGAAAACACTTACAGGGGTTACAAAACGTCACTTGTAAATCGGATTATACAGTAGTAAAAAAATAGAAATTCATCATATCACATCATTATACAAACATTAAACGCAGTTGTTTTGGTGATGTACTAGATATGTCAATCTTATTTTCCTTTATTATGTGGTTTAGAAGTGTAGGCAATTGAAATTTTAACATTTGATTTCCGTAATTGGTTCTACATTTGGCGACATACCACACTTCATTATGGCGCACATTATAAGCAGGGAAATTTTTGTCTAGCAATGCTAGGTTTGTCATGGCATCATTATTTTTCACCAAACCGAGTTTATATAAACGGCATAGCTTGTAATCATACATTGATGGAACCTGAATCATGTGGTGCTTCTTAAACAATTCTGCGCTGTGGTAGCGATATGGGACTTTACAGGCTAGGCGTAGAGCACTTTTTTGCAAGACGGAAAGTTTGCTAACGTTTGAAGCTGTGAATACTTTGTTTAGCGCAAAACAACAGACACAAGAAAGACGACAGGACAAGGTGCTTCTGAAGCTCTGGTTGTTGACCATACAAGAAACGCGTGATTCAATAGAGAAGAAAATGAAGAGTTAAATATCAGTATGTTAACAGAGGTAGGAAAATAGTAACAGTGACGGCGCATAATGCCGGTTGTCCTAGATAGTTCATTAATAATGTAGTTCACGAGATCATCCCATGTCATGTTTTGTGAAAAATACACGCCCAGTGTTTTAAAGCATTTTACCACTTCAATTTTAGAGTTATTCAACGAAATGGTAGGTAACTGGACATATGTGTGGCGGGGGTGAAATAGAACAGCCTTCGCTTTATTATTGTTTAGTTTTCGGGCGTTAATTTGAGCCCGTGCATTAATTTCAGACAGTGGGCTATTCACTCGACTGCCCAAACCGGCACATGATTTGCCTGAAATGAATAAACTCGTATCGTCGGCATAGATTATATTATGGGCTGTTTCATCAATTTGGACAATGTCATTATTATAATGTATGTAAGGAAATGGTCCCAGGATGCTTCCCTGAGGGACACCTGTTTTAACAGATTTTATTGAGGAATGTTTTCCTTCAATGACTACAAATTGAGTATGGCATAGTAAGTACGACTTGATTAATTTCTGCGCGATGCCTCTTATGCCATAGTGATCTAGTTTTTGAAGCAGAATATCATGATTAATGAGGTCGAACGCTTTCGCAAAGTATAAAAAAAGCCCAAGTACCATATTTCTGTACTAGAAATTTCCTAGAAGAAATTCCTTTTGGGCCAGTAGTGCGAGCTCTGTAGACTTGTTTTTCCGATAACCATACTGCGCAGAACTGATCAAGTTGAAGCGGTCAGAAAAAGAGGTCAGGCGTTTCAAAATTATTTTCTCCAAACCTTCGGAAAATACAGGCAGAACTGATATAGGTCGGTAGTTGGACATTTCACTTCTATTACACTTTTTATATGCAACTATTACTTTGCTGTGTGCATATTTCGAGGGAAAAATCCCGTAGATAAAAACATACTAAAGATGTAGGTAAGGCAGGGTGCTAGTCAGTGGCGTAGCTAGGTCGTCTGACACCCGGGGCCCATAGGTCTTCTGTCACCTCCCCCCCCCCCTCCCGTGTGTAGTCGAGGAAGGCGAGGATATCAATTTCCTGGTGTCTTCAGACGTATATGACACCCCCCGCTGGCTCCTTGCACCCGGGGCCCACGCACCCCCCGCCCCCCGTTGCTACGCCACTGGTGCTGTATATTGTCACGTGGTCGTGACGTCAAAGAACACAGTAGCAATACTGTGAAAGGCAAAACTAGCTTTTATTGGGCGAACCTGTGCCCACAAAACAGGCTACACTTAAAGCACAACGAGAACGGCGAACACAGTCGGCGATCGTCGAAAATCTGATCAGCGGGTCAAGCGCGTCGGCTTTTATACAGAATCGTCGAATGTTCCAGACTAATCATTGGGACCCGCGTGCCTTCCCCAAAGTTCTACACCATTCGCGTAAGGCCAATAAATCAGATAACAACGTTCGGCGCAACATACAGCGGATAGAAGCATCGATAACGTTCCAGAAACTTCGGATACATACAGGTGCGTCCCACGCTGTGCGATTACATTTGTTAGGCGGCGAAACGTGGTCGCCCGATAAATGTAAGTACATGTGTCAATACCCCCCTCTTAAGAAGCATTGTCCCGATGCTACAAAGAGCGAAACACAAAAGGACACTTGTTAAACATAAGTAACAAAACAACGAAAAGAAACAAAGTCCAAAGGTCAGTTACGCGAAGTCCCAAAGTTCGTCAACGCTGGTGGTACGGCTTGAGCCGCACAACGTGGACAATTTCAGGTCGTGAGCGGCGCCGCTGCGACAGCGAAATGCCGTCTGGCACAACCTCATAGTCCAGTGCGCCAATACGTCGGATGATCTTGTACGGTGCGAAATAGCGACGTAAAAGCTTCTCGCTCAGTCCTCGTCGGCGTATAGGGGTCCAAACCTAAACACGGTCACCGGGCTGGTACTCGACAAAGCGTCGTCGGAGGTTGTAGTGTCGGCTGTCGGTCCTGCGCTGGTTCATTATCCGCAGGCGGGCGAGCTGTCGGGCTTCTTCGGTGCGCTGGAGATAGCTAGCGACGTCAAGATTTTGCTCATCAGTGACGTGCGGTAGCATGGCGTCGAGCGTCGTCGTCGGGTTCCTGCCGTAAACCAGCTTAAACGGCGTGATCTGTGTTGTTTCTTGCACCACCATGTTGTAAGCGAATGTTACGTACGGCAGGACGGCATCCCAGGTCTTGTGTTCCACGTCGACGTACATTGCTAGCATGGCGGCGAGGGTCTTGTTCAGGCGCTCCGTGAGACCATTCGTGTGCGGATGGTAGGCAGTTGTCCTCCTGTGACTTGTCTGGCTGTACTGCAGAATGGCTTCCGTGAGCTCTTCTGTAAAAGCCGTTCCTCTGTCGGTGATGAGGAATTCTGGGGCATCATGTCGCAGCAGGATGTGCTCGACGAAAAATTTCGCGACTTCGGCTGCGCTGCCTTTTAGTAGAGCCACGTGCGTTTGTTTCAGCTTCTAGCGACGTGAGGTACGCAGCTCGCGTCGCTGTGACGCGACCGGCGTCGCTGCGCCGCAGGCGGCGTCGCTTGACGCGTTTCGATCATGCACGCGAAACGTATAAATGCGGGACCACCGCCTGCGCTGGCTCAGTCCGACGAACGCCCCAGACGCGCTTGCTGCTTTCGCCGTCACCGCGTTGTTCACTTGATTTCGGGCACAAGTTCGCCCATTAAACTCTTTTTACATCTAACCTCGACGCAGTGTTCCTTTCTGTCTGCCTGCGTGCCAGGTAGCTCACCGTGACCTACGTGACAATTTGGTCATAGAGAAAGAAATTTCAACAAGAGCGGACACTCCTATAGAGCCCAGCGGCCGGATTGACTGTAGCGCACCAAGCGGATGTTGTTGACTTCTTCCGGTTTCGGGTTTGGGCGCGCGCGTTTTGAACACCAGTTGGTACACGCCGTGCCGGCTCCGCTCCTCGGCACGGCATTCTTTTTTTTTCCCACTTCTGCTGAACCTCAAGTGGCCTTGGCGTGGAATCGTTTCATTATTAAGTAGAAATGATTGCGATTGACCTTTACAAGACTGCGCCGAATCTGTCAGCTGCAATTTCATCAAGAAAATGAAAGACGTCTGCTGAAATGATGAAATGTTTATTTTGCTCTATATAAATGCTCGTTCCGGGCTTCTTCTGCATTCATCCAAAGTTGTGGCACCAGGTAAGCAGCAGTCGTTGCCGTACGATGCTCCACCGGATTCCATCAGCTGAAAGAAAGTAAATTACAAGCATGTATCATTTCGGTATATTGACCTAACAGGAGTATTGCGTGTAGAGGCGAAACGTTCGTAAAGGTGAGTGAGCGGCATTACAGATAAACACTTTTAGGTACATTTCGCAGCAAAGACTCCTCCCAAACAATGCCATAAAATCTGAACATCCGACTTTCAAGCACCCCTCCTCTCCCGAGCATTATTTCCTGCACTTTAACTGCACAAATACACGGGTGACTGCGCGCTTCCAAAACAACTTGGCCTCAGTCGACACGATGGTACGCCAAGTACACAAAGGTGGCTACAACACAGGCTCAGACAGACCATGTTACACGCTCGCAGAATGCCTTGTAATCGCACTCAAGTCAGACTCGTGGGTGCAAAGCCTGTTTTCAGTCGCTCAGAATACATAAATGTCATGTTCTTGAGCTCCTCCGTGTTATCATTTACGCGTCCTGCCAGCGCACGCAACACTCCCGTGTTATCACTCTCGGCAATCGTTCGTCGCGTTTTCGAGAAGCGTGAGTACCGAAATAAGGTATATGTTGTTGCAGGGCTATAAAATGCGTCACAAACTTGTCCCACTAAAACTCAGTACACGCAAAACTAACTCGCTATGGCCGGCTTGCTTTTTTGCTAACAGCTTCACAACCCCAGGCGCATCGAGCAAGCCTCAATATATCCCAAAAAGTTACTAAATAAATTACAATACTTCTTCGGGTCACAGAATGCTTCACGAACTTCTACTAGTAAGATTCAGTACACGCGAAACTAACTGCGGCACACAGCCGAGCTGCTTTTCGCTAACTGCGTCAATAAGCCGTGCTTCTAAACTACCACAAATATAACGACGTTAGTTCCAATAATGCTAGGGGCCACAGAATGCGCGAAAACTTGTCTTAGGCGCTACGACGTAGTACACGCATGCACACGCGCAAATGCGTCACACGGCCGAGCCGGTTTTCGCTTGCTGCGTCAATAAGCCGGGCGCGGAAAGCGTGCCCAAAAACTACCGAAATAAGTTACAGTAATGTTGGGGCTCATAAAAAGCGTCGCAAACATCCTCCAGGACAAGGCATTAACTCAAATTAACCGCGCCAGGACGGCTGTGCTGTTTTTCGCTAACTGCGCCACTCAAACTAAGCCTAATTGTGATTAAAATGAGCCGCACACTGTCAAACACAATTTCTCACCTTGCCGTAGTCCAGTACTGCAGTGGTGCCATGTCGAAATGCAGACGACACGCACGAGAAGCATAGAGAAGGCCGGGAGCCCAATAAAATGGGCTATATCCAAAACAGACGGGTCGCCGAGCACGCGAGCTTCCCACGTAGTACGACCGTCCACTTTGACTCCTGCGGCTTGTCTGGCGCATGACGTATGCACGCGCATCTGGCAGCTTGTTGCTAGGCAACGCAACAAGAAGTTGCAAAGTATAAGTTCATTCACACGCAAAACTTTTTCAGTTTTAGTGGGAAGGAATAAAAAAAAATAAAACGTTGTCTGAAAGTTTATTTCACATTCTTTTTTTCTGATGCTCGCGTCTACTAACGGATGTTGTTGAAACTAGGCGTGACGTGTTTCCTGTTGCCAGTTTTTGAAGAGTGTCCCCTCTTGTTGAATTTCTTTCTCTATGATTTGGTGGAGGTGCTTATGCCCCGGACACCCCCTCAAAGCCGGGACACCAGCCCAAGTGTATCTGGAGCTGGCGACGCGGAAGACAGCTCCAGAGAAGACAAGAAGGAAGAAACCCGGAGCAGCCGCCGACTTCAAGGACTGCCGGCTGAATTGGGACCACAACCTGCCCCTGGTCGCCGTGTGAACCACCGCTGGACGTCACCAATGCAAGCCGCCACTACACCTGCGCCGCTCGTCGTCCAGCAGACGCGAGTACCTCCGCTTTTTAGCGGCTCCACTTGCGAAGATGTACAAGATTGGCTGGAACGTTACGAACGAGTTGCAACCTTGAACAAGTGGTCTCACGAAGACAAACTTCGGAACGTCTTCTTCTCTCTCGAAGACTCTGCTAGAACCTGGTACGAGAACCAGGAGCTGTCCCTGACAACGTCGAGGGCTTTCAAGAGGCACTTATCTGCAACTTTCGCAAGTATTCTGCGCAAAGAACGAGCTGAGGCCTTGCTTCAAACTCGCCAGCAGCATCCAAACGAGTCCGTAACCGTCTTTGCGGAAGAAATGCAAAAGCTCTTCCGCCACGCGGATGCCAACATGACTGAGGACAAGAAGCTTCAGTACCTTATGAGGGCCGTCAAGGAGCAACTTTTCGTTGCTCTCATTCGCAACCCGCCGAGGACCGTCGCCGAATGGATTAGTGAAGCGGCCACTATCGAGAATACGCTCGAGCTGCGCGCAAAGCAATACGACCGCAACTTACGCACTCCTCCGTCAGACTGCGACTACTCCCGAAGTACCTCCGTGGTGGCCCTTCGAAATACCATCCGTGCCATCGTGCGCGACGAGCTGCGCAAGTTGCTACCGGGTCCGCAACCACAAATATCCTCGCTCGCCGACGTTGTAAGGGACGAGGTACAACAAGCGCTGGGCACACTCGATCCTGCGGAAACGGCGCCAACCATATCGCCACCTTGCCAGGAGCCACGCGTTTCAACTTACGCCGCCGCTCTGCAAAGCCAAGTGAGGCCGACCAGCTGGCGACGGGAAACGTACGCGCCACCTCAACGCAGCCAAGCCTACCCGCCACCGCCGCGTCCGCAGCAGGCCGTCCGCTCAAACACGTTTCGGCAAACCACCACGAGGAAGACTGACATCTGGAGAACCCCAGATCGACGACCGCTTTGTTTTCACTGTGGTGAAGCCGGCCACCTCCTTCGACAATGCCCCTACCGTCAGATGGGCCTCCGCGGGTACAACATCGACGCCCCACGACCTCTTCTTGGCCAACGGCCTCGAGAAATTGAAGCCTATCTTCGAGCGACCGAACATGCCGCCCCACGTCATTTCACGTCCCCGTCACCCTACCCAGCACCTCCACCAAATTGTCACGTAGGTCACGGTGAGCTACCTGGCACGCAGGCAGACAGAAAGGAACACTGCGTCTAGGTTAGATGTAAAAAGAGTTTAATGGGCGAACTTGTGCCCGAAATCAAGTGAACAACGCGGTGATGGCGAAAGCAGCAAGCGCGTCTGGGGCGTTCGTCGGACTGAGCCAGCGCAGGCGGTGGTCCCGCATTTATACGTTTCGCGTGCATGATCGAAACGCGTCAAGCGACGCCGCCTGCGGCGCAGCGACGCCGGTCGCGTCACAGCGACGCGAGCTGCGTACCTCGCGTCGCTAGAAGCTGAAACAAACGCACGTGGCATTACCCCCCCGTGAAAAAGCATCGCCCCGATGCTAAAGAAAACAAGAAACCTGTAAGCATGCAATCAACCAAGGATAACGGAAAAAAAAGAATGTCTGTTAGTCCGCTAACGCTCAAAAAAGTTCTTTAGGCGCGCGAGGTGCACTATCTCAGGTCGTGCGCGACGTCGCTGTGACTGCGTCACTCCATCGGGCACAACCTCGTACACCAGCGGTCCAAGTCGTCGAGTTATCTTGTAGGGCCCGAAGTAACGGCGCAGGAGCTTCTCACTAAGGCCGCGGCGACGAATCGGTGTCCACACCATAACGCGGTCACCTAGTCGTACTCTTGGTCTCGTCGTCGTAGGTTGTAGAGTCGGGCGTCGACGTTTTTCTGCTCTTTAATACGCATTCGGGCTAGCTGACGAGCTTCCTCGGCACGTTGAAGGAAGCCGGCAACGTCTGCATGGATGCTGTCATCTTCAACGTGAGGCAACATCGCATCAAGCATCGTGGCGACTTGGCGACCGAAGACAAGCTCGAATGGCGTCATCTGCGTGGCCTCCTGTGGCGCGGTGTTGTAGGCAAACGTCACGTACGGAAGGATTTAGTCCCAAGTCTTGTGCCCGGCGTCGACATACATGGCGAGCATGTCGGCGAGTGTTTTATTTAAACGCTCCGTAAGGCCGTTTGTCTGCGGGTGGTACGCTGTAGTGCGCCGATGGGTCGTGTGGCTCAAGTGCAGAATCTGTTGCGTAAGTTCAGCTGTGAATGCCGTACCTCTGTCTGTAATAAGGACCTCGGGTGCACCATGACGGAGAACGATGTTCTTTAAGAAGAATCTGCCGAACTCGATTGCATTTCCCGATGCTAACGCCGCTGTCTCGGCATAGCGCGTCAGATAGTCCGTTGCTACCACTATCCACCTGTTCCCGCAAGTAGACGTCGGGAAGGGGCCAAGCAGATCCATGCCTATCCGCTGGAATGGTTTCCATGGTGGCTCGGTTGGTTGCAGGAGGCCGCCTGGCCTTGTAGGAGGGTTGTAGGAGGGTTTTTCGGTCTTCGCTCGAGAGCGGCGTCACCTCCTGACGTCGCTGGCTTTAGTTTCCCCTATGAGGGCTCAGTGACCTCTCCCTCGCGTGCCCTGGGTACGGCGAAGACGAACGGCGTGGGTAGGGTGACGGGGACCTGAAACGACGTGGGGCGGCATCTTCGGTCGCTCGAAGATAGGATTCAATTTCTCGAGGCCGTTGGCCAGGAAGAGGTCGTGGGGCGTCGATGTTGTACCCGCGGAGGCCCATCTGACGGTAGGGGCATTCTCAAAGGAGGTGGCCGGCTTCACCACAGTGAAAACAAAGCGGTCGTTGGTCTGGGGTTCTCCAGATGTCAGTCTTCCTCGTGGTGGTTTGCCGAAAGGTGTTTGAGCGGACGGCCTGCTGCGGACGCGGCGGTGGCGGGTAGGCTTGGCTGCGTTGAGGTGGCGCGTACGTTTCCCGTCGCCAGCTGGTCGGCCTCACTTGGCTTTGCAGAGCGGCGGCGTAAGTTGAAACGCGTGGCTCCTGGCAAGGTGGCGATATGGTTGGCGCCGTTTCCGCAGGATCGAGTGTGCCCAGCGCTTGTTGTACCTCGTCCCTTACAACGTCGGCGAGCGAGGATATTTGTGGTTGCGGACCCGGTAGCAACTTGCGCAGCTCGTCGCGCACGATGGCACGGATGGTATTTCGAAGGGCCACCACGGAGGTACTTCGGGAGTAGTCGCACTCTGACGGAGGAGTGCGTAAGTTGCGGTCGTATTGCTTTGCGCGCAGCTCGAGCGTATTCTCGATAGTGGCCGCTTCACTAATCCATTCGGCGACGGTCCTCGGCGGGTTGCGAATGAGAGCAACGAAAAGTTGCTCCTTGACGGCCCTCATAAGGTACTGAAGCTTCTTGTCCTCAGTCATGTTGGCATCCGCGTGGCGGAAGAGCTTTTGCATTTCTTCCGCAAAGACGGTTACGGACTCGTTTGGATGCTGCTGGCGAGTTTGAAGCAAGGCCTCAGCTCGTTCTTTGCGCAGAATACTTGCGAAAGTTGCAGATAAGTGCCTCTTGAAAGCCCTCGACGTTGTCAGGGACAGCTCCTGGTTCTCGTACCAGGTTCTAGCAGAATCTTCGAGAGAGAAGAAGACGTTCCGAAGTTTGTCTTCGTCAGACCACTTGTTGAAGGTTGCAACTCGTTCGTAACGTTCCAGCCAATCTTGTACATCTTCGCAAGTGCAGCCGCTAAAAAGCGGAGGTACTCGCGTCTGCTGGACGACGAGCGGCGCAGGTGTAGTGGCGGCTTGCATTGGTGACGTCAAGCGGTGGTTCACACGGCGACCAGGGGCAGGTTGTGGTCCCAATTCAGCCGGCAGTCCTTGAAGTCGGCGGCTGCTCCGGGTTTCTTCCTTCTTGTCTTCTGTGGAGCTGTCTTCCGCGTCACCAGCTACAGATACACTTGGGCTGGTGTCCCGGCTTTGAGGGTGTGTCCGGGGCATAAGCACCTCTCCGTCGCCACGACGATCCACTTATTCCCGGATGTTGACGTCGGAAACGGCCCCAACAAATCCATCCCAATCTGCTGGAATGGTCGACGAGGAGGTTCGATCGGCTGTAGTAATCCTGCTGGCCTTGTCGGTGGTGTCTTGCGCCGCTAACAGTCCCGGCATGTCTTGACGTAACGGGTGTCGTCGGCGGTGAGACGCGGCCAGTAATACCTTTCCTGTATCTTCAACAACGTTCGGAAGAATCCGAGGTGCCCAGTCGTTGGGTCGTCGTGTAGGGCGTGCAGTACTTCTGGACGCAGCGCTGACGGTAAAACAAGAAGGTAGCTGGCGCGGACTGGTGAGAAGCTCTTCTTCACGAGCAGGTTGTTTTGCAGCGTCAACGAAGAAAACCCGCGCCTAAATGCCCTAGGGACAACGTCGGTGTTCCCTTCCAAGTGCTCGACGAGGCCTTTTAACTCCGGGTCTGCTCGCTGCTGTTTAGTGAAGTCTTCCGCGTTTAGTATTCCAAGGAAGACGTCGTCGTCCCCGTCGTCTTGCGGCGGGGGATCGATGGGGGCGCGTGATAAGCAGTCGGCGTCGGAGTGTTTTCTTCCGGACTTGTATATTACCGTGACGTCATATTCTTGTAGTCTGAGGCTCCACCGGGCCAGCCGTCCTGAAGGGTCCTGTAAGTTAGCTAGCCAACACAACACGTGATGGTCGCTGACGACTTTGAATGGCTTGCCATAGAGGTAAGGGTGGAATTTTGCTGTAGCCCAAATAATGGCGAGGCATTCCTATTCAGTCGTAGAATAATTGCCTTCCGCTTTTGACAGCGACCGACTAGCATAAGATATCACCCGTTCAAGTCCGTCTCTCCTCTGGACTAGGACGGCACCGAGGCCTAGGCTACTGGCATCAGTGTGGATTTCAGTATCGGCGTCCTCGTCAAAGTGTGCAAGTACCGGCGGCGACTGCATGCGTCGTTTGAGTTCTTCAAATGCGTAGGGCTGCACGTTTCCCACTTGAACTCAACATCACATTAAGTTAGACGCGTCAACAGCTCAGCGATGCGTGAAAAGTCCTTGACAAAGCGCCTGTAGTAGGCACACATGCCAAGGAATCTACGCACTGCCTTCTTGTCGATTGGCTGCGGGAACTTTGCGATGGCAGCTGTCTTCTGCGGGTCGGGACGTACTCCAGATTTGCTGATGACGTGGCCTAGGAATAGAAGCTCATCGTAAGCAAAGCGACACTTTTCCAGCTTCAGAGTGAGCCCTGAGGACTTGATGGCCTCTAATACTGTCGCAAGCCGCCTAAGGTGATCGACGGAATTTCCGGCGAAAACGACGACGTCATCCAAGTAAACAAGACAGGTCTGCCACTTCAGTCCTGCTAAAACCATGTCCATCACGCGCTGGAACGTCGCAGGCGCCGAGCACAGTCCAAATGCCATAACCTTGAATTCATAGAGGCTGTCTGGCGTGAGGAAGGCGGTCTTTTCGCGATCCCTTTCGACGACTTCTATTCGCCAGTAGCCAGAATTGAGGTCCATCGATGAGAAGTATTTAGCATAGCAGAGCCGATCCTATGCGTCGTCTATCCGTGGGAGGGGGTATACGTCTTCCTTGGTGATTTTGTTCAGTCGACGACAATCGACGCAGAAACGTAGGGTTCCGTCTTTTTTCTTCACTAAAACAACTGGAGACGCCCACGGGCTTTTCGACGGCTGAATGATGTCGTCGCGCAGCATTTCGTCGACTTGTTGTCTTATAGCTTCGCGTTGTCGCGTCGAAACTCGGTAAGGGCTCTGGCGGAGTGGTCGAGCGCACTCTTCGATTATTATGCGATGCTTTGCGACTGGTGTTTGTCGAATCCTTGACGACGTCGAAAAATAGTCTTTGTATCGTCGAAGCAGACTTCTGAGCTATTGCTGCTTAATCACGGGGAGACTTGGATTTATGTTGAAGTCTGGCTCGGGAACTACGGTCCTCGGGTAGATGCAACAGAATCCGAGAGGACAAAGCCATCGCTTGTTTCTTGAATTTCCTCGGTGTATGCGATCATCGTGCCCTTGTTGATGTGCTTGAACTCTTGGCTGAAGTTTGTCAGCAACACTTTCGTGTTTCCTCCGTGCAGTCTAGCGATCCCTCTTGCGACGCAAATTTCACGGTCGAGCAGTAAACGTTGGTCGCCTTCGACGACGCCTTCTACGTCAGCGGGTGCTTCGGTGCCGACCGAAATAACAATGCTGCAGCGAGGCGGGATGCTCACTTGATCTTCGAGCACACTCAAGGCATGGTGACTACGAGGGCTCTCCGGCGGTATCGCTTGATCTTTCGACAGCGTTATTGAATTCGACTTCAGGTCGATGATCGCGCCGTGTCGGTTCAGAAAGTTCATACCGAGAATGACGTCTCGTGAACACTGTTGGAGGATGACGAAGGTGGCAGGGTAAGTCCGGTCATGAATAGTTATTCTTGCCGTGCAGATTCCAGTCGGCGTGATGAGGTTTCCTGCAGCGGTCCGAATTTGAGGGCCTTCCCATGCAGTTTTAACTTTTTTCAACTGCGCGGCGATGGGTCCACTGATGACGGAGTAATCGGCTCCTGTGTCTACTAAGGCGGTGAGTGCGTGGCCGTCGAGAAGCACGTCGAGGTCGGTGGTTCGTTGTCGGGCATTGCAATTAGGTCTTGGCGTCGGATCACGGCTGCGTCGGGTTGAACTGAAGCAGGAACGTCGCTTCCTCAAGTCGTCTTTAGTCGGTGTAGCCTTGGCTACCTGACTTCGTCGGGACGGCGGCGTGTCGTTATTATGTCGTCGAGTGGTCTCTTCGTCGTCTTCGTCGTCTTCGTCGGGGGCGGAGGATCTTCGTCAGTTCGACGAACAGCAACCACACCTCCATCGGTTGCAGCTTTTAGTTTTCCGGATATGGGCTCGCTGACCGGCCCCGGGCTGGGCCAGTGTATGGTCGGCGCTGCGGCGACAGGTAGCCGCCTGGTGACGGCGAACGGGACGGTCGTCGAAGGCTCCACTGAGTAGCGGCGAGGTAGTCGGCGACGTCACGAGGGCGTTCACCTTCCCGAGGACGCGGTGCGTCGACGGCGAACCCTCGCAATCCCAGGTCGCGGTAAGGGCATCGGCGGTACACATGGCCGGCTTCGCCGCAGTGGTGGCAGAGCGGGCGGTTGTCAGGAGTGCGCCAAATGTCCGTCTTCCTCGCGTAGCTGCGCTGTACGATGGGTGGGCGTGCTGGCGGCGGCGGTGGTGGACGACGGAATTGCGGCGTCGCAGGCCCCTGGCGCGGTCGCGGAAGGGGACCTTGACGGCGTGCGACGGCTGCATAAGTAATCGCTTCTGGCTGGGGCTGCGGTACTTGTGGTTGCTCCTCAGGAACTCCAAGCGATCGGTGCACCTCTTCTTTCACGATGTCGGCGATAGAGGCCACTTAAGGCTGCGACGATGGCAAGACCTTGCGCAGTTCTTCGCGCACAATGGCCCTGATGGTCTCGCACAGATCGTCCGTGGCCAGTGATTGAATTCCGGCGTAGCTTGTCGGCTTGGTGCGTCAGTCGAATTGCCGGTTCTGCAATTCCAGTGTCTTCTCGATGCTCGTCGCGTCACGAAGAAACGCGTCGACGGTTTTCGGTGGGCTTCTTACCATACCGGCGAAAAGTTCCTCCTTTACACCACGCATCAGTAGGCGTACTTTCTTCTCCTCGGACATTTCTGGGTCGGCGTGGCGGAACAGGCGGCTCATTTCCTCAGTGAAGATCGCGATCGTCTCATTCGGCAGCTGCGTTCTGGTCTCCAGTAGAGCTTGGGCTCGCTCTTTTCGCACGACGCTTGTAAATGTTTGCAGGAAGCCGCTTCGGAAGAGGTCCCACGTCGTCAAGGTGGCTTCTCGATTCTCGAACCACGTCCTGGCGGCGTCCTCTAATGCGAAATAGACATGTCGTAGCTTGTCGTCGCTTGCCCAGTTGTCAAACGTAGCGACCCTCTCATACGTTTCCAGCCAGCTTTCCTGGTCCTCAAATCTGGAACCGCGGAACGGCGGTCGTTCCCTGGGCTGCTGCAGCATGATGGGGGACGCTGGGGCTGCCATTCGGGTTGTCTTGGTCACAATCTTTTTGGTCTTGTCCGGTAGAAGTCCGTGCTCCGGGGGCAGCTGTTGAAGACGGCGGCTTGCTCGATGGTCCAGGACTACGTTGGTGTTCTCTTTGCGTTCCGGGCTTGGATCACAGCTTGTCCGGGGCGTCCGGTACATGAACAAATAGCATCTCCACCAGATTTCACGTGGTCGTGACGTCAAAGAACACAGTAGCAATACCAGGGGGGGACACTCCCCGGTTCCAGTGGCACAGGAAATTGGCGCCATCTCTGTAATGGGCGACGCAAAAATCCGTTTCCCTTGCATGGCCTCGTAGATCGTCGCGCGCACGCGCGCCGATCCAGGTGGCCAAGCCCTTCCCCCCGCTCAACTCCTCTCCCTACGCCCTCTCTCGTAATACCCTCTCGACTACCTCACCTTCGACTGTCTACGCGCCCGCGCCGCCGTGCCGTCCCCGCCGGCCCGGCTGCTGCTTAGTCCGCTACGTAACGCTTTATTTTTGTTATCTACTGTCATCGCGATGCGTGCGCTGCTGTGCGTTGACCGACGTGGCTAGTTTCGTCAGTTCCGTGGTCCTCGGTAGCTGTGTGCTTGTGCTCCGCGATGTTTCACCCGTTTCACGACTCGTACCGCTCGTGCATCATGCAGTGGTGCACAAATACCTCAAAAACAAGTCCTGCAAGGTTGTTCCGGGTGCCTAAAGACAACAGGTGAGCGCTCAGACCCAAGGACATCAGAAGGCGCATGTACACGAACACAGCCCTGTCCATTTGTGTACTCCATGAGGCTCCGGATGTCGTTGCGCCTTGATTGTACTACACTTGCCTCTTCCCGGTAGAGAAAGCTGACAAATAGATGTTCCTCCTCATTGTCACCTGGTCTGTGACTTGTGTTTTTCTGTGCCAAGTCTCATTCTGCAACTTCAGTAACTTGCCCAGCTTTCCATACCGCTCTCAGTGCTTTTTCTGTGTATCACGTTCTACAAACCAACTAACAGCTGAAAAATTACTGTTAGTGTTTGTGTACTATCTCAGTAACCCCCGATGGGAAAACCGCGCGAACAACCTTCATGTGTAGGCATGATACGCTTTTTTTTCCTCTGGAAAGCATGAGCATTGCAAGTGTACTGCATGCAGATTTTTGCAGTTCGTGTTTATTATACAAGGGAGAGCCCAGTAGGTACGACTTAGTGCCTTAAGTGACGTAATTTTATTGCTAAGCATTGCATTCGGGTAGGAAGAAAAGTCGTGTTGGCTTGTTTTACCTGGTCTTTGATTGAGGAATAAGCCTTTCTGCGAATGTTTTCTATGTGGTGCTGCAAAAGCCGACTATCTTCTGTTCCCCTTGCCACTGTTACTCAAGTTGTGGCCAAGTGCAAAATAACGTGATAATGTGTGTTTCAGTTTTAAGTACAATGTTATTTTTTTCTGCCATGTTTTTTCAATTTGTTCAGCAGTAATGAACATGTCAAGCATTTCATATACTTTCGTGCAGATTTATAAGTAAGCTTTCTTTTGGTATGGCTCTCAATCAAACAATGTTAGCATTTTATTCTATCTTTCAGGTATTTTGCGTGTCATTGTTTTTGCCATTACTAGTGAGTTTTCCCTTTTTATACTGGTCATGACTGTCATACACGTCGTCCAGTTTTTTGCAATATCTTAGTGCACATATCAGGAGCTCGTCTACATTTAGGTCTTGAGAACGTTATATAAAAATCTTGTTTTTATGTGTGTGTACATGAAATGGCCTTCGGGTTTTCTAGCTCTTTCTTTTGTTATTTCACCATCTGTCAACTTTTGTCTTTAGTACTCTTGTATATGTCAGGCACCTCTCACTTTTGCTCATTTTTTGAGCGTGTATCACACCACGTTGTAAGAAAAATCTCTTTTCGGAAACGAAGTCAATAAAGCGAGACTAAACATCTGTTGTGTTGGAAGTGGAATTTTTTTTATGTCCCGGTACATGCTGGTATAATATAAGTATGGGCAAGACTGCGTGCGTGCCAACGCATAGCCCACGGCGCGTGGCGCGCGGTAACAAGCGCGCTATAAAAAAGAAGAAAAAACGTGCCGCTTACGGGTAAAAACAAAAAAAAATGAGCGGCGCGTGCGGCATGGGGGAAAGGGGGAAAGGGAGTGGAGCGGGTCGGCATAATAAAAACAAAAAGGAAAGAAAAGCGCTTGGGAGAGGAGGTGCCGCGCGGCTGCTGTTGCTGTTGCCATGACAACGTGAACAATCATGTGCGCCGCCATTTTGCTTAATGCGTCGCCCATTGGTTAGGGCCGTAACTGAAGGGGACCTTTGTGCCAGCGTCGAAAGAGCGTCTGCTCGAAAACGGCCAATGGGATGTATACGGAGTGTCCTCCCCCCCCCCCCCCTGGCAATACTGTGAAAGGCAAAACTAGCTTTTATTGGGCGAACCTGTGCCCACAAAACAGGCTACACCTAAAGCACAACGAGAGCGGCGAACGCAGTCGGCGATCGTCGAAAATCATGTCAGCGGGTCAAGCGCATCGGCTTTTATACAGAATCGTCGAATGTTCCAAACTAATCATTGGGACCCGCGTGCCTTCCCCAAAGTTCTACACCATTCGCGTCAGGCGAATAAATCAGATAACACAAGGTTCGGCGACAACAGACTGCGGATAGAAGCATCGATAACTGTCCAGAAACTTCGGATACATGCAAGCGCATCCGGCACTGTGCGATAAGATTTCTTAGGCAGCGAAACGTGGTCGCCCGATAAATGTAAGTACACGTGTCAATATCAATTACATATTTTACTGGTTTCATTTGAATATTGTCCGCATCAGTGGCTTTGCTCTTGCTGGGGGTTAGTAATATAGCTACAGGCGGACCATATGAAGCTGGCTCTAAAAGTATGGTTTGGTTTGTACGATCATTCATATATCTTAGGTCAGCGCTGCTGGTGGTAGCGTCACCAACTGATAGAAAGAAGTCGTTAAATGCATTAGCTAGCTCAAGACCATGAATTTCTATTCCATCTTGTACGATTTTGGTTACTGCCTCAGACACACTACTAATTACAGTGTTAAGTGTCTTCCAAATATTTTCTGTGCGTCCGTGTGTCTAGTTGAATAGGTTAGAATAGGTTAGAAAACCTAAATCTAAGCACACGGGTGTTTTCGCATTTCGCCCCCATCGAAATGCGGCCGCCGTGGCCGGTATACGATCCGGTGACAAAATTGCTGTATTTCTTAAAAACTTTGAGTGCTTCAGGAGATTTACTCACTGGAAAAGTCTTAAAGAAACGGTCCCGCTTTCTTATAAGCTCGAGGCATTCTTTATTTACCCAGGATTTTCGACTTGCTTGTTTTAAAAGTCCTGACGGGAAAACATGCAAAGTTTAATTCAGAGAACTTCTTGAGAAACAAATCGTATGCCAAGTTGGGGTCGCTCGTTGCGAATACTTCGTTCCAGTTTGTTTTTCCTAAGCGGTCTCTAAAAGCGGATAGTGTTTCAGGAGTAATTAGCCTGTATGAAAATTAAGAATGCAGTCTTTTAGGTGCTTTAGTCAATTGACTGACAAACATAAATATAGGCAAGTGGTCGCTAATATTATGAATTAAAAGACCAGCCTTAACAAATGAAGGATCAAAATTCGTTATAAACAGATCCAAAAGTGTTGTTGATTGTGTAGTGATTCGCGTGGGGGATGTTATATAATTTTGACAAGAATGAGAGCTTAACAGCGATTCGAGTTCTACTTTAGCACTGCTATCAGCTAACATGTTGATGTTGAAGTCACCACATAGAATTGACTTTGACTTTGACTTCGACTTTATTGAAATTTAGACAATATACATTTGTCCGGGTGAAGAGGGCTAAAGGTGACACATGTGGTCACCTGACTAGGCCCTAGACACCCTGAATTCACGCAGGCACAGTTTCGACATGGTAAGTTGCAAAGTACATTTTTTTTTTACGGGGAGATTATAACAATTGACATACAGCAATATACATACACTGTACATTCAAATCAATCTAATTAATTATGTATAATACCTACAAACATGTTCACTTGACCAAGAAAAGAAAAAACAAAGCAAGGAATCCTAACTGCATCTCCCATACGACAAAATTTTTTTTTTCACATGACAGATATGTTCACTTGACAAAAAAGAACAAAGGAAACAAATGTCTAACTGGTTTATACATGATTCAAGAAAAATTTCTTTGCCTGGTTTCGGAAATATAATATTATATTAAATATATATTATATATATTATATTATATATTATTATATTATATTATTATATATAAATATATTATTATTATATATATTATTGCGTATTTTCTTTCACTGATGAATTCTAACAGAGTTCAAGAAGGAGAAACAGAAAAACAGACGAATATTACTCGAAGGAGGGCGGTAACAAACACAAAAAACTGACTTACCACATCTGATAGCAAGCGTTTCATAATATGGAGTGATACAGCAGCATTCTGGCATTAGTTCGGAATCTATTAAGTTGGAGATGTAAACACGTTATCTTCCGAGGCAAACCGAGTTTCTGAATACAACCAATTATATATATATATATATATATATATATATATATATATATATATATATATATATATATATATATATGCACTGAATGAGATTTGCGAACATTATTGCGGGTGGCCTCACTCTTTTCCTGATTCATCGCACTACTTCATAACTATTGTGGCCCCAAAATACCCTATGTACCATTATTGCTGCATTCCACTTTCCCTTTATTTTCAGATTACCCTGGTGGGCACTTGAGTAAGTGTTTCCTTCATAATTGTATACGCTGAGGTATTTATACCTTGCTGTTGAATTGACGCCTTGTCATTACACGTTTCTTCATTCAAGATCATAATGCCCGATTTCTCTGTGCTAAATTTGACGCCAACATTTGTCCCTGCACAGCCACACATATTCGCAAGCTTATGTCAATCTCTTGCATTGTCCGCTAGTAGCACTACGTCGTCCACATACATTGGACCGTCGTTATGCATCAGATTACCAGGAGTGAACGTCCTCTCTATCTTATCCTTACAGGAAGGACGACATTCTGTTGCACCATTTGGCCATTATGCATGTGGGATAAACAGAACCCTTATTCACTATTTTGCAGTCGTCTATCTGTGCCCTTAGCAAACAGCATCAACCAGAATGGAGACAGAAGGACAATGCTTCAGTTCTTGGGGGATTGCCCCAACTTGATTACATTTTCAGCCTTCGCATACACTGCGTACTTGGTTGTCTCTAAATGGTAACGCACAGTTGAGTGACGGTGCTTTAATCACTTTACCTTGGGCGAACTTGTGCCCGACAAACAGCTAAACGAGAGCCTCGCTAGAACGTCCACAGTCTCTTCGCAAGAGACGCGCAGCTCTTATTCTTTTCTCGTGTCCCGCGCTGATGGCACGTTGCACCGATTGCGCGTACCTTGCGAGCCCGTGTTGTCCGCTTCACTGCCGCTATCTTTCGCAGGTAGGAGTAAACAGCTGGACGGAAGCAGGAGGTGGCTGGTGCGCGCAATTTGAAATCACTTGTGTCAATATAAACCCATCAGCACCTCCACGATATTGTTATTTATGACTTCATGCTTGAGATAACCCCACAGCAATTCCTTGTCAAGACTGTCCTAGGCTCCTTCAATATCTAGAAATGCAATCCATAAAGGTCAATTCTGTGCTACTGAAATCTCTATGCACTCAGTGAGGGCAAACATTATCTTCTAAGCATCTACTTGATTTGAACCCGTTCTGTTGTTCTCCCAGTACGTTATGTTTTTCAGTCCACTCCGATAGTTCTGATTTGAAAATCAGACATCCACCAGTTCGTAGCGATTGTTACAAAGGAAACCCATACGGGTTCCTCAAAAAGAAAAGCCTCATAGTTGAAGATAAATTCGTCCTCGTCCGGTACTCGAACCCGGCACCACCGCTTTCCGGGGCAGCTGCTCTACCATCTGAGCTAACCAGGCCGCTAGCAGATGGCAGGGCGAAGTCGAATTTGTCGACAACACGAAGCAAAGGCAAGAGTTTGACGTAGTAGTTCTGCGGCAACCCACAAGGTGGAGAGAAGTAATGAATAAAGGGAAAATCAGACATCCATCAGTTCGTAGCGATTGCTAGAAATTTTCCCTTTATTCCCTTTATTTCCCGTTATTCATTACTTCTCTTCACCTTGCGGGTTTTCGCAGAACTGCTACGTCAAACTCTTGCCTTTGCTTCGTGTTGACGACTAATTCGACTTCGCCCTGCCGTCTGCTAGCCGCCTGGTTAGCTCAGATGGTAGAGCGGCTGCCCCGGAAAGGCGGTGGTGCCGGGTTCGAGTCCCGGACCAGGACGAACTTTTCTTCAGCTATAAGCCTTTATAATTGTTAGTGTACTTCTTAATTCACTCATTAATAAATTGGTTCATTTATTTATGTAATTCGTGGCCACCACCAAAGGTCGAGGTTTCAACGACCGCGGGTTCGAGTGCCTTAACTCTATTTTAAATACCTGTGCCTTAATTAACTTCGCGTAATTCACTCTGCCTTGAGTGGCGTCGTGAACTGCCTCGATTGGCTCGCTCGGGCTCCCGTGACTTTTTTGGACCATCGTGTGGTCGCGCTAACATCGCCTCATGCGTTCACATTAATAATTAATTAGTACTAAGCAGCAACAGCTGATTACAACTACTAATCAGCTACTTACAGCTTTTCGTCAGCAACAGCTGATTGATATAGAGTGCACTGGACGGTCAGGGCTGCTGCGGCGCTGGACTAAGGACTCCACAGCGCACTCTGGGGCAGCGCAGCAGCATTTTCACAGCTACGTAAAACTTTTTAATCAATCTCCTAAACGCGAGACTATACAAACATTTAAAGACGCATCGGTGAAAACACTTGCTGAGTACGTAAGTTGTGAAGCCTGAGGACACAAGCCCCTTCGCCAACGCAGAGCTGCGCCCGCGTAGAGCTACTTGCGGTGCTCCCGCCCTCTGGCGGCAAACCAAGACAAGGGGCCACCCGCAATGTACGGCGCCTACGGAGAGTTTGACAACTGAACCTAGTCTAGTAACGTTGGCCTGCACGCTGCAAATGTGAGATTTTTCTCGCAGACGACAGGCACTTGCGAACTCTCTCGCTCTTTCGAAGGCTGCGTCGGCTGTCATCATTGCTCAACGTCTTCAAGTACATTTAAGTACATCTGCTGCAGTGCTAGCTAAGACGCTTGTGGCCTCCTACGAGTATGCTTCATTATATCTTATATTGACATACCGCTTCCGAAGCGTTATGACGTGGCTTTGCACTTACCCATTTTGCGACACTACACCACAGCCAGGAAGCAGCTACTTTTCCTACAATGAGTAAGCTTGTGTTCACAATGTCCTAAAACACGCAGTTCAGTGAGCCCGTAAACGATCAATGCATAATGAAGCCCTCAATAAAATTTGATTGTCAAGCCACTAGAAATACAACTGCTTATTCTTAGGTTTCATAAAGCACGTATACGCTACAGTGCCAACCTAACAGACTTAAGAAACCAAGGCCCAAACGGTACGTCAAAACATGTTCTTTCAACGTTTACGATGCCGTCGCTTTCTCGTCAGAGTTTTGACACCACACCGCGACACAAACATCGTCCCATCCGCTGGGCCAGCCCGGTATCACCACTTCGACCAACAGAAAGGCAGAGAGCTTCGCGTTGCACTACTGCAGGTTATAGCAATTGCGCTTGGAGCGAAACCAAAACTGGCAAAAAATACTTTTAGACTAGTTTGCGAGTCAATAGAATGCCAGTCCGCAGCCTGTACTTCCCATCATTCCCATAATGGTTGAACGATCGCAGGGCCAGATTTCCCTCTAGTTATACTAATATGGAACTCTATGACAGGCATATATTGGTTGTTATTGCTGTTGTAAAAATGAATAAATAATTACTCTCTGGCGCTAAATCGGCAAGAGAATCGCAGAAGAATGCATACTCTTGTGTGTCCTAGTGAGAAACCATAGTAAAACGCCTAGAGTTTCTCACTATAACACCTAGAGGGTAATCTGGTGCCGCCGTCTATGGGAGTTTCTTAAGGGGGCACCGTGCCGTAATGGGAATGACGGTATATGTGTCTGCGAGGCTCGTGTTGGCTGGTGTTGTAAGAGGTTTCGTCTAAAACGTGGATATGGCTACACTAATAACGCGTTCTCAAAGTAAGATCTTCATAAAATCTTTCCATTCACGCATGTTACATCTTTACTCACCTAAAATGCATGACCAAGCGAAGAAACGCAAGAACAGACGGCATAGTGTTTCAAAGCGAGCGCGAACCTTGTTGTCTGTCCTCCAACTTTAGGAGCCCGCTGATACTTTTTACATAACATATACTCGTACACATATTAACAAGTTCTTATAGTTATACAAAACATGTTTTTGCGTAATAATAAAACCAAAGCAGCTATTTACGTGCTGTTTTAGCAGAAAATGAATCATTGTGACAGACGGAACGGTGCTTGCCAAGCGCGTCTTCAAGGTGTCCTGTCTCTCCGAGAACGATGCCGATCCGAATGAACAATATACCGGCATTCCCATGCATACCACAGCGCAGCAGTGCCTGATTTACCTCTGGGTAATGTAGTGAGAAACTCTATGGTAAGACGTGCTTCAATCTCAAAGTCATACAATGTTTATGTAACGTGTTGGGAAATATGTAATATACTGCAGAAATAAAATTAGATTTTACGCGATAATATTTGATTATAGCTTAGTTTACTGCGCCGCAAGCAAAGTCCACTAGTCCAAAGGTCGAAGTCAATCCGAAGCCTGTACTTCCCATCATTTCCATGTAGGTTCAGGCAACGCTCATGAGTGGCCCCGTAGACAATAGCGTCACATTTCCCTCTAGAGTATTTATTTAGAAACTCTATGGGAACGCCATGAAGAACAATTGGCACCTCTCTCGGCGACTTAATAGTGACTATGTCCTAATTTCCGCCCACGTCAGTCCTTAGAGCGTTCCGCGCGAAAGTCCGGCAACCCTGGCCTATGGCTGCGCGCTAATAAGAAGGAATGCTCTTAGAAAGTTTTGTCGTCGCACGTTTCTCCAAGTGCAATGCGTGTCAGCTCTTGGCCACAGTCGGTGCTTCTGCGGACTCTGCAAGCTTTGCTGCCTTGGTATCGGCCGGCCAGCTCGTCCATCTCGGGTGTCGGTGTCCCGAACTCTGTCGTTGACATGGCCCTCCAGCCTCCCTGGCTAGGCCTAGCGCTGGGTTCCGCCGCTACTTCTTCGAGTGCCGACGAGGCACGCAGGGCCTCGTCCTCTCTGTGCTGGTCTGCCTCTAAAGGGGGATCTAATTCCTGGGGTGCTCGGCACCACCGCGAAAGGCTGCAGCAGGTCCAAGGAGCCTCACTCGAACGTCGCCGAGGTCGACGGCCACACCTTGGATCACCAGCGTCACGGACTTGGCCGAACCTCCATGGCTCCCGTTGCCAATACGATGCTGACGCTCCAACCTTCTTGGCCCAGAGTCACGTCTATAATGCCAGCTCAGCACCGCTTCTCTCCCGGTCACAGCGCGGGTCACGCGCCTCAAGGGCTCGTGCCGTTCGGAACAACCGGCGCTCTTATCTTTTTGTGCCCCATGCCGCTTACATATGGCAGTCGGTGATGTACAGTAGCACACCGTCTCCTCTGTAGATGCTACCTCCTTCATCCCTTATGGACGTTTGCGAATTTTAGTTGGGAGTTCAGTGTGGTCTTACATAGTTACTTTTTGGTAGGCCTGTCTCTCTTTTGCCAATGCTCTGCCCAACGTTGACTTGTGCATTTAATCTTTTCTTGCACGACCTCACTTGCCGCCATTTTTTGCTTTATTTTTTCCATCTAAGGAGCACCTTTTATTCGTATAACAACAACTTTTCCGGCTTCTCGATGCCTGTTTGCGCTCTTCTATTGCTTGCACTATTTCATAGTTACACCACTTGCATGATCTTTCTTTCCAATCCAAGAATACTTTTACCATGTCTGTCTTATCTGTTTCTGCAGAACTTCAAGCAGTTTATTATGCTGTCATACTGTTGTACGGAACGCCATTTTGTTATGTACATTTTCGTGATCTCTATTATTCGCTATATATTCATAGTTAAGGATTCTGGTGCTATAGGTTGGTGTTTTGCGTCGGTATCTCTCTAAATTTTAGGCATTCGGGCACTTTTTCCGAAAATAAGACGTAGTCGATACATAACTGTTTCCGCATTGCAACGTTAGCTGTCCATGACACTTATTCTGCCTGTTAAAGGGACCCTCAAACGATTTTGAGAATTTTGTACAAACATACTGAATTGTTAGGGTAGGTCCTTCTGATCATTAACTGACGCCTCTGAGTCCTCCCCGTAAAGCGTGTAATTTATTCTAAGGTTTTAAAAATGTACATCGCTACCGATCGCAGCACACTGCTCGGCGGAATTTTCAGCCGCCCCTACTCACATGACGTAAATCACCCAATTTATTTCGGTAGGGCGAGCTGTCCGATTGGCTGCCCAGGGCACGTCATTGATCATTTTTCCACCTTGAGGGCGAACAAATGATGTTCAAAATAGTTGGAATGTTAGCAATTTGTTTCTATAAAAAGAAAATAAGAGAAAGAGAATGCACAAGAACAATTTCTCACTACACGTAAGCACTTCCAGCACACAGCAAACGCCGTCTGCTTATTTTACAGCATGCTCCATTTTGACGAGAGCTCCTCGGTGGTCAGGGTTGGTCTCAGTGTTTTCGCGAGCACTATGATTCGACTTCGTTGCGTTGTAGACTGCAAAAGTAGCGACTGGCTATCTGTCAAGCTGCGACATCGTGTCCCTCTGCAAGGCAGCACACGAGCGGACTGGCTGAAGCGCATCGGACTGCGGCTATCTGATCGGCGCCATGATTTGTGTGTTTGCGGCCGTCACTGAACACCGGAAGAATACCAACGCAACAGTGTTCGCGAGTCCAGGCATTAGGGTAAAGGCAAGCGCAAGGAGACAGGGTCTGCCCGTTTGACCATGTCTTTCACGGAATGAGCAGAAGCGCAAATGTTAGTGGTCTGCACGGTGCAGCTATCTGGTGGCACATGGCTCAACCACACACAGTAGCAGTAACGAAAGGTATTCTTCTTTGCTGCTGGTGTAAATTTATCGCAGGAGTGTAATCGCTAACACGTTGTTTTTGTAAATGTTTAAAAAGTTAACGCTTCGTTAGAGCTTCGTTACGCTTCGTTGGATGGTTAAGCTCTGCGCCAACAGGTGGCTTGACCGCGCAGACCGATGAGGCAACTCACGTGCGTCTACGCCAAAGTTCCATCATCAGCTTGAGTTTGTGCCTCCAGCCATTCATCGAAATCCTCAGCTCACCTGTGGTTACCGGAATATCAGACACGTTCAGCGCTGCGACAGAATGCTCGCAAAACACGCTACTTCGATAGCTCTCGCTTGGGGTCCACTGCCAAGGAGCTGGCGGAGAGTTTGGAGACGCCTCGCGTGCTGGCTCCTAAAGAACCGCAAAGCGACAACGTGACGTGCCATCATGACGCAGAGCCAGTGAAGGTGGAGCTTAGCCTCGATCACTCGGCGAACGAGTTGAGGAGAAAATGCATGACTATGGAGAAGGGTAACTTGTACCGTCCGTAGCTCTCTTAATATGAGGCGTTTAACAGATATTGTGGTGCGAATGATTGACTTTAGCTGTACCCTAGGCGTCTACAAAATTTGTCCGAAACATTTCAGGCACCCTTTAGGTACTCCTAGTCGCTAGCACTGAGACATGTCGACTAGTACTAGCCTACTGGATGACTACTACAAACCTGCTATTAGTCGCTCCACTTGATACATCCGCCAAATGAGAATGACCTTCTACAAGCTAAGGAAGAAAACCCATTGACATTTATAGAAGGATGAAAGTTATAGATCTGGTACTACATGTTCGCCCCAGCTGGTAGTACATGTGTGAAAGGTGGTTGGCAACTGAGTCAAGCCCATCGAGTTGTGAAACCAGAATATGACAATACTCGTTCTAATATTATATTGTGGAACTACCACGCACAGTTAATAAAGGGAAAATCAGACATCCATCAGTTCGTAGCGATTGCTAGAAATTTTCCCTTTATTCCCTTTATTTCCCGTTATTCATTACTTCTCTTCACCTTGCGGGTTTTCGCAGAACTGCTACGTCAAACTCTTGCCTTTGCTTCGTGTTGACGACTAATTCGACTTCGCCCTGCCGTCTGCTAGCCGCCTGGTTAGCTCAGATGGTAGAGCGGCTGCCCCGGAAAGGCGGTGGTGCCGGGTTCGAGTCCCGGACCAGGACGAACTTTTCTTCAGCTATAAGCCTTTATAATTGTTAGTGTACTTCTTAATTCACTCATTAATAAATTGTTTCATTTATTTATGTAATTCGTGGCCACCACCAAAGGTCGAGGTTTCAACGACCGCGGGTTCGAGTGCCTTAACTCTATTTTAAATACCTGTGCCTTAATTAACTTCGCGTAATTCACTCTGCCTTGAGTGGCGTCGTGAACTGCCTCGATTGGCTCGCTCGGGCTCCCGTGACTTTTTTGGACCATCGTGTGGTCGCGCTAACATCGCCTCATGCGTTCACATTAATAATTAATTAGTACTAAGCAGCAACAGCTGATTACAACTACTAATCAGCTACTTACAGCTTTTCGTCAGCAACAGCTGATTGATATAGAGTGCACTGGACGGTCAGGGCTGCTGCGGCGCTGGACTAAGGACTCCACAGCGCACTCTGGGGCAGCGCAGCAGCATTTTCACAGCTACGTAAAACTTTTTAATCAATCTCCTAAACGCGAGACTATACAAACATTTAAAGACGCATCGGTGAAAACACTTGCTGAGTACGTAAGTTGTGAAGCCTGAGGACACAAGCCCCTTCGCCAACGCAGAGCTGCGCCCGCGTAGAGCTACTTGCGGTGCTCCCGCCCTCTGGCGGCAAACCAAGACAAGGGGCCACCCGCAATGTACGGCGCCTACGGAGAGTTTGACAACTGAACCTAGTCTAGTAACGTTGGCCTGCACGCTGCAAATGTGAGATTTTTCTCGCAGACGACAGGCACTTGCGAACTCTCTCGCTCTTTCGAAGGCTGCGTCGGCTGTCATCATTGCTCAACGTCTTCAAGTACATTTAAGTACATCTGCTGCAGTGCTAGCTAAGACGCTTGTGGCCTCCTACGAGTATGCTTCATTATATCTTATATTGACATACCGCTTCCGAAGCGTTATGACGTGGCTTTGCACTTACCCATTTTGCGACACTACACCACAGCCAGGAAGCAGCTACTTTTCCTACAATGAGTAAGCTTGTGTTCACAATGTCCTAAAACACGCAGTTCAGTGAGCCCGTAAACGATCAATGCATAATGAAGCCCTCAATAAAATTTGATTGTCAAGCCACTAGAAATACAACTGCTTATTCTTAGGTTTCATAAAGCACGTATACGCTACAGTGCCAACCTAACAGACTTAAGAAACCAAGGCCCAAACGGTACGTCAAAACATGTTCTTTCAACGTTTACGATGCCGTCGCTTTCTCGTCAGAGTTTTGACACCACACCGCGACACAAACATCGTCCCATCCGCTGGGCCAGCCCGGTATCACCACTTCGACCAACAGAAAGGCAGAGAGCTTCGCGTTGCACTACTGCAGGTTATAGCAATTGCGCTTGGAGCGAAACCAAAACTGGCAAAAAATACTTTTAGACTAGTTTGCGAGTCAATAGAATGCCAGTCCGCAGCCTGTACTTCCCATCATTCCCATAATGGTTGAACGATCGCAGGGCCAGATTTCCCTCTAGTTATACTAATATGGAACTCTATGACAGGCATATATTGGTTGTTATTGCTGTTGTAAAAATGAATAAATAATTACTCTCTGGCGCTAAATCGGCAAGAGAATCGCAGAAGAATGCATACTCTTGTGTGTCCTAGTGAGAAACCATAGTAAAACGCCTAGAGTTTCTCACTATAACACCTAGAGGGTAATCTGGTGCCGCCGTCTATGGGAGTTTCTTAAGGGGGCACCGTGCCGTAATGGGAATGACGGTATATGTGTCTGCGAGGCTCGTGTTGGCTGGTGTTGTAAGAGGTTTCGTCTAAAACGTGGATATGGCTACACTAATAACGCGTTCTCAAAGTAAGATCTTCATAAAATCTTTCCATTCACGCATGTTACATCTTTACTCACCTAAAATGCATGACCAAGCGAAGAAACGCAAGAACAGACGGCATAGTGTTTCAAAGCGAGCGCGAACCTTGTTGTCTGTCCTCCAACTTTAGGAGCCCGCTGATACTTTTTACATAACATATACTCGTACACATATTAACAAGTTCTTATAGTTATACAAAACATGTTTTTGCGTAATAATAAAACCAAAGCAGCTATTTACGTGCTGTTTTAGCAGAAAATGAATCATTGTGACAGACGGAACGGTGCTTGCCAAGCGCGTCTTCAAGGTGTCCTGTCTCTCCGAGAACGATGCCGATCCGAATGAACAATATACCGGCATTCCCATGCATACCACAGCGCAGCAGTGCCTGATTTACCTCTGGGTAATGTAGTGAGAAACTCTATGGTAAGACGTGCTTCAATCTCAAAGTCATACAATGTTTATGTAACGTGTTGGGAAATATGTAATATACTGCAGAAATAAAATTAGATTTTACGCGATAATATTTGATTATAGCTTAGTTTACTGCGCCGCAAGCAAAGTCCACTAGTCCAAAGGTCGAAGTCAATCCGAAGCCTGTACTTCCCATCATTTCCATGTAGGTTCAGGCAACGCTCATGAGTGGCCCCGTAGACAATAGCGTCACATTTCCCTCTAGAGTATTTATTTAGAAACTCTATGGGAACGCCATGAAGAACAATTGGCACCTCTCTCGGCGACTTAATAGTGACTATGTCCTAATTTCCGCCCACGTCAGTCCTTAGAGCGTTCCGCGCGAAAGTCCGGCAACCCTGGCCTATGGCTGCGCGCTAATAAGAAGGAATGCTCTTAGAAAGTTTTGTCGTCGCACGTTTCTCCAAGTGCAATGCGTGTCAGCTCTTGGCCACAGTCGGTGCTTCTGCGGACTCTGCAAGCTTTGCTGCCTTGGTATCGGCCGGCCAGCTCGTCCATCTCGGGTGTCGGTGTCCCGAACTCTGTCGTTGACATGGCCCTCCAGCCTCCCTGGCTAGGCCTAGCGCTGGGTTCCGCCGCTACTTCTTCGAGTGCCGACGAGGCACGCAGGGCCTCGTCCTCTCTGTGCTGGTCTGCCTCTAAAGGGGGATCTAATTCCTGGGGTGCTCGGCACCACCGCGAAAGGCTGCAGCAGGTCCAAGGAGCCTCACTCGAACGTCGCCGAGGTCGACGGCCACACCTTGGATCACCAGCGTCACGGACTTGGCCGAACCTCCATGGCTCCCGTTGCCAATACGATGCTGACGCTCCAACCTTCTTGGCCCAGAGTCACGTCTATAATGCCAGCTCAGCACCGCTTCTCTCCCGGTCACAGCGCGGGTCACGCGCCTCAAGGGCTCGTGCCGTTCGGAACAACCGGCGCTCTTATCTTTTTGTGCCCCATGCCGCTTACATATGGCAGTCGGTGATGTACAGTAGCACACCGTCTCCTCTGTAGATGCTACCTCCTTCATCCCTTATGGACGTTTGCGAATTTTAGTTGGGAGTTCAGTGTGGTCTTACATAGTTACTTTTTGGTAGGCCTGTCTCTCTTTTGCCAATGCTCTGCCCAACGTTGACTTGTGCATTTAATCTTTTCTTGCACGACCTCACTTGCCGCCATTTTTTGCTTTATTTTTTCCATCTAAGGAGCACCTTTTATTCGTATAACAACAACTTTTCCGGCTTCTCGATGCCTGTTTGCGCTCTTCTATTGCTTGCACTATTTCATAGTTACACCACTTGCATGATCTTTCTTTCCAATCCAAGAATACTTTTACCATGTCTGTCTTATCTGTTTCTGCAGAACTTCAAGCAGTTTATTATGCTGTCATACTGTTGTACGGAACGCCATTTTGTTATGTACATTTTCGTGATCTCTATTATTCGCTATATATTCATAGTTAAGGATTCTGGTGCTATAGGTTGGTGTTTTGCGTCGGTATCTCTCTAAATTTTAGGCATTCGGGCACTTTTTCCGAAAATAAGACGTAGTCGATACATAACTGTTTCCGCATTGCAACGTTAGCTGTCCATGACACTTATTCTGCCTGTTAAAGGGACCCTCAAACGATTTTGAGAATTTTGTACAAACATACTGAATTGTTAGGGTAGGTCCTTCTGATCATTAACTGACGCCTCTGAGTCCTCCCCGTAAAGCGTGTAATTTATTCTAAGGTTTTAAAAATGTACATCGCTACCGATCGCAGCACACTGCTCGGCGGAATTTTCAGCCGCCCCTACTCACATGACGTAAATCACCCAATTTATTTCGGTAGGGCGAGCTGTCCGATTGGCTGCCCAGGGCACGTCATTGATCATTTTTCCACCTTGAGGGCGAACAAATGATGTTCAAAATAGTTGGAATGTTAGCAATTTGTTTCTATAAAAAGAAAATAAGAGAAAGAGAATGCACAAGAACAATTTCTCACTACACGTAAGCACTTCCAGCACACAGCAAACGCCGTCTGCTTATTTTACAGCATGCTCCATTTTGACGAGAGCTCCTCGGTGGTCAGGGTTGGTCTCAGTGTTTTCGCGAGCACTATGATTCGACTTCGTTGCGTTGTAGACTGCAAAAGTAGCGACTGGCTATCTGTCAAGCTGCGACATCGTGTCCCTCTGCAAGGCAGCACACGAGCGGACTGGCTGAAGCGCATCGGACTGCGGCTATCTGATCGGCGCCATGATTTGTGTGTTTGCGGCCGTCACTGAACACCGGAAGAATACCAACGCAACAGTGTTCGCGAGTCCAGGCATTAGGGTAAAGGCAAGCGCAAGGAGACAGGGTCTGCCCGTTTGACCATGTCTTTCACGGAATGAGCAGAAGCGCAAATGTTAGTGGTCTGCACGGTGCAGCTATCTGGTGGCACATGGCTCAACCACACACAGTAGCAGTAACGAAAGGTATTCTTCTTTGCTGCTGGTGTAAATTTATCGCAGGAGTGTAATCGCTAACACGTTGTTTTTGTAAATGTTTAAAAAGTTAACGCTTCGTTAGAGCTTCGTTACGCTTCGTTGGATGGTTAAGCTCTGCGCCAACAGGTGGCTTGACCGCGCAGACCGATGAGGCAACTCACGTGCGTCTACGCCAAAGTTCCATCATCAGCTTGAGTTTGTGCCTCCAGCCATTCATCGAAATCCTCAGCTCACCTGTGGTTACCGGAATATCAGACACGTTCAGCGCTGCGACAGAATGCTCGCAAAACACGCTACTTCGATAGCTCTCGCTTGGGGTCCACTGCCAAGGAGCTGGCGGAGAGTTTGGAGACGCCTCGCGTGCTGGCTCCTAAAGAACCGCAAAGCGACAACGTGACGTGCCATCATGACGCAGAGCCAGTGAAGGTGGAGCTTAGCCTCGATCACTCGGCGAACGAGTTGAGGAGAAAATGCATGACTATGGAGAAGGGTAACTTGTACCGTCCGTAGCTCTCTTAATATGAGGCGTTTAACAGATATTGTGGTGCGAATGATTGACTTTAGCTGTACCCTAGGCGTCTACAAAATTTGTCCGAAACATTTCAGGCACCCTTTAGGTACTCCTAGTCGCTAGCACTGAGACATGTCGACTAGTACTAGCCTACTGGATGACTACTACAAACCTGCTATTAGTCGCTCCACTTGATACATCCGCCAAATGAGAATGACCTTCTACAAGCTAAGGAAGAAAACCCATTGACATTTATAGAAGGATGAAAGTTATAGATCTGGTACTACATGTTCGCCCCAGCTGGTAGTACATGTGTGAAAGGTGGTTGGCAACTGAGTCAAGCCCATCGAGTTGTGAAACCAGAATATGACAATACTCGTTCTAATATTATATTGTGGAACTACCACGCACAGTTAAGAGCACAGGCGTTTTAGTTGTATGTCCCTTCACTTGATCTGTTCCATTGTTTCTGACCACTCTTACGCCTCTCTTAAGCCGTACCTCACTACTCGCTCTTGTCTAAAACCAGCCACGCACCAGAAGAAGAAAAGTTTGCCACAAATGGGTCCGCTGCCTGTGGATAAGTGGCAGAGGTCAGTTGAAGAGGTGGTCCCATCATGAGGAGAGGAGACTCCCATTATCAACACATCCGTGTTGATAATGGGAGCCGGTTTGATCCTTGTTATGGGAAATGTGCCTTCGCAACCATTGCGCAATATTATGAAATGGTCTTCAGGACACCTAATGACAGGGAGAGGACCGTCGTAGCAGCTCTGGAGAGAACGAAAAGGCGTGTCAACAAAGACAAAAGCGGGTGAGGATTTTCGCAGGCTTGAGGGTAGGATGATGTGCTTATTCGTGCGAGAAGAGGTTGCTGCTGTACGCAAATTGTGCATGAAAATGCGTAGGCATTGGACGAAAAAAGGTGATTCGAAACATTCGGCAACATGCGGGGTTGATGAGGTCACCAGGCCAATGGAGCGTGCAGCCGTAAACCATCTCAACTACAGAGCATGCGAGTTCTGGTCAGAGTGTTGACCGAAGGCCGAGCACCACGATCGGAAGGTCCGATACCCAATCTTCGGCGTCACGAGGCCGCTTGATGGAGGATGGGGCACAGTTGCGTGAATGCGCGCACAATCCAGAACGGATGTTACAGGCGTAAAAAGTGCGTACTCAAGCTGTCTCCCTCAATTAGCGCTCACCATTGGTGGCAAACAAAAACGGCTAATACAGACAGACAGAAAAGTATGAGCGACTGTGTCCACCGCTATGTTAGGCATTGGAGCTGCTTCAGCACACCGTGAGTACCTGTCAATAAACGTAAGCAAATTCGTTGTCCAAATGAATGGCGTTGAAACGTGCATAGACGAGAGGGAATTGCAGAGGGAATGCCCATTGGAGATTTGGTGTGTCATTGCACCTTGATACGGTGACACACTATACAGGTGCGGACTCAGTCTCGTATGTCAACGGGTATGCGCGGCCAAACGTAACATCTGGTGATAAGGCGTTGCAAGGCACACATGCCTGGATGGCAGGTTGAGTGCAATGTAACTAAAACAGCACGACGAATAAGAAGAGGAACATAAATCTGAGTACTGATAGGTAAACGTCGCACTAGAGTGCGACGTCGTGGCCGGGAAAGTTGACACGCTCCAAGCGGCGGGATGTAGAAGATCGGAGTCGTGGAAGTTCATTGTCGGATGCTTGAGCCGCCGCATGTGAAAACAAGGAAAGGCGAACAGAACTTGTCGTAGCGTTCATGGTAATAAGACTGTCTTTGGCAGTCGTATAAGGCTGCCTTTGAAGTAGCGTATGTCTGTCGTGAATTCGGGAAATAAAGCAAGATTCCGGAGCTCTCTAGGAGTATGGATGGCACTGCAGAAATTTAAAGCCGAAATAGGTGCTTGGTAGCCGGTATCACCATCAGCCTGGTTATGCCCACTGCAGGGCAAAGGCCTCTTCCATGCTTCTCCAACTACCCCGGTCATGTACTAATTGTGGCCATGTTGTCCCTGCAAACTCCTTAATCTCATCCGCCCACCTAACTCTCTGCCGCCCTCTGCTACGCTTCCCTTCCCTTGGAATCCATTCTGTAACTCTTAATGACCATCGGTTATCTTCCCTATTCATTACGTGTCCTGCCCATGCCCATTTGTTTTTCTTGATTTCAGCTAAGTTATCATGAACTCGCGTTTGTTCCCTCATCCAATCTGCTATTTTCTTATCCCTTAATGTTACACCTATCATTCGTCTTTCCGTAGCTATTTGCGTCGTCCTCAATTTAAGTAGAACCCTTTTCGTAAGCCTCCAGGTTTCTGCCCCGTACGTGAGTACTGGTAAGACACAGCTGTTATAAACTTTTATCTTGGGGGATAATGCCAACCTGCTAGTCATGATCTGAGAATGCCTTCCAAATGCCCCCCCCCCCCAGCCCATCGTTATTCTTCTGATTATTTCAGTCTCATGATCCGGATCCGCAGTCACTACCTGTCCTAAGTAGATGTATTCCCTTACCACTTCCAGTGCCTCGCTACCTATTGTAAACTGCTGTTCTCTCCCGAGACTATGAAACATTACTTTAGTTTCCTGCAGATTAATTTTTGGACCCACCCTTCGGCTTTGCCTCTCCAGGTCAGTGAACATGTATAGCAGTTGGTCCCCTGAGTTACTAAGCAATGCAATATTATCAGCGAATCGCAAGTTACTAAGGTATTCTCCATTAAATTTTATTCCCAATTCTTCCCAATCCAGGTCTCTGAATACCTCCTGTAAACACGTTGTGAACAGCATTGGAGAGATCGTATCGCCCTGCATGACGCCTTTATTTATTGGGATTTTGTGTCTTTCTTTATGGAGGACCACAGTGGCTGTGGAGCCGCTATAGATATCTTTCAGTATTTTTACATACGGCTCGTCTACACACTGATTCCGCAATGCCTCCATGACTGCTGAGGTTTCGACTGAATCAAACGCTTTCCCGTAATCAATGAAAGTTATATAAAAAGGTTGGTTATACTCCGCACATTTTTCTATCACCTGACTGATGGTGTGAATAAGGTCTATTGTTGAGAAGCCTTTACGGAATCCTGCCTGGTCCTTTGGTTAACGGAAGTCTAAGGTCTTCCTGATTCTATTTGCAATTACCTTAGTGAATACTTTGTAGGCAACGGACAGTAAACCGATAGGTCTATCATTTGTCAAGTCTTTGGCGTCCCCTTTCCTATGGATTAGGGTTATGTTAGTGTTTTTCCAAGATTCCGGTACTCTCGAAGTCATGAGGCGTTGCGTATACAGGGTGGCCAGTTTCTCTAGAACAATCTGCCCACCATCCTTCAACAAATGTGCTGTTACCTGATCCTCCCCAGCTGCCTTTCCCCTTTGCATAGCTCCCAAGGCTTTCTTTACTTCTTCCGGCGTTACCTGTGGGATTTCAAATTCCTCTAGACTATTATCTCTTTCATTATCGTCATGGGTGCCACTGGTACTGTATAAATCCCGACAGAACTCTTCAGCCACTTGAACTATCTCATCCATATTAGTAATGATATTGCCGGATTTGTCTCTTAACGTATACATCTGATTCATGCCAATTCCTATTTTTTTCTTCACTGATTTTAGGCTTCCTCCGTTCCTGAGAGCATGCTCAATTCTATTCATATTATACTTCCTTATGTCAGCTGTCTTACGCTTGTTGATTAACGTCGAAAGTTCTGCCAGTTATATTCTAGCTGTAGGGTTAGAGGCTTTCATACATTGGCGTTTCTTGATCAGATCTTTCGTCTCCTGCGATAGCTTACTGGTATCCTGTCTAACGGAGTTACCATCGACTTGAGGTTTGAGGTTTGAGGTTTGTTTATTGATTTCTTTCTGTACATCAAAAGAAATCGAAGCAAAAGCAAAAGGCTATACAAAAGGCGTTTGCTGCGAGGTACAGTTCAGCAAGCAGGCATAAGCAGACGTAAGAAGATCATTGAACAATCTAAATTTTCTCTAGTTATAAAAGAAATCATATATAACAGAGCAAGGAAAACAAGCAGATCGCCATACATATATTGTAACTAGCAGCAAAACAAAAGAATAAGAAACAATGTGTGCTAAGAAAATAAACACAGTGTACATTGAGTAAGATAAAGAAAGTCAATACACATGGAGGTTGTAATCACCACTTAAACAGTAATTAAGCATATTCAATGCAATTTTCAAGAAGAATTTATTTAAACCTATTTTAGGAAATTTGTTTATTTAGGTCTAAATTGTTGCCAAGTTTATTAGGCAGACTGGGTATTTGATGCAGAATATGCTGCCGACCATAGATAGTTCTAATTTTTTGTGTTCTTATACTTTGTGAACGGAGGCAATATTGAACACATCTAGAAGAACTGTACATGGGGTATAGCTTATTATTTTGGATATGCAGAAAAAGCTTGAGATAATAGATTTTGTTAGCTTGTAATATGAAATGTTTTGTAAATAGCGGACGCGTGCTGAGACCTTGCGGCTGAACATAATATCCCTCAAATATTCGTAGTACCTTGTTTTGTAATGTGAGTAATGTGGTATAGTTCTGTGCTGCCGTTGTGCCCCAAATCAACACGCAGTAACTAAGCCTGGAATAGAATAACGTATAATATAGCGCTTTCTTGAGCCAAAATGGTAATAATCGGCTTAACCTTTACATACATCCAACACTTTTGCTTCATTCTAATGCTAATTTATTTACGTGTTCATTCCAAGACAGGTCTCCCTGGAACCATACGCCCAGAAATTTTTGAACCTTAACTTGTTTAAGCGTCTGGCCCTCAATGGAAACATTTAGGCTTATATTCCGTGGCTTATTGATAGGTGCAAACAATATGTATTTAGTTTTACTCACGTTTAGTCGTAACTTCTTGATTTTAAGCCAAAAAGACAGCTTACCTAGATAGGTATTTACACTTCCTTCAAGGTTAGAAATTGAAGCACCAGTAAAAAAAAAGATTAGTGTCATCGGCGTACATAATTATTTTAGGAGAATCCGAAATGCGACACAGGTCATTTACGTAAATTATAAATAACAGTGGACCGAGTATAGATCCTTGTAGGACACCTTTGTTAACCTTAGCATGCGAGGATGTTTCCTGATTGATAACTACATATTGGTAACGGTCCGTCAAGTAATTTTGTAGTAATCTATGGGCAATACCACAGACGCCGTAATTATTAAGTTTTTTTAGAAGAACGCTATGACACACGGTATCAAATGCTTTACGGAAATCTACAAACAGTCCCAGCGTGTAAAACTTTGACTCGAAATTATTTATTATCTCACTGTTAATATCGAGTAATGCAAGCTCGGTGGATTTGCCTTTTTGAAAGCCAAACTGGGCCTCACTTATGATATTATACGTCTTAAAAAAATTTGTAACCTGATATTAATAGCACTTTCAAACACTTTCGACAGTATCGGAAGTACCGATATTGGCCGATAATTTGCAATTTCTTTCTCATTACCACCTTTGAAAACCGGACACACACGAGCTATTTTCAGTTGATCAGGAAAAACTCCAGTACAGAAAGTCAAGTTAATAATGTATTAGAACGCGGGCGATATCACATCAGCAACGTATTTTATTGGCATAAGTTTGATGTCATCATGTCCTGCCGCACAGTTGTTTTTAATCTTGGTTATTAATTCTTCAGTTTCACGACATGAAACGGAATGCAAAACTATGGAGTTAGGTAAACCACGGTCATTTATCGATAATCTTGGACCATCGTCATCACATACGTCATCGTAACCACAACTAGTAATGAAGTAATCGTTCAGTTCAGTTGCAACCTCTCTGTAGCCAAGGCCGCTAGAGTTAGCTAGAAGGCTAGGGACGCGGTTTTGTTTTATTCGACCCGAAAGATTTCTAACTTCGTTCCAAATGCTCCTGCGATCATTACTTTTTTTGCAAAATAAATTCTCGTAATATCTGAACTTAGCGCACCTTAGTTCACCTTTTAGCTGGTTTCTGCACTTTTTAAACCCAATAAATAAATTTATGGCGCATGTCTTTACAAATTCATGGTACATGCTATTCTTCTTTTTTTATCTTTTATGTAAGATATTAGTTATCCAGACTTTTCTAATTTTGTGCCGTTTTACGTAACTTACAGCTACCTGGAAAGCATCATTATAACAGTTTATCAGTTTAGACGTGAATACGTTGTATGCCAAGTTAGGATCCTTTTCCCGGAACACGTGATTCCACTCGGTCTGAATAACATGATGCCGGAAAACTTCTAGTGTGCTAGCGTTCATCTGGCGTGACCGCACATTTTCATTAGCTGCGCGACTATCATTGGAAGAAGGAAAGGTACAAAAGATAGGTAAATCGTCGCTTACTTCTACAACCAACACTCCAGCAACGCAATGCGGCGGGTGTATGTTCGTCAAACAGATATCGAGCAAAGTCGCAGTCTGCGCCGTGATACGGGTTGCCTTAGAAATAACATTGTTGCAAACAAATGATTTCGCGAGTACTGTTAACTGACGTGACGACGCATACTGAGATAACATATCGAAATTCACGTCGCCCATTACCACAAATGGAAAGCCAGTGTTACACAAATATTCCAGCACGTCTTCCATGAACTTGGAAATCCAGATTTAGTTCCAGAAGGTGGCCGATAAGCGACAACAGCAAATGCTTTTTGTAGGCGTACCATAAGACACTCTACAACCTCGTTAATAATAGAAAATTGGGAGATAACTTCATGTTTTAATGACTGCTTAACGTAAATAGCCACACCACCTCCTCTTCCTAAAGGACGCACTAGGCCATTGTATATATAGTTTTCAAAGTATGGTGGATCTTCACCTACAGATAGCCATGTTTCAGAAAATAATAGCAAGTCAAAAGTAAATGAAAAGGAACCAAAGATATCAAGGATCATGTCTGTCTTGTTGCGTGTGCTGCGTGTGTTTAGATGAAAGGCCTTGATGCGCCTGCGCGCATCCTAATGTAAACTATTCAAGGAATGGCTGTCATGATAATCATCGCTAGGCGTTGCTCTAACAGTGTTCATGAAACTTGCGAGCGTGTGTCAAATGTGGGCGGGTTCCGATACCGTGTTTATTCTCAAGTAGTTCCACCTGCTTCTGCAGCCATCTTATCGAGGTCGTTAGCATTTCTGATTTTCAGTACAGGCGAGCCTTCGTTTCTACGTGAAAAGACATTGCCCCCCGATGTTCAAACAAATTTCCACCGCATTTCCTTCTTTCTCCGTATAGCTGACCAGAGAAGCTGTTTGCCGTGTTCCGTCGGATGCTAATTGACATATACTGCAGAGGACGTCTGGCTGCCCAAATCCTTGCTATTCATTATGACTTTCTTCGACTTGCGTAAAACAGCAGCCTTCTTTGTCCTGCGTACAAATCGGACAATTAAGTTACTTTGGTCATGACGAGCAGTCGGTACACTGTGGCAGATATCGACGTCATCCGCAGTTATGTCTTCTTGAATGAGAACACCGATTTTCTTAACTGCTGCAAGTGGTTCAACATCAGGCGGAACACCCTTAATTTCCAGATTATTGGACCGTTGATATTGCTCAACCTCCTCTATCCTGCGGTGCAGTCTATCATTTTCAGCTCTGAGCTCTTCGTTTAGCCTCATTACTGAGTGAATATCTTCACTGAGATCTTTCACTTCCTTCAAAGCATATTTTATATCTCGAAATTCCTTTCTCAATTCACGTCGTAAGTCTTCTATGGCTTCGGCGGTATCGCGCGCATCTTGAGACATAGTTTGCCAACACAAATGAAATCACTAGCAAAGCATCAAAGACAAGAACAGTACGTCCGGCAGCAGTGCACAGCTTGCGAAGTTTAACTGCTGCAAATGCAGCTGGAAATTTCTCACTTGAAAGAGGCGTAGATTTAGTATGCGATGCCAAAGTGCACTGCTGCCGGACTGGGGATAACGACTTTCTTGCAGCGTCTTTTGTAGCAGCGATGAACCGTTGCCCTTTGGTGATGCGCAGCTTTTGTCGTCGATGCAGGAAACACGTCCCACTATGCCGGAGTATCAGGCAGCATCAGCGATGTATTGGCAGTAGCCTATTGCACACTCCTTAATGATGCCCACAAGATTGTCGTTCATTGCTTCAACACTAAGGTCCTCTTCCTGAGTTATAGCCGAATACCGGTTCTGTAGCTTGATCTGGAATTCCTCCATTTTCCCTCCTACCGCTAACTCATCGATCGATTTCTTATGTACCAGCTGCTTCCGTTCCCTCCTCAGGTCTAGATTAATTCGAGTTCTTACCATCCTATGGTCACTGCAGCGCACTTTGCTGAGCACGTCCATATCTTGTATGATGCCAGGGTTAGCGCAGAGTATGAAGTCTATTTCGTTTCTAGTCCCGCTGTTAGGGCTCCCCCACGTCCACTTTCGGCTATCTCGCTTGCGGAAGAAGGTATTCATTATCGGCATATTATTCTGTTCTGCAAACTCTACTAATAACCCTCCCCTGCTATTCCTACAGTCTATGCCATATTCCCCCACTGAGTTGTCTCCAGCCTGCTTTTTGCTGCCTTGGCATTGAAGTCGCCCATTAGCATTGTGTATTTTCCTTTGACATTACCCATCGCAGATTCCACGTCTTCATAGAAGCTTTCGACTTCCTGGTCGTCATGACTGGATATAAGGGCGCAGACCTGTACAACCTTAATTTTGTACCTCTTATTAAGTTTCACAACAAGACCAGCCACCCTCTCGTTAATGCTACAGAATTCCTGTATGTTACCAGCTATGTTCTTATTAATCAGGAATCCGACTCCTAGTTCTCGTCTCTCCGCTATTGCCAGGTACCACAGGACGTGCCCGCTTTTTAGCACTGTATATGCTTCTTTTGGCCTCCTAACTCCACTGAGCCCCATTATATACCATTTACTGCCCTCTAATTCCTCCAAACAGCACTGCTAGACTCGCCTCACTAGATAACGTTCTAGCGTTAAACGTTGCCAGGTTCATATTCCAATGGTGGCCTGTGCGGAAGAACGAGTGGCTGGTAATAATGATAAATTGTCGCCCTTCAAGAATGTACCCCAAATGCTTCACTGCGAGGTACGCCGCGGGGAGCTCCCGCCCGAATGTACTGCATCGGTGTTCAGCATCACGCAACCTCCTAGAAAAGACGGAGGTAGGCACCTATGCACCATTATACGACTGATGAAGAGTGGCTCCCACGGCTTCCGAAAAAGTGACCACCATAACTTAGTGGGAGGGGTCTGTCATGCCGGAGGGCGGCATGAGCAAGTTCGCTCTTAACGGCGGCGAAAGCTTGATCTGGTGTTCCAAGTGCGGTAGACTCAGCTTTCGAAATGGAAAGGAGGGCTTCAAGAGGCTGTACTAGTTTAGAGCATGCATCGATGAACCGGCGATGAAAATTGATGAGTACGGGAAGACGTCGCATGGCTACGTGTGGATTTTGGTTTCGGGTAGTCGGTGATGGCCTGAACCTTGTCAGGCAGCGGAGTGGTGCCTTGATTGGTGATGTGATGTCCGACAATATCCATCTCCGGAACCTCAAACTTCGATTTGTCAACGCTGCTTACGGGATCGTGATCACTAACTTGAGCGAAAAGTAGACGTAGATGTGTTTTTTTCATTTCAGCATCCCTGCTCGGGACGAGAAGATCAAATACGTAGGCAAAACAAAGCGGTAAGCCTCTGGTGACTTTGTCTATGAAACGATGAGAGGTTTGAGCTGCGTTGCGCAAACCGAAAGGTATGCGTAAATACTCAAAAAGGCCAAGTGGGGTAGGTATAGCAGCTTTTGTAATGTCTGCGGGCCCAATAGCTATCTGGTGATAAGATTTCAGAAGATCTATTTTCGAATATATTGTTGTGCCGGTTCAAAAGGCAGTGCAGCCCTGAATATTGAATAGCGGGTATCGGTCAGGAACGGAGACCGCATTCAGTGCGCAATAATTGCCACAGGGCTGCCAGTCACTCTTCATTTTATGGACCGTGTGTAGCGCTGACGATCTTTAGTTGCAACATATACTCGAGTTCATTGCAGGCAGCTCGAAGTTTATCGGCACCGAGTCAGTGGGGCGGTTGTCAATGGGCGGCCTGTGGTAACAATAAAATGCGTTACAGTGCATTTAGGGGCTTTATCCATCAGCGACTGTGCGGTATTTGCCGGAAACTCGTTAAGTAGAGCTGCATACGGTGAGGTAGGCAGTTTATTGAAAGTAGGGTTGAGAGCAGTAGCGTGAGACAGAAGGACGTTGACTGACATACTCGTCATGCTTTCCACCCGGCGACAGTGGCTCATTTCCACGAGCAGATGAAATTAGCCCAAGAAAGCAGCTCCTATGATGCATAGCAGATGTCTGCTTCCTAAAATATCCGTGGTAGACTTCTCTTGAGACCGTGATGAGAAAGATGGTGGAAGAGTTGATAGCTTGCAGGGCGACCTTGCCTGGAGACGCTAGCCAGTTTTGGACGCAGGAGTTATGCTGAACTCTGCGCCAGTGTCTACCAAGAAACAGGGTTCTATGGTTCAGTCGGCTATACGGAAAAAAGCGGCTTGACGTATCGCCATGGTCGCCCGCAGCAATTATTAACAACCGGAGTGAGCGTTTTCCGTGTGCAACGAACACGGTGGCACACATCGACACGGTGCGAAAATGTCGGTGGTAGTAGCACAGGCCCTGCGATGAAGTACTACGCTCAGGTTGTTGAAACGGCCGTTGCATAGAAGGCGGCGTGAAATACTTATGAGCTGTATGGGGTCGGTCGTCGAAGTTTTCAGTGTTGCGCGATTCTCGATGCATGTCGGTGACTTGAGATGCGAGCTTTCTTACTGTTTCACGAAGGGAATCCACTTCAGAAAAGGGGAGCTACGGAAAGCATTTATGACTGCCAGAGCGACGTCCATCATATCGTAGGCCAGTTCGGCGAGTTCCGCGAAGTGCTTGTGCTTAGCTGGGATGAAATTCATGCGCAAGTTGGCTAGAAGACGTTGTAGAACAACTCACGTAATACGGCCATGTCTAAGCAGTCTGGCTAACCAACAATGAGGTGTTGCAGGTTACGCAGACACTGATTTGGACATCGACCTCTTCGTTGTTCAGGAGCTGCTGAATACGTTGATGCGCAGGCGGCACAAGACGTCGAAGAAGAACCTCGTTGATTGTCGTATATGGCGTTTCCTCATGAGGCTGCACGAGGATGGCGCGTATTTCGGCCATGGCCAGTAGCGACAAAGCTTCAAGCACGAGTCCATACTTGCTAAACTTCGACGTGACGCGATGACTGCGGAACTTGTTCTCAGCTTGTATGAACCATAACGTGGGATCAACGAGCCGTAGCTGTGGTAGCGTAATGGTAGCTGTAGTTCCTACACCAGTGGAAGGGTACCTGACCGGTCGCAGAGGTAGTAGGAACGGAGTTGAGGCAGTCTGGAGCCTGGTGTTGAGTCGGTTGACCCATTGAATCTCGCGTTCGTAGATCAATAACTGTGGAATCACCAAGCGCAGTTACGAGCACAGGGGTTTTATTTGTACGTAACGTCACTTGATCTGAAGATGATGCCGATGCTCATGATGATGACCTTGATGACCTTGAACCTTGGCATACCCACTCATGGGGATTGGCCAAGAGTCAGGCAGACTTTACATATGTGTTCACATAATAAATTTATAAATGTATCATTCTGTTGCGTGAATTCAAGCGAGTAAAGTTCGAAACGATTGAGTAGACTGTCATTCAATCAAGAGGCAAAAAGTATATATGATATAAATGAGTTCTGAAGTGAAGGCCCTAAAATGACGGAGGACAAAGAAGAAACAGATACACACACACAGGGCGCCTCGTGTGTGTCTGTTTCTTCTTTGTCCTCCGTCATTTTAGCGCCTTCACTTCAGAAATCATGCTTAACCAACACGCCCAACTATCCATCCTAACGTCATATAAATGAGGCAACAAAGGAGGAATGAAATGCTTAATACGGTCAGCGATGAAATCGGTTTCATTCAATATTGCATTTTTCGCAGGTGATACATACATTCCTGTGTGACTACCCAATCACACATGCTCCGAAAGACAGCAGTTCTGGAGTGTTCAATGGCCCGCCGAGCTGTCGCACTGTATATTTCCAATGTCATTTTTCGCAGGTGGAAGAAACGCCGGCATTCCTGTAAGTAGTGTTCCATCGTCTCTAATAAATTATAAAAATGGTACAAAGGGGGTATTGCCAGACCAGATCAGTGCATGTACAAATTTAGGGATGGGACTCAACAACGCAGTCTCTAGTTTTGCAAAATTTCCTGTCCCAATGGAATTGTAAGTGGTGTAGCTCTGAGGATGATTTTAGGTTTGATTTTCATGTTAAAGGAATGCATCTTGTAAACGTGACAGACCTGATAAAACTGGTCGTTAGAAGAAGGGTAAGCATGAAGCCGCTGATAGAAGCCTTGGCCAAGCTGCCGCTTCATTCGCAAATATGCCTTTGTGCCTAGGTACCCATGTTAATCGTAAACTCCGCAAATGAACTGGAGCCAGTAAGTACAAAGTTTTCTAGATTCGCCAGCACCAGTGAGTGAGGTGCGCAGTGATAAAGAGCGTGTGAATATTACCGCGGTTGTCCTGGAAGATTGTAGCTTACGCAAAGCTAGGACAACAGCTAGGAATTCCGCTACGAATATTGGAGTTAAGTCGCGAAACCCAACAGAAAAAGACCATTCTAATGATTCCAACATCTGTTGCTATAATTACGTTAGTGTGGAGCTAATTAAAGTGACCCTAGAGTAAGCCGTTAAGTATATACGAGAGAAGCTGCTTCGCATGGTTTGGGTATTACTCATCATTAGTTATAACCAATGAACTTTTGATACTATTTACCGTGATTACATCATTTGTAAACATCTAACAGACTCAATAACGATTGTGATATAATCACTTCTGGCGTGTTCCATCCGTTCTAACCCCTCATCTTCATCTCCTAAGCCGTACCCACTACTCGCTCAAGTTTAAAACCAGTGACGCGTCAGGAGAAGAAGAAAACTTTTTCATCTGCGATTGACCAGATGAGCAATTAAGCTCCGTCACCACCTGGAAACTATTGAGACACCTCCTGGACCCAGACAACACCAAAGCTGACACCAGGAGAAAGATGCAAAGACTAACACACAATTTCCAGGCGTCGGAGGAGGAAACGATCAACCAGCTAAAAGAGAGGTACATAGGGGAAAGAAACACCGAAGCATTCCGTGACTATAGCGGCGAAAACAATGACTAGCTAGACCAACCAATCTAACAGAGGTCCAAGCTGCCTTAAACAAGCTCAGAGGAAAAACCGCGGTTCGCCCAGATGGGGTCAACAACACGATCCCTAGAAATCTTGATGACGACTCCCTCCAGCAACTAACGGCATTCATGCAAAAGTGTTGGGAGCGGGGGGACATATTCGGGGAGTGGAAAAATGCAGATCTAGTTCTTATCCCCAAAGCAAGGAAATAACTCAAGCTAGAGAATCTTATGCCAATATCGTTAACCTCCTGTGTAGGCTAGCTCATGGAGCACGTCATACGGAACAGGCTCAACGGATACTTGGAAAGTAAGCAACTCTACCCAGACAGCATGGTTGGATTCAGACAACAACTGTCCACAAATGACGTCATGCTAGAATTAAAAAAAGAAATATTGGAAAGGAAGACTAGCAAGTCGAGAGTCATAGTGGGACTAGACGTCAGCAAAGCGTTTGACAACGTCAAACACCAAGCGATCGTGTCACACCTGAATCACCTAAATGTAGGAAGCAAGCTATGCAACTATACCAAAAGCTTCCTCACGGACCGAAAGGTGAACAGAGAAATCGGGTGAAGAATAAGAGAAAACATTAAGCTACGGAACAAGGGAACACCGCAGGGCTCGGTGCTATCCCCTACACTTTTTAACGCTGCAGTAATCGGGCTGCCAGAAAAATTCAGAAAACTAGAGGGCCTCTGCCACACTCTACGCTGATGACCTCAACCCTTTGGGTCGACAGAGGCGGGAGCGATGGCCAAATAGAAGACACCCTACAAAGGGCAATCTGGGAAACGGAAAGCTACTTGAGATTCATAGGGCGAAAATGCTCGCTAGAAAAATTGGACATGCTAATCATGAGCAAGCAGCAGGTCATTATCCAGCTCGTGGTCAACAACACCCAGGTCATAAGGGTGGAGAAGATCAGGGTACTGAGTATGTGGATACAAGAAAATGGAAGAAATACCGAAACGATAAACAGACTAGAAGCCACGACCAACCAAACTTGAAGGCTTCTCAAGAGGATAGCAAACAAAAATCGCGGGGATGAAGGAGGCGAACCTACATAGGCTTGTACGCTCTTTAATCATTAGAAGAATAACCTACGCTATCCCGTACTCAAAGGAAACTAAAGCAGAGAGAGACAAAGTAGACAACCTCATCAGGAAAGGTGTCAAAACCACCCTAGGGTTACCACCGTGCACATAAACCGAGACGATCCTCAACCTAGGAGTGTCAAACACCCTAGAAGAAACGTGCGAGGCGAAACTCATGGCATAATATGTCAAACTAACTGGCAGCAAAATGGTCAGCTCCATCCTTAGGAAACTGGGCTACCAGAGCCCAGAATCGCGAGAAGGGATAGCCGCCATCCCCAAAGAAATTACCAACAGGTTAAGAAAGCCCCCCCCCCCCATACCAAAAAACATGCACCCCATACACAACGAGGAATGTAGGAGAAGCCGATTTCAGACTCCACAGCTCATGCCTACAAAAACAAGGGGTAGTGTACACCGATACGGCAGAGTACCCAGAAGGGCACTACGCTGCAGTAGTAGTGAGCGACAAAGGCGAGCTAATCTCGAGCTGTAGCGTGAGACACTCTTCACCAGGGGAGGCAGAGATGGTGGCAATCGCCCTGGCAATCACAAACCCATCAACCAGAATCATTATCACTGATTCTGAAACTGCAATCAAAGCCTATGACACCGGTAAGGTGTCCAAAGAGGCTGGGAAACTCTGCAAGCAGGCAAGGAGAACGTACCCAATGACCTAATTAGAATAAAATGAGCTACCGCCCATAGTGGACTCACAGGGAGCAAGATCGCCAACGAGGTCGCCCGAGGACTCACACACTGGGCCCCAGTGCAGACAGACTACTCCCTCTACAAAAAGCTAGACGTACCCACATATCGATAAATTCTAGGATACTATAGAATGGGCAGGAGAACCCTCCTTCCCCCCATGACACTCTCGCAAAAAAGGAAGAAGTAATCTGGGGAAACCTGCAAACGGGTTGCTCCCGAATCCGTATATCCTTCACAAATGGCATCCTTCGGTGCACTCTTCGAAATGCAAAACATGTGAAAGCATAGCGTTCCTAAATCACATGCTCTTGGCTTGCCCAGCGCTAAATGTTCTACATGGGAACAAAGAGTCATGGGAATCCTCCCTCCACAGCCAGGAAGAACAAGCCCATAAACGAGTCAAGCCCGGGCCGCCACCGGAAGCCAACTGATTTTGGGCGAGGTCTAGAGGGGAGGTAGACGGTGAAGGGGGGAGCTGCGTCTCACCCCGGTCACGCACACTCTCTTACGGGTGCAAATAAAGTGCTTTCTCTATCTTGCCACAAGATGTTGAACCCGACTGAACGAAGACCTTCCACTTTTCTCCTAGCTGACCAAAATGGGCATGCCCTCAACCGAGCCACCATCCGTTTCCACCGAGGAAGAGCTTGTGACCATCTGCCCTTTTTGCCGCATCCCTGTCAGCCACGCAACCACCTGCCAGGGCGGATAGCTGCTCTGGCAACAGTGCACACGCCTTCGGCCATCAATCTCATGGAAGCTTCCGTAATTTACCTTGCGCTGGCAACGATAAGATCTTTTGCGTGACGGGGACATTATAGTGCAAATGTAGGACTTAGATGTGTGACAAGCACCATTTCTTTTTAATAGGATTAGCATTCTTTGCCTACTCCCGACTTTTTGACTCCATCAATCCATCCATCTTGTTCCAAGCGAGTGACCCTAGATTTAGCCACAGAATATGTGCTCGTGGGCGTGATGCCATCGTGGCCATAGCATCCTCGACATTTCGCTTCCTCACCCGACTCTCGTCATGCCGTCGTCCTCACACCATCCTCGTCATACATCCATGTTGCATTCGTCAAAGAGTGCCGTTCCGCTGCTGCGGTAGCGATTCGATCACCATAACCGCAGTTTCGTCATCGTCATGCCGTTGTCATGAGGCGTTTCACGCCGACCCAGTGTCCGAAGCACTCTAATGACTTGGGCCACTAGTTATGTGCTCGCAGTAATGATGCGGTTGTGGCCATTGAATCGTCGTCTTTCCAGCTACGTCATCTAGCTCCCATCATGCCTTCGTCAATATACATCGTCAATATACACTGATTATGTATTCGTCGTCATACCGTAGTTTACATGCCATCGTGGTCTCTGCATCGCCGTCTCTCCAGCTTCATCATCCAATTCTTGTCATGCCGTCATCGTACTCAGGTTGCCATCTACTCGTTGTCAAAGTGTTAAGTGTTGCTCTCATGGTAACTTCACCACGTCCAATTAAGTCTTCACGCGACCGTGGCGAAGTACACACACACACACACACACACACACACACGCACACACACACACACACACACACACACATATATATATATACATATATATATATATATATATATAAAATTATATCAGTCAATGAATCAAAGAAAGCAACTTTATTTCTCAACTTTACAAGGCAAGAAAGGTGGCCGAAGAAAATGCTACTGCACTGCAACCTCACTGGGCTCCAGTCACCCATCACAATGGAGACGAAACACATTTAGCATTACTAAACCTTCATAAAAAGCACTGTACCAGACACGCAATGAATCTTAGATTGCATTACAATCAAACGCGCCTCTCCTAAGACATGAACTAGAAAGGCTAAGTACTCATAATATGCATTCATAATACAATGGCTAGATACAGCCAAACAAATCAATCATTTTTATTGCATAAAATTATAAACTTCTGATGTCTTTCTTCGCTAACGTTATGATGTCAATATTTAGTGTGCGATAATGATTTAATGTCGTTGGCAATGTATGCCGAATTCTCTGTCGGCCGTCCTGTGTGCGCGAAAAACGAACGTGCCACACCACAAGAAGCCAACAAACAAAGGCACCAGAGAAAACATAGGGCAAATTACTTGTACTTAATAATTGAATTAAAGAAATGATAAAATCATGGCAACGGCAGTGGACGATGAAAAAACAGCTTCCCGCTGGTGGGCAACGATCCCACCGCTTCACATTACGCGTACGATGCTCTGACCAATTGACCTACCACGGCGCGGTTTCGCCATCTAGTTTCTTGCGTATTCTCGCGTTACTACTAGAACCAACTTTGGGAGTGTTCGCCAGCGCCACCACTCACAAACCTTCAAGGTGCATGTGGAAAATCCTTTCTGCCGCAGGCGTCACGCGTACATGATCTTTTCTGGGTGAAGGCAACAGGTCCATAAACCTGCACATGCTACCTGAAGGCATTAATGTTGCGGGATTGGAGACCCTCGTTATTTTAGAACGAGAAGAAAGGGGGTTAACTGAGAGGCTCGATTCTAGTAATCATATGAGAAGCCAACAATCAAAGATACCAGAAAAAACCTAGGGGCAATCACTTGTACTTACTCACTGAATTAATGAAATGGTGGGATAGGGTAGGAATACCTGTACTAAAATCCAGCAACCGACGGTTTAACGCGTCATGAGGCTGGCCAAGCGCCGACCCGGGGTCACGCCCTACTCTGCACTACCCCACTTCGGCCCGTTTGTGGTGGGTAATGAGGCTTCTGCTTTTCAATCGCACCCAGGGCCTGCTGGACAGCCCATAGTTGAGTGTCCTTGTCTGTACACTGCACTGCACTTTGAAGTTCGGGCGGGTATGTCCTGGAGGTAGCTTCGGTCGGGAACCTGGCACTGTCCCACATGATGTGCCATTGGTCCGCCGGACCCACTGCACAAACACTGCACACATCAATGGGTTCCAGTTCTGAATGAAGCACGTCTAGCGCTGCCGGGGCAATGAGTGACCTGGTCTGTATCTGCCTTAGGATGACGGCCTCCTCCCGGCCGAGTGCCTGGTGAGGAGACGACACTGTCTATCGAGCTAAGCGGTAACACTTGGCAAGTTAGCCATAACTGGTCACTTGGTCCTTGGTTTCGAACCACCACACGGAACGATCACTCTCGGCGGGCGCGGAAGGTAAGCGCTCGCGCCGCCGAATCGGCAATCTCGTTGTGGTTCGGTGAGGATGCTAACTCACCGGCATGCACCGGGAACCAGTTTGTAGGGATGGTGCTGGCACGGCCTTGGAGCTGGCGTGGGGCTCGCCGATGATGGCGGCCGCCGGCCCGCATACTCGCGCCTTGGCAAAGTTCCGCACGACGTTCGTCGAGTCACTGAGCACCGTGCGACACTCGGCCTCGGAAATCACCAGAGCGGTAGCAGCCTCCTCGGCGTCTGGGCACCGCACGCTTGCTGCCGTTGTCTTGATGCCGGTAGCCGCCACAACGAACACTGCCACGTAGCTCTCCCGCTTGTGTTCCGCTGCGTTCATGCACCGAGCGTGCGGTTCTTGGGCGTGTTGTTCGGTGAGGGCCGTGGCCCGCACCTGCCGCCGTTCTCGGTTGTAGTTGGGGTGCATGTTTGTCGGGATGGCGTTTACAGAGATGTGGGCCTCCGCCTCCTCGTTGATCTCGCATGGTTGCCGGCAGACAGCTTGGGTGTTGTAACCCTGGGACGTCAGTATACTGCGGCCCATCTTAGTGGTCGATGCGCTCCATTAGTGCGGTAAACTGCGCCTTCGCTATTTCTTCGAGGGTGTTATAGGTGCCGAGCTGCAGGAGCCGAGTAGTACTCGTGGACTCCATGAAGCTCAGCGCCGCCTTGTAAGCCCATCTGATCAGCGTGTTGATGTTGGTCCTTTCAGTGACCTCCCAGTTGAGGTAGGCCGCAACGTAGGCGATGTGATTGATCACGAATGACTGGACAAGCGGCTCCACAACCACCCTAGTCCTCCATAAAGAAAGCAACAAAATTCCAATAAAGAAAGGCATCAAGCAGGGAGATACGATCTCTCCACTGCTATTCAAGGCGTGTTTGCAGGAGGTATTAAGAGACCTGGATTGGGAAGAATTGGGGATAAGAATTAATGGAGAATACCTTAGTAACTTGCGATTCGTTGATGATATTGCCTTGCTTAGTAACTCAGGGGGCCAACTGCAATACATGTTCACTGACCTGGAGAGGCAAAGCCGAAGGGTGGGTCTAAAAATTAATCTGCAGGAAACTAAAGTAATGTTTAACAGTCTCGGAAAAGAACAGCAGTTTACAATAGGTAGTGAGGCACTGGAAGTGGTACGGGAATACATCTACTTAGGACAGGTAGTGACTGCGGATCCGGATCATGAGACTGAAATAATCAGAAGAATCACAGAATGTTACGTGGGCTGATGATATTAAGAAGTTTGGAGGGACAACATGGCCACAATTAGTACACGACCGGGGTAGTTAGGGAAGTTTGGTAGAGACCTTTGCCCTGCAGTGGGCATAACCAGGCTGCTGCTGTTGCTTGCTTTGGTTACTTTGCTTTGCTTTGCTTTGCTTTGCCTGCTTTGCTTGCTTTGCTTGCATTGCTTGCATTGCTTGCTTTGCTTTGCTTGCTTTGCTTTGCTTGCTTTGCTTTGCTTTACCTGCTTTGCTTTGCTTGCTTGCTTTGCTTGCTTGCTTCCTTGCTTTGCTTGCTTGCTTGCTTGCTTTGCTTGCTTGCTTGCTTGCTTGCTTGCTTGCTTGCTTGCTTGCTTGCTTGCTTGCTTGCTTGCTTTGCTTGCTTGCTTGCTTTGCTTGCTTGCTTGCTTGCTTGCTTGCTTTGCTTGCTTGCTTTGCTTTTCTTGCTTGCTTGCTTGCCTGCTTTGCTTGCTTGCTTGCTTTGCTTGCTCACTTTGCTTGCTTGCTTTGCTTGCTTCCTTTGCTTGCTTGTTTTGCTTTGCTTCCTTGCTTTGCTTGCTTGATTTGCCTGCTTGCTTTGCTTTGCTTGCTTTGCATGATTTGCTTCGCTTGCTTTGCTTTGCTTGCTTGGTTGCTTTGCTTTGCTTTGCTTGCTTTGCTTTGCTTTGCTTTGCTTTGCTTTGCTTTGCTTTCCTTTGCTTGCTTGCTTGCTTTGCTTGCTTGCTTTGCAAACATTACCTGGTGAAACACCAGGTAATGTTTCAGATACAACCGGGACAGATCTAGACCAGTTAATTTTAGGCATATTGAAATCACCAAAGAGAAATAATGGAGAGCGCGGGAATTGTAGAACCAGGTAATTAAGCACATCATGTAATTTTTCCCAGAAATCTGAAGCAGAATTTGGCGGGTGGTAGCATGGGCAAAAAAAAAAAACTTTTTGTGGTTTAAGGAAATGCAAACACAAATAAACTCCAAGTCTGAGCTAGTTACAATCATATGCGATACAAGATTATCGGCCACAGCAATAAGCACGCCACCACCGTGTTTGTCACAGCGATCACAGCGATAAGTCGCGCACTTTTTTCACACTCAAATAGGTCAAAGTTGTCAATTCTTGACAATAACGAGGCTTCAGTAAGTAGAACTACATCGGCGGAGCATGCGTCCAAGACTAACTGAAGTTCCAATCGTGTAGGCGCGTCTTGCGCTGAGCGTTAAGTTGTTAGTGGGTCAAATGCAGTCCCCGAGAAATGGATAAATACATACGCTTGTCAATATGGTGTGTCACTACGTTGCATGAATGATATTGCATTACCTTCGGCAGCCAGAAGTTTCTTCTCACTTCGCTTACGTATATTGCACAAATGTTTTCTGGAAGTCTTGCTCTTACTCTCTTCTTTTTTAAATACTGAAACATAACTAACGTCCTATACAGAATAAGAGGCAACTGTTTGTTTTGTTGCAAAAGTCTGCTCTCCTTTTGTCTTTTTTTATGGGATGCATGGATGGATGCTGTCCCCTTCAAAACGGAGGGGGGGGGGGGGTTGCGCCACCAAGCTGTTCTCATTACATAGCTTAATGTCCCACTGATGCTAAAGAAAAAAAAACAAGAGGAGAATAAAGAAAACCAGCGAGGAAGTCATCACGAATCTTTCCGAACCCGTATTGGAAACTTCGCTTTTGTACGTCTCCATCGTTCTGATTGTTGCACTCCCAAAACAACGTCTCCGTTGTTTTCGCTTGTCTACTTTTATTCCACCAGTGTTCCAATCGCTTCTTACTATTCCCTATTTTGAATATGTTTCCTTTCTCCTTGCTCTCGCTGAGCCTCAAGGAAACCAGAGGTGCCTAAATCAACCACTGGGCTTCATATTCTAACAGGAGAATATGTAGAGTGCCGCGCCGTGGGCACCTTGCGCATTCACTGTCTTAGCTAGCACATGCCAACATACGACTGTGTGAGGACGAGGCCCGGGCGCCTGTGAGTTGTTGGCTGGAAGGGTGCGCGGCTATCGAGTTGCGTAAGCAAATGTTGGCTTAAGCAAGCGTTGCGGTCTGGATTCAGCCAGTGACACCCATAACCCGTACTTGCAACAGCTCACTCGGAATGATTATCACAAGTTTGGACCCTTCAAGGACGCAGTGAAGAAGAAAGTGATATGTACTAGGCACACCGAAGGACGGTGCATGACCAATTGTTCAGCCAAACGAAAAAAAGTAACGTGGGAATTCAAGGTCGTTTCAATGCGTTCAAGGTCGTTTCAAGCGTTGGAACCTGGGCTGAGCGTGGCGTAGATTAGGAAGAAAAACGATGCTAAAGCATTTCTCATTCACTGAATATATTTAAAAATATGTGAGGTTTCGTATTTGAGAGATGCGTATGGTTTAATTCAAAACAAGCACAATTTTGTTACAAGAGAGTGGCACGTGGACAGTTGAGGTTGGCTGAAAAGTTCGGCTAGATTGAATTTATTGCATAACCACTTCACTAGCGTTAGCTTGAATAAGGGAAAATCAGAATAATTAGCATCTCGTCTTTGGCGCCAGTAAGCCCAACTAACGCATGCGATATGAACTACTTGGTTGAATCTAAAAGAAATAATTTTGTACTGCGGTTCTACGTGTCGAAACCATAATATGATTGCTGGCCACGTCATAGTGGACGGACTCCACACTAATGTTTACCCCCTAGGCTTCCACATTATAAATTTTATTAAAAATGTAGAAAGAATTCTGCATTTCGCTTCCATTGAAATTCGGCATCTGTGGCCGGGGTACAACCCACTACTTCTTTCTGAGCAGCTCAATGCCATGGTCGTGTACTGCCTACGGTGTGTCTTATCCTCTCGAAGGACTAGCACTTTGTCCGGCTGGCACAAAAGCTACAGTTTTGACTGAATTATATTGCGCAGGAGTGATGAACCCGCGCCCACCTTTGGCATGGTATTTGAATTGGAGGTAACGTAGTACCATGCATTCAATGTTTTAGCTCTGTATGTTAATTGTGTGGAATCGTGATAAACATACGCATACGTTAAAGGAAGGCGACGGGGACACGAGCTCAAGCATGCAATTGGCATACGCACACTGGACCGCTCGCTGCAGGATGTATACGCTCACAGTGATTTTCTGGAGCAGCTGTACTTTTTTCACAGGTAAGAAATACATTAACCAAGATAAAGAGAGAGAGACGCATGCGTTAGCTAGTGATACTTTTTGCTGACTGTTCAAAACATATTGTCAAGTACGAGCTTGCGCCAATGTGGACGATTGGCCGTTGTGTGGTGAATAGGCGGTTGAAGTGTCTCGACGATCGGTGGATCGTGGTACCCTTTATACTGAGCTACAACCTCGTAACTATAATTATTGCAAATACATATATTTTATTTCCCGTAACATATTAGTGGAGGTGGGGGCTACTTTTGCCACAAGCCGGCCCTGGATCTTCGCTGCGGGCGTCACAACGGTTCCGCTGCTATGGCTACTGACGCTGCCTCTGCCGCTGCCTCCATCGCTTAGACAACAGTGAAAGTAGTGTTAACCGAGCTAAGTCACCCGGGATCTTCGTCGGCACTGGCAAGGTCAACGTCGAAGACTGACTGACGTCGTATGAATGCGTAGGTAAGCACAACAAGTACGATGCCACACTTTTGCTGGCCAACGTGACCTTTTATTTGGGAGGAGCCACGAAGGTATGGTTCGAGACGCATGAAGCCGACATTAAAAGCTGGGACTCCTGCAAGGAAAAGCAACGCGATCTTTTCGGAAGTCCTGTGGGACGTCAAATGGAGGCCAAGCAAGAGCTAGCGCCTCGTGCGCAGACATCAACCGAATTGTACGTAGCGTATATTCAAGACGTTCTGGCTCTCAGTCGTAACGCGGACGCGAACATGCTGGAGGCCGATAAGGTCGGACACATCTTGAAGGGCACCGCGGACAATGCGTTCAATCTCCAGCTTTGCAGGGACTGTTCGACGGTTGAGTCCATCATTAAGGAATGCCGGAATTTCGAGCAAGCGAAGAGCAAACGCATCGTTCAACGCTTCGACCGACTTCCGAATACGGCGGCCACTTCCTCCTGGGACGACCCTCCCGCATCACGTAACGACCCTCTGGCGTCACATTCGCCAACAACGCCAAGCTTGACGCAGGTCATCCGTCACGAGCTTGAGGCTATGGCTCCAAGTTCTCACTGCCCCCATAAGCATGACAACAGGGCCATCTCGCTTATTCAAGCTGTTGTCTGTCAAGAAATGGCAACCATGGACATCCAGTCTGCCATCCGCCCACGCCCTGCCCCTACCTCTCCTGTCATTGCATCTGCTGCACCTCGACAGTCGTTCCCGAATCAATATCTGAACCTTTATGAGTAGCACACACCGGATGACAGGCCAATTTGCTTTGCTTGCTCCCGGGCCGTTCACACCTCCCGCCACAGTCGTAGTAACCGCTAGTACTCCTCACCTTGACCATATGCCGATCGCCGCTTAGATTGAGACCCTCAGCCTCTATCGCCCCGCTCTGGACCATATCATGCCGGCCTTCGACCTCGGGGAAACACGACTAGCCGCTCGCCCTCGCCGCAACGCCATCAGTCCCGTTCGCCCACACCTCGCCGTCCCTCGTCCCCGCACTAATTGGGCCGCTTCTTGGGAAACTAAGCAATGCAGCCCCCGGAGGTGTGGCTGTGTTGACCACTCGGACTGCGAAACCTCTGCTGACCCCTACTGCTCGATAGAACCTTGTTGAAGTTGTTGATAATGTACCCGTTCAAGCCCTCATCGATACTGGCGCTCAGGTGTCGGTTATATGGTCAGATCTTCATAGCCTTCTCCGTAAAGTCCGGACACCTGCCGAGTCACCTGCCGTCCAAGTAGCTAATGGCAGCACAACAGCCGTTATGGGAATGTGCACCGCCCGTGTTGCCAATACCGGCCGTACAGTGTTAATCCTGTTCAACGTACGGGCCGAGTGTCCCCACGAAGTGATTCTTGGAATCGACTTTCTGACTGCCCATTCAGCACTTATTGACAGTGCAATCGGCACCCTTTGGCTTGAACTGCCCCATTATGTGGCCGACCCGACCGATGACCACAAGTTCCGAGGTCATTCTACTGAATTTGTTCGACTGCAACCTGATCTGCGACTTACGTCCTCATGTCGCCTTCTCCATCACTTCGAGATGGTCCTTACGTGGTGTCCCCACTTCGCGACGTCCTCCTGGTCCGTCAGATAGCGCTACCAAGCTCAATTGTAACTTTCGTCAATAATCAAGCGTGGCTTCCTCTTGTGAACTTTGGTTCGTGTCTGCAAGTGCTTCCTGAAGGTGCATCTCTCGCTGTGGTGTCCCCTTCGGAAGACTGTGGAGTAGCTGCTCTTACATGCGAACCCCAATTCGACACTGCTGCAGCTTCCGCTCCTTCTACTTCATGCAACGACACGTTTACACTAATGATAGCTGCAAATTTACGACCTGCTTACGCCGGCACCCCTCCCCGCATTTTGATGTCCTATGAAGACATTTGTGGTTTTGGCAATCCCCCGCTAGTTCGAACCCGTGTCGTCACCCATCGAATCCACACTGGTGAAACTCTTATACACGGGCGGCCTTACCATACGTCTGCGGTTGAACGCCAGGTGATCCAATTGAACGTGGAAAGAATGCTCTACAAAGATATTACCGAGTGCGTGGGCGTCACCTGCCGTTCTGGTTTAAAAGAAGGACAGCGCCTGGAGGTATTGTGTCGATTACGGTCACCTTACTAAGATTACCGAAAAGGAAGTGTATCCGCTTCCGCGTATTCATGACGCGCTGGAGTGCTTACGCGGTGCCAGTTATTTTTCGTCGATTTATTTGCGCTCTGGCTACTGGCAAATCGCAGTGGATGAATGATATCGCTAAAAGACCACCTTCGTCACGCCAAGGTCTCAACCAAATTAAAGTGATGCCTTTCGGACTATGCAATGCCCCTGCTACCTTCATGCGCATGATTGACTCTCTTCGGCATGAATTCAAACAAACCACGTGCCTCTGCAACCTTGATGACGTCATTGTTTTTTCACCGAAGTTTGAAAGCCGCCTTCACCGACTCTCAGCTATCATTGCTCTTTTTCTACGAGCTGGCCTGCAACGGAATTCTGCCAAATGCCATTTCGGCCACTGCTAAATACGACTACTTGGTCACTTGGTTGACGGTGCAGGCGTCCAGCCTAATCCTAATAAAGTTCGTGCCGTCAATGAGTTTCCACTTCCGCGTTATTCTATCTATGTCCGAAGTTTTCTAGGGCTGCGTTCCTATGTTCAGTGATTTATCCAGAACTTTGCTCGTCCTCACATAGACCTCCTCAAAAAGGACACCACTTTTCGTTGGGGACACGACCAGGCTGCCGCATTTTCAATGGTTAGCAGTCACCTTATCAATCCACCCGTGTTGGGTCATTTTGAACCGCTTGCCTACAAAGAAGTTAGCACTGATGCAAGCTGCCATGGCATTGGCGCTATCATGTACCAACGGCAGCGGGACGCCAATCGCATGATCGCGTATGCTAGCCGCCTTATTACAGCACCAGAGCGCAACTACTCCATAACAGAACGTGAATGATTGGCTTTGTTTGGTCCATTGCTAAGGTCCGCCTTTACCTGTTCGGTCGACACTTCACTGTCCTGACAGACCATCATGCTTTATGTTGGCTATCCTCCCTCGGGATGCCACAGGCGGTCTTGGCCGCTGGGCTTTACGACTGCAAGAGTATGCCTTCTGCGTGTCTTACAAATCTGGGAGGCTACATAAGGACGCCGACTGCCTCTCCCGCTATTCTGTCGACCCTATTGATAACACCGAAAGCGATACAAATACCTGCGTTTTGTCGACCTCCGACTTCTCACGCATCTCCGGCGAGCAGCGTCGTGACCCATACTCGCGATCCATCATCGAACGCCTTACCTCGGAGCAACAGGACGTCTCCCTCCGTATGTTTGTTCTCAAGGGTGGGACCTTATACCGACGCAATATGAGTCCACATGGTGCTGAACTGCTTCTGGTCGTTCCCCAGCACCTGCGCTCGACAATTATCTCGCAGTTGAACTATGTGCGCACCGCTGTTCATTTGGGTGTCTCCCGTACGTACGACCGGTGTGCGCAGGCGATTTTTCTGGCCTGGGCTATATCGCTCTGTTCCAAGTTACGTCACTGCCTGCGAACTTTGCCAACGCCGCAAGAAGCCTCCATTGTCCCCAGCTGGGAACCTTCAGCCTATGGATATCCCCAGTGAGCCATTTTACCGCGTCGGCCTGGACCTCCTTGGCCCATTTCCTACTTCATCCTCGGGCAACAAGTGGGTGCCTCTTGCGACCGACTATACCACAGGTTATGCCATAACGCGGGCCCTCCCTGTGAGCTGCGCAACTGATGTGGCTGATTTTCTCCTCCATGCGGTGATCCTACATCATGGTGCCCCACGTCAGCTACTCACTGATAGGGGTCACTGTTTTCTTCCTAAGGTTGTCGACGACCTTCTTCGCTCTTGCTCGATGTCGCACAAGTTCACAACAGCCTACCAACCCCAGAAAAATGGACTCAGCGAGTGTCTCAACTGTATACTCATGGACATGCTTTCCATGTACGTGTCCGATGATCACCCGGATTGAGACTGCACCTTACCCTTCGTGACGTTTGCGTACAATTCGTCGCATCACGATATTACTGGCCATTCTCCGGTTTATCTACTATATGGCCGTGACCCACTCCTGCCTCTTGACTCGCTGCTCCCTTCTGATGCCACTACTACCACGTTCTATGTTCACGACGCCATTGTTCAGGCGGCCACAGCACTTCGCATTGCCAGTGACCGTCTTCTGGCGTTTCAGACTAGCCAGAAGGACCGTTACTACAGTCGTCGTCGGGACGTTCATTTCAGCCCTGCGTCACTTGTCCTGCTTTGGTTGCCCTCTGGTTGCGTCGCCCTTTGCGAAAAACTGCTGCCGCGACACTTTGGGCCATACCGAGTTCTTTGCCAAGTCACCAGCCTCACATATGAGATATCACCTGTGGCTTCGACGTCTTCTACCCCACCAAGAACTGATATCGTACACATTTCGCGACTAGTGTCCTATAATTTGCACACGGATTCGACACCCTAGGAAGCATCGAGACGATGCTTCTGTGCCTGGGGTTAATGTCACGTACGAGTTTGTGCCGCTGTGGACGATTGGACGTTGTGAGGTGAAGAGGAGGTTGAAGTGTCTCGGCGATCGGTAGATGGTGGTACCCGGACTGCTGAGCTACAACCTTGTAACTGCACATATTGTAAATACACATATTTTATTTCCCGGTAACAATATCTTTACCTACGCTTCACGCGTCGTTAGTCTGACCGATAGAACCCCCTGGTATTTCTTCCCTTCTGCTTTTAAGTGAGCAACCGCGGGCGAGCGACAAAAGCCCACGCATGAAAGCAGCGTTTCGACAAGGGGATATGTCATCGTCAGTGAGTCAAAGCCCAGACGAAAACAGATCACTTTGCCGAAACGTCAGGTCCATCTGACGCATGTTTTGTTTGACTGGTGCCTACGCCTTCAAGCCTCCGCTTTCACATGAAATCTTCGTCTTAGTTGCGGTTTAAGTGCTTTAATCTTTTCCTTGACTACCAGTTGACACTCAAAGAGCCGCTTTATTCAAAACCCGAGCTTGCTGCCTGAGAACGAGAACATACCGGAGTAATTGTTCGCCACCAAATTTTACAGCAAGAGTAGGAGAACGATTCAGCCCAATGCTGTCGACCATCAAAGTCGTCGCTTGCAATGCCCGTAGAATGCGTCGACCTCTTGGAATCGCTGATTTAAAGCGGATGGAGGTCTGATCTGCTCAGCAGTCAAGCTAAGCAAGAGGCGTTTTGTGCACTGATGAAAAATAAAGCAGAGAAGAGTAACGTAGCCTAGCCATTACAAGTAGCGGTAACTGTACAACATAGAGCTCGATGTTTTACTGAAAAGAGATAGGCGCAATGGTGCACTGCCACGCATGCTCTTATGCCATACTTAATAGATCAAGCCGGCAAGGTGACTGCTTGTCGCCGCCACATTTCGTTGCGGATGGTAATATAAATCATCGTGTGGAATAGCCGACCTTAAACACCCTTTCCTGGCCAACCTCTCCACTTTTCCTCTCGTTAAATCTTCTCCCTCTGTCTCTTTGCCACCATCATCAGCACTAGGAAAACTTGAAGCAATTTAAATGGGAAAGCGCAGAGCTTTCCTTACTTAGAACAAAACACATACCCTCAGCACGCATAGGCGGAAGCGGCCTCAGATTGCGAATCACGAAGCCTGCGGCTCAGCGACATTTCCGCGCCTGCTGGTGCACGCCTGCAAGCGGCGCCGGGCGCATTGCTGCGGCTTTGTGACGGTGCACTCGGACGAGCGAAAATAGAAGGCGGGGAACTCCGGGCGCAGGTGAACGACCGCCGCCGGCGACCGGCCGGGGCGACACGGAGGTGCGAACGTGGAGAGGCGACCGCGACGGAGAGCAAGCACCGGGTTCCGCACGGCCACCTTGTGCACGCGCATGGGCTTTTCACCCCGCACAGTAGGTTCACTTCCGCCGAGAGCTTAGCGCCACTACTTGAAATCGCGCACCGGCGCATACTTGGACAGCGACTGTGTTCCCTTGCGCAGCTGACACGGCTACATATACAGCTACGTATATCAGCAGTCAGCGGTAAGCACGTTCCCGGTGGTAATCATGCCATGCCTTTTGGCAGATGATGCCGTTGTGCGTTCACCAGACACTTCGTTGTGACACGAGCAGTGCAGCCGCAAGAATCAGTGGGCCTGGATCTGTGCAGGGCCGGCGCACACATTAAGTCTGCAAGCTTCGCAGGCAAGTCCGCACCCATACACTTTCATACAATAATTACTAGAAAGAACTCTGCCACTAGTGTCTATGGGAGCTCAGGTGCGAGCGGGTGAGCCAGCATAGGAACGGTGGTAAGTACATGGATTGGCCTAAAATTCGTCTTTCTCGCTTCGAATGGCTTCGTGACTTTGTAAACTCGTCATTTTCAACAATTTACTGCGTAATAAATGATTAAATAAAATTATTTAAATTGCCCGACGGCAGGCTTCTAACTCAGGGCCTCAAGCACGACCGCCCATTATTGAAACCATTACACAACTGACGCATGCATCAACAAGTGAGATTTGGCGGCCTTGTGAACTTATCGCAGGCAAACCAGTGCCTTAATACGCTTGGCGCGTTTCGATTTGGCCCCCTGATCAAGCTGGGCCGCTGCAATTAGTGGCGATTGCGCGTGTTCGCAGCGTCTTCCACACTTTTAGAAGTATAGATTACTCTGAAAGTTACGACAATAAAGGCACACAAATTGTAATAAATGAATCCACAAGAAAGTCTGAATCCACAAGCGCGGAGATAATACAAATCTACGTACTTCCAGCCATTCCCAAGGTGGTTCAAAATTGCAGCGCCAGGGTTCTTTGTAGTATATTGTAGGAACCTCTATGCTGGCACCTTCACGTCAGCACATAGCCTGCACCCCAGGCGCTTGGGAAAGCCTGCAACAGCATCGCTCCGCTTCTTTGCAGTCAGCGGCCAACACGTTTCCGGAGCTAATCATTCGATGCCTTACGGCAGGTGACCCTGCTGCTGTTACTTCTTAGTCTCTCTAATTGTTTGCGCTGACTGCACAGAAGTGCCTTTTGATTCTGCTGCTTGTTCTAGCCGTTACCATCGGATGCGAAATGTTTAACGTGTTGATTTCGCAAGGAAGGTTACCACCTCGGAAAACCATGCTCTGAGGTAGCTGACAACAGCTACACAAAGACTGAGTACTGTCGAACGTGGAACCTGGTTGTGCCAAAAATGTCAACCGAAAAAAGCACACAGGGAAACATGACACAGACAGCAAAATAAGAAACGTCGACACAGTAATTTGTTGCTGTGAATAAAAAACTAGATTGGCTTGTCGATACAATAGAAATCAGGACCACGAAATTACAGAAATTAATGAGGAAAATCAGACATCCACCCGTTCGTAGCAATTGCTACAAAGGAAATCCATACGGGTTCCTTTGTACAAATTGCTACGAACGGGCGGATATCTGATTTTCCCTCATTAATTACTCCTCGCCATTTTGCGTGTTTCCGCAGAACTACTACGTCAAAATTAGAGGAACTCCTTACATTTAAGGACTCGGTCGGAAAGATTGAGAATGCGGTACAGGAAGTCCAGACTTCAATCGAATTTCTTTCTGCAAATATGACTCGGTATTGGAGACAGTCGGAAACAATCAGACTGAGCGGCGGAATTACGTTCCAAGGTTGGCTCACTACTTTTTACCGTCCAGTTCCAGCCAAACCTGATTGACAAAATAAGTGAGCGAATTAATGGAATGGAACAGTGCAGCAGGAGAAAGAATATACAGATTCATGGGCTTCCCACCAAACCAAAGAAGAGTTTGCAATCATTCCTCAATGACCTTGCACAAAAACTTGAGATGTCGAACTTTGCAGTATCTCAAGTCGCTGCTATTCACCGTCCTTCCAGTAAGGACTGTACTGCACCAGACATTCTTGTCTAGATATGCTCCGCTGGAGAGAAGGAATAATGGGCTCGATCACGTAAAAACCTGCCTGGATTAGTTAAGGATGATTTTCCACGGTCGTTTTTTAACGACAACCTCACACGAGTCAATCGTGACCTGTTCTGTCTAGCTCGCACAAAGGAAAGGAAAAGTCCTTCAAGTACGTCTGGACAACAAATGGCAAGGTTTTTTCAAGGAAAGCAGGTGGTGCTCCATTCGTTAGAATGAATAGAAAACCGGACATAGAAAGGCTTTTCTAATTATGGGTAGTAGCATTTTCAAGGTTTGCAATGGCTCTTCAGAAATTTCTTGGTTCTTTTCTTTGTACGGGTAACGATGCTTTCCATGTTACCCTCCTAAACATCAGAAACATTTGCAAGCACTGGGACGATTTAGTAGCCATTCTGTCTTCTCATCCATTGCTTTTTGATGTCATCGTACCCACCGAGATAAACATTTCACCCGATTTAATTCCTCGTTCTGCTTAAACAGACATTCTAAATTTTTCGTCCAGTCGGGAAAGGTGGGGGAATAGCTGTATTCGTAAAAAATACGTGATCAGTTTCCAAACAAAATTTGCCTTTAGACCATGCGGAAGCTGTTACTCGGCGCTTATATAATCCTCGGTTTTCAGTGTCCTTGCTTTCCGTATATAGCCTCACATGTGGCAACAGGCGTATTTTTGTCGCAGAATATACGCGTCGGACGTTGTAACGGCAAAAAGATTTTTGAACCACCCATACCCTGGCCTTCCATGTGGCGCAAGGAAGCTGCTGAACTGATTGACTGTTTGAAATGAAAATACGTAGAAAAACGTAAAGTACGAAATACAGACAGCCAAACTACTGACATGATAGTGTGGGATTGTAATTTCACTACATGAGAAAACATAATTTTGTTGCCCAAAAACTCAAAGAAATACCTTTTCTAGCGTTTCTGCCAACATATACTCCGTTTCATACATCAGGTGCAACGCTGTGGAAGCTACGCAAGTAGTGCGGTCTCCAAATTTTATCACTCAGCCCGTTCCATCTATGCTTCGCTGGGCGTTCGCTCGCGGCATTTGTTCGCGCTAGCATGCACGTGAAGCTGCCGCGACGGGAGGTAAATAAAAACAACGCAAAGAAAATTGATATAAAACCACGTGTTAGCAGCCGAACGAAGGCATGGTTTGATTGCTTCTAAGAGTAAATTCTTATTTTCATTCAGATCTGACCTTATATAAACAACATTTTCACTGCAGAAGAGCACGCATTCCGGCTGTTTGGTTAATGATTACGAGCAGTAAAGCAGTTCTAAACAACAGGACGAGGAGAGGGACACATACTACAGCGCTGACTAACAACAAAGTGTCTTTGTTCTTTCAGTCAGCACATATATACTCTGCCGGTATCTCAAAGCATACAATAAACAGAATTCAGCATGCGCAGGGGAGAAAAATGAAATTAATGCTATAGGAAGGCAATCTCCTTCGGAAGAAGAGAAATACAGGGAAGGCTTACACATGCTTCGCCGCTAACATGACTGTCGAAAGCTTCGCAAATAAGAAGTGCGCGGCAATCGCGGTATGAAGGTATGAAGAAACAATGCGACGCCATATCCGTTAAAAGCAGAAGTGACATCATTCTGTTTTCGAATGCACGAAATTCGTTTTGTTGGCCTGCCTTTGGAGCTATGTATTCGAATGTCCCTCCATTCGACTTGATGGGCGTTTAGAGCTTTCACCGCGGAAACCGATGCAGGAAAAGGCCAGCCATACGGTTGTCGAAATCGCACCCCTGCACAGAACATACCTTCTTTACAGGTTGACGAAAGCTTTAGGTGCAGAGTGGTGATCCTGTCGTCGGATACCAAGCCTGCCGCCCAGCGCAGTCGCACGAAAGCAACTACACAATTGTCTGATGGTCGTAACTCACTACTTTTGACTGAACAGGTTAAGAAGCGAGGAAGCTACCCACGTCACGAAATTCAGACAAACTTCGACAAGCAAGAAAGCACCACGTGTGAGAGGGGCGTATTCCAAAAGGTGAACTTTACGAGCCCATCTTTCTGCACATTTCAAGATGTGCATTGCATCGCGAGTGATAGCGGCGTCCACGCCCCCTGTAACGATGGGCGTTGAAAAGAAATGCATTTGTTTATAATAATACTAAAACTAAATAAAGTTGCATTTTCTTAACTCGTCACGAGCATATAAAGTTGATCAGGAATTTTATTTTCGTTGAATGAATCTAACTGTCTCGCTTGAATTAAAAAACGCTTTTTCCTTTCCCAATGTTTGTTCCCTCCAAACATAGTCACGCTTCAATCGCTGCTCCCATAACCACCCTTGCTGATGTCGGTGACAATTTTCTTCACATGAAAGTGGTCAACGTGTCTTGATCCCTCTTTCGCGAACAGACGCTGCGGCTAGGCTGTAACTGACGTCCCGTGAAGGTACTTTGCCTCTGTGGGACTCGAACGCTTTCACCATGTGTCGTTTGCGTTCGTTGTCTCCGGACATACGGATGCACCTACCGCTTGGGTTAACACGGCGTGAACAGGCCATGCTCTACCGTCTGCGGCTATGCGTTGCATTTACGAACTCGTATGCTTTCCTTATTGGAATGGCCAACAGCCCACATGCTCCACACGCAACATCGATGAGACGCTCGCACATATTGTCTGTGTCTGCCCGAGATATAGTGCTCAGAGGCAAGTGCTGTGCAGAGTACTGGACCAGTTGGACGATCGTCTGCTATCAGAACTGAAAGTTTTAGGTCCGTACTCTCACAGAACCTCCAGGCCTTACTCGTGTTATTAAGGTTCCTGCGGTTTGCAGGGCTTCACGATATACTGCAAGAACGCCACCCCCTACCGCTGTATAGTGTACGCGGTTTGATCGTGCTCGTGTCTATTTCTTTCCATCTCCCCCTTCCGCTCGCTATCTCTTTTTATCCCCCTTCAACCTTCCCCCCGTGAAGGGTAGCCAACCGAAACTGCCTCTGGTTAACCTCCCTGCCTTCCTATGCATCCTTTTCTCTCTTTCTCTATCGGTTACTATTTCTACTGAACCGCTTTTCGGCCGAAGCTTTGCGAGCTATTTGGATCGACCTCGGCAGTATTTTGACAGGTAGGTAACACCTTTAAAAGACGGCTTGCAGCCGCATTAATTGCAATGCAGTAATGACAGACTATCTGGGGGCACGCCACCGCAAATATGCTGGCCACGAGAATGCCCTTTTTCATGCAGGCCGCACTATTATGGATCGCCAAGTCAACGCCATTCTGCTGTCGAAGCAGCTGCTGCGACCAGGACTATCATTGGCACGTTTGGCGACAAACCAACAGCACAGACAACGTAAGCGACGCCGAGCCGTACCCGCTGCCTTCGACCTTTTGCACATCTCGCAATCAAGTACTACGCTCTGCGCAGCCGCTTCGGATGGACTACGACTACCGCCCCCATGCTGCAATCACTTGGGGCACGCCACAGCAACTATGCTGGTCACAAGACTGCCCTTTTTCATGCAGATTGGTTACTTGACGAATACTAATTGCATTCGCTCTGATAATCCATTTCTGCTTGCGGTGTCGTGGCTCGCTAACGCCATTGATTGCTTTGGAAAAGCATTGTTCCTATCTTGTCACCAATGTAACAACGCCTACGTCGTATGCCTTCTATTAGTGTTGCCTGGGGACATGGAATTAACCCCAGGACCTGATGGGAATAGTAATCCTCAGCCGTCTCCTGGGTCCATCGCTATGGTCATATCCCGCATTGAATGCCCTCAGAACGCTGTGTTAAGTGAACTAGCGCTGATTCGCACTGCTCAGTCGAAGGTGGAGTATTTAATTTCTAGCCTTTCCTCGCGAGTCGACGCCTTAGAAAAAATTGCCACCCGCCGTGCTTGCTCAGTGGCTATGGTGTTGGGCTGCTGAGCACGAGGTCGCGGGATCGAATCCCGGCCACGGCGGCGGCATTTCGATGGGGGCGAAACGCAAAAACACCCGTGTATTTAGATTTAGGTACACGTTAAATAACCCCAGGTGGTCGAAATTTCTGGAGTCCTCCACTACGGCGCGCTTCATAATCAGAAAGTGGTTTTCGCGCGTAAAACCCCATAATTTAATTTAGAAAAAATTGCGGAAACAAATCAGTTAAGTTGCGCAAGCTCTCTAGCCGATCTTGATATGGGTAAACGTTCCTCATATATTAAACTATTTTCGAACACATGCGATGACGCCGAGAATCGTCTGCGCCGCTCAAACGTAATGCCATTTGGGATCACCGATAAGCAAAGTGAAACGTGGTGCCAGTCTGAATCACATATCATTTCATTTTGCTCCCAGGCGGTCGGTATCACCATTAGTAGCCATAATATTGAACGTGCCCACACACATGGTCGCTTCATGCCAGGAAAGAACCGCCCGACAACTGTCAGGTTCATGAAATTCTAAGACAAAGGGGAAATTCTGTCTGCCATTTCAAAGGTAAAAAACTCGACGTTTTCCGTCCGCGAAGATTATTCTGCGCGTGTGCGCTTGGCAACGAAGACAATTTTTTCGTATGGTCATCAAAGTACTGCTTTTTTCAAAATTCGTTTTTATAAGCTTATATATTATGAACAACAAACAGTTTGTGTACAATGCTGGAACTGATTCTGTGGTAGAGTTAAGTTCATAGCGCTCGCCGCATGCACCTTTGGTGCACCACCATTTGTGAATTCCTAAGCGCGCAAACCCTGCCCCAAGTAACAAATCAGTGTCAGTTTTACTAACCAATATCCGAAGCTATTTCCCAAAGAAAGACGCTGTCGAATCTATATTGCATGACAACAGCATCGATATCGCCATCTTTACCGAAACTTGGCTCATACCTGATATACAGGATGACGAGCTTTTCCACCATCAGCAGTCTTTCGCTTTTTTCCGGCGTGACTTTTGTGGTCGCAGGGGACGGAGCGTGATAGGTCTTGTTAAGTGCGCCCTGGTTTCTTCTCCTGTTGAAATCAACAGTAAAAGCGAAATCATTTGTGTGAACATTTCATTGGCCCATCGCGCAACTATTACCTGATATTACCTGCTACCGGCCACCTAATTCTGATGACTCCTTCATTCACGACCTAAGTATCTCATGATTTGCGGCGATTTTAAGTTTCTAGACATTGATTGGGACAACCTAACTGCATCTCCACGTCATTCCAGAAATCTTTTTTATCTTATTCTTTCTTTCAACCTCACTCAAGCTGTCGGAATACAAACTCGTGGTAGTAACACCCTTGATCTTGTCGTTGTGTCAAATCCTGAGCTAATTCAGTCATTGCCATCCATCGACGGTCATAGCAATAATAAGTTAGTGTTGTTGAATCTCAATATTTCAATTCTATTGCTGCAATCTTCAGTAAAGTGCATTAGTGACTACAGCAAAGCAGATTTTTCCAACATCAATGAGGAAGTGGTCGAATTTCTCCAACGCTTTGAACAATCAGCTCCTAATAAGCCTATTGATTAAAGCTGGCCTTCCTATAAAGAAAAAATTATCTCTCTAACAGAATCCCATGTACTCCTTTTGATTGGCGGTGATGCCGGGAAACCGTGGTTTTCAAATTCTTTCAAAAGTATGTAACAAGAAAAAGCGGTTCGGGGAAGCCAAGAGCTCCAATTCAGCACTAAAATAGGAAAAGTAAATAGAGTGTCTGCATAATTATACGAAGTTACTGAGGCGCACGAAACGACACTTCTACAACGAGGACTTACTTGACATCTTCCGAAATAACCCAACAAAGTTTGGGACTTTGCTATTTTGACTTTGTTCGCTGCCTATTTCTTACGTAGGTATGTTACTTTCAGAATGTCCGCTGCATTCGCTCTGATGATCGATTCTTACTGCGGCTCCCTTGCCCACACCATTCTCTCAGATGCTTTGCTTATATTTCTTTGTACTCGCAGCTCGCTGTTTGTATTGGTAGATTGTTGCAAAGTGGTGACGTTGAAAGCAATCCTGGTCCTCGCTGCCAAAAAATGCGAGCCTTTCCCAAGGTTTTGACGATAAACCATCGGTGTCTGAAATGCTCGCTGAGCTCTTTAACGGACAGAAAAGATTAGCTGAGGATATCGCCGAAATTAAAAACTTTCAACAATCTGTTAATACACGTTTTGACACTATCGAATCGCGTCTGGCCGCTCTGGAGTGCACACATAAGCCTGCCGTCCCAAGCGGCAGCCTTAACAGTGAACTCGCGCGTCTAACAAACGAAATTCACAACCTTTCAACTAAAAATGGTGAATTAGAAAACTGTGCTCGAAGGAACAATTTAATTTTACACGGTCTGCCAGAATCCTCCCGTGAAGATAACGAGCGCCTGTCCCCAGAGATTGCAAAATGGTTTGAGGATAAACTTAAAATGAGCTGTCCTCAAATAGAAAGATGCCATCGTCTTGGAAGGCCTTCACGTGACCGTCCGCGACCCGTGATTATGAAACGTCTTGACTATCGGGAGAAAGCTTCGGTTTTAAAAAGTGGTCACAAGCTAAAGGAAACTGATTACCGTATTTCGGAAGATTTTTCCGTATGTGTCCGGAATATCCGCAAAAAAACTTTGGGAAGTGTCCGAGAGCTTTAGGAACAACGGGTGCACCGTCCGCATACGGTTTGACCACATATTTATCGATAGAGTTCGCTATAACTGGAACAGCGCTTCTAATACACTAGAGAAAAGTACATCGTAACACAGCACTAAATAGCGAGAAGAAAGGGGGTTAACCGAGGGGCCCGATTTTTATTAGCCATATGAAAAGAAGCCATCAAACACTGACACCAAGGACAACATAAGGGAAAATACTTGTGCTTAATCAATGAAATTAAGAAACTATAAATTATTGGAAATTAAAGTGGATGAAAAAATAACTTGCCGCAGGTGGGAAGCGAACCCACAACCTTCGCATTTCGCATTTCGAAGCACAAGTATTTTCGCCTATGTTATCCTTGGTGTCAGTGTTTGTTGGCTTCTTATCATATGGCTAGTAAAAATCGGGCCCCTCGGTTAACACCCTTTCTTCTCGTTCATTACACAACGAGGGTCTCGAATCCGGCTACATTGATGCCTTCAGGTAGTATATGTGGGTTTATTGACCAGTTGCCTTCACCCAAAATGATCACGTTCTCGTGACGCCTGCGGCAAAAAAGACGTTCCACGTGCGCCGCCAAGGTCTGTGAGTGGTGGCGCTGGCTAACACTCCCAGGGTTCTACTAGGGCACATAAATACCCAAGAAAAGTGGATGGGGAAACAACGTCGCAGTAGCTCAATTGGTAGAGCATCGCACACGAAATGCGAAGGTTGTGGGTTCGGTTCCCACCTGCGGCAAGTTGTTTTTTCATCCACTTTAATTTCCAATTATTTATAGTTTCTTAATTTCATTGATTAAGCACAAGTATTTTCCCCTATGTTGTCCTTGGTGTCAGTGTTTGTTGGCTTCTTATCATAGCACTAAATAGCGTCACACCTGTCTCTCCGCCTTGACTCCTGCGTCGCAAAACCAATGACCTCCAAGTTTTAAATATTAACGCAAGAAGCCTTCTCAATAGATTTTCCGACTTCATCTCTCTAGTAACTGCTCATTCCCCGCATATTATAGGCATTACGGAAACGTGGCTACATGACGGCATATACGACTCCGAAGTTGCGTTAAGTGGATACACGTTGGTAAGAGTTGACAGACCCAATGGTAGAGGCGGCGGTGTCACCCTCTATATACAGTCCCACCTGAAATTTTCACTTCTTGAAACCCCATGTGAAATTGAATTGCTTTTGTGCAAGATTCATTTGGAAAGGTCATCCGTGCTAATTGGAGTGTTTTACCGGCCTCCTGGCTCTTGTGGTGATCAGTTCGGTTTTCTTATCGACATTTTGCATGATTTGAAATCGTCAAATATAATACTTGTGGGAGCTTTTAATGCACCTGGCATTCACTGGCCCTCTCTCACCATTACCGACTCCAACGTGTCAATCTCAAGAAAATTATTGTGCCTTTCCCTATCACTCGGTCTTAAGCAGATTGTCAGCGAGAACACCAGGGAAACGGCTGCCCTAGCTTTAGCTTTTCTTGGCTCAAGTCTTTTCGAAAATGGCTTCCAGTGCTGCGTTACTGACGGCATTTCTGACCACAAAGCCGTACTGTTCTCGATTTGCTGTATTGTTCCCAAACCGCGGATTGAGTGCTGCACTTTTCGCGATTTTAGCCGCGCCAACGATGCTGCAATTACCGACACACTTAGCGAATCGTTTGAGAAGTTTCATGAAATATCTTTGAACATTGATGTCGATATTGCCTAGGTTTTTTTGAGAATATTATTGAAACATGTATTAATCAGCTTGTTCCCCTGAAAACACAAAAGAAAAATATGAATTCACCGTAGATGACAAGAGCACTACTGCATTTATCGCATCGTGTTTCGCGATTGCGCAAGTCTAAAAGAAATGGTAATACTGACAAAATTGCAGAGTTCAATGATGCCAAGAAGGAACATTGCCATAAACTAACATCTGCCAAGGATTTCTACCATGCTGTTACTTTGCCGAAATTGATGAAAACAAACCTTCCTATTTTCTGGAAATCGATAATGCCAAGTAACAGCACAACTCACAGTTTAGTTGTTAAGGACGTTGCAGTTTCAGATTAACTCACGATTGCTTCCGCTTTTAACACCGATTTCCATTCCGTGTTCACACAGGATAACTCTTCACTTCCACGTTTTAACTGTGACCCATACCCCCCTATTGAAGACATCGTCGTCTCTAGTTCAGGTGTTGTGAACACGATCCTCCATTTAGATACTAGAAAGAGCTGCGGCCCAGATGACATACCCAATTGCTTCCTCGTTCGCTACTCCCTTTGGACGAGCAGATACCTCTCCGTTACCTTCCGTAAATCATTATCCACCTCCACTGTTTCCCAATCCTGGAAGCTTGCTACGGTCATTTCGATACAAAAATCCGGTAACGCTCAACCTCTGCAGAACTAGACCCGTTTCATTAACTGCCCGCTCATGCAAGTTACTCGAACATTTAATTTTTAAACACATCACGGAATTACTTTAAAGCCACAATATCCTATCCAATTACCAACATGGTTTCCGTCGCGGATATAGCACCACTACCAAACTAATCGAATTCACGCACGATATTTGTCAGGAATTGGATTTAGGCGGACAGATTGACGGAATTTTTGTTGACTTATCCAAAGCTTTCGACACCGTCCCATACCCGAAACTCCTCTACAAGCCTAACTCCATTCTAAATAACCCTTCTCAGGTTGGTTGCATACATAACTTCCTAACCCAGCGTTCTCAGTCTGTGCACTTTAACGGCTCTATTTCCTCTGCTGTCAGTGCTTCATCCGGCGTCCCACAAGGTTCCGTTTTAGGTTAGGTTGCCACATGGCGCCACATGGCAACCTATGTGGCAACCATACTGCCACATGGCGTGGCACAGCAAGAGGACTGAAGAGGAAGAGAACGAGGTTTGGCTCGGCATCGCGCGTCGCGGTTACATTTCGTGAAGTACAAACGTCTGGATCCCCATTCAGCGTGTATACTTCAGCAGGGTATACGCGAGAATTTGGGGGACGTGCTGGGTACTATCAGCGTCAAATGAAAGTTGAGCAGCGGAGCGCGTGGCCCAAGCATAAGTGAAGATATAGTGTGCGCCGTCCAGTCATCACCGTTGATAGGCGCGCACATCCAGTTTCTCCGCACTGCGCGATCCCCCTCTAGTGAAATTTCGCTTCTGATCTGGTTCTTGCATTTGAAAGGGAGCAAATAAAAAAATAAAAATGAAGCTAAAATATTGCAGTTTACGGCGAATCTTGTCGCACAGATTGCCGAAACCATAAGTGCTGTCGGCGAGCACAGTGGTGCGCGTCGTGCAGTTTGCACCGTCATCGCAAGGTAGATTCGCCCGCGTGGCGCGGGCGATGACGGTGCAAGCTGCACCACGGGCTTAAATATGAAGATGTTTTTTGCACAACCCATCGAAGGAGAACTGCCTATCATCCGCAGACAAACAGCTTGACCGAACGACTGAACGAAACGATGACTGACATGCTGTCTATGTGCGTAGACGTACAGCACAATACGTGGGACGAGATACTGAAATGGATACTGAAGCGAGATACTCCCATACGTAACGTTTGCCTATAACACGGTTACGGAAGAAACAACACGTTCCACGCCGTTTTACCTCGTTTACGGCCGTGAAGTGCAGACTATGTTAGAAGCAATGCTGCCATGCAACAGCTTCGATCACCTCGATCTCGCCCAAGATGCTGAACTCTTTGTGTAGCGCACGGAAGAAGCCCGTCAGCTTGCCCGAGTGCACCAAGAAACAACAGAGCATCGATGCGCAACGTTACAATCTCAGCCATAGACAAGTCGAGTTCCAACCTGGCGATCAAGTTTTGCTCTGGACTCCCGTGCGTCGAAAAGGACTATCCGAGAAGCTTTTGAGTCGCTACTTCGGACCGTACAAAGTGTTGCAGTGAATTAGTGACGTGAATTACGATGTCCTTCCTGATGGAAGCCAGCCACGCCGACGTCGACAACCGCAATCTGAGATTGTGCATGTTGTGCGGTTGAAACCGCACCATAGCCCCTAAATGTCGACGTTTTCAGCCGCTTAGGTTAGTTTTTGTTGTCGCTCAGTGCCTTGGGACTATATCGCGCACCAGAGTGATTGTGACTATAGCTTGCGTGTTCGTCCTAGGCCATCTCGGCGCTCTCACATGAAGCCTATGTATGTTTTCATTCTTTATTCTTATTTCTTTTTTTGATCAGGGGGTAGCGCCACATGGTGTGGCGCACTGAAGAGGAAGAGAACGAGGTTCGGCTGGGCATCGCGCGTGAGCGGTTACATTTCGTGAAGCACAAACGTCTGGATCCCCATTCAGCGTGTATACTTCAGCAGGGTATACGCGGCTATATATTAATGATTTACCGCATTGCGTGTCCTTTAATGTTCGTCTTTACGCTGGTGATTGCGTCCTCTATGATAGTATTGACACACCAATGGATCGTGATTTGCTTAATGACTCCTTTGCAAAATTTTGTAGGTGGTGCAAGGAATGGCAAATGAACATTCATTTCGTTAAAACTGTTTCCGTGTCCTTCTCCAGACGCCCATCTCCATCACTTTTTACGTACACTTTCCATGGTCGAGATTTAAAAAGAGTAACTGAATTTAAATACCTTGGTCTTCATTTCTCCCATGACATGTCATGGTCGAAACACATTGACATCATATGTAACAAAGCTTTTAGACGTCTCGGTTAGCTCCATCGTTCATTGCGTAAGGCTCCAAAGGATACCAAACTGATGACGTATAAAGCACTTATCCGCCGCATTCTTGATTATGGCTGCATCATATGGAATCCTCATAAGGAATCCGATATTAAAAAGTTCGAATCAGTCCAAAAGAAATCAGTGCGCTTCATTTTTCGCGACTATAGCCGAGATTTTTCCGCTTCTTCCCATTATATAGCTTCAGGTGTTACCGTTCTTTCATCTCGCCGCCGCTTAGAATGCATGAAATTTTTACACACGCTGATTCATTGTGAGTGCATTGTCACACTAATTAATTTATTTGAACTTTAGTCCATCTTCTATCCCTAGGAGTTCTCATAATCTCAACTTCATCCCTTTCTTTTGCCGAACGGAGATGTTCAAGCACAGCTTCCTTTCATTGGCCATTGAACTCTGGAATTCACTGCCGGGAAGCATCCGCTCTTTACCTACGCAATAATTTTTGAAAACAATTACCAATACTTGATATTCATATTTTTTGTGCCTGCATCTCGTTTTCTTGCTTTCCTTGTTTTTTCTTCACTACCCACTCCTGCAATAGCCTCACCGAGGCTGCAGTATGTATAAATAAATAAATAAATAAATAAATAAATAAACCACCAACCCTAGTGGCTCACATAACATCTCTTATTATATCAGGATGGTTCTGTCGTTCCGAAGGAGCTTTGTTCTCACGTTTTGAATGCGTAGTTCACGTCCGTTTTCACCTAGGAACTAGCTGCTAATATTCCTATATCACTCAGCCCAAATTTATCTCAAACGCCACCAGTTAGTATCTGGGCAGAAGGAATCTGTAAAATAATTGATCATTTAAAGATATCCAGTGCCCCTGGGCCTGACAACATATCTCCTCAAAACCTTCAAGGCACAAAAGAAATATCCAGTCGCGTACTGCAAATCATTTTCACGCAGTCTATTTCCAGTGGCGAAATTCCGTCCGAGTGGAAGGTAAGCAGAGTGGTTAAGGCAGGAAACCACTCCGATCCGTCAAACTATCGTCCTATTTCGTTAACATGGATTGCATGCAAACTTATTGAACATATAATTTACTCCCAAGTGGCAAAGCACCTGGATAATAATTCCTTTTTCTTTTCAAACCAACACGGATTTCGGTCGGGCTTTTCGTACAAATCTCAACTTTTTGGATTCACAATAACCTGCACAAACCTAGACTCATTCTTTCAAACTGACGTCATTTACCTTGTTTTTTCTTAGGCTTTTGACTGTGTTCCTCACCAGCGGCTCATGACTACACTTTCTTGCATTTCACTAAACCCGCTGATACTTTCATAGATTCACTGCTTTTTAACTAATCGTTCGCAGTGCACCGTCATCGAAAGTCATCCTTCTGCCCCTACTAACGTTATCTCCTGAGTCCCTCAGGACTCTGTTCTTGGCCCGCTTCTGTTCCTAATCTTTATCAATGACCTTCCTGCTGGAATTTCATCATCCATTCTTCTGTTTGAGGATGATTGCATCCTCTACCGACCTATCTGAACCATGAACGATCGGTCATTGCGGCAGGATGATTTAACCTTGATCCAAAATTTGTGTTCGACGTAGCTCATGCAGTTAAATGTATTAAAATGTAAGTTTATGCACGTGTCTCGTGAAAGATCTAACCTACACTTAACATAGACGCTAAACGCTACCGCGCTATCACAAGGGGAATGTTATAGGTATCTAGGCCTAGAAATAAGTAATCTAAGCTGGTCAAAGCACATCACGTCGCTCACTGCAGGCATTTGCAAATCACTAGGTTTCATTAGACGATCACTCACGCTTGCTTCGCCCACGGTTAGACTAATCGCATACGAAACTTTCATGCGTACGAAAGTTGAATACGCACCCCCTATCTGGAACCCCCATCAAGAGTGCCTAATCCAGGCGTTAGATGCAATACAATATCGAGCTGCTCATTTTGTAAGATCCAAATATGATTCTCGGTTGAGCATTACTAACATCAAAGCTTCGATTGGTCTAACCCCCCTGGCTCCCGTCGCAAGATAGCAAGTGTCTGCCTTTTTTATAAGCTTTATTATTATTTTCCTCATTTGCGCGAGAGGCTAACTCTGCCGCTCATGAGATGATCACGACGTCTGTTTAATTGACGCAGTGTTCAACGCATTCATCGTTCAACTAACGCTTTCAATAAATCATTTCTGCCGACTGCCATATCGGATTGGAATTCACTTCCTGACGCTATCGTCAGTGAAACGAATTCTGTAGAATTTAAACTGTTATTTTTTTATTCGAAAGCATGCCCTTAGGCAAAATACAAGAGACGTTAAAAATACACAAACAGATTCGACTCGTGCAAAACATTAAGGAGTGAGCGATGATGTAGTCCATGAATCCAATGTTGAAGGTCGGGTGGGCGGCCAGGCCGAAGGCCTGTTGCCCGGAGCTGGCGGAGACGGCTTAGAGGAAGTCCTGGGCATGTCCATAATAGCTGTGCCACTGCCACATTTTGGATGTCTCTGTTGCAAATTGGGCAGGTTGGGCCGTAAGGACCATGGTACTGTTGTGGCCAGAGAGCGGTCACAGACAGGGTGAGCGCGACCCCGACACGTAGCCTGCTTAACGTAACCTCCTCTCAGCGGATTAACCCACCAGGAAGGTCTGACCCACACGGAGGCATGAGAGCTCGTGTGGTACGTCGGAGGTTTTCCTTTTCCCAGGTCAGTCATCCACAGGCATCTTCAGGAAAATGTGGAAGTGGGTACGTTGTAATCTGTGGCTGGGCTGCCATATCTGCTTCAAGGAGACCCGGCAGGGCTGCTTGAGGCACCCACTGGCCGCGTATGAGGATATTCGTAGTGGCAGCAAGACGGTGATTGCTATCTGACAATAGAGTGGACCGAGATACCCTACGTATGTCGTGGATCGCTTGAGTAGAGTCTGTGCAAATGATGAGTTGAGAGTATCGAGCATCTTGAACAGCAGGTAGCAATGCGACCAAGCCGTCTCGTATGGCAGCAAGCTCGGCAAGGTAGGCTGATGGTGCAGGATCGGCAACATACGAGCACGTCTGGCCTGCCTCTGGTATCAATGGACACACGAGAGCTGTGTGAATCATGGTGCCATTAACACTGGCATTAGTGTATGCTACAAGAGTCGCATCGTCTTGATTGTCATCGGCGCGATGAACGCGGGAAACATGGGCATTCGCCTGACGAGGAACCGGGCTATACAGACGACCAAGTGGCTTATTGTCACTTAATTGTACCCTTTTCCACGGAGCTACATAGGGTCTCGTAGATGCTGGATTGTATATTTCGTGTTCCATGTACCGGGCCAGTGAAGCAGCCGAGCCGAAATATGATGGCTTTAGGGCACGCGCGCATCGACGTTGGTGTATGAGTTCGTCGATAGTGTTGAGTTGGGACTCGGCCTGTATGGTTGGCAACGGAGTGAGACGTGGTAGTCCCGTTATGGCCCACATGACTTCGTTATTAATGGCCTCAAGTCGAGCCCATTGTGCCTTCGTGAGATGATGAAACTGGGCTCTGTAGACGAGTCGTGGTTGCAATACCAAACGGACAAGAAGGCGAGCCATGTTGGTGCTCGCTCCGCCAGATTTCTTCGCAATCCGACGTATCAACTATATCGTTTCTGCGGCCTGTTGCTTTGCATTCTGGACTCAAGGTCCCGCAGATCCGGAAGAATTCATTTCAAGGCCGAGTACACGGAGAGTTGAAGCTTCGTGTAATGACTGCTGATTCAGAGTTAACTGAAGAGGCCGGAGTGCCAGTAGACGGCGCCCATACTTGTTCGCTACTGACATGTACGTCGTCTTGACCTTGGAAACGTCAAGGCCTATCTGAGCACACCAGTTGTACGTCACGCTTAGGGCCTTTTGGAGCGCTTGTTCTTGGTGGCAGATTTCAGGATCAACTGACCAGACAGTGGTGTCATCTGCGTACATTATGTACTGTGCGTTATATATCGTGGCTAGCTTCTAGGCTAGTGGAAGGAGAGCAATATTGAAAAGGACTGGTGCAAGCACAGATCCTTATGGGACACCCCGATGTGCGACGAACTGACCTGCTGCTTGCCCAGCCAGGCAAATGGAGACGGTGTGAGCGCACAGGAAGGCTTCGACGAATCTGCAGACATGGCTAGGGAACGGAAGCCAATGGAGAATTGCGACAATTGCTTCGTGACTCACATGGTCGTAAGCTTTACGAATATCCATTGCCAGAATCGTGGGAATTCTTCGGGAGTGGCCTGCGATAAGAACCATAGAAGATAGGTACGCAAGGCGATCCTCTGCGCCTAGACGAGCACGAAACCCGATTTGACCAGGATGATACCATGAGTACCGCTCGAGCCATTATGTAATACGTGTCGCGAGCATACGCTCCATTAGCTTGCCTAACGTTGAGGTTTGTGCTATTGGGCGCATATGAGCGATATTATCTTGGCGTTTTCCAGGTTTGGGAATAGGGACAATTTCTGCATGTCGCCAAGAATCGGGAATAACTCCTGTAGCCCAAGCTTCGTTTATGGCCCCCAACAGCACCTCGAGAACCTTGCCTTCCGTGTTTTTTAAAAGTTCATACGGCATGCCATCTGGTCCTGGTGCCTTGCATGGCTTCGACAATTCTATTGCCGCTAAAAAATTCCGCCATAGTGAAGACAGATTGTATACCCTCGATGTCAGAAAGCATAGGCGGCGTGCCTGCGTCCGCGGGAAGGCAGTTTTGAGCAACGAAGGGAGGCGGTGCTGTGTCCAAAGCCTGAAAAAATGTGTGGGCGACAGTTTCTGCGAATACTGCTGGTGTCTCGCCCGATGCTAACAGGGCACAGGCAGCGGGCTCTGGAGGGCGCCGACCACGTTCCATTACTCGGAAGGTGCGCAAAATGGAGGCATTCGACGACAAAGGTCCGAGAGAAGAGCACCAGTCCATCCAGCGGCCACGTTCTACGCGGTGTTCATGGCGCCGTGCTACTGCAGTAAGGCGTTGGGCCCCTAAGCGAAGGGTATTTGATGCAGGGTCACGTTGTGATGCAAGTTCTGCTTGGCGGCATGACGCCCAGAGACGCAGGAGTTGCAAATCAGGAGTGGTTCGTGATTCATCAAACCACAACCTACGTGTCGCCTCAACTAATGCCGCCTTAAGACAATAGGACGGGTCCAGCATGAAGTTGGATACATCGCTTTCTGATACCGCCCTGTATCGATCCCAGTCCACCACTCGACATAGTCGGCGGAGGCAGCCTGTTCCGCCCGAAGATAAGCCAAGGTAAATCGGATGGTGGTCGCTACCCCAGCAGTTGGGTTCACATGACCACGAGACGGTTGTCCTTCCTAACCACCAAGATAAGTCCGGTGAGTGTGGCGGCACGCGAGGGTGGTCACGCCGACGAGTAGGCATTGACACATTATTAAGCAGAGTGAACTGGGCGTCCATAATTGTGTAAACTGTTATTATTAAACCAGTTTTGTCCACAGCCCCAGTAGTAAACCCTTTTATCTGCTTTTTTTTATTTTCACTTGTTTACCAGCTTTTGCAATCTGTAATTATGTGTTTTATCTTTGTGACCTGTGGTTGCCATTTGTCACCCCCCCCAAGCTTATTTTGTGCGCCATTAGGGGCCCTTACGGGTAAAAAAATGATGATGATCTCTGGCTTGTTTTTGAACTTTGAGTGTTCGCGCATGCGATGATTGACACACCGCTGCGTTTGACTGGCACAAAAACGCTTGCATGAAAGAGGAATCTTATAAACCACACATTCACAACAGTCACCAATATGTAGTTTTTTACAACTTTTTTTGTTGTTGTCGGTCACCCGATTGACTTGATGGCACGGGCTACCTAACTTATTTGTGGCAGTGAACAGCAACCTGACCCCTGCCCTGCTGACACCCAACCTAACACCTGTCCTGCCTCCGTCATGCAAGCGATTTTATATCGGTCAAACGGGGCGGTGCATCAATGTCCACATGCGCGAACACTCAAAGTTCAAAAACGAAGTAGAGATAGTCAGTTATCGCTGCATTGCAATGAACGCGGCTCTAAAGATATTACCTACCTGTCAAAATACCGCGATGACCGCGCACGTCTTATTTTCGAAGCTTTCCACATTCGTGTTAGCGGCGAAGCATGTGTAACCCTTCCCTCTATTTCTCTCTTTCCGAAGAAGATTGCCTTCCTATCGCATTAATTGCATTTTTCTCCTCTGCGCATGCTGAATTCTGTTGATTCTGTGCTTTGAGATAGCCGCAGAGTGTATATATGCCGACTTAAAGAAGAAAAACACTTGCTTGTTAGTCAGCGCTGTTGTATGTGTCCCTCTACTCGCCCGGTTGTTTAGCGCTGTTTTGCTGCTCATAACAGTTTCACCAAAATCCTTCGAAAATACCGAACTGTTTCTAAGTGCGAAAGCAGCCGGTGCAAGAAGTATCTCTAGTCACCTCAGCGTTGCACCTGATCTATGAAATGGAGATCGACCACGGCGTCCGCCATTTGCCCGCACCGGTGCGTGAGTATCTCGGGGGCCACAGAGCGGCGCACCTGGTTTCTTGTAATACCTCCAGATGGCGCTCGCCTCTACCGCATCTACCTGGCCCGGTCTTGGATTTTGTGGCGGATGGACGTGCGTTTCGGGGCTCCGTGGCGACGACGAAATCATAAGTTTTTGTGCATGCTTTGAGCTTGCTTCTGTTTTTATTTGCTGTTTTTTGTATTTAAATAGTAATTGGGCGTGCGGACGCTCCTGTGTCGAGGCTTCAGCGACTTCGTTCGTGGCTAGGTGGTCTTTTTTTCTTCTTGTTGGCTGATGTTTTTGAAGAGTTTTGTTTTGCATGGAGCGGGGGCGCAAATTTTGAATTCGTGGTAAGCGTGGTAAACGTGCCGGCTTTGTCTGGGTCTGGCGGTTTCCCTCATTGGGCCTGGGTACTAGGCGGGACCTGTTTGATAGGCCTATGTAACTATCTCATCTAGCTCTTCGAAGTGATTTGGCGGACGTGCTCGTTGAGCCTGAGGAAGTAGGCCTAGCGATGAAACCAAACAAAGGGAAGGCCGCGGGGGATGCGGAGCAAGTGCAGTGCGACAAATGCCTGCGCTGGTGCTCCCTCGACGAGACCAGTTTCCAGAGCTTAGCAGACGCGGAGGAGTCTAGCTTTACGTGCAGGCTGTGCGAAAAGGTCAGGGAAGCAGTCCAAAAACTGGAAGGAAATTGGACAGCCATGTTCGAGGAGCTGAAAGCAGACCTGAAGGAGGAGCGGGAGAGGCGGTTAGCTTTGCAGGCGAAAGTAGCCGATTTGGTCAAGGTGGAAGAGGTGCAGGCCGCGCAATTAGTAAGAACCGTGGCCGAGCTTGGAGAAGAGAAGGAAAGGAGATCAGAGCTGCATAGGCGTCTCGATGCGCTCGAGACGCGCGCAGCGGAGAATGATGGGTCGGGACACCAAGCCGGGGGCAAAAGCACAGAAAGTAGGGTAGACCCTACATGCGAAGTCGGGGGCAGGGGGGCAGAGCAAGCGGTAGTCAGCTCGCCGCCGGTGAATCGGCGTAGTTATAGCGAAGCAGCGCAACACGCCCCGCGGGAGGCGACGCTGCAGCCACAGGGGCGCCAGCGAGCGCGAGGAGAGGAGGGGAACAAGCTAACCCCAAGAAATGAGCTCATAGCCAATGATAAGCACAACCTGGAAGTTAGGGGGGAGGGAAAGAATGTCCTAGTACTTATCGGTGGTGATTCAAATATGAGGAGGTGCAAAAGAGCTATAATGGAGCGTGCAAAGGGTGATAAGCGGGTAGCAGAGGGGACGTTCCCAGGCAGGACAATGGACGCAGTACTGAAAGAAACAAAAAGCGAGCTTTCTGTGAATGTTGCAGAGCGCAATTTGGTAGTGGTAGCGGCGGGGCTAAATGATGTGTTGAATGGTGAAGCTGCAAAAGTAGTGGAAAGATTAGAGGAGGGAGTTGACGATTTAAGGGCGATAGCACAGCAAGTCCAGATCGTGGTATGCACAGTGCCGGAGGTGCAAGTAAGGAACCGAGCAATTGCCAAGGACGTTGTGGCTGTAAATTGTGAAATAAGAAAGCTAAGCCAGGAGAAAGGATTTGAAGTGGCAGACATAAACAGAGAAGTGCATAGAGCAGGCTTTGGCGGAGGCTTTACACGAGATGGCATCCACTTTAATGGAAGGCTAGGAGCCGAGATCGGCTGGCGCCTGGCAGGTCGGGCAGTAGCTTTTTTAGGGGGTCCACTGCGCCTCAGGGCGTAGGGGTAGGAAGAAACAGTGTAGAAAGTTCAACAATAGAGGCTGACGCCAATAAAATGGCCACTAGGAGGTCCAGGAAGAAAACTACAAATAAATTTAGCACCAGGATCAGGTACATAAACATGCAAGGCGGTAGAAAGAGAGCGAGGTGGTTAGAAATAGAACAGCAGTTAAAGGACGAAGAAGTAGATGTATACACGCTATGCGAACACACCTCAGGGATCTAGACGACTCACCGCTGATTGAAGGCTACGTCTGGAAAGGGAGCAATAGAACAACAACGGAGAGGAAGGGAGGAGGAGTAGGTATGCTCATACACCAAGGAACAAATTGGCAAAGAATAAAGTTAACTTGCAAAGAACATGTATGGGTATCAGGTACAATTGCCGGTAAAAAGGCATGGCTAGGAGTAGTTTATTTAGGGACAGGGGCCAAATACAGGCAAGAGAACAAAGATCTAGTGAAGTGCCTCGATGACGATATAAAGCAGTTTGGAGAAGGTGCCGATATTTGTCTGCTGGGTGACATGAATGGCCACATCGAGGATCTGGATGGATACACAGATTGTAATGGGAAGTTGATGCTAGACTTCTGTGAACGACACAACCTAGTTATAGCAAATAGAGAAACTAAGTGTGAGGGACAAATCACGTGGGAGTCCCGTAACAGACAAACGACCATTGACTACTGCTTAATGTCGCAGGGATTCTATAGCAAGCTAGCAATAATGGAAATAGACGAAGAGGGGAAGTACAGCCTCGGAAGTGATCATAAACGTATCAGTCTACAGTTGGGAGCCCTACTCAAAAGAGAAATACGGGGAAGCCAAAAAGAGTACGCAAAATTAAATGACGCGCAAATAGCGCAAATAGCGGATGGCATAGAGGAAGCAATAAAGAAAAATCCCATGGAGAGGTGGGATTATAATCAGTTCGAACTACTCATTAGTACAAAAATAAAAGAGGTAAAAGGAGTAAACCGCTGGAGAGGGAAGGGGAAGCCACGAAGTTGGTGGAATAAGGAAATTAGAGAGGCCATCGAACAACGACGGTGGGCATCTCGGGAACACAGAGAAGCAAAGAGGGCGCAGTTATCTGAAGAGGAAATAGGCCAAAAATGGGAATATTATAGACAAAAGAAACAACAAGTGCAGGTCCTCGTCCAGGCAAAAATAAAGCAGTCCTCTGATCGCTGGCTGGCTGAAGTTCGCGATGCAACTAAAGGGGGGTCAAGAAAATTCTGCAACCATATAAGCTGGCTGGGTAAAGCTAATCACAGAAAAGAGGAACAGATTCACGATACCGAAGGAAATTGTTTAGAGGGAGATGACGCTGTGAACTACATTGGTTCAGTTATAGCAGAGTCATTTAGGAAAGACGATAGGGTAATCGCCCCAAGTGAGGGAGCAACACATATTCGCATAATAGAAAACAGCTTCGAGCTGACCAATCTTAACTGGAAAAAGGCGGAAGCAAATGTTCCAAAATGCACGTCCGCGGGGATAGACGAAATTCAAATCAAGTTCATTAATGAACTTGGCCCAAGAAGCAAGGAAACGCTGATAAAAGCATTGGAGGCAGTCATAACAAATAAGCAAATTCCGCACAGCTGGAAACAGAGTAAAATGAATTTGATTTATAAAGGGAGAGGTGACAAGAAGAACATAAAATCTTTCCGACCAATTACGATAACATCAGTGATATATAGGCTGGCGATGCAGGCGGTGAAATTAAAAATGCAGTCATGGGTAGAAAGTAATGGAATACTTGGAGAACTTAAGAACGGGTTCAGAAGTGGTAGGCGCTTAGATGATAGCCTGTTCGTGCTTACCCAATGCATAGAAATAGCTAAGGCGGAAAATAGACCTCTGTATTTAGCCTTCCTGGACATAAGTGGTGCGTACGACAATGTGAACAGGGAACTCCTGTGGAACATATTAAAAGCTGAAGGTATCGGTAATGAGGTAATTGATTTTCTACAGGAACTATATCGAGAAAATAATGTTCAAATAACATGAGAAGGAATCAAGAGTACGACAACTGTCGAGGTTCACAAAGGATTAAGGCAAGGTTGTCCTCTATCACCGCTGCTGTTCATGCTATATATGATAAGCATGGAAAGAAGGTTACAACGAAGGAATCTAGGGTATAATCTGTCGTACAGATTAGGCGAAAAGGTTGTTGAGCAACGACTACCGGGTTTAATGTATGCGGACGATATTGTACTGTTAGCAGGTAGCCAGGAAGATTTGCAAACTCTGGTTAATTACTGTGGGGACGAAGGAGACAGTTTAGGTTTAAGTTTTAGTGCAGCTAAGTCCGGTGGGATGTTTTTCAACGATACAACTGATCAGGAGCTTACAATACAAGGCCACGAAATACCCCAAGTGGCCGAATACAAGTATCTCGGGGTATGGATAAACAAAGGGCAGATGTACACGGAAAAGCACGAACAGTCTCTAATAGCAAAAGGGCGAAGATATGCCGGGATAATGAAACATAAGGCATTGTGGGTTTACAACAGGTATGAGGTACTGAGAGGTATTTGGAAGGGAGTAATGGTGCCGGGGCTTACTTTCGGGAATGCGGTCTTGTGTTTAAGGGCAGAGGTTCAGTCGAGACTAGAAGTAAATCAGAGAGCTGTGGGAAGGTTAGCACTAGGTGCCCACGGGAAAACCACAAACGAAGCAGTACAGGGAGATATGGGCTGGGCATCATTCGAAGCAAGGGAAGCTCAGAGTAAAATCCTATACGAAAAACGGCTGAGGAAATTGGATGATAACAGGTGGGCAGCTAAGGTGTTTAAATACCTATACAGAAAGAGCGTTGACTCACAATGGCGGAAAAGAACTAGGAAGCTAACCACTAAGTATGCCAGACACGAGGACGAAAAAGGACAGAGCATTAAACGACAGGTTAAAAATGCGGAAGGTAAAAATTGGATAAATTCAATGGAAAAGAAGCATAGCGTAGAACTATATCGATACTGGAAACAGCAGATCAGGAAGGAAGCGTTTTATGATAACTCAAGAGGCAGTGCCCTACTCTTTGAAGCTAGATCAGGATGTCTTAGAACACGGAGCTATAAAAAGAAATTTAACGAGGAAGAAGACACATGTGCTGTGTGTGGTAAATATGTAGAAACAATACTAAAATGTGATGGTATCAATCCCGATGTCGATGCGGCCACAGTCACCCTTCCTGAGGCCCTAGGGTTCAGAGATAATGATAGTCATGTAAATAAATGTGCGGTGGAAATTAGCAAAAGGCGATTGGAGGATTGGTGGCTCAAAAGCAGAGAGGTGACATAAGGTTAAAAGGGTAGGAAGACATATTTAAAGAAAATCGAGAAATTCAATAACACACAACACAGATAAAAATAAAAGGCAAAATAAAAATCTGAGCATGGTGGCAACTGCCATCGCCCCGTTTCAAAGGGGACGCTCCTACCTTCCATCCATCCATCCATCCATCCATCCATCTACCTCTACCGCATCGCATCGGTCAGTGGGTCGCCTCGCATTGGGCGCTCACGGGAAGACTACAAATGAAGCTGTGCAGGGTGATATGGGCTGGACTAGTTTTGAAGTGAGGGAGCTCGCAGTAAAATTGAGTATGAAGAACGGCTGAGGAATATGGAAGAAAGTAAATGGGCTGGGAGAGTGTTCAGATATTTGTACAGGAAAAACATTGATTCACAGTGGAGGAAAAGAACTAGGAAGCTTACCATCAAGTATGCGGCCTGTAGGGTGGGCAACACTACAACAAAGGTCAAGCGGAAAGTCAGAGAAGCTGAATTATACTCATGGGTGGCGGCAATGGAAAAGAAACCTGCCATGAGTAACTACTCATGACGAAAAAACGAGATCTGGAAAGAAACCATTTATGATAACTCAAAGGGAAGCTCATTACTTTTCGAAGCGAGATCAGGATGCCTTAGAACACGCACCTATAAAGCGAAATATGAGAAGGAAGAAGAAGCGTGTGCTTGCTGTCGTAAAGCTAGGGAAACTACGGAGCATGATTTATTAGAACGTGAAGACGTCTACCCAGAGGTCGATTTAGGCACCACTGGCTTCCTTGATGCCCTTGGGTTCAGAAGGAGCAGTGGTAAAGCAAACATGTCCGCAATCGACATTAATAAGAGGCGACTGGAGGATTGGTGGAAGAAAAGTAGGGAAACGACAAAAGACGGAGACGTAGAAAAGCACACTTCGCAATAGGGGATCAGAAAATTTGGGCGTGGTAGTTCATAGTGTTTTTTATGTGTCTTTTTTCATTGTTTAACCTAGGTAGAATATTAGGCAGTATAATAGCAAGAGCTTGGTGGCGCAACCCACCGCCCCGTTCCAAAGGGGCCGCTCATAACATCCATCCATCCATCCATCGCATTGGGCGCTCACGGGAAGTCTACAAATGAAGCTGTGCAGGGTGATATGGGCTGGACTAGTTTTGAAGTGAGGGAAGCTCGCAGTAAATATGAGTATGAAGAACGGCTGAGGAATATGGAAGAAAGTAAATGGTCTGGGGGAGTGTTCAGGAAACGTGAATCAGCGTTCAGGAAAAACATTGATTCACAGTGGAGGAAGAGAACTCGGAAGCTTACCAGCAAGTATGCGGCCTGTAGTGTGAGCAACACAGCAAGGAAGAACTTCAAGCGGAAAGTCAGGGAGGCTGAAATAATCTCATGGGTGGCGGCAATGGAAAAGAAACCTGCCATGAGTAACTACTTAAGAGGAAAAACGAAATCAGGAAAGAAACCATTTATGATAACTCAAAGGGAAGCTCAGTACATTTTGAAGCGAGATAGGGATGCCTTAGAACACGCACCTATAAAGCAAGATATAAGAAGGAAGAGGAAGCATGAGCTTGCTGCAGTAAAGCTAGAGAAACTACGAAGCATGTTTTATTGGAATGTGAAGACGTCTACCCAAAGGTCGATTTAGGCACCACTGGCCTCCTTGAAGCCCTTGGGTTCAGAGGTAGCAGTGGTAAGCAAACATGTCCGCAATCGACATTAGTAAGAGGCGACTGGAGGATTGGTGGAAGAAAAGTAGGGAAGCGACAAAAGATGGAGACGTACAAAAGCACAGTTTGCAATAGGGGATCAGAAAGTTTGGGCGTGGTAGTTCAGAGCGTTTCTTTTTTTCTTTTTTCATTGTTTAACCGAGGTAGAATATTAGACAGTATAGTAGCAAGAGCTTGGTGGCGCAACCCACCACCCCGTTCCAAAGGGGACGCTCATAATATCCATCCATTCCTCCATATAAGGGGTGTTTGGATTTTGTGGCGAATGGACGTGCTTTTCGGGGCTCCATGGCGACGGCAAAATTATAGGTTTTTGTGCACGCTTTGAGCTTGCTTCTGTTTTTTTTATTTGGTGATTTTGGGCATTTCTATAGTAATTGGGGGTTTTTGTCTTTCTTTCCTTTTCTTTATCTCTCGTATTTCGGGTGCGCGGGTGTGCTTCGTGTACATTTGTTTTGCAGGATGATTAGAGTGTCCTTTCGTGCCACGTGTTCCTACACGTGCAGCCGGGTGGGACGTTGAGTGTTTGTAGTCCTTAAATGGTAGCTCGGAAGTGGTAAGACAAATAGCTATTAGTGGTTTTACTTTGCATGTTTGGTAGAAACGTGAGGGCGTGGCCGCGTGGTTGATCGCGTGCCAGAGCGTGTCATACCTTCTGTCTCCGCCGCATTGATTGTTTTTGAAACAGTGGTGAGAGTTGCTTTGTGGCCTTTTGAGGATTTGGATCCTCTGCGTACGGTTTTTGCTAAAAGGCACGTGCTCTGCAGTGATATAGTATTATAGTATTTGCAAAAAGCCATGCTATACATGGCGAGAAAGCCGGCAAAGCAGGCAGTACGGGGGGCGGGGGGTCCCTCAATGCAGTTGAGGACACGATTGAGAATGTAGAGGGCGTCGAATGAACCGGCTCACAATAGGTTGTCAATACTGGGCTGCAGAAACTGGAGGCTTTCCAGGAACAGCTTCTCAACCAGATGCAAGAGCTCAACGATGACCTAAACAGGGAGCGTGAGCCGCGGAAGGTAGTTGAAAAGTGGGCACCTCTCAGTGGGCATGGCAAAAGCACAAGGATTATGCGTGTCACAAGCCCCCTGTTTTTCATTCAGGCCGTGCACATCATCGCTGCAAAGCGGTCACCAGGCGAAACATGCTTCTGTTTTCCTGTCGAAGTGGCCGAGCAGCATGTACCCTGGACCAGCCAGTCAATGGACAACACCTGCGGAGCAGAAAATTCGGAGCTGCGCACTTGGAAACTTCAGCTTCCTGATTATCGCGAGCCGCCATCGTCTACGTCATCAGCTCCGATGCCTATAAATATGGACCTCCCATGCTGTGCAGTCAGTGAGCACGGCGAAAGCACAAGGGTTAGGCGTCTCACAAGTCCCTTCTTGTTTTTCATTCAGTTAAGGGACAACCGTCCTGTTGATGCTTACCATAGTGACGATGTCTGTCTTTTGCTTCTGCCGTGCCCACGGCCCGTGATCGGAGTGCTTCTTGCAACTTACCATTGTTTCGTAGACTTGCTCTGTTCTTGTGGTGTTCTTGTGGTTCTTGTGGTGATGCGGAACCTAATCCTGGCCCTAATATTACTGAAACTACACTTAAACAAATTATTGATGAACTGAGTAAACTGAAACAAACAACACAGTCTGTAAGTCGACAACTAGGCGAAACAAATGAGAGGATGGCGTCTATCGAAATGAAACTGGACGGACTCGCCTCAACTGTCACTGATTATTCCCAGAAAGTCGATGAACGGCAAAACACTGTCGAAACTTCGCTCCGGAATGTTGACCACTTAGAAAACAGGAGTAGGAGAAACAATCTTATTATTTATGGAGTGAAAGAAAAAAAATTAAGAGCTACACCAGAACCTAGAAGCATTTGTGTCAAAAAATTTTTGAGCAACATACTGCAGGTTTCTAATGTATCCATCGAGCCAATCCATAGAATTGGAAGGCCCACTGAAAAGAAATGCCGCCAAATAATCTTTAAGTTGTTGGACGGAAGGGACACGGGTAGGATTCTTCAAAACTGCAGAAATCTGAAAAACACAGAATACAGCATCTCTGAGGACTTTTCACCACGGGTTCAGTCGACACGCAAGAAGCTTTGGGTGAGCGCCCAACAGAAGAAAACAAATGGTGAAAAGGTCGGGTTGTTTTTTGACAAGATAAAGATAAGCGGAAAGCTGTTCAAATGGGATGAAACTCGTGAGGAGAGGGTGCCTGTAAATGGTGAATGACAAGCCTGTCAGGTTTCTCGTATATATGGAAGACATGCGCAGACTGGGGGATTACCCAGTCAACCACTACATGTCCACCCCACTGCAGGCCCTCTTTCTTTTTCTTTGTTGAATATCAATGCCAGAAGTACTGGGAATAAATGCGATGAACTAGACGCTCTCCTTATCACACATAACCCAGACGTCACAATCATAACTGAAACGTGGCTGAACGAATCAATTCCGGATACAGATATGATGCCCAACACCCACGAGATAGTAGACAGTTTTAGTTATACGTACGTAGAGGCTTTGCGTACGTAGAGCTTCTTCGTGTCAGCAGTGCGCATGCGTACACCGTAGCGGGCGCGCGCGCGTCTCACGCACGTACGTGAGATTCAATTCTTTGCGTGCGTTTCTTGCGCACGTAGACAGCTTTGCGCAGGAGTTCCGCGAGATCACGAACAAGCGATAGCTGTCCGCGCACGCGCAGACGGCTCGTATCGAAGCACGGCGACAGCATTGAATTGGCTACCACCGTGTTCACATTTCCCGATAGATGGGGCTACGGGGGTCCCTCTTGGCGTGCGTCACGTACGTGTAGCTAAAAGCATTTCAGATGGCGTGCACGTAAGGTACGTAGGCTTGCACGTTTGCGTACGTGAAGCCTCTACGTACGTGTAACTAAATCTGTCTAGTACGGCATGATCGCAGCACAAGGGGAGGGGGCGTAGCTATAGCGATTAAAAAGGAATTAGATTACGCAGTTATTCCCCATAACACAGGCATCGAAATGGTTTGGATTTTGTTTGTTTTGTCATCTGAACAATTTTATTGGTTCTGTGTACAGGCCCCCCGATGCTGACATTTCGGTTCTTGAACCATTGCGCAATTTTATGGAAGAGCATCGTAGACGTTATACTCACACAATTATGTGTGGACACATTAACTTGCCAAGAATTAATTTGGAGCTTCTGGCGGGAGTAACTTCATTTCAACATGCCAATCTTCTGCTCGACATTGCCTTTGCATTCAATTTAAAGCATGGCGTACAGGAGCCGACATGTATTGCATCAGGAGCAAGCTCGCTTCTTGATGTGTTTATTAGCGATGCCATTGAGAGACTCGGTTTCTCTATTGACATCATCCCAGGTATTTCTGACCACGAAGCAGTGCTGTTCAATAGCAACATGGTGAGGCCGCCTGCCCTTGAGTTAAGAAAGCCGTTTCTCGAGCAATTAACAATGCCCTAGACGAAAACATTTTCGATTTATTGGAGCAAGACTACGATCAATTCATCGAAAAAACACGCGGCTGGTCTCATGAATGTCAATGACCAATGGGTGCGCTTCAAGACTATTGTACATGAATGTATCGCAAGATACGAGCCGAAGAAATGTAGTAAAATGAATCGCACTAGTCCATGGATCACGCGTGAAGTCATCCAGCGTAAACGTCGCATCAAGCGCCTATGATCCATATGATTTAGAACAGGTCACGTTTCTTTGCAGTCCCTTCGCATAGAGCTGCGCACGAAAATAAACCAGTCGAAGTATCACTTTTATCATCTCAAAATACGTAAGTTTCTGACTACAGACCCCGCAAAATTTTCGACACACTTAACACCGAAAAAGGATCCAGTCAGTGAAATTCGTTCGGATCACAGGGAAATCAATTATCCTTATTGCATTGCATCAGCTTTCAATGAGTATTTTTCTTCACTGTTTACAACGGATAGTACGTACGCCCCAGAATATCAGTCACCGTGCCTTATCTTGCCAGACTTACTAATATCTGTCGAAGGAGTTGTTGCTGCCCTGCTTAATTTAAACGCAAGAAAGTCTCCTGGACCAGATCCATTCCAAATACGTTTCTCTTCCGCTACGCAGAAGGTGTGCTAAATACCTAGTGGTCATTTACAATGAAAGCCTTTTAAATTCGGAAGTTTCAACTGACTGGGAGGTTGTGAAGGTCGTCCCCATTCAAAAATCTTGCGACAAGCTTTGTGTAAGTAACTACAGGCAAGTTTCGCTATTATGTACTTCGGGTAAGATTCTGGATCATTTCATTTTCAAGCACTTGAGTTCTTTTTTTAGAAAGAAGCAACTTCTTTTCTAGTAGTCAACATGGGTTTCGGCGTGGCCTGTCCACTGTAACACAACTAATTCACACAACCAATGAATTCTTGCCATGCCTTGATAACGGTGGGCAAATAGACGCATTATTTCTAGATTTCGCGAAGGCCTTCCATCGTGTTTCGCACCGTAAGCTGATGGTAAAACTGCGACATCTACGGCAAAATCAGCATCTTGCTCAGTGGCTTGATTTCTATCTTTCTGAACGGCACCAGTACGTGCAGATCTCTGGTTCCAATTCTCCACCGGCTTCTGTTCTTTCGGGAGTCCCCCAGGGCTCCATGCTTGGTCCACTTCTGTTCCTTATTTATTTAGATGACTTGAGTTTCGTTTCCCCAGTGCGATGCCGTTTTTTCGCAGACGACTGCGTTGTATACCTACCCATTCAAAATGCTGAGTATCATAGTATACTAAACGATTACCTGGCAGAGGTTTTGAAGTGGTGTCTGTCCTGGGAAATGTTTTTAAATACCTCGAAGTGTGCAAAAATGACAATTATACGCAAGAAGCATGTTCATAATTACACATACAAAATTAACGGCACAGTCATATCTCGTGTAAATGAATACAAATCCTGGGGGTTGTATTTAGCAGTATCTTAAGCTGGAGCTCGCATATCGGGCATTTGGTTTCAAAGGCGTCAACAGGCTTTGGCTGTTAAGAAACCGCCTAAATCACTGCACAATTATAACAAAATTAACAGCCTACACTGGAATTAGTACGCCCATTGCTGGGATATGCAGACGTTCCTTGGGATCCGCACACCCAAGTAGATATAAATCGCATCGAAGGTGTTCAAAAGAAAGCACTAAGATTCATCTACAACGCACATGGCAGTCAAGTATCTGTCACTAATCTACTAAGGCAATCTGAACTCCAGACGCTACAATCCCGCCGCAAGTTACACCGTTTAAAACTGTTACATGGTATTATTTATAATTTAACAAAGATTAATTTTGACTCTTACACGGAATATATCACTTCTCACCGAACACGCGGCAAACACAACTCGACAACAGCAGTGCCACGATGCCGAACTAAAGCTTACCAGTTCTCTTTCTTTCCAAAAACAATATCAAAATGGAACGGGCTTCCGCGTGACGTGATCTGCTAGACAAACCAAGATTCGTTCTTATCTGCTGTCGTGTCTCTGTTATAGACGCAGTTTGTTTGTTAATGCTGTTATTTTTTGCATTTTTTTAGATAAACGCAAAATATTTGCTCTTGCTCCTGTGTTGAATTTTTTATTGTGTGTGCGCTCGCTTTGTTGCATCGCGTTGCACAGCGATGTATGCTTGTTACACTCCTGCCTTGGCTACCAAATGGCGGCTGGCAGTATTGAATAAATAACGAAAGAGACTTGAAGCAGCCGAGGAAAAGCTGAACAGGGCCGCTATTGTGACCGAGAATGGGCGTGACAATAGAACGTAGACCCCCGACGTGACAGGCAAGGGAGCGCTGGCGAAATACGTGGAACGCAGGCAGGGCGATGAAGGGTTAGCTGGAAAGAGCAGCACCTAACTTGAGGCCGCTACGCGGAAAAAGTAGGAGCCCCGTGGACAATGCCCCTTGTCGAGTCCGAATCACGCAGAAAAGGATAAAAGGGAGGAGGGAGAGGTAGGAGAGAGTGAGAAGGTGATTATCGCTGGCGACTCCAACCCGGCTAGGTGCTCAAAAGCAATTGTGGAGAGGGTGAAAGGCGACAAAAGAGTGACGGTAGGGACATTTCCAGGGCACATACTGGGTTCTGTCATGGAGCGAGCAAAGAAAAGCGCGCGGAAAATGCTCACGTGCGCAACCGCGTCATATTAGCAGGTGGGCTAAAAGACGTCCTAAACAAGAAAGGGCCAGGACTAGCCCAGCGCATGGCGAAGGGGGTGGACGACTTGCGTGAGCTATCCCCCCAGGTGCAGATCGTGGTGTGCACGGTGCCGGAGGTGCCTGTGCGTGACAGTCACGTACAAAGAGCCGTAGTGGCTGCTACTGAGGCAATATGGAAAATGAACCGAGAGAAAGGCTTCCAGGTTGTCGAAGTAAACAGGGAAGTGAGAAGTTGTGATTGTTTTAAGCGAGACGCGATCCACTACAATTACAGGCTAGCACGAGAAGTGGGCTGGCGACTTGGTGGTCGCGCTGTTGCTTTTTTAGGGGCCCCGTGGACGCTCATGAGGTAAGAGTAGATAGTAATGAAGAAGCTCCCCTAGGGGAACATCAGAAGAGCATCGCCATCGATAACAGGAAAAGGAGGAAAGCAAGAAAAAGAGCTCGCCATGCAATAGGTTACATAAACATGCAGGGCGGCAGAAGAAAGGAAACGTGGGCAGAGATTGAGAAGCAGTTACACAGAGAACAAGTAGGGGTGTATTCAATCACAGAAACGGACCTTAGAGACTCAAAAATGCCGCCAGTTATTGAGAATTATGTTTGGGAAGGGTACAACAAAACTAAGTCGGAAAGAAAGGGAGGGGGAGTCGGAACGCTGATCCATCAGGGAGCCAAATGGAAAAGAGTAAATTCACAATGTCAAGAGCATCTTTGGTTATCAGGTACAATGAGTAAGAAAGAAACTTGGCTGGGCGTTACGTATTTGTGGACTGGAAAATAATTGCACGGAGAAGAATAAATAGTTAGTGGAATGCATAAGCGCTGATGTTAAGGGTTACGGGAATGGTGCTGAAATTGTCCTATTAGGTGACATGAATGCCCACATACAGGATTTCGATAGCTATACCGACAATTACGGGAAGTCAATGCTGGACCTTTGTGAGCAACACCACCTCGTGATCGTGAATACAGGGTCTAAGTGTGAAGGACAGATCACGTGGGAAGGGGGAAACCGGCAATCGACCATTGATTACTGTCTGGAGACAGAAGGAATTGATGATAAGTTGAAAGAAATGGTCATTGATGAGGAAGGGCATAGCAGCATAGGAACTGACCATAGACGCATTATATTGAAAATGGGATATATAGTTGGGAAAGAAAGCAAGGAGTGCAAAATGACCCGTACGAATTTGAACACCCAACAAATAACAAATATCGTCACTAGAGGGGAGGAAGAACTTGGCAAATGGCCAAATAAAGAGTGGAAATATAGTGCGCTTCTTAGTGTAATAAATACAGAAATACAGAAAAAGAAAGAACATGTTCGTTCGAAAGGAAAAAAAGAAACCGAAAAGCTGGTGGAACAGGAAGCTACGAGAAGAGATCGCTGAACGACAGGAAGCATCGCAAGAGCACAGGCAGGCAAAGAGGGCGCAGTTGCCACAGGGTGAAGTAACCAGTAAATGGGAAATGTACCGGGGGAAAAAGTCTATGGTCCAAATACTGGTGCAAGCAAAATTAAAAGGTGAAAGTGAACGTTGTTTGTCCGAAATACGTGAGAAAAAGAAGGCCAAACCTAGAATATTTTGGAATCACATAACATTTTTAGGCAGGAAGTCAACAACAATACAACAACATATACTAGACGAAGATGAAAACACACTGGAAGGAGAAGCGGCAATAAATTACATCCGAAAAATAACAACCAAATCTTTCCAAGGCAATGACGAGGTTGTATTTGAACAAAAAAAGAGAATGAAAGAGACCCAAGTGGAAAAAGAGCTCGTGCTGACAAATTTCAACTGGAAGAAAGCGGAAGAGAAAATTCCTAAGCGCACAGATATTTACAGGGCTAGACGAGGTTCCTGTTAGTCTGATTAATGAACTAGGACAACAAAGTAAGGAAGCTTTGGTGAAAGCAGTGGAACAAACTTTAAAAGATAGACGAATACCAGACAGTTGGCGACAATGTATAAAGAATTTAAGTTATAAAGGCAAGGGGGAAAAAGGTAGAATTCACTCGTATAGACCGTTGACCATTACATCGGTAATATACAGGCTAGCAATGCAAGCATGCAAATTAAAGCTTCAAGCTTGGGCAGAGAATAACTTCAGAATAGCTTCAGAATAGGTAGGCGTTTAGATGATAACTTATTTGCTATTCCTCAGTGCACTGAAATATCAAATGTAGAAAGCAGACCATTATATGTGGCCTTTTTAGACAATACAGGAGCCTATGACAAAGTAGAACACAACATTTTGGGAGATATTGTGAAAGAGGAAGGGTTAGCTGACGATTGTCTACATATTTTCAGAGAGATTTACCTAGAAAATACCGTTTGCGTTGAATGGGAAGGGATGAGAAGGCAGTAGAAGGTTCATATCAACGAGGGACAGAGGCAGGGGTGCCCTTTATCCCCGCTGCTGTTTATGAGGTACATGGTGACGATGGAGAGGGCGCTAGAAGGAAGTAATATCGAGTTTAATCTCTCATACAAATACGCGGGTACAGTAGTAGAGCAGCGGCTGCAAGGTTTATTTTATGCAGATGACATTGTGCTGCTAGCTAAGAAGCAAAGTGATTCACAACGTCTGGCCAATCTCTGTGGACAGGAGGGCAACAATTTAGGTTTGAAATTTAGTGTTAGAAAATCAGGTGTTATGGTGTTCAATGAAAACAGTGAACAGACAGTGGAGATACAGGGCCAAGAAATACCTCACGTAACAGACTATACATACCTTGGTATATGGATAAACGAAAGTAATGGATATGTTGAAACACAGGAAAAAAGTATAAAAGTAGAGGGGAAGAGAAATGCAGCCCTAATGAAGCACAGAGCGCTGTGGGGATACCATAGGTACGAGGCCCTCCCAGGTATGTGGAAAGGTGTAATGGTTCCAGGACTTGCTTTTGGAAATGCGGTTGTTTGCTTTAAATCAGGGGTACAATCAGGACTCGATGCGAGCCAAAGGTCAGTGAGTTGCCTCGCATTGGGCGCTCACGGGAAGACTACAAATATACGGGCTGGACTAGTATTGAAGTGAGGGAAGCTCGCAGTAAAATTGAGTGTGAAGAACGGCTGAGGAATATGGGACAAAGTAAATGGGCTGGGAGAGTGTTCAGGTATCTGTACAGGAAAAATATTGATTCACAGAGGAGGAAAAGATGTAGGAAGCTTACCAGCAAGTATGCGGCCTGTAAGATGGGCAACACAGCAACAAAGAAGGTCAAGCGGAAAGTTAGAGAGGCTGAATTATTCTCATGGGTGGCGGCAATGGAAAAGAAACCTGCCATGAGTTACTACTTAAGAGGAAATAACGAAATCAGGAAAGAAACCATTTATGATAACTCAAAGAGAAGCTCATTACTTTTCGAAGCGAGATCGGGATGCCTTAGAACACGCACCTATGAAGCGAGGTACAAGAAGGAAGAAGAAGCATGTGCTTGCTGCGGTAAAGCTAGGGAAACTATGGAGCATGTTTTATTAGAATGTGAAGACGTCTACCCAGCGGCCGATTTAGGCACCACTGGCCTCCTTGAAGTCCTTGCGTTCAGAGGGAGCAGTGGTAAAGCAAACATGTCCGCAACAGACATTAGTAAGAGGCGATTGAAGGATTGGTGGAAGAAAAGTAGGGGAACGTCAAAAAATGGCAATAGCACAGTTCGCAATAAGGGATCAGAAAATTTTGTTGTGGGAATTGAAACTGTTTTTTTTTATTGTTTAACGTAGGTAGGACATTAGGCAGTATAATAGCAAGAGCTTGGTGGCGCAACCCACCGCTCTGTTCCAAATTGGACGCTCATAACATCCATCCATTGAATACCAGCAAGTATGCGGCCTGTAGGGTGAGTAACACAGCAAGGAAGAACTTCAAGCGGAAAGTCAGAGAGGCTGAAATAATCGCATCGGTGGCGGCAATGGAAAAGAAACCTGCCATGAGTAACTACTTGAAAGGAAAAACGAAATGAGGAAAGATAGAATTTATCATAAGTCAAAGAGAATCTCTTTACTTTTCGAAGCGAGATCGGGATGCCTTAGAACACACATCTAAAAGCGTGATATAAGAAAGAAGAAGCATGCGCTTGCTAAGGTAAAGCTAGGAAAACAATGGAGCATGTGTTATTAGATTGTGAAGATATCTGCCAATCCGTCGATTTAGGCACCGCTGGCATCCTTGAAGCACTTGGGTTGAGCGAAAGCAGGGAAAAAATAAGCATGTCCGCAATAGAGATTAGTAAGTGGCGATTGGAAGATTGGCGGAAGAAAAGTAAGGAAACGACAAAAAACTTTGGTCGACTGGTTAGAAAAGGAGACGGCTTTTTTGGGTGGTTAAGATTTAGATGAGGTGGCGCCACTGCGCATCGGTGAAATAGGTTTGTGTTTCCTGAAAATCAAGTTGTTAAAGTTAGCGCATTGTGGTGTCGTCTCCCATCTGTCCATGTTTGCTGGCGCTAAATATACTTTCCATGTTTTCTTTGCTTGCGGGAACTGTATTTCTTTCTTCTCTTTTACTGTGCTAACATTTGTTATTTACAAATCCTTCCTGTAATGTTTTCAGGCCTTGGAGGTATGCTAGATAAATAAATAAATAAATAATATATTATTTATTAATAAATACATATATAAATAAATAAAAGTGTTCAGCCTACGAAAAAAGTCTGTGGCGTCCAAATGAGTGGGAATTGAAGTTACACGGCAATTCGCATCGCACAGAAGATGCCACGCACGTTTAATGGGGTCCTGAGACACCTCTTGAGCTTGGTGAAAAGGCAATCGCTCCACTCTGTGAATATAGAACGGCAGCGAAAGCTGACGACAGTCAAAGCTCTCAAACGAAAAGCAAAGTGCTTTCGCTGCCATTCCATCTTCACGGAGTGGAATGGTGGTTGTCTTTTTCTCGCGTTGCGAGCCTGGCGGCGTTGCTGTTCGGAGGTGCCCGGGTTCACGATTGTCGTCTTTGTTCAGCATCACGGGAACGTTCTTTGTCGGTGGTCGTTACGCCCCGGCGCCTTTGAGATTCCCGTTGCTGTTCCCTCCGGGGCTCCTCGTACGCATGTTGTTCTTCGGCTTTACGCTCCATCGATAACACAGCTGTTTTTATGGCCAATACCTCTCCTGCTTATACAGTGCAATAACCTTGACATCATAGCAAGCGTTCTAATCTGTTCCGCATTTCTACATCTGCGCCACCGCACTGCTCCCGTATGTGGAAGAGGGAAAGGGTGGCAATGCGGCGACGAAGGGATAGAAGCGATAAGGAAGATTCTTTTATTAAAGATGATATGCTGACGTTGTAAGAGCATGTGGAATGAATATACCTGGTGGCGCGATTTCGAACTGCCGCGAAGGCATTCGCGAGATATGCTTGATGCCGATCTCAGAGGGCAGATGCGTATTATTGCGTATCATACTAACAGTTTTACATGCAACGGAGCGAGGTGAAGGTGACGTCTTAGAAATCCCAATGTTCCGTTAGCCGATGAAATAAGATTAGTAACATGCGCATTCCAGGTTAGATCATTAGTCAAGGGGATACCTAGGTATTTGTAGATTCAACTGATCCCACGTAGACGTCACCAATCCAATAGGAAAAGTGAAGAGGATGATGACGACTGGTAAATGAGGCAAGTTTGCATTTATTAGAGTCGAGTGTCATCAGCCAAACATTACACCATTCTTGTACGCGGCTAAGGTCAGATTGAATAGTTATTTGGTCAGTGATGGTATTGACTGCGCGGTAAATAACGCAGTCACCGGCAAACATACGGATATGGCAGGACACATGCAAGGGTAAGTCGTCAATGTAAATTAAGAAAAGAAGGGGGTCAAGGACGGATCCCTGTGGTAGGCCTGATGTGACGAGTGTAATTTTTGAAGCGTGGTTATTAAATGACACATACTATGAGCGGTTAGATAAAAATTGCTCAAGCCATTTTAGGATATCAGGATGCAAATTCAAACGAGAAAGTTTTAGTAATAGGCGTTGATGAGCTATTTTGTCAAACGCCTTCGCGTAATCCAAAAATATGGCGTCTGTTTATATGTTACGGTCAAGATTAGCATGAACATCATGAAGAAATAGTACAAGCTGGGTCTCGCAAGAACGGCCCCTGTGAGGCCCGTGCTGTGAAAGATGAAAGAAGTTGTTAGCGTCTAGAAAGTTAATAACATGAGAGTAGATTATATGCTTCATGATTTTGCAGGAAACACTTGTCAATGAGATGGGGCGGTAATTAGGGGAGAATTTTCGTTGCCCGATTCGTAGACTTGAGTAACCTTCCCCATCTTCCACTCGTCTGGCTTGGTGCCTATGGGAAGCGACTGTGAAAATAATAAATAGAGAAACTCTGCCGAAATGTGTTTCGTGTTTTTAGTAGTTTAGAGTTAATGTCAGCGATGCCAGATGATGAACACAACTTATTTTCCATCACAGATGAGAGCTCGCGTACTGTGAATGGGATGGTTGACATGTTGCATTGTGTATTTACGCTTAGTGGGGGAGGAAGTGTGTCCATTTAATTAGTGAAGACTCAAGAAAATGCGTTGTTGAACATATATGTCACCGATTCACCCAGCTCGTTAGTAAAATTATTGATACGCGCTTCTTTTCGGTTTATCACCTGCCAGAATTTTCTTGGATTACTAAGTAAAATGTTTCGCAGGTCGTAGTGAAAAAAGGTTCGCTTGGCATTGCGAATTTCGATTAAGTACGCAGCTTCAGCAGCGTAATGTTTCTCCCACGCAACTGAGCTTGCCTTAACTTTAGCGTGGCGATAAAGGCGCTATTTTATTCTCTAGTCGTTTTAAGGATCTCGTAAACCATGGTTTTTGTCGATTGGATCGAATGGTTATATATCCTCGGAATAAACTGGTTCTTTAGTTCACACAGTTTGTTTTTAAGCAACAGCCAGTTATCATAAATTGAATCGTTGCTAAATTCATGTGCAAAGGTAGAAAAGAATGCGTTTAATTCAGTATTTATAGCCTAATATTTACTTTTGTCATATAAACAAATTGCCCTCTCGTGCATGTCGCGGGGTGGGGGAGCGAAAGTTAAGGCAGCATGAATAACTTTGTGGTCACTAATCTCACGAAGATATGTAAGGGATGTCAGGCTTTCAGGATGACTGGGTAGTATAAGATCTGAAATATTGGCAGATGTCTTCGACACACGGGTTGGCTCCAGTACTAGCTGTGTTAAATTGTAATTGAAACAAATTTCTGTAAAGTTGCTCGCTTCAGTTTGATTAGTTAGTAAAGCAGCGCCATTGTGCCAGTTAATGTCGGGAAATTAAAGTCTCCAAAAACGAGAATAATAGCATTGGGATGTTTTGAAGTAATTTCATTTAATATGGTATTTAAGAGACTAGAAAAATCCGGTTGATGGTGAGGGGGTCGATAATAAACACCTAGCAGTACTGTTTGTGCGTAACATTGACATTTTAACCACTGTGTTTCCAAGTGGCTGTCAATGTCAATTCGTGCGCACGGCAATTGTTGGTTCACGGCAATCAGAACACCTCCGCCACGTGCGTCTCTCCGATCGCATAGATAAACGTCGAAGTTGGGAAGATCATACAGGACTTCTGCGTCCCTGATTTCTTTTGTAAGCCACGTTTCTGTTAGTATCAGTAAGTTACTGGCGGATGATGTCATAAGATTTGATACGTGTTCACGCTTTGGCAGAAAACTGCGTGTGTTCGTGAAAATTACTGAAAAACACAGGTTATTACGTGGGATGGGAGGGCGAGTTCTCATATTCGCGGGGTAATGCGACTGCTATGGTTTCTTCGACGGTCTGTTATGTCTGGTAAAATATGTAGCCTTTAGAACATATGTGCAATGTTTTGTAACGCAATGAAAAGCGAGCAGATTTTGCTTTCGCAAACGCAACAAGGTGGCTGCGGGCGTTCTGCACAGCCTTAGAAAAATCTTCGCCGACACTGTGTTCAGTGCCTTTGAACTTACGGCCATTTGATAGCACAGTCTCTCTTGCCTTAGAGTACGTAAATTTAACAAATATAGGGCGACGGCGCCGAGCGGCATGCCTCCCGAGACGATGTGCTCGTTCAATTTCTTTGGTATCTATGTTAATGTTAAGCTGCTGAGAGCACAGCTGGGTTACGGCTTCTTCAGACTGGGCGAATGGTTCCGAGGGATTAGTATCAGGAACACCACAAAAGATTAGGTTATTTCTACGTGATCGGTTTCTAGCGTCATCCATACGCCGTTACAAGAAAGTGGCCAGGTGAGTAATTTTAGCAGTTTCTGCTTTTACGGCTTCAATTTCATAACGCAACGGGATGATGCTGTGGGAAAGTTTTTCGACGACTGTCACTCCGGAAGTCAAATCGGACACCATCTTATTCGTTGCCAGTAGTTGGTTCTTAATGTCTTTCATTTCTGTGATTACTTTTTTTTCGCCAGCTGATAGTTTTGGCAGCTCTTTTAGTACACGGTCAGCACTATCAGGACCCGGGTGAGACTCGATGTCTCCTGACAAGAGAAGCAAGGACCGAATGGCACAAACACTCTCAACGGCAATAGCGACACAGCACCGGGGGCTCTGCAGCTGCACCAGAAGATAATTGCTAGATTTCTTTGCAAAAAGAGAATACTTCTTACCAACCTGCGTAGCGAAGAGCAACGGGTTAGTTGTCTGCATTGTGGTACAGCAGCAGAGCCCACAGCGCGGTGTCGACAATCGCGGCTGCTTTATACTTGGCGGGAGCACTAGTGTCAGTGCCGATGAGGCCTTCTTCAGGGAATCCACCATCCAGATGTCACATGGTTGTCACAAAATAAAATAGTCGTGAGTAAGCGCCCGTGTGTCCGACTTCGCTGTGTCCTTGACAATTGTGCGCGCTAAATATTTTACTATGAATGCACAGTCGATTGCAATGGCGTAGGCACCAGATGGCGTACAAGGTGACCATGTGCCAGTTTCATTGATGAGGGGAAGCAGTGCACATTCCACTGGCGTCTTGATAACCGGAGGTGTCCGTGATGACAGCTGCTCGTGGGTGACGATAGCTACGAGCACCTGAGTAGCGAAGAGCAACGGGTTAGTTGTCTGCATTGTGGTAGAGCAACCAAGCCCACCTGACACTAAACCCACCGAAGACAGTTGAAGAATTTCTTTGTGAGGCCCCCATTAACAACAAAACGCCCGAAATGCGAAACAGACGATACAACCGCTGCACGCGGAAAAGAAACTACGCCGAAGTTCAGCCACTGGGCGCCAGCGACCTGTGTGAGGTCATCAGAGCAATCGTGCGGGAAGGGCTTCAGATGCTCCCTTCATCACAGCTTCAAGTGGCTTCGATTCCCGAGAACGTACGCGAAAAGATCAAGCACTCACTGGGATGCCCTGACACCACCGCAACCTGAGCAAGCAGCGTCGAGCTACGCCGTTGCTGCCCGCCGTCGCATCCCCCCTCCGCGCCTACGTCAGGCTCCGCCCCATGTCCGCCGCCAGACGCTGCCACCACCGCCCCCGCCAGACCGACGTGCGCGTGGAGAAGACGGATATGTGGTGAGCCTCCGACCACATCCCACTGTGGCATCACTGCGGTGAAGCGGGCTACATCTGCCACCGATGCCCATAGCGCGAGATGGCCTTCCGAGTGTTTTCCGTCAAGGCTACGATGAATAGCCACTACGAACCAGGATACGACGAACGACCACGTGAGAACATCGACTACTTCGCCGCAACGCAGTTCAGACCCCGACGCCTTCCCTTTCGCCGTCCCCAGGACGCTATCTGTCGCCGCAACGTCGACGAAACACTGGCCCAGCCGGTGCCCAGTCCCTCAGCCAATATCCGGGAAACTAAAAGCCGCAGCCCAGTTGAAAATGACAACAGAGGTTGTGTTCAGTACTACAGAAATTTCTGTTGTACAACAGGATTTTTCTGTAGTAACTACAGATCCCTGATGGACGACAGACTTTTCTGATGTACAACAGACATTTCTTGTTGTGACTACAGAAGTACACTCTGTCGTATGTCTGTTGTTACAACAGAAAGCTGAAGCTCTACAACAGATTTTCGTAGTACTACAGAAACATTTGTCATCACTACAGGCACCCTGTTGTCCCAACAGAAATGTTCCTGAAGTAACCCGAAAAACTTCTGCAGTGCTACAGAGAGCTGTTTAAATACTACACAAACCTGTTGTGGCAACAGGCCCCCAATTGTCACAACAGAAGTGTTCCTGAAGTAATGCGACCAACTTCTGTTGTACAACAGAAAAATGTTATACGTGTAATAAGGCGATTTATTAAGAGGCACTGGGCACAGTCTGGTAGCGCTGGCAGTCGACAAACGCTGATCACGCGCACAGCCGCAACAAGAGCGCCTTCTTCATCTTCCTCTTCACCACAATTGCCCCCGGGAGAGAAGAGGAGCCATCCTGGCGACTTACGGCGTAGGTAGGATGAGGGGGTCATAGTACGGCTTAAGTCGGTTGACATGAACCGTGTCACGCCCGCGATGCCTATGGTCGAGTGAAGGTGTCACAGGTTCTACAACATAGGTGACAGCGGAGGTACGGTCTATGACGCGGTAGGGGCCATCATAGCGTGCAAGGAGTTTGGTCGAAAGGCCAGGGCTGTGAGGCGGGACCCACAACCAAACAAGGGAACCAGTCGGGAAAACTGGTGTAAGCGCGTCACTGTCATGCCGCAGCTTTTGACGACCTTGAGCAGCGGTCGTAAGGGCTCGCGCGAGCTGCCTACAGTCCTCCGCGTATTTGGCTGCTTCAGACACAGCCGTGCATTCGGAAGCGTCGGGTCGGTATGGGAGCATTGTGTCCATAGTACACGAGGGCTCTCGTCCATACAGCAGAAAAAAGGGCGAAAAGCCAGTGGTAGCTTGTGTGGCCGTATTATAGGCATACGTGACGAACGGCAAAACAGTGTCCCAGTTACTGTGATCCGAGGCGACCTACATAGTCAACATGTCACCGAGTGTGCGGTTGAACCTCTCTGTCAAGCCGTTCGTTTGCGGGTGGTAGGCTGTAGACTTGCGGTGAACGATGCTGCATGCAGCGAGAAGGGCTTGGATGACTTCGGACAAGAAGACACGGCCCCTGTCGCTGAGCAGTTCGCGTGGTGCGCCATGTCGAAGAACGAAGTTCCGCAAGATGAAGAACGCAACTTCGCGCGCAGAGGCTGCCGGGAGTGCGGCAGTCTCGGCGTAGCGCGTCAAGTGGTCGACACCTACAATTATCCATCGGTTACCCGAGGAACTGCAGGGAAGTGGCCCGTACAGGTCTATGCCGACGCGATCGAAGGGCCGAGCCGGGCAGGGCAGCGGCTCTAGCTCACCAGGTGGGCGCTGTGGAATTTTCCGCCGTTGGCACGCCGTGCAAGCGCGTACGTACTGGCGCACGAAGTGATACATGCCGTGCCAGTAGAAACGCTGCCTTAGGCGAGTATACGTTTTCAGAACACCGGCATGACCATTATGAGGAGCAGCATGAAAATAAGCGCATATGTCAGAACGCATGTGTCGTGGTATCACCAGGAGCCATTTGCGACTATCAGGCAAATAATTTCTGCGGTAAAGAACGTTGTCGCGGACAGTAAAGTGAGCGGCTTGGCGACGAAGTGTTCGAGAAGAGGGTGTGGCGGATGGGTCGTGGAGGAAATTCAGCATAGTTGAAAGCAGGGGATCCTTACGCTGCTCGTCCGGCATATCAGCGACGTTGAAGGCTGACATGGATGCGAAGAGCGGAGACAATGAAGCCACATCACAAGGTAGCGGCGATCGAGAAAGCGCATCGGCGTCAGAGTGCTTTCTGCCCGATCGGTAGACAACGCGGATATTATATTCTTGTAAGCGGAGTGCCCATCGCCCTAGGCGACCTGACGGATCCTTCAACGAGGACAGCCAGCAAAGTGAATGGTGGTCGGTGACAATATCAAAAGGGCGACCATATAGGTATGGACGAAATTTGACGAGCGCCCAAATAATGGCCAAGCACTCCTTTTCTGTTACTGAGTAGTTGGCTTCTGCCTTCTTTAAGGTGCGGCTCGCATACGCGACGACGTACTCGTCATAGCCGTCTTTCCGTTGTGCGAGGATTGCACCAAGTCCGATACCGCTGGCGTCCGTATGTACCTCTGTAGGCGCTGTGGGATCGTAGTGTCGAAGAATCGGTGGCGAAGTAAGTAGGCGACGTAGTTGCTGGAAGGCTTCATCACAGGAAGTTGACCACGCGGAGATGCCGTTAGTAGCGGTAAGCAAATTGGTCAGTGGTGCGATGATAGTCGCGAAATTGCGCACAAAACGCCGAAAGTAAGAGCAGAGCCCTATAAAGCTGCGGAGTGCCTTAAGAGTAGTGGGCGTCGGAAACTCTGCGACCGCGCGAAGCTTGGCTGGGTCAGGAAGCACGCCGTCCTTCGATACAACGTGACCCAATATTGTTTACTTGCGAGCAGCAAAACGGCACTTTTTGATGTTAAGTTGGAGACCAGCAGAGGTGAGGCAGGTGAGTATCTCACGCAAGCGAACGAGGTGCGTCGGGAAATCTGGCGAAAACACCACGATGTCATCAAGGTAGCACAGACATGTTTTCCACTTGAAGTTGCGAAGGATGGTGTCCATCATGCGCTCGAAAGTAGCGGGCGCGTTGCAGAGCCCGAATGGCATTACGGTAAATTCGTACAAGCCATCGGGCGTGATGAAAGCTGTCTTCTCACAGTCATCATCTGCCATGGGCACTTGCCAATAGCCGGAGCGAAGATCCAAAGATGAGAAGTACTCCGCGCCTTGCAAGGAGTCGAGGGCGTCATCAATCCGAGGCAGCGGATAGACATCTTTACGAGTGATCTTATTGAGTCGACGGTAATCCACACAGAAGCGTATTGACCCGTCCTTCTTGCGTACTAATACTACAGGAGACGCCCAAGGACTGTGGGAAGGGGAATGACGCCACGGTGCAGCATGTCGTCGACCTGCTCGTTAATGATCTTTCGCTCGGCTGCCGATACGCGGTATGGTCGTTGGCGTAAAGGAGGATGGGAACCAGTGTGTACGCTGTGAGTGACGGTTGCCGTACGTCCCAGAGATAGTTGGTCACAGTCAAACGACGAGCGAAAATTCTGAAGAAGCGCGAAGACTTGCTGGCGATATGGAGGCGGCAGATCGGCGTCTACGACAGATTCAAGAACGTCTGACGACGATGACGACAACGATGATGATGATGATGCGCATGGCACGGGAGAAGTGAGGGCGTCGAGTTCATAACAGGCCGTGTCGTCGGTAACATCGAGAATGTGAAGCGGGTCAAGGGGCGGAACACGACCGAGTGATTCGCCGCGCAGTAACGTCACATGGTAGTGAGACGGGTTACACACAAGCATTGAGGATAATCCAGACGCAGTGGTGAGGACGGCAAATGGGAGAGGTAGGGCCTTGCGACGGAGAAAAATCGGCGACGGTCTAAAAAGCACTGTAGCGTCTGGCGCGGTAGAGCAAGAGACGGGCACAAGCGCACACATGTCGGGTGGTATGTCCGTATCGGACACAATAGTGAGCTTGGAGGCTTTCTGTTCAGAAGGGCCAGGCAGTGGGGCATCGGCAAGCGGGAAAAGCGCTACTTCGGCCCGGGCACAGTCGATGATGGCACGATGATGAGACAAGAAGTCCCAGCCGAGGATAATGTCATGTGAACATGATGACAACACGAGAAATTCAACAACATAGACAATGCCGTCGATGACCACCCTGGCAGTACAGTGAGCGAGCGGGGCTATATGCTGCGCAGTCGCGGTGCTTAGAAGCATACCAGACAACGGCGTTGTGACCTTATGGAGGCTGCGACAAAGCTTTTCGTCGATAACAGAAACTGCAGCCCCAGTATCAATAAGCGCAATTGCGGCGGTTCCTTCGACCAAAACGTCCAATAAATTGCGTGGCGACTGTGCAGGCCTTGTAGAAGTCGCGAAGCTTGCAGTTCGTGCCTACGGAACTGCAGCAACTAGTTTCCCTCGCTAGGTGACTGGCGGCGACGTAAGGGGGAAAGTGAGCGACGACGTGGTGATGGCGAACGATGGGTGCGGACAGGGCGTCGAGGAGGCGGCGAAAACTCGTGGTCGGGAAGAGCCGCATGCCCGGTGGTGTCATGGGAATAGGCATATCCAGGCGGTGCGATAGTAGCGTTACCAGGTGGCATGCGACGATGGCAGAAGCGCGCAACGTGGCCGGCGACACCGCAAGCGAAGCATATGGGTCGGTTGTCGCGTGTGCGCCAAGGGGTCTGAACTGGGCGTCGAGATGGAACGGGAGGCGACGCGGGAGGAGGTGCAGCTTGAAGTCGCATTGGCGCCGGAAACGAGAACGTCGGCGGCGCAGGTCGCGCGGCGACTTCGGCATAGGTCAGAGGTGCAGCCACGGGAGGGCAGGGGTGGGCGAAAGGTAAAGACCCAGCAAGTTCCTCGCGAATGGCCCGCCTAATGGGAGCAGCCAGAGATGTGTCAGGCTGGGGAGGTCCATCATTGAGAGGCAGCATAGACAATTGGCGTGCCACCTCCTCACGAATAAAATCCTTAATCTCAAGAGAGAGCGATGCTGCTGGCGTGGTGTGCGAGCGAAGTGTGAGGCCCGAGAGAGAGTCGCCAGGTGCGAGAGCGCTGCGCGCAAGGACCCTTTGTCGACGCAGCTCATCGAAGCTCTGGCAAAGAGTGACGACAGCTGCTACAGAAGTAGGGTTCCGCGCCAGGAGCATTTGAAATGCGTCGTCCTCGATGCCCTTGAGGATGTGCTTCACCTTGTCCTCTTCAGTCATGGTGGAATCGACGCGGGCGCAAATATCGATGACATCCTCTATGTAACTTGTATAAGTCTCGCCGGGCTGTTGAGCGCGCTGGCGGAGGCGTTGTTCTGCACGGAGTTTTCGCAAGGCTGGGCGACCGAAGACTTCCGCGAATGCAGTTTTGAAAGCGGGCCAGGTTTGCAGTTCCCGTTCGTGATTGTGGAACCAGAGGTTCGCAACGTCAGCAAGATAGAAGATGACGCTACGGAGCTTCGTCGGGTCATCCCACTTGTTGTGTTCACTGACGCGCTCGTAGGTAGAGAGCCAGTCTTCTACGTCAGTCTCACCTGATCCGCTAAAAACAGGAGGGTCCCGCTGCCGTTGCATGGCGCCGCACATGACAGGAGCGGCAGATGCGCCGAGTGGATTGTAGGGAGCGTCGGTCATAGTAGCGGCTGGAGCAGATGTTAAAGTTCGGCTGCGAAGTTCCAGGGCGAGGTCGGGGAGTGGAGCACCTTCCACCAAATGTAATAAGGCGATTTATTAAGAGGCACTGGGCACAGTCTGGTAGCGCTGGCAGTCGACAAACGCTGATCACGCGCACAGCCGCAACAAGAGCGCCTTCTTCATCTTCCTCTTCACCACATACGACAGAAACCTATCATTGCAACAGGCCCCCAGTTGTCATAACAGATGTGTTCCTGAAGTAATGGACAAACTTCTGTTGTACTACAGAGAACTGTTCCACAACGGAAACCTATCGTCTCAACATGTACCCAATGATGACAACAGAAGTGCACTTAAATTGTGCGATGCGACAAGCTTCTGTAGTGCGCAGTTGAAAAAGACAAGAGGAATTCCTGTCGCAACTACAGAAATTCTGTTGTACGACAGAAGTTCTTGACATTTCTTAATTGAGAGACATTTCTGACGTTGCGACAGAAATTCTGATGTCTCAACAGAAGCATTCTGTCGCGAAGGCCAATAGTTATGAAGTCGCAACAGAAACGTTCTGTCGCGACAACAAGAGTTCTGAAGTCGGAACAACAGCTTTATATCCTGACAGCGACTCCGACGTTACGACACCAATTCTGCTGTCGCAACAGAAACATTCGGTCGCGACGGCCAAGACTTCCGAAGTCGCAACAGAAGCGCTTTCCGTCGCGGCCCTTTAAAATTGCATGTCAGTTTCGCATCGGTGGTGTACACTGTACTTTTCTCTTGCGCGGTATTCAATCGCGCTTCTCTGAAGCCGGCAATGCTGATGGCACAGACACCGGTATTAAAGTCGACGTGGCGAATAGTTATAATTGTGCCGTGACGACGCGGCACCAGCAACGCCCTACCGGCCTCCACAAAATCGGCCGCTGATCAAAATCATACCACCTGCGGGAATGGCTGCATATCCGTTTTTTTTTTTTTTGGTAAGATGTGGCACACAGGCCTGTGGACTTACATGTGCTGTTACACTGACACATTCGTTAATTTTCCAAGAATATTTCACAAGCTTATGCGAAGCGGAAAAGAAGATTTGGGTTGCTCCACAATGTTGCGTGAAAAGCTGTCTCGCTCGGGTCTCATTAATATGGTACAGTGCTGCCGTGAGAGGCCAGTATGCTGTCAGAAAGAACTCTCATCCTCGAATGTTTATGTAGCTATTTTGCATTGAACACACGAATTATATGCGCGCTCAAAAGTGTAAAGAACGAGAGACAACTGCCGAAACTAGCAGTAATAACCCTAGCAGTCAACGTTGTCGATTTCTGAATTTCTTATTTAATATGGATATCGTACATCAAAATCGATGTTCTAGCACTCGACGATGTACCTGTCGATGGTACGAACACGCTTGCTCTTCTAGAGATGCGGCACTTGACGCGGTGGAGGGATAGCGGATCTTGGCTCTTAAAATGCAAATGTAAACATCAGTGGATCAGCACGTCGTATGGTTCATCAACATCAACATCAGCCTGGTTACGCCCACTGCAGGGCAAAGGCCTCTCCCATATTTCTCCAACAACCCCGGTCATGTACTAATTGTGGCCATGCCGTCCCTGCAAACTTCTTAATCTCATCCGCCCACCTAACTTTCTGCCGTCCCCTGCTACGCTTCCCTTCCCATGGAATCCAGGCCGTAACCCCTAATGACCACCGGTTATCTTCCCTCCTCATTACATGTCCTGCCAAAGCCCATTTCTTTTTCTTGATTTCAACTAAGATGTCATTAACTCGGGTTTGTTCCCTCACCCAATCTGCTCTTTTCTTATCCCTTAACGTTACACCTATCATTCTTCTTTCCATAGCTCGTTGCGTCGTCCTCAATTTGAGTAGAACCCTTTTCGTAAGCCTCCAGGTTTCTGCCCCGTAGGTGAGTACTGGTAAGACACAGCTATTATACACTTTTCTCTTGAGGGATAATGGCAACCTGCTGTTCATGATCTGAGAATGCCTGCCAAACGCACCCCAGCCCATTCTTATTCTTCTGATTATTTCTGTCTCATGATCCGGATCCGCAGTCACTACCTGCCCTAAGTAGATGTATTCCCTTACGACTTCCAGTGCCTCGCTGCCTATTGTAAACTGCTGTTCTCTTCCGAGACTGTTAAACATTACTTTAGTTTTCTGCAGATTAATTTTTAGACCCACTCTTCTACTTTGCCTCTCCAGGTCAGTGAGCATGCATTGCAGTTGGTCCCCTGAGTTACTAAGCAAGGCAATATCATCAGCGAATCGCAAGTTACTAAGGTATTCTCCATAAACTTTTATCCCCATTTCTTCCCAATCCAGGTCTCTGAATACCTCCTGTAAACACGCTGTGAATAGCATTGGAGAGATCGTATCTCCCTGCCTGACGCCTTTCTTTATTGGGATTTTGTTGCTTTCTTTATGGAGGACTACGGTGGCTGTGGAGCCGCTATAGATATTTTTCAGTATTTTTACATATGGCTCGTCTACACCCTGATTCCGTAATGCCTCCATGACTGCTGAGGTTTCGACAGAATCAAATGCTTTCTCGTAATCAATGAAAGCTATATATAGGGGTTGGTTATATTCCGCACATTTTTCTATCACCTGATTGATAGTGTGAATATGATCTATTGTTGAGTAGCCTTTACGGAATCCTGCCTGGTCCTTTGCTTGACAGAAGTCTAAGGTGTTCCTGATTCTATTTGCGGTTACCTTAGTAAATAGTTTGTAGGCAACGGACAGTAAGCTGATTGGTCTATAACTTTTCAAGTCTTTGGCGTCCCCTTTCTTATGGATTAGGATTATGTTAGCGTTTTTCCAAGATTCCGGTACGCTCGACGTTATGAGACATTGCGTATACAGGGTGGCCAGTTTCTCTAGAACAATCTGCCCACCATCCTTCAACAAATCTGCTGTTACCTGATCCTCCCCAGCTGCCTTCCCCCTTTGCATATCTCCCAAGGCTTTCTTTACTTCTTCCGGCGTTACCTGTGGGATTTCGAATTCCTCTAGACTACTTTCTCTTCTATTATCGTCGTGGGTGGCACTGGTACTGTACAAATCTCTATAGAACTCCTCAGCCACTTGTACTATCTCATCCATATTAGTAATGATATTGCCGGCTTTGTCTCTTAACGCATAAATCTGATTCTTGCCAATTCCTAGTTTCTTCTTCACTGTTTTTAGGCTTCCTCCGTTCCTGAGAGCATGTTCAATTCTATCCATATTATACTTCCTTATGTCAGCTGTCTTACGCTTGTTGATTAACTTCGAAAGTTCTGCCAGTTCTATTCTAGCTGTAGGGTTAGAGGCTTTCATACATTGGCGTTTCTTGATCAGATCTTTCGTCTCCTGCGATAGTTTACTGGTATCCTGCCTACCGACGTTACCACCGACTTCCATTGCACACTCCTTAATGATGTCCACAAGATTGTCGTTCATTGCTTCAACACTAAGGTCCTCTTCCTGAGTTAAAGCCGAATACCTGTTCTGTAGCTTGATCTGGAATTCCTCTATTTTCCCTCTTACCGCTAACTCATTGATCGGCTTCTTATGTACCAGTTTCTTCCGCTCCCTTCTCAGGTCTAGGCTAATTCGAGTTCTTACCATCCTGTGGTCACTGCAGCGCAACTTGCCGAGCACGTCCACATCTTTTATGATGCCAGGGTTAGCGCAGAGTATGAAGTCTATTTCATTTCTAGTCGCACCGTTCGGGCCCCTCCACGTCCACTTTCGGCTATCCCGTTTGCGGAAGAAGGTATTCATTATCCTCATATTATTCTGTTCCGCAAACTCTACCAATAACTCCCCCCTGATATTCCTAGTGCCTATGCCATACTCCCCCACTGCCTTGTCTCCAGCCTCCTTTTTGCCTACCTTGGCATTAAAGTCACCCATTAGTATAGTGTATTTAGTTTTCACTCTACCCATCGCCGATTCCACGTCTTCATAGAAGCTTTCGACTTCCTGGTCATCATGACTGGATGTAGGGGCGTAGACCTGTACAATCTTCATTTTGTACCTCTTATTAAGTTTTACAACAAGACCTGCCACCCTCTCGTTAATGCTATAGAATTCCTGTATGTTACCAGCTATATTCTTATTAATCAGGAATCCGACGCCTAGTTCCCTTCTCTCTGCTAAGCCCCGGTAGCACAGGTCGTGCCCGCTTCTTAGCACTGTATATGCTTCTTTTGGCCTCCTAACTTCGCTGAGCCCTATTATATCCCATTTACTGCCCTCTAATTCCTCCAATAGCACTTCTAAACTCGCCTGACTAGATAACGTTCTAGCGTTAAACGTTGCCAGGTTCATATTCCAATGGTGGCCTGTCCGGAGCCAGTGATTCTTAGCACCCTCTGCAGCGTCGCAGGTCTGACCGCCGCCGTGGTCAGTTGCTTCGCAGCTGCTGGGGACTGAGGGCCGGGGTTTGATTGTGTTGTTCATATAGGAGGTTGTGGCCAAGTGTGGCCAAGGTGTGGATGTTCTTCGCCGAAGTGCTGAATATTCTTCGCGGCCGACGACGATGTTGCAAGAACCATCTCGACGATGCCGCAACGAAACGCCACCCTCCAGATGACACGCCGAAGCCACGCAGACACCGGCTCAAGAAAGCCCGATGACGCGGCGTCACAGCGCCGGGCAACTCGACGAAACCGTGATTCGACCCTACGGTCTCACCGCAGTGCAAGCCGAACCACCCTCGTCGGCTTCTCTACGGCCATGATGTCACCTCACTAGTGGACGCGACCTACTACTCCGTCATAAGTGGATCGTTCGCCACCATGTCTAAGGATGTCAAGTCTGCATGGACGGGCCACAAATCCGGACAGCTGGAGGATACCTAATGACAACTACGGTAATCTGCAGAGGAAGAGTTGTACCCCTGACACACGGGCAAACTAAAGTCCTTTAGGTAAGGGGACATCTAGCGGAAAGGCGTGTAAGCGCAGTGCACACGAAAAAGGAGTATGTCCCTCCCGCTGAAGTGCCTTTGCGGGAAAGTTACTTCCTTCTTTTCTTCTCTCCTCTCTCTCCCTGCCATCATTGCTTTCCACTTTCCCATTTCCCCGGTCTAGGGCAGCCAACGGGACGTTACTCTGGTTAACCTCCCTGCCTTCTGCTTTTCTCTTTCCTTGCGGGAAGGGAAATCGCGCATCTACTTTCCGAGCGGAAAAGGCATTACTCTCGCACGCAGCGTGCACAACTCGTCAAAAGAAGGAAACCTGCCGCACAACTACGGTGCGCCATAAGTATTTTTTTTATTTTGCGAAAATGTTTTAATACTTAGCAGTAATCTGATTTTTCGAACTGTGAAGATTTACTCTAGCTATACTCAAACGCTCGCATCACGTCGCTAGTGCCGTCATGTTGAATTCCGGCAGTGTCATTTGCTGCATCGTGAAACCATCGTTCATTGCGCACGTAGGCCCACCTTCCGCGGTTGGCGGTTCGAGGGTACAGTGCCTAAGCAGCCAAGATAGAGATGTTCATGATGAGTTCAAATTTGATGGTTTCCACTTTCTTCTTGGCTGCGTTTGTCTCATATTCAAGATGTCCGAGAGCGACAAGCGTCAGAGTGACCTCAACTCTTGCTTCATCACTAACGTACTTCATCACTGCACGCACGAAGGAAGGGAGAACAAAAACCTGGGCAGCACGAGAATAAACAGAATGCACACCAAACATGACAGCAGTACCCCGATTGTGCATAGTTCCTGGACCAATTTAAATTGCTGTTAAGAGCGCAAGAACGGGAATAAAATAAACGAATATGCACATCATAAGCAATCAACAACGAAAAAGTGTTTTCTCTCTTGCTGCTTTAGCAAGCAGCGCCATTTTTCTTGCGGCGTTCATCTGAGGAACCACCAAGGAAGTTAGTGCGGAGCCGTGTGTCATCGGTGCAACTCCTTTCTGCAAAAGGTCCTTCAGAGTAACAAAGCGGGTTTACTGCAAAGGGCTTTACTATTGACCGTGTGTCAGGGTTATTAGATTTCATAACCAGACATACTATGCCCTGCAGCAATGCTAACGGGACGTAATGCTCGGCATCAACTTTCTGAACCGACGAGGCGCATTGATCAACGCAAATCCAAGTCGATAACGCTGTGGATGGACAGAGTGATACCGCTCAAAAGGGCCCCCGGTTACCGTGCTTTCAATGTGCTCGAAGACCAGGTCAGCATCCTACCTCGCTCAAGCGTTATCATTTCTGCCGCCATCGCAACATCCACAGGCGTAGACCGTGAGGTCGAGTGCGACCGGAATGTGCTGCTAAACCGCGATATTTGCTTCGGAAGAGGCATTGCTCAACTTAACGGAAAAAAAGTGAATGTGATGCTGACAAACTTCAGCCAGGAGCACAATCACCTCAACAAGGGCTTGACGATCTCATACATCGAGGAAATTGTAGACAGATCCAATGCCTTTGTCCTTTCGGATTCTGACGCATGTACCTAGATGGCCTTAGTTTCCGAAGCAACCTTCAACAGCAATCCGAGTATTCGAAGGCATAAACAGGAACTGCTCAACGGCATGCTCTAGCAATACAATGACTGCTTTTGGTCGTTATCACGCATTCGGCAAACACCAGCTGCTAAGCATAGCCTAATAATAGAAGAAGCGATCCTACCGCTCAGCCAAAGCCCGTCCCGAGTTTCTACAAGAGGGCGGGCAGCCTTAAAGCAGCAAGTCGACAAAAAGCTACGCGACGAAATCTTCCAGCCGTCGAATAGCCCATTGGCATCATCAGTTGTCTTGGTGAAAAACAAGGATTGAACTGCGCATGTATGCGTCAATTGCTAAACAAAATCACAAACAAGGACGTTTACCCTTTCCCAGGGATAGACTACGCACGGGGCCAGCTCTGCAAAGTAGCGTACTTTTTGTCGATGGATCTGAAGACGGGTTACTGGTAAATTACTGGATTGAGAGAAGACTGGCTTCAGTGCGTCAGACGTCCCCTATGCATTCAAGATCATGCAATTTTGTCCTTTGCTTGGCACTCGTGATGTGCCAGCGTTTGAGGGACACCGTGTTGCCAGGCCTGAATTTGCACACCTGCCTCCTCTTCTTGGACGAAGTCCTCGTTTTTTCCGCAAGTTTCGACGACCAGTTCAGACGCTTTGTGACAGTACTAGAGGCAATCGAAGTCCTTCGGACTCACTTTGAAACTAGAAAAGATTCGCCTTGCTCACGAACCGCTACTCTTCCTGGGCCACGTGATCAGCAACTCTGGAATCCGTCCCGACTCACACAAGCTAGCTGCCATCGCAAAGTTCCAGCAAACCATCGACAAGAAGGCAGTGCGCAGATTCCTTGGCGTGCTTATATACTGCAGGCGCTTTGTCATTGACTTCTCACCCATCGCCGAGCCGCTGACATATCTACCGAAAGCAGATGTTGAGTTCAAATGACCAGTGCAGCAGGGCGAATCATTTCAGGAACTCAAACGACCCCAGTAGTAGTCACCGATATTTCCGCATTTCGATGAAGACGCCGATACCAAAATAAGAAAACTAAATTATGGGGATTTACGTGCCAAAACCACTTTCTGATTATGAGGAATGCTGTAGTGGAGGACGCCGGAAATATGGACCACCTGGGGTTCCTTAACCTGCACCTAAATCTAAGCACATGATTGTTTGCGCATATCGCCCCCATCGAAATGCGGCCGCCGTGACCGGCATTCAATCCCGCGACCTCGTCCTCAGCAGCCCAACACAATACCGAAATACGCATTGACGCAAGTAGCTTACGTCTCTGCCTACCGTAGGTAAGACGGACTAGAATGAGTCATAGCTAGCCGATCGCTATCGAAAGTGGAAGGCAATTGTTCTACGACGGAAAAGGAGTGTTTTTCCATAATATGACTACTGCCAAATTGCGCCCTTACTTGTGCAGCAGGCATTTAAACGTCGTAAGCAACCATCGCTCATTGTCTTGGCTAACGAAGATAGGCCCCTTAGGATGCCAGGCACGGTCGAGCCTGAGACATCATCGTGATTTACAAGCTGGGACGAAAACACTGATGCCGAGGGCCTCTCTCGCGGTCCTATGGACCCTCCGCGCCAAATTGTACTACTGCTTGAAATACTGCTGCTGCTGCTGCTGCTGCTGCTGCTGTGTAAAGGGGCAGCCACCTCGTCAAGCTACTAATCTCAGTACCTTTTCGTGGCTACTCCTTCCTTGTGTATTTGTCCAAGGAGAATAAAAATTCAATTCAAATTCAATTCAAAGCTGACGAGAAATAGGATGCCTTTTTAGGAACAATAAGCGAAGTTTACTTCGCCGAGCAGCAGCAAGTCGACCCAGAGCTAAGAAGCCTTGCTGAGTAATTTGAAGGCAAGACCAACCTTGTCGCGAGGGCATTTAGGCTTGGATTCTCTTCGTTTTCCTTGCGTAACGACTTCCTGGTGAAGAAGAGCTTTTCCCCAGCCCGCACCAACTATCTTCGCTTTGTATCAATGCCACTGCGGTCCGAGGTTCTGCAAGCCCTGGATCCCTCCTCCTCCCCTGGGCTACTCAGGCTGCTCCGCGCACTTTCGAGGAAACACGAGAAGTACTACTGGCCGCGCCTCACCACCACCGACGTCGCTCGCTACGTCAAGGCTTGTCGAGACTGACAGCCACGCAAGACACTACCGACGAGGCCAGCGGGATTACTACAGCCAATTGAGCCTCCTTTCAGGCCGTTCCAGCTGATTGGAATGGACTTATACTGGTGCTTTCCGACGTCAGCATCGGGCTTTGGATCGTAGTGACAATGCACTGCCTTACGGGCTTAGTTCAAACAAAAACTCTACCGTAAGCTAGCGCAGCCGAAGTGGCGAAATTCATCGTAGGGAATATCGTCCTACGACATGGTGCCGAAGAAATCCGCATCACCGATTGAGGAACGGCTTTTGCGGCGGTCCTTATGCAAGCAATCCTGCAGTACAGCCAAGCAAGCCATAGGAGGGCAAGTGCTACCACCCGCATACAAATGTTCTTCAGGAATGACTGAACAAGATCTTCACCGACATCTCATGAATATACGTCGACGTCGAGCACAAGGCATGAGACGCCGTCCTTGCGTACGTAACTTTCTCTTACAACACGGCAGTACAAGAAACAACGCCGATCACGCCATTCAAGCTGGTTTATGGAATTAAGAACCCGACGACGACTCTCGATGCCAAGCTGCACCAAGTTCCCGGCAAAGAGAATCTCGACGTCGACGTCTACCTGCATTCCCTAGAAGAAGCACGAATCTCGCCGCCTGAGCATGAAGAATCAGTAGAGAAACGACAGCCGGCACTACAATGTGCGACGACGCCACGTGGAATACCAGCCCGGCGAGTGTGTTTCGGTTTGGACCCAGATACACCGACAAGGACTTAGTGAGGTACTTTCGCTGCGCTCTTTCGGACCCCCTCCCTCCCTATCATCCGACATTTTGGAGCAGTGGACTATGAGGTTGTGCCAAACGGCATTTCGCAATCTCAGTGGCGCCGCGCACCACATGAGGTCGTCCACGTGGTGCGTTTTAAGCTTTTCTACGCCCGCTCAAGAGTTTTGGGACTTTGATTCTTATTTGCATTGTTACTTTTTTGCTTTACTGTGGGTATTCTTGCTTTTTGGTTTTGTGTTTCAGTTTGTAGGGGAGCAGTGAGTTGGCCTAGTTGGTTGAAATGCAGGCTGAAAAAGTTTGCGTGGACACACGAGGACAAGGCGAAACAAGACATGGACGAGCGCTAACGCTCGTTACCGTTAGCGCTCCTCCTTGTCTCGTGTATCCAGGCAAACATTTTCAGTATTCAGTTTGCAGCATCTGGATGATGCTGTTTAAAAGAAGGGCATTAAAGCATGTATTGTTTCTTTTTCTTGCTTGATTCTCTTTCACTGCTTTCGGCGGAAAGCAGCGACTGCTTTCTGACTGCATAAGCGCTGGTGCCGCGTAGGGACGCGGCACCAGCGCTTATGCACTAACTTTCCACGGGTCATGTATAGAAGACGACCCACATCACCCGTTGTTGAGACTTTCGACGATCGAGAATTTGTTCACCACTATCATTGCGAACAACGCAGTTGTGAGCAATGAATACCTGCTGATTTTGAAAGTGCGGAACACTCTTTTTGTGATGATCGTCGTCATCGTGAAAATTTTATTGATGTTTAGGAGTTTGAAGCACGCAGGCTCCCTGGCCCCCGCAGGAGCTCCCCCCTCCCCACCCTGTACCCACCCTGTTTGTGTTCCTTCGGTCCATATAGGGGGCAGCACGGTCAGTAGGCATGGTCTCTGGAGCGCAGCAGGGTCTCCCAGTCCGCCCAAGTCTTCAGGTGGTCTAGGCTCCACAGGGTTGAATGCGCCGGGCACTGAGAAAGGAGATGGAGAGCAGAAGCGTGAGGTTTAGGACAGAGGGTACAGGCTGCAGTGAGGAAAAGCGGGTGACAGTGAGAAAGAGTGAGAGAAGAGCAGAGAGAGTGCGTTTGCAATTGGCACCAAAGGGCTGCTTGTCGATTGCTAAGAGATTTGTGTGGTGGAGAGTAGAGCTCACGCATTTGTGGTGATGTATATTCGGATTCTGGTACGAGCATTTATTCGTTGACTTTTCTTTGTATAATAACTCTTCTTCATTACTTCTCTTTCTCTATTTTCTGTGTTGGTGATTATCAATGGTGTCAGTGAACTTGTATGGTGCAAAGGATATAATGCTTTATGCATGAGTAATGCGTACCATGTATGTTCGACCTATGAGCCTGCCTGTAATGAGCCGAGGAACGGGATTGCCAACATTCAAATATAAGAGTATGAAGAACAAATAAATTGTGGCGGCGAGCAATCACGTAGACCGTTAAAGTCTCGGGCTCGCGCAGGAGAGGAAGAACCGACACTCGATCGCTTAGCGTAGCATTCTTTTATTAATCTCCTTCGGAACGCTAGCCCGTGCCGGAACGCGCTAGCCGCTCTTGCCGAGTGTAGACGCGAGCGTCTACGTCATCTCTCGTGCGATGCCGATGCTGCTGCCACTACAGAATAAATAAATAGAAGCCTTCCTGCCTTTACCCTTTCTTCTGTCTTTCCTTCTTGACCTCCTGAAGTTTTTCAACGTGCGCTTAAATGACCACAGTTCCAGCATTCTTGCACTACACTCACTGCTGGAATGCTGCCGCCTTCACCGGCAGTGGCGTCCTCGAGCTGGTGCCCTTCAACGGAACGCGACAGCCACTGCTGCGACGACGTATGTTTTCTTTAAACCGTACACTTGGGCATGTCGCACTTTCCCTTGAGACTGCTTCATTGCAAGCACCTTGCGTATATACCTTCAACTTAGCAGCTTCGCGACAGAATGTTTTATGAGCCGCGGTCGAAATACTTGGCAGCGGTGAAGCGCTGCCAAGCGCTGCCAGAGCGCCGTGATTGTGCAACCTAGGCTACGGGCAGAGACTCGAACAACACAAGAGGTTGAGGGAGAGGAAAATGTTTGGCTTCTTACTCGCCCAGACCCCTCGACAGCTTATTCAGTGACCGGCGTCAAAATACGAACTCGTGACGGAGTGAAACGTGGAAGTCGTCCAAAATATGCTTCCCGCGTCATTTCGAACGGGGAGTTTGCTTGGACTGCTCGGAGAGAGCGCCTGGGTCTAGCGTGCAGGTGTCTCTACTTAGAAAGGCCGGACCTTGATGGATTTACAGATCATAGCTAGGCATTCAATTATTACGAAAGCTCATTTCCAGGGAATGAAATAAGTGGCAGTGAGGTGAGCCCTGCAAATAAAGAACTCACTGTGTCGCACTTTCAACGTACACAAACGGGGTCACAAATAACACAAACCAACAAATGTGTCGACCTAAGCAATTGCCATCGGCACTTGGCACTTTGTATTCGCTGATTAAGATAAGGTGAACATGTAAGTTTGGTCTTCCGCTTCGACATTTGAGTGCAATTGGTCACGTCTACCGCGAAAGTGTGACCCAAGTCCCTTGACTTGGATAAGGCTGCACACTTTGTCGTTGCTTTGTAATAAGCTGATTGTCGCGAAAATGGAGCCCGGTAGCAAGTAACGCATAAAATTAAACAACGCATATTATGGAGAGAATGAAAATTTTGCTGCCATGATGTAACTTTTTAAAAAAAACTTACTGGTATGGTCAGATAATAGCATTATGACCTAGTTAGTGGATCATCGTGCAATGTGAGCAGTGCGTCGTCGCCTTATTCGGTTATCCAGTCGTGTTACCTAAATAAAATACATACGGGGGTACTACGTGCTAAAACCACGATATGATTATGAGGCACGCCGTTGTGTGGGACTCCAGATAAATTTTTTCAAATAGGGTGCGCCCATTACATAGTACACGGGTGTTTCTTCATTTCGTCACCCTCCCAGCCCCATTGAAATGTGGCCATTGCGCCAGGGATCTGATCTTGTGACCGTTTAAGTTGCAAGTGAAAACGTTCCGCGAAACTATGCCGTTTTCCGTGTATTGCACTTTGGACGCAATGTTTGGTGGTGAGCTGGTGGCTATGTAGGATACCTGCAAAGTAAGTAGCCACTGTGCTTAGGAACGCCGCACAATAGCTACTAAGCAACCACGGCGGCTAATCGCCAACGTCACAGATCCCCTTGGCTATATAACATTGTGAAGCCACACGATATGACACGTTGGAAAAAATGTTGCTTACAATCTGCGATAAATGGCAATGCGAAATAACAAGGTACGAGATTCGCATTCTATAGATCCATACTGAGTGTATATGGATGGAGAAGCACACATGTGACAATTGCTCGACCAAGCTTAGTTCAGCTGCCTTGTGGCTGCCGAAATTGGAGACAAACAAGTGTACCTATGCTCAATAGTGCTCCAAGAAGTTTATCAAAGATATAACCCGAAGCTACACTTGAAGTAAATTTTGTGTAGCTCCTTAGCCTATGTGGTGGCCAGAATGCATATATAACTAAAGCGCGGTCTTGTTTGTATACGACAGTATGGATCGACCTCACCGACATTTTTTTGGTGCGCTGAAGGCGAAGGAGGATAACGAACCACTGCGCTGCGAGAAATAATTTGTAGTGTTTACTACCAAAACGGTCTGTACCTTTGAATAAGAAAGCTAATGAATTGCTTTTAATGTGGCTATTAACGATTTTGACGACATATGTCTTACAGAAACTGGCCTTAAAGAACGTTTCAGTTTCAAGTGAAAACGCTGCACAAAACTATGCTGTTTTCCGTATAGCTGACACTTCGGGTGCAATGTTTGGTGGTGAACTGATGGCTATGTGGGATACCTATGAAGTAAGTAGTCACTGTGCCCATGAAATGCGTGCTCAAGGCGTGTGGGTATAAATCCAGTCAAGCAAAAAACAGAATAGAATGGTTTAATGCTGTTATTTCGCTCCTATCATACCTACTCAGATTTTTGTTGACCAAGTGAGTTCATTTGCCGCAGTTCCTAATGACGGGAAACATCGATTCCTTTAGCTTCTCGATTTTATTTGTGCTATATCTAAATTGGAGAAACAAACTCCCTATGTCTGCATTGGAACTCTGTAACTCAATGGCAGATGCCCTGTTCGCATTTATTTTATTCTAGTCCTAAGTGACAATAAACTACTTTGTTGATGCAGCGGGCGACATCTTAAGCATTGTTCTCGTTAATTTTGACACTAATGGCATTCGTATGATTAGTGATCGCGTTGATAAACAGGGTGTGGGGTATCCGACATTCCAGGCCCTGTTGTCGCTACGCCACCAGAGTCATGTAAAGCCTTGCTATATTTGTTTTATTGCGATGACATGGACATTCCAAGCGAATTTCCACCGTCGGCGTCACCGTGGCCATGAGGTTCCGTGTAAAGTCCAAGAGCTATAGCACTGTCGACACGCGCGCTAGGCTGTATGTGCGAGTGAAGCTGGGCGAGGGGAGTTCACGATCGTGGCTCAGTGTCACCCGCGGGAAAGCGACAAAGTGGGCAGGAAGAGAGCCCTCGTGTGCGAGGCACCCAACGTTGCGAGCGCACCGGGCGGCGTTCTACTCCGGCTGCATGTCGCGCGCGGTCGCGCCGCTGTATCTCGAGGGCGATCTGCGGTGGGGGCAGCGCCCCGAGAATGACCTTGAGAGGCGCTGCGAGCGGCGCTTGCACGACGTCAGGGCACGGACTCGCACCTGTCGTCTGCTGCAGTTAGGTTCTGACCGGCGTTGTGACTTCGGGGTGGAGGACGAAAGACGGACTCGTTCCGTAGACGAAGAAGAACCGAAAAGCTTTATACAATATTTACAGATAGTGGATGATAGTGCACAGGTAGCAGTAGGGTAGCAGAAGTAACTTCCTGAGGACGTTCGCGAGCGTTGTCTGTAAAGAATCTGCTGGAAACCCGAGGCCAACTGCCCAATGAGACCATTGCCATCTTCACGGAAGAGATGACCCGCCTTTTGCGGCACGCTGACCCGGAAATGTCCGAAGAGAAAAAGTTTTCGCCGGAATGACACGATACCCATCGAAGACCGTAGCCGAGTTCATGACAGAGGCAACGACGATTGAGAAAGCTTTAGGAATGCCCACTAGGCAATCTAACCGCCAAGTGCTCACGCCTCAGTGCCCCAACCAAGCACTGGGCTCCGGCGATCTCCAAGACACCATCAGGGCCATTGTGCGCGAAAAACTGCGCAAGGTCTTGCCTTTGTCGCAGCCTCAAGCGGCCTGGATCGCTGACATCGTGAAAGATGAGGTTCAGCGATCGCTTGCAGTTTTTTAGGTGCAACCTGAATTACCGCAGCCCCAGCCAGGAGCGACGACCTACGCCGGGGTCGCACGCCGTCAAGGTCACACGCCGTCGCTCTGCGACCGCGCGAGGGCCCTGTAACGCCACGATTCCGTTGTCCGCCGCACGCCTACGCCTACGCGAGGAAGACGGACAATTGGCGCGCCTCAAACCACCGCCCGCTCGGATACCACTGCGGCGAAGTCGGCTATGTGTACCACCAATGCCCATACCGCGACCTGGGATTGCGAGGCTTCGCCTTCAACGCAGCGCGCCCGAGGGGAGGTGAGCACCCTCATGACATCGCCGAATACCTCGCCGCTACTCAGTGGAGCCCTCGACGACCGTCCCTTTCGCCATCACCAGGCCGCTACCTCTCGCCGCAGCGCCATCCATACACTCGCCCAGCCCGGAGCCGGTCCGTGAGCCCATATCCGGAAAACTAAAATCAGCAACCGATGGAGGTGCGGTTCGTCGAACTGACGAAGATCCTTCGCTGCGTACGAAGACTGCGAAGAGACTACCTCGACGACATAAGGACACGCCGCCGTCCGGACGAAGTCTGGAAGCAAAGAATACGCAGACGAAAGATCACCTGATGACGCCACGTACCAGCGACCGGTGAATGCGACGCAGCCGTGATCCTTCGCCAAGGCCTAACTGTACCGCAAGACAAAGAACCACCGACCTTCACGTGCTTCTCGACGCCCACGCAGTTACCGCCTCAGTAGAACCAGGAGCCGATTACTCCGTAATGAGTGGAGACATCGCCGCCCAGTTGAAGAAAGCTAAGACCGCATGGGAACGCCCTCAAATTCGTATCGCTGGAGGACACCTCATCACGCCGACTGGAATCTGCACGGCAAGAATAACCATTCATGACCGGACTTGCCCTGCCACCTTTGTTATCCTCCAACAGTGTGCACGAGACGTCATTCTCGCCATGGACTTCCTGAATGAACACGGCGCAATCATCGACCTGAAATCGAGGAAAATAACGCTGTCGGAAGGTCAAGCTATACCGACGTGGAGCCCTCGAAATCACCATGCCTTGAGTGTGCTCGAAGATCAAGTGAGCATCCCGTCCCGCTCCAGCATTGTTATTTCGGTCGGCACCTAAACACCCGCTGACGTAGAAGGCGTCATCGAAGGCGACCAACGTCTACTGCTCGACCGTGAAATTTGCATCGCAAGAGGGATCGCTTGACTGCGCGGAGGAAACACGAAAGAGTTGCTGACAAACTCCAGCCAGGAGTTCAAGCACATCAACAAGGGCACGCCGATCGCATACATCCAGGAAATTCTGGAGACCAGCAATGCGTTTGTCCTCTCGGATTCTGCCGCATCTACCCAGACGACCGTAGTTCCCGAGCCACACTTCTACATAAATCCAAGTCTCCCCGGGATTAAGCAGCCGCAGCTCAGAAGTCTGCTTCGACGATACAAAGACTGCTTTTCGACGTCATCAAGAATTCGACAAATACCAGTCGCAAAGCATCGCATAATAACCGAATAGTACGCTCGACCACTCCGCCAGAGCCCTTACCGAGTTTCGACGCGAGAACGCGAAGCTATAAGAGAACAAGTCGACGAAATGCCTCGCGACGACATCATCCCGTGACACACGACACACGACGACATCCTCCCGCGTGTAGCCATGCGTGGCTTAGCCGTGTCTGGGGAAAAGGGGATCCTGGGGGCAGAGCCGATGCTCGGTGTTTGGACCTTTAAGGCCCCCCGGTGGAGGCAACACACCTCTTCGGCCTCGGCTTCACATAGACGGCACCTCCAGACTGACCCACCTAGAGGAAATTGGCAGTAGCCTCTTCCTGTCTCTCTCTCCTGAAGCCTTCGCCTTTATCTCTCACTTTTTGATCTTTCCTGTCTTCTTCTCCTTTCCATTTACTTCCTTTCTCCATGGCCGCAAGGGTTAACCTTGTGTATGTGCCCTCCCTTGGGTATAATATATTAGGTTATAGCGGCAATGTACGGCTGGCGCCTGCAGCCTTACCCGTTAAGTGCTGCAGCGTCCGCTAGTTGGGCTCCGTGGTGGGTGGCCGCCATTGCTGCTGAAAATGAAGTAACATACTATGGGAACACCCGCATTTCCTCGCCTACTTGATCGTCACCCTCAGAAGAGGGAACGCACCGATGACATAAGTACTTGTTTGACCCGCACAAAAGAGACGTACCCGAAATACCATGTTGGACATACTGAGAACGCTGCAAAACAGGCCAGGCTTATTTCACCATTCATAGTTTCAGAATGCTTGACCGAAACTTCTTAGAGTCAGGTCATCAGGTGACGAAAATGGCAAGCGGAGATCTACTTCTTGAGATCCCTCAGAAAAAATCAGTATGAGAGGCTAGACAGCCTGCTGACATTTGGTAACATACCAGTTTCTGTTACACCACACCGATCAATGAACAGCTCACGCGGAGTCGTATCAGAGGCAGACCTTCAGGATCTGACAGAAGCTGAACTCTTGGAAGGGTGGGAAGATCAAAATGTGACCGATGTAAAACGTATTATCCTTAGAAGAGACAACAAAGAAATTCCGACCAAACACCTCATCTCAACATTCGCAACTAGCGTTCTGCCGGAAACAATTGAAACGGAATACATTAGGCTAACTGTCCGACGAAATATTCCAAACCCTAGACGCTGTTTCCAATGCCAAAGTTCGGCCACGGCTCGCAGAGCTGCCGTGCTCAAATAACTTGTGCAAAGTGTGGAGTGCAGGGCCACCCTTCCGACAACTGCAGTGGCACACCTCACTGTGTGAACTGCAGTGCTGACCATCCAGCTTACTCACGCTCCTGTCCGAACTGGAAGAAAGAAAAAGATATAATCACCTTTAAAGTCAAGGAAAATATTTCGTTTAAGGAAGCCCGTAAACGATGCTCACCTTTCCACAGCACACCTTATGCTGATGCGGCGCGTCGGGGGGCAGCGTCGCAGCGGCCATTGCCAAGTGCCCAGCCCGCGAGCAGCGAGCAGGTACCTTTGGCTCCTGCCCCCAGGGTGGAAGTAGGTAAGCCTACTCCATCCAACCAGCAAACAGGCCAGGCTACCCTTGGGTTGGCGGCCCCACAAGAGTTATCTGCGGCAACCTGCGCTACGCGCAGCGATCCCGCAGGACCGATAGCGGCCACGAAGGTAGGCGCAGCTGAGGCTGCCTCAACCTGCCCGGCCCCTTCCAGCGCTGGCAACAGCCGGCGCAGCCAAATCCCACAGGGAGCCCCATCGACCTCCGGGATGGTGGGCGCAGGGGTCTTACCTTCCGAGGTGAGACCCTCACGAAAAACTTCTCGCTCGCAAGAGCGCGTGTCCGGCGCCTCACAAGAGGAAATGGACACAACACCTATCCCCACGGCGCACCAAGCGCCTAAGGAGCGGTGAGGTTCCCTCGAACGCTTCAGAAAAAGCAAAACCCCGGTTACAGGGTCTCGAAAGAGCTCTGTAATCTAAGGCATCGCTTCCGTTTCCGTACACACAGCACTAATTTACTTTAAATATGAATACACAAATCATTCAATGGAACATCAGGGGTCTCCTTAGATACCTTGATGATTTGCAGGAACTCATTCACAAACATAATCCAAAAGTGCTGTGTTTACAGGAAACACACTTAAAATCCAAACACACAAAGTTTCTCCGAACGTATGTTACGTTTCGCAAAGATCGCGATGATGCCGTCGCATCATCGGGTGGCGGTGCGAGTGGTGGCGGTGTGAGTTGCGAGCGGCGGTGCGAGTTCTGCTAAACAATCTCTTCACCATTTGCTCGCTGTATATAACCCCACATTACAAATTAACTAAACATGAATTTCAGTCCTTCATACATGAATTGCCAGAACCTTATCTTGTTCTTGGCGATTTCAATGCACACAGCAGCTTGTGGGGAGACTCTCGTATCGATGCGCGAGGTCGTCTCGTTGAACAGTTCCTTTTTTCTTCTGGACCGTGCCTTCTCAATAGGAAAGAACCCACATATTACTCTCTTGCAAACAGAACCTTTTCATCAATAAATCTTAGTATAGTTTCCGCGTCTATACTGCCCGAACTCGAATGGGAAGTTACGAGCAATCCTTACGGGAGCGATCACTTCCCCGTACTGCTAAGAACATCTAAAGAAAATGAATTTCCCCCACAAGCTCCTAGGTGGAAGATAGATACAGCCGACTGGTAGAAATTTCGAACTCTCTCTAGGATCTCGTGGGCTGATGTGTCTTCTCTAGAAATTGATGCCGCTGTGGAGTATTTTACAGCGTTCACAATAGATGCCGCATCTAAATGCATATCTGAAGGAAATGGCTTCACATGCAGACGGCGTGTCTCGTGGTGGAACGACGAATGTAGAACGACGAAGAAACAGAACAAAGCGTGGGGGTCGCTACGCAGTTCCCCCACTGGCAGGTTGGCAGAACTTTTTGTCGAGTATTAACTCGTTTACAGATGATGCCAAAGTCTGGAACAGGGTAAATAGAATTAGCAGTCGACCAACGTACTCACTCCCTCTGGTAAATACACGGGGCGATACACTGCAAGATCAGGCAGACTCACTTGGGGAGCACTTTGAGAGCGTGTCAAGTCCAACAAATTATTCAGAATCCTTTCTCAAATACAAACAAATAGAAGAATGTAAGCCACTCATAAGAAAATGTCGAAAGAATGAACCACACAACTGTCCTTTTAGTATTGCCGAGTTCAGAGCTCCCTTGAGATCATGCAAGAGCTGCACACAGGGTTCTGACAGAATCATGTATGAAATTATCAAAAACCTACACAATGACAGCCAAGTTACAGTACTCACAATTTTTAACACTATTTGGGCTGCGGGATACTTTCCAACTGCATGGAAATAAGCAATTGTGGTCCCTGTTTTGAAGCAGGGGAAAGACCCATCCATGGCGGCAAGCTATCGCCCGATAGCTCTTACAAGCTGCCTGTGTAAGGTTTTTGAAAAAATGATTAATCGCAGACTCATACATTTCCTTGAACTCAACAATATACTTGATCCCCATCAGTGTGGCTTCAGAGAAGGCCGGTCGACAACAATCACCTTGTATGCATTGAAGGATATATTCGGGACGCATTTGTACATAAGCAGTTTTCCATGTCAATATTCCTTGACGTGGAGAAGCCATATGACACAACATGGCGCTACGGCATCTTGCGAGACTTGTCGGAAATGGGCATCTGTGGCAATATGCTCAGAATAATTGAAAGCTATTTGCTGAATCGCATTTTCCGAGTGAAAATCGGCAACGTATTGTCGCGACCTTTCACGCAAGAAACAGGTGTACCACAGGGGGGCGTGCTGAGCTGTACGCTCTTCATCGTGAAGATGAACACGCTTCGGGCTTCGCTACCACCTGTCATTCTTTATTCTGTATACGTTTACGATATTCCAATCGGCTTCAAATCTTGTAACCTCTCAGTATGCGAGAGACAGGTGCAGCAGGGCTTGAACAAGATTTTCAAGTGGGCAGACAAAAACGGATTTAAAATCAACCCCCACAAAAGCTCTTGTGTTCTTTTTACAAGAAATAGAGGCCTGTTTCCGGATCCTTCCTTAGAACTGTGTGGACTTCAACTACCTGACAACAAAGAGCACAAATTCATATGTATTAGACTTGACTACAGACTCACTTTCATTCCACACATTAAATATCTGAAATAAAAATGTCTAGAAACAATGACCTTATGAAACTTCTATCCCAGACTACATGGGGTAGTGACAGGAAGTGTTTAATGAACCTATACAAGACCCTAATTCAGTCTCGATTGGATTATGGTGCTGTGGTATATAACTCTGCCGCCCCGAGCCGGCTAAAGATGCTAGATCCTGTACGCTATCTAGGTATCCGGTTAGCCACTGGCGCTTTCAGAATGAGCCCGATTCAAAGCTTATAGGCGGAATCAAATGAATGGTCCCTACATCTACAGAGAACTTGCATCAGCCTTACATATTTCCTAAAAATACAATCCAATCACCAACATCCATGTTTTAACACTGTAAACGATATGACCTGCACTACACTTTTCCATAATCGCCCCTCTGTAAGAAAGCCTTTCTCGCTTCGAGTGAGGGAGCTTAGTGATGAAATGCGTGTGCCACTCCTCGAGCTTCACCTAATGCATCCAACCAAGTTGTTACCCCCTTGGAAGTGGCAGGTCATAGAATGTGACATATCCTTTTTAGAAGTAACAAAACACGCACCAGAGAACGAAATGTGAACTCGTTTTCTAGAACTCCAGCACAAGCACTCCTGCGCAGAGTTCTACACATGCACTTCGAAGTCTAATGCCGGTGTGTCGTATGCTGCCGTCGGCCCATCCTTCTCAGAATCCGATGTATTGCATCCGGAAACAAGTATATTTACGGCCGAGGCCTACGCAATACTGTTTGCTGTGAAGCATATAAGGAAATCAAAACTCCAAAAGTCAGCGATATATACAGACTCCCTAAGTGTCGTGAAGGCCCTGATGTCACTCTATACACACAAAAATCCAGTACTTAATGAACTATATTCCCTCTTGTGTATTGCATACAGATCTAACCAGCGTATCATTATATGCTGGGTGCCTCGCCATAGGAGCGTTGAGGGTAACGTTCTGGCGGACGAGATGGCCACGTCAATCGCATCGCAAGCTGCTAACCCTACCGCTCAAGTGCCTGTCACAGATCTGAGGCCTTTCTTGCGAAAGAGGCTGCGAGATAACTGGCAACACATGTGGGACGCGGAAACGGATAATAAGCTCCACCTGATAAAACCACAGTTAGGATTCTGGCCCTCGAATACAAAATCACGCCGTACAAATGTCCTATTGTGTCGTCTCAGAATAGGGCACACATTTGGTACCCATAATTTTCTACTCACCGGAAGTGAGCCTCCAACCTGTGGTAGATGCGGGGAGAGGTTGACCGTACTCCACGTCCTCCTGGAGTGCCGGAAAGCCGAATCTGAAAGAAAGAAACATTTTCCCTTAGCATACCAGCAGCACATTCCCCTTCATTAAGTAATGCTACGCGGCCCAGAACCGCTATTTGACACCAACGCAGTCCTAAGTTATCTGAAAGATGTTGTGTTGCATGTTTTTAGCCCCACATGTTCGTAGCGTCTCCTCTCTTCAGAGGATGGCGTTGCGATAGTTCTTTCATATAGCACGTGCCTCTAGGCCCTTGTGTTTCAAGGGCTCAGGCGAGGCAACAGTGCTCCAGGTATTTTTCCCATCTCATATATTTTCTATTCCGCGTCATTATTTTACGATGATTTTTAATGTTTAAAGTATTCGTCATTTGGCATCACCATAATTTTATAGCAAGTAGATTTTACGCACTTTACAGCGACTATTTTTAGGCCACGTTACAGCCAAGTCACCACTTCCATAATACATCGTCAACATTACCACTTGTCATGGCGCTCTTTGGCCAAACCTGGCCCTTGCGCCACAAAACACCACACATCATCATCATCATCATCATCATCATCATCATCATCATCAACCTGCTCGTGAAGAAGAACTTCCCTCTAGTCCGCGCCAACTACATTCTTGTTGTTCCGTTAGTGCTGCGTCCAGAAGTACTGCAACCCTACATGACGATCCAACCGCTGGGCATCTCGGATTCTCCCGGACGCTGTAGCGGACACAGGAAATGTATTACTGGACGCGTCTGACCGCCGACGTCGCCCGTTACGCCAAGACATGCCGAGACTGTCAGCGACGCAAGACACCAATGACAAGGCCAGCAGGATTACTACAGCCGATCGATCCTCCTTGCCGACCATTTCAGCAGATCGGGATGGATTTGTTGGGACCGTTTCCGGCGTCAACATCCTGAGATAAGTGGATCGTCGTGGCGAAGGACTATCTCACCCGTTTGGCTGAAACTAGAGCTCTACCGAAAAGAAGCGCAGCCAAAGAGGCGAAAGTCAGAAGTCCTCATCACCAACAGAGGAACGGCCTTTACAGCAGAGCTCACCCAAGCCATTCTGCAATACAGCCAGACAATCCACAGGAGGACAAGCGCCTTCCACTCACAGAAGAATGTTCTCACGGAGCGCCTGAACCAAACCCTCGCCGACATGCTAGCAATGTACGTCGACGTCGAGCACAAGACGTGGGACGCGGTCCTGCTGTGCGTAACCTTTGCTTACAAGACGGCGAAGCAAGAAACAACACAGATCACAACGTTTAACCTGGTTTACGGCCGGAATCCGACAACTACTCTTGACGCAATGCTGCCGCACATCTGCGACGAAGAGAATCTTGACGTCGCCTCCTATCTCCAGCGTGCCGAACAAGCCCGACAGCTCGCGCGCCTGGAGATAAAAACCAACAGAGGACTGACAGCCGACCCTACAACCTTCTAAGACGCTACGTCGAGTACCAGCCCGGTGACCGTGTTTGGGTTTGCGCCCCTATACGCCGACGAGGACTGAGCGAGAAGCTTCTACTCCGCTATTTCGGGCCATACAAGGTCATCCGACGCATTGGCGCACTGGACTATGAGGTCGTGCCAGACGGCATTTCGCTATCACAGCGGCGCCGCTCACGACCTGAAGTAGTTAATGTTGCGCTACTTAAGCGATTCCACCAGCGCTAATGAACTTTGGGGACGTCGCATAGCTGAACTTCGGACTGTTTTTTTTTACTGTGTCACCTTGGGCTTTGTTTTTTGTTTTTTTGTTGTTGTTTTGTTACTTTGTTTAACAAGTGACCTTTTGTGTTTCACTCTCCTGTTATGCTTGTAGCATCGGGACGATGCCTTTTGAGAGGGGGGAATTGACACGTGAACTCGTTTGTCTTTTACAGGAGCGCGCTTTTAACGTCTAATACCCGTGTCACACGGGCACCCGCGAACTCCATTGAACTCCTTCGTCTTTAAGCCAATGGAGTAGCGCTCCTTGTCACACGGTCTCCCTTGCGCCAAGGAAGTTAAATGGAGATTTTGGGCGAAGGGAGTTCGGCAATGACCATTATGGTTGGATGGAGTGCTCTCGTTCCCAGGTAGCTACAGTTCCGCAGAGAAACCACGCTAGTAAAATCGACGTAACTGGTTAATTTATAAGTTTTAGCACTCTTATCTGCCTTGAGATATATGCCACATAATGGAAGATTATTTGTTTTTAAGGGCAGCAGCGTCTGTACCCTCTACACCAATACTTCGTCACGCCGCATCGGGAAACGTCGTTCCGCCATTTCGTTTGTTTTTATATGCACGCGAGCCGCACGTGGTGTCTTTCAAGCCGCACGGGTAAATTCTCCGGGTGACACGCATCATGAGCGATCCCGGCGCATTATCGTCGCGAACACACAGACACGCACGATTACACAGCGGCATCACAACTCGAAGCCCACCGGCCAAACAACGTGATCCGCGCTGCCCACGCACGAAAGCAAACGCGCAGTGTGGCCAGCATCGCTTGCAACTTCCCTATGCTTGGAAAACAAAAGTCTTGCGGTAACGTGCCGCAAAGTTTCTCGCTGTGATTTTATGTTATTACGTACTACGCTAAAAAAGATACACATAGCTTACTTTAACGACGACCGCATACGTGAACAGTTGCACGCGGAAGTAAGCGCAGCAGCGCCGTTTCTACCCCGTGCGGCGCCCGTCGAAAGCTCGCACTGTGCCGTGTAGAACGGCCGCAGCTCCATTGCCGTGAATCTCCATTAGGGAGTTTCATGCTCAACGGAGTTCGCGGGTGCCCGTGTGACAGGGGTATAAGAAATTATATCGCTCAGCGCAGGACGCGTCTACATGTATCGAAGTTTCTAGAAGGTTATCGATGCTTCTATCCACTGTCTGCTGTCGCCGAACCTTGTGTAATCTGATTGCATGGATGCTCGACGCGAATTGTGTAGAACTTTGTGGAAGGCACGCGGGTCCCAGCGGTTACTCTGGAACATTCGACGACTGATATATAAAAGCCGACGCACGTGACCCGTTGATCATATTTTGACGATCGCCGACTGTGTTCGCCGTTGTCGCCGTTCTTTATGTGTAGCCTGTTTTTTGAGCGCACAGGTTGGCCCAATAAAAGTTAGTCTCGTCTTTCACAGCCTTGCTACTGTGGTCTTGATACGTGACTCCACGGGCCAATAGTCTCCGGAAGAAACACAGGACGCATGAGTAACATCCATGGTGGCGGCAGAATCGCGAAGTGCCCTGCACCTTTTTTCGCTTACCACAACATCCGGCATATATGGCTCGAGCAGCCTCAGATTATCGTCCGACTGGCTAATGCTGGCGAACGCGATTTGCTCCTTGCAATTTGAGGAAATATGGCCTTCCTTTCTGCAACGGAAGCAGACAATTGGTCTCCGGGCCTCGATCGCGCGCTCTTCGTCTGCCTTAGCTTTAGGAGCCCCTATTGACTGGGCGGTCTCTGCTAGCACTTCCCTCGCCACCTCAGCTTTAGTCGATACACCGTTGCTGAAGTCGTCGCTTGTGGATAATTTCTTATTCGGCGAAACTGAGCTGCGAGGGGAAAACCGCTTTACAGAATAGTTCTTTGTTTCTGGCCTATCTTCCTGAGTCGGTTTTCCTTGGAAGTTTCGGCGCGTGTAACATTCCTCCGCGAGTGGCGCCGCCTTCTCTTGGTCTACCGAGAGGCCGCCCTGGCTCCCCTGTCCTGCAGCCAAAGTCCTTCCGAAAGAACTCGGCAGAACTGCTCCAGTGCTATGCATTCAAGCACCTTGTCGTGGTGCTCGAAGGGAGGCAAAGATATTTTAAGATTTTTTTTTACGAAAAAAGAATCCCTGTCCATCCCATGTTCTTATTGAGCGATGGTCCACTCGTGCCATATGAAGACAATTTTAACGTTTTAAACGCCACACGACTTCTACAAGAACTCTGGCAGATTTCATGTTTTATGTTTTTACTTGTCCATTTACAACATTTTACCGCATTTGAACAAGTAAGCTAACCTGAAAAACTGGCGCATTATAGCCTGCACGGCTGGTGCGTCATAAAAATCCCAAATCATCATCCTCCAGGGATTCATTCAGGGGTAGAAGGCATCTCATTTTTGAGGCAATCTATTTGTTTAAACTTTCAAGAAAGGCGATTTCGGCGGAACCACATATTTAGGGCTAATAAAATTAGTAATTTTATTTCTACTGGCAGCTTCCCGTCTGCTTAATGTGTGCAAAAATTGTTCCGATTCATAAAAGTGGTAATAAATTTGATGTTAATAACTATAGACCTATTGCTATAATTATTACATGAGCCAAAATACTAGAACATATTGTCTCCAAACGATTATCCATATACCTCGCTGATTTCAATGTCCTAAATCCCTGCCAACATGGTTTCCGTAAGCAGCACTCGACAATAACAAAGTGGGTTGAATTAACACATGATCTCGCAAGTGCCTTGAACGAACGCAAACAAGTAGACATACTATTGCTTTACTTTGCCAAAGCTTTTGATAATGTTTCCCACCCTAAACTGCTTCTAAAGATTGATAACATTTTCCAAAATCCAATGGTCACTAAATGGTTTTTATCCTATCTTTCCAACCGAGAACAGTACGTTATGCTTGAAAACTGTCGTTCTGATCCCTCCGGGGTACTATCCGGTGTACCCCAGGGCAGCGTTTTAGGTCCGCTCCTTTTTTAAATTTTCAATAATGATATGCCCAATAATATTACAGTACCCATTCGGCTGTTAGCAGATGATTGTGTCTTGTATAATAAGGTAGGAAAACCCAATGACCACACTCTTCTTGAATTAAACTTGCAAAAGATTAAAACCTGGTGTGACACATGGCAAATGGTATTAAGCACAAATAAAACTGTTGTCATGATGGCTGCGAGAAAAAAGAAACCTCTGTTTTATACGTACTCAGTTGAGAACACTTCCTTAACAAGGGTTTCCGCTCATAAATACCTTGGTGTTACTATTGCGTCCGAATTAAGATGGAATGTTCATATCGATGACCTGTGTACCAAGTCACGAAATGCACTATGGTCCTTAAGAAGACGCATTCACAGCGCCACTCCTGAAATAAAAATTCTGGCGTACAAAACATTAATTAGGCCAATCTTGGAGTACGCAAAATAATATGGGACCCTAACACGGTAACGAATAAATCTAAACTTGATGAAATTCAATGCCTCGCTTTAAGGTTTCTTTTTTTACAAGTATCGGCGGCATGACTTCCCTTCAGAACTTAACAAAATTGCCAATCTACCATCGCTAGAATCTAGACCTTCCCTCGAAAGAATAAAATTTCTCTTTCTTGTTATTCATGATCTCGTTAGCATAAATAAAAACGATTACTTTATCATCCAACCAGACACCTATCTGAGGCGCAGACACAGTATGTACATGCCCCCTCCCTCTGCCTTTACTGATTCTTTTAAATTTAGTTTTTTGCCTAGAGCTATCAGTGAATGGAACGGGCTACCAGACACTGTAGTGAAACTATCACCAATAGGTTAATTTCAGGAAAAAGTTAAGTCTACATATTTTACATAATTTGTCCCCTGTGACCTTTATTTTTTCTTGAGTACACCTCTATAGTGTGTCTCCCAGAAAATGTTCGTTCGTTAGAATATTTGCTCACCTATGAAGACAGTATTAGAAGTGCAACGTTCCGATCATACCGTATGTTATTTTTGCTAGGGTCTGGACACTCTTTGTATGCCTTTTGACGCATCACCTTTGTGTGCCACTTTGAGTACCTTTGTGTACAACACACTTTCTTGATCTTCTACACCTTGTATACCCAGATTTCATCTGAAAGAATATTCTTGTACCTAGAAAATCAACATTGATGTATGATGCTCCACTACCTGCCAAGGAATGTAACACTTTGTGTGTTCTTTCTGTACTTCTACTCCTGTGATGACCCACAGTGGGCTGACAGTATCAATAAATCAATAAACAAATAAATAAATAAATAATTACATAAATAAATAAATAAATAATCCGTGACCCATAATTTGCGATTTCTAACAGCAGTGGGAGTAAGTAACAACGACAATGCTGGCATTTTACGAGCTACCTTTCTTTTTAAGATTGATATTGAATCATTCCTTTACCTTATATGTATTTCGTGCAAGTTGTATGTATTTTTTTATGCATCTCATTTGCGATGTCCTTTCAATTTTTTATCCATTGTGGTCATAATAGAAGAATTTTGTTATGCTGTCTTTGAGCACATACATAAACAAACAAACAGACAAAAAAACAATGCAATCCACGACAGAAAGCTGAGCTAGTTGGCAAGGATTCATTATGCAAAAAAGAGGCCTAAGCACTGATTTAAGCCTTACATAAAACCCGTTGACGTTTTAAGCATACCGCGCTGCATAACCAGGTTCGTCCCGGAAGAAGAACGCTCGCGCTGTATTTCAGATTGCATTGCTAGCATTAAACAATCAAATTCTTATTTTAAGACGTGTGACCCTGTCCGACCGTTTGTTAATTACCTTGTGGAGCATAACATGGACCAGTAATATCTGACAAGGAAGGTTATTTCGTAATTGTGCCAGATGACATGTTTTCAGAAAAAGGGATTTCAGCCATAGAAAAGAATTTACAGCCAGTATAACTCAAGCCTTCGGCAGTTAAGCAACGTGTGGTTGACATCCCGTCAAGACATCGTCCTATAGGGTTGTCTGTAATGTCACGAAAGCAAAATCCCTCACCTTTGAACTGTTTTTCTCGGCGAAGACACATAAGCAAGAAATTCCTTTTCATGCTATAGTGTCAGAGAAAGGGACGTGGCAGGTCTGTGTCGCTAGTTACCTACAGAACTGCTTAGCTTCACTAGTTTTTTCACACCCCTTTTGCTTGCGTTATTCTCAGGCACTAATACTTGAGAGACGAAAATCCTCGTGATTGCAAAGCTTTTAGTATGGATATCAAAGATCTGCATTATTCCTTGCCGCATGACGGGTTGCTAAATTCCGTGAATGAGTGCATTGAAAAACAAGTGCAAGAGTCGGCTTTTATTGACAGATGCGGTGTTTCCACGGGAGCTTTTCTAGAAATTCTTTCGATGTACTTGAAGTCGGCGCTGATTGGGTGGAGAGTGGCGTTTTTCTGCAGAAATCAGGCATTTGTATTGGCTCAATGGTTTCCCCTATTCTTAGCAATATTTACCTCAGTAAGTTTGACAACTGCTTAGAGAAAGCCTTAGGTGATAGCGTTATCAAGATTTTTGGTTACGTTGATGATTACCTGATTTTCTGCAAAAGGGAAGAATTAGATTCCGCTGCTACCTCAGTAAGTGAGCAATTTAAACTTTATGGAGGAGGATTAATGTTTACCAAGGAATTTCCTCAGCGACGCGTAATTCAGTTTCTTGACATTTTCTTGGTCTTCGAACAAAATCATGTTTGTTGGCAGTACTCTCCAAGATCTTCGAAGCCGTTGCTAAACTTTCAATCAAAGCATTCCAAAGTATTAAAAAACGGAATTGCCATGTCGTGCCTTACGCCTTCCCTCACCAGATACTGCATGCACAAAATGAACGGAAGCTTTAATGCGCAGGTCCAGTGCTTATTAGAAGCAGATTATCCTTATGTAGCACTTGCCAGTGTGGCTGAGCGCCTAAAGAAGTCGTTTTCGAGGGGGACGAACGTGATTACAGAAAACAGTAAAAGCAAAAAAAAAATATGAGTAGTGGCTACTCCGTACATTCATTCTGTGTCGCACAGGCTTTAAAAGGTTGCAAGTAGATATGATGGTAATGTTGCTTTCACTGCTACCAATAAGCTAGGTAAGATATGCGCGGCCATACAGAAAAAAAAGAGCAGGTAAAAGGCTAAAAAAGAACAGATATTTCTCCCGTGAAGCACAATAATAACAACTGTTTTACTGACTGTCGTGTGGGTGTGGTTTATAAAATTCCCCTTAGCTGTGACCAGTTCTACGTAGGGCAAACGGGACGGTGTATCATTCAGGCTAATGGAATATAAAAGGTTGTTAACCGGTGGATCCTTCTAATCTTTCCCTACATTGCCAAGATTGTAACAGAACGCGAGAGTTAGATGAATGCACGATATTGTACAGGCGTAAGAATGAAGATACGCGTCTTACGGTAGAGGCATGGCATATCTATAATAGTGGAAGAGCGTGCGTGAGTCAGCCTTCGATTAGTTTACATCAGGAAGAGATTAAGTACTTTACCAGGTATCTCTCACGTAGGCCGGCACATGTACCCGAGTGACACGTGGTGACATCATTCCTGAGCCTCGGCCGGTGAGTTTTGTGTCTTTCTTTTTTCGCCTCAGTGCTCCCTTCCCTTGATAGTCGGCGTTCGTGTTGTCCTCTTCTCTACTCTTGTGTCATGTCCGCACGCCTCACCTCTTTTTTGCATAATGCAATCCAATTGTGTGGGTCACGGCTAGGAGCAGTATGCCTCAATTTCCACACTTCTGCCTTTCACAGGTTTACCTGGCATCTTTTCTGGTCCTGCAAGCGTCGTCGGTGCAAGCCTCGCCATGTCCGCAACGTGCATGGCTGTTCCCATCCAGCAACTGCAGTTACTAACTGCCTGACTTTCAACTGCAAAGGAAATGAAGCCTGGATGCAAGCGCTCTCGCCCCATCCTTCTGCGCATGGTCATCTTGCACGATGACGTCATTGCCAGGAACGGAGTTGAATAGATGCTGGTACAACGGTCACTTCAATGGGCACGGAGCCACGGCCAGTGGGGGGAAACTTCCCGGTTTCGGTGGCAGAGGTGATTGGCGGGATCTCAGTATTGGGCGAACCCGAAAATCCGTTTCCCTCGTAGATCGTCGCGCGCGGCGATCCAGGTGGCCGAGCCCTTCCCCCCCAACTCCTCTCCAATCGCCCTCCCTCGTTACTCCCTCGCAACTCCCTCACCGTCGACTGTCTCTGCGCGCACGCCAGTGTTACCAGGTTTGGCTATATATAGCCAAATTGGGCTACAGAAAAAAAATTTGGCGTCCACTTGGGTGAGTTGGCTACGTGGCTATATTTGGGCTACTGAAAATCTGCGACTTGGCTTTGTTTAGGCTATGAGTGGATCCTTAGTACACGCTCCAGAGGTGACTCTCATAGAGTAGAAACAAAACTTGAAGGCTATGCTTTAGCTGGCTGAGCCAGCAGCGTGGCTGTGCGTGTGTGCTCGAAATGCCCCCCCTCCCCCTCAGTGAATCATTCTTTGAGCCGATGATTTTATCCTTGACGAACTTAAATTTGCACCGCGCTTCACCATGCTAACATTTACTCCAGCAATGTTGTCTCATCTTCGTCTTATCCCGACACCCAGTCACGGGGCATCGGGATGAGCCTGGGAGTGGAGTGTGTTCCACAGTGCACTGTACTAACATGACTATGCTGAGAAACAGAGCAATATGGTTGTGCCATCGTGGCGCCGACATGAAAGAAGGGAAGCCTGGGTATATGACACGCTCCAGTGTGTCCAAGACGAAGGTGTCTGGTTTAAGTATAGCGCTGGGCATAGTTTTCGACCTAGTCCGCGTCTCCCACAGTAAGCTTTTTACTGCCATTTTCCTTTGCGTGTAAAATGAAAAAGGATAGACAGTTGGGCGAGTTGGTACGGTAACATGATTTGGCTTCTAGCACGAAGTGAAACACGGACACAGAAAGGAGCAGACAGGACGACCGCTAACTCTCAACTAAATTTTTATTAAAACAAAAAACATATATCTAGGTGATTGCAAAAACCATAGCATAAGAACATGACAAGTAAAAAGCATCAGTTAAACATATCAGGGGGTATGGAAGTCAAAGAGCAAAAATTACTTCAGATTAGTACACGTATTCCGACGGTACTGAAATTCACAATCTAACACAGACAACGAAACATGACTGACGCAAGTGTCTTCCAATCTTTTTATGTGGAATGCCTTAATAATTTCCCGCGTGGCTTGGCAACCACAATCGAAACAATCAGCCGCTAAGTGTGATGCATTAGGGTTGTTTAGTGAATGTTTGTGTTCTTTTAGTCTAATGTTAATGCACCTGCCACTCTGTCCAATGTAAGCTTTCCCACACTCGAGTGGAATCTGATAAACTATACCCGTGTTGCAAGGCGCTAAAGGGGACACATGTTTAACTCCGAAATCATCTTTCCTTTCTTTACCTTCCTGTTCAAGTCTCTTATTTATCAAAGGGCACATATTAGACAACTTGCGTGGGGCGGAGAAAACGGTACTGACGTCGTACCTATTGGCCCCATTCCTTAAACCATGGGATAAAAAAAATTAAATTATGGGGTTTTACGTGCCAAAACCACTTCCTGATTATGAGGCATGCCTAGTGGGGGACTCCGGAAATGTCGACCACCTGGGGTTCTTTAACGTGCAAACCATGGGATAATCTATGTATGTAGGGTACTACAGCAAACTTTGTTTCTTTTTTCTGTTTTTCTTGTTTGTTACCGGGGCTTTTTACCCATTTTACAAATTTTTCGCAGGTTAGTTATTATAAATGCATGGGATAGCTAGCCTTTCCAAGCCTGTCTATCTGTTGTGAAAAACTTTGTTGCATATTGTGCGGACATGACTTAGTAATGGCAGACCTAAGAGTTGAATAAGCTAGCCCCTGTTTAACAAGTTTAGAATGGCAAGAAGGAAATTGTAGCAGGGGCTTCTTGGCCCTAGGCAAATAATGCCAACAGACATGCTCATCCTGGAACGTTAAGCACAGATCTAGAAACTGTAATTTGTTGCCCTGGATAATCTCTAGCGTGAAACCTAGGCCCCCACCACGCTGCCTAAAAACTAAAAAAATATCCGTAGCTTTTTTGGTGTAGTTATTTCGAGAACAAAACACCAGATAGTCGTCTGCGTATCTAAACGCATCCAACGCCAATTCCTTAAGATTGTTTTGTAGTTTTCTATTAACGCGACTTAGATAAATATCACTCAAAACTGGCGCAACTTTAGAACCAATACAAACTTCCGATTTTCGTACATACATAGAGCTACCCCATTTTACAATGGTATTCCCTATGTAAAACAACAAAAGTTATAAAAAAGATCCCAGGGGCATCCCACAGTCCTGAGTAAACCGGAACTCATCATTGTTGAGCGTCAGTGCTTCTTTAACACTACTACACAGTAGTTCCGATTGCGGAAGCGAATAAAAAAGGTCTTTAACATCAACACTCATCGCTGAGCATTTACCTGGATTATTTTCTGTTAGGAAGACCACAATTCCTTCCGAATGCCTTATCAGGAAGGGGTCATTAAGACGAACTGAAGACAATACATTATGCAAAAACGTTGAGACTGTGTACTGCCACGTTCCTTTTTCAGAAATAATGGCTCGAAAAGGAACTTCTGGCTTATCTGTCTTAGCACTAAAAATATGTCGAGGTGCAGACCCTTAGAATGTTTAACTCCCGACGCGAGGCGCTCCGCACCAAATTTCTCAAGCAAATCAATTGGAGTTTTTTTTTCACTTTCTTTAAATTGGTAATTTTTGGAACGAAATTTTTGTCAATAGCGGTTTTAGCTTTTTGTGCGTACAATTCTTCAGGAACAACAACAAAGAAACCTTCTTTGTCCGCAGTAACCAACCTAAGCTCATGCTTGACGAAGACACGCGACACACCAGTTAGGTTGTCTGACTTACTGGACTGAGGTGCAGTCCTCGCGATCACATCAATGCACTCAGTCACACACCTTGGTCGAAAGTCTTCAGTGACCCAAAGAGAAATGGATCCAGACAAGCTGACCTTTTCCGCAGGTGACAGTTCAGGTTCACAGGCAAACTTTGGTCCCTTACGCAGAGTGCTTTCGATGTTAGCTGGGAGTTGTTGACCGCCGAGCATGAGCACCTTCCCTTGGTCCCGCGTAGTCTCATGTTTCTTCGGTAACGAAAGACGAGCGTGGGCCCATAGGAATTCCGTGGCCTGCTCTGCGATCCTAATCCATTCTTGAAAACATCGTCGTTGGCCTTCCGCAGATGGGGCTTTCCCGCACAAAATCAGAACCCTGTCCCTGAAGAGGAATGTTTAAGGAATGAAGAGTTTAAGGAATGTGGCCAATAGGTATGACGTCAGTACCGTTTTCTCGGTCCCACGCAAGTTGTCTAACACGTGCCCTTTGATAAATAGGAGACTTGAACAGGAAGGCAAAAAAAGAAAAGATGGTTGCGGAGTTAAACATGTGTCCCCTTTAGTGCCTTGCAACACGGGTATAGTTTATCAGATTCCACTCGAGTGTGGGAAAGCTTACATTGGACAGAGTGGCAGGTGCATTAACATTAGACTAAAAGAACACAAACATTCACTAAACAACCCTAATGCATCACATTTAGCGGCGCATTGTTTCGATTGTGGTTAAAAACCTTTCTTTGAAGACACAAAAATTCTTTCTAGACACAGATGCCAAACCACGCGGGAAATTATAGAGGCATTCCACATAAAAGGATTAGGAGACACTTGCATCAGCCATGCTTCGTCATCTCTGTTAGATTGCGAATTTCAGTACCTTCGCAATACGTGTACTAATCTGAAATAATTTTTGTTTTTTGACTTCCATAGCCCCTGATATGTTTAACTGATGCTTTTTACCTTGTCATGTTCTTATGCTACGGTTTTTGCAATCACATATATACAAGTTCTTCTTTTTAATAAAAATTTAGTTGAGAGTTAGCGCTCGTCCTGTCTGCTCCTTTCTGTGTCCATGTTTCACTTCGCGCTAGAAGCCAACTCATGTGTGAAATGAACTTTAACGCGACAGGCGTTAAGGGCCCCATGTGGCAGAAACTCCGGCGTTGACGCCGTTGCCGTGTGAAAAAATTATCCCGAACCACGTAGTCCATTCGGCTGGCGCATATGCATTACTGAAGTAACTGATTTTCTCAAAGTAACACGCAGCAGAAAATTCGTAAAATACGACTTACACTCACTCTATAGAAACGGTAGCATCGAATTGTAATTTGATTATACGAGAAAACTATGTTTGTTACGCGGAACTTCGAACACAAACCCCTTTTTTAGCTGATGTTCGACATCTTAGTAGGGGAGCGATGGTTTGGGCTAGTTGGTTTTCCATGAGACTGAGTGGTCCAGCGCGAATCAGGACATGAGACACAGGAAAAAAACGAGGACAAGCGGTTACTGCCAAGTAGGAGCGACGCACCCCGCTCGGTTCCATGCGACGCCATCCAGATGGCACTCGCCTCCGCAGCATCGGCGGCGCCTGCCATGCGAGTGGAATGAAAAAAAAGAACCAGAAAGCTCGCCTTCATGCGTATTTTCGCCTCCAGCGTTTGCAGGTAAGCATTATGGTTGCATACACTGCAGTTACCGGGAAGGGTGAGAAGCAGCCAGGGATCTTTGAATGCTATCACATTCCACTCTTAAATGAGAATATTAAAGAGCTGAGAGCCAATTTTCATGTTACCTATCTTTTAATCCAATGGAAAGTTTGCTAGTCAGTGTGTGTAATCATGAAATGGCAACGCCGAAAACGCCGTGGAACATTTTTTTTATCAGATTTTTTTTATCTGCAGTGAGGATGTAGTCTTTCACTGGCAGCTTGTTGGCAGCGGGGGTATACGCCGGCATTAGTGGGAGGCAGACGACAAGTGCGGCCGTAAGTGTGACAGAGTAGTTTGTTTAACAATTCGACGTTCCTGCGATTCATGTTATCCGAAGTCGTAAGTACTTTCGCGGTAATAGCTACGTGTTTCCATTGTTTCCTGCCCAACTGCTTTGCTATTTTAACAGTCAAAGCGAAACCAATCGTATTGATGACGAAACGACGATTTTACGCGTGATACGCAGTTCAGCGTATTGCCGTAGTCATGCGTGCGCTTTGGATTTCCGAAGCATAGAATAAAGCGGAAGCGTCTAATACTATACAACTGCAATTTTAAGCAATAATTATGTTGTAATAAATAACAGCCGACTTACTTACAGTAATCGCATAGACTACATTCGAAATACCAAGATCTCAATGACAGGCCTCGCCACTCACTGGCCTTTGAGATATTCTTTGCCAATCTTAAATTATAATCCCTACTTCAATCCCGAACAGCGTGCCTGTTTGTATCGCCATAAATCATGATCAGTACATTTCCATCAACGTCCCACAACACTTTCTCACCAGTTGTCCTCCAAGCGTCCTCCAAGTTTTTTGTTCGTGCTTCCATTCGACATCGAGGGAGACCACGAGGGAGGTCATTGAGGCCTACTATATCAGGAAAAAAGGGTCGCGTTGCGTAAGCAGGCCATCGTTAAATTTGCATGACAGTGAATTTGAATTTTTAAGCCGCCTCATAGTGTAACATTCGATTATAGGGTTTTGCGTTTTCTGCCTGTGCACTGTTAATGACGCCATTGATGGGAGAGCACGTGGCTATGGGTTGTGTACATAAGTTTGTGTATGCCTTCGAATGAAGGTAGTTGTGGGATCAGCGCTGTCCTGTGTGTTCCTGCCTTCTGTCTTCGTCATATTGCGCTGCCCCTTCAAGATGTTTAGCTGCTGTAGATGTCAAGGGTCGACCGTCACGGCATCACGGAAATTTTTTTATGGTGGGTTGTACAAAAAGCGATTACCGTAGTCGAATGCGAAAATGTATATACAAATAAAACTGAAAATAACAATGGCTATATTTGGCAACAAATTTCTTTTGTTCTTTTTTGTGTTTGGCTACATTTGGGCTACAGTTTCTCTAGCTTTGGGCTACACCACGTTGTCCGACCTGGCAACACTGCGTGCGGCCCCGCCTGCCCGGCGCCAGCTCAGCCCGCTGCATGACGTTTCATGTTTCGTTATCTCCTCTTCTCGCGAAGCGTGCGCTGCTGTGCGTTGACAGCCGTAGGTAGTTTCGTTACTTTCGTGGTCCTCAGTAGCTGTGTGCTTGTGCTCCGCGATGTTTCACCCGTTTCACGACTCGTACCACTCGTACAGTGTGCAGTGGTGCACAAATACCTCAAAAACAAGCCCTGCAAGGTTTTTCCGGGTGCCTAAACGCAACACGTGAGCGCTCAGGCCCAAGGACATGAGAAGGCGCATGTGCACGAACGCAGCCCTGTCCATGTGTGTGCTCCATGAGGCTCCGGACGTCGTTGCGCCTTGATTGTGCTACACATGCCTCTTCCCGGTAGAGAAAGCTGACAAATAGATGTTCCTCCTCATTGTGTCACCTGGTCTAGGACTAGTGTTTTTCTGTGCCAAGTCTCATTCTGCAACTTCAGTAACTTGCCCAGCTTTTCTTAGCGCCCTCAGTGTTTTTTCTGTGTGTCACGTTCTAAAAACGTACTAACCGCTGAAAAATTGCTGTTCGTGTCTGTATACTGTCTCAGTAACCGCCGTCAGGAAAACCGCGCGAACAACCTTCATGTGTAGGTGTGATACGCTTTTTTTTTCTTCTGGAAAGCATGAGCATTGCAAGTGTCCTACATGCAGATTTTTGCAGTTCGTGTTCATTATACAAAGGAGAGCCTAGTAGGTACGACTTAGTGCCGTAAGTAATGTAATTTTATTGCTAAGCATTGCATTCGGTTCGAAAGAAAAGTCGTGTTGTAGGCTTATTTTACCTGGTATTTGATTAAGGAATAAGCCTTTCTGCGAATGTTTTCTATGTACTATTGCAAAAGCCGACTACCGTCTGTTCCCCCTGCCACCGTTACTCAAGTTGTCGCCAAATGCAAAATAACGTGAAAATGTGTGTTTCAGTTTTTCGTACAATGTTATATTTTTTTCTGACATGTTTTTTTTCAATTTGTTCAGCAGTAATGAACGTGTCACGCATTTCATATACTTTCGTGCAGATTTATAAGTAACCCCTTTGTTTTGTGTGGCTCTCAATCAAACAATGTTAGCATTTTATTCTATTTTTTAGGTATTTTGCATGTCATTGTTTTGCCATTACCAGTGAGTTTTCCCTTTTTATAGTTGTCATGACTATGTCATACATGTCATCCAATTTTGTGCAATATCTAAGTGCATATATCAGAAGCTCGTCTACATTTCGGTCTTGAGGACGTTATATAAACATCTTATTTTTTATGCGAAGCATATTACTAGAGCTCAACCCAGCTCTCAGGTGTGGCGGTGTCGCCTTCAATACCACGTGACACCGTGACGTCACGACAGAGGAGAAACGGGGCTCCAACTCGCGCCGTCGCTCGCGGCGTCGCCTTCAAGGCTGACCACGTGACACCATGACGTCACGACAGAGGAGAAACGGGGCTCCAACTCGCGCCGTCGCTGGCGGCGTCGCGGCGGTATATAAGCAGCTGCGCTTGCCTCTGCTAGACTTTCACGAGGTGAGATGCCTCCTGGAGACAGAGCTGCTCGTTGGAATGAGAAGCGAAGGTTGCGGCGTGCTACAGAGACTGTTTCTAGGTGGCTTTGCTACGGCGTAGCAACTACGCGCCCCGCATCGGACGCGGTGAGCCTCGAGCAACGTAGCGTTCGGCGCGACAACGAAATGTGCGCCTGAGCAAGCGACGCACGCCTGAGCCGACGCCGACGACACCGGCTTTTCTGCGGCACGAGCTCCTTAACGCTGTCGCGTTAAAATAAAGGCTAGTGTGCTTCGCATCCTGGGCTTAACCTTAGCTAAGCCATAGCCAGTTTTTTTTTTAGGTGTGTGTACATGAAATGGCGTTCGCGTTTTCTAGCGCTTTCTTTTGTTATTTCACCGCCTGTGAACTTTTGTGTTTAGTACTCTTGTATATGTCATGCACCTTTCACTTTTGCTCATTCCTTGAACATGTATCACACCACGTTATAAGAAAAATCTGTGTTCGGAAACGAAGTCAATAAAGCGAGTCTAAACATCTGTTGTGTTGGAAGTGGAATTGTTTTTTTGTCTCCCGACACATGCTGGTATACGTATGGTCAAGACTGCGTGCATGCCAACGCATAGCCCACGGCGAACCACGCGCCAGCTCGCAAGCAATGCCAATGCGCTCCGTAACGCGCGCATCGCTTGCGAGCTGGCGCGTGCTGCGCCGTAGCCCGCGCGCGATAAAAAAAAAGGAACGCGCCGCGTACAGGTAAAAGCAAAAAAAAAGTAAGTGGCACGCGCGGCAAGGAGAAAAGGACGAAATTGAGCGCAGTGGGTCGGCATAATAAAAAAAAAGAAAAACGTTTGGGAGAGGAGGCGCCGCGCAGCTGCTATCCTTGTTGCTATGACAACGTAAACAATCGTGCGCCCCACCATTTTGCTTCTGCGTCGCCTGTTGGTTAGGGCCGTGACTGAAGGGGACCATGGCGCTAGCATCGAAAGAGCGTCTGCTCGACAAAGCCAATGGCAGCCAAGCGGAGATTCACCCCCCTGGCAACGCTACGAGCAGTATGCCTTAATTTGCGCGCTTCTGCCTTTTATACGTGTGCGCCTTACCCTTTGTGTGCTAAGAAAAATGATAACCGTTGTTTCGTCCTGCTTACTTGCGCGAAAGTGCTTGCCGAAAGTGCCAAAATCAGGTAATAGAACAATGAGCGGAATATAACCAACCTTTATATATAGCCTATGTATATATATATATAGCTATAGCTAGGTTTATAGCTAGGTTTATATATACAGCTATATATAAACCTCAGCAGTCATGGAGGCATTGCGGAATCAGGGTGTAGACGAGTCGTATGTAAAAATACTGAAAGATATCTATAGCGGCTCCACAGCCACCGTAGTCCTCTATAAAGAAAGCAACGAAATCGCTATGAAAAAAGGCGTCAGGCAGGGAGATACGATCTCTCCAATACTATTCACAGCGTGTTTACAGGAGGCATTCAGAGACCTGGATTGGGAAGAATGGGAAATAAGTGTTAATGGAGAATACCTCAGTAACTTGCGATTCGCTGATGATATTGCCTTGCTTAGTAACTCAGGGGACCAACTGCAATGCATGCTCACTGACCTGGAGAAGCAAAGCCGAAGGGTGGATCTAAAAATTAATCTGCAGAAAACTAAAGTAATGTTTAACAGTCTCGGAAGAGAACAGCAATTTACAATAGGTAGCAAGGCACTCGAAGTTGTAAGGGAATACATCTACTTAGGGCAGGTAGTGACGGCAGATCCGGATCATGAGACGGAAATAATCAGAAGAATAAGACTGGACTGGGGTGCGTTTGGCAGGCATTCTGAGATAATGAACAGCAGATTGCCATTATCCCTCAAGAGAAAATTCATAACAGCTGTGTCTTACCAGTACTCACGCACGGGGCAGAAACCTGGAGGCTTACACGTGGGTGCAGGAACTAATGGCCGAAACCACAAGGGCCACATCCCAGGTACCAACCGCATAAGACTCAGAACTCGCAGACAGTAGGCTATTACACATGTGGGGGGCACACTACAGTTTAAAGAAATGCTGGCTAGAAAATAAGCACAATCGAAACTCAAAACCCGAATCGCAGCCCTTGTCAAGGAAATAAAAGAGCACGCAACACACCTAACACGCCAACTGTGGGGGCAGCCCTGCGATCCCATGAGTGCGAATTTAAACCTTAAGGACACGTGGTCATTCCTGCGATGTCTGATAAACCCTGAAAATAACAAGATCCAACAGAGCAAGAGTCTTTCGCGGCTGTTGCACAGCAACCCAGCGGAAGACAAAGCACTACTGGACTCTCTGCAAACCCTGTATCTGGCGGACAGCACAAGGGTCTCCTTACCTCCTTACACCGGTCAGGACAATCCAGACCTAGATGCAGGCATCACTGTCTGCGAAGTCCACGCAGACTTACATAAGTTCAGAACCGCATCCGCTCCAGGGGAGGATAACATCACGAACAAAGCCCTTCGAAACCTTGATGACAGGTCGATACAGGCGATAACCCAACTCTTCAACTCGCACTGGGCCGCGGGAACCCTCCCACCACAGTGGACCCATGCAAAGATAACCTTTATTCCCAAGCCAGGCAAACCGCTAGATCTAAAACCTACGTCCGAGTTCACTCACTTCATGTCTAGGAAAGCTCTTCGAACATGTCATACTAGAAAGACTGGAACAGCATATGCAAACGCATAATCTCATCCCTCACACAATGATTGGCTTCCGCGGGCATCTATAAACGCAAGACGTCATGCTTCAGCTCTCTGAAGACGTCCTGCACCCCCGGCATGCCAAACGCACAAGAGCCATACTAGCACTCGGCCTGACCAAGGCCTTTGAGAATGTGGAACATACCGCAGTGCTTAACGCCTTATCCGATCTACACGTAGGCGGGAGAGCTCACGCCTATGTCACAGCCTTCCTACAGGCCAGGACTGCGGTCCTTACAGTGGGAGAACTGACAACAGACAAGGTCCAACTGGGTAGCAGAGGCACACCGCAAGGGTCAGTGTTTCGCCACTCCTCTTCAACCTTACTCTCATTCCCATGGCCAGAGACCTGGCAAATATTCGCAACCTCTCGCACTCCCTGTATGCAGATGATATTACCTTGTGGACCACTACAGGCAGCATATGCGGCATGGAGGCGACCTTACAAGCAGGGGCCGATGTGGTGGTGGAGCGGGCTATGGCAATAGGTCTCGCGTGCTCCCCCACCAAGTCGGAACTTGTTCTTCACCCCCAGAAGTCACACAGACCCAACTCCAAACCGCATCCGTATCCACATGAGGACGTACTCCATTACAGAGGTCGCACAGCTACGAGTGGTTGGCATGGTCATGCAGAAGAATGGCAGACATACGGCGACCTTGAAGAAACTCACCCGACTTCTCACCAAACTCACCCCGACTTCCAAGGCCCATCAGACATGTCCTTTACCACCGGACATACAAAACTGCATCACTATTCTTCCCTTGCCTAAAAACATGCACCCCGTGCATCACGAGGCACGTAGGCCGACCAGGGAAAAAGCCCTCTACAAATAACACCAACACGACCACCTCACTGTGTGTATCGACGCCGCTAGCTACCCACAGATACCAGCCTATGCCGTAAGTGCAGTGTCACATCAACATGGTTACATCACAGCTGCCACAATGCAGGCGCGCACGTCCATAGAGGCGGAGAAGGCTGCCTTAGCGCTGGCCATCTCAACCACCGCTGCCGAGGTTATCCTTAGCGATTCCACAACTGCAATCCGCAACTACTCAAAAGGCCGAGTTCATGAACCGGCACTGAAAATTCTCACTCATCAGACACCCCTCAGACCAATTAAGCTCATCTGGGTGCCCGCGCACGCAGGCTATCCAGGCAATGAGATGGCCCATTCTGTCGCTCGAGTAGCTGTCAACCGCGCCACGCCGTTCGATGACCTGGATAACGCCAGAGACCGATTGGTCGAATATCACGATATCACACTCCACTACCGCGAAATGCGGTTGAGATATCCTCCCCCAGATAAATCCTCAACAAAATTCCAACAAAGTACCTGGCGCCAGCTTCAGGCACAAATTTTTCTTTCTCCAGCTTTTCTTCACCCTGGTTCATCCAGGCCTACATCGACAGGAATGTACGCTCTGCGGCGCGCCTAGAGCCAACTTCCGTCACATAATGTTCTTATGCCCTGAGCTCCGCCACCCTCTGAGTGGCAACTCACCGACTTCGGGGGATGGGAGACCGCGGTGTCTAGCTCCAACCCAGCCGACCAAATACGGCTGGTGGACTGGGCTCTGAGGGTCGCCGAGGGCCACAATCTCCCGTGCACCCTACGCGCTCCTGAGCCCCCTCACAAGTAATGTTGTAAAGAAGCTCAAGTAATAAATGTTTACCATCACGACCTGCTTAAATTGAGGACGACGCAACGAGCTATGGAAAGAAGAATGATAGGTGTAACGTTAAGGGATAAGAAAAGGGCCTATTGGGTGAGGGAACAAACGCGAGTTATTGATATCTTAGTTGAAATCAAGAAAAAGAAATGGGCATGGGCAGGACATGTAATGAGGAGGGAAGATAACCGATGTTCATTAAGAGTTACGGAATGGATTCCAAGGGAAGGGAAGCGTAGCAGAGGGCGGCAGAAAGTTAGGTGGGCGGATGAGATTGAGAAGTTTGCAGGGACAACATGGCCACAATTAGTACATGACCGGGGTAGTTGGAGAAGTATGGGAGAGGCCTTTGCCCTGCAGTGCGCGTAACCAGGCTGATGATGATGATGCTTGCCGAAATTGCCTGTGATTGCTTTTAGATGGTCTTTTTGTTACTTCAATCTGGCGATAGCAGACTAAACCGGTCCCTTACAGGCGAACTAATGCCTTTCTCGACGTGGATTCAATGCTTGGCGATTCCTCCGAAAAGATTACAGTCATATTTACCCTCATTAAAGACCTTCATACGCGCCCGACTCAATCCGCTAAGATCCAGAACGAGTTGGCAACTATATAGAGTTGGCAAAGATATAGGGACGAGCCAAAAGAAACTGGACGCTCAAGGTGCATCAATCCAGAAGATGCTAGATGAGCTTGAAGCAAAAACTAGATCAATTGAAGAGCTAGAGTGTGCAGTTGACAATGTACAGTACGAAGTAAGTTAAAAATCAAACTATGGAGTTCTGCGTGCAAAAACGACGATGTCATATGAGGCACGCCGTAGTGCGGACTCCGGAAATCTGGACTACCTGGGGTTCTTTAACGAGCACCTAAATCTATGTACACAAGTGTAATCGTATTTTGCCCCCATCAAAACACGGAGGCCGCGGCCAGGATTCGATGTCGCGACATCGTGATTAGCAACCCAATACCATAGCCACCGTTTAACACCCATCTTGGCCCCTTAGAATCACATCTGAACGAGCAAAAGGACCGTTCGCTGCGCAGTAACATAATTCGTCGAGATATTCCGTATTCTCAAGAATCATGGAAACAATCTGTATTTAGAAAAGGTCCATCTTAGCAGGTACGCTCGACGCCCTGCTGACAACGCGATCGAGCGCGCACATCGCTTAGGGTCACATTTGCAAAACAAATGCCTCCCTAGACCATTAACTTTTCAAGCTGCAGATTTTTAAAAAAAGGTGCTTTCTATAATACAAATACTGAAAGGGAAAAACATAAGCGTATCGAAGGCTTTTGTATAGCCACACATAAAGCAAGGCGAAAACTATCCCATTTTGCTAAAGATCAACCTGTCGCACCGGCCTATCAATGCATTACAAAAACTTAATCTCCACCAAGAAGCAACAAGTCTAAAACCCGATATGACAATGTGTCTAAGAAAAGAGTCGTAACGAACACGCAGAGCTACAGGCAATACAGAGCATGCGCCTGGGCGCGCACTTGTTACGGGGCAGGCGATGTCTTCTGCTCACTCTGTGAGATAGGGACGCGACGGGATCACCCACCTATCGAATACGTCACTTCTTTTCGGTAACATCCGAAGCATTATCAGCGAAGGCGTTGCACCGGAATTCGCCATCGACACGTGCGGAATCGCTTTAACCGAAACATGGATTCATCCACAAATTGGAGACCATGAGTTATTCAGGAACTCGTGCGATTTTTGTACTTACCGCTGTCACCGCGACACACACCAATCTGGTGGTGTACTGCTTGCGATAAATAAAACGCTGCCTTCAGATTGCATTGAAATTACATACAATTTGCAGATTGTATGGGTAGCCGCCAAACTAGCTTATCAAAAACTTATTTTGGGTGTCTTTTATCGCCGCCTAAATTTCACTGCAACATTTGTGACTGATTTGCATGATGCAACTCATAGTGTTTGTTCCCGTCATGCCGCAGTGCCAATTATCTTACTTGATGATCTTCATATGTCAAATATTACTAGGAAAAATGATCCCGCCACCGTGCGTAACTACCCTAGGGCGCAAGATTACTTAGAACTGTGCAACATCTTTTCGCTCACCCAAAATCATTAAAGGGACCCTGAAACGGTTTTGAAGATGTACAAACGTACTGAGTCGTTAGAGTAGGTCCATCTGATTATTAATTGACGCATATAAGTGCTCCGCGTAAGGCATGTAAATTATCATAAGGTTTTAAAAATATATATCGCTGCCGATCGCAGCACACTACTCGGCGGAATTTTCAGCCGCCCCTAACCATAGACGTAAATCACCAATTGACGTCAGTATGGTGAGCTATCCGATTGGCTGCCCAGGGCGCGTCATAGATAATTTTGCCACCTTTATGGCGAAGAAATTATCTTCGTAATAGTCGGAATGTTAGTTAATTTGTTTCTATGAAAAGAAAACAGAAAGATAAAGCACGAGAACAATTTCTCACTACACTTAAAGGGCCCCTGAAATGGTTCGGACAAATTTTGTAGGCGCGTTGGGTACAGCTTAAGTAGAACATTCGCACCACAATCTAAGTGAAGCGTTACGTATTAATGGACATGCAAGCGATTAGAAGTTACCCTCCTCCCTAGCTATGCTTTTCCTCCTCAACTCGCTCGCCGAGCGAGCGGCGCTAAGCTCCGCCTTCACTGGTTTAGCGTCACGGTGCGAGGTCCTATCGTTCACTTCCGGTTGTTTAGGAGCACGCCCCCTCCCGCGCGAGACCTCTCCGCTAGCCGCTTGGCCGTCGACCGAGAGCTATCGAAGCAGCGTGCGTTGCGAGCATTCTGTCGTAGCGCCGAACGTGTCCGGTACTCCGCTAAAAACAGGCAAGCTGGTCATTTCGGCAAATGACTGGAGGCATAAGCTCAAGCTGATGAAGGAACTTTAGCGTAGACGTACGTGAGCAGCCTGATCGGTCTGCACGGTCCAGACACTTGCTGGCGCAGCGCTTAACCAGTCAAACAAAGCGCTAATATTGCTCTAGCCAAGTGTAAAGCATTTTAAACATTTATAAATCAACGTGTTGATGATTACACTCCTGCGAAAAATACACACCAGCAGCAAAGAATACACTTCGTTGCTGCTACTGTGTATGGTTGAGCTCTGTGCCACCAGGTGGCTGCACCGTGCAGACCGTTCACATTTGCCCTTCTGCTCATCTCGTGGCTCATCCCGGCACAGCCAAGCGGCCAGACCCTGTCCCCTTGCGCTTGCGTTTGCCCTAATACTGGACTCGCGGTTTGCAGGTCGCTAGGTTTGCAGTCCCCAAGGCAACAAATTCGAATCATAGTGCTCGCGAAAAGACTGAGACCAACTCTGACCGCGGAGCTCTCGTCAAAATGGAGTACGTTGTAACACAAGCAGACGACACTTGCTGTGTGCCGGAAGTGCTGAAGTGTACTAAAAAACTATTCTTGTGTATTCTCTTTGAGTTATTTTCTTTTTACAAAAACAAAGTAACTAGCATTCCAACTATTACGAGCATCATTTGTTCACCATAGAGTTGGAAAAACTATCGACCACGCGCCCTGGTCAGCCAATCAGATAGCTCGCCCATGTGACGTAATATGGGTTATTTGCATCATATGGGTAGGGACGGCTTAAAATTCCGCCGAGCAGTGCGCTGCGATCGGCAGCGATGTGTATTTTTAAAACCTTATAATAAATTACACGCTTTACGCAGAGCACTTAGATGCAACAATTAATGATCAGAAGAACCTACTCTAACGGCTCAGTACGTTTGTAGAAAATCGCCAAAATCGTTTCAGGGTCCCTTTAAGCACTTCCGGCACACAGGAAGCGTCGTCTGCTTGCGTTACAACGTGCTCCATTTTAACGAGAGCTCCGCGGTCAAAGTCTGTCTCAGTCTTTTCGCGAGCACTATAATTCGACTCTGTTGCGTTGTGGACTGCAAGTGTAGCGACTGGCGATATGTCAAGCTGCGACATCGTGTCTCTCTGCAGGGCAGCAGACGAGTGGACTGGCTGCAGCGCACTGGACCACCGCTATCCGATCGGCGTCAGAATTTGCGCGTTTACGGGCTTCCCTTTACACTGGAAAATTACTAACGCAATAGCGTTTCGCGAGTCTAGTATTACGCTAAACGCAAGTGCAAGGAAACAGGGCCTGGCAGACGCCGTGCAGACCAAGCGAATGGTCTGTACGGTGCAGCCACCTGGTGGCACAGGGCTCAACCACACACAGTATCAGTAACGAAATTTATTCTTCTTTGCTGCTCGTGTGAATGTTTCGCAGGAGTGTAATCGTTAACACGTTGTTTTTGAAAATGCTTGATATGTTTTACACTTGGTTAGAGCAATACTAGCTCTTCCTTTGGCTAGTTAATCTCTGCGCCAACGGGTGGCTGGACCATGGAGCTCACGTACGTGCACTCTATTGTTCCTTAATCGAGTTTATTCCTCCACCGTTCCGTCGAAATCCCCAGCTCACCTGTGGTTACCGGAATACCACACACATTCGGCGCTGTGACAGAGTGCTCGCAACGCACGCTGCTTCGATAGCTCTCGCTTGGGGTCGACTGTCAAGGAGCTGGCGGGGAGTCTGGAGAGGCTTCGCGCGCTCGCTCCTAGAGAGCAGGAAGGCGACGACACGACGTGCCATCATATGACGCAGAGCCAGTGAACGTGGAAGTTAGCCCCGATCACTCGGCAAACGAGTTGAGAGTTGAGGAGAAAATGCATGGCTGCGGAAGAGGGTAACTTGTAACCGTCCGTAGCTCTGTTAATATCAGACTTTTCAGGCAAATTGTGGTGCGAATGATGAACTTTAGCTGTACCCTACGCGTCTACACAATTTGTCCGAACCGCGTCAGGGGCCCTTTAAGGAACCGACAAATCAAGAATAACCTCGTTTGTTTACAATACATTGACCACGTTTTTACTACACCACCCGATCTTATTTCTGAAATCACGTGCCTGCCAGGTAACAGTGATCATTGTCTACTTTCATTAAATGTTTGCCTCATGCAACCCAAACCGATTAAAAAGATCAATATATAAACAATGGCAAGGCTCACTTTCTTTCAATTAATAATGAACTTGCAATGTTTGTATATGAATACTTGGGTGAATTTGACTGCGGCAATGTTCAGTCAAACTAGTGTATCTTTGTTAATATAGGTAATAATTTAACAGATAAGCACACCCTTGCTTACAGGATCACCTCCTCTATAAGAAAAACATGACCTAATTGTCAGCTAAAACGCCTGTCTTAAAAAAAGACACGCCTCTTTAATCAGGTAAACTAAGAAGCTACGCCCTATTGCAAAACCCAGTATCCAGTGAGACGCCCGATTAAGGACCCCGTGTGGCGCACTGAATGCTGCGGCGCTGGGCAGGGGCGGCGCACTCGTGCGAGAAACAGCGCTAGCACGTGAAATACGCGGTACCCGGCCACCGTATATATTTTTTGAATACGAAAAGCGACAGCGAGCGTTTTAGTGCAATGGATGGATGGATGGATGCAAAATTTTAATGAAGGTCCTGAGGTACGCGACTCAGTGCGCTGCTGGCCGCTCCCACGTTAGGACAGTCGGGCCATGCCCGACCGCCGCATCGCGGGCCCTGTGGACAGCCCATAGTTGCGCCCCGGCATCGGGACTCTTGATAGCGGAGAGCCACTTCTCCTCATTGATTTGTTCTGTGCCTCGTAACGAGGGGCAACGCCAGAGCATATGCTCTAGGCTAGCGATGTCATTGCAGTGCCTGCAAGAACTAGTGGTATAGGTGTGGGGATAGAAGAAGAACGAAACCTTTATTTGAATCAGTGACTTGTCAGTTGAGGTGGAAGGGTCCCTTATTCCAGGAACCCTCTGGCTTGGATCGCCGTCCGGGCCCGGGCGACGAGTTCGCGCGGGTCGACCAGGTCAGGCTTGGAGATCGCAGCCTCCCACGTTTCAGCGAAGAGGTTTGGGTCTGCGTCTGCTGGGGCTACTAGTTGTGCCGCTGTGATGGTTTCTCGGGTTTTCTTGCATTGCAGTAGGAGGTGCGCCAGGCTGTCTAGCCAATGCCTCCTTTACTAGATGCCAGCCGCGTTGCTCGCTTTCCCATTGCGGCGGCGGTTCCCTTAGTTCGTGGCCTCCGCGATTCGCAGCAACGGCGCGCCGCCGGAGCCGATCGCGAAGGCCACGCTTAGTTGAAGTTAGTTCAGCATAAATTTCGTGAGGCGGCGCTCGTTGCCTTTTCAACTTCCGGCGGATGCGGACCTCCGAGATGGCAACAGACGCCATGGTAATCTCCGAGGCCGCAGCACGTGACGCAGACGTCCGCGACAAGCGGCGCTCGGTGCCTTTTCGCGGAGGAGAGTAAAGGGAGAGGGCCAGGAACCGAGTTTACGGACAACGCGGCTGGCATCTAGTAAAGGAGGCATTGGTCTAGCACGTTGCAGTGTGGACAGGTGTAGCTGTATAGCGTCAGGTGGACATGATGCAGTAAGCTTCCGTGGGAAAAGGTATTGTTCTGGAGTCGCCTGTAGTCAGTGCCTTCGTTTCTCGTTAGTTTTGGATGTGGTGGAGGATATACCCTGAGTCCAAGGCGATAGTGCTGCAGTAGTGCTTGATAACTTAGCGGTAGTGTTTCCGTTTCCTCCGCTGATTTGGGTGGGTGGGGCAAGCCTAGAATCTCGTGCGGGGAGGCCCGGTGGACGCCTGCGCGGGCCGCGGTGTGTGCCGCTTCACTCCCCTCCAGTCCCTCGTGTCCCGGACCCACATGATGCAGGTGTAGGGGGGAGGAGTGTCGCCACGTTTCAGTGTCTCGATCGCTTTTGTAGAGATCCTGTCCTTCATGTAGTTACGTGCCGCTGTTTGAGAGTCGGTGAAGACCACTATGGCATGCTCCCTTGTATGGGTGGCGAGTGCTATAGCGGCCTCCTCAGCTGTGTCGGCTCGTTTGGTGAGAATGGTCGCCAACGCCAGTGCCGTACCCTTGAAGTCTGTGACGCTGATGGCGAAGGCATTTCGGCCCGGATACTTGGCTGCGTCCACGTAACGCGCCTGTGGGTCGTTACGGTGCTTGTGTCTGATGGCGTTTACCATGGCGAGCCGTCTGCCTCGATGGTGTTGTGGATGCATGTTTCGAGGTATCTGAAGAACTTGTAGACGTTCTCGGATCTACGACGTGACCTTTTCCTTACATTCGCCATCGTGTTCTGGGTTGGTTACGTATCCTGTGCGTCGGAGGACTGCTCGGCCTGTGGTTGTTAGCTTGAGTCTCTCGATCTGGTTGATGAGGTGCGCTTCCGTGAGTTCTTCCCAGGAGTTGTGAACTCCCATGCTAAGCAAACGGTCAGTGGAGGGGGTTGTCGGCAGTCCTAGGGCGAGCTTCGTGGTTTTTCGTATTAGGAGGTTTAGCTTTTGATTCTTGGCTGTCTTCAGGTTGAGGTAAGCAGTTCTGTATGTAATGCGGCTGTAAAGGAGGGCATGTACCATTTGCAAGGTGTCGTGCTCTTTGAGGTCATTGCGGCGATTGGCCACCCGTCGTATCAGATGAGTAAACTGTGCCACGGTGTTGTGTAGCCTAGGGAGTGTGGCGAAGCCGGACCCGTCCTTGTGTATATGGACTCCGAGAATTGGAAGTGAGTCGACCTTTGGTATCGGGACTCCCTGAAGAAGGACTTGTGAGGCCGGTGCGTCGTGGCTTGGGGGCGGGCCCCGGGTGCGTGCCCCGAGTACTAACAGCTCGGATTTATCTGGGGCACAGTGGAGGCCGCAGGTGTTGAGGTACCATTCGATGATGTTGACCGCCTCCTGAAGACGGGCCTCCTGTTCGCCCGTGCTCGCGCCTCTCGTCCACAGTGTGATATCATCTGCATATAGAGCATGGAATATGCCTGGGACGGTGTCTAAGAGGCGGGGAAGTTTGAGGAGGGCCACGTTGAAGAGGAGTGGCGAGACTACCGAACCATGTGGCGTACCCCTGTTAGGTAGGTGAAATGCCTTGCTCCGGAGGTTGGCAATCCCCACCGTGGCCGTACGGTTGGTGAGGAAAGCGCGCATGTAGGCGTATGTTTTGGCACCGCAGCCGATATCTTCTAGGTTACGGAGAATGGCTTCATGGCTCACGTTATCAAAGGCGCCCTTTGCGTCTAGAGCTAGAATGGAAGACTGGCTGTGTTTGCTCAAATGGTCAAGGATATTTTCCTTTAGCTGGACGAGGACGTTCTGCGTGGAAAGCATCTGGCGGAAGCCGAACATGGTGTGTGGATAGCCATCGTTTCCCTCGAGAAGTGTGGTGAGCCGCTCGTTGACCATGTGTTCAAGCAGTTTCCCGGCGCAGGATGTAAGTGAGATGGGGCGGAGATTTCCGATGGAAATGGGTTTGTTTGGCTAGGGTACCATGGTTACCTCCGAGTGTTTCCAGGCTGTTGGTAGCTCGCCCTTTATCCAGCAGTCGTTATAGTACCGAAGGAGAGCCGTCAGCACCCGAGGGGGTAGCTGTCGAAAGAGCTTGTTGGTGGCCCTGTCTTCGCCCGGGCTCGTATTGCGTGTTAGCCTAGAGAGGGCCGCCTGTAACACTGCCTGTGTGAAAGGCCGATCTAGCTCTTCGTTCGGCGCGCCTTGGTCCTGGGGGTGGAAAGGTTGGCGGCAGTGGTTTGTGGGTTAGCTGAGCCGTGTAGCTTCGTCTGAAGTTCTTGGAGTAGCTGATCCTCTGTGCCGCCATAGTTGTGGATTAGTCGGTGAATTGTATGTCTTTGTTGGGTTTTGGTGTGGGTGTCGTCGACCAGGGCTCGAAGTATATGCCAAGTCTTCTTTGCGCTGAGGGCCCCTTGAAGTTAGTCGCAGAAGGATCGCCAGTTATTACTCGCTAGCTATTCAGCGTACTAAACAGGCGCTGGAGCTTGCGGTTAGCTTTTGGCGTCGCCATCGTTTGAGGAACGATCGCCGAGCCTCCCGTAAGTGCAGTAAGTGATTATCGACCGCCGGATTGTCCTCGTCTAGTTGAATCGTCCTGGTGTGGCCGTCAGCCGCCCCTACGATACCGTTCAGCCATGCTTCAATGTCTTTGATGTCCGAATCGTTGTCAAGCTCATTCCTATACGCGTTCCAGACAGTGAGTCGTGCCTTTGCTGTCTTGGGCGCGCGGTGCGATTGTTCAACCTCGATTTGAATTATGTGGTGATCGCTCCCTAGCGTGTCCGGGAGTCGGGTCCACGTGGCCTTTCGCACGTCTCGAGTGAACGTGAGATCAGGATTGGTGTCCCTCGATACGCTTTTGCCCACTCGGGTGGGATGGAGCAGGTCATTCCATAACGTAAGACCGTGCTGCTGTGCGGCGTCGTGAACCCGTGCCCCTTTCTTGGTGGTATTGGGGTAGCCCCAGGCTGCGTGTGGGGCGTTAAAGTCCCCTACCACAATAAGCCGGTTGCCGTTAACGTTCTTGCGAAGGTCCCGGATGAAGTGGTCATAGTGGAGTAGCTGCTCCCGCGGCAGGCTGTAAAGATTGACCAGGTATAGGCTCCGTTGATTCTTGCGAGTCGGCAACACCTCCACTATGGTGTGTTCGATTTCAGTGTCGTCAATTTCGTGAGGCTGTGCGGTTAGTGTCTTCTTGACAAGAATTGCGGTGCGGGCAGTGTGTGCCATAGTGTTGTAGACGGGGAGCTTTATTTTCTTGGTGTCGGTTTCCTGTAGCGCGATTATGTCCGGATTGTTTGCTTTGATATATTCTTGCAGGTTCGCCGAGCAGGGTCTATAGGATGTGCAATTCCAGTGCCAAATGCGGAGAGTGGGAAGCTGCTCGGTATGTCTACGTTTGGGAGCCGCCATTTTGGTGGTTGTCCTCCACCTGAAGTAGGTGGTTTGGTGTTGTCGAGCTAGAATCTTCCGCGGATTCCACTCGTGCTGTCTTTCGTGCTTTGCGTTTGGTTCCTTACTGCTCCGCCAGATGTTCATGAGTCACGAAATTCTTGTAAGCATATGTCATGAAGTTGTGTTGTTGTGCCGTGAAGCCATACAGTTTGGCGTCGAGTGTGGTGACCGTACGGGTTAGTGGCTCTACCTTTTCCATGATTTTAGTTACCACTGTCTGTATGGTTCTGTCTACTGATGCGAGAAGTTTTGTAGTGAGGGTTTCCTCGAAGACTTGAAGGCGTCGTTCAACAAGGTCAAGAATCTTCGCTTCATGTGCTTGCAGCCGTTCGTCTACCCGCTTCATTATTCTAGCTTCTACCTGTTTTAGTACGCTTTCTTCTACTCTCTTCGCTACCTTTTCGTCGAGTTCTGGCGTGTTGCACTCGGCTACCGGTTGTTGTCGTATCGTCCTTTGTAGATCCTGTACTTTATGTTCGAGAGTCCGTATCGTCGCTGTCTCGCCCGAATTGGTCGGGTTGCGTGAAGAATTCGAGGCGCTGCTTCCGTTCGCCGCGGCGACGTAAGTTATTCGCCTAACGGAGCGAGACCGTGACCGAGAGCGGGATGTAGAGCCCCATCTTAGGATAGAGCTAGAGCGGCTCCGGCCAGGTCTTTGTCGAGGCGAGGGCCCCCGTGAGCTGTCCGAGATGGTAACCAGCGCGGGGAAGTGTTCGGTGCTCAAGCTCCAGCGATTCTCTCGGGCGCGAGCGTTGTCAAGCTGCTGTCTCCTTACTTGGTAGGGAGGCGGGTTGTTACAGAGCTTCTTCTTACATTCCTTGCCTGCCGTTTCGTGGTCTCCGCCGCAAATCTTGCACTTCGGGTGACAATCGTGCTCTTCCGTGGCTCCATCGCGCCCGCAAGTGTAGCAGAAGTTGGCTCTCGGCTGAGGACAGATATCCTGTCGGTGTCCGATGGCGCCGCAGGTTCTGGAGTATTGGACGGATTTTCGGTAGGGCTTGCATCTGTAGTCACCGCTCTGGTACGTAGCGTAATAAGGGAGGTGCTGTCCGTCGAAGGTGATAACCACGGCTGTTGAAGATCCTAGCATTCGCGCTCCGAGAACCGTGTATCTTGAGTCCACTCGAAGGCCGGCAACTATCTCCGCGGGACTTGTACCCTGTTCGAGGCGGTATATCACTCCGTGGCACACATCGTCTGGGTGTCGAATGTGGGGATCCACTTGATAGACGGTTCCGCCGAGTTGAATGGTGTTGATGTGCTGCAATTTGGAAGCTCGTTCCGTACTTGCCGCGCTCGCGATGATCACATTCCCTAGTTTCTGCACTTGTACACGGACGTTATCGTGAAAGTCTTGCTGGACCAAACCGCTGGATCTTCCGATGGCATGTGTCACTGCGATGAGTGTGTGCTTCGAGAGGTCAAGTCCTGCTTGAGGGCGGACGACGATTTTGAAGTCATCAGTAGGGAAGGGTCGCATCGTCAGAATGCGTTGACCCTGCGGCAGAGTTTGGCTTGAGGTTTGGCGTCTGGTTTCAGGACTTTTATGGTTCTTTCCTCGGCAGATTTATTGTCTTCTTTTGCTGATCTGCCTTTACGAGAAACTTGTAGCCACTCGATGTGGGCTTTACCCGTCGTTTTGCCGCTGTTCGCGTCGTATGTCCACTGTGGTATGGTGTCGGAGTTAGCCCCGGTCACCTCCATTCGCACCGTTGTCGGCTCTTGTAAAGCGTTCGCCATCTGTTTTCAGAAAAGTGGGCGCGCTTCGCCTCAGATGCTGGTTCTGCGTGATTCACTCCTAATGCGAGAGCGCCGTGCTCGTGCAGCACGGGTCTGCAGGAACGAGCCACTGGTCTCCCGCTCGTGCCACGGGTGCCCCGGCGTTAGGTTGATCTTCGAGCGCACGGTCACAGAATGTTCAAGGTTCAATTATTCGAGTGAAGTTCCACTCACTGCGTCGTGGCTGGTGTCAAAAGATGCCTTGCAACTACTGGAATCCAAGGTTACCAAATTCGCTGTGTTTCCAAGCAATGTTCCACACAAAATAGCGAGTAAAGCAGGAGCCCATGTGAGGTACGACTGTGCTCCTCGGCCCCCTGGCGGTCTTTTTTGTGTGGGGATAAAGCTTGTGGAATAAAGCCGAGCTGGGATACGAGCCTCTTTGCGATAATCTGAGGGTCAATGCCTGCGCTCTATTTAACTTCTTGTGTGGAAGGGTAAAGTCTCTCCTACCGAGATAAAAGTGCTGCGCAATTTCATTGTATGCGGTCGGTTGACCTCCGTTCTCCACCACTGCGAGCCGGCGTTGGAGTTCTGCATGGTCGTGGAAAGCGAGACCTCGCGCCTTGGAGTGGGTCAGCTCGTTGAGGTTTGTGGGGCCTCCCATGATAGATCCCATGTGAGCGGGGAAGCACGTGAGCGTGTGGGTGGCGATGCTTTTGCCGTTGAGCATGCGACAGGCTTCCTTACACACAGCGCCAACGCTGAAGGCGCGGATGGCTGCCCTGGAGTCGCTGAAGATACTGGCATGTTTGTCGTCCAGGAGGGCCAAGGCAATGGCCACTTGCTCGGCCGCACGCGACGACGGGCTTCGTACCGAAGCGGCGTTAACGGTCGAACCCCTGTGGCTGATCGACACTGCCGTGAAATTGTTGCTGTTGCCATACTGGGCCACGTCAATGAAGCAGCTGCCGCCAGGGAGTTCCGTCGCGCGGCTTAGGAGTGCCACCGTCCTGGCCTTCCTTCTTTCTACGTTACGCTGGGGATGCATATTGCCCGGGGCGGGCGATATGATGATGCTATCTTTCTTCTCTTTCGGAAGGCCCTGGTAGGCGTCTTCGACAGTGGCCGGTGGGATGCCCATCTCTGTTAGGAGTCGTTTGCCTGCCCTGGTGCCGGAGAACCTGAGAATATGTTCCCTTTCTTGTGCTTCTGCAATTTCTTCCAGGGTATTATGAATACTCAGCTGCAGGAGTCGGTCGGTGCGTGTGTAGTTTGGTAGCCCGAGCGCACTTTTGATCCCCGTCCTTATCATGGCATTTACCTTGTCTCGCTCAGCCCTCTTTCAGGCGTGCATGGCCGCTACGTACGCGAAATGGCATAACAAGAAAGCGTGGACTAGCCTTATGAGATTCTCTTCGCTCAGGCCTCTCCTTCTGTTAGCTACCCGCCTGATTAGACCGACAACGCTATCCGTCTTCTTTGTTAGTTTGTGAATGGTGATGTTATTCGTGCCCGCCCCTTCTAGTGTCACTCCCAAAATCCGAATGGACGCGACTTTGGGAATGGGATCTCCGCACTTGGTGTAGAGAATAATGCCAATTTCAGTGCGGGGTTTCCAGTTCTGTGGCTTGCGGCCCTTTCTAGTTGGGCTGTAGAGAAGGAGCTCGGATTTCTTTGGGGAGCACTGGAGTCCCGTGTCGGCTAGAAAGTGAAAAAAGTTAAATTTTTCGACCAGGAATCGATCGTCGGACCTACAGATCCCAAGCCCGGTATGCTACCACTTAGCCATGCCAACAATTCGATGCGGCGGATAATTTGCCATGTCAAGATCGAGAAGCCGTTTTAGTTTCACTGAGTTACGCCTCACCAATGCCATCTTTGCTAAATGCCTGCCACTTCGCGAGGTTTCCCATTGGAGCGCAGGTCCCTGTGGTTCTGGGTAGTTGCTGAGAGACGGCGCTCGCTCTCGACCCTGTTTCCTGTTGAGGAGGAAGTGACGACTACTAGGCTGGCGCGCGCGCTTGACCAATGGCTTTTATTTACTTATTTGTGATACCCTCAAGGCACATAGTTATACATTGCAGAGGGGGAGGGCGAGAATACATGCCGCGAGTAAAAAATACAGGATTAGTTCTAGGAATTCACAGTGCAGAGAACAAAAGCAATATGGAAAAACTAGTTTTGTATTCACAACAACCAAAAATAGACTTCCATATTACGAAAATATATACTGCATATATATATTACTGCATTTTGCAAAAGACCTCTGGTGCATCTGGCCAATTCCCGTGCCAAAGCCCTAAACATTTTGACCAACTTATGGCACTACCGGAAGCCTTGCGAAAAAGCTTGGGCTTCCCTCACAGCTTCTGCAATGCTCTGTTTATCACGACAGAACACTGCTATGTCGTCGGCATAAGCTAAAACTTTTATTTCTCTACCAAGGAATGCGTACCCGCGAAAATTATGGCTATGTAGTAACTTTAAACAGAAAGGTTCTAAATAAAGTGCAAAGAGCAAGGCCGAGGTCGGACAGCCTTGGTTTATGCTAGACATTACTGCAATCCGCCTGCTCAGTTTGTTGTTAATAATTAAGTTTGTGGTACAACCATCAAACATCATTTTTACCCCGTCCAAAATGACTGATCCGACATTAACATAATCAAGAAGCATAAACAGGATTTCGTGGGACACCCCGTCAAAAGCTTTGGCCAAATCTAGTTGTAGCATAGCTACATGATCTCCCATCGTATCGCAACATTCAAGCATGCTTCGCGCTATATGTATATTTGTGAATATAGTCCTGCCTTTTATACCGCATGTCTGATGTGTACCTACTAGGGATTTGACTCCACTTTGAAGGCGATGGGTGAGCACCTTCATAAACACTTTATAATCAATATTTGCTAAGCTTATTGGCCGGTAGGTCTCTACGGATTGAAGTTTAATGGGGTCTGTTGATTTAGGTATCAGTACTACGTGTGTCTGTCGGAAAGAAGGAGGCGTCCATTTTTGTTCGTAACACTTGCTTATGACGCGGTGCAGAGCCTCAGCCATTTCAACCTTGAAAATTTTATATATCGCTGCCCCCGCTACGCCACGCCACCACACGGAAATTCGCGGATAATTTGCCATGTCAAAGCCGAGAAGCTGTTTGTTTCGCAGAGCTACGTCTCGTACAGACATGGTTGATGCGCTGTCGCCCAGCAACTAAAGCTCACGCCTGTACCAGAAATAAAAAGTGCCTGTCCGTATTCAGCAGTATGCTTGGAAGTGCCACACCATCGATTTTCACTTGCGCTTCCTATTTTAACTACCCGCGCCGAGATCGCCCCCCACCGAAGCTTAGGCCTAACGTATCCGCCGAGTCCATCATCTGGGAGTGTCTAGGCGCAGGAATCAAGAAATCTAACAAGGATAAATCACTCTATATGTTACCTTTCGCATCAATGTTCTTAAATAAACATTTTTTTCGTGTCTACAGTGCCAGCATAAGAAGTGATGACCGCAGATGTGACGCGTCATAAACACAGGTATGTGTGCTATCGCCGAAGGCTTCCAGCACTAGCCCGCGCTTCTCTGACGAAGATCAATGACTAGCCAGGCGTCTTGACTGAAAGGCATCACTGCACTAAGGAAACGGTGCGTATCCTTTGCGTGAAGAACCAGAAATGGCTATCGAAATCGGTAGTAACAGGCCATACACCATCCCGGGTCGGCGGTTCATTTAGGACTTTTTTTCGAAGTTAAAACGGCAATCGCAAGTGAAAATCGATGGTGTGGCACTTCCAAGCATACAGCTGAATACGGACAGCAACTTTTTCTTTCTGGTACAGGCGTGAGTTGTAGTTGCTGGGCGATAGCGCATCAACCATGTCTGTACGAGACGTAGCTCTGCGAAACAAACTGCTTCTCGGCCTTGACATGGCAAATTATCCGCGAATATCCGTGTGATGGCATGGCGTGGCAGGAACACATAACGGATGTTACTGAGGTTCTCGACGCAACGGGAGACGTTCCCTCTTCCGCGAATACCATCTGTGCCAGTAAAGCCCCTCTACATGTTGAAGACAATGACATCGCAGAACCGCCCGTGGAAAAGGAAAGTAGCGAAGAGAAAGAAGTGCCCGCTACCACGCAGCCAGTTTCCGCCAAGCCAGCGATGGAGACAGCCACTGATGACTCATCTGCTACACCGAAGCACCTCAACACGTGTGCTATGCTGTCAGAAGACAGACGAAGTAGCGCGGATACGTCAATTCCGAAGCGCCGTGCGACTAACAGATCAGAATCAAGCACGGACAGCGAGACGGCCAGTACCACAAGGAAAGCACGTCGCCGCAAAACATCGACACACTCAGGACAGTGCCGGCGATCAAGGTCCAGGAGGCCTGGCGAGGGTTTGGAGGGAGCCTCACCGTTACCCTCTAAGACCGACCGCATAGAGAATTAAGTCTAAATACTTGGTATTCACCATGGCCCTGTCCCAGCAACTTCTCTTCGCAACTTTGAACGTGAGAGGCCTTAGGTCTTTGCAGAAACAGGCGCAGCTTCGCCGGCTTTTGTCTAGGAAGTGGCTCGACTTCGTCGCCGTGCAGGAGACGAAGATTGAGAGTGATGACGAGACAGAAAGGGCTTTGCGACCTTTTCTGTCTGAATATAACGTCTGCGTTTCACACGCTCTCGGTTTATCCGCGGGCTGTTTCCTGTTTCTGAAAAAGAGCCTACTTTGTTCAGCACTTAGTTACCATGTAGACACTGAAGGCCGATATATATGCTGTGATTTTCTGTTGCAGGGTGTGCCATGGCGATTAGTCAACGTCTATGCATTTAATGACACTGCAAAACGAATTGTCTTATTTGATACTGTGCGTAGTCTAATGGACTGTGATCGTTGCATTGTGTTAATGGGCGATTTCAATTGTGTATGTGATCCGTGCGATCGAAGCGGCATTAACACTCAGCGGGACAGGAGTGGTGAAGTTTTGTCTAACATAATAGAAAATGCAGGGCTCGTTGATATAGGAGTGTCGGGACAGGGAGCTCGCTCTTATACACGAATTCAAGGTCGCTCTTATGCCCTCCTTGATCGGATTTATGTTTCTTCATCACTCCTCTCCCGGGAACTGTCCTGCACTACTATCCCAGTTTCGTTCTCGGATCATTGCATGGTTATCGCAAAGATTGGTGAGAAATCTGTAACCAATTTCCGACCACAGTGGGCACTCTGGAAGCTTAACTCTGAGCTCCTAAATGATCAGGATTTTATTAATCGCGTACGCATGACCCTAAAAAATTCTGTTTCTACTGACTTGCCGTTATTTGCAGCTTGGGAACTCTTTAAACAAGAGGTTCGGACAGTGGCTATAGAAATTGGATCGCTGAAAGCATTCTATAGAAAGAATGAAGAAACATTACTTCTTAAGAGCCTACACAACCTTTACCAGATGGAATGCGAAATGCCAGGCACTTACATTGTTGACATAGAAAATCTTAAATGTGAGTTGCAAAAGTATGATGCACTGCGTTACAGAGGTGCGCGAGTTCAATCTCGAAATAGGCGTGCTGTGCAGTCTGAGCAACCAACACGCCAAGCTTTACTTGACGAGCGACGTCACGCTGTTTCCAAAGTAATTCCGGAAATATACTCCGAAGGTACTCTATTAACAAATACGAATGACATAATTTCTAAGTTCGAAACTTACTACAGTGTGTTGTTTAGTGCTCGGCCCGATGATCACGATGCAAAAGTTTTAGAGAGTTTTGTGTCTCTTGTAAAACCTTTACAGGATGATGACTGTGCATGCATTAGTGATACCCTTACGATACAAGAAATTGAGCTAGCAATTGATCAGCTGCCTCTTTCGAAAACTTCCGGCCACGATGGACTTTCCTGTGAATTTTACAAAGCTTTGAAATCAGTTATCAGTCCCATATTATTGGACATTTTTATTACAAGCTTAGAGGTAGACGCCCTTCCGCAATCTTTTTGCAAAACCCACACAGTTTTAATTCCAAAAAGTTCAGATAAGGAGAAACTGCGTTCTGTTGAAAGCTACAGGCCAATCACATTTTCAAACGTAGATTATAAAATTTTTGCCAAAGTTTTATCGAATAGATTGCAATTTGCGATGTCAATTCTCATTGGTTCCCATCAGACGTGTGGAATTAGGGGCAGATGCATTCAAACCAACATACATATCGCCCGTACACTCCTTCACTATTGTTGCGGTTCCACTGAACAGCTTGCAATGCTCCAGGTAGACCTTGCTAAAGCTTTTGACCGTGTCAGTCACTCCTATCTATTTACACTTCTGGAGCATGCCAATGTTGGCTCCGTTGTGCTTAAAGGCGTTAGGCTATGCTATACGTGTTGTACCACTCGTTTAGTTATTAATGGCCAACTCTCTAAACCAGTTTCCATTTGCTCTTCGGTAAAACAAGGATGCCCTATATCCCCATTACTATTCGCCCTTTATCTGGAACCGCTATGCTTAAGCGTAATTCAGTCGAGTGACATCCATGGCTTCAATATACTGGGTAATGAAGTAAAAGTGTTAGCTTATGCAGATGATTTAGCGTTCTTCTGCACGGATAAGTCCAGTGTTGAAAAGGTAGTATCAACCATAGAGGAATTTGGCAGCGTATCAGGAGCACGAATGAACTCCGCAAAAAGCTTAGGCTTATGGTTTGGCGCATGGTGCTATACACCAGAACCGTTTGCAGGCGTTAATTGGACCGGTGTCCCGCCAAAGTATCTCGGCGTGCCGCTAGACGCATATAAATTAAGCGCACACTATTGGAAAGAACAGGTTTCTGCCCTGCAAGGTTACGCCCAGACATTCATTCCACATCGACTTTCTATTTTTGGGAAAGCCGAGGCCTGCAATAAGTTCTTGGCAACAAAAATTTACTATGTATTGCAAGTTATACATTGTGCCAGGCTCTACATCCAACGCTTTCACCGAATCTTTGCGACCTTCGTATGGTCTTCCACTTTTGAGCCCATGAGGCGAGACAATATTTTCAGGCCCGTTAGTGAAGGTGGGCTGGGTTTAGTACATCTTTATGTGCGGCAAAAGTGTCTCGTTTCTTTTTTTTTCGCGATACATCACATCCTATAATTCGGTCATTCATGCAAGTCACACTTGTTAATGTTTTACCTGATTTAATCGTTTCTTCGAATTTTTCTTCGCGTTTATGCTTGTGGGGGTTCATCCAAGTAGTTTACTTGGCGGTTCGTTTCCTGACAGTTCGGTTTCCCACTGAATACTTGTACTCTGTGTCGCGTAAAACGTTATACAAAGATCTATTGTCCATGCTTTTTCCGCCTCCATTTTACCGATCACTATACATTCAATGGCCAGGTCACGATGTTCTAAAGCGAGTTCGTAAAATGTATATATCCCCTTGCTGCAAAACATTCTTTTATAAACTTCATAGTGAAACCTTACCGGTTAAAACATGGCTACAGAAAAAGGGTATCTTTGTCTCTTCTGTTAACTGTCGCCGTTGTGACGTGCCAGAGACGATTGAACACTGTTTTATTAGCTGCACCGACGCCATACTATTTTGGGATGTCCTCCAACGGACTTTGAAAAAAGACTTTGACATCAACGCTCATACTGTGCGATACCTGCTGCCGACCGCTGATAATAGTGCACCTTTCGAAACGTTTTTTCTCATCGGAATGCACAGTTTGTGGAAAACGCGAATGATGGACCGAAACGCCGAAACGATTGTACCTACAAGGGTGAATTTCATCCAAATGACACTACACCTAAAACAGGTTTATGATGGACTTGATACCCAGCCGGACTGGTACCCCATTTTGGTGAGGTGCCTATCCTTACCAACCCTCTAAAGTGAAGCCACATTTCTACCCACAGTGTGAACGATGCCTTTTCTCTGAGTGACTATGATTGTGCTCTCCATACTCTGACTATGCACAACTGGTGAATATCGGGTTGCTGCTACTGTAATAAATACCATGAAAGAAAAAAAAAGATGGCATGGCGTAGCGGTAAAGTGACGGGCTTGGGATGTGTAGGTCGGTCGTTCGAATCCTTGTCGGAGCAGTTTTATTTTTTACGTTTTTTTCTTTTTTTTATTGCACTAAAGCGCTCTTCCTTGCTTTCTGTATTCAAAAAAATATATATACGGTGTCCAGGCACCGCATATTTAACGCGCTAGAGCTGTTTTTCGCATGAGTAGCCAGTGCCTCCCAGTACGCTGCGACTTCCCAGCGCCCCAGCGTCCAGCGCGCTGCACTGGGCCCATAATCCGGCGCACTGGGTCCCAGTGGCACTGGTTTTTGCAATAGGGATGTTATTTAAATCAGATTGAAGTTTAGTTATATCAGAGACATTAGGTATTTGTGGATATATAACACAGTCGTCAGCGAATAAACAAATTTGCGAGCAAATGTTGCCAAGTAAATTGCTCATATACATTCAAAATGAAAGAGGACCAAGCACAGACCTTTGTGGAGCGCCGGATTCAACGGAGCCGCGTTAGATGTGGACTCATTAGATACAACAAATTGGGAACGAGACGAAAGGAACGATTGGATCCAGCTAAGTACTCCCGGGTCAATGTTCAGTGCACTTTGTATGTGTAGTAGCAATACATGTTTGACTTTGGGAAAAGCTTTCGAAAAATCCTAAAATATGCAATCAGTCAGAAAACTGCTGCCAAGATATACACGTAAGTCATTAGGGAAAGTTACCAGCTGAGTCTCACAAGAAAAGAATTTGCAAAAGCCGTGTTGACGGCTGGAGAAAAAAATTAATTTTCTTCAAGAAAGTTGACAGGGTTAGAAAACATAACGTGCTCCATTTTTTGCACGGTACTGAGGTAATCGATATGACGGCTTGACGGGAGACCGCGGCTCGAACAAGCCGCGGATTACAACAGACGGCGCTAAAATATCGGAGGCACCAATAGTTGAGGCTACTAATAGTTGAGTTCACTACTAATAGACTGCTATTAGTTGACTAATAGTTGAGACTAATAGTAATTATTGGTTTTACTGTGCGTGTTTTGGTAGGGAAGTGAGAGCGTGGTCGCGTGGTTGAGCGCGAGCGAGCGCGTATCATATCTTGGGTCACCGCAGCATCGATTGCTTTTGAAACAGTGGTGAGAGTTGCTTTGCGACATTTTGAGGATTTGGATCCTGTGCGTATTGGTTTTATATTATTAGCGTATTATATACTATTTATATTTTATGTATTAGCGTAATATATTATTATAGCATTTGCATCAGAAAAAGCCTTGCAATACATGTCAAGAAAGCCGGGAAAGCAGGCAGTGCGCGGGGGTCCCTCTAGGCAGATGAAGAGACGGATGAGAATGAAGAGGGAATCGAGTCAAACGGCACACACTCGGATGTCGATACTAGGCTGCAGAAAATGGAAACCTTCCAGGAAGAGCTTCTCAAACAGGTCCAAGAGCTCAAAAATCAGCTAAACAGAGAGCGTGATGCACGGAAGGTATTTGAAAAAAGATTTGAAGTACCCGACGAAACGCTGAACAGGGCCGCCATTTTGAACGAGGATGTGCGTGACAATGGAACGCAGTCCCCCGACGTGACAGGAGAGGGAGGGCTAGCGAAGTACGTGGAATGCGTGGAACATGGTGATGGGTTAGCTGGAAAGTGCGGCACCTACCCTGAGGTCACCACATGGAAAAAGCAGGCCACAGGGGACAATGCCCCTTGTCGAGTCCGAATCACGCGGAAAAGGACAAAGGGCAGCAGAGAGAGGTAGGAGAGATTGAAAGGATGATTATCGCCGGCGATCCACACCTGGCTGTGTGCTCAGAAGCCATTGTGGAGAAGGTGAAAGGAGATAAAAGAGTGGCGGTAGGGACATTTCCAGAGGGACACTGGGTTGTTTCATGGAGGGGGCAAAAGAAAAGTAAGGAAATTGTGGTGAAAGCAGTGGAAAAAACTTTAAAATAAAGAAGAATACCGGAGATTTGGCGACAAAGTAGAAAGAATTTAATTTATAAAAGGTAGGTAGTTTTTAAAAAAAACAGTCCTAATACAAAAAACTACAGTACAAACTGTTTGAAGTAATAACGTAGATAATAAAACACAAAATGTCAACCACGGAATTTGTCTTAAAGGTTAGTGTAACAAAATATAGCACAACTAAGTTCAAAACAACGACAGAATCTGTTTCTAGATTAGCGTAATAATAGGGCTACAATGACAGATGTGAAATGGTGCAACAGTGATACTTCGGTGTGGTAGGAGAGACTAAGAATATGTCTGGATTATTTAATTCCAATCTTAGACAGTGCGCGGAAAATAGGAATACTTATAATTGTCAGTTCTAGCAAAAAAGGTGTTAAAAAGTTAGGCTGATGGTGCCCTGTGGGTCTGGTTAGTAAGGGTGATAGATACGGTGATGGATCTATCGCAAGCTTATGGTTAAGAAGTAGTGAAAGGAAGTCGATTCAGAACTGTTTTCGACGCGTTATAAGAAGGGCAATGTCATTGGTTATCATTATTTCGGATGGAGAGTCAGTTCATGAGAATTTGTTTTAAATAAACTGGACTGCTATGCTCTGTATTCTTTCAAGACATTTAATGTTTATTTGAGTATAAGGGTCCCATACTACACTGGCATATTCTAATTTGGGTCTGCATATTGAATAATAACATAATAGTTTAACATTGTTTGGGGGGGGTTCGAAGTTTATGTTTGAGAGGCAGATGAACAAATATTGCTAACGTGTATATTCCAGGATAAATTAGTTGTTATTGTAACACCTAAGTATTTGTAATTGTCGACTTGTTTCAATGACGACGAGTCAAGTCTGTAAGTAAAAGACAGAGGTGTTTTTTTACTTGTTATAGGAAGGAAAACAGTTTTGTCGGTGTTAACAACCATCCCCCAACCATTGCACCAATTCAATATGTTATTGAGGTTGTTATTGAGCTCAATCTGATCATCGGAACAAAAAATTTCTTTGAACAAAACGCAGTCATCTGCAAAAAGCCGGATTTCGACACCAGGGGTTAATACATTTACAATATCGTTAATATAAACCAAGAAGAGCAGGGGGCTCAGTACACTAGCCTGAGGTACCCCTGACGTGACTGGGAGACTGCCAGAAAGCTGTCCTCCAATGTCAGTGTGTTGCTTCCTGTTAGTCAGGTATGCGGAAATCCAGTCGACAAAGATTTCAGGCATGCCAAGAATTCTAAGCTTCAAAATTAGCTTATCATGCAGGACCTTATCAAAGGCTTCACTAAAGTCGAGAAATATTACGGCTATTTGGCCGGTACGATGAAGAAATAAAGCGAACGAGTGAACTACCGTCATCAGTTGGGTTACCATACAATACCCTATTCGGAAGCCGTGTTGGTACTCGGTTAATGTAGCATTATTTTCCAAAAATTTGTGTACACAATTTGAAATTATATGTTCTACAAGTTTGCAGCATTGGGAGGTTAGTGTTATCGGTCGATAATTCTGCATAAGTAACCGGTCGCCTTTCTTAAACACAGGGACAACTCAGGCAGTCTTCCAGTCATTTGGCAATCGCGCTGTCATGAGTGAGACACGGAATAAAATCACAAGAAATTTGGCAAGAATTTGAGCATATTGCTTGAGAAATAGGTTAGGAATTTCGTCCAGACCACATGAGCTCTTGGTTTTCAAGTTTAGTAGCATATTAAACACACCAGCATAACATATGAAATTTACATCTGTTAAATGGACATCAGTGTGACAATTGACATCAGCATGCAGTGTGACATCGCATGCGCTCACTGCAGAACCAGAGAACAAACTTCGAAAGTAACTGTTGAAGTGCTGAGAAATGGCACTCCGATCTGTAATTGCCTTCCTGTCAATTGATATTTGCAAAACTGGCTTATTCTTTTCTTTTATGTACTGCCAGAACATAGTAGGGTCAGTTTTTATGAAGTTAGGAAGTGATATCTCGAAATAATAACCTTTTGTGGTGTGAACTGCACTTGCAATATGATTGTCTTGCATTTCTCGTAATTTATTGCAGTGCCCCGCATGCTGCTTTTTAAATCTTTTTATTCTGCGTTTCAAATAGATGATTTTTTGATTCATCAACTTTCTTCAGTTTGTTTGGGGCGAAGTTAACCAGACGATAATGACACATTTCTTTGAACTTGTTCCAAAGTAACCGAATATTGCTGCTATCTAAATCAACCCAACATGTTTGCATGTATTCGAAAACGCCTGCGTCATTGGCATTCGAAAAATCTTTAAAGTAGAGCACAGACACGTGTTTATGCTTATCTAGGGGTACTGGCGGTAGCGATATGTTAACGAGGTGGTGATCGTAGAGCCCTTGCTCGACTTTCACATTATAATTAGAGAAATATCGACTGAGAAATACCAAGTCTAACACCGAGCTGGATGCATCATGTACACGAGTTGGTTCATGGACTACTTGCATCAAGTTATATCGTAACATAATACCAAACATAATGTTCACGTGTTTGTTATGTTGAAAACTGGCAATAAGGCGTTCCCAATCTACTCCCGGCAGGTTAAAATCACTAAGCAGAACAATTTTGTTTCTTTCATGCATGGGAATTTCAATATACAGTCTCTCTAATATATCTGGTGAGGAATCCGGAGGTCTATAAAAAGCGTATAACGTCAAACTGTGACCCCAGTAAGAGACTTGGAGACGCGGGCATTGGAGGTCGATAATGTCGTCTAGCACAACAGCCTGAACGCTATCTTTAATTAAAATTGCTACACTACCACCCCTAGAGTGCCGGTCCTTACGATAAACTTTATAAGAAGGAGGAAAAATGTCGTTACCGCATATCTCCTCGTTCAGCCAGGTTTTGTTATAACAGTTACATGAGGATCGTATTGTAGTAGCAAGATCTCTAAAGCCTCGGTTTTGATTTTGACACTGAGAGCGTTTATATTCAACATTCAGAGACCTTTATGAGCTTTACAGGCATCGTGTCAGTCTCGAGATAATACGGATGCATTATCTTGGTCACCTTCCACAGGCGTGGACGGCGTGTTTTTTATAGTTTTAACACGTTTGTTAAGCGATTCATTGCAAAAGAAGAATTCCTTGTCAAGGAATTCTTCACTCACAATGTTTCACTCACCATCTTCATGCTATCCTCGATCGTTCCTCTTTAGCTGACTGTATATATTTAGATTTTTCGAAAGCCTTCGATAAAATATGCCATTACGTACTTTTATATAAGTTAAAGTTAGTAAATTTCGATTCCAAAATACTTGCATGGCTTGAATGTTTCTTAACTAAATTGTTCCCGGTTTGTCTTTGTTAATAACACTGACTCTCCTCCGAATCCTGTTTCCTCAGGGGTACCACAAGGATCGGTGCTTGGCCCTCTCCTCTTTCTAATCTACATTACCGACCTACCTGCCTGCGTCTCCTCCCATATAAACTTGTCTGCAGATGACTGTATAATATTTCAAGAAGTAACTAGTCCTAACGATGCTACTAGTCTATAGTCTGACCTTGATGCTGTGTCCGATTGGTGTAATACCTGGTGCATGAAATTAAACACTAAAAATGCAGTCATGCATGTACCTAGATCTATTAATGCAAATGTTTTATATCATCTTGATAAAGTTCCTTTGGAAAAAGTATCGTGTCACTATATCGTATCGCGGAAGTAGTATCGTGTCACTATTTGCTCAAAACTAACCTGGAATGATCACATTGGATGCGTAATCGCCAGCGCCAACAAAACAGCTCGCATATTTTCGCCGAAATTTCTCCCGCGCTCCACAGGCTCTAATACAATTACTTTATAAATTCCGTGACCCAAACTGGCGTGAAAAACATTCATTCAAAATGAGAGAGTGCACAGTTGCACATACCCAATGACTTCAGTCGGCATGTGAGTTTCCTTGAAGAGCAGCTCATAACCAGCGGCCTATATGCCCTGTCCCATATCGGCGTCACAGTAGTTCTCTGAAGAGCGACTCTTGCACAGTTCCGCATAGCTGATCATTTCAGTAGGGTGAAAGGCTTTTATTGAAGATTGAAGATTACCCATTCGTTCATATTCCGTGACCCAAACTGTCGTTAAAGAGATTCATGGAAAATGAGCAAGTGTACAGCTACACATAACCAATGAATTCAGTGGGCATGTGAGTTTCCTTCATGAGCAACACATAACGAGTGACCTATACGCACTGTCCCATATCGGCGTCACAGACGTTCCCTGAAGACCGGCTCTTGCACAGTTGCAGATAGCTGATCATTTCAGTAGGATGAAAGGCTTTTATTGATGAATGACAATTACCCAGTGATTCATATACCATGACCCAAACTGGCGTGAAAGAGATTCATTGAAAACGAGGCAGTGTACAGTTGCACATAACCAAAACTTCAGTTGGCATGTGAGTTTCCTTGAAGAGCAGCACATTACTAGTGACCTATACGCAGTGTCCCTAGTCAGCGTCACAGAAGTTCCCTGAAGAGCGATCTTGCACAGTTGCACATAGCTGATCATTTCAGTAGGGTGAAAGCCTTTTATGGAGGAGTGACGATTACGCAGTGGTTGATATTCCGTGACCCAAACTGGTGTGAAAGAGATTCATTGAAAATGAGCAAGTGTACAGTTGCACATACCCAAAGACTTCAGTTGGCATGTGAGCTTCCTTGAAGAGCAGCACATAACCAGTGGCCTATATGCACTGTCCCATATCGGCGTCACAGAACTTCCTTGAAGAGCAATTCTTGCACAGTTTCACATAGCTATTCATTTCAGTAGGGTGAAAAGCTTTTATTGAAGAATGACGATTACCCAAGGATTCATATTCCGTGAACCAAACTGGCGTGAAAGAGATTCATTGAAAATGAGCAAGTGTACAATTGCACATAGCCAGTGACTTCAGTTGGCATGTGAGTTTACTTGAAGAGCAGCATATAAGCAGTGGCCTATATGCACTGTCCCATATCGGCGTCACAGTAGTTCCCTGAAGACCGATCTTGCAAAGCTGCCCATAGCTATTCATTTCAGTAGGGTGAAAAGCTTTCATTGAAAAGTGCCAATTACCCAGCGGTTCATATTCCATGACCCAAACTAGCGTGAAAGGGATTCATTGAAAATGAGCAAGTGTAGAGTTGCAAATACCCATTAAATTCAATGGGCATGTGAGTTTCCTTCGAGAGCAGCACATAACCAGTGGCCTATATGCACTGTTCTATATCAGCGTCACAGAAGTTTCCTGAAGAGCGGCTCTTGCACAGTTGCACATAGCTGATCATTTCAGTAGGATGAAAGGCTTTTATTGAAGTATGACGATTACCCAGTGATTCATATACCGCGACCAAAACTGGCGTGTAAGAGATTCATTGAATATGAACAAGTGTACAATTGTACACCCAGTGACTTCAGTTGGCATGTGAGTTTCCTTGAAGAGCAGCACATAACCAGTGGCCTATATGCACTGTCCAATATCGGCATCCCAGAAGTTCCCTGAAGAGCGACTCTGTCACAGTTCCACATAGCTATTCATTTCAGTAGGGTGAAAAGCTTTTATTGAAAAGTGCCGATTACCCAGTGGTTCATATTCCATGACCCAAACTGGCGAGAAAGGGATTCATTGAAAATGAGCAAGTGTACAGTTGCACATACGCAAAAAATTCAGTGGGCATGTGAGTTTCCTTCAAGAGCAGCACATAACTAGTGGCCTATATGCACTATGCCATATCGGCGTCACAGAAGTGCCCTGAAGAGCGACTCTTCTACAGTTGCACATAGCTATTCATTTCAGAAGGGTGAAGAGCTTTTATTAAAGATTGACGATTACCCAGATATTCACATTCCATGACCCAAATTGGCGTGAAAGAGATTCATCGAAATTGAGCAAGAGTACAGCTGCACAAACCCAATGACTCCAGTTGGCATGTGAGTTTCCTTGAAGAGCAGAATATAACCAGTGGCCTATATGCACTGTCCCATATCGGCCTCACAGAAGCACCCTGAAGAGCGACTCTGGCACAGTTGAACATAAATGATCATTCAGTAGGCTGAAAGGATTTTATTTAAGAGTGACGATTACCCAGTGGTTCATATTCCGTGACCCAAACTGGCGTAAAAAAATTCTTTGAACATGAGCAAGTGTACAGTTGCACGCACCCAATCACTTCACTTGGCATGTGAGTTTCCTTGAAGAGCAGCACCTAACCAGTTACCTATAAGCACTGTCCCGTATCGGCGTCAGTGAAGTTCCCTGAGGAGTGACTCTTGCACAGTCGCACATAGCTATTCATTTCAGTAGGGTGAAAAGCTTTATAGAAGGGAGACGATTACCCAGTGATTCATAATCCGTGACCCAAACTGGCGTGAAAGAGATTCATTGAAAGTGAGCAAGTGTACCGTTGCACATACCCAATGACTTCAGTTGGCATGGGAGTTTCTTTGAAGATCAGCGCATAACCATAACCAAACTGCACTGCATGCACTGATCCGTATCGGCGTCACAGAAGTTCCTTGAAGAGCAACTCTTGCACAATTGCACACCGCTAATAATTTCAGCAGGATGAAAAGCTTTTATTGAAGATTGACGATTACCCAGTGATTCACATTCTGTTACCCGAACTGGCGTGAAAGGGATTCATTGAAAATGAGCAAGTGAACATTTGCACATACACAATGACTTCAGTTGGCATGTGAGTTTCCTTGAAGAGGAGCACATAACCAGTGGTATATATGCACTGTCCATTATCGTCGTCAAAGAAGTTCCCTGAAGAGCGATCTTGCACAGCTGCATATAGCTGATCATTACAGTAGGGTGAAAGGCTTTCATTGAGGAGTGACGATTACCCAGCGGTTAATATTCCGTGACCAAAACTGGCGTGAAGGAGATTCACTGAAAATGAGCAAGTGTGCAGTTGCACATACCCAATGACTTCAGTTGGCATGTGAGTCTCTTTGAAGAGGAGCACATAACCAATGGCCTCTATGCACTGTCCCATATCGGCGTAACAGAACTTCCTTGGAGAGCAACTCTTGCACAGTTGCACATAACGATTCATTTCAGTAGGGTGAAAAGTTTTTATTGAAGAGTGACGATTACCCAGTGATTCATATTTCGTGAACCAAATTGGCGTGAATGAGATTCACTGAAAATGAGGAAGTGTACAATTACACGTACCCAGTGACTTCAGTTGGCATGTGAGTTTCCTTGAAGAGCAGCACATACCCGTGGCCTATATTCACTGTCCCATATCGGCATCACAGAAGTTCCCTGAAGAGCGACTCTGTCACAGTTCCACATAGCTTATCATTGCAGTAGGGTGAAAAGCTTTTCTTCAAGAGCGACGATTACCCAGTGGTTCATATGCTGTGACCCAAACTGGCGTGAAAGAGATTCATCGATATTGACCAAGTGTACAGTTGCACATACCCAATGACTCCAGTTGGCATGTGAGTTTCCTTGAAGAGCACAACATAACCAGTGCCCTATATGCACTGTCCCATATCGGCCTCACAAACGTTCCCTGAAGAGCGACTCTGGCACAGTTGCACATAGCTGATCATTCAGTAGGGTGAAAGGCTTTTAGTGAAGAGTGACCATTACCCATTGGTTCATATTGACACGTGTACTTATCTTTATCGGGCGACCACGTTTGGGCACCTCACAAATGTTATCGTGCTGCGCAGGACGCGCCTGCATGTAAAAGAAGTTTCTTGAATGTTATCGATGGTTCCTTCCACTTTCTTTCACCGCAACTTGTGTAATCTGATTGCATGTATGCGCGACGCGAATAGTGTAGAACTTTGTGGAAGACACGCGGGTCCCATCGGTTAATCTGGAACATTCGACGGCTGATCTATAAAAGCCGACGCGCTTGACCCGCTGATCAGATTTTTGACGATCGCCGACTGTGTTCGCCGCTATCGTTGTGCTTTTAGTGTAGCCTGTTTTCTGGGCACAGGTTTGCCCAATAAAAGCTAGTTTTGTCTTTCACAATACTGCTACTGTGTTTCTTAACGTCACTACCAGTGACATCTGGTGGAGGTGCTTTTCATTCATGTACCAGACGCCCCCGACAAGCCGAGATCCAATCCCGGAACGCAAAGACAACGCCAACGTAGTCCCGGACCATCGAGCAAGCCGCCGTCTTCAACAACTGCCCCCGGAGCACGGACTTTTGCCTGCGACGACCAGGAAGATCGCCACAACGCCCACCCCAATGGCAGCCCCAGCATCCCCCATCGTGCTGCAGCAGCCCAGGGAGCCTCCGACGTTCCGCGGTTCAACGTTCGAGGACCCGGAAAGCTGGCTTGAGACATACGAGAGGGTCGCTGCTTTTAACAACTGGAACAGCGATGACAAACTGCGACATGTCTTCTTCGCATTGGAAGACGCTGCCAGGACGTGGTTCGAGAACCGAGAAGCCACCTTAACGACCTGGGGGCTGTTTCGAAGCGGCTTCCTGCAGACATTCGCAAGCGTTGTACGCCGAGAACGAGTCCAAGCTTTATTAGAAACCCGGGTGCAACTACCGAATGAGACCACAGGGATTTTTACCGAAGAAATGAGCCGCCTATTCCGCCACGCGGACCCGGAAATGTCCGAGGAGAAGAAAGTCCGCCTACTGATGCGTGGTGTAAAGGAGGAACTTTTCGCCGGAATGGTACGGAGCCCACCGCAGACCGTCGAGGAGTTTCTTCGCGAAGCCACCAGCATCGAGAAGACGCTGGAGATGCGGAACCGGCAATTCAACCGCCGCTCTAACTCGCCAAACTACGCCGGAGTTAGGTCACTCGCCACCGACGACCTGCGCTAGACTATACGAGTGGTCGTGCGGGAGGAGCTGCAAAAGCTGTTCCCGTCATCACAGCCTCAAGTGGCGTCGCTTGCCAACGCCGTACGTGAGGAGGTACAACAACAACTCAGAGTAGCCCGTGAATTGCCGCAACCTCAGCCGCAAGCGATCACATACGCGGCTGTAGCCCGCCGTCACGTGCCCCCTCCGCGTCCACGCCAGGGTCCAGTGACGACAGAGTTCCGTCGTCCACCACCACCCCCACCGCCAGCACGCCAAGCCGTCCCCTCACGCGGCGTTCCAAGGAAGACTGACGTTTGGCGCGCCCCCGACCACCGTCCGCTTTGCTATCACTGCGGAGAAGCCGGGCACATCTACAGCCGATGCCCATACCGGGATATGGGACTCCGAGGGTTCGCCGTTAACGCGCCGCGACCACAACTTGGCGAACGACCTCGCGATATCGCCGACTACCTCGCCGCCACTCTGTGGAACCCTCGTCGACCATCCCGTTCACCGTCACCAGGCCGCTACCTGTCACCGCAGCGCCGACCATACACCGGCCCAGCCCGGGGCCGCTCTGCGAGCCCATATCCGGAAAACTAAGAGCAGCAGCCGATGGAGGTGCGGCTGCTGTTCGTCGAACTGACGAAGATCCTCCGCCGCTGACGAAGACGACGAAGAGACCATCTCGACGACATAATAACGACACGCCGCCGTCCCGACGAAGTCAGGAAGCCAAGACTACACCGACGAAAGACGACTTGACGACGCAACGTTCCAGCTTTCGTTCAACACGACGCAGCCGTGATCCGACGCCAAGACGTAACTGCAACGCCAGACAAAGAACCACCGACCTCGACGCGCTTCTCGATGGCCACGCAGTTACCGCCTTAGTGGACACAGGGGCTGATTACTCCGTAATGAGTGGACATATCGCCACCCATTTGAAGAAAGTTAAAACTGCATGGGAAGGCCGTCAAATTCGAACCGTTGGAGGACACCTCATTACGCCGACTGGAGTCTGCACGGCAAGAATTACCGTTCATGACCGGACTTACCCTGCCACCTTCGTCATCCTCCAACAGTGTTCACGAGACGTCATTCTCGGCATGGACTTCCTGAACCAACACGGCGCAATCATCGACCTGAAGTCAAAGTCAATAACGCTGTCGGAAGATCAAGCGATACCGCCGGAGAGCCCTCGTAGTCACCACGCCTTGAGGGTGCTCGAAGATCAAGTGAGCATCCCGCCTCGCTCCAGCATTGTCATTTCGGTCGGCACCGAAACACCCGCTAACGTAGAAGGCGTCATCGAAGGCGACCAACGTCTACTGCTAGACCGTGAAATTTGCGTCGCAAGAGGGATCGCCAGACTGCACGGAGGAAACACGAAGGTGTTGCTGACAAACTTCAGCCAGGAGTTCAAGCACATCAACAAGGGCACGACGATCGCATACATCAAGGAAATTCAGGAAACCAGCGATGCGTTTGTCCTCTCGGATTCTGCCGCATCTACCCAGACGACTTTAGTTCCCGAGCCAGAATTCGACATAAATCCAAGTCTCCCCGTGATTAAGAAGCAACAGCTCAGAAGTCTGCTTCGACGATACAAAGCCTGCTTTTCGACATCATCGAGGATTCGACAAACCCCAGTCGCAAAGCATCGCATAATAACCGAAGAGTGCGCTCGGCCACTCCGCCAGAGCCCTTACAGAGTTTCGACGCGAGAACGCGAAGCTATAAGACACCAAGTCGACGAAATGCTGCGCGACGACATCATCCAGCCGTCGAAAAGCCCGTGGGCCTCTCCAGTAGTTTTAGTTAAGAAAAAGGACGGAACCCTACGTTTCTGCGTCGATTATCGTCGATTGAACAAAATCACGAAGAAAGACGTATACCCCCTCCCACGGATAGACGACACATTGGATCGGCTCTGCAATGCTAAATACTTCTCATCGATGGACCTCAAGTCTGGCTACTGGCAAATAGAAGTCGACGAAAGGGATCGCGAAAAGACCGCCTTCATCACGCCAGATGGCCTCTACGCGTTCAAGGTTATGCCATTCGGACTGTGCTCGGCGCCTGCAACGTTCCAGCGCGTCATGGACACGGTATTAGCAGGATTGAAGTGGCAGACCTGTCTCGTTTACTTCGATGACGTCATCGTCTTCTCCGAAAATTTCGACGATCACCTCAAGCGGCTTGCGACAGTACTAGAAGCCATCAAGTCGTCAGGGCTTACTCTGAAGCCGGAAAAATGCCACTTCGCTTACGATGAGCTTCTGTTCCTAGGCCACGTAATCAGCAAATCTGGTGTCCTTCCAGACCCGCAAAAGACAGCTGCAATCGCACAGTTCCCGCAACCCATCGAAAAGAAGGCAGTGCGTAGATTCCTTGGCATGTGTGCATACTACAGGCGCTTTGTCAAGGAATTTTCACGCATCGCCGAGCCGTTGACACGTCTTAATAAATGTGATGCAGAGTTCCAGTGGGAAACGCCGCAGGCCTACGTATTTGAAGAACTCAAACGGCGCATGCAGTCACCGCCGGTACTTGCGCACTTCGACGAGTACGCCGATACAGAAATTCATACTGACGCCAGTAGCCTAGGCCTCGGTGCCGTTCTAGTCCAGAGGAGAAACGGAGTCGAACAGGTGATAGCTTACGCTAGCCGGTCGCTGTCAAAAGCGGAAGGCAACTATTCTACGACCGAAAAGGAATGCCTCACCATTGTTTGGGCTACAGCTAAATTTCGCCCTTATCATTATGGCAGGCCATTCAAAGTCGTCAGTGACCATCACGCATTGTGTTGGCTAGCGAATATAAAGGATCCTTCAGGACGACTAGCGCGGTGGAGCCTCAGACTTCAAGAATACGACATCACTGTCACCTACAAGTCCGGACGAAAACACTCCGATGCCGACTGCCTATCACGCGCCCCCATTGACCCGCCACCGCAAGACGTCGAGAATGACGACGCCTTCCTTGGAATGATAAGCGCGGAAGACTTCGCTTCACAGCAACGGGCAGACGCGGAGCTAAAAGGCCTCGTCGAATATTTGGAAGGGCACACCGACGTTGTCCCCAGGGCATTTAGGCGCGGATTATCTTCCTTCACGCTTCAAAACAATCTACTCGTGAAGAAGAAATTTTCCCCAGTACGCGAGAACTGCCTTCTTGTTGTCCCGTCAGGACTTCGTCCAGAAGTACTGCACGCCCTACATGACGATCCGACCGCTGGACACCCAAGATTTTCCCGGACACTATCGAGGATACAAGAAAAGTATTATTGGCCGCACCTGACCGCCGACGTCGCCCGTTATGTCAGAACATGCCGAGACTGTCAGCGACGCAAGACACCGCCGACAAGGCCAGCCGGATTACTACAGCCAATCGAGCCTCCTTGCCGACCATTCCAGCAGATCGGGATGGACTTGCTGGGACCCTTTCCGACGTCAACAACCGGAAATAAGTGGATCGTCGTGGCGACGGACTACCTCATCCGCTTCGCTGAAACTAAAGCACTGCCGAAAGGTAGCGCAGCCGAAGTGGCCAAATTCTTTGTCGAAAACATCATGCTGCGACATGGCGCCCCAGAAGTCCTCATCACCGACAGAGGAACGGCCTTTACAGCGGAGCTCACTCAAGCCATTCTGAACTACAGTCAGACAAGGCACAGGAGGACAACGGCCTACCACCCGCAGACGAATGGTCTTTCGGAGCGGCTGAATAAGACCCTCGCCGACATGATAGCGATGTACGTCGACGTGGAACACAAGACGTGGGATGCCGTCCTGCCGTATGTAACATTCGCTTACAACACGGCGGTGCAAGAAACAACACAGATCACGCCGTTCAAATTGGTTTACGGCAGGAACCCGACGACGACGCTCGACGCCATGCTGCCGCATGTAACTGACGAAGAGAATCTTGACGTCGCTATCTATCTCCAGCGCGCCGAAGAAGCCCGACAGCTCGCCCGCCTGCGAATCAAGAACCAGCAGAGGACAGACAGCCGACACTACAACCTCCGACGACGCTTCGTCGAGTACCAGCCCGGCGACCGTGATTGGGTATGGATCCCGATACGCCGACAAGGACTGAGTGAGAAACCATACTACGACGCTATTTCGGACCCTACAAGGTCATCCGACGTATTGGCGCACTGGACTATGAGGTCGTGCCAGACGGCATTTCGCATTCACAGCGGCGCCACGCACGACCAGAAGTGGTCCCCGTGGTGCGTCTTAAACCGTTTTACGGATGCTAACGAACTTTCCTTATTTTGTTGTTTTCTTTTACGAGTGCTTATTTATTGCTTTCATTTGTTTGCAGCATCGGGTCGATGCTTTTTTTTAAGAGGGGGGTAATGACACATGTACTTATCTTTATCGGGCGACCACGTTTGTCCACCTCACAAATGTTATCGTGCAGCGCAGGACGCGCCTGCATGTAAAAGAAGTTTCTTGAATGTTATCGATGCTTCCCTCCACTGTCTTTCACCGCAACTTGTGTAATGTGATTGCATGTATGCGCGACGTGAATAGTGTAGAACTTTGTGGAAGACACGCGGGTCCCATCGGTTAATCTGGAACATTCGACGGCTGATCTATAAAAGCCGTCGCGCTTGACCCGCTCGTCAGATTTTCGACGATCGCCGACTGTGTTCGCCGCTATCCTTGTGCTTTAAGTGTCGCCTGTTTTCTGGGCACAGGTTCGCCCAATAAAAGCTAGTTTTGTCTTTCAAAGTACTGCTACTGTGTTTCTTAACGTCACTACCACGTGACAATATTCCGTGACCCAAACTGGCGTGAAAGAAATTCTTTGAAAATGAGGAAGTGTACAGTTGCACACACCCAATGACTTCAGTTTGCATATGAGTTTTCTTATAGAGCAGCTCATAACCAGTGGCCTATATGCACTGTCCCACATTGGCCTGACAGAAGTTCACTGAAGAGCGACTCTGGCACATTTGCACATAGCTGATCATTTCAGTAGTGTGAAAGGCTTTTTTCGAAGAGTGACGATTACCCAGTGGTTCATATTCCATGACCCAAACTGGCGTGAAAGGGATTCATGGAAAGTAAGCAAGTGTACCGTTGCACATACCCAATGACTTCAGCTGGCATGGGAGTTTCCTTGAAGAGCAGCGCATAACCAGTGGCCTATATGCACTGTCCCATATCGGCGTCACAGAAGTTCCTTGAAGAGCAACTCTTGCACAGTTGCACATAGCTAATCATACAGTAGGGTGAAAGGCTTTTATTGAAGAGTGACGATTACCCAGTGGTTCATATTCCGTGACGCAAACTGGGGTGAAAGACATTATTGAAAATGAGCAAGTGTACAGCTGCACATACCCAATGACTTGAGTTGGCATGTGAGTTTCGTTGAAGAGCAGAACATAACCAGTGGCCTATATGCGCTGTCCCATATCGGCCTCACAGACGGTCCCTGAAGAGCGACTCTGGCACAGTTGCACATAGCTGATCATTCAGTAGGGTGAAAGGCATTTATTGGAGAGTGACGATTACCCAGTGGTTCATATTCCGTGACCCAAACTGGCGTGAAATAGATTCATTGAAAGTAAGCAAGTGTACAGTTGCACATACCCAATGACTTGAGTTGGCATGTGAGTTTCGTTGAAGGGCAGCACATACCCAGTGGCCTATATGCACTGTCCCATATCGGCGTCACAGAACTTCCTTGAAGAGCAATTCTTGCACAGTTGCACATAGCTATTCATTTCAGTAGAGTGAAAAGCTTTTATTGAAGAGTGACGATTACCCAACGATTCATATTCCGTGAACGAAACTGGCCTGAAAGAGATTCATTGAAAGTGAGCAAGTGTACAGTTGCACATACCCAATGACTTCAGCTGGCATGTGAGTTTCCTTGAAGAGAAGCACATAACCAGTGGCCTGTATGCATTGTCTCATATCGGGATCACAGAAGTTCTCTGAAGAGCGACCGTTGCAACGCATCACATTGCTGATCATTTCAGTAGGATGCAAGGCTTTTATTGAAGTATGACGATTACCCAGTGATTCATATACCGTGACCAAAACTGGCGTGAAAGGGACTCATTGAAAATGAGCAAGTGTACTGTTGCACATACCCAATGACTTCAGTTGGCATGTGAGTTTCGTTGAAGGGCAGCACATAACCAGTGGCCTGTATGCACTGTCCCATACGGGCTTCACAGAAGTTCCCTGAAGAGCAACTCTTGCACAGTTGCACATAGCTATTCATTTCAGTAGGGTGAAAAGTTTTTATTGAAGAGTGACGATTACCCAGTGATTCATATTTCGTGAACCAAACTGGAGTGAAAGAGATTCACTGAAAATGAGCAACTGTACAAATGCACATACCCAGTGATTTCAGTTGGCAATGAGTTTCCTTGAAGAGCAACAGATAACCAGTGGCCTGTATGCACTGTCCCATATGGGCTTCACAGAAGTTACCCGAAGAGCGACTCTGTCACAGTTCCACATAGCTGATCATTTAAGTAGGGTGAAAAGCTTTTCTTCAAGAGCGACGATTACCCAGTGGTTCATATTCCATGACCCAAACTGGCGTGAAAGGGATTCATTGAAATTGAGCAAGTGTACAGTTGCACATACCCAATGACTCCAGTTGGCATGTGAGTTTCCTTGAAGAGCAGAACATAACCAGTGGCCTATATGCACTGTCCCATATCGGCCTCACTGACGTTCCCTGAAGAGCGACTCTGGCACAGTTGCACATAGCTGATCATTCAGTAGGGTGAAAGGCTTTTATTGGAGAGTGACGATTACCCAGTGGTTCATATTCCGTGAACCAAACTGGCGTGAAAGAGATTCGTTGAAAGTGAGCAAGTGTACAGTTGCACATACCCAATGACTTCAGTTGGCATGTGAGTTTCCTTGAAGAGCAGCACATAACCAGTGGTTTGTATGCATTGCCTCATATCGGCGTCACAGAACTTCCTTGCAGAGCAACTCTTGCACAGTTGCACATAGCTATTCATTTCAGTAGGGTGAAAAGCTTTTATGGAAGAGTGACGATAACCCAGTGATTCATATTCGGTGAACCAAGCTGGCGTGACAGAAATTCATTGAAAATGAGCAAGTGTACAGTTGCACATACCCAGTGACTTCAGTTGCCCTGTCACTTTCCTTGAAGAGCATCATATAACTAGTGGCCTCTATGCACTGTCCCATATAGGCATCACAGAAGTTCCTTGACGAGCAACTCTTGCACAGTTGCACATAGCTATTCATTTCAGTAGGGCGAAAAGCTTTTATTGAAAAGTGCCATTTACACAGTGGTTCATATTCCATGACCCAAATTGGCGTGAAAGGGATTCATTGAAAATGAGCATGTGTACAATTGAACCTACCCATTAAATTCAATAGGCATGTAAGTTTCCTTCAAGAGCAGCACATAGCCAGTGGCCTATATGCACTGTCCTATATCGGCATCACAGAAGTTTCCTGAAGAGCGGCTCTTGCACAGTTGCACATTGCTGATCATTTCAGTAGGATGAAGGCTTTTTATGGAAGTATGACGATTACCCAGTGATTAATATACCGTGACCAAAACTGGCGTGAAAGAGATTCATTGAAAATGAGCAAGTGTACAGTTGCATATACCCAATGACTTCAGTTGCCGTGTCAGTTTCCTTGAAGAGCAGCACATAACCTGTGGCCTCTATGCACTGTCCCATATAGGCGTCACAGAAGTTCCTTGAAGAGGAACTCTTGCACAGTTGCACATAGCTATTCATTTCAGTAGGGCGAAAAGCTTTTATTGAAACGTGCCGATTACCCAGTGGTTCATATTCCATGACCCAAACTGGCGAGAAAGGGATTCATTGAAAATGATCAAGTGTGCAGTTACACATACCCAATGACTTCAGTTGGCATGTGAGTGTCCTTAAAGAGCAGCGCATAACCAGTAGCCTATATTCACTGCCCCATATCGACGTCACAGAAGTTCTTTGAAGAGCAACTCTTGCACAGTTGCACATAGGTATTCATTTCAGTAGGGTGAAAAGCTTTTATGGAAGAGTGACGATTACCCAGTGGTTCATATTCCGTGACCGAAACTGGCGTGAAAAAGATTCATTGAAAAAGAGCAATTGTACGGTTGCGCTTACCCAATGAATTCTGTGGGCATGTGAGTTTCCTTCACGAACAGCACATAACCAGTGGCCTATATGCACTATGACATATCGGCGTCACAGAAGCGCCCTGAAGAGTGACTCTTCCACAGTTGCACATAGCTATTCATTTCAGAAGGATGAAAAGGTTTTATTAAAGATTGGCGATTACCCAGTGATTCATATTCCATGACCCAAATTGGCGTGAAAGTGATTCATCGAAATTGAGCAACTGTACAGTTGCACATACCCAATGACTTCAGTTGGCATGTGAGTTTTCTTGAAGAGCAGAACATAACCAGTGGCCTATGTGCACTGTCCCATATCGGCCTCACAGACGTTCCCTGAAGAGCGACTCTGGCACAGTTGCACATAGCTGATCATTCAGTAGGGTGAAAGGCTTTTATTGGAGAGTGACGATTACCCAGTGGTTCATATTCTGTGAACCAAACTGTCGTGAAAGAGATTTGTTGAAAGTGAGCAAGTGTACAGTTGCACATACCCAATGACTTCAGTTGGCATGTGAGTTTCCTTGAAGAGCAGCACATAACCAGTGGCTTGTATGCATTGCCTCATATCGGCGTCACAGAACTTCCTTGCAGAGCAACTCGTGCACAGTTACACATAGCTATTCATTTCAGTAGGGTGAAAAGCTTTTATGGAAGAGTGACGATAACCCAGTGATTCATATTCGGTGAACCAAACTGGCGTGACAGAAATTCATTGAAAATGAGCAAGTGTACAGTTGCACATACCCAGTGACTTCAGTTGCCCTGTCACTTTCCTTGAACAGCATCATATAACTAGTGGCCTCTATGCACTGTCCCATATAGGCATCACAGAAGTTCCTTGAAGAGCAACTCTTGCACAGTTGCACATAGCTATTCATTTCAGTAGGGCGAAAAGCTTTTATTGAAAAGTGCCATTTACCCAGTGGTTCATATTCCATGACCCAAATTGGCGTGAAAGGGATTCATTGAAAATGAGCATGTGTACAATTGAACCTACCCATTAAATTCAATAGGCATGTAAGTTTCCTTCAAGAGCAGCACATAGCCAGTGGCCTATATGCACTGTCCTATATCGGCATCACAGAAGTTTCCTGAAGAGCGGCTCTTGCACAGTTGCACATTGCTGATCATTTCAGTAGGATGAAGGCTTTTTATGGAAGTATGACGATTACCCAGTGATTAATATACCGTGACCAAAGCTGGCGTGAAAGAGATTCATTGAAAATGAGCAAGTGTACAGTTGCATATACCCAATGACTTCAGTTGCCGTGTCAGTTTCCTTGAAGAGCAGCACATAACCTGTGGCCTCTATGCACTGTCCCATATAGGCGTCACAGAAGTTCCTTGAAGAGGAACTCTTGCACAGTTGCACATAGCTATTCATTTCAGTAGGGCTAAAAGCTTTTATTGAAACGTGCCGATTACCCAGTGGTTCATATTCCATGACCCAAACTGGCGAGAAAGGGATTCATTGAAAATGATCAAGTGTGCAGTTACACATACCCAATGACTTCAGTTGGCATGTGAGTGTCCTTAAAGAGCAGCGCATAACCAGTGGCCTATATTCACTGCCCCATATCGACGTCACAGAAGTTCTTTGAAGAGCAACTTCATTTCAGTAGGGTGAAAAGCTTTTATGGAAGAGTGACGATTACCCAGTGGTTCATATTCCGTGACCCAAACTGGCGTGAAAAAGATTCATTGAAAAAGAGCAATTGTACGGTTGCGCTTACCCAATGAATTCTCTGGGCATGTGAGTTTCCTTCACGAACAGCACATAACCAGTGGCCTATATGCACTATGACATATCGGCGTCACAGAAGCGCCCTGAAGAGTGACTCTTCCACAGTTGCACATAGCTATTCATTTCAGAAGGATGAAAAGGTTTTATTAAAGATTGACGATTACCCAGTGATTCATATTCCATGACCCAAATTGGCGTGAAAGTGATTCATCGAAATTGAGCAACTGTACAGTTGCACATACCCAATGACTTCAGTTGGCATGTGAGTTTTCTTGAAGAGCTGCACATAACCAGTGGCCTGTATGCATTGTCTCATATCGGCATCACAGAAGTTCCCTGAAGAGCGACTCTTGCACAGTTGTACATAGAGATTCATTGCAGAAGGGTGAAAAGCTTTTAGGAAAAATTGACGATTACCCAGTGATTCATATTCCGTGACCCAAATTGGCGTGAAAGAGATTCATCGAAATTGAGCAAGTGTACACATGCACATACCCAATGACTCCAGTTGGCATGTGAGTTTCCTTGAAGAGCAGAACATAACCAGTGGCCTATATGCACTGTCCCATATCGGCCTCACAGAAGTACCCTGAAGAGTGACTCTGGCAGAGTTGCACATAAATGATCATTCAGTAGAGTGAAATGCTTTTATTGAAGAATGACGATTACCCAGTGGTTCATATTCCGTGAACCAAACTGGCGTGAAAGAGATTCGTTGAAAGTGAGCAAGTGTACAGTTGCACATACCCAATGACTTCAGTTGGCATGTGAGTTTCCTTGAAGAGCAGCACATAACCAGTGGCCTGTATGCATTGCCTCATATCGGCGTCACAGAACTTCCTTGCAGAGCAACTCTTGCACAGTTGCACATAGCTTTTCATTTCAGTAGGGTGAAAAGCTTTTATTGAAGAGTGACGATAACCCAGTGATTCATATTCGGTGAACCAAACTGGCGTGACAGAAATTCATTGAAAATGAGCAAGTGTACAGTTGCACATACCCAGTGACTTCAGTTGCCCTGTCACTTTGCTTGAAGAGCATCATATAACTAGTGGCCTCTATGCACTGTCCCATATAGGCATCACAGAAGTTCCTTGAAGAGCAACTCTTGCACAGTTGCACATAGCTATTCATTTCAGTAGGGCGAAAAGCTTTTATTGAAAAGTGCCATTTACCCAGTGGTTCATATTCCATGACCCAAATTGTCGTGAAAGGGATTCATTGAAAATGAGCAAGTGTACAATTGAACCTACCCATTAAATTCAATAGGCATGTAAGTTTCCTTCAAGAGCAGCACATAGCCAGTGGCCTATATGCACTGTCCTATATCGGCATCACAGAAGTTTCCTGAAGAGCGGCTCTTGCACTGTTGCACATTGCTGATCATTTCAGTAGGATGAAGGCTTTTTATGGAAGTATGACGATTACCCAGTGATTAATATACCGTGACCAAAACTGGCGTGAAAGAGATTCATTGAAAATGAGCAAGTGTACAGTTGCATATACCCAATGACTTCAGTTGCCGTGTCAGTTTCCTTGAAGAGCAGCACATAACCTGTGGCCTCTATGCACTGTCCCATATAGGCGTCACAGAAGTTCCTTGAAGAGGAACTCTTGCACAGTTGCACATAGCTATTCATTTCCGTAGGGCGAAAAGCTTTTATTGAAACGTGCCGATTACCCAGTGGTTCATATTCCATGACCCAAACTGGCGAGAAAGGGATTCATTGAAAATGAGCAAGTGTACAGTTGCACATACCCAATAAATACAGGGGGCATGTGAGTTTCCTTCAAGAGCAGCACATAACCAGTGGCCTATATGCACTATGCCATATTGGCCTCACAGAAGTTCCCTGAAGAGTGCCTCTGGCACAGTTGCACATAGCTGATCATTTCCGTAGCGTGAAAGGCTTTTTTTGAAGAGTGACGATCACCCAGTGGTTCATATTACGTGACCCAAACTGGCGTGAAAGAGATTTTATTGAAAATGATCAAGTGTGCAGTTACACATACCCAATGACTTCAGTTGGCATGTGAGTGTCCTTAAAGAGCAGCGCATAACCAGTGGCCTATATTCACTGCCCCATATCGACGTCACAGAAGTTCTTTGAAGAGCAACTCTTGCACAGTTGCACATAGGTATTCATTTCAGTAGGGTGAAAAGCTTTTATGGAAGAGTGACGGTTACCCAGTGGTTCATATTCCGTGACCCAAACTGGCGTGAAAAAGATTCATTGAAAAAGAGCAATTCTACGGTTGCGCTTGCCCAATGAATTCTGTGGGCATGTGAGTTTCTTTCACGAACAGCACATAACCAGTGGCCTATATGCACTATGACATATCGGCGTCACAGAAGCGCCCTGAAGAGTGACTCTTCCACAGTTGCACATAGCTATTCATTTCAGAAGGATGAAAAGGTTTTATTAAAGATTGACGATTACCCAGTGATTCATATTCCATGACCCAAATTGGCGTGAAAGTGATTCATCGAAATTGAGCAACTGTACAGTTGCACATACCCAATGACTTCAGTTGGCATGTGAGTTTTCTTGAAGAGCAGCACATAACCAGTGGCCTGTATGCATTGTCTCATATCGGCATCACAGAAGTTCCCTGAAGAGCGACTCTTGCACAGTTGTACATAGCTATTCATTGCAGAAGGGTGAAAAGCTTTTAGGAAAAATTGACGATTACCCAGTGATTCATATTCCGTGACCCAAATTGGCGTGAAAGAGATTCATCGAAATTGAGCAAGTGTACACCTGCACATACCCAATGACTCCAGTTGGCATGTGAGTTTCCTTGAAGAGAAGAACATAACCAGTGGCCTATATGCACTGTCCCATATCGGCCTCACAGAAGTACCCTGAAGAGCGACTCTGGCAGAGTTGCACATAAATGATCATTCAGCAGAGTGAAAGGCTTTTATTGAAGAATGACGATTACCCAGTGGTTCATATTCCGTGACCCAAACTGGTGTGAAAAAAATTCTTTGAAAATGAGCAAGTGCACAGTTGCACATACCCAATGACTTCAGTTGGCATGTGAGTTTCCTTGAAGAGCAGCACATAACCAGTGGCCTGTATGCAATGTCCCATATCGGCGTCACAGAACGTCCTTGCAGAGCAACTCTTTCACAGTTGCACATAGCTATTCATTTCAGTAGGGTGAAAAGTTTTTATTGAAGAGTGACGATTACCCAGTGATTCATATTTTGTGAACCAAACTGGCGTGAAAGAGATTCACTGAAAATGAGCAAGTGTACAATTGCACATACCCAGTGACTTCAGTTGGCAATGAGTATCCTTGAAGAGCAGCACATAACCAGTGGCCTGTATGCACTGTCCCATATGGGCTTCACAGAAGTTCCCTGAAGAGCGACTCTGTCACAGTTCCACATAGCTGATCATTTCAGTAGGGTGAAAAGCTTTTCTTCAAGAGCGACGATTACCCAGTGGTTCATATTCCATGACCCAAACTGGCATGAAAGGGATTCATTGAAAATGAGCATGTGTACAGTTGCGTATACCCAATGAATTCATTGGGCATGTGAGTTTCCTTGAAAAGCAGAACATAACCAGTGGCCTATATGCACTGTCCCATATCGGCCTCACAGACGTTCCCTGAAGAGCGACTCTGGCACGAATGCACATAGCTGATCATTCAGTAGGGTGAAAGGCTTTTATTGGAGAGTGACGATTACCCAGTGGTTCATATTCCGTGAACCAAACTGGCGTGAAAGAGATTCGTTGAAAGTGAGCAAGTGTACAGTTGCACATACCCAATGACTTCAGTTGGCATGTGAGTTTCCTTGAAGAGCAGCACATAACCAGTGGCCTGTATGCATTGCCTCATATCGGCGTCACAGAACTTCCTTGCAGAGCAACCCTTGCACAGTTGCACATAGCTATTCATTTCGGTAGGGTGAAAAGCTTTTATTGAAGAGTGACGATAACCCAGTGATTCATATTCGGTGAACCAAACTGGCGTGACAGAGATTCATTGAAAATGAGCAAGTGTACAGTTGCATATACCCAGTGACTTCAGTTGCCCTGTCACTTTCCTTGAAGAGCATCATATACCTAGTGGCCTCTATGCACTGTCCCATATGGGCATCACAGAAGTTCCTTGAAGAGCAACTCTTGCACAGTTGCACATAGCGATTCATTTCAGTAGGGCGAAAAGCTTTTATTGAATAGTGCCATTTACCCAGTGGTTCATATTCCATGACCCAAATTGGCGTGAAAGGGATTCATTGAAAATGAGCAAGTGTACAATTGAACCTACCCATTAAATTCAATAGGCATGTAAGTTTCCTTCAAGAGCAACACATAGCCAGTGGCCTATATGCACTGTTCCATATCGGCATCACAGAAGTTTCCTGAATAGCGGCTCTTGCACAGTTGCACATTGCTGATCATTTCAGTAGGATGAAGGCTTTTTATGGAATTATGACGATTACCCAGTGATTAATATACCGTGACCAAAACTGGCGTGAAAAGGATTCATTGAAAAAGAGCAATTGTATGGTTGCGCTTACCCAATGAATTCAATGGGCATGTGAGTCTCCTTCACGAGCAGCACATAACCAGTGGCCTATATGCACTATGACATATCGGCGTCACAGAAGCGCCCTGAAGAGTGACTCTTCCACAGTTGCACATAGCTATTCATTGCAGAAGGGTGAAAAGCTTTTATGAAAGATTGACGATTACCCAGTGATTCATACTCCGTGACCCAAATTGGCGTGAAAGAGATTCATCGAAATTGAGCAAGTGTACACCTGCACATACCCAATGACTCCAGTTGGCATGTGAGTTTCCTTGAAGAGCAGAACATAACCAGTGGCCTATATGCACTGTCCCATATCGGCCTCACAGAAGTACCCTGAAGAGCGACTCTGGCAGAGTTGCACATAAATGATCATTCAGTACGGTGAAAGGCTTTTATTGAAGAATGACGATTACCCAGTGGTTCATATTCCGTGACCCAAACTGGCGCGAAAAAAATTCTTTTAAAATGAGCAAGTTTACAGTTGCACATACCCAATGACTTCAGTTGGCATGTGAGTTTCCTTGAAGAGCAGCACATAACCAGTGGCCTGTATGCACTGTCCCATATCGGCGTCACAGAACTTCCTTGGAGAGCAACTCTTTCACAGTTGCACATAGCTATTCATTTCAGTAGGGTGAAAAGTTTTTATTGAAGAGTGACGATTACCCAGTGATTCATTTTTCGTGAACCAAACTGGCGTGAAAGAGATTCACTGAAAATGATCAAGTGTACAGTTGCACATACCCAATGACTTCAGTTGGGATGCGAGTCTCCTTGAAGAGCAGCACATAACCAGTGGCCTGTATGCACTGTCCCATATCGGCGTCACAGAACTTCCTTGGACAGCAACTCTTGCACAGTTGTGCATAGCTATTCATTTCAGTAGGGTGAAAATTTTTATTGAAGAGTGACGATTACCCAGTGATTCATATTTCGTGAACTAAACTGGCGTGAAAGAGATTCACTGAAAATGAGCAAGTGTACAATTGCACATACCCAGTGACTTCAGTTGGCAATGAGTTTCCTTGAAGAGCAGCACATAACCAGTGGCCTGTATGCACTGTCCCATATGGGCTTCACAGAAGTTCCCTGAAGAGCGACTCTGTCACAGTTCCACATCGCTGATCATTTCAGTAGGGTGAAAAGCTTTTCTTCAAGAGCGACGATTACCCAGTGGTTCATATTCCATTACCCAAACTGGCGTGAAAGGGATTCATTGAAAATGAGCAAGTGTACAGTTGCGCATACCCAATGAATTCAGTGGGCATGTGAGTTTCCTTGAAAAGCAGAACATAAGCAATGGCCAATATGCACTGTCCCATATCGGCCTCACAGACGGTCCCTGAAGAGCGACTCTGGCACAGTTGCACATAGCTGATCATTCAGTAGGGTGAAAGGCTTTTATTGGAGAGTGACGATTACCCAGTGGTTCATATTCCGTGAACCAAACTGGCGTGAAAGAGATTCATTGAAAGTGAGCAAGTGTACAGTTGCACATACCCAATGACTTCAGTTGGCATGTGAGTTTTCTTGAAGAGCAGCACATAACCAGTGGCCTGTATGCATTGTCTCATCTCGGGATCACAGAAGTTCCCTGGAGAGCAAATCTTGCACAGTTGCACATAGCTATTCATTTCAGTAGGGTGAAAAGCTTTTATTGAAGAGTGACGATAACCCAGTGATTCATATTGCGTAAACCAAACTGGCGTGAACGAGATTCATGGAAAATGAGCAAGTCTACAGTTGCACATACCCAATGACTTCAGTTGGCATGTGAGTTTCCTTGAAGAGCAGCACATAACCAGTGGCCTGTATGCACTGTCCCATATCGGCGTCACAGAACTTCCTTGGAGATCAACTCTTGCACAGTTGCACTTAGATATTCATTTCAGTAGGGAGAAAAGGTTTTATTGAAGAGTGACGATTACCCATTGATTCATGTTCCTTGAACCAAACTGGCGTGAAAGAGATTCATTGAAAATGAGCAAGTGTACAATTACACATACCCAGTGACTTCAGTTGGCCTGTGAGTTTCCTTGAAGAGCAGCACCTAACCAGTGGCCTGTATGCACTGTCCCATATGGGCTTCACAGAAGTTACCTGAAGAGCGACTCTGTCACAGTTCCACATAGCTGATCATTTAAGTAGGGTGAAAAGCTTTTCTTCAAGAGCGACGATTACCCAGTGGTTCATATTCCATGACCCAAACTGGCGTGAAAGGGATTCATTGAAAATGAGCAAGTGTACAGTTGCGCATACCCAATGAATTCAGTGGGCAATTGAGTTTCCTTCAAGAGCAGCACATAACCAGTGGCCTATATGCACTGTCCCATATCGGTGTCACAGAAGTTCCTTGAAGAGCAACTCTTGCATAGTTGCACATAGCTATTCATTTCAGCAGGGTGAAAAGCTTTTATTGAAGATTGACGATTACCCAGTGGTTCATATTCCGTGACCTAAACTGGCGTGAAAGAGATTCATCGATATTGAGCAAGTGTACAGTTGCACATACCCAGTGACTCCAGTTGGCATGTGAGTTTCCTTGCAGAGCAGAACATAACCAGTGGCCTATATGCACTGTCCAATATCGGCCTCACAGACGTTCCCTGAAGAGCGACTCTGGCGCAGTTGCACATAGCTGATCATTCAGTAGGGTGAAAGGCTTTTATTGGAGAGTGACGATTACCCAGTGGTTCATATTCCGTGAACCAAACTGGCGTGAAAGAGATTCATTGAAAGTGAGCAAGTGTACAGTTGCACATACCCAATGACTTCAGTTGGCATGTGAGTTTTCTTGAAGAGCAGCACATAACCAGTGGCCTGTATGCATTGTCTCATATCGGGATCACAGAAGTTCCCTGGAGAGCAAATCTTGCACAGTTGCACATAGCTATTCATTTCAGTAGGGTGAAAAGCTTTTATTGAAGAGTGACGATAACCCAGTGATTCATATTCCGTGAACCAAACTGGCGTGAAAGAGATTCATTGAAAATGAGCAAGTGTACAGTTGCACATACCCAGTGACTTCAGTTGCCCTGTCACTTTCCTTGAAGAGCATCATATAACTAGTGGCCTCTATGCGCTGTCCCATATAGGCATCACAGAAGTTCCTTGAAGAGCAACTCTTGCACAGTTGCACATAGCTATTCATTGCAGAAGGGTGAAAAGCTTTTTTGACAGATTGACGATTACCCAGTGATTCATATTCCGTGACCCAAATTAGCGTGAAAGAGATTCATCGAAATTTAGCAAGTGTACCGTTGCACATACCGAATGACTTCAGTTGGCAAGGGAGTTTCCTTGAAGAGCAGCGCATAACCAGTGGCCTTTACGCACTGTTCCATATCGGCGTCACAGAAGTTCCTTGAAGATCAACTTTTGCACAGTTGTACATCGCTATTCATTTCAGCAGGGTGAAATCTTTTATTGAAGATTGACGATTACGCAGTGATTCACATTGCGTTACCCAAACTGGCGTGAAAGAGATTCATTGAAAATGAGCAAGTGGACAGTTGCACATACCCAATGACTTCACTTGGCATGTGAGTTTCCTTGAAGAGGAGCACATAAGCAGTGGTCTATATGCACTGTGCCATATCGACGTCAAAGAAGTTCCCTGAAGAGCGATCTTGCACAGCGGCACAAGGCTGATCATTACAGTATGGTGAAAGGCTTTCATTGAGGAGTGACGATTACCCAGTGGTTAATATTCCATGACCCAAACTGGGGTGAAAGAGATTAATTGAAAATGAGCAAGTGTAGAGTTGGCCATACCCAATGACTTCAGTCGGCATGTGAGTCTCCTTGAAGAGCAGCACATAACCAGTGGCCTGTAGGCACTGTCCTATATCGGCGTCACAGAACTTCCTTGGAGAGCAACTCTCGCACAGTTGCACATAGCTATTCATTTCAGTAGGGTGAAAAGCTTGTATTTAGGAGTGACGATTACCCATTGATTGATATTCCTTGAACCAAACTGGCGTGAAAGAGATTCATTGAAAATGAGCAAGTGTACAATTACACATACCCAGTGACTTCAGTTGGCATGTGAGTTTCCTTGAAGAGCAGCACATAACCAGTGGCCTGTATGCACTGTCCCATATGGGCTTCACAGAAGTTACCTGAAGAGCGACTCTGTCACAGTTCCACATAGCTGATCATTTCAGTAGGGTGAAAAGCTTTTCTTCAAGAGCGACGATTACCCAGTGGTTCATATTCCATGACCCAAACAGGCGTGAAAGGGATTCATTGAAAATGAGCAAGTGTACAGTTGCACATGCCCAATGACTCCAGTTGGCATGTGAGTTTACTTGAAAAGCAGCACATAACCAGTGGCCAATATGCACTGTCCCATATCGGCCTCACAGACGGTCCCTTAAGAGCGACTCTGGCACAGTTGCACATAGCTGATCATTCATTAGGGTGAAAGGCTTTTATTGGAGAGTGACGATTACCCAGTGGTTCATATTCCGTGACCCAAACTGGCGCGATAGAGATTCATTGAAAGTGAGCAAGTGTACCATTGCACATACCCAATGACTTCAGTTGGCATGTGAGTTTCCTTGAAGAGCAGCACATAACCAGTGGCCTGTATGCACTGTCCCATATGGGCTTCACAGAAGTTATATGAAGAGCGACTCTGTCACAGTTCCACATAGCTGATCATTTCAGTAGGGTGAAATGCTTTTCTTCAAGAGCGACGATTACCCAGTGGTTCATATTCCATAACCCAAACTGGCGTGAAAGGGATTCATTGAAAATGAGCAAGTGTACAGTTGCGCATACCAATGAATTCAGTGGGCAATTGAGTTTCCTTCAAGAGCAGCACATAACCAGTGGCCTATATGCACTGTCGCATATCGGTGTCACAGAAGTTCCTTGAAGAGCAACTCTTGCATACTTGCACATAGCTATTCAATTCAGCAGGGTGAAAAGCTTTTATTGAAGATTGACGATTACCCAGTGGTTCATATTCCGTGACCCAAACTGGCGTGAAAGAGATTCATCGATATTGAGCAAGTGTACAGTTGCACATACCCAATGACTCCAGTTGGCATGTGAGTTTCCTTGAAGAGCAGAACATAACCAGTGGCCTATATGCACTGTCCAATATCGGCCTCACAGACGTTCCCTGAAGAGCGACTCTGGCGCAGTTGCACATAGCTATTCATTTCAGCAGGGTGAAAAGCTTTTATGGAAGATTGACGATTACCCGGTGATTCATATTCCGTGACCCAAACTGGCGTGAAAGAGATTCATTGAAAGTGAGCAATTGTACAGTGGCACATACCCAATGACTTCAGTTGGCATGTGAGTTTCCTTGAAGAGCAGCACATAACCAGTGGCCTGTATGCATTGTCTCATATCGGGATCACAGACGTTCCCTGAAGAGCGACTCTGGCACAGTTGCACATAGCTGATCATTCAGTAGGGTGAAAGGCTTTTATTTCAGAGTGACGATTACCCAGTAGTTCATATGCCGTGAACCAAACTGGCGTGAAAGAGATTCATTGAAAGTGAGCAAGTGTACAGTTGCACATACCCAATGACTTCAGTTGGCATGTGAGTTTCCTTGAAGAGCAGCACATAACCAGTGGCCTGTATGCATTGTCTCATATTGGGATCACAGAAGTTCCCTGAAGAGCGACTCTTGCAACGCATCACATAGCTGATCATTTCAGTAGGATGCAGGGCTTTTATTGAAGTATGACGATTACCCAGTGATTCATATACCGTGACCAAAACTGGCGTGAAAGAGATTCATTGAAAACGAGCAAGTGTACTGTTGCACATACCCAATGACTTCAGTTGGCATGTGAGTTTCGTTGAAGGGAAGCACATAACCAGTGGCCTGTATGCACGGTCCCATATCGGCTTCACAGAAGTTCCCTGAAGAGCAACTCTTGCACAGTTGCACATAGCTATTCATTTCAGCAGGGTGAAAAGCTTTTATTGAAGATTGACGATTACCCGGTGATTCATATTCCGTGACCAAAACTGGCGTGAAAGAGATTCATTGAAAGTGAGCAAGTGTACAGTTACACATACCCAATGACTCCAGTTGGCATGTGAGTTTCCTTGAAAAGCAGCACATAACCAGTGGCCAATATGCACTGTCCCATATCGGCCTCAGAGGCGGTCCCTGAAGAGCTACTCTGGCACAGTTGCACATAGGTGATCATTCATTAGGGTGAAAGGCTTTTATTGGAGACTGACGATTACCCAGTGGTTCATATTCCGTCACCCAAACTGGCGTGAAAGAGATTCATTGAAAGTGAGCAAGTGTACCGTTGCACATACCGAATGACTTCAGTTGGCATGTGAGTTTTCTTGAAGAGCAGCACATAACCAGTGGCCTGTATGCATTGTCTCATATCGGGATCACAGAAGTTCCCTGGAGAGCAAATCTTGCACAGTTGCACATAGCTATTCATTTCAGTAGGGTGAAAAGCTTTTATTGAAGAGTGACGATAACCCAGTGATTCATAGTGCGTGAACCAAACTGGCGTGAAAGAGATTCATTGAAAATGAGCAAGTGTACAGTTGCACATACCCAGTGACTTCAGTTGCCCTGTCACTTTCCTTGAAGAGCATCATATAACTAGTGGCCTCTATGCGCTGTCCCATATAGGCATCACAGAAGTTCCTTGAAGGGCAACTCTTGCACAGTTGCACATAGCTATTCATTGCAGAAGGGTGAAAAGCTTTTTTTAAAGATTGACGATTACCCAGTGATTCATATTCCGTGACCCAAATTAGCGTGAAAGAGATTCATCGAAATTTAGCAAGTGTACCGTTGCACATACCGAATGACTTCAGTTGGCATGGGAGTTTCCTTGAAGAGCAGCGCATAACCAGTGGCCTTTACGCACTGTTCCATATCGGCGTCACAGAAGTTCCTTGAAGATCAACTTTTGCACAGTTGTACATCGCTATTCATTTCAGCAGGGTGAAATCTTTATTGAAGATTGACGATTACGCAGTGATTCACATTGCGTTACCCAAACTGGCGTGAAAGAGATTCATTGAAATTGAGCAAGTGGACAGTTGCACATACCCAATGACTTCAGTTGGCATGTGAGTTTCCTTGAAGAGGAGCATATAAGCAGTGGTCTATATGCACTGTGCCATATCGACGTCAAAGAAGTTCCCTGAAGAGCGATCTTGCACAGCGGCACAAGGCTGATCATTACAGTATGGTGAAAGGCTTTCATTGAGGAGTGACGATTACCCAGTGGTTAATATTCCATGACCCAAACTGGGGTGAAAGAGATTAATTGAAAATGAGCAAGTGTAGAGTTGGCCATACCCAATGACTTCAGTCGGCATGTGAGTCTCCTTGAAGAGCAGCACATAACCAGTGGCCTGTAGGCACTGTCCTATATCGGCGTCACAGAACTTCCTTGGAGAGCAACTCTTGCACAGTTGCACATAGCTATTCATTTCAGTAGGGTGAAAAGCTTGTATTTAAGAGTGACGATTACCCATTGATTCATATTCCTGGAACCAAACTGGCGTGAAAGAGATTCATTGAAAATGAGCAAGTGTACAATTACACATACCCAGTGACTTCAGTTGGCATGTGAGTTTCCTTGAAGAGCAGCACATAACCAATGGCCTGTATGCACTGTCCCATATGGGCTTGACAGAAGTTACCTGAAGAGCGACTCTGTCACAGTTGCACATAGCTGATCATTTCAGTAGGGTGAAAAGCTTTTCTTCAAGAGCGACGATTACCCAGTGGTTCATATTCCATGACCCAAACTGGCGTGAAAGGGATTCATTGAAAATGAGCAAGTGTACAGTTGCACATACCCAATGACTCCAGTTGGCATGTGAGTTTACTTGAAAAGCAGCACATAACCAGTGGCCTGTATGCACTGTCCCATATGGGCTTCACAGAAGTTACCTGAAGAGCGACTCTGTCACAGTTCCACATAGCTGATCATTTCAGTAGGGTGAAAAGCTTTTCTTCAAGAGCGACGATTACCCAGTGGTTCATATTCCATGACCCAAACTGGCGTGAAAGGGATTCATTGAAAATGAGCAAGTGTACAGTTGCACATACCCAATGACTCCAGTTGGCATGTGAGTTTACTTGAAAAGCAGCACATAACCAGTGGCCTGTATGCACTGTCCCATATGGGCTTCACAGAAGTTACCTGAAGAGCGACTCTGTCACAGTTCCACATAGCTGATCATTTCAGTAGGGTGAAAAGCTTTTCTTCAAGAGCGACGATTACCCAGTGGTTCATATTCCGTGACCCAAACTGGCGTGAAAGGGATTCATTGAAAATGAGCAAGTGTACAGTTGCGCATACCCAATGAATTCAGTGGACAATTGAGTTTCCTTCAAGAGCAGCACATAACCAGTGGCCTATATGCACTGTCCCATATCGGTGTCACAGAAGTTCCTTGAAGAGCAACTCTTGCATACTTGCACATAGCTATTCAATTCAGCAGGGTGAAAAGCTTTTATTGAAGATTGACGATTACCCAGTGGTTCATATTCCGTGACCCAAACTGGCGTGAAAGAGATTCATCGATATTGAGCAAGTGTACAGTTGCACATAGCCAATGACTCCAGTTGGCATGTGAGTTTCCTTGAAGAGCAGAACATAACCAGTGGCCTATATGCACTGTCCAATATCGGCCTCACAGACGTTCCCTGAAGAGCAACTCTAGCACAGTTGCACATAGCTATTCATTTCAGCAGGGTGAAAAGCTTTTATTGAAGATTGACGATTACCCGGTGATTCATATTCCGTGACCCAAAAGGCGTGAAAGAGATTCATTGAAAGTGAGCAATTGTACAGTTGCACATACCCAATGACTTCAGTTGGCATGTGAGTTTCCTTGAAGAGCAGCACATAACCAGTGGCCAGTATGCATTGTCTCATATCGGGATCACAGACGTTCCCTGAAGAGCGACTCTGGCACAGTTGCACATAGCTGATCATTCAGTAGGGTGAAAGGCTTTTATTGGAGAGTGACGATTACCCAGTAGTTCATATGCCGTGAACCAAACTGGCGTGAAAGAGATTCATTGAAAGTGAGCAAGTGTACAGTTGCACATACCCAATGACTTCAGTTGGCATGTGAGTTTCCTTGAAGAGCAGCACATAACCAGTGGCCTGTATGCATTGTCTCATATCGGGATCACAGAAGTTCCCTGAAGAGCGACTCTTGCAACGCATCACATAGCTGATCGTTTCAGTAGGATGCAGGGCTTTTATTGAAGTATGACGATTACCCAGTGATTCATATACCGTGACCAAAACTGGCGTCAAAGAGATTCATTGAAAACGAGCAAGTGTACTGTTGCACATACCAAATGACTTCAGTTGGCATGTGAGTTTCGTTGAAGGGAAGCACATAACCAGTGGCCTGTATGCACGGTCCCATGTCGGCTTCACAGAAGTTCTCTGAAGAGCAACTCTTGCACAGTTGCACATAGCTATTCATTTCAGCAGGGTGAAAAGCTTTTATTGAAGATTGACGATTACCCGGTGATTCATATTCCGTGACCCAAACTGGCGAGAAAGAGATTGATTGAAAGTGAGCAAGTGTACAGTTGCACATACCCAATGACTCCAGTTGGCATGTGAGTTTCCTTGAAAAGCAGCACATAACCAGTGGCCAATATGCACTGTCCCATATCGGCCTCAGAGACGGTCCCTGAAGAGCTACTCTGGCACAGTTGCACATAGGTGATCATTCATTAGGGTGAAAGGCTTTTATTGGAGACTGACGATTACCCTGTGGTTCATATTCCGTCACCCAAACTGGCGTGAAAGAGATTCATTGAAAGTGAGCAAGTGTACCGTTGCACATACCCAATGACTTCAGTTGGCATGGGAGTTTCCTTGAAGAGCAGCGCATAACCAGTGGCCTATATGCACTGTCCCATATCGGCGTCACTGAAGTTCCCTGAGGAATGACTCTTGCACAGTCGCACATAGCTATTCATTTCAGCAGGGTGAAAATTTTTATTGAAGTTTGACGATTATCCAGTATTCACATTCCGTTACCCAAACTGGCGTGAAAGAGATTAATTGAAAATGAGCAAGTGTACAGTTGCACATACCCAATGACTTCAGTTGGCATGTGAGTTTCCTTGAAGAGCAGCACATAACCAGTGGCCTGTATGCACTGTCCCATATCAGCGTCACAGAACTTCCTTGGAGAGCAACTCTTGCACAGTTGCACATAGATATTCATTTCAGTAGGGAGAAAAGGTTTTATTGAAGAGTGACGATTACCCATTGATTCATGTTCCTTGAACCAAACTGGCGTGAAAGAGATTCATTGAAAATGAGCAAGTGTACAATTACACATACCCAGTGACTTCAGTTGGCCTGTGAGTTTCCTCGAAGAGCAGCACATAACCAGTGGCCTGTATGCACTGTCCCATATGGGCTTCACAGAAGTTACCTGAAGAGCGACTCTGTCACAGTTCCACATAGCTGATCATTTCATTAGGGTGAAAAGCTTTTCTTCAAGAGCGATGATTACCCTGTGGTTCATATTCCGTCACCCAAACTGGCGTGAAAGAGATTCATTGAAAGTGAGCAAGTGTACCGTTGCACATACCCAATGACTTCAGTTGGCATGGGAGTTTCCTTGAAGAGCAGCGCATAACCAGTGGCCTATATGCACTGTCCCATATCGGCGTCACAGAAGTTCCTTGAAGAGCAACTCTTGCATAGTTGCACATAGCTATTCATTTCAGCAGGGTGAAAAGCTTTTATTGAAGATTGACGATTACCCAGTGGTTCATATTCCGTGACCCAAACTGGCGTGAAAGAGATTCATCGATATTGAGCAAGTGTACAGTTGCACATACCCAGTGACTCCAGTTGGCATGTGAGTTTCCTTGAAGAGCAGAACCTAACCAGTGGCCTATATGCACTGTCCAATATCGGCCTCACAGACGTTCCCTGAAGAGCGACTCTGGTGCAGTTGCACATAGCTGATCATTCAGTAGGGTGAAAGGCTTTTATTGGAGAGTGACGATTACCCAGTGGTTCATATTCCGGGAACCAAACTGGCGTGAAAGAGATTCATTGAAAGTGAGCAAGTGTACAGTTGCACATACCCAATGACTTCAGTTGGCATGTGAGTTTTCTTGAAGAGCAGCACATAACCAGTGGCCTGTATGCATTGTCTCATATCGGGATCACAGAAGTTCCCTGAATAGCGACTCTTGCAACGTATCACATAGCTGATCATTTCAGTAGCATGCAAGGCTTTATTGAAGTATGACGATCACCCAGTGATTCATATACTGTGACCAAAACTGGCGTGAAAGAGATTCATTGAAAATGACCAACTGTACTGTTGCACATACCCAATCACTTCAGTTGGCATGTGAGTTTCCTTGAAGAGCAGCACAAAACCAGTGGCCTGTATGCACTGTCCCATATCGGCGTCACAGAACTTCCTTGGAGAGCAAATCTTGCACAGTTGCACATAGCTATTCATTTGAGTAGGGTGAAAAGCTTTTATTGAAGAGTGACGATAACCCAGTGATTCATATTCCGTGAACCAAACTGGCGTGAAAGAGATTCATTGAAAATGAGCAAGTGTACAGTTGCACATACCCAGTGACTTCAGTTGCCCTGTCACTTTCCTTGAAGAGCATCATATACCTAGTGGCCTCTATGCGCTGTCCCATATAGGCATCACAGAAGTTCCTTGAAGAGCAACTCTTGCACAGTTGCACATAGCTATTCATTGCAGAAGGGTGAAAAGCTTTTTTGAAAGATTGACGATTACCCAGTGATTCATATTCCGTCACCCAAATTAGCGTGAAAGAGATTCATCGAAATTTAGCAAGTGTACCGTTGCACATACCGAATGACTTCAGTTGGCATGGGAGTTTCCTCGAAGAGCAGCGCATAACCAGTGGCCTTTACGCACTGTTCCATATCGGCGTCACAGAAGTTCCTTGAAGATCAACTTTTGCACAGTTGTACATCGCTATTCATTTCAGCAGGGTGAAATCTTTTATTGAAGATTGACGATTACGCAGTGATCCACATTGCGTTACCCAAACTGGCGTGAAAGAGATTCATTGAAAATGAGCAAGTGGACAGTTGCACATACCCAATGACTTCAGTTGGCATGTGAGTTTCCTTGAAGAGGAGCACATAAGCAGTGGTCTATATGCACTGTGCCATATCGACGTAAAAGAAGTTCCCTGAAGAGCGATCTTGCACAGCGGCACATGACTGATCATTACAGTATGGTGAAAGGCTTTCATTGAGGAGTGACGATTACGCAGTGGTTAATATTCCATGAACCAAACTGGGGTGAAAGAGATTAATTGAAAATGAGCAAGTGTAGAGTTGGCCATACCCAATGACTTCAGTCGGCATGTGAGTCTCCTTGAAGAGCAGCACATAACCAGTGGCCTGTAGGCACTGTCCTATATCGGCGTCACAGAACTTCCTTGGAGAGCAACTCTTGCACAGTTGCACATAGCTATTCATTTCAGTAGGGTGAAAAGCTTGTATTTAAGAGTGACGATTACCCATTGATTCATATTCCTTGAACCAAACTGGCGTGAAAGAGATTCATTGAAAATGAGCAAGTGTACAATTACACATACCCAGTGACTTCAGTTGGCATGTGAGTTTCCTTGAAGAGCAGCACATAACCAGTGGCCTGTATGCACTGTCCCATATGGGCTTCACAGAAGTTACCTGAAGAGCGACTCTGGCACAGTTGCACATAGCTGATCATTCATTAGGGTGAAAGGCTTTTATTGGAGAGTGACGATTACCCAGTGGTTCATATTCCGTGACCCAAACTGGCGTGAAAGAGATTCATTGAAAGTGAGCAAGTGTACCGTTGCACATACCCAATGACTTCAGTTGGCATGGGAGTTTCCTTGAAGAGCAGCGCATAACCAGTGGCCTATATGCACTGTCCTATATCGGCGTCACTGAAGTTCCCTGAGGAATGACTCTTGCACAGTCGCACATAGCTATTCATTTCAGCAGGGTGAAATGTTTTTATTGAAGTTTGACGATTACCTATTGATTCATATTCCTTGAACCAAACTGGCGTGAAAGAGATTCATTGAAAATGAGCAAGTGTACAATTACACATACCCAGTGACTTCAGTTGGCATGTGAGTTTCCTTGAAGAGCAGCACATAACCAGTGGCCTGTATGCACTGTCCCATATGGGCTTCACAGAAGTTACCTGAAGAGCGACTCTGACACACTTCCACATAGCTGATCATTTCAGTAGGGTGAAAAGCTTTTCTTCAAGAGCGACGATTACCCAGTGGTTCATATTCCATGACCCAAACTGGCGTGAAAGGGATTCATTGAAAATGAGCAAGTGTACAGTTGCGCATACCCAATGAATTCAGTGGACAATTGAGTTTCCTTCAAGAGCAGCACATAACCAGTGGCCTATATGCACTGTCCCATATCGGTGTCACAGAAGTTCCTTGAAGAGCAACTCTTGCATAGTTGCACATAGCTATTCATTTCAGCAGGGTGAAAAGCTTTTATTGAAGATTGACGATTTCCCAGTGGTTCATATTCCGTGACCCAAACTGGCGTGAAAGAGATTCATCGATATTGAGCAAGTGTACAGTTGCACATACCCAATGACTCCAGTTGGCATGTTAGTTTCCTTGAAGAGCAGAACATAACCAGTGGCCTATATGCACTGTCCAATATCGGCCTCACAGACGTTCCCTGAAGAGCGACTCTGGCGCAGTTGCACATAGCTGATCATTTCAGTAGGATGCAAGGCTTTTATTGAAGTATGACGATCACCCAGTGATTCATATACCGTGACCAAAACTGGCGTGAAAGAGATTCATTGAAAATGACCAAGTGTACAGTTGCGCATACTCAATGAATTCAGTGGGCAATTGAGTTTCCTTCAAGAGCAGCACATAACCAGTGGCCTATATGCACTGTCCCATATCGGTGTCACAGAAGTTCCTTGAAGAGCAACTCTTGCATAGTTGCACATAGCTATTCATTTCAGCAGGGTGAAAAGCTTTTATTGAAGATTGACGATTACCCAGTGGTTCATATTCCGTGAACCAAACTGGCGTGAAAGAGATTCATCGATATTGAGCAAGTGTACAGTTGCACATACCCAGTGACTACAGTTGGCATGTGAGTTTCCTTGAAGAGCAGAACATAACCAGTGGCCTATATGCACTGTCCAATATCGGCCTCACAGACGTTCCCTGAAGAGCGACTCTGGCGCAGTTGCACATAGCTGATCATTCAGTAGGGTGAAAGGCTTTTATTGGAGAGTGACGATTACCCAGTGGTTCATATTCCGTGAACCAAACTGGCGTGAAAGAGATTCATTGAAAGTGAGCAAGTGTACAGTTGCACATACCCAATGACTTCAGTTGGCATGTGAGTTTTCTTGAAGAGCAGCACATACCCACTGGCCTGTATGCATTGTCTCATATCGGGATCACAGAAGTTCCCTGGAGAGCAAATCTTGCACAGTTGCACATAGCTATTCATTTCAGTAGGGTGAAAAGCTTTTATTGAAGAGTGACGATAACCCAGTGATTCATATTGCGTGAACCAAACTGGCGTGAAAGAGACTCATTGAAAATGAGCAAGTGTACAGTTGCACATACCCAGTGACTTCAGTTGCCCTGTCACTTTCCTTGAAGAGCATCATATAACTAGTGGCCTCTATGCGCTGTCCCATATAGGCATCACAGAAGTTCCCTGAAGAGCAACTCTTGCACAGTTGCACATAGCTATTCATTGCAGAAGGGTGAAAAGCTTTTTTGAAAGATTGACGATTTCCCAGTGGTTCATATTCCGTGACCCAAACTGGCGTGAAAGAGATTCATCGATATTGAGCAAGTGTACAGTTGCACATACCCAATGACTCCAGTTGGCATGTTAGTTTCCTTGAAGAGCAGAACATAACCAGTGGCCTATATGCACTGTCCAATATCGGCCTCACAGACGTTCCCTGAAGAGCGACTCTGGCGCAGTTGCACATAGCTGATCATTTCAGTAGGATGCAAGGCTTTTATTGAAGTATGACGATCACCCAGTGATTCATATACCGTGACCAAAACTGGCGTGAAAGAGATTCATTGAAAATGACCAAGTGTACAGTTGCGCATACCCAATGAATTCAGTGGGCAATTGAGTTTCCTTCAAGAGCAGCACATAACCAGTGGCCTATATGCACTGTCCCATATCGGTGTCACAGAAGTTCCTTGAAGAGCAACTCTTGCATAGTTGCACATCGCTATTCATGTCAGCAGGGTGAAATCTTTTATTGAAGATTGACGATTACGCAGTGATTCACATTGCGTTACCCAAACTGGCGTGAAAGAGATTCATTGAAATTGAGCAAGTGGACAGTTGCACATACCCAATGACTTCAGTTGGCATGTGAGTTTCCTTGAAGAGGAGCATATAAGCAGTGGTCTATATGCACTGTGCCATATCGACGTCAAAGAAGTTCCCTGAAGAGCGATCTTGCACAGCGGCACAAGGCTGATCATTACAGTATGGTGAAAGGCTTTCATTGAGGAGTGACGATTACCCAGTGGTTAATATTCCATGACCCAAACTGGGGTGAAAGAGATTAATTGAAAATGAGCAAGTGTAGAGTTGGCCATACCCAATGACTTCAGTCGGCATGTGAGTCTCCTTGAAGAGCAGCACATAACCAGTGGCCTGTAGGCACTGTCCTATATCGGCGTCACAGAACTTCCTTGGAGAGCAACTCTGTCACAGTTCCACATAGCTGATCATTTCAGTAGGGTGAAAAGCTTTTCGTCAAGAGCGACGATTACCCAGTGGTTCATATTCCATGACCCAAACTGGCGTGAAAGGGATTCATTGAAAATGAGCAAGTGTACAGTTGCACATACCCAATGACTCCAGTTGGCATGTGAGTTTACTTGAAAAGCAGCACATAACCAGTGGCCAATATGCACTGTCCCATATCGGCCTCACAGACGGTCCCTGAAGAGCGACTCTGGCACAATTGCACATAGCTGATCATTCATTAGGGTGAAAGGTTTTATTGGAGAGTGACGATTACCCAGTGGTTCATATTCCGTGACCCAAACTGGCGCGAAAGAGATTCATTGAAAGTGAGCAAGTGTACCATTGCACATACCCAATGACTACAGTTGGCATGGGAGTTTCCTTGAAGAGCAGCACATAACCAGTGGCCTGTATGCACTGTCCCATATCGGCGTCACAGAACTTCCTTGGAGAGCAACTCTTGCACAGTTGCACATAGCTATTCATTTCAGTAGGGTGAAAAGCTTTTATTGAAGAGTGACGATTACCCATTGATTCATATTCCTTGAACCGAACTGGCGTGAAAGAGATTCATTGAAAATGAGCAAGTGTACAATTCCACATACCCAGTGACATCAGTTGGCGTGTGAGTTTCCTTGAAGAGCAGCACATAACCAGTGGCCTGTATGCACTATCCCATATGGGCTTCACAGAAGTTACCTGAAGAGCGACTCTGTCACAGTTCCACATAGCTGATCATTTCGGTAGGGTGAAAAGCTTTACTTCAAGAGCGACGATTACCCAGTGGTTCATATTCCATGACCCAAACTGGCGTGAAAGGGATTCATTGAAAATGAGCAAGTGTACAGTTGCGCATACCCAATGAATTCAGTGGGCAATTGAGTTTCCTTCAAGAGCAGCACATAACCATTGGCCTATATGCACTGTCCCATATCGGTGTCACAGAAGTTCCCTGAAGAGCAACTCTTGCATACTTGCACATAGCTATTCATTTCAGCAGGGTGAAAAGCTTTTATTGAAGATTGACGATTACCCGGTGATTCATATTCCGTGACCCAAACTGGCGTGAAAGAGATTCATTGAAAGTGAGCAATTGTACAGTTGCACATACCCAATGACTTCAGTTGGCATGTGAGTTTCCTTGAAGAGCAGCACATAACCAGTGGCCTGTATGCATTGTCTCATCTCGGGATCACAGACGTTCCCTGAAGAGCGACTCTGGCACAGTTGCACATAGCTGATCATTCAGTAGGGTGAAAGGCTTTTATTGGAGAGTGACGATTACCCAGTAGTTCATATGCCGTGAACCAAACTGGCGTGAAAGAGATTCATTGAAAGTGAGCAAGTGTACAGTTGCACATACCCAATGACTTCAGTTGGCATGTGAGTTTCCTTGAAGAGCAGCACATAACCAGTGGCCTGTATGCATTGTCTCATATCGGGATCACAGAAGTTCCCTGAAGAGCGACTCTTGCAACGCATCACATAGCTGATCATTTCAGTAGGACGCAGGGCTTTTATTGAAGTATGACGATTACCCAGTGATTCATATACCGTGACCAAAACTGGCGTGAAAGAGATTCATTGAAAATGACCAAGTGTACAGTTGCGCATACCCAATGAATTCAGTGGGCAATTGAGTTTCCTTCAAGAGCAGCACATAACCAGTGGCCTATATGCACTGTCCCATATAGGCATCACAGAAGTTCCTTGAAGAGCAACTCTTGCACAGTTGCACATAGCTATTCATTGCAGAAGGGTGAAAAGCTTTTTTGAAAGATTGACGATTACCCAGTGATTCCTATTCCGTGACCCAAATTAGCGTGAAAGAGATTCATCGAAATTTAGCAAGTGTACCGTTGCACATACCGAATGACTTCAGTTGGCATGGGAGTTTCGTTGAAGAGCAGCGCATAACCAGTGGCCTTTACGCACTGTTCCATATCGGCGTCACAGAAGTTCCTTGAAGATCAACTTTTGCACAGTTGTACATCGCTATTCATTACAGCAGGGTGAAATCTTTTATTGAAGATTGACGATTACACAGTGATCCACATTGCGTTACCCAAACTGGCGTGAAAGAGATTCATTGAAAATGAGCAAGTGGACAGTTGCACATACCCAATGAGTTCAGTTGGCATGTGAGTTTCCTTGAAGAGGAGCACATAAGCAGTGGTCTATATGCACTGTGCCATATCGACGTCAAAGAAGTTCCCTGAAGAGCGATCTTGCACAGCGGCACATGACTGATCATTACAGTATGGTGAAAGGCTTTCATTGAGGAGTGACGATTACCCAGTGGTTAATATTCCATGACCCAAACTGGGGTGAAAGAGATTAATTGAAAATGAGCAAGTGTAGAGTTGGCCATACCCAATGACTTCAGTCGGCATGTGAGTCTCCTTGAAGAGCAGCACATAACCAGTGGCCTGTAGGCACTGTCCTATATCGGCGTCACAGAACTTCCTTGGAGAGCAACTCTTGCACAGTTGCACATAGCTATTCATTTCAGTAGGGTGAAAAGCTTGTATTTAAGAGTGACGATTACCCATTGATTCATATTCCTTGAACCAAACTGGCGTGAAAGAGATTCATTGAAAATGAGCAAGTGTACAATTACACATACCCAGTGAATTCAGTTGGCATGTGAGTTTCCTTGAAGAGCAGCACATAACCAGTGGCCTGTATGCACTGTCCCATATGGGCTTCACAGAAGTTACCTGAAGCGCGACTCTGTCACAGTTCCACATTGCTGATCATTTCAGTAGGGTGAAAAGCTTTTCTTCAAGAGCGACGATTACCCAGTGGTTCATATTCCATGACCAAAACTGGCGTGAAAGGGATTCATTGAAAATGAGCAAGTGTACAGTTGCACATACCCAATGACTCCAGTTGGCATGTGAGTTTACTTGAAAAGCAGCACATAACCAGTGGCCAATATGCACTGTCCCATATCGGCCTCACAGACGGTCCCTGAAGAACGACTCTGGCACAGTTGCACATAGCTGATCATTCATTAGGGTGAAAGGCTTTTATTGGAGAGTGACGATTACCCAGTGGTTCATATTCCTTGACCCAAACTGGCGTGAAAGAGATTCATTGAAAGTGAGCAAGTGTACCGTTGCACATACCCAATGACTTCAGTTGGCATGGGAGTTTCCTTGAAGAGCAGCACATAACCAGTGGCCTGTATGCACGGTCCCATATCGGCTTCACAGAAGTTCCCTGAAGAGCTACTCTTGCACAGTTGCACATAGCTATTCATTTCAGCAGGGTGAAAAGCTTTTATTGAAGATTGAGGATTACCCGGTGATTCATATTCCGTGACCCAAGCTGGCGTGAAAGAGATTCATTGAAAGTGAGCAAGTGTACAATTACACATACCCAGTGACTTCAGTTGGCATGTGAGTTTCCTTGAAGAGCAGCACATAACCAGTGGCCTGTATGCACTGTCCCATATGGGCTTCACAGAAGTTACCTGAAGAGCGACTCTGTCACAGTTCCACATAGCTGATCATTTCAGTAGGGTGAAAAGCTTTTCTTCAAGAGCGACGATTACCCAGTGGTTCATATTCCATGACCCAAACTGGCGTGAAAGGGATTCATTGAAAATGAGCAAGTGTACAGTTGCGCATACCCAATGAATTCAGTGGGCAATTGAGTTTCCTTCAAGAGCAGCACATAACCAGTGGCCTATATGCACTGTCCCATATCGGTGTCACAGAAGTTCCTTGAAGAGCAACTCTTGCATACTTGCACATAGCTATTCAATTCAGCAGGGTGAAAAGCTTTTATTGAAGATTGACGATTACCCAGTGGTTCATATTCCGTGACCCAAACTGGCGTGAAAGAGATTCATCGATATTGAGCAAGTGTACAGTTGCACATACCCAATGACTCCAGTTGGCATGTGAGTTTCCTTGAAGAGCAGAACATAACCAGTGGCCTATATGCACGGTCCAATATCGGCCTCACAGACGTTCCCTGAAGAGCGACTCTGGCGCAGTTGCACATAGCTGATCATTCAGTATTGTGAAAGGCTTATATTGGAGAGTGACGATTACCCAGTGATCCATATTCCGTGAACCAAACTGGCGTGAAAGAGATTCATTGAAAGTGAGCAAGTGTACAGTTGCACATACCCAATGACTTCAGTTGGCATGTGAGTTTTCTTGAAGAGCAGCACACAACCAGTGGCCTGTATGCATTGTCTCATATCGGGATCACAGAAGTTCCCTGAAGAGCGACTCTTGCAACGTATCACATAGCTGATCATTTCAGTAGGATGCAATGCTTTTATTGAAGTATGACGATCACCCAGTGATTCATATACCGTGACCAAAACTGGCGTGAAAGAGATTCATTGAAAATGACCAACTGTACTGGTGCACATACCAAATCACTTCAGTTGGCATGTGAGTTTCCTTGAAGAGCAGCACATAACCAGTGGCCTGTATGCACTGACCCACATCGGCGTCACAGAACTTCCTTGGAGAGCAAATCTTGCACAGTTGCACATAGCTATTCATTTCAGTAGGGAGAAAAGCTTTTATTGAAAAGTGACGATAACCCGGTGATTCATATTCCGTGAACCAAACTGGCGTGAAAGAGATTCATTGAAAATGAGCAAGTGTACAGTTGCACATACCCAGTGACTTCAGGTGCCCTGACACTTTCTTTGAATATCATCATATAACTAGTGGCCTCTATGCGCTGTCCCATATAGGCATCACAGAAGTTCCTTGAAGAGCAACTCTTGCACAGTTGCACATAGCTATTCATTGCAGAAGGGTGAATAGCTTTTATGAAAGATTGACGATTACCCAGTGATTCATATTCCGTGACCCAAATTAGCGTGAAAGAGATTCATCGAAATTTAGCAAGTGTACCGTTGCACATACGGAATGACTTCAGTTGGCATGTGGGTTTCCTTGAAGAGCAGCACATAACCAGTGGCCTGTATGCACTGTTCCATATCGGCGTCACAGAAGTTCCTTGAAGATCAACTTTTGCACAGTTGTACATCGCTATTCATTTCAGCAGGGTGAAATCTTTTATTGAAGATTGACGATTACGCAGTGATTCACATTGCGTTACCCAAACTGGCGTGAAAGAGATTCATTGAAAATGAGCAAGTGGACAGTTGCACATACCCAATGACTTCACTTGGCATGTGAGTTTCCTTGAAGAGGAGCACATAAGCAGTGGTCTATATGCACTGTGCCATATCGACGTCAAAGAAGTTCCCTGAAGAGCGATCTTGCACAGCTGCACATGGCTGATCATTACAGTATGGTGAAAGGCTTTCATTGAGGAGTGACGATTACCCAGTGCTTAATATTCCATGACCCAAACTGGGGTGAAAGAGATTAATTGAAAATGAGCAAGTGTAGAGTTGGCCATACCCAATGACTTCAGTCGGCATGTGAGCCTCCTTGAAGAGCAGCACATAACCAGTGGCCTGTAGGCACTGTCCTATATCGGCGTCACAGAACTTCCTTGGAGAGCAACTCTTGCACAGTTCCACATAGCTGATCATTTCAGTAGGGTGAAAAGCTTGTATTTAAGAGTGACGATTACCCATTGATTCATATTCCTTGAACCAAACTGGCGTGAAAGAGATTCATTGAAAATGAGCAAGTGTACAATTACACATACCCAGTGACTTCAGTTGGCATGTGAGTTTCCTTGAAGAGCAGCACATAACCAGTGGCCTGTATGCACTGTCCCATATGGGCTTCACAGAAGTTACCTGAAGAGCGACTCTGTCACAGTTCCACATAGCTGATCATTTTAGTAGGGAGAAAAGCTTTTCTTCAAGAGCGACGATTACCCAGTGGTTCATATTCCATGACCCAAACTGGCGTGAAAGGGATTCATTGAAAATGAGCAAGTGTACAGTTGCCATACCCAATGACTCCAGTTGGCATGTGAGTTTACTTTAAAAGCAGCACATAACCAGTGGCCAATATGCACTGTCCCATATCGGCCTCACAGACGGTCCCTGAAGAGCGACTCTGGCACAGTCGCACATAGCTGATCATTCATTAGGGTGAAAGGCTTTTATTGGAGAGTGATGATTACCCAGTGGTTCATATTCCGTGACCCAAACTGGCGTGAAAGAGATTCATTGAAAGTGAGCAAGTGTACCGTTACACATACCGAATGACTTCAGTTGGCATGGGAGTTTCCTTGAAGAGCAGCGCATAACCAGTGGCCTATATGCACTGTCCCATATCGGCGTCACTGAAGTTCCCTGAGGAATGACTCTTGCACAGTCGCACATAGCTATTCATTTCAGCAGGGTGAAATGTTTTTATTGAAGTTTGACGATTACCCAGTGATTCACATTCCGTTACCCAAACTGGCGTGAAAGAGATTAATTGAAAATGAGCAAGTGTACCGTTGCACATACCCAATGACTTCAGTTGGCATGTGAGTTTCCTTGAAGAGCAGCACATAACCAGTGGCCTGTATGCACTGTCCCATATCGGCGTCACAGAACTTCCTAGGAGAACAACGCTTGCACAGTTGCACATAGCTATTCATTTCAGTAGGGTGAAAAGCTTTTATTGAAGAGTGACGATTACCTATTGATTCATATTCCTTGAACCAAACTGGCGTGAAAGAGATTCACTGAAAATGAGCAAGTGTACAATTACACATACCCAGTGACTTCAGTTGGCATGTGAGTTTCCCTGAAGAGCAGCACATAACCAGTGGCCTGTAGGCACTGTCCCATATGGGCTTCACAGAAGTTACCTGAAGAGCGACTCTGACACAGTTCCACATAGCTGATCATTTCAGTAGGGTGAAAAGCTTTTCTTCAAGAGCGACGATTAACCAGTGGTTCATATTCCATGACCCAAACTGGCGTGAAAGGGATTCATTGAAAATGAGCAAGTGTACAGTTGCGCATACCCAATGAATTCAGTGGACAATTGAGTTTCCTTCAAGAGCAGCACATAACCAGTGGCCTATATGCACTGTCCCATATCGGTGTCACAGAAGTTCCTTGAAGAGCAACTCTTGCATAGTTGCACATAGCTATTCATTTCAGCAGGGTGAAAAGCTTTTATTGAAGATTGACGATTACCCAGTGGTTCATATTCCGTGACCCAAACTGGCGTGAAAGAGATTCATCGATATTGAGCAAGTGTACAGTTGCACATACCCAATGACTCCAGTTGGCATGTGAGTTTCCTTGAAGAGCAGAACATAACCAGTGGCCTATATGCACTGTCCAATATCGGCCTCACAGACGTTCCCTGAAGAGCGACTCTGGCGCAGTTGCACATAGCTAATCATTTCAGTAGGATGCAAGGCTTTTATTGAAGTATGACGATCACCCAGTGATTCATATACCGTGACCAAAACTGGCGTGAAAGAGATTCATTGAAAATGACCAAGTGTACTGTTGCACATACCCAATCACTTCAGTTGGCATGTGAGTCTCCTTGAAGAGCAGCACATAACCAGTGGCCTGTAGGCACTGTCCTATATCGGCGTCACAGAACTTCCTTGGAGAGCAACTCTTGCACAGTTGCACATAGCTATTCATTTCAGTAGGGTGAAATGCTTTTATTGAACAGTGACGATTACCCATTGATTCATAATCCTTGAACCAAACTGGCGTGAAAGAGATTCATTGAAAATGAGCAAGTGTACAGTTGCACATACCCAATGACTTCAGTTGGCATGTGAGTTTCATTGAAGGGCAGCACATAACCAGTGGCCTGTATGCACGGTCCCATATCGGCTTCACAGAAGTTCCCTGAAGAGCAACTCTTCCACAGTTGCACATAGCTATTCATTTCAGCAGGGTGAAAAGCTTTTATTGAAGATTGACGATTACCCGGTGATTTATATTCCGTGACCCAAACTGGCGTGAAAGAGATTCATCGATATTGACCAAGTGTACAGTTGCACATACCCAATGACTCCAGTTGGCATGTGAGTTTCCTTGAAAAGCAGCACATAACCAGTGGCCAATATACACTGTCCCATATCGGCCTCAAAACGGTCCCTGAAGAGCTACTCTGGCACAGTTGCACTTAGGTGATCATTCATTAGTGTGAAAGGCTTTTATTGGAGAGTGACGATTACCCAGTGGTTCATATTCCATGACCCAAACTGGCGGGAAAGAGATTGATTGAAAGTGAGCAAGTGTACCGTTGCACATACCCAATGACTTCAGTTGGCATGGGAGTTTCCTTGAAGAGCAGCGCATAAACAGTGGCCTATATGCACTGTCCCATATCGGCGTCACTGAAGTTCCCTGAGGAATGACTCTTGCGCAGTCGCACATAGCTATTCATTTCAGCAGGGTGAAATATTTTTATTGAAGTTTGACAATTACCCAGTGGTTCATGTTCCTTGAACCAAACTGGCGTGAAAGAGATTCATTGAAAATGAGCAAGTGTACAATTACACATACCCAGTGACTTCAGTTGGCATGTGAGTTTCCTTGAAGAGCAGCACATAACCAGTGGCCTGTATGCACTGTCCCATATAGGCTTCACAGAAGTTACCTGAAGAGCGACTCTAACACAGTTCCACATAGCTGATCATTTCAGTAGGGTAAAAAGCTTTTCTTCAAGAGCGACGATTACGAAGTGGTTCATATTCCATGACCCAAACTGGCGTGAAAGGGATTCATTGAAAATGAGCAAGTGTACAGTTGCGCATACCCAATGAATTCAGTGGACAATTGAGTTTCCTTCAAGAGCAGCACATAACCGGTGGCCTATATGCACTGTCCCATATCGGTGTCACAGAAGTTCCTTGAAGAGCAACTCTTGCATAGTTGCACATAGCTATTCATTTCAGCAGGGTGAAAAGCTTTTATTGAAGATTGACGATTACCCAGTGGTTCATATTCCGTGACCCAAACTGGAGTGAAAGAGATTCATCGATATTGAGCAAGTGTACAGTTGCACATACCCAATGACTCGAGTTAACCAGTGTCCCATATCGGCGTCACAGAACTTCCTTGGAGAGCAACTCTTGCACAGTCGCACATAGCTATTCATTTCAGTAGGGTGAAAAGCTTTATAGAAGAGAGACGATTACCCAGTGATTCATAATCCGTGACCCAAACTGGCGTGAAAGGGATTTATTGAAAGTGAGCAATTGTACAGTTGCACATACCCAATGACTTCAGTTGGCATGTGAGTTTCCTTGAAGAGCAGCACATAACCAGTGGCCTGTATGCATTGTCTCATATCGGGATCACAGAAGTTCCCTGAAGAGCGACTCTTGCAACGCATCACATAGCTGATCATTTCAGTAGGACGCAGGGCTTTTATTGAAGTATGACGATTACCCAGTGATTCATATACCGTGACCAAAACTGGCGTGAAAGAGATTCATTGAAAATGACCAAGTGTACAGTTGCGCATACCCAATGAATTCAGTGGGCAATTGAGTTTCCTTCAAGAGCAGCACATAACCAGTGGCCTATATGCACTGTCCCATATAGGCATCACAGAAGTTCCTTGAAGAGCAACTCTTGCACAGTTGCACATAGCTATTCATTGCAGAAGGGTGAAAAGCTTTTTTGAAAGATTGACGATTACCCAGTGATTCCTATTCCGTGACCCAAATTAGCGTGAAAGAGATTCATCGAAATTTAGCAAGTGTACCGTTGCACATACCGAATGACTTCAGTTGGCATGGGAGTTTCGTTGAAGAGCAGCGCATAACCAGTGGCCTTTACGCACTGTTCCATATCGGCGTCACAGAAGTTCCTTGAAGATCAACTTTTGCACAGTTGTACATCGCTATTCATTACAGCAGGGTGAAATCTTTTATTGAAGATTGACGATTACACAGTGATCCACATTGCGTTACCCAAACTGGCGTGAAAGAGATTCATTGAAAATGAGCAAGTGGACAGTTGCACATACCCAATGAGTTCAGTTGGCATGTGAGTTTCCTTGAAGAGGAGCACATAAGCAGTGGTCTATATGCACTGTGCCATATCGACGTCAAAGAAGTTCCCTGAAGAGCGATCTTGCACAGCGGCACATGACTGATCATTACAGTATGGTGAAAGGCTTTCATTGAGGAGTGACGATTACCCAGTGGTTAATATTCCATGACCCAAACTGGGGTGAAAGAGATTAATTGAAAATGAGCAAGTGTAGAGTTGGCCATACCCAATGACTTCAGTCGGCATGTGAGTCTCCTTGAAGAGCAGCACATAACCAGTGGCCTGTAGGCACTGTCCTATATCGGCGTCACAGAACTTCCTTGGAGAGCAACTCTTGCACAGTTGCACATAGCTATTCATTTCAGTAGGGTGAAAAGCTTGTATTTAAGAGTGACGATTACCCATTGATTCATATTCCTTGAACCAAACTGGCGTGAAAGAGATTCATTGAAAATGAGCAAGTGTACAATTACACATACCCAGTGAATTCAGTTGGCATGTGAGTTTCCTTGAAGAGCAGCACATAACCAGTGGCCTGTATGCACTGTCCCATATGGGCTTCACAGAAGTTACCTGAAGCGCGACTCTGTCACAGTTCCACATAGCTGATCATTTCAGTAGGGTGAAAAGCTTTTCTTCAAGAGCGACGATTACCCAGTGGTTCATATTCCATGACCAAAACTGGCGTGAAAGGGATTCATTGAAAATGAGCAAGTGTACAGTTGCACATACCCAATGACTCCAGTTGGCATGTGAGTTTACTTGAAAAGCAGCACATAACCAGTGGCCAATATGCACTGTCCCATATCGGCCTCACAGACGGTCCCTGAAGAACGACTCTGGCACAGTTGCACATAGCTGATCATTCATTAGGGTGAAAGGCTTTTATTGGAGAGTGACGATTACCCAGTGGTTCATATTCCTTGACCCAAACTGGCGTGAAAGAGATTCATTGAAAGTGAGCAAGTGTACCGTTGCACATACCCAATGACTTCAGTTGGCATGGGAGTTTCCTTGAAGAGCAGCACATAACCAGTGGCCTGTATGCACGGTCCCATATCGGCTTCACAGAAGTTCCCTGAAGAGCTACTCTTGCACAGTTGCACATAGCTATTCATTTCAGCAGGGTGAAAAGCTTTTATTGAAGATTGAGGATTACCCGGTGATTCATATTCCGTGACCCAAGCTGGCGTGAAAGAGATTCATTGAAAGTGAGCAAGTGTACAATTACACATACCCAGTGACTTCAGTTGGCATGTGAGTTTCCTTGAAGAGCAGCACATAACCAGTGGCCTGTATGCACTGTCCCATATGGGCTTCACAGAAGTTACCTGAAGAGCGACTCTGTCACAGTTCCACATAGCTGATCATTTCAGTAGGGTGAAAAGCTTTTCTTCAAGAGCGACGATTACCCAGTGGTTCATATTCCATGACCCAAACTGGCGTGAAAGAGATTCATTGAAAATGAGCAAGTGTACAGTTGCACATACCCAATGACTTCAGTTGGCATGTGAGTTTCATTGAAGGGCAGCACATAACCAGTGGCCTGTATGCACTGTCCCATATCGGTGTCACAGAAGTTCCTTGAAGAGCAACTCTTGCATACTTGCACATAGCTATTCAATTCAGCAGGGTGAAAAGCTTTTATTGAAGATTGACGATTACCCAGTGGTTCATATTCCGTGACCCAAACTGGCGTGAAAGAGATTCATCGATATTGAGCAAGTGTACAGTTGCACATACCCAATGACTCCAGTTGGCATGTGAGTTTCCTTGAAGAGCAGAACATAACCAGTGGCCTATATGCACGGTCCAATATCGGCCTCACAGACGTTCCCTGAAGAGCGACTCTGGCGCAGTTGCACATAGCTGATCATTCAGTATTGTGAAAGGCTTATATTGGAGAGTGACGATTACCCAGTGATCCATATTCCGTGAACCAAACTGGCGTGAAAGAGATTCATTGAAAGTGAGCAAGTGTACAGTTGCACATACCCAATGACTTCAGTTGGCATGTGAGTTTTCTTGAAGAGCAGCACACAACCAGTGGCCTGTATGCATTGTCTCATATCGGGATCACAGAAGTTCCCTGAAGAGCGACTCTTGCAACGTATCACATAGCTGATCATTTCAGTAGGATGCAATGCTTTTATTGAAGTATGACGATCACCCAGTGATTCATATACCGTGACCAAAACTGGCGTGAAAGAGATTCATTGAAAATGACCAACTGTACTGGTGCACATACCAAATCACTTCAGTTGGCATGTGAGTTTCCTTGAAGAGCAGCACATAACCAGTGGCCTGTATGCACTGACCCACATCGGCGTCACAGAACTTCCTTGGAGAGCAAATCTTGCACAGTTGCACATAGCTATTCATTTCAGTAGGGAGAAAAGCTTTTATTGAAAAGTGACGATAACCCGGTGATTCATATTCCGTGAACCAAACTGGCGTGAAAGAGATTCATTGAAAATGAGCAAGTGTACAGTTGCACATACCCAGTGACTTCAGGTGCCCTGACACTTTCTTTGAATATCATCATATAACTAGTGGCCTCTATGCGCTGTCCCATATAGGCATCACAGAAGTTCCTTGAAGAGCAACTCTTGCACAGTTTCACATAGCTATTCATTGCAGAAGGGTGAATAGCTTTTATGAAAGATTGACGATTACCCAGTGATTCATATTCCGTGACCCAAATTAGCGTGAAAGAGATTCATCGAAATTTAGCAAGTGTACCGTTGCACATACGGAATGACTTCAGTTGGCATGTGGGTTTCCTTGAAGAGCAGCACATAACCAGTGGCCTGTATGCACTGTTCCATATCGGCGTCACAGAAGTTCCTTGAAGATCAACTTTTGCACAGTTGTACATCGCTATTCATTTCAGCAGGGTGAAATCTTTTATTGAAGATTGACGATTACGCAGTGATTCACATTGCGTTACCCAAACTGGCGTGAAAGAGATTCATTGAAAATGAGCAAGTGGACAGTTGCACATACCCAATGACTTCACTTGGCATGTGAGTTTCCTTGAAGAGGAGCACATAAGCAGTGGTCTATATGCACTGTGCCATATCGACGTCAAAGAAGTTCCCTGAAGAGCGATCTTGCACAGCTGCACATGGCTGATCATTACAGTATGGTGAAAGGCTTTCATTGAGGAGTGACGATTACCCAGTGCTTAATATTCCATGACCCAAACTGGGGTGAAAGAGATTAATTGAAAATGAGCAAGTGTAGAGTTGGCCATACCCAATGACTTCAGTCGGCATGTGAGCCTCCTTGAAGAGCAGCACATAACCAGTGGCCTGTAGGCACTGTCCTATATCGGCGTCACAGAACTTCCTTGGAGAGCAACTCTTGCACAGTTCCACATAGCTGATCATTTCAGTAGGGTGAAAAGCTTGTATTTAAGAGTGACGATTACCCATTGATTCATATTCCTTGAACCAAACTGGCGTGAAAGAGATTCATTGAAAATGAGCAAGTGTACAATTACACATACCCAGTGACTTCAGTTGGCATGTGAGTTTCCTTGAAGAGCAGCACATAACCAGTGGCCTGTATGCACTGTCCCATATGGGCTTCACAGAAGTTACCTGAAGAGCGACTCTGTCACAGTTCCACATAGCTGATCATTTTAGTAGGGAGAAAAGCTTTTCTTCAAGAGCGACGATTACCCAGTGGTTCATATTCCATGACCCAAACTGGCGTGAAAGGGATTCATTGAAAATGAGCAAGTGTACAGTTGCCATACCCAATGACTCCAGTTGGCATGTGAGTTTACTTTAAAAGCAGCACATAACCAGTGGCCAATATGCACTGTCCCATATCGGCCTCACAGACGGTCCCTGAAGAGCGACTCTGGCACAGTCGCACATAGCTGATCATTCATTAGGGTGAAAGGCTTTTATTGGAGAGTGATGATTACCCAGTGGTTCATATTCCGTGACCCAAACTGGCGTGAAAGAGATTCATTGAAAGTGAGCAAGTGTACCGTTACACATACCGAATGACTTCAGTTGGCATGGGAGTTTCCTTGAAGAGCAGCGCATAACCAGTGGCCTATATGCACTGTCCCATATCGGCGTCACTGAAGTTCCCTGAGGAATGACTCTTGCACAGTCGCACATAGCTATTCATTTCAGCAGGGTGAAATGTTTTTATTGAAGTTTGACGATTACCCAGTGATTCACATTCCGTTACCCAAACTGGCGTGAAAGAGATTAATTGAAAATGAGCAAGTGTACCGTTGCACATACCCAATGACTTCAGTTGGCATGTGAGTTTCCTTGAAGAGCAGCACATAACCAGTGGCCTGTATGCACTGTCCCATATCGGCGTCACAGAACTTCCTAGGAGAACAACGCTTGCACAGTTGCACATAGCTATTCATTTCAGTAGGGTGAAAAGCTTTTATTGAAGAGTGACGATTACCTATTGATTCATATTCCTTGAACCAAACTGGCGTGAAAGAGATTCACTGAAAATGAGCAAGTGTACAATTACACATACCCAGTGACTTCAGTTGGCATGTGAGTTTCCCTGAAGAGCAGCACATAACCAGTGGCCTGTAGGCACTGTCCCATATGGGCTTCACAGAAGTTACCTGAAGAGCGACTCTGACACAGTTCCACATAGCTGATCATTTCAGTAGGGTGAAAAGCTTTTCTTCAAGAGCGACGATTAACCAGTGGTTCATATTCCATGACCCAAACTGGCGTGAAAGGGATTCATTGAAAATGAGCAAGTGTACAGTTGCGCATACCCAATGAATTCAGTGGACAATTGAGTTTCCTTCAAGAGCAGCACATAACCAGTGGCCTATATGCACTGTCCCATATCGGTGTCACAGAAGTTCCTTGAAGAGCAACTCTTGCATAGTTGCACATAGCTATTCATTTCAGCAGGGTGAAAAGCTTTTATTGAAGATTGACGATTACCCAGTGGTTCATATTCCGTGACCCAAACTGGCGTGAAAGAGATTCATCGATATTGAGCAAGTGTACAGTTGCACATACCCAATGACTCCAGTTGGCATGTGAGTTTCCTTGAAGAGCAGAACATAACCAGTGGCCTATATGCACTGTCCAATATCGGCCTCACAGACGTTCCCTGAAGAGCGACTCTGGCGCAGTTGCACATAGCTAATCATTTCAGTAGGATGCAAGGCTTTTATTGAAGTATGACGATCACCCAGTGATTCATATACCGTGACCAAAACTGGCGTGAAAGAGATTCATTGAAAATGACCAAGTGTACTGTTGCACATACCCAATCACTTCAGTTGGCATGTGAGTCTCCTTGAAGAGCAGCACATAACCAGTGGCCTGTAGGCACTGTCCTATATCGGCGTCACAGAACTTCCTTGGAGAGCAACTCTTGCACAGTTGCACATAGCTATTCATTTCAGTAGGGTGAAATGCTTTTATTGAACAGTGACGATTACCCATTGATTCATAATCCTTGAACCAAACTGGCGTGAAAGAGATTCATTGAAAATGAGCAAGTGTACAGTTGCACATACCCAATGACTTCAGTTGGCATGTGAGTTTCATTGAAGGGCAGCACATAACCAGTGGCCTGTATGCACGGTCCCATATCGGCTTCACAGAAGTTCCCTGAAGAGCAACTCTTCCACAGTTGCACATAGCTATTCATTTCAGCAGGGTGAAAAGCTTTTATTGAAGATTGACGATTACCCGGTGATTTATATTCCGTGACCCAAACTGGCGTGAAAGAGATTCATCGATATTGACCAAGTGTACAGTTGCACATACCCAATGACTCCAGTTGGCATGTGAGTTTCCTTGAAAAGCAGCACATAACCAGTGGCCAATATACACTGTCCCATATCGGCCTCAAAACGGTCCCTGAAGAGCTACTCTGGCACAGTTGCACTTAGGTGATCATTCATTAGTGTGAAAGGCTTTTATTGGAGAGTGACGATTACCCAGTGGTTCATATTCCATGACCCAAACTGGCGGGAAAGAGATTGATTGAAAGTGAGCAAGTGTACCGTTGCACATACCCAATGACTTCAGTTGGCATGGGAGTTTCCTTGAAGAGCAGCGCATAAACAGTGGCCTATATGCACTGTCCCATATCGGCGTCACTGAAGTTCCCTGAGGAATGACTCTTGCGCAGTCGCACATAGCTATTCATTTCAGCAGGGTGAAATATTTTTATTGAAGTTTGACAATTACCCAGTGGTTCATGTTCCTTGAACCAAACTGGCGTGAAAGAGATTCATTGAAAATGAGCAAGTGTACAATTACACATACCCAGTGACTTCAGTTGGCATGTGAGTTTCCTTGAAGAGCAGCACATAACCAGTGGCCTGTATGCACTGTCCCATATGGGCTTCACAGAAGTTACCTGAAGAGCGACTCTAACACAGTTCCACATAGCTGATCATTTCAGTAGGGTGAAAAGCTTGTATTTAAGAGTGACGATTACCCATTGATTCATATTCCTTGAACCAAACTGGCGTGAAAGAGATTCATTGAAAATGAGCAAGTGTACAATTACACATACCTAGTGACTTCAGTTGGCATGTGAGTTTCCTTGAAGAGCAGCACATAACCAGTGGCCTGTATGCACTGTCCCATATGGGCTTCACAGAAGTTACCTGAAGAGCGACTCTGTCACAGTTCCACATAGCTGATCATTTTAGTAGGGAGAAAAGCTTTTCTTCAAGAGCGACGATTACCCAGTGGTTCATATTCCATGACCTAAACTGGCGTGAAAGGGATTCATTGAAAATGAGCAAGTGTACAGTTGCCATACCCAATGACTCCAGTTGGCATGTGAGTTTACTTTAAAAGCAGCACATAACCAGTGGCCAATATGCACTGTCCCATATCGGCCTCACAGACGGTCCCTGAAGAGCGACTCTGGCACAGTCGCACATAGCTGATCATTCATTAGGGTGAAAGGCTTTTATTGGAGAGTGATGATTACCCAGTGGTTCATATTCCGTGACCCAAACTGGCGTGAAAGAGATTCATTGAAAGTGAGCAAGTGTACCGTTACACATACCGAATGACTTCAGTTGGCATGGGAGTTTCCTTGAAGAGCAGCGCATAACCAGTGGCCTATATGCACTGTCCCATATCGGCGTCACTGAAGTTCCCTGAGGAATGACTCTTGCACAGTCGCACATAGCTATTCATTTCAGCAGGGTGAAATGTTTTTATTGAAGTTTGACGATTACCCAGTGATTCACATTCCGTTACCCAAACTGGCGTGAAAGAGATTAATTGAAAATGAGCAAGTGTACCGTTGCACATACCCAATGACTTCAGTTGGCATGTGAGTTTCCTTGAAGAGCAGCACATAACCAGTGGCCTGTATGCACTGTCCCATATCGGCGTCACAGAACTTCCTAGGAGAACAACGCTTGCACAGTTGCACATAGCTATTCATTTCAGTAGGGTGAAAAGCTTTTATTGAAGAGTGACGATTACCTATTGATTCATATTCCTTGAACCAAACTGGCGTGAAAGAGATTCACTGAAAATGAGCAAGTGTACAATTACACATACCCAGTGACTTCAGTTGGCATGTGAGTTTCCCTGAAGAGCAGCACATAACCAGTGGCCTGTAGGCACTGTCCCATATGGGCTTCACAGAAGTTACCTGAAGAGCGACTCTGACACAGTTCCACATAGCTGATCATTTCAGTAGGGTGAAAAGCTTTTCTTCAAGAGCGACGATTACCCAGTGGTTCATATTCCATGACCCAAACTGGCGTGAAAGGGATTCATTGAAAATGAGCAAGTGTACAGTTGCGCATACCCAATGAATTCAGTGGACAATTGAGTTTCCTTCAAGAGCAGCACATAACCAGTGGCCTATATGCACTGTCCCATATCGGTGTCACAGAAGTTCCTTGAAGAGCAACTCTTGCATAGTTGCACATAGCTATTCATTTCAGCAGGGTGAAAAGCTTTTATTGAAGATTGACGATTACCCAGTGGTTCATATTCCGTGACCCAAACTGGCGTGAAAGAGATTCATCGATATTGAGCAAGTGTACAGTTGCACATACCCAATGACTCCAGTTGGCATGTGAGTTTCCTTGAAGAGCAGAACATAACCAGTGGCCTATATGCACTGTCCAATATCGGCCTCACAGACGTTCCCTGAAGAGCGACTCTGGCGCAGTTGCACATAGCTAATCATTTCAGTAGGATGCAAGGCTTTTATTGAAGTATGACGATCACCCAGTGATTCATATACCGTGACCAAAACTGGCGTGAAAGAGATTCATTGAAAATGACCAAGTGTACTGTTGCACATACCCAATCACTTCAGTTGGCATGTGAGTCTCCTTGAAGAGCAGCACATAACCAGTGGCCTGTAGGCACTGTCCTATATCGGCGTCACAGAACTTCCTTGGAGAGCAACTCTTGCACAGTTGCACATAGCTATTCATTTCAGTAGGGTGAAATGCTTTTATTGAACAGTGACGATTACCCATTGATTCATAATCCTTGAACCAAACTGGCGTGAAAGAGATTCATTGAAAATGAGCAAGTGTACAGTTGCACATACCCAATGACTTCAGTTGGCATGTGAGTTTCATTGAAGGGCAGCACATAACCAGTGGCCTGTATGCACGGTCCCATATCGGCTTCACAGAAGTTCCCTGAAGAGCAACTCTTCCACAGTTGCACATAGCTATTCATTTCAGCAGGGTGAAAAGCTTTTATTGAAGATTGACGATTACCCGGTGATTTATATTCCGTGACCCAAACTGGCGTGAAAGAGATTCATCGATATTGACCAAGTGTACAGTTGCACATACCCAATGACTCCAGTTGGCATGTGAGTTTCCTTGAAAAGCAGCACATAACCAGTGGCCAATATACACTGTCCCATATCGGCCTCAAAACGGTCCCTGAAGAGCTACTCTGGCACAGTTGCACTTAGGTGATCATTCATTAGTGTGAAAGGCTTTTATTGGAGAGTGACGATTACCCAGTGGTTCATATTCCATGACCCAAACTGGCGGGAAAGAGATTGATTGAAAGTGAGCAAGTGTACCGTTGCACATACCCAATGACTTCAGTTGGCATGGGAGTTTCCTTGAAGAGCAGCGCATAAACAGTGGCCTATATGCACTGTCCCATATCGGCGTCACTGAAGTTCCCTGAGGAATGACTCTTGCGCAGTCGCACATAGCTATTCATTTCAGCAGGGTGAAATATTTTTATTGAAGTTTGACAATTACCCAGTGGTTCATGTTCCTTGAACCAAACTGGCGTGAAAGAGATTCATTGAAAATGAGCAAGTGTACAATTACACATACCCAGTGACTTCAGTTGGCATGTGAGTTTCCTTGAAGAGCAGCACATAACCAGTGGCCTGTATGCACTGTCCCATATAGGCTTCACAGAAGTTACCTGAAGAGCGACTCTAACACAGTTCCACATAGCTGATCATTTCAGTAGGGTAAAAAGCTTTTCTTCAAGAGCGACGATTACGAAGTGGTTCATATTCCATGACCCAAACTGGCGTGAAAGGGATTCATTGAAAATGAGCAAGTGTACAGTTGCGCATACCCAATGAATTCAGTGGACAATTGAGTTTCCTTCAAGAGCAGCACATAACCGGTGGCCTATATGCACTGTCCCATATCGGTGTCACAGAAGTTCCTTGAAGAGCAACTCTTGCATAGTTGCACATAGCTATTCATTTCAGCAGGGTGAAAAGCTTTTATTGAAGATTGACGATTACCCAGTGGTTCATATTCCGTGACCCAAACTGGAGTGAAAGAGATTCATCGATATTGAGCAAGTGTACAGTTGCACATACCCAATGACTCGAGTTAACCAGTGTCCCATATCGGCGTCACAGAACTTCCTTGGAGAGCAACTCTTGCACAGTCGCACATAGCTATTCATTTCAGTAGGGTGAAAAGCTTTATAGAAGAGAGACGATTACCCAGTGATTCATAATCCGTGACCCAAACTGGCGTGAAAGGGATTTATTGAAAGTGAGCAAGTGTACCGTTGCACATACCCAATGACTTCAGTTGGCATGGGAGTTTCCTTGAAGAGCAGCGCATAACCAGTGGCCTTTATGCACTGTTCCGCATCGGCGTCACAGAAGTTCCTTGAAGAGCAACTCTTGCGCAGGTGTACATCGCAATTCATTTCAGCAGGGTGAAAAGCTTTTATTGAAGATTGACGATTACCCAGTGATTCACATTCCGTTACCCAAAGTGGCGTGAAAGAGATTCATTGAAAATGAGCAAGTGTACAATTGAACATACCCAATGACTTCAGTTGGCATGTGAGTTTCCTTGAAGAGGAGCACATAACCAGTGGTCTATATGCACTGTCCCATATCGGCGTCAAAGAAGTTCCCTGAAGAGCGATCTTGCACAGCTGCATATAGCTGATCATTACAGTTGGGTGAAAGGCTTTCATTGAGGAGTGACGATTACCCAGTGGTTCAAATTGCGTGACCCAAACTGGCATGAAAGATATTCATTGAAAATGAGCAAGTGTACAGTTGCACATACCCAATGACTTCAGTTCGCATGTGAGTTTCCTTGTAGAGCCGCACATAACCAGCGGCCTATATGCACTGTCCCATATCTTCGTCACAGAAGTTCCCTGAAGAGCGACACTTGCACAGTTGCACGTAGCTGATCATTTCACTAAGGTGAAAGCCTATTATGGAAGAGTGACGATTACCCAATGGTTCATATTACATCACCCAAATTGGCGTGAAAGGGGTTCATTGAAAATGAGCAAGTGTACAGTTGCACATACCCAATGAATTCAGTGGGCATATGAGTTCCCTTCAAGAGCAGCACACAACCAGTGGCCTATATGCACTATGCCATATCGGCGTCACAGGAGTCCCCTGACGAGCGACTCTTCCACCGTTGCACATAGCTATTCATTTCAGTAGGGTTAAAAGCTTTTAATGAAAAGTGCCGATTACCCAGTGGTTCATATTCTATGACCCAAACTGGCGTGAAAGGGATTCATTGAAAATGAGCAAGTGTACAGTGTCACATACCCAATGAATTCAGTGGGCATGTGAGTTTCCTTCAAGAGCAGCGCATAACCAGTGGCCTATATGCACTGTCCCATATCGGCCTCACAGGCGTTCCCTGAAGAGCTACTCTGGCACAGTTGCACATAGCTGATCATTCAGTAGGGTGAAAGGCAATTATTGAAGAGTGACGATTACCCAGTGGTTCATACTACGTGACCCAAACTGGCGTGAAAGATATTCATTGAACATGAGCAAGTGTACAGTTGCACATACCCAATGAGTTCGGTCCTCATGTGAGTTTCCTTGTAGAGCAGCACATAACCAGTGGCCTATATGCACTGTCCCATATCTGCGTCACAGAAGTTCCCTGAAGAGCGACTCTTGCACAGTGGCACGTAGCTGAACATTTCACTAGGGTGAAAGCCTTTTATGGAAGAGTGACGATTACCCAGTGGTTCAAATTGCGTGACCCAAACTGGCATGAAAGATATTCATTGAAAATGAGCAAGTGTACAGTTGCACATACCCAATGACTTCAGTTCGCATGTGAGTTTCCTTGTAGAGCCGCGCATAACCAGTGGCCTATATGCACTGTCCCATATCTGCGTCACACAAGTTCCCTGAAGAGCGACTCTTGCACAGTTGCACGTAGCTGATCATTTCACTAGGGTGAAAGCCTATTATGGAAGAGTGACGATTACCCAATGGTTCATATTCCATCACCCAAATTGGCGTGAAAGGGGTTCATTGAAAATGAGCAAGTGTACAGTTGCACATACCCAATGAATTCAGTGGGCATGTGAGTTCCCTTGAAGTTCAGCACATAAGCAGTGGCCTATATGCACTGTCCCATATCGGCATCACAAAAGTTCCTTGAAGGGCGACTCTTCCACAGTTGCACAAAGCTATTCATTTCAGTATGGTGAAAAGCTTTTATTGAAAAGTGTCGATTACCCAGTGGTTCATATTCTATGACCCAAACTGGCGTGAAAGGGATTCATTGAAAATGAGCAAGTGTACAGTTGCACATACCCAATGGCTTCAGTTCGCATGTGAGTTTCCGTGAAGAGCCGCACATAACCAGTGGCCTATATGCACTGTCCCATATCTGCGTCACAGAAGTTCCCTGAAGAGCGACTCTTGCACAGTTGCACGTAGCTGATCATTTCAGTAGGGTGAAAGGCTTTTATGCAAGAGTGACGATTACCCAATGGTTCATATTCCATGACCCAAACTGGCGTGAAAGGGATTCATTGAAAATGAGCAAGTGTACAGTTGCGCATACCCAATGAATTCAGTGGACAATTGAGTTTCCTTCAAGAGCAGCACATAACCAGTGGCCTATATGCACTGTCCCATATCGGTGTCACAGAAGTTCCTTGAAGAGCAACTCTTGCATAGTTGCACATAGCTATTCATTTCAGCAGGGTGAAAAGCTTTTATTGAAGATTGACGATTACCCAGTGGTTCATATTCCGTGACCCAAACTGGCGTGAAAGAGATTCATCGATATTGAGCAAGTGTACAGTTGCACATACCCAATGACTCCAGTTGGCATGTGAGTTTCCTTGAAGAGCAGAACATAACCAGTGGCCTATATGCACTGTCCAATATCGGCCTCACAGACGTTCCCTGAAGAGCGACTCTGGCGCAGTTGCACATAGCTAATCATTTCAGTAGGATGCAAGGCTTTTATTGAAGTATGACGATCACCCAGTGATTCATATACCGTGACCAAAACTGGCGTGAAAGAGATTCATTGAAAATGACCAAGTGTACTGTTGCACATACCCAATCACTTCAGTTGGCATGTGAGTCTCCTTGAAGAGCAGCACATAACCAGTGGCCTGTAGGCACTGTCCTATATCGGCGTCACAGAACTTCCTTGGAGAGCAACCCTTGCACAGTTGCACATAGCTATTCATTTCAGTAGGGTGAAATGCTTTTATTGAACAGTGACGATTACCCATTGATTCATAATCCTTGAACCAAACTGGCGTGAAAGAGATTCATTGAAAATGAGCAAGTGTACAGTTGCACATACCCAATGACTTCAGTTGGCATGTGAGTTTCATTGAAGGGCAGCACATAACCAGTGGCCTGTATGCACGGTCCCATATCGGCTTCACAGAAGTTCCCTGAAGAGCAACTCTTCCACAGTTGCACATAGCTATTCATTTCAGCAGGGTGAAAAGCTTTTATTGAAGATTGACGATTACCCGGTGATTTATATTCCGTGACCCAAACTGGCGTGAAAGAGATTCATCGATATTGACCAAGTGTACAGTTGCACATACCCAATGACTCCAGTTGGCATGTGAGTTTCCTTGAAAAGCAGCACATAACCAGTGGCCAATATACACTGTCCCATATCGGCCTCAAAACGGTCCCTGAAGAGCTACTCTGGCACAGTTGCACTTAGGTGATCATTCATTAGTGTGAAAGGCTTTTATTGGAGAGTGACGATTACCCAGTGGTTCATATTCCATGACCCAAACTGGCGGGAAAGAGATTGATTGAAAGTGAGCAAGTGTACCGTTGCACATACCCAATGACATCAGTTGGCATGGGAGTTTCCTTGAAGAGCAGCGCATAAACAGTGGCCTATATGCACTGTCCCATATCGGCGTCACTGAAGTTCCCTGAGGAATGACTCTTGCGCAGTCGCACATAGCTATTCATTTCAGCAGGGTGAAATATTTTTATTGAAGTTTGACAATTACCCAGTGGTTCATGTTCCTTGAACCAAACTGGCGTGAAAAAGATTCATTGAAAATGAGCAAGTGTACAATTACACATACCCAGTGACTTCAGTTGGCATGTGAGTTTCCTTGAAGAGCAGCACATAACCAGTGGCCTGTATGCACTGTCCCATATGGGCTTCACAGAAGTTACCTGAAGAGCGACTCTAACACAGTTCCACATAGCTGATCATTTCAGTAGGGTGAAAAGCTTTTCTTCAAGAGCGACGATTACGAAGTGGTTCATATTCCATGACCCAAACTGGCGTGAAAGGGATTCATTGAAAATGAGCAAGTGTACAGTTGCGCATACCCAATGAATTCAGTGGACAATTGAGTTTTTTCAAGAGCAGCACATAACCGGTGGCCTATATGCACTGTCCCATATCGGTGTCACAGAAGTTCCTTGAAGAGCAACTCTTGCATAGTTGCACATAGCTATTCATTTCAGCAGGGTGAAAAGCTTTTATTGAAGATTGACGATTACCCAGTGGTTCATATTCCGTGACCCAAACTGGAGTGAAAGAGATTCATCGATATTGAGCAAGTGTACAGTTGCACATACCCAATGACTCGAGTTAACCAGTGTCCCATATCGGCGTCACAGAACTTCCTTGGAGAGCAACTCTTGCACAGTCGCACATAGCTATTCATTTCAGTAGGGTGAAAAGCTTTATAGAAGAGAGACGATTACCCAGTGATTCATAATCCGTGACCCAAACTGGCGTGAAAGGGATTTATTGAAAGTGAGCAAGTGTACCGTTGCACATACCCAATGACTTCAGTTGGCATGGGAGTTTCCTTGAAGAGCAGCGCATAACCAGTGGCCTTTATGCACTGTTCCGCATCGGCGTCACAGAAGTTCCTTGAAGAGCAACTCTTGCGCAGGTGTACATCGCAATTCATTTCAGCAGGGTGAAAAGCTTTTATTGAAGATTGACGATTACCCAGTGATTCACATTCCGTTACCCAAAGTGGCGTGAAAGAGATTCATTGAAAATGAGCAAGTGTACAATTGCACATACCCAATGACTTCAGTTGGCATGTGAGTTTCCTTGAAGAGGAGCACATAACCAGTGGTCTATATGCACTGTCCCATATCGGCGTCAAAGAAGTTCCCTGAAGAGCGATCTTGCACAGCTGCATATAGCTGATCATTACAGTTGGGTGAAAGGCTTTCATTGAGGAGTGACGATTACCCAGTGGTTCAAATTGCGTGACCCAAACTGGCATGAAAGATATTCATTGAAAATGAGCAAGTGTACAGTTGCACATACCCAATGACTTCAGTTCGCATGTGAGTTTCCTTGTAGAGCCGCACATAACCAGTGGCCTATATGCACTGTCCCATATCTTCGTCACAGAAGTTCCCTGAAGAGCGACACTTGCACAGTTGCACGTAGCTGATCATTTCACTAAGGTGAAAGCCTATTATGGAAGAGTGACGATTACCCAATGGTTCATATTACATCACCCAAATTGGCGTGAAAGGGGTTCATTGAAAATGAGCAAGTGTACAGTTGCACATACCCAATGAATTCAGTGGGCATATGAGTTCCCTTCAAGAGCAGCACACAACCAGTGGCCTATATGCACTATGCCATATCGGCGTCACAGGAGTCCCCTGACGAGCGACTCTTCCACCGTTGCACATAGCTATTCATTTCAGTAGGGTTAAAAGCTTTTAATGAAAAGTGCCGATTACCCAGTGGTTCATATTCTATGACCCAAACTGGCGTGAAAGGGATTCATTGAAAATGAGCAAGTGTACAGTGTCACATACCCAATGAATTCAGTGGGCATGTGAGTTTCCTTCAAGAGCAGCGCATAACCAGTGGCCTATATGCACTGTCCCATATCGGCCTCACAGGCGTTCCCTGAAGAGCTACTCTGGCACAGTTGCACATAGCTGATCATTCAGTAGGGTGAAAGGCAATTATTGAAGAGTGACGATTACCCAGTGGTTCATACTACGTGACCCAAACTGGCGTGAAAGATATTCATTGAACACGAGCAAGTGTACAGTTGCACATACCCAATGAGTTCGGTCCTCATGTGAGTTTCCTTGTAGAGCAGCACATAACCAGTGGCCTATATGCACTGTCCCATATCTGCGTCACAGAAGTTCCCTGAAGAGCGACTCTTGCACAGTGGCACGTAGCTGATCATTTCACTAGGGTGAAAGCCTTTTATGGAAGAGTGACGATTACCCAGTGGTTCAAATTGCGTGACCCAAACTGGCATGAAAGATATTCATTGAAAATGAGCAAGTGTACAGTTGCACATACCCAATGACTTCAGTTCGCATGTGAGTTTCCTTGTAGAGCCGCGCATAACCAGTGGCCTATATGCACTGTCCCATATCTGCGTCACACAAGTTCCCTGAAGAGCGACTCTTGCACAGTTGCACGTAGCTGATCATTTCACTAGGGTGAAAGCCTATTATGGAAGAGTGACGATTACCCAATGGTTCATATTCCATCACCCAAATTGGCGTGAAAGGGGTTCATTGAAAATGAGCAAGTGTACAGTTGCACATACCCAATGAATTCAGTGGGCATGTGAGTTCCCTTGAAGTTCAGCACATAAGCAGTGGCCTATATGCACTGTCCCATATCGGCATCACAAAAGTTCCTTGAAGGGCGACTCTTCCACAGTTGCACAAAGCTATTCATTTCAGTATGGTGAAAAGCTTTTATTGAAAAGTGTCGATTACCCAGTGGTTCATATTCTATGACCCAAACTGGCGTGAAAGGGATTCATTGAAAATGAGCAAGTGTACAGTTGCACATACCCAATGGCTTCAGTTCGCATGTGAGTTTCCGTGAAGAGCCGCACATAACCAGTGGCCTATATGCACTGTCCCATATCTGCGTCACAGAAGTTCCCTGAAGAGCGACTCTTGCACAGTTGCACGTAGCTGATCATTTCAGTAGGGTGAAAGGCTTTTATGCAAGAGTGACGATTACCCAATGGTTCATATTCCATGACCCAAACTGGCGTGAAAGGGATTCATTGAAAATGAACAAGTGTGCAGTTGCGCGTACCCAATGAATTCAGTTGGCATGTGAGTTTCCTTCAAGAGCAGAACATAACCAGTGGCCTATATGCACTGTGCCATGTCGGCATCACAGAAGTTCCTTGAAGAGCAACTCTTGCACAGTTGCACATAGCTATTCATTTCAGCAGGGTGAAAAGCTTTTATTGAAGATTGATGATAACCCAGTCATTCATATTCTGTGACCCAAACTGGCGTGAAAGAGATTCACTGAAATTGAGCAAGTGTACCGTTGCACATACCCAATGACTTCAGTGTGCATGTGAGTTTCCTTGAAGAGCAGCACATAACCAGTGGCCTATATGCACAGTCCCATATCGGCCTCACAGAAGTTCCCTGAAGAGCGACTCTGGCACAGTTGCACATAGCTGATCATTCAGTAGGGTGAAAGGCTTTTATTGAAGAGTGACGATTACCCAGCGGTTCATATTCCGTGACCCAAACTGGCGTGAAAGAGATTCATTGAAAATGAGCAAGTGTACACTTGCACATTCCCAATGACTTCAGTTCGCATGTGAGTTTCCTTGAAGAGCCGCACTTAACCAGTGGCCTATATGCACTGTCCCATATCTGCGTCACAGAAGTTCCCTGAAGAGCGACACTTGCACAGTTGGACGTAGCTGATCATTTCACTAGGGTCAAAGGCTTTTATGGAAGAGTGACGATTACCCAGTGTTTCATATTCCGTGACCCCAAACTGGCGTGAAAGGGGTTCATTGAAAATGAGCAAGTGTACCGTTGCACATACCCAATTAATTCAGTGGGCATGTGAGTTCCCTTGAAGTGCAGCACATAACCAGTGGCCTATATGCACTGTCCCATATCGGCGTCACAGAAGTTTCCTGAAGAGCGACTCTTGCACAGTTGTACATAGGTGATAATTTCAGTAGGGTGAAAAGCTTTTATTAAAGAGTGACGATCACCCAGTGATTCGTATTCCGTGACCCAAACTGGCATGAAAGAGGTTCATTGAAAATGAGCAAGTATACAGTTACACTGCAGGGTTTTCTGGACATAGTCAAGCAGCTCATGCAGCTTTTTGCCAGAAAACCCTCCAGTTGAACCGGGAAAATAAACTTACTTACTTACTTACCCAGTGACTTCAGTTGGTGTGTGAGTTTTCTTGAAGAGCAGCACATATCCAGTGGCCTATATGCACTGTGCCATATCGGCGTCACAGAAGTTTCCTGAAGAGCAACCCTTGCACAGTTGCACATTGCTAATCATTTCAGTAGGGTGAAAGGCCTTATTGAAGAGTGACCATTACCCAGTGGTTCATAGTCCGTGACCGAAACTGGCATGGAAGGGATTTATTGAAAGTGAGCAAGTATACAGTCGCACTTACGCATTGACTTCAGTCGGTGTTCACTTTCCTTGAAGAGTGGCGTATGCAGAGTGGCCTATATGCACTGACCAGTATCAGCTTCAGAGGTTACCAGAAGATTGGCACATGCACATTTGCACGTACGTAGCGATTTCTTTCGGGCTGAAAGTCTTTTTTTAAGAGCGGTGACTACGCAATCATTCATACACAGTGACCGAAATTGGCATCAAAGACGTTCATTGAAGCGAAGCAAGTATAGATTTCGACACACGCGGTTACTTCAGTCCGCGTGTGACATTACCTGAAGGGGGTGCATACCCAGTGGGCCATCCCATACAAAAATGCTTCCTTACTTTCTTTAGAGCTTTTATCAACTTTCGATCAACCTTAGTAACATCCTATAGACTTTTACTTTTTAGCAACGTTTGTAAAAAGAAAGTTGGTTAATTTTTTTCTAACTTCAGTACGTAAAAAGAGTCACTAGAATGTTAATAAACACAATTCTAACTTTTTAGAAACACCATTCAATAGGAAGTCAATAAAAATAATTACACTTTTTAAGTTAAGTAACCCAAGTTACAGAACATGCATAAATATTAATAAATAAGCTTATAATTATCACTGAACATGGCTAGTGTGAGACAGTGTTGTGCCATGCACAGGTCTAAGTTTGCTTCATTTTCAATCAACTTTCTGGTAAAGCTGTTTATTACAAATTTACTAAAGATGATTTATTGAAAAATGAACCGATGACATAATCTTAATTATGAATGAATCTGCAAGGATTGGCTGCATTTAATTTTTTTTCCACCCTAACGGTTTCCCTACTTTTCAATCAACTTCCTTGTAATAGATGATAGTAGAACGTTCATAGATACAATTGCTTCTAGTACCGGATGCTAAGAGGAAATATGATCTCACCAATTCAAGATGAGGGCACATATTCTCGAAAACACCACAGCTGGTTCCATAGGAAGCATGTATATCAGCGGTGATCATGAATTTGTGCTCAGTAGGTGTCAAGGAAGCCCGTAGGCCATCCACCATGGAAGCAGACGATCTGCACTGATGGCGCGCTGATCGGTTCGTGTTCACCAACTAAAGCGCGAGACACACGGTTCGATCCGGCGTCCCACGCGCCGGGACGGCAGCCGGAATCGAGGTGTTTTGCCGTGCCGAAGCGCCGGATCGGACGTCCGGCGTGCGACAAACCGGGCAGATTTTCATCCTTAGCAGGGAAGAAGTTTGGGCGTGTTGGTGGGATGCATTCAGACTGGGAAACATAGCGCAAAAAATTACGCAGGGACAAGCAGAACACAGGACGAACAATTTTCATCGTCCGACGCGTCCGAAAAGCACCGTCGTTTGGCCACAGCTAAAGACAGCGTGGCTTGCATGTGACGTCCTCTCACGTTCCCTCCACAGAGGCGTTCCGGCGAACCGGTGTCTCGCCGTCTTCTTTTTTCCTTGCCGGCTGCAGTTTTTTACGGCAAGCAATAGTTACCAGATCGGTAAAATTACCTCGAACATGTACCTGTTCTGTAAAACAGCGCCTAGTACACTAGTACTATGCTACTGGCGAGACCGGGAGCCGCGATGCTAGGGCATTTCGCAGGCAACAGCACATACCGACCGTCTGAGCTAGCTGCTCACTTCGCTTGCACGTTTGCCTTTCCCAACCAATTGAGTGAACCAATTGTATTTAATTAGGGGCGACATAAGAGTATAGTGTTAATCATTTTGGCAAAAATAAGCGCTCTTCGACGAGCTTGGGCTGGATCGAAAGCGCCGTCGGCTGTGGCGTCCGCCTAGGTGGGCCTACCGGCCCCATCGCGAGCTATCAGCGGAGCCGTCAGTGGACAACGCGCCGTTGTGAAGTGTTCTGTCACTCCGAGGCACATAATTTTATTGACAGTGCTCGCGTACAGCGAAGCAGAGTTGTGCAGAGTCACTTATATTGCGTTTCCCGACGTGGATATGAAGTCTTCTGAGCGTACAAGCTGGGGCGCTGGACCGGAGTGGAGCTTACGTGCTGCTTGCTCGTTCGGATGTACGTACCGTGCGGCCCGAATCGTCGTATGCCGGATGCCGGAGCATGCAGCATCGCACGTCGGATCGGACGCCGAATCGTACCGTGTGTCTCCTGCTTGCGTATGTTTTATAAATACGGAATCCTAACTAGGCACTGTAAACCCAACAATTGGGGCCTAAATACCTGCCCTCCTCCTAGCTACGGCTTCCTTTGAGTGATAAAGTCTGATCTCGAAGGCCGTGCTTTTGCAATCTGCATGCGCCTGAAGCGGTTGCGAATCTTGAAGGCAACATCCGCTTCATTCTTTATATACATTTCCTTAACCTTCCTATCAGAAAGTACAAAATACATGATTTTACAAAGTACACACATTTGGACAAAAATTTATTAAAGGGTCCCTACCGATTGCTGTTATGGAAAAACACGCAATTTTCTCATTTAAGGTACATTTTTATAAAAACTGCACAGTGGCGCTACTGCAGTATTTCTTTGGTATGGAAATAGATGAAGAGTGGAAATACAGCCTCGGAAGTGATCATAAGCGTATTAGTCTACAGTTGGGAGCCCTACTCAAAAGGAAAATGCAGGGAAGTCAAAAAGAGTACGCAAAATTAAATGACGCGCAAATAGCGCAAATAGCGGCTGGCGTAGAAGAAGCAATAGAGAAAGATCCCATGGAAAGGTGGGATTATAATCAGTTAGAACTATTCATTAGTATAAAAATAAAAGAAGTAAAAGGAGTAAACCGCTGGAGAGGAAATAGGAAGCCACGACGTTGGTGGAATAAGGAAATTAGAGAGGCCATCGAAAACGATGGTGGCCATCTCGAGAACACAGAGAAGCAAAGAGGACGCAGTTATCTGAGTAGGACATAGGCCAAAAATAGGAATATGATCGACAAAAGAAACGACAAATTCAGGTCATCGTCCAGGCTGAAATAAAGCAGTCCCCTGGTCGCTGGCTGGCTGAAGTTCGCGATGCAACTAAATGGGGCTCAAGAAAATTCTGGAACCACATAAGCTGGCTGAGTAAAGCTAATCACAGAAAACAGGAACAGATTCACGATGCCGAAGGAAATTGTTTAGAGGGAGATGACGCTGTGAACTACATTAGTTCAGTTATAGCAGAGTCATTTAGGAAAGACGATAGAGTAATCGCCCCAAGTGAGGGAGCAACACAGAATAGCACATAGAAAACAGCTTAGAACTGACCGATCTTAACTGGAAAAAGGCAGAAGCAAATGTTCCTAAATGTACGTCCGCGGGGATAGGCGAAATTCCTATCAAATTAATTAATGAACTTGGCCCAAGAAGCAAGGAAACGCTGATAAAAGCATCGGAGGCAGTCATAACAAATAAGCAAATTCCACACAGCTAATGAATTTGATTTATAAAGGGAAAGGTGATAAGAAGAACAATAAATCCTTCCGACCAATTACGATAACATCAGTTATATATAGGCTGGCGACGCAGCCGGTGAAATTAAAAATTCAGTCATTGGTAGAAAGTAATCGAATGCTCGGAGAGCTTCAGAACGGGTTCAGAAGTGGTAGGCGCTTAGATTATAGCATTTTCGCGCTTACCCAGTGCATAGAAATAGCTAAGGCGGAAAATAGACCTCTGTATTTAGCCTTCCCGGACATAAACGGGGCATATGACAGTGTGAATAGGGAACTCCTGGGGAACGCATTAAAAGATGAAGGTATTGGTCATGACGTAATTGATTTTCTACAGGAACTATATCGAGAAAATAATGTTGAAATAACATGGGAAGGAATTAAGAGTACGACAACTGTCGAGGTTCACAAAGGATTAAGGCAAGGTTGTCCTCTATCACCACTTCTTTTCATGCTTTATATGATAAACATGGAAAGAAGGTTACAACGAAGCAATCTAGGGTATAATCTGTCGTACAGATTGGGCGAAAATGTTGTTGAGCAACGACTACCATGTTTAATGTACGCGGACGATATTGTACAGTTAGCAGATAGCGAGGAAGATTTCCAAACTCTGGTTAATTACTGTGGGAACGAAGGAGGCAGTTTAGGTTTCAGTTTTAGTGCAGCTAAGTCCGGTGGGATGTTTTTCAACGAAAGAACTGGTCAGGAGCTTACAATACAAGGCCATAAAATACTCCGAGTGGCCAAATACAAATATCTGGGGGTATGGTTAAAGAAAGGGCAGATGTACACGGAAAAGCACGAACAGTCTCTCATAGCAAAAGGGCGAAGAGATGCCGGGATAATGAAACATAAGGCATTGTGGGGGTACAACAGGTGTGAGGTACTGAGAGGCATTTGGAAGGGAGTAATGGTGCCGGGGCTTACTTTCGGGAATGCGGTCCTTTGTTTAAGGGTACAGATTCAGTCGAGACTAGAAGTAAATCAGAGAGCTGTGGGAAGGTTAGCACTAGGTGCCCACAGGAAAACCACAAACGAAGCAGTACAGGGAGATATGGGCTGGGCATCGTTCGAAGCACGGGAAGCTCAGAGTAAAATCCTATACGAAAAACTCTGAGGAATTTGGACGATAACAGGTGGGCAGGTAAGTGTTTAAATACCTATACAGAAAGAGCGTTGACACCAGTGGTGGAAAAGAACTAGGAAGCTAACCAGTAAGTATGTCAGGCACGAGGACGAAGAAAGATAGAGCATTAAACGACCGGTTAAAAATGCAGAAGGTAAAAATTGGATAAATTCAATGGAAAAGAAGCATGTCGATACTGGAAACAGCAGATCAGGAAGGAAGCGTTTTATGATAACTCAAAAGGCAGTGCCCTACTCTTTGAAGCTAGATCAGGATATCTTAGAACGCGGAGCTATAAAAAGAAATTTAACGAAGAAGAAGACACATGTGCTGTGTGTGGTAAATATGTGGAAACAATGGAACACCTCATACAAAAATGTGATGGTATCAAGCCCGATGTAGATGCGGCCACAGTCACCCTTCCTGAGGTCCTAGGGTACAGAGATAATAATAGGCGAATAATGTACTCCTTCTTCAGAAAGCGTAGCAACAGAAAGTGGGCCTGCAAAAGCCCTGATGGTGAAACACGAATTTAAATAGATTTCATACTTTCTACCAATCCCTGCATATTGAATGATGTTGATGTGTTATGTAAAGTGCACTGATTACTTAGTTGGTGAGGTCCAGGATTCACCTCAATTTGAAGAGATAAATATTAAAATTGGTCAGGAAGAAACAGGTCTACCTAGGCGTAGTAAGGATAAAAGCAGACAAATTCACGCTGCTGCTTTCAAACAAATATGCAGCCTTAAAACAGAGAGCGGAAGATGACATACAAGTAGTGATGAAACTGTAACTAGGCTGGCTTCAGATACAGCAGTTAGAGTGGTAGGTGAGGCACTAACGCAACCGGTAGGCAAGCTGTCTGACGTAACATACGAACTAATAAAGAAACAACAAAAAATGAAACTACAACTCAAGGGATAAGATGAACGCAGCATGAAATCAGTGAGAAGTAAACCGGGCATAAGACCAACGAAGATGTATGCACTGAAAGATAAACGGGGTAATATTATCAGCAATCTCGACGGTACAGCAAAACAGCGGAAGGATTCTATATTGACCTGTATAGAACCCGGACACGCATCGATACCCCCATTCGAAGCTCTAATGAACACGTTGCAAAGACTCCTTCTATAATTAGCGACGAGGTTAGAAGGACCTTGCAAGACATGAAACGGAGAAAAGTGCCAGGAAAGAGGGAATAACAGTCAATTTAATCAAACATGGAATACACCTAATATTTGAAAAACTGGCGGCTCTCTATACTAAGTGTCTATTGACTTCAAGGGTTCCAAAGAACTGGAAGAATGTAAACATTATACTAATCCGCAATATGGTAGATGTTAAAGAATGAAAAAATTATAGGACCCTTAGCTTCCTCCGAGTATTACATAAAATATTCACCAAGATAATTTCCAATCGAGTAAGGGCTACACTGGACTTTAGTTAGCCAAGGAAACAGGCTGGCTTCAGGCTGGCGTTCTACACTCTACAATGGATCACGTCCATGTCACTAACCAGATAATCGAGAAATCCGCAGAGTACAAACATCCTCCCCTTATAGCTTTCATAGATTACGAAAAGGCATTTGAATTAGTAAAGATACCAGCCTTCACAGAGGCATTATGTAATCAAAGAGTATAGGCTGCTTACGTAAATATTTTAGAAGGAATCTACAGAGATTCCACAGCTACTTTAATTCTAAACAAGAAGATACCTATAAAGAAAGTGGTCCGACAAGGAGACGCATTCTCCCCAATGCTGTTCACTGTGCGCTTTGAAGAAGTATTCAGGCCATTAAACTAGGAAGGCTTAGGAATAAGGATCAACGGCGGATATCTGAGGAGCCTTCGGTTTGCAAATGACATTGTCCTGTTAAACAACACTAGAGACGAGTTACAACAAATGATTGAGGACCCTACCACAGAAAGCGTTAGAGTGGCGTTGAAGATTATTATGCAGAAAACAAAGGTAATGATCAATAGCCTGGCAAGGAAACAAGAATTCAAGATCACCAGTCAGCCTCTAGAGTCCGTGAATTAGTACGTTTACCTAGGTCAATTGCTCACACGGAACCCCAATTATGGGAGGGAAGTTTGCAGAATAAAAATAGGTTGGAGCGCATACGGCAGACATTCTCAGCTCTTCACTGGAAGCTTACCATTATCACTGAAAGGAAGGGTGTGCAATCAGTCCATTTTACCGGTGCTGGCATATGGGGCAGGAACTTTGAGACAAAGAAGCTTAACAACAAGTTAAGGACCACGCAAACAGCGATGTAACGACGAATGCTAGGCAGAACGGTAAAAGACAGAAAGAGAGCGGTTCGGATCAGCGAGCAAACGGGTATAGCTGATATTCTAATGGACATTAAGAGAACAAAACTGGAGCTGGGCAGACCATGTAATGCTTAGGTTAGACAACTGGTGCACCATTAGGGTTACAGAATGGGTGCCAAGAGAAGGGAAACGCAGTCGAGCACTGCAAAAGAGCAGGGGGGGGGCGATTAAATTAGGAAATTCGCGGGCAGTAGTCGGAATCGGTTGGCGCAGGACAGGCGTAATTGGAGATCGCAAGGAGAGGCCTTCGTCCTGCAGTGTACATAAAATAGGCCGATGTTGTTGGTGTTGATGATGATGATGTTGGTGATCTAAAAGTCACTGTGTATAATGCGTTAAACAAGGCAAAAAATATTTCGCGCAATCCGATTCACAGACCACCGAATCCTAAGGCTCGTCCCCTACCCTCCCTCCACTCCCCCTGGTGTATCGCGCGCGACGGAAGGCGGTGCGCTTCCTCCTAGCTTTTCGCCTTGCGCACACAAAACTGAGCCACCATCATGCTCAACCATGCCAACCCCCCCCCCCCCCCCCCTACGCTATCACCCGCACATACAGCACGCGGTGCGCGGTCACGATGTTATCGCCCTTGGACATTATACGGAGCATGAGGGCAACGGCGATGGCAGAATTACGCCTGGAGTTTGCATATAATTGAAATCGAAATAATATAATAGGAGTATCCGGCAGCTGAAGCATCCCGTGGCCCATTACTTTCCGCAAAAGAAGAAAGAAAATGGAACTTTCATCATGCAACAATTCGGTATCGGTATCGGTATTCCGCTTGGTATCGTACACAGGCGAGATAAGGCTTGCCGGAAAGGTTGCGCTCAAGCGAACGCGTTGCAACTTTTTAAGTCACCACAGTGATGGCGGCGAGCCACAATTGCTTCTTTTGCGCGTCTGCTAGCCTGAAAGCGTCCAAAACTCTGCCAGGCCAAATCCACTCGGCCAGAGAAAAACGAATGCACACTGAAGTGCGCCGCGCGGTGGTCGGGGCAACGTGAAAGAGGCGCACGCGCTCTGACTGGCTCTGACACCCTGCGGTTAGCCACAACAACAAAATTGAAGAGGCTCAGTGTGTCGTCGCGAATGAAAGTCAAAGTAGAAAATAAATGACAACGTTGGTATCTTTGCTGGCTTTCGTGCCTAGACATGAATGCCTTGGAGCAGGTAAAAGAAATATGGATATTATTTTCTCTGACATGATGGCATCACAATGCTTCTTCTCATCGGACCTCGCTGCGTGCTTTGTCTGATGGTGTGTTGACTTGGTTCGTCTCACTGCGTGGTCCCATTGCGACTTTAGAAAAGTGAATGCACCTTTGGCGTGCAATGTTTATAACAATACTAAGCCCAAAAAGTTCCGGAATTGAAAGTATAAAGCACGACTTTGTAAATGTCAATGCCCTTTCGCATCAAAAGATTATGAAAACTTTATACTCATAAAGTTTCGAAACTGAAATTCTAGCGCTCCTTGGATACCGCGGCCTCCACTAGATGCCATGACGAGGCCGCTCGCCTTCAAAAGGCGCTTGAAACTTTGTTCTCGGATGGGGCTTCTTACCTTGTATGACTCCCGGTGCATGGACCTCGCCACAAACTCCAGCCCGAGTTAACAATGTTCGCACCGAAATACCATTTCGAGTGGGAAACGACATTCTAGACAAAATTCAGAATAATTTTCGGCGCCGGGCCTTGTTTTGGTCGGCGGTGCATGACAGCGCCAAGCAATTTCGGGGAGGGCTGAAGCCTCATATGCCACCCCCCCCCCCCTGGCTACGCCCCTGATTGTTACTGAAGGGCAATCATTCACATGCAAGGTAGATACAGGCGCAAACTCTTGCGTAATTGTTGCGTAAGGTCGGCTTGCCAGACCTTGATGTACAAGGCAAGTTTATGCGCTTATGCCTCCTTCACAAGATTTCCTACAATAATCCCCTTTTCAAAGATGATTTACTTCTTCACCCGTCCTACATTTCACCTCGCATCGATCACTAAATGAAGGTGGTGGTACCACCGTGCAACACAAACGCTTGATTTCAATCATTTATAGGACTCACTGCCGGGGACCGGCACCACTTTCCCGCCTCCATCTCTGCCCTCTGTGACAGCACTGATTTCAAGATTGCCAACCACTTCACATGTACTGAGCATTCCGCTCTGTAATACCCTTGGGCCTTGAGAATATATAAATGAACTAATAAATAAATAAATAAACACGACGTTCAGAAACTACCACATAAGCCACAGCAGGCATACAATGATATTTTGATGGCCTTTTTCAGCCGCAGGGCTTCTGCGAAGGCGCCAATCTTTTTATTGTCGATCAAAACGTACCAGTGAGAGTGAGTGGATCAGTGGCTGAGCGTCTCGGCTTTACCTGTCTCATACATAGCGTGCAGGCTGAACTGCTCTACCCTGTGGCGCAGTCATATATAGATGTCTTCGCAGGAATGAGGCAGCTCAAAGGCTTGGAATACACCATGCAACTCAAGCTCGGAGCCGTAGGTGTCGTTGTGCCGGCAAGGACAGTACCAGTAGCCTTTTAAAAGTCAAAGAAGAATTAAGTCGCATGGAAGACCAAGGAGTCATTATGTAAGGAACGCAGCGTACTCAACGGTCGAGTCACATAGTTACAATCGTAAAAAACGACAAAGCGCTTGTCTGCCAACCCAACCGCACTTAACAGAGTCCTACTGCGCAAAAATTACCCCACGCCAACCCTTTAGGACGTAGCGCCTTGGCTTGCTAGAACGAAGTTTTTGTACACTGTTGAAGCAGCATCGAGTTTCTGGCAAATCAAACTGTCGCATTCCATTTTAAAGCATTGTACGATGAGCATGTCGTATGGTCCACCATTTCGCAGCGGATAGTTAAAGAACTATCTGGGAAAGCCAATGTCATCCGCGTTCGAATGGCATAACAGAGTTGTCCAAGAAGTAAAGAAGCTTTGAAAAAAGTGCTCCTTTTACATGTCTGGCTTTCATACAGCTTTGCTCGAGTGGCGCAACACTCGTCGTGATGATGTGCTCAAGACACCTGTACAGAGGCTAATGGGACGCCAGACGCGGACCCTGCTGCCCGTACCAAGAACCCACTTCAAACTACAGACAGTACCTAGCAGCATAGTATATGGACGACTTCACGATGTACGTCACAACCAGAGAATCCACTACCACCGCTGCAGCAGAAACCTGCCGCCTATTTCGCGTGGCCAGGAGGTCCCTATGTACAACACGGTCACGCGGACCTGGTGGCCAGCTGACGAACCTCGCTCTGCGGCTCTGCAAACCTGGATTGTCAAGAAGTTCGTCGGACAAGAGAGCACATCCGGATTGCAGACTCCCTGGATGCCAGTGCAGCCATTCAACCAGTTCCAGAAGACTTGGCAGAACCTGCACCAGTGCTGCGCCGAAGCACAAGACAACGACGCCAACCCTGCCGATACCCCCAGGCCCAACATTAAAAATGTACAAAAAGGAATATGTAGCAGAATCACGTAGCATGATGTCAACCAGCTAAGCATCAAGCACGATGCATGCGTTACCTATTACGTTACATCTGTTCTGCCTTTATGATTGGCTTTACCCCAGCAATAAACGCTGTTTATCACCCGACTGTGGGCCCGCACAGTCAAAATTTCTGGCGGAGATGACGACGGCATCTAAGTAGACGAGACAGGTCTGCCACTTGAACCTTGCTAACACAATTCCCATCAAGCACTGGAACGCTGCAGGCACCGAGCACAGTCTCAATGACATGACTTTGCAATCAAAGAGGCCGCCCGGCATAATGAAGATTGTCGCGATCCCTTTCGTCGCAAGCATCACTTACAGCGCGTACTTGGACAAGGACCAAAAGAACGACAACGACAAGCGCTGTCGTTCTTTAGGTCCATGTACGCGCTGTAAGAGATGTTTGAAACACTGGAATACCAACTTGCCCGTGCCCAAACCCTGCGCTTTCGTAGGCTTCTATTTGCCAGTAGTCAGTCTAGAGATCCATCGAACAGAAGGATTTAGCACTGCTGAGCCAATTCAATGCGTTGTCTATTCGTGGGCGGAGGTATACGTTCCCCCGACAGTGGCGGCAGGGATTCGAGCTGCGTTTAAAAAATTCCCATTGACTGTAGAAGTTCGTCCTTGACCATTTCAGTGACGGAGGTCTCCTGAAGCTGCAACGAAGGGAACATCTTGCGCAGTTCTTCACGTATAATGGTCCTGATGATCTCTCGGAGGTAATCAGAACGCGGCACTTGGATTTCCCACTGCGGCTGAGCACTTGACGGCTATACTGCCTAGAGCGCACCTCCACAGTTCTCCAAAACGCCGTTGCCTGTGTAAAAGACTCAGCTACACTCCTCGGCGGATTACGGATGTGTTCAGCGAAATGTTCTTGCTTTACGCCCAGCATAAAAAGCGACTTTTTCTTCTCAGACATTTCGGAGTTGGCATGCCGGAAAGGACAGACAGACAGACAGACAGACAGACAGACAGACAGACAGACAGACAGACAGACAGACAGACAGACAGACAGACAGACAGACGGACGGACGGACGGACGGACGGACGGACAGACGGACGGACGGAACAGACAGACAGACAGACAGACAGACAGACAGACAGACAGACAGACAGACAGACAGACAGACAGACGGACGGACGGACGGACGGACGGACGGACGGACGGACGGACGGACGGACGGACGGACGGACGGACGGACGGACGGACGGACGGACGGACGGACGGACAGACAGACAGACAGACAGACAGACAGACAGACAGACAGACAGACAGACAGACAGACAGACAGACAGACAGACAGACAGACAGACAGACAGACAGACAGACAGACAGACGGACGGACGGACGGACGGACGGACGGACGGACGGACGGACGGACGGAGAGGTCGCCGCTTGCTCTGAGAGGTCGCCGCTTTTAAGGGCTGCCTCCCAGTCAGAGTGGTCAGCGATGAGCTTTGTAACGCAGGTCATTGCCAGAGCATATGGGATAATGAGCAGTACGCCTCCCCACAGTCTGGACAGTGGGGTTCTACATTAGGATTTAGGCGCAAAATGACTGAATCGGGCCCTGGAGGGGAACGACCCCGTTTGTAGCATGCGAAATACCGACGATTGTGGTCTATTAAGTTTAGGGAGAAGTAGCGGAAAGGCCCGTCGAGCGAGTTGGAAATGTGCCAAGATTTCATGGAAGTTGAGAAGTGTATCCCTGTACAGTCCTAAGTCGCCGCCCGTGAGTCCACCTGAACTGCAGTGGTGTTTAAGACCTAGCGCACAGTCATGGGCCAACTCATTAGCGTTAACAACCTCAGAGTGCACATTGACTCCCATGTGGGCCGGGAACCATTTGATGCTGCGAAAACCAGCAGCCCCCTCACTGCCAAGGATGGCCGCCGCCTCCTTTGAGATCGAGCCGGAGGCGAAAGCTCGGGCTGCAGACCTGGAGTCTGTAAATATATTTGGACGTAGAGGGTCCTTCAGTGCTATAGCTACAGCAACCTGCTCGGCTACTCTTGCAGAAACCTTCCGCACGGATGCTGAGTTAATGAGAGAGCCGTTGGGGTCAACCGAAACTACGGCATAGTTATCAGAGCGCTCGTACTCGGCGGCGTCAACAAAACATGCCAGATTCGGAGTCGCCGCAGCCGCTTTTAACAGAGAACGAGCCCTGGCTGGCTACCCGGCGCCCTACATTGTATTGAGGGTGGACGTTACGTGGCATGGGATCTACCTTGAACAAATCTCGGACCACGGGTGATAGGTCACATTGCGCTCCGTGATTTCTTGGTGACCGCATCCAACTGATTCGAGGATACGTCTCCGCTCGCTATGATGAGACTCGTATTATTTGGGCCACTCGTTGAGCCTCGATCCCCTCTGATAGGGTGTTGTGCATGCCTAGTTGTGTGAGACGCGTGGTACTGGTAGAGAGTGGTAAACCCAGCACGCACTTGATGCTTTTGCGCATGAGGGCGTCAATTTTGGCCTGATCCAGTTTAGACCAGCGCAACGCGGAGGCTACATAGTTAACGTGGCTCATCAGAAACGCGTGGTAGAGTCTGAGGAGGTTGCTCTCACTTAAACCCCCTCTGCGGTTCGAGGTCCTGAGGATAAGCCGAAGCATATCCTCCGTCTTGGAGGTAATGCGGGCTATAGTCTGTGACTTGCCCCCCCCCCCCCCCCGAGATTCCAGCAAGAGTCTGAGGACCCTGATGGTATCCACTCGGTGGATTTGCTGTCCGTCCCTTGTATAAAGGGCTGTGGCTACTTCGATCTAAGGGTGGAAGCACCTAACCCCCCGTCTGGTGGGCCTATACAATAGGAGTTCGGACTTGGTTGGTGACAGACTCATGCCCGTGTCTAGTAGGAAGTGTTCTGTCATGTCGAGCGCCTCTTGGAGCGCACTCTCAACTGCAGCGTCAGACCCTCCCATGGACCACACGCTAATATCATCCGTGTAGAGGGCGTGACCCGTTCCCTCTTACTGTGGCCAGTCTGTCCGAGAGGCCCTTCACGGCGATGTTAAACAGTAGGGGAGGGATGACCGCCCTTGCGGGCTGCCTCTCGCTCCCAATGTAAATTCCTTGGATTCGATTTGACAGTGGCCTTTCGATACCCCAGGAAGGAGCTAACGTACGCATGGAATCGTGGCCCCAGGCCCAGGTCCGAGATGGCGTCTAGCACAAACCGGTGCGAGATGTTATCAAAAGCCTTGGACAAGTCTAGAGCAAGGCTGCCCCGAGTGTTTCTAGTATCGTCATCAATGATTTGCCTCTTTATAAGCAACATTACGTACTGTGTGGAGAGTGCCGGCTGAAAGCCGACCATGTTGTGAGGGAATAACTTATTAGTTTCTGTGTGCCTAGATATATGGTTGTGAATGGCATGTTCGGCCACCTTACCCACGCAGGACGTAAGCGAGATGGGTCGCATGTTCTCCGGCTTAAGAGGTTTGCCTGGTTTCAGGATGAGCACCACTGAGGCTGTTTTCCAGGAGGCGGGGACGAGGCCCGTTTCCCAAATTTTATTGACCTCCCCGTTGAGCAGTGCAACTGATTGTTCGTCCAAGTTGCAGAGGAGCTTATTGGAGATGCCATCCGGGCCCGGTGCAGAGTGACCGTTGAGCGTTTGGAGCACCTCACAGATTTCGGATTCCGTGAAGGGGGCGTCGAGCTCCCCCACCACTCCCCCCCGGTAACGAGGATAATCCCTGTCATCGGAGGAGCCCAGCGGGAGATAGTTTTCGGCCAACTCTTGAAGGAGGACGTGCTGAGATACACCCGCCTCTTTTTGATTATATACTATGCGACCGATGGCTAGTCTCTGTTTTTGCTTTGCGAATCGTCGAGTAAGTGTTTGAGCAGCTTCCATTTGCCGCCCGTTCTCATCTGCCCATCAACCGAGGAGTACGCTTCATTCCATTGTTGTTTGGACAGTTCGATGGAATGAGTTTCTATTGTACGATTGAGCTCCACAATTTTCTTGCGAAGTCGGCGTGGAGTTTGTGTGTTCTCCAGCGCCGCAGGATGGAGTTTTCGGCTTCTAGGAGGTGCGCAAGGCGCACGTCCATCCGATCTACTTTTAGGTCGGTCTTAACCACCTTGGTCGCAGCTTGTACGTCCTTCTGAGGTCTTGTGAACAGACTATCGAGATTATCGTAGTCGGTTTGGTCCGCCTTCCGCATTTTCCGGAAGGCATCCCAGTCCGTCACTTTAAGTTCCCTGGTAGAGGCTGTGCTAATTGTTGGGGTAATTGTGGGTAGCGACCAGAATGAAGTGGTCGCTACCCAGGTTTTCTTGCAAATTTTGCCATCCTGCTCCGGGGGCGTTCCTGATGAACGCCAGGTCCGGAGTGGTGTCTCGGACTACCGACGTGCCGGTTCGCGTCGGGTACTGAGGATCCGTAATCAATTCCAGTGAGCACTCACCAACTGCCTGGACAAGGAGATTGCCCTTGGCGGATTGGCGGGGGTATCCCCAGGCAGTGTGGGATGCATTGAAGTCACCCGCTATCACTATGGGGGCTCCCTTGCTCAGAGCCACCGCCTTTGTCATGATTGTGACGAATGCCTGCCGTTGATCAGACGGCGAGCTGTATATGTTCAAAAGGAAGACACTGCTCTTAAGCCAATTGTTAGGGATAATTAGGACCATAATGATTTCCGCCCTAGTTTCGCCAATTGATAATTTGTGTACTTGAAAGGAGAACGTCCGTGCGACCAAGGCTGCTAAACCCCGCTTTCCTTCTTCCCGTATCGATACAACCCGGTATCCCGGGAAGGTGGGCGCGTCATCGAGAGTTTCCTGTAGCAGAATTACGTGCGGTTTGGCCGCCTGTGCCGAAATGAATTGCTGCAGCGGAGCTTTGCGCCGTTGGAAACTTGCACAGTTCCGCTGCCACAGAACCAACTTATCAGGATTTACCGCCATGGTGATTGCCTTCGAGTGGCCGTTCCACCGTGTTGTTGACGGGGATGGTGCTTGCGGGTAAAGGTGCCCGACGGGCTCCCTCGAAGGCTGTATAGCTGTAGCTAACGCGGCCTGTGCACTTTTCCAGGGACGCCATCCTTTTGAGGAGAACAGTCATGCTTTCAGCGAGCTGCTGAATTGCCCGCTGCATGCTTTTCTAAGTCTTTGTTATTGGACTCGGTCTCCATAGAGTCAGCGTCCCCGCTCTGGCGGCGCGGCCCTACGTTTACCCGAGCGCGCCTGTGGCTCCCCCTCAGGGGGGCACCTGTTCCTTCACGACTTGCGAGGGGTACGACTTACGGATCGACTCAAAGTCGGCCCTCATCTGCTGCATTTCTGCTTTGAGTCGAGCGTTCTCTTGCATGAGTTGGGTGACTCTGGGGTCTACATTATGCTGCCGCATGATGATGATGATGTGTGGCGTTTTATGGCGCAAGGGCCAGGTATGGCCAGAGCGCCATGAGAAATGTAATGTTTACAGTGCATTGTGAATGGTGTAGACAATGAATTCCTCATGATATATGTGAGATAGCTGTAAAGAGGCCTAAAATCTGTTGCCGTGGATGGCGTAAAATATATTGTTGCTAAAATAATGACACTTAGTAGTGCTGTGGGCTATGGCAATGGGGTTTCGTTAAAGGCATGATGCTATAAGTCATAACGCTGACACTTTACCTTCAAGAAATTCTTTGAGTACAGGGGCTGCTATACGTGCGCTAAAAATTCCCTGGCCAAACTATTTGCCGAGTGTCAGTTTCAGCTAAAACCTCTAAGAGTAGTTTCGGATTAAAAAGCGGTTTATTGCTAAGGAAAAATTTCGGGTGAAGAGGAGTATTTTGGCAATATGCAGAAATGAAATACCTTTTTTCTGTGTGCTTCTATTGCAGGGCATTGAATACGAACGTGTAGGACTGTGAGATTTTGGCCGCACTTACTCCAAGTCGGAGGATACCCCCCAGTCAAGAGGTAAGAGTGGGTGCCGTAAGTGTGTCCTATTCTTAATCGGCAAAGGAGCACTTCGTGATATCGTGATGTTCTGGTGATGATGTATGGTGTTTCATGGCGCAAGGGCCAGCTATGGCCAAAGAGCGCCGTGTCTGTGGTAATGAATTTGCAGAGTAATTATGATTATCATGAAGTTGGTGGGACGTGGCTGTAAAGGGACCTTAAAATATACGCTCTACAGTGCGTAAAATAAGTATAATAAAATTAAGGCGATGACATATGACTTGTACTATGAACATTTAGATGCATTTAAAAAGAATGACACGATAGGTAAAATATATCAGATTATAAGAAATTCTAGAGCACTACTGCCTCCTTAGAGCCCTTGAAACACAAGGGCGTGGAGGCATGTGCTATGCAAAACCATTATCGCAGTGGCATCCTCTGGAGAGAGGAGGCACTACGAATGCATGGGACTAATAACATGTAAGACCACATCTCTGAGGAAACCTCGGACTGTGTCTGTATTAAAAAGCGGTTCTGGACCAAGAAACATTGCAGTATGAAGAGGAATGTGCTGTCGGTATGCTAAGGAAAAATGTCTCTTTCTCTCAGATTCGGCTTCCCGACACTCCAGGAGGATGTGGAGTACGGTCAGCCTCTCCCAGCATCTACCACAGGTGGGAAGCTCACTTCCGGTGAGTAGAAAATTATGGGCGCCAAACGTGTGCCCTATTCTGAGGCGACAGAATAGGACATCTGTCCGGACTGATTTTATTGCAGAAGGCCAGAACCATAATTGTGGCTTTATTACGTGCAGCTTATTATTTGTTTCCCTGTCCCACAAGCGTTGCCAGTAGCTTCGCAGATTGCTGAGCAAGAAGGGCCTCAGATCTGTAACAGGGACTGCAGCGGTAGGATGAAAAGAATCCGATGCAATTGATGTGGCCTTCTGGTCCACCAGAATGTTACCTTCGATGCCCCTATGACCCGGCACCCAGCATATGATGACATGCTGGTTGCATATATACGCTTTACATAGGACGGAATATAGTTCATTGATTACAGGATTTCTGTGCTTACAAAATGACATCAAAGCCTTCACAGCACTTAAGGAGTCCGTATATATATCAGATTTTTTTAGTTTTGTTTTCCTTATACGCTTTACAGCCGACAATAGTGCGTAGGTCTCAGCCGTAAAGATGCTTGTTTCCGGATGCAGCACATCGGATTCCGAGAAGGATGGGCCGACGGCTGCATATGACACCCCCTCGCGTGACTTCGATGCGTCTGTGTAAAACTCCGTGCAGGAGTGATTGTATTGCAGTTCCCGGAAATGCATCTGGATTTCAATCTCTGGAGCGTGTTTTGTAACCTGCATGAAAGATATATCATATTGTATCATCTGCCACTCCCAAAGAGGTAGCAGCTTAGCTGGAGGCATTAGGCGGAGCTCGAGGAGTGGGACATGCATTTCATCACTAAGCTCCCTCACACGCAGCGAGAAAGGCTGTCTTACGGAGGAACGATTGCGAAAAAGTGTAGCATATGTCATGTCATTAATGGTATTAAAACACGGATGTTGAGGATTTGAGTGGACTTTCAGAAAATATGGTTGGCTGATGTATGTTCTATGCAGATGAAGTGCCAACTCATTCGATTCTACATATAAGCTTTGCATGGGACTCGTTCTGAAAGCGCCAGTGGCCAGTCGGATTCCTAGATGGTGCACTGGGTTTAGCATCTTTAGTGCGCTCGGCGCGGCAGAGTGATAAATCACGGCACCACAGTCTAGCCGCGATCGAATCCGGCTTTTATAGAGATTCATTAAACACTTCCGGTCACTACCCCATGTAGTCTGGGATAGAAGTTTCATTATGTTCATTGTTTTCAGACATTTTTCTTTAAGATGTTTAATGTGCGAGACGAAAGAGAGTGTGTAGTCCAGTATAACACCTAGAAACTTGTGCTCTTTGTTTACAGGTATTTGTTGTCCGCCCAGTTCTAAGCAAGGATTTCGGATCATTCCTCTCTTTCTTGTAAAAAGGACACAAGAGCTTTTGTTAGGATTGATCTTAAATCCCTTCCTGTCTGCCCACATTGACACTTTGTTAAGGCCATGCTGTACCTGTCTCTCGCATACAGCAAGGTTACAGGATTTGAAAGCTATTTGTATGTCGTCCACGTAGACAGAATAAAAGATTGCCGGTGGTAATCTTTCTAGAGTGTGCTATGCGTTCTGTTTTTTCAATAAAAGATTGCCGGTGGTAATGAAGCGCGAAGCGTGTTCATCTTCACGATGAAGAGTGTGCAGCTGAGCACGCCTCCTTGGGGTACACCCGTTTGTTGCGTAAAAGGACGCGAAAGTACATTACTGACTTTTACCCGGAAGGTACGACTGGACAGATAGCTTTCTATTAGGTTTAGCATATTCCCATGGATGCCCATTTCTGACAGGTTCCTTAAGATTCTGTAACACGACGTTGTATCGTACGCCTTCTCCATATGAAAAATGAAATTATGGGGTTTAACGTGCCAAAACCACTTTCTGATTATGAGGCACGCCGTAGTGGAGGACTCCGGAAATCTTGACCACCTGGGGTTCTTTAACGTGCGCCTAAATCTAAGTACACGGGTGTTTTCGCATTTCGCCCCCATCGAAATGCGGCCGCCGTGGCCGGGATTCGATCCCGCGACCTCGTGCTCACCAGCCCAACACCATAGCCATTGAGCAACCACGGCGGGCGCCTTCTCCATGTCGAGGAATTTGGATAAGAAAAACTGTTTGTGTACAAATGCGTCTCGGAAATTTGCTTCTACACGTACAAGATGGTCAATTTTGGAGCGCCCTTCTCGGAAGCCACATGGATAAGGATCAAGCATTTTGCTCTGTTCAAGGAAATGAATCAGTCGCCGATTAATCATTTTTTCAAATACCTTACAAAGGCAACTTGTCAGGGCTATCGGGCGGTAACTTGCCACTGAGGAAGGATCTTTGCCTTGTTTCACAACCGGGATCATAATGGCTTCTTTCCATGCAACCGGGAGGTATCCTGCAGCCCAAATGGTGTTGAAAACTGTGACTAGTGTAACTTGGGTGTTTTTATGTAAGTTTTTGATCATTTCATACATGATTCTGTGAGATCCCGGCGCAGAGTTCTTGCATGCGCTCAAAGCAGCTCTCAACTAGGCAATACTAAAAGGACAGTTGTATAGTTCATTCTGTTGACATTTTCTTATGAGTGGCTTGCATTCTTCTATTTGTTTACATTTCAGAAAGAATTGCGAGTAATGGTTGGCACTTGACACGCTCTCAAAGTGCTCCCCAAGTTAGTCCACCTGATCTTGTAGGGTATCGCCTTTTGCGTTTACCAAAGGGGGTGCATATGCTTGTCCCTCTCTCTTGTCCCTGGAACAGGGTCTATAGACCCTGTTCCAGGCTTTGGCCTCATCTCTGAACGAGTTAATACTCGATAGAAACTTCTGCAACGCTCTCGTCTGGCCTGTCGGCGGGTTTTCCTGCCTTGGGATTTTACTTTTTTAAAGTTGCTGCGATTCTCCGCAGTGGGTGAAGCGCGTAGCAACCCCCACGCCCTGTTCTGTTTTTTTACGAGCGATCCTACAATCGTCGTTCCACCACGGGACACGCCGTTTGCACGCCAAGCCATTTACTTCTGATAGGCATTTAGATGCGACATCTATTATGAAGGCTGTAAAGAACTCCACTGCTGCATCAATTCCTACAGAAGACAGGTCAGCCCATGAGATACTAGTAAGAGATCGAAATTTCTCCCAATCAGCTGTCTCGATCTTCCACCTAGGAGCGTGTGGTGGATATTCGTTTTCTTTAGGTGATCTTAGCAGTATAGGGAAGTGGTCGCTGCAGTAAGGGTTGTCGGTAACTTCCCATTCAAGTTCAGGCAGTAAACAACTATGCTAAGATATATGGAAGAATAGGTTCTGTTTGCAAGAGAGTAATATGTGTGTTCCTTCTTATTCAACAGAAATGCACCAGAAGAAAAAAGGAACCGTTCGAGAAGACGTCCTCGCGCATCTATACAAGGGTCGCCCCACAGGTAGTTATGTGCATTGAAATCGCCAAGCACAACATATGGTTCTGGCAATTCAGCTATAAAGGACTGAAATTCAAGTTTGCTTAGTTTGTAGTGTGGGGGTATATAAAGCGAGCAAATTGGGATAAGTTTGCTTAGCAGAACAACTCGAACCACCACTGCCTGAGGAGCCATTCGTAGCTGTAAGCGTTGACACGCTATGCTTTTTTGAATTACAATTGGAACACCACCCGATGATGCGATTGCATCATCGCGATCTTTGCGAAAAGTAACATGCTGTCGAACAAAATTTGTGTGTTTTGGTTTTAAGTGTGTTTCCTGTAAACAGAGCACTTTCGGATTGTGTTTATGGATTAGTTCTTGCACATCATCAAGATTCCTGAGAAGACCTCTGACATTCCATTGGATGATTTGTGTATCCATATTTAAAGAAAATTGGTGCTGTGTTTGCGGAAACGGAAGTGATGCCTTAGGTTACAGAGCTCTTTCGAGGCCCTGTAACGGGGGTTCGGCCCTTTCTGGAGCATTCGAGGGAGCCTTGCCGCTCCTTAGGCGTTTGGTGCACCTTGAGGACAGGTGCAGTGTCGATCGCCTCTTGTGAGGCGCCGGACACGTGCTCTTGCGAGCGAGAAGTTACAACAGAGAGTCCCGCCTTGGAGGGCAAGACCCCTGCGCCCACCAGCCCGGAGGTCGTTGGGGCTCCCTGAGGGATTTGGGTGCGCTGACCGTTGCCAGCGCTGGAAGGAGGCGGGGAGGTTGGGGCAGCCTCGGCTGCGCCCACCTTCGGGGTCAATGGCCCCGTCTGCTGTGTTGACGGAGCAGCGCTAGCTGCAACCGCCGCGGGGGCAGATGGCATAACTGCCGACTCACGGCTTGTGGGTCGGACAGCCGCCCGAGGCCCTTGTGACGCTGCCCCCTGACGCGCCACTTCGGCAAAGCTGGCCTTAGGAAGGTATGCAACTCGCCTGCGTGCCTCTTTGAATGATATGTTTTCTTTTACTTTGATTGTGACTATTTCTTTTTCTTTCTTCCAAGACGGGCATGACCACTAGTATGCGGCATGCTCGCCATCACACTTCACGCAGTGTGCAGTGTTTTCGCACGTTTCAGAGGCATGGTCACGGGAACTACATTTTGCACATGTCTGCCCGCCTCGGTAGTTCTGGGAACTGTGGCTGAAACGCTGGCATTTGAAGCAGCGGAGAGGATTTGGAACATATGGCCTGACCCGTAGCATTACATAGCCGGCCTCTAGTGTCTCAGGCAGAATGCTTGAGTCAGTACAAGATGCTTGGTTTTTATCTCCTTGCCGTCGCCCCTTAGCATGTTTCTTTTAACATTGATCACGTTTTGCTCACTCCAGCCTTTCAACAGTTCGGCTTTTGTGAGCTCCATCAAATCGTCGTCAGAAACACCACCACGGCTGGTGTTCATAGTTCGGTGTGGGGTTACTGTTACTGGGATTTCACCAAATGACTCAACTTTAGGAAGGTTTTCAAACTGTTTCGGTTCGCAGAATTCCAAAAGGAGATCGCCGGTAGCCAGTTTTGATGCTTTATAGCCTGTACCAACAGTTTCAGTCGGATACTTAGACACGAGGAAAGGAGAAATCATTCTCACGGTCTTTTCAGGTTTGTTTGAATGGATTACATGGAATCGGGGAAAGTTTGGCGGTTTGTTTCCAAGAAATTGGAAAATATTTTCGGTGCGCCCTCGTTTCTGAGGGCGATCAGGTTGTCGGGGAAAAGAAGTGGCCATTAGAAGTATGGTGCTTTCGGCAAGGATGGCCGCCGCCCACCATGGAGCCCAACCAGGGGACGATACAGGACGGAAATATTCAGTTCTGTGCACGCCAGCGGTACAACCCCGCTATAACCAAATACATATACCCAAGTAAAACTCTTGCTTGGGCTAGTTGGTTCATGCTTGAAGTAGTCTGTCGTCTGTCGAAGGTCCTGTCGTTTGTGTTCTTCTCCCTAGGTCCTGGTCTTTTGCGCCTTGCCTTTACTACTTCACACATATACCCAAGACTGGATATAGTGCACAAGGTTAACCCTCGCTGCCTACGAAACCGGAAGTAATACGAAAATAAAGAGAGGACAGGAAAGATTAAAAGTGAGAGAAAGGCGAAGATTTGAGGGAGAAAGAAAAAGGAAAAGGCAACTACCGATTTCCCCCGGGTGGGTCAGTCCGGGGGTGCCGTCTATGTGAAGCAGAGGCCGAAGAGGTGTGTTGCCTCCGCCGGGGGGCTTTAAAGGTCCAAACACCCGACATCGGCCCTACCCCCAGGATCCCCCTTTCCCCAGACACGGCTAAGCCGCGCACGGTTACACGCGGGAGGGTCCAACCCTTGTGTGCTCGGTTACGTGGTGTCACCAAACTAAACGCCTGCTTACGCAGACGCCCCTGCGGGGTATGCTCCGGCAATGCTACCTGCGTTACCTTTGAAGCAGGCGTCGTCTGTTTCGGCTTGACCCGATCAGCCCAGGTTGGCGTTTCCTGGATCCGAACCCGGGGGGTAGAGCACCCTCGTGAACGAGAGCACCCTCTGGAGAGGCTGCGTTGTCGACCAGAGGGCGTGACGGAGCGCTCCCTCCTGGGGGCTGTCGCCGCGCTGGAGCCACGTGGTCGGTTCTCCTCGGCCAGCTGTTGCTGCTGGTGCTTGTTCTTTTATTTATAAATTTATTTATTTGTTTGTTTATTTATTTAACCTCAGGGCCTTTCGGCATTAGAGAGGGGAATGGGTTATACAACAAATCAGAAGGAAATAAATCATGAGCTTATACACAATATTTGCTCATTACACAATATTAGCTGAAAGTATGATAAATGCAGTAATAGAACATGACATATGAAAGTAACATTAACCAACAAAAAGGAAAACACCAGGAGCAGTTCGTAGAAATGTTTGCTATTGTACATTGTTAGCTAGTGCTTTTCGAAAATGGTCATTGTTATTAATGGAAACAATGTCAGAAGGAAGCTCATTCCAATCTTTCGACGTACGTGGCAAAATGAATGTAAAAAGTGTGTCGTGTTACATGTACCGATTCTAACTTGATGATGATGATCAGTACGGTGCGATAAGTAATATGGTAGCTACATGAATTTTGGATGAAGTGTAGGGTGGTGATACAGTTTATGAAAAAATGAAAGGCAGGAAATATTTCGACGTGTTGCTAGCGGTTGAGGACCCAGATTCGATTTCATTTAAGAAACGTTCGCACCACGGTAGTAATTCCAAAGAATAAAACGAGTGGCGTTGTTTTGGATGAGTTCAAGGGAATGTATTAGGTTTTCGTGGTAAGGGTCCCATATAGCTGCAGCTTATTCTAATTTTCGCCGTAACAGAGTTTTATAAAGGAGTAATTTTAAAAGAAAGGGAGCATGAGAAAAGTTACGGCGTAAGTATCCCATCAAGCGGTTAGCTTGGTTAATTATGTATTCGGTGTGATGATTCCATATTAATTTAGATGTTATATGTAGGCCTAAGTACTTATATGAGTTAGTAGATTCTAAAGCAACGTTATTCAAGTAGCACACGGGCGCATTATCGTTAGATCGGGACACTGTCAGAAATTTGCATTTGTTATTGTTGAGTTCCATTTGCCACAATCTGCACCATTTGATGACGCTATTCAGATCGGCCTGAAGCAGGGAGAAATCGTGTTCGTTAGTTATTTCTCTGAGGATTACACAATCGTCTGCAAATAAATGTACATCAGAGGTTATTGCTGAAGGTAAGTCATTAATGTAGATAAGGAATAATAGAGGTTCCAGGACGGAACCTTGGGGCACACCGGACTGAACGTCGCTATGAGGTGAGTCATGGCCATTAGCTGTTACGAACTGAGAACGGTTAGCCAGAAATGACTCAATCCATTTGAGAACGTTATGATCGAGGTTTTTTTTTTGCTTAGTTTATAAAGTAAACGTTTATGACACACTTTGTCAAAGGCTTTTGAAAAATCTAAAGAGATGCAATCGACAAGAGAAGAACAGTCAAGTATTTGGTGTAGTTTGTGAGTAAATGTAATAACTGTGATTTACATGAGAATGATTTTCGAAAACCATGTTGTGATGACGAAAAAAATGAATTAGATTCAAGAAAATCCGCAATTTTAGTAAATGTAATGTGTTCTAGCAGTTTTAGCAGGTACTGGTTAATGATATCGGGCGATAATTTGTAGGTGATGTTTTGCTGCCAGATTCGTGCAAAGGAATTATTTTTCCAGTTTTCCATTCTGATGGAACAGCAGATGTGTTGAGTGATTGTTGAAATATTTTGGTTAGTATAATGGAACTATAAGTGCAGGTGTTTTTCAGAAATTTAGCACTGATGTTATCAAAGCCGGGTGACGAATCCATCTTCAATGAATCTATTAGTCGAAGAACTCCGGGAACTTCTACAGTAACTGGAGGCATAGTTAAGAAGTTATAGCCATTCAAGATAGGTAGTTCAATATCAACTGTGCATCAGAAATTTTTAACAAAGTTATTATTCGAGAGAGTTGCGCATAGGTTTTTCGGAACAGCGTTACCAGAGCAAGTGTTAAGAGTGATAGAATCATCGGAAGGTGGATATATGACGCGCCAAAATTTTTTACGTTAGTTGTCAGCATAGATGGTAATGTGGTTGATAAGAATCTTTCTTTAGCGCATTTGAGTGCGGCTACATAGGTGTTAGATGCTGATGTGTAGGCTTTCCAACGTGAGTCAGTGGGTTATTGCTTCGCGGAACGATACAGTCGTCTTTTTTGTGGGATAGTCGTTTTAAATTATTATTGTACCAAGGCGCACGCGGGTTGCATGTTATAGTACGGGTTGGGATTTGTTTATTGATTAAGCGATTTACCTCTGCCGAGAACATGTTCCAGTTTGACTCCACACTGCGATTTTCAAGATCACTCATGAATATGTTAAGAAATAGACTGAGTTCATTATTTATTGCTTCGAAGTTAGCTCTCTTATAGTCTCTAATTATTTTTTTAGTCTTCGGAAGTTTCACAAACGCAGTATTAAAGTTAATATTTAGTAATAAGTGGTCACTGATACCCGGTAAGTAATGGATGGTAGAGGCATAATCGAGACGATTGGTTAGGATCAAATCGAGAATGTTTGCGGAAGTGGATGTTAATCTCGTGGCTTGTGTGACTAATTGAGTTAATGAAAATGTAGTACAAATGCCCAAGAAGTCTTTTCAATCAGAAGAAGAAGATAATAAGTTAGGTATATCACTGTTCCAAACTATATTTGGAAAATTAAAGTCACCAAATAAGAAAAGAGGTGTAGAAGGAAACTTTGTCGTAATTGTACTAATTATATCATGCAACCCAGTTGAAAATGACAACAGAGGTTGTGTTCAGTACTACAAAAATTTCTGTTGTACAACAGGATTTTTCTGTAGTAACTACAGATTCCTGATGGAGCGACAGACTTTTCTGATGTACAACAGACATTTGTTGTTGCTACTACAGAAGTACAGTCTGTCGTATGTCTGTTGTTACTACAGAAAGCTGAAGCTCTACAACAGATTTTTGTAGTACTACAGAAATTTCTGTTGTACAACAGGATTTTTCTGTAGTAACTACAGCTTCCTGATGGAGCGACAGACTTTTCTGATGTACAACAGACATTTGTTGTTGCTACTACAGAAGTACAGTCTGTCGTATGTCTGTTGTTACAACAGAAAGCTGAAGCTCTACAACAGATTTTTGTAGTACTACAGAAAAAATTGTCATCACTACAGGCACCCTGTTGTCCCAACAGAAATGTTCCTGAAGTAACCCGAAAAACTTCTGTAGTGCTACAGAGAGCTGTTGAAATACTACAGAAACCTATTGTGGCAACAGGCCCCCAATTGTCACAACAGAAGTGTTCCTGAAGTAATGCGACCAACTTCTGTTGTACTACAGAAAAATGTTGTTGTACGACAGAAGCCTATCATTGCAACAGGCCCCCAGTTGTCATAACAGAAGTGTTCCTGAAGTAATGGACAAACTTCTGTTGTACTACAGAGAACTGTTCCACAACGGAAACCTATCGGCGGAACATGTACCCAATGATGACAACAGAAGTGCACTGAAATTGTGTGATGCGACAAGCTTCTGTAGTGCCCGGTTGAAAAAGACAAAAGGAATTCCTGTCGCAACTACAGAAATTCTGTTGTACGACAGAAGCCGTTGACATTTCTTAATTGGGAGACATTTCTGACATTAGGACAGAAATTCTGATTTCGCAACAGAAGCATTCTGTCGCGACAACAAGAGTTCTGAAGTCGGGCTTCTCGCGCTTCTCTGAAGCCGGCAATGCTGATGGCGCCGACACCGGTAATAACCACCAACGCCCTACCGGCCACCTCAAAATCGGCCACTGATCAAAATCATACCATCTGCGGGAATGGCTGCGTATCCGTTTTTTTTTTTTGTTTTGGTAAGATGTGGCACACAGGCCTGTGGACTTACATGTGCTGTTACACTGACACATTAGTTAATTTCCCAGGAATATTTCACAAGCTTATGCGAAGCGGAAAAGAAGATTTGGGTTGTTCCACAAAGTTGCGTGAAAAGCTGTCTCGCTCGGGTCTCATTAATCTGGTACAGTGCTGCCGTGAGAAGCCAGTATGCTGTCAGAAAGAACTCTCATCCACGAATGTTCATTAGCTATTTTGCATTCAACACACGAATTATATGCGCGCTCAAAAGTGTAAAGAACGAGAGACAACTGTCGAAACTAGCAGTAATAACCATAAAAGTCAACGTTGTCTATTTCTGAATGTCTTATTTAATAAGGATATCGTACATCAAAATCCATGTTCTAGCACTGCAAGATGTACGTCGATGGTACGAACACTCTTGCTCTTCTAGAGATGCGGCACTTGACGCGGTGGAGTGATAGCGGATCTTGGCTCTCAAAATGCAAATGTAAACATCAGCGCATCGGCTCGTCGTACTGTTCACATGGCCAAAACGTACCCTCGAAAACCATGTCAGGGGTGGTGCAGTGGTAAGATGCCGGGCTCGGAATCGTGAGGTCGCATGTTCGAATCCTAGGCGACGGCGTTTTTTTTTTAAATTTTTTTTTAACTTTTATGTTTTTCTTTTTTGTACTAACAAATTTACATAACCTTACGGACGTCTCCGTCAATTTTTAATTAAATATTGATCAAGAACTACACAACTTTCTACTACAGGACGTCACACTACAGACAACAGAACTACAGACAACAGAACTACAGGCAACAGAACTACAGGCAACAGAACTACAGGCAACAGAACTACAGGCAACAGAACTACAGGCAACAGAACTACAGAAACAACGTCCCAAAATACGACAGACTCTTAAAATTTCCTGTTGTGTTTTTCAACTGGGAATTCATTGGTAAATGTAGGTGACGAGGAAGGTGGACGATAGCAAACGCCTAAAATTACCTTTTGATGGTTCAGAGTTGCTGTAGCCCACACTGATTCTAGATCGGTGCTGATGTGAATGGGTGACGATGGGATGCGTTTCGAAAGGGCAAGAAGTACGCCGCCACCACGGCGCTCTGTTCGGTCACAGTGGTATGTCGTGAATTGTTTGCTATCATGAAACAACTCTGAGTCTTGAATGTCATTCGAGAGCCACGTTTCACTTCAAGCTATTATATGTGCTGAACACGTGCCAACTGCGGATGATAATGAGTCACGGTTTTTCAGAACACTTCTGATGTCAGTATAAAGGATGCTGACTTGATATTTTGCGCATGCCCACTGCCCCTCACGTGTCCCTATGTAGGAACGTGTTGCGAGGCAGCTGAAACATGGCTTAGGCCGACGTTGCGGCTTGGCATGTCCTGAATACTATTCGAGTTAAAATGGTGCATGTAGCATTTGCTGTTTAGTAGCAGTTTCTTGTGGCTGGGTTTAAACTGTGGCGAGCCTGGTTGTGATTTCGGAAACTCAATTAGTTTTTTACGGGCAAGTCGAGTTGCGGGTGAAAAGTCCTCATGAACTGCAACGTTGCTAGGTCTTAACTGCGCGCGTGATGAAAGTACCGATACTTTCGCTCTGTAGTTAGTAAATTTAGCAATTATTGGGCGACATTTGTTAGCTTGGTAAGTGCCGAGCCGGTGGGCTCGCTGATTTGAACTGCTGGGAAAAGATCCAAGAGCAGCGTTAAGTACTGAGGTTTGTTTTTCTTCTGTCTGTTGCCAGGGTTCTTTCGAGTCGGGTAGGCCATGAAATATTAAATTATCGCGACGAGACCTGTCATCCAGATCATCCAGACGCGATAATAAGGAGCTGTTCTGAGCAGCGAGGTTATCTACGCTGTCTTGCATGTGTGTTAGGTTAGTGTCGAAACGGTCTAGGGATTTCGATTTTTCTTCTAAATCGTCGAGAATTTTCTTGATACCTGCTAGCTCAGTTTGTATGTTTTTCTGTCGGTTTTTAATGGCTTTGTCATCTGAAACAAGTTCGGTTGGACACATCGAAAACTGTAGTGAACGAGAGTGTACGTCCTTAAGCAGTTTAAACATGATCTTCATTTGGTCTGCAGGATCATCAGGTAAATCATCCTGTTCAGATAAGGCGACAGTACGTGTGTTAGGTCTAGGGTTAAATTCAATGTCTCCAGCGCATAACAATAAAATTGCCATTGCGTAGCACTCGAGCAACGACTCGCACAACACCCGTAGGCACGGGAAGACAATGGCGCGCCTACGGTGCCGTCGGCGTCTGCGTACGACTTATGGGACTTGAAAGCGCTGCTTACACGTTTTTGTCCGCCGTAAGATGCGGGCCTCCACAAAGGGCGCACTTCGGCGAACACTGGTGGTCATCGGATGGGGATGTTAGCACACATCCCCGGCAATCCTTATTGCTGGGGTTGGGGCAGACGTCCGCACGATGTCCCAAGCCACCACACGCGTAGCACACCTCAGTTTGGCGTTTGTAGAGCGTGCAGCTTGGAAGGCTGACGCCGCACATGACATAGGCACTTTTCATGCCGGCGAAGAGGATGGCCACTGTGGTGGTGTTCTTAATTCGTTTGACTTCCAGAGCCTTCGGGTTACGATGGTTGACGATCATGCGCTGGAGTTGGGCCTCACTGATGTCGGCGTCGACACCTCGTATGATCCCCTTTGCAGGTGTTGTCTGGGGCCGCGATGCATGCGGCCACTTTGTATACTCCTTCGCTTATGCGGATTTGCTGGATCCCTGCAAAAGCGGTGGCGTTCTTCTTCTCCGGGGTGGAGACGACGAGAACATTCTGAGTGAAATTAGGGCAGATTACTTCGCCCTCAGTTTTCTGTGGGGGCTAGTGCAGCCGCCATGTCCAAGGCTTGAGCCAGCTTGATTTGGCTTATCTTATTGAGGCCCAGCCCGCCCCTTGGGCGGACAATAATTCGTATTTGCTCCCTAGGTAGTCTCGGGAGCCTCGACGAGGCTGCGAGGCGTTGCAGCACGCCTTGCGGGGCAGCCATGCGGCAGCCACCCTTCGAGCCCACGCTGGGTTTCTTGCTCGTTGAAAGCGTTTCTTGGCTAGCTTTCTTGTTCTTGCCCAACGCTGTCTTCCAGCTTGGGCTGTTGGCTTTTTCTGAGGAGATTTCCTCTCCTACCACCATTTCTACTTCGGGCATAATGCCCCTCTTCATCGGGTTAGGCCTAAGCCTACCCGCGCCTAGCGTCGCCGCGGCGTGGTCGACACAAAAAGTTCCACAACTTCCGCGCGAGGGGCACTCACTGAAGGAAGTCCTCTGAAGAAATCGTGTCGAATGGCGCGCATTTCAGCGGTAGGTGACAGAAAAAGCAGACCAGAAATATTTACGAAAGCGGGAGCCGATCTTTCCAGGTCCCCACTGGTCGGCGCCTTCTTCTTCTTCCGCCGCAAAGGACGGGTCATCTCTTCCGTGAAGATAGCGCTGGTATCATTCAACAATTGCACTCGGGATGGAAATAGTAGTGTGGCCCTCTCTCACTTTGAACGATGCTCGTAAACGTCTTCAGGATGTTCCTTCTAAATTGGCCCCACGTTGCCAGAGTGGCATCCCGGTTGTCGAACTACGTCATTGCGGCGTCCGCCCCAGAGAAGTATATATGGCGCAACTTGTCCTCAGAGTTCCAGGTGATGAAGTTTGAAACACTTTTTAATGTCTCGAGGGAGCTTTCAGAGACGTCGGACGAAGCTCAGCGGAACATAGTTAGTTCCCTGGGCTTCTGTAGTACGACGGTTGCAGGCGATACTCGGTCAATCATCGTGGTATTTGACTTGGCTACACTGTTCCTGGACGCCTCGGGTAGGTCCATGCTGCGGGGACAAATTGTGCAGCATGCGGCTTGCTCGATCGTCCGTAGCGGCGTTGGCCTCCTCTTCATGCTTTGGACTAACGTTGCGGTTGGATCGGGCGTCCGGTACATGGGCAGCAAAGCACCTTCACCAGGGGTGCGATCTTGTACGCGTTCCAAAACAGAACGGAGGCGGTTCGTTCTTTACGTCACGAAATAGGCGGTATGTTCCGTTCCGTTCGTCCGACAGCAGACCACACAGAATGATTGACAGCAGATATCCCGTCACAATTGATGTCATGGCGTTCGGCACGGTTCATATTGACGAATCGTATTTGGCTCGGTGGAACGAACCGCCTCCGTTCTATTTTGGAACGCGTACAAGATCGCACCCCAGATGTCTCGTTGTAGTAACGATGAACAACGACGCAATATCACTTTGGAAGGACGGAGATGAAAATTCAAGACAATGAGCAAGACGAGGACAAATGAAAGCAAGAGCCAACGTTTCAAGAAGTGGACTTGTCGAAACGTTGGCTCCTGCTGGCACCTTGTTCTCGTTTTGCTCATCGCACTGTCACTTTGTGAGTTACAAATTTAACTCTTTATTGAGCGAAGTTCTGCCAAGCAAAACAAGCAACACTCGAGCACGACAGTGGCGAGCAATGTTGGCGATCGTCGAGAATCTGATCAGCGGCTCAAACGCGTCTGCTTTTGTACATGGCACGTTGAAGCTTCCAGTGCAATCGCTGGTGTCCGCGTGTTTTCCAGAAACCACTACAGGCTGTTTCACATGGCGTGATTTTCAGTCAGCGACACAGGGAATTCTCTCGCTCAGTGACCACCGCGACGTCATGGGCTCCCCGCGACTGGATTCCAACAAATCGGTCGCGCTGTCACTTAGTCGCAGCGATCGGTGCGATGTCGGAGGGGCAATGTGTGTGACGAAACTAAGCACCTTTAAAACAGGAGCTTTCCTGCTTTACCACGCGTTGGTAGCTCTGTGGAGCAATGTCACGCGCCATTTTTAGCTATGTTTAGGGAGTACCCACCAGCGTCTGCGGCTTAGGAGCTTCAAAAACATTTTTATTTTCTGCGGCTTAGACAATTCGTTTGAAAGGAGAAGCTGTACGCTATTCAGGTGGGAAGAAGGACGCTGCTTCAATATAAGGCACGTACCCACTTGATCGCCACCGTCAGCAACCTCTTCATCGCTACAAATTGCGCCAACTGCTTATACATGCACACGCAATAGTAGCTTGTTTTTCTGCAAAAGCAAATACTCATCCAGGAAAAAAGTTGTGGCTTCCATAGTAACAACACACTAAACGAAAATAACGCGAAACGGGAGTAAAGCGCTCGTCCTGTATCGCATTCCCGTTTCTGGGTTTTTTCTTACTACGTACCAGTCGAGGTAAAAATTTACTACCATGCTGACCAAGTTTTTTGTATGTAGAAACGAGAGTAATTTTTTAATCTGTGTTAAGGTTTTTAGGGACGATAGTGGGACTATATTTTTACTCCCATCACGAAGTTCAAGCGGCTATTCCTGAGAGTTATTTTTCAAGCCCATTCGCGAGTTTCTTGGGTCTGATGTGAGACTATTTTTTTACCTCTTTCATTAACTTTTCTCAGCTTTATCTGATAGTAATTTTTCAAGCCCATTCTGGAGTTTGTTGGAGGTGATGTGGGATTACTTTTTTACATCATTTATCCAGTTTTCTAGGCTATTCCTGGGAGTTATTTTCAGGCCTATTCTCGAGTTTGATGGTACTCATGTGGAGGTATTTTCTTACCTCGTTATCAAGGTTTCTTAGCTCTACCTTAGAGTAATTTTTAAGCCCATTCTGTGGTTTGTTGGAGCTGATCTCGGAGTATTTTTTTACCTCGTTCATCAGGTTTTCTCGGTTCTTTCGGAGAGTATTTTTTCAAGCCCGCTCTGGAGTTTCTTGGGCCTTATGTGGAAGTATTTCGAAGACAACTGAAAGATTACAAGAAGGATTTCATGGATCCCAAGCAGTTGTTTATTAGCTCTGACATGTTTCTCATAAAAAAGTCAGGCATGAGTTAATCATCACAAAACTATAGCCTTATTAAATGTTGTGATAAGCATAATAAATATTTGTAGTAATAACAGACTGGGGCTGGTAACTGCCCATTAGATCTCTCATAGCAGAATAAAATATATCAAAACATATTCAATGTGCAATCCCACTAAAGTACAGTGAAAATAAACAACACAAAGTATAAAATCTACCTGATAAATATACAGTCAGTACTAGAAACGTTCACATTAAACCCACTGAATATGCAGATCATTCCTTCAAACAGGCAGTTGTCCAGAACATGGGTGTGCAGTGCATTCGATGGATCAGTATGAACATAACTATGCAACATAAAAATATTGCGCTTAAGGCCAAATGGCATATGCTGCTAACGGCCATTACTGCCCCAGACAAAATGAAACAACCATGTGGTAAATACAGCAAGCATTCGTACTATCACATTAGTGCCGGCCACTGCCCACCATATCTCTCACTGCGAAAGGAAAACTATCAAGGCATTCACGATGTAGTGAAACTAAAGCACAGAGAAAACAAAATGACACACAATACAAAATCAACTCACAAATACACAGGCAGTACTAGAGATGTTCAAATTAGACCCACTGAATATGCAGATCATTCCTTCAAGCAGGCAGTTGTCCAGAGCATGGGTGTGCAGTGCATTCAATAGATGATTATGGACAAAACTATGCAACATAAAATTATTGCACTTAAGGCCAAATGACATCCACTGCTAACGGCCACTACTGCCTCAGACGAAATGAAACAACCATGTGGTAAATACAGCAAGCATTCGTACAATCACGTTAGTGCCGGCAACTGCCCACCACATCTCACGGCAAAATAAAAACTATCACAACACATTCAAGATGTAGTGAAACTAAAGTACAGTGAAAATATGTGACACAATATACAAAATCTAACTCATAAGTATTGTAAGAAACAAATGAGAGCACTAGAGATTATCATTAGACCCATTTACAGCATACTCACCTTGAAACAGCTAGTTGCCTAGACATAGGTGCACAGTGCAATGAATGGTTAGGGAAAAAACTGCAACAACTATGAGCAACATGTTCTATCAACTTTCGAACTTTTTAAAGATGACCTTACTCAGATGAGGAAAGTGGTGATTGCTAATACACACGACAAAACATATATGTGAAAACAGCCATTAACTGATACCACTCCCCCTTGTGCTCAAAGAAAACGTATGCAGCCCTTTTTCCACAGAAGAGCAACATGTTGTACAACTGTATTGCAGTATTTGTGGGTTCAAACGAGATTTCAATTTCGTTGCCTAAAAATTGTAGTGCTTCTTAGATAGTCTAAAAGGTAATTGAGTGTGTTGCCCTTGTCTGTTTCCAAACCACCTTATTCTCCACAGTTACTTTAAAGTGAATGCTTTGTGACAATGTGTAATGTGAGAAATCCATGATAAAGAAAAAAAGAAATAAAAATAGCTAATTCAACTCCCCCCTTGAATTACCAATTTCTGGGCCATTACGTTTTGCATAGTACACCTGTGGTGTTTAACACAGAGCCACTTTGGCCTAACCCTAGTGGCACAGGACATCCTTCAAATTATCAGTTGGTACAGAACCATTAAGCATGCTGCTGGTGTTCTTGCCCCCGCTGAGAATACCTGTGGCATACAAACACACATTTTGTTGCTAGAGGCCCATTGCAGAGATACTAAAGGGAAACAGTAAATCATTTTAGACTGATAAAACAAGCTTTCAGAACTGTATTCATGAACATTGTGGCAATAAGCAGAATAATAGAGGAGAAAATGAAGATTTAACTTTCATTTTTCAAGTTTTATGTAGTGCCCGCACATCAGTGTGGAGTCATACTTCCGCTTAGTATATTCTTTGACACCTTTACAACAGAATTCATCAATATTGGCCAGTAGAACATTAGCTAGACCCGAACAGACACCGTCAAATTCCATATAACAGCGAGCTAGTGCAGGAATTATAAGGTGGTGGTGGTGACACCAGTTTTCATTTTTGCAAGTTATCTGGCTTATCAAGTCAATTCTCATGGTAAGAGTTGTTTTTTCGGTGCTGTAGAAGAATGATTTAATAAAGGTCAAATAAATTGTATCATTCATGTCCCTTGAAAGCAAGCACTGTGCTACATGGCTTGGGCAACCTGCCGGCCACTGAACCCACGAGTGCTTTTGTTAGGCAAAATAATTTTTACAGAAACTTTCTTGAGGATACGCATCTGACGATTTTTTGCCTAGCAATAGCTCTTGTAAAAATTGACTAACTCCAATGCTTTTACCCGCGGCTTTGTGTAGCTCAAATCCAGAAAGCAGTGCTCAATAAATGTCGAAATCCTCTGGGCCGTTTTTGAGTAGGTAACGTGGAAGACACAGAACGAAGCGAAAAGGCAGGCCAGGCCTGCCAGCAGTGACAATGTCACAAACAATCGCTGCACATCGATGTGTAGCGCCTCCCTTCAACCTCTTCTTTTGTAAAAAGAGCCTTAAGGAGGCCCTCCGCGAACTGAAATCCTGAGTTGATAGAATCCAGGCGCAGCCTCTTCACCAGGCCCTTTTCAACATATACAGCGTCGCCGATGTCTACCTGTGAAAGAATAGAACAAGCACAGATTAATTTTATACACTTTTTCTCAAGGAATGGTTAGGAAATAGGGTAAGGTTTGCAAAAACGGAAGTAGCTGCTTCTTGTTGAATCGGTTTAAAGGACAAAGCACCTTCACGTATACCATTCATGCATTGTGCTGAGCTGTGTACTTTATCCTAAGTCTATAAAGTATTGGGAACTTCAATGCAAAAGAAGAAAGGGGCTGGCAGATGGAATGGCACACTGTGGTATAAACTTTTTTAAACAGGGTTGAAGTACCTCAGACAGGCTGCCAACGTTTCGATAGGTGGACCTATCTTCGTCAAAGGCGGCCTCGTCATCCTCGGCGTGTTAGTTTTAAAGGGTTAGTGCAGTGACGTCACGTGCGGGTGTTGTCGCTGGCGGCTGGTTTTAAAGAGAGAGATTACAAGAGGGAACAGGCGCTGCCGTCCGACGTCTGTGAGCCTCATTCTCAAGACGAAGGGACAAGAGCGTGAGAGTGGGCACGCGGGGAGGAAAGAAAAGAAATAGAAGCAGAAAAAAGGGGAAAAGAAGGAAAAAAAAGCAGGGGGGTGCCAGGGCCGTACCAAGACACAACAAAGGGGGGGGGGGGGTGAAAGAAAAAGAAAGAGAAAAATGAAATCTTTAAGAAATACGGGGGCTTGGGAGCGTGTTAAGATGCGAAAGGTTAGGAGGTAATCCGGGGGAGTCGTTGGCGGCATGTTTTTGAGGCATTAGAACGGCCAGTCAAGCAATAGGTCGAGTAATTTTGAAATAGTTAAGGTGGCGACGGGGAGTCTGCGGTGCAATGGTGGGGTGACTGAAAGGCAGCGGCATGGTCTTTCAAGGGGCACTGCCCCACGCGCTTAACGTAGGTGTCGTTACGGCGGCATCCGGAAGGCGATGGTTGAGGCGCCGAAAAAGGCATATTGACTTCGGAATGTGTTGTCGAGGGGGTTTCAAAAAAAAAGACTAAAAAAGGGGTAAGGGGGAAGGGGGGGGCGAAATCGGTATAGCAAACAGGAGGGCGACGCGTGCAGAAGCGGGCGCGGGCAAGTGTACATGGAAGAAGGGGATCGTAGTACACTTGGTATAGACGTAAAATCCTGAAAGAGTACATTAAATTGAGTAGTAGGCAGGAAATTTTTTTCCCTTTTTCCCTTCCTCCTCTCTCCCCCTCTCCCCATTTTTCCTCCGAAATGAAAGAGTAGGTGAGGTTAAGAATTAAAGTTGGCTGGTGGCCTAATGTGTTTTGTGTATTGGTTGATGATATGAGAGTTTCAGATTTAAGTTACAGCTTTTAAAAATTCTAAGTTGCCGCGTGCCAAATTAATTCCTGTCGGGTGTAGGCAATTAAACTTGTGTATGAGGTATGATTCCGTGTACTTCCTTTCGCGAGGGGAACGGAAATTTGTTTGTAGTATATAGAGCCTTGCTTTGTCAAACATATGTCCATGTACATTAAAGTGGCTGGCTACTGCTTTGGGTAAATTGTGTTTTGTGTCCGCGCAGTGACCATTGAGTCTTGTATTGATTTGTTGTCCGGTCTCACCTATGTATTGTTTGCTACAAGCGGCGCATTCTAGACAGTAGACTACATTGCTTGATGTGCAGGTGAAAGCCGAAGTTACTTTGTGTGTGTAATTCGACGCTGTACTTTTTACTGTAGTAGTGGATTGAATGTGTTTGCATGTAGAGCACCTGGGGCGACCACAGGGATTGGTTCCCAACTTCTTCTTTTTCTGTAGTTTGGCGTGCACAAGAACATCTTTAAAATTAGTGTTGCGTCTGTAGGCTACTCTGGGAGGGTCGGGAAAAATCTTCTTAAGTTTCTGGTTGCTGGTGAGAATCGGGTAGTATTTACTTAGGATGTTATTCACGTTTGGGAGTGCGTTTGAGAATTTAGTAGTAAGAAGAGGCGTTGTTGTTCTTGTGATCTTCGGGCGGGGCTTGAGGACCTCGGCTCGATCAAGTTTGGTTGCAGCGATGTAAGCTGTTTGAAGGTCACTGTTTGGGTGGTTCCTGTTTGATAGCGTTTCTTTAAGGTGATCGAGTCTATCTATGTAGTCTTGGTTTTCAACGCAAATGCGACGTAGTCGTGTGGCTTGGCCTTTAAAGATGCCTTGTTTGCAATGTCTGGGATGGTGGCTGGTATATTCTAGGTACTGTTGTTTGTCGAAAGGTTTCCTATACAGCGTTGTCTTTAGTTCACCATTGTCAATGTATATTGTTGTGTCCAGAAAGTTTATGCGCTCAGTTGAGGATTCTGATGTGAATTTTATTGTTGGGTGAACAGAATTTAGAAAGGATACATATTTGTCTAGACTGTCTTGGCCCTGTCCCCAGATTATGAGTATGTCGTCTATGTATCGTAGGTATGTGTGGGGCTTGGTAGTGCAGCGCGATAGGAAATCTGTTTCTAGAATCCCCATAAATATGTTCGCGTAGGTTGGTGCAAAAGGCGTACCCATGCTTGTACCATGTATCTGTAGGTAGTAACTCTCTTCAAATTCGAAGTAGTTATGTGTGAGAACTAATTCAAGGAGAGACAGGTAAACTTCAGTAGAGTGTTGTGCACTGTGTTTAAACAGCGTTTGTTTTATCGAAGATGAACCATCAGGGATTGGAATGTTGGTGTACAGCGCCGTGACGTCTAGTGTTGCGAGAATTGTGTTGTGGGGTAGTGTGCCTTTAGTATTAATGTCTTCTATAATTCTCAGCAGGTGGGGCGTATCTTGTACAAATGACGGAAGTGTTTTCGGCAAGTTACCAAGGTAGTGGTTAAGGAATGTGGAGATGTTCTCTGTCGGGGTGTTGTTGTTTGATACTATCGGACGGCCTGGGATAATAGCAGTGTATAGTTCAGCGGATGGAATTTTATGAATTTTCGGAAGGAGGTAAAAACGTCCGGCAGTTTTGTTGCTTGGTTTAAGAAATTTGTATTCTGATGGTGTTATCAATTCATCAGCCAAAAGTGATTTCAGCCTGTTGGTAATTGTCACTGTATAGGACAATGTCGGATCGTTATCTAGTTTGCGGTAATGTTCTGGGTTGTTTAGTTGTCTGTAAGCCTCGTGCTTGTATTTTTCTATTGGCCAAATAACTATACTTCCACCCTTATCTGCTTCCTTAATAACAATGTCATTCCGGCAGCTCAGATTTGAAATGATATGTCTCTCCGACGCAGTTATGTTTTTAGGTCGCTTAGATGTCTTGGATTGGCTTATGATTTATTTAGTGATAGTTTTAAGGTATATGTCAAGTTCTATGGCTTGTTCTGGTTCGGGAGTCCAAGTGGATTGGGCTCTAAGTGGTGTCGTCCCGGTGTCTGGTGTGTCTGCAAAAAAGTGTCGGATACGCATTCGTCGGGAGAATTCTGAGAGGTCCTTGTGAAGCTCGAATTCATTTATTGTGTTGTTCGTGGGGCAAAGTTTAAGCCCTTGCGGAGTACGGCTATTTCTTTTTGACTTAATGTTTTAGAAATGTCTATAACATTGGAGCGGTTTAGTTCTGTGGAAATTTCCTTTCTGTCTGGTCCTTCTAAGCTCGAGGTCCCTCTTGTCTGGGTGTGGTGGCTGTTTGGCTGGAAGGTTGTTTTTTGATTAAAATTTGCTTTTTTCCTTTGTTTTTGAACCAATTTTCTAGATTGTTTTTCGCCGTAATGTTCTAAATCTCTCTTCTCATCTGGTGTCAGGGTTATGTTCCTAAGTCTGTGGTTAAAAGTTTCGATTTGCTCTTCGCAGTGTTCTTTGAGGATATTCAAAAGTGAAAGTGAGGCATTATGTAATGTTGTTTGCCAGTTTGCGCGATGGTGTGGTGGGAGTGTTCCTAGAGCTGGTACAGCCTTGAGTGTTAGGCCTTTAGGAATTATATTTTTCTCGGTGCAGCTTGTGTAGGTTTTCAGATGGGAGGTGTAGCTCACATGTTTTTTGGTAAGTTTTCTAGCCTGTAGGAATTCGGTGCTTCGTGGCATTGAGGAATTATTGATTTGCGATGTCTGTCATTTACTTGTCTTCTTGCGGGCAGATTTGCGTGGGGTGTTTTTCCGTTCGGCCGGTTTATTATCGTATGCCTGGCTTAATTCGATCTCGGTCTCTGTTTGAGTTTGTGTGTGTGCAGGCAGGCGTGTGGGGGTCTGTGTGTAGACTTCGGTGGTGGGTTTTCTGTTGTCTGTTGCCATTGTGTCTGTTTGCATGGTGGTTGATGTCATTTTTGGTGGTGTGTGTGCCTTCTGGTTCTTTTCACATTCCACTGTCTGTGTTCCAACTGTTCTTGTGTTGACTGTTTCACTTGTGCAGTGGCTTGCTTCACATTCCACTGTCTGTATTCCCTGTGTCCTCGAAGTGACTGTCACAGTCGTGTTGTTCGCGGTTGCACGTTCCGCAGAGTTGGTGGAGGTGGTATTTGCGGTGGAATTTAAAAGAGTTTTTCTGTACTTGTCCTTAATATAGGACTTGATGACCTGTCTCTCCTTGAATTAGTTCTCACACATAACTACTTCGAATTTGAAGAGAGTTACTACCTACAGATACATGGTACAAGCATGGGTACGCCTTTTGCACCAACCTACGCGAACATATTTATGGGGATTCTAGAAACAGATTTCCTATCGCGCTGCACTACCAAGCCCCACACGATACGATACATAGACGACATACTCATAATCTGGGGACAGGGCCAAGACAGTCTAGACAAATATCTATCCTTTCTAAATTCTGTTCACCCAACAATAAAATTCACATCAGAATCCTCAACTGAGCGCATAAACTTTCTGGACACAACAATATACATTGACAATGGTGAACTAAAGACAACGCTGTATAGGAAACCTTTCGACAAACAACAGTACCTAGAATATACCAGCCACCATCCCAGACATTGCAAACAAGGCATCTTTAAAGGCCAAGCCACACGACTACGTCGCATTTGCGTTGAAAACCAAGACTACATAGATAGACTCGATCACCTTAAAGAAACGCTATCAAACAGGAACCACCCAAACAGTGACCTTCAAACAGCTTACAACGCTGCAACCAAACTTGATCGAGCCGAGGTCCTCAAGCCCCGCCCGAAGATCACAAGAACAACAACGCCTCTTCTTACTACTAAATTCTCAAACGCACTCCCAAACGTGAATAACATCCTAAGTAAATACTACCCGATTCTCACCAGCAACCAGAAACTTAAGAAGATTTTTCCCGACCCTCCCAGAGTAGCCTACAGACGCAACACTAATTTTAAAGATGTTCTTGTGCACGCCAAACTACAGAAAAAGAAGAAGTTGGGAACCAATCCCTGTGGTCGCCCCAGGTGCTCTACATGCAAACACATTCAATCCACTACTACAGTAAAAAGTACAGCGTCGAATTACACACACAAAGTAACTTCGGCTTTCACCTGCACATCAAGCAATGTAGTCTACTGTCTAGAATGCGCCGCTTGTAGCAAACAATACATAGGTGAGACCGGACAACAAATCAATACAAGACTCAATGGTCACCGCGCGGACACAAAACACAATTTACCCAAAGCAGTAGCCAGCCACTTTAATGTACATGGACATATGTTTGACAAAGCAAGGCTCTATATACTACAAACAAATTTCCGTTCCCCTCGCGAAAGGAAGTACACGGAATCATACCTCATACACAAGTTTAATTGCCTACACCCGACAGGAATTAATTTGGCACGCGGCAACTTAGAATCTTTAAAAGCTGTAACTTAAATCTGAAACTCTCATATCATCAACCAATACACAAAACACATTAGGCCACCAGCCAACTTTAATTCTTAACCTCACCTACTCTTTCATTTCGGAGGAAAAATGGGGAGAGGGGGAGAGAGGAGGAAGGGAAAAAGGGAAAAAAATTTCCTGCCTACTACTCAATTTAATGTACTCTTTCAGGATTTTACGTCTATACCAAGTGTACTACGATCCCCTTCTTCCATGTACACTTGCCCGCGCCCGCTTCTGCACGCGTCGCCCTCCTGTTTGCTATACCGATTTCGCCCCCCCCTTCCCCCTTACCCCTTTTTTAGTCTTTTTTTTTGAAACCCCCTCGACAACACATTCCGAAGTCAATATGCCTTTTTCGGCGCCTCAACCATCGCCTTCCGGATGCCGCCGTAACGACACCTACGTTAAGCGCGTGGGGCAGTGCCCCTTGAAAGACCATGCCGCTGCCTTTCAGTCACCCCACCATTGCACCGCAGACTCCCCGTCGCCACCTTAACTATTTCAAAATTACTCGACCTATTGCTTGACTGGCCGTTCTAATGCCTCAAAAACATGCCGCCAACGACTCCCCCGGATTACCTCCTAACCTTTCGCATCTTAACACGCTCCCAAGCCCCCGTATTTCTTAAAGATTTCATTTTTCTCTTTCTTTTTCTTTCACCCCCCCCCCCTTGTTGTGTCTTGGTACGGCCCTGGCACCCCCCTGCTTTTTTTTTCCTTCTTTTCCCCTTTTTTCTGCTTCTATTTCTTTTCTTTCCTCCCCGCGTGCCCACTCTCACGCTCTTGTCCCTTCGTCTTGAGAATGAGGCTCACAGACGTCGGACGGCAGCGCCTGTTCCCTCTTGTAATCTCTCTCTTTAAAACCAGCCGCCAGCGACAACACCCGCACGTGACGTCACTGCACTAACCCTTTAAAACTAACACGCCGAGGATGACGAGGCCGCTTTGACGAAGATAGGTCCACCTATCGAAACGTTGGCCAGCCTGTCTGAGGTACTTCAACCCTGTTTAAAAAAGTTTATACCACAATGCAAAAGAAAGAAATTCATCTGCCTAGCTCTAAGCTAATGCGTTCCACCCCTTCGCACAAAACAAGATCTGATGCTGTTCTAACGATTAGCAGGCATTGAAAGCTTCAAGCCTGATTGAGTATTAGGCCAAGGGTCAAGCTGTGCTCGATTATAGTCGGATACAACTTTCGAAAAACTGGGGCGTTTAGTCCTCTGCGGCGGATGCACACGAGCATCCACCAATGAGTGTGCACTCTGGACTGACGTCATGCGCTGGACTGCCGGGAACTGGGCCAAGTAGCGTCTGCTGTGCGCGTCAATGCCTCGTCTCAGTGAATTTCCAAACTGTTTGTTATTGTCTATCATGCCGGAAATATTACTGCGAGCTTACGATGCGGCATCTGTGCCGCGTGCGTTTATTATAAGCCGTGATTTGGCGAAGAAACATTGCAGCGAGCATCGCTGATGCTGCGCTACGCTATGCCTAAAAACAGGATCCCTCGGCGACTGCAGCAAACACACATCCTGCCTGTTTGTTCCATGTCTTTTTTATTTCGCTCCCGAGTGAAATTACGACGAGAATAGTTTGCCAAAGTATGGTGCCTACTGTCAGCGGCGGGTGTGTTCGTGTACCATGTCGCTGCGTTTTTCGTCGGACAGATGAAGTGATGGAGCAAACCATTCTCAGGAGAAATCAGGAAAGCCTGCGTGTGTGAAAAAACTACGAGCGTCTCAACAGAAAATATTTGCAAAAGAAGCCTCCAACGCAAAGATTTGTCGCCATCAACTTAGCGTGAACGATCATTGTCAACAGTGACATAGCCGAGCGTCTAATGACGGTGTTCGAGCGTTGTGTATAGGACCGTCGATTGATTGCTTTCCACCAGTGCTCACCGCGCGTGCAAGCTGTAGAATACGTGCTGTGGCACAGTCACGCATAAGTTGTGTTGCCAGTGTTCCTGCTTCCATGCGTGTTTCCACTTACTCATATTTGTCCTTTTATTTTATATTAGCATTTGTTTTTGCTAGTTTTCTTTCAGCAAAGTCTTGACACATTTTCATTAGCCAATCTCATTCAAAGCACTAACTCCTGTACACTGCAGGGCTGGCCTCTCCGATCTCATTAAAACCTTTCTCAGTGGTCTACCTCGTCTTCTCAATCTGCCTACTTGCTGTGTTTTCCGTCCTTGCTTCTTGTGTTGCTGCTGCAATGTGATTAACAAACTTGCTCAAAACAAATTTTGATCGCCTATAAAAACAGAAACGTTTAGAGATACATTTTCGTAAAAGCGTCATGTGGGTTGCACAGTAACTTTGCCTCTTACCTCTGTTCATGTTTATGCATCAGTGCATGTGGCATGTAGCCAGAAGTGCACATGAAAGGCTGCATACTGCGAAACACCTTGCTATGCTGTTGCATTTTTCATGCATTCAGTCTTGTAAACAGACGGTTTCACTGCCCATCACATATGATGGTAAAAATAATCAACACGAATAACATGGTGCAGTGGGGTGTGATTTCTGTCTTGACGCTTTCGTCGTCGCAAAGGCATGTTTCAGTGAATGGAGCCCAGCAAAGCAGTGCACTGAGAGCTTTTGCAACTTTCACCATTTATTACTTAACAAATGACATTGTCTGAGCCTGGCCGTCGATCGCCATGCCGATGTCTTGTGAATTAAATAATTGCCTCAGTAAAACACAATCAACTTCACTCAGCATTTTTTTTATTACAAACAATGCTAGCAGAGATATTCAGGGTGCATAATTGTGCTTACGTTGGTGTTACTTGCCCGGTCAGATAAACAATTACAACAATGGCTGTGGCATGACTGTGATTTGATGTGCAGACTGCAAACGGTGCCTTTCAAGCGTACCCTTGACTACTGCTAATAGCTACCCAAATGAGTTTTCTGGGCCTCACTAGGCTAATGATTTTTGATAGTTGTTCTCTTATTCGCATCACTTGCCTGGGCCAGGTAACCAAAATAAACAATGCCACCACATGAAAATGCGTTTGCATGCAAGCTGCCAACAGTGGCTGTCATTCTCGCATTGATTGCTGCTGTTTCGCCAACAGTGGTGACGACTTGAATGCGCTTTGACATGCAGACTGCTAATGGTGCCTTTCAAGCGTGCCCTCGACTACTGCTATTAATAGCTACTCGATTGAGTATATTGGGCCTAACTAAGCTAATGATGCTTGATAATTGTTCTCTTATTCGCATTACTTGCCTGGGCCAGGTAACCAAACCAAACAATGCCACCACATGAGTGTGAGTTTGCATGCAAGCTGCCAACAGTGGTTGTCATTCTCACATTGATTGCTGCCGTTTCGCCAACAGTGGCGACGGCTTGACCGTGCTTTCAGGTCCAGACTGTTAAAGGTGCCTTTCAAGCATGCCCTGATGAGTGTTATTTCATCACAGGGCCCATCATCCTCATAGGTGGCTGCCCAATAGAGTATTTTGGGCCTTCGGACATTGGCATTATTCATCTCAACGGGATGGAAAAAACAGTAGGGGCAGCACAACTGCACGCAAAGCATAATGTGCTTTGGCGTGTAGGCTGCTAAGACTGGCTGTCAATTTCACATTGACTACTGCTTTTTCGAGTGAAGCTGGACAGTGGCTGCCCGAATGGGCATTTTGGGCCCCACATAGTTATTCAGGGTTAATAACTGCATTTGCATTCAGATTTTCCGCCATTTCAGCACGTTTCCATGCCAACGTTTATATTGAGCACGATCTGTGCAGGGCGTTGCTTTTTCAGAATTGGGCTTCCATTAAAAGGAATGTGTCATCAAATGAACTGCTTATTTATTTGACAGGTCACGGGAGAATGCTTGGCTGCGCTGCTTGACACACAGTACACCACTTCAGTGATGGGAAATCCATTGTTGTGTGTGCCGAGGTATGTGTGGCTGGCAGGAGGTCTGGACCTCGCTTCACGCAGAGTCAGAGACGAGGAGAGCTTTCTCGGCGAATAATCCTTTATACAATGTTTACATGCTGTCGTCATCAGGACAGAGACCAAGAGAGCAGCTGCAAGCTGCTTAAATAACGCCCCTCAGTCCCCAGATTCCCCAGACAGTCCCCAAGGACGAAACAAGGTTGATAGAGAGAGAGGGTCCGGGTAGCCTCCGGGGTCCTAACGCCACTCTCGGTGGCCGGCGCTTCCTCGAACCGCGCTGTGGCGTCTGGCCGATTTGGCGGCCGGTCAGAATGGTGCGCCGGGCAAGTTTTATGGCCGCATAGGACAAAGGGAACCAGCTGCAAGGCACCGCGTCAAAACACAGCCCTCCTTTGGAAACAGTCCCAAACCCAGCGGGAGTCGTTCATGGTGCGGGCGCCGCCAGACAAATGAGGGTGTGGGGTGGGGGTTTGCATTGCTGCTGGCACGGGGAGGGGCCGAATAGCAGTCCGTGATCCAGTGGCTGCTTGCGTCATGGACGCTGTGCAGCCATGAGGGAACCCGAGCCGTGCACGTAGTCGTGTGTCTGAAGCAGGCACCATGCATGGATGAATGCTGCCTCCATGGTCGACAAACCATAGCACTGGCCTTCCGTCAGGCAAATCCCAGAGCACAAATATAACACCATATACGCTTCAAGAACTCGTTAGTGATCTTCTCGACCGTCGGTATCTCGTTGTGGTGAAAGAAATTGTGCACATGACCTCAGCGAACACAATGTGTCCTACTTCGTGCTGCATCTTCTTTTCTCCACATTTTGTGGGCGTTTTCGCGAGGGCGTCGACAGTTTGCCACCTGAAATACGCGAAGCTTTGACGTCCCTCCTCACCTTCAACACTGTGCTTTCGCTGACACCGAGCATCTTGGGTTTGTAATGGTTGTGATAAATGCATTGTTTTATATAAGCACTTGTTCAATAGCAACTGATTCATTTGAAGCTCGGAACAGGAGTAGCAAATGTGCCGTGTACATGTAAACAAGCGCAAAAGCCATGCAGAGTTGCTCTTTCTACTTTTGTCACTTGCAATGAGGCTAAAGAGCAGATGACGGGCAGCGTTGTGGAAGGCACAGGGTTATTTTTCTGTCACGATCTGGCATGTGCTGTAGCACATGAAAGCTCTACAAAACCAGTCATCAAAGTATTTATTTATACCGAGAATTGCGTGTTTCCGAAGCACGATTTTTTTAGTGGGATTATTTTAGTAGCGGAGGCAATCGGACTCGTGCTTCGGTCATCTGGGCGGGGCCTCCCCTTTTTTCTGAAATTGTATCCGACTATAGTGACGCACAAGTGCTCGAGAACTATTAAACAAGACGCAATTGTTATCGATTTACTGACTGCACTTGGGTGTAAAGCTTTTGTCTGAGAAATGAATAAACCACATGCTCAAGCAGCATTTTCATAGTTAGCACAGTCTTTAATAGGTACTGATACCTTCAATTTAGAAAGCCCTGTATATTGGGCCTCATGAAACTAATTTTATAAAAGGTTCGGCAAGGTAGAAGCATAGAATTTTGGAGCCATTAGAAGACAGGTAAAATGAGTTATTTATTGCAATTATTACTCAAATTTAAAATTTAGACCACTCATCCCAATGAGAAATTGATGCAAGCAGTTTGTACATGCCACATAAGCATTTAGATATCAAAAATAGGGATTAGAGAAAACATTCCCTTGGAGGTTCATTATTGCAAGCAGTCATGCCCTCGAGGAGAAATAACTTCGTTTTCTGTAGGCAGAAATGAGGCTCGAGTATTTTATTGACACGTATATATGCCCATGCATATATGTTATCTCTGTTGTAAACATTTCTTTTCATGTATATGCAAGGTGTGTTTGTAATGTCGCATTGTGCACAAAATCAAATCCATAATAACCCGACAAGAAGCTAAACAAACAAGAGAGCAATCCCAGTGACAAGCCATGCTAAACCAATGAGGTAACCATCCCAGTAACAAACCGGATGAAAAATTTTACTGACATGAATTCTGACCTTTGAAACATAACATGTGTATATGAATACTATCTACATTAGGGCGATGGGCAACATTAAACAATGGCTACTCCAACATCAGAATGATGTGGATGAGAAAAGAGTGGCATCAAATGCTTTGGCAGAGCATGCAGCAATGACTAAACACAATAGTGACTGGATAGTGTCTAGCATTATCGGCCACGAAAAAAATTGGAAGCCATGCCTGTACCCGGATTCCCAGGAGGTGCAATCAACAGGACACACGTTCATCTAAAACCAAGAAGCCCACCCCCCATCTTATGCTAAAACTTACTTAAATATGCACTTCTCCTTTTTTTGCCTTATTGTGAACAAGGCTTCCATATGGAAGACAAAATGTATTGCTTTTAATGTTGTACTTGGTTGGTCTATGTCTTTCTTTGTCATGTTTCATACTGACCGCACAGATTTCTATGAAACTCTTGATGATACAACTTTTCTGCGAAAGCATTGCTTAAGGCACTTTTGCCTAAACCATGTCTCTAGGTTGTAGAACGCATTTTTCTAGACACTCGTGAGCACATTATTCACGGCACGAAACTTCAGTTCATGTTTCTTAAAAAAGGCATTTTGGCTAGATTAATATAGCGTATATGGAGTATATAAGGCATAATTACTCAAGCGCCCAATTATATTTAACTCAGAGGAGGCTACTGTAGGTAAATTCATTAAACTGAGGGCACTCCACCAAAACATAAAATTCGTGATATGCCACTAGAAATCCTGAAAATGGCAATACAGTAAAATGATTGCGCACTACACAAAAGTGTCCTACAACTCGAAAGGCAGCGCCAGTTTTGTACGCACCTTTGAGGAAGCACACACATCACGTGCTTTTATCGTCGTGCTTTCCGACTTCCAGCAGTGCAGCAAGTTCCTGCGTGATGTAGGGATGCCTCCAGAATCCGCATATCCTTCAAAAGTAAGAAATGTTTAATTTATTGTTCTGTGAACCTGAAAATTTGTGATTTACCAGTGTCATGTGGAATTGGAAAGAGAGCCTCACACAGCCAGCTGCTTGAATTTGCGTCTGGCTGTACAAATGTCTCTTTGTTATAACTAAGGAGGTTACACTGATATTTTCTAACAAGTGAAGTTTCAGGAAGGAACGAAATCAGCAGCAACAACAAACTACCAGGACAATCAACAACAAAACTCAGATATGCAGTAAAACATGGCGCATTGGATTAAACAAAAATATTGAGCACATGAAAAGCATTCTGAAAGCTAGATCGCGATTTTATAGCGATGCTATTCCTTTTCGCTATTCGTTAGTGCTCTGACCACCGCCCCGGCACGTGCTACGTAGTGGAACAGCCGGCCGTTAGCGGTGGGCGACAAGAGTACTACAGAATCGAGGGATAAGTATCGCTACAAAATCGCAGTCCTTACTTTGTTACGCACTGGCGCATAACCTACGATTGCAAGAGCTGGCATCCCGTTCTTAAGAATTGGTTGGTCTATGTCTTTCTTAAAGGCCGGCGTCTGATTAAAATGTCTCGATTAAAAATAAACTTCGTAACGGTAATATCGGCCTATGTCCGCTCTGCAACATAGAAGACAAATACCCGAAGACACTCAAGAACATAAACAATACACACAGGTTCTCGCGACGTGGTCCTCCAAACCAAACTGTATACATACAAAAATCTTCATACAAGCTTCTATCTGCTTAAGCGTCAAACATAGGAATCATGTGCCAACGCGCGAAGCCCATGATACATCGACGGATACATTACACATGAACTGTACTTGCGGGAATGCCTATATAACGAATAACGTCTTGCCAGAAAACTACCCAACGAACAGCAACTTTCAGGGTTTTCATAATTGTGTGCCCATTCAGGCATACCAGGACCCAATTGTTCGGTTTACAGTGCCTAGGTAGGCTTTCTTATTTATAAAGCATATACAGGGACTTCTGTTCTGGCCGGCATTCTCAGATCACGAGCAGCAGGTTGCCATTATCCCTCAAGAGAAAAGTATATAATAGCTGTGTCTTACCAGTACTCGCCTACGGGGCAGAAACCTGGAGGCTTACGAAAAGCGTTCTACTCAAATTGAGGATGACGCAACGAGCTATGGAAAGAAGAATGATAGGTGTAACGTTAAGGGATAAGAAAAGAACAGATTGGGTGAGGAAACAAACGCGAGTTAATGACATCTTAGTTGAAATCAAGAAAAAGAAATGGGCATGGGCAGGACATGTAATGAGGAGGGAAGATAACCGATGGTCATTAATGGTTACGGAATGGATTCCAAGGGAAGGGAAGCGTAGCAGAGGGCGGCAGAAAGTTAGGTGGGCGGATGAGATTAAGAAGTTTGCAGGCATGGCATGGCCACAATTAGTACATGACCGGGGTTGTTGGAGAAGTATGGGAGAGGCTTTTGCGCTGCAGTGGGCGTAACCAGGCTGATGATACTGATGATGATGATGATGATGATGCAGGGACTTACGCCGAACCATGAGCGAGCTTTAAGCAGGGGACACACGGTACGATTCGGCGTCCGATCCAACGTGCGTGTATCCGGAGCACTGGGCGGTGCGTAAGTTCCGCCCAGATCCAGCCCCCCTTAGCTTGAGTTCATATCCACGTCGAGAAACGCAATATAATCAACTCTGCACAACACTGCTTCGCTTTACGCGAACACTGTGAATAAAATTCTGCCCCTGCAAGTGACAGAACACTTCACGACGACGCCTTGTTCACTGGCGGTTCCGCTAACAGCCAGCGATACGGCCGGCAGGCATAGCTAGGCGGGTGTTGCGGCCGACGGCGCTTGATCCAACCCGAGCTCGATGAAGAGAGCTTATTTTTGCCAAAACAATTAACAGTGTGCACTTAGGTAGTCCATAATTAAATACAATTGGTTTACTCGACGCAGTCGTTGCGAAGGGCAAACGTGTAAGCGAAGCGAGCAGCCTCGCTCAGACGGTCGGTGTGTGCTGTTTGCCCGCGGAAAGGCCCTCGCGTCACGGCTCCCGATTTCGACAGTAGCTTAGTGCTAGTGCACTAGGCGCTGTTTTGCATAATAAGTACACGCTCTAGATAATTTTATTGAACTGGTAACTATTTCGTGTCGGAAACAAACTGCAGCAGGCAAGGAAAAAACAAGGCGGCGAGAAACCGGCCTGCCACTGCCGCCTCCGTGGAGGGAACGTCAGAGAACGTCACATGCCAGCCACGCTGTCATTGGCTCCGGTAAAACGGCGGCGTGGTCAGTGCGGTTGTCGGACGCACCGGACCATGAAAATCTGCCCGAGTTTGTCTCACGCCGGACGTCCGATCAGGCGCTTCTGCACGGCAAAACACCTCGATTCTGGCTGCCGTTCAGGCGCGTCGGACGTGGGATCGGACACCGAATCGGACCGTGTGTCTCCCGCTTTAGTTGGCGAACACGAGCCCATCAGCGTGCCGTCCGTGTAGCTCCGTCTGCTTGCAATAGTGGATGGCCTACGGGCTTCTTTGACACCTACTGAGCGCAAATTCATGATCACCGCTCGTATACACGCTTCCTACGGCGCTAGCTGTCGTGTTTACGAGAATATGTGCCCTTATCTTAAGATGGTGAGACCGCTCGACATGATCGCATCTATTTCTAGTGCGTGAGGCTTTCCATTGACTGTCGCTACAACTAACCAACGTTTTGTTTACCTTGTGCTACAGTGGGCCCAGACGATTCCGTTCATAGCTTCAAAGTGGACAAGAGACAGTCGTTTTCTCGCTCGTAGAAACATGAAAAAATGGGCTTGTGCTTGGCAATGAACTTTGACCGACATGCTTGCTTCCGGCCGGAGCAGCAGACGCGACAACTCGCCGTTTGTAGGCTGCCGGCCGATGGCGGTATCCCTCGCGAACGGCAAGATATTTACCTGCCGTAGAGAGGATCGGTCCAGGAACGATTCTTGAGGCAATTTTTGTCGCTGAATGCGAGCATGGCCACGCTGGTTCGCCGTGCAGAGCGGAATCGGAACGTTATTTTTCGATGAGTTCGCACTGACGCAATGCAGTCGATTGGCTGGTAGGCTGTGCAACGGGCGGCGCGCCGGCAGGAAGCCGCGTCCACTTGAGGCATCTCTTTTACGCGACGTACATACGTTCCAAGTGTCCAACGTTCTGCCGTCCCGCTGGTAGATGCACCGCCACGACATCGATCTTTGCCATTTCTGCCGCGGCCATGCCTGTGGCCGAGCATAGGCTTAACTCGATTGGGCGGAGCTTGCAATATCGAGACCTTGGGGAGTACAGTGGTAGTATTTATTCACGTGACCTTCGAGTTGGTTCCAGATCACGTGGTTTTAAACTTTCAATAGATGGTTTTTGGTGACGTGATCTAAAACTCTGTACGTCGTAAAGCCGGCTCATGACATCCTTTTACTACGTTTCTCAGAAATGGTAGTAAAACGATGTAATCTAACGCATTTTACTGCCTCATGCCAGAGTAATATTCTGGTGCGAGGTAGTCTTCAAAGCTCATGAGCCGCAAAAACCCCAATGTCGGCTAACTTTCGCTTACAGTGAACGAAACTAGAGTACTAAACGGAATCGCCCCACCGATGCCGCACAAGCCGCACGCTCATACTTGCGGTGTGTGCAGCGCCTCACTCGCCGTATCTGCAAGCTGTCGTAAAGTCTCAACACTTTTGAATGTTAAAAATGGTGTACTTATTCTATTATCGAATAAAAATAGGAAAATTTGAACATTGGACTAGTTTCCATGTTGTTTTTATTTAACGATGCCGGCATGGATACTTCGTGAGCAGGAGGCAACCTTGTGCTTCGCTGCGACGGATTTCGCGCTGCCGCAAACGCATGTGAAAGCTGTCAGCGAAAATCGCTCTGGGACGTGCGCGGCGGAACGATTTTTTTGGCCCCAATCGCGCCATGTGAAACAACCTTATATAAGTCGTGTCACCCTTGCAATATGATTATATAAGGTTCCGCGAGAACATACACAGCAGATAGAGTCAACGATAACATTGTCGTAAGTTTGAAATCATGCACGCGCGTCTTGCGCTGAGGAATAATGTTGAGCATTTTTTACAAGGTGAGAGGCGTTCACCGGAAAAAAGCACAGGTGTTAATTTGCAAGTAGGTGTGAAAAAAGAAAAAGCACCAGACTTTAGTCATTTTGTTGGCTCTAAACTTTCTACTGCAACAGCAGCATTGTCTTTGAAGGCGACCATCATAACGTTACTTGCAAGCTTCTTCCCAAGATAACCACGAGCGCACTACGGGCGACATCATGTGAGGTTATTTTGTAGTTTTACTCGAATGGTTAATAGGTACATAACTTACAAACAACACCCTGCAGAGATAAGACGCCAGAAAGTAGTACTTGTAACTGTGTGAAAAATTGGTACGTAATACTATATGGTATGTTGCGAAAACTTAATAAAATATTGAATTTCTTGCCGCTAGACAAGGAGGCGCATGTAGTCAACAATTATTGAGCACGCACTTCATTTACTGGAATTGAAGAAATGGAAAGGACCAGCTCAGCAACTCGAGGAGTGCAAAAAGTGCAACTCTCGGCATTCCGAGGAGCATTCCTTCAGTGGAAGTACGTTGATTTTCATTTTCCTTAACTAAACTGTCCAGTTATGTGCACAAAATCAGTCTACAACAAGCCATTAAATTTGCTGCACTATGAAAAAAAATACAGAAAGATAGCAAGAACAAAGTACATAGAAGGAATGCATCTAGTATGTGAAACTACCAGCATTGTGATTATTGCTCACAGTATATTATATAAACATTGTAAAAGAAATATCAGACTAAGATTACTAAATTTGTTAAGTATAAACACATGATTTTGCCGAAATTGCCTTTTCGGGAAATGACAACAGATAGATTCACACAAAAAAGAATGAAAGTAGGAATAGCATCAATTGCAGCAATTCTCAACACTGTATGGATGCGTTCTATTTCACGGTTGTAATGTTCATGAATGTCTAAAAACTGCGTTTACTTATGGAAGGCTCATTGGGAATTTAGTTTGTTCTTTTTCGAGAAGTTCATAAATGATCAGTTTTAATCGTTCCTTTGATTCTATATATCATTGAGTGTTCGAGCGATCGAGTGATGGCAGCAATTGTTTCGCGAGGTTGACTTGAGCTTGACGTTTCTAACCCTATGCTGAAAAGGAAGACGCGTGGGTCGGTTTCTTGTGAATATATCAGGCAATTTCGTTATACTTCTTTATCAGTTGGCGTCGATTGTGGAGCTGGATTTGATTCGACACCCTCCCCAAGCAACAATTATTTTCTGAGCGAGAAAGTTGTTCCACAAAGCGAAGAACAGCCATGCAGGGCACGGCAGCACCAGAATAGAAAGGCCACCAGGACGATAATATTTCCCGCAATGCCTCGTTACCTGCGCTTTGAAGAGTTGCACATCGTAACCACACTTGTTCTTGACAACATGCCTGGTGGCTCTGTGAGTACGAAAAAGTAATCATAACAATAATAAGCCGGCAGTCCGCTCGGTGCTGATGCTTGTAGATCCACTGCGCACAATGACGCAGAGCGACGAGGCAGTCTTTCCTATGGCGGCCGAATGAATTCATGTGGTGACACATGCGTACGGCCAGCAATAACTTCTTCCAGGCCACTTTGTTTCAGACTCATCGAGTAAAGTAAGGAACTCCGCAATCAGAGCAATCTGCTAGTATACTAACGGCGTGTCATCGATTATGCGGTGTTCCTTGCTGAGCCTTTATTTGATTCGTGATTTCTTTATCTATTGCAAGATTGAGCCAGTCATGACACGATTCAATCAAATGGCATTCAATAGTATGTTCACGCGGGCGGAAAAAAACACCGGAACTGCGGCGCGTCGCTCGACTGCTAAGGGTTTTAGGCATTTCTTTTTTTACGTGTGTTTGTTTTTCGCTCGCGCCCTTCCCCCTGCTATTTTTGCACTGCGAGCGCCCGTATCCCCTCCAGCATCGTCGTGCCCCGCGACGCTCCAGAATGGTGCTAGAGAAGCAGATGCGCGTCTTTCCTGCGAGCAGCGCGAGATGGCGCTCGCCACGGCAACGCTTCTCTCGGCCTCCGCTTCTGTTGGACGCAAAGCCTGCGCTCGCCTGTTCCCAACTGCCCTGAGGCGGAAAGCACCGCTCGCCACACAGCGGGTGACGCGACTCGGCCGGCGATCGCTTCGCGTACGAGTTCCTCGTGGCGGCAGAGCGGCGCCCTTGACGTCGGGGGCCTGCTGTTGGGGATCGCCGAATCCTCCCGTTCGCCATCGTCGCTACCCGTGGTGAGCGACGTTCATGCTCGTGCTCTTTGTGCTTGTCGGACAGCACACTCGAGTGTTTGGCTAAGCACGGCCTCCATACCATCTCGATTTTGTTAGTTCCGAGATGTTTGATTCCAAGATATCTCCGCAACTACGAAAAACTCCAGCGCTCAATTAGACATAGCCAAGGGCGACGTCACACAGGAGCCTCCAGCTAACAGAGCCAAATTAACGATGAAATTAAAATTGTAATAAACATGTGCTGCGTGGAATGGACACCACAAATAAGAAAACGAACGCAACCGAGCTCTCTATTGTGTCCGTCTTCTTCATCCTGGTCACCATTGCGCGCACATGCTTATTATTCATCGTTATTAAAGATGACCAAGTAGCTGAACGCTACGCTGTTTTGAATATTGTAACCTTCCTAACCGCTACGTTAAGGAACTTACTCGGCGAAAACAAATTAGATTTTCTTCAGATGTAATCCTTGTGGTAACCATCACTGAGACTGAAGAGAAAAGGGCACGAACTGAAAACCAAACGTGCTGACCGGATACACGCACCCACAAGGTAAAGGGAAAATACTGTTTTCATATCTAATCAGGGCTTTGCTAACATATTCATTCGTCAAATGCTCCTTCTGGTGTGATCAACGTGAGGTAGGTATTGGGTAACGTTTTCGATGGATGCCTTGATGCAGGACTGGAGTGGAGCACGGCTTATGAAGCAAGACGATTCCAGTGAACAAAGAAGGAATAAAATAGAGTTCGTGTAGATATATAATGCGATACAGTGCGATGCGCATAGATGATGTCAATCTCATGAAGCGGTGAGTTACAAAACCTATAAAAAAGTGTAAGGTTGTGGTTTTTTCGGCACTTTTCGAGGATCACAATCTTTACTTTCTGACTTAAGTTTAGTGACACTAGTGTGGTAAGTGTAGTCAGAGTGAATCATTGCTGTCTGAATCTGTGTAGATTCCAGGGCTGTTGAAAGGTTCAGATTGGCGTAGGTACGAAACTACGTATGAGTACTCCATTTTGGGTGGATAAGCTTTAACCACTTTAGTAATGAGGCAACGATACGTAGACTGTGGCATATATGAATATATGATATAAGGCACAATTGGTGTTTATTCTAATACTGGAAATATGGGAGCATCAACGGACCTTATTACAGAACTTCACACCAAAGTTCATATAGGTGTTGACAGTGTATATTTCAGAGCCAGCGATAACGTGCTTAGCTGACAGGGTATACAGGTATAACTTAATCAACACACTACAATACTTTCAAGAGACTCAGGCCAGCCTGATTTTACAGTGTCTATTCGCGCACCTGTATAGCCGCGTCTGAAGTGCTTCTCAACCTTCTCCTGCTTCCCTTTCCACATCATGTACATAAGTGTACTTGTCTTGAGAAATAAATAAATTACCCAACCTCAACGTCCGAAATCTAAAGAAAAACTGTTCAGCCGGTTTTCATGCTATTAAGGTATTGCCAATCAAAGCCCTATGTGATTTATAATGTCAACTGTTATGCGACATAACACATTCTATTCTGTCTTTTCGAATATTTCCTGACATGTAAATTGCTTAGAATGACCGTATTGCAAACAGGAGGCAGAGATCAGGATTTCAATAATTACAGTTCTTTATCTATACGTTCGTGCTTTTCGAAAATTGCAGAGAAGGTGAGCCATTCAAGATTTGAAAATTATCTCAATAGGTGCAATTAGCTCTTAGGACATCAGTACGGGTTGCTGAAAGCCAAATTAACTGAAATGACGTTACCTTATATTAAGGAAAACTGATGTCTAATATAGAAAACCATTTATATACCTTAGGCATCTTCAAGAAGACATTTGATTCTGGTAAATATAGAATAGAACATAGAAACATAGAACAAAGAGAATGCTCTTTGCTAAGCTTCCGCGGTATGAAAGACGTTGTGCATCCTTTAGCTTGATTCGCAGCTAGCTGTCCAACGGACCGCAATTTTTATTAATTTATTTATTTAAGATACTTTCAATGCCTCAAAGCATTACAGAAAGCAGTGGGTGAACATAACAAAAAAGTTGTGCAAGATACAAAGACATATTCAACCTGACGTTTCATGAATGCGCTGTGTCTGTGTATCTGTTTCTTTCTACGTCCTTGTTTAGTCACGCTTATACACTCTACCATGGTTTCATGAATGCTGATTTTGAAGGTGTCGGTATGCAGAATGGCTGCACCGGTGACGGGAAGGTGGTTCCAATCTTTGCTTGTGCTATGGATGAATGCATTGCTCAAAGTTTAGTACGTGAAGACGGCACACCAATTTTGAAACAATGGGCAGAGCGAGATGATATGTATAGTGGTTGGGTGATAACGTGTTGTTTCAAGAAATGGTTGTGGTGGTAGATTTTATGGAAGAGCGAAAGACGGAAGCATCTACGCTGGAAAGAAAGTTCTGGCAAGTTAAGTGTTGTTTTCATTGAGGTAACGCTAGCATATCGGGAGTAGTTAGATAAGGTGAAATGCGCTGCACGATTTTGAATGGTTTCTATGCTGTTTATGAGTGTAATGTTAACAGGGTCCCAAATGGCGCATGAGTATTCTCGTTTGGAGCTAACTAATGTTTTGTAGAGAATTAGTCTCAGTGACGATGGTGCAGAAGATAGTTTCGGCGCTAATAGCCCAACATGCGATTGGCATTGCTACACATAATGTCGACATGAATCTGCCAAGAAAGGTTGCTGCTGATGCTTAGTCCAAGGTATTTGTACGATGAGACAACTGAGAGAGGGTTATTATTGATGGAATATGTATGCAGATTAGTAGTATTGGTACGCCGTGATACGCGCATGCATTTACATTTGCTTAAGTTAAACTTCATAGACCACTTGTTACACCATGACAAAACGTTAATAATATTGTCTTGAAGTTTACGAGAATATTGTCAATATTCTCACAGTCTGTAGTGTGTCAAGAAGAGGACGCTAATGGTGGCCCTGAAGATGACGAAGGAGAGATTAAGGTTTTCTCGCTGGTCTACGCTTGCTGGCTCCGCCATTAAAAACCATCTGCGAATAGCCGTACGCTTCTTCATTCCCGTAACATCATTGGTGTAGGTGCGGGGTAGTCACTTGTGCAAGACGAAGCTCCACAGCGGTCGTAACCTGGCCGCCACGTCATCCAAAGGTGAGTCCTCAACAACAGCCCCGTCGTCCCCAACGATGGTCATCCTGCCCCATCCTCGCGACCCTGGCAGGTTTTCCGGGATTGACGACGTTGACGTTGAGGAGTGGTTGCAAAATTACGAACGAGTCAGCGCACACAACAGGTGGGATAACACGCTTATTCTGGCTTACAAAATATTCTACCTAAAGAAAACAGCACGGGTTCGGTTCGAGACACACGAAGAGATTACAAGTTGGGACCAGTGCAAACAGAAGCTTAGAGATTTGTTCGGCAAGCTCGTCGGCCGCCAGCGTGCTGCTAAGAAGCATCCTGTGACCCGTGCACATACGTCCACGCTCTTTGCCGCAAGGTGGATAACAATATGGCAGTGGCAGACAAGCTCGGCCACATTTTACAAGGCTTTGCGGATGACGCGTTTAACCCGCTTGTTTGCTAGAACATAACAACGGTCAATGAGATCATTAACGAGTGTCGCTGCTTTGAAGACACGAGGAGCCGCCGCATAGTGCAGCAGTTTACGCGTCTACCCAGTACCGCAGCTTCATCGACGTGTGGGCATACAGATTACACCTGTAAAGCAAGTCTTACATATTATATCGCCTGTTTTAGCATACATTTACAACCTCTGTCTGACATCTGGGGTATTTCCTCACAAAATGTAGACAGCTAAAGTACTTGCACTGTTTAAAAAAGGCAATAAAACTGTCATATCTAATTACTGACCCATTTCTATACTTCCAGTATTTTCAAAGGGACTTGAAAAAATATTATTTCGACGTATTTCAGATTTGCTTGAAAAACATAACCTGTTCACTGACTGTCAATATGGTTTCCAAAAGAGACGGACAGACCAGATCGCGTTACAAGCACAACAGGAACTACTATTGCGAAATTTTGAAACCAGCTGCTCATGCTCGGGGTTCTTATCGACTTCAGTCAGGCATTTGACTCTATTAACCACGAACTTTTGTTGAAGAAGCTACAGTACTACGGTATTCGTGGTATTGCTTTGGATATAGTGAAATCTTTTTAAATCAGCGGAATCAACTCATTTAAGGTAATGGCATCTGCTCCCAATTCAAGCAAGTAACAGTTCGTGTTCTCCAAGGGAGCATATTGGACCCCCTTCTTTTCAATATATACGTAAATGACCTTGTTCTCGTCGATAGTGAACCTAAATACACAATCTATGCAGATGATACTACGGTCCTTTTCTTCATCGAACCACATTGTAAGCCTGGTTTCAACCGGAAACACTGTTCTTGCAAAAATACAGAAGTGGTCACAGGATAATGGCTTAAAAACTAACACTGACAAAACAAAAGCTATTTTATTTCAAACAAAAAATAAAGGTGTGCACATAGAAACCGACATTATGATAGATTCTTCAAGAATTGAGCTTGGTCGGTCAGCGAAGACGCTAGATGTGTTCTTTGACAGCCATATGTTATGGACAGATCACATCGACTTCCTTGGAGGAAAACTTTCGCAAGTCGCTCGGGCGCTCTACAGTTTAAAACCACTGCCACGTAATCAAACATAGTTTGTACAACGCTCTCTTCCTGAGTCGTGTACACTACGGCTGTCTCGTGTGGAGTACGACATCTGCTACAAACTTAAGCCGGTCATTCTTGCTTCGAAAGAAGGCAATACGTAGCATCTGTAATGCTCCAGTAGGCGCTCACACTGCACCTCTATTCAAAGAGTTGAAATTACTCACACTGCATTCTCTGTTATAGTTCAGACTGTTACTAGCCTATCTTAAAAAGTAAAACAAAGCCAGTCATACATCATGTCGTTAGTGCAATCAATTAGAAATAGAACAGAATACAGCACACGGTCACCTAAGCATTGGTATGTGCCGCATCTTCACACTAAGTATGCTCTTCAAATGTTACACCATCGCTTACCACGCCTGTTAAACATGCTTAAACGTAGTAACATAGATGTCATTTCTGGTCCTATATCGCGTCTGTATGAGTATTTCAGTGATTTTTTAACACGACTTAATTTGTTGTTTGTGACTGTTCCTGAGGTAGACTGTCGCTGCACCACTGCGTTTGATATTAGCCTTTGTCAACGGCGGAATCATGTATTATTATTTCCTTACAATGTTTATCTGGTTAGTAGTTCTATCACTGCTTTTGTTACTGTAGTGTACACTGCGGATTGCGTAGCTTTTTCTAATGGTTTGTGATGTTTTTTTTACATTGCATTTCTGTTTGCTGGCATAACGTATAAGCCAAGTTCTCATATTTTTGCTTATGTATTCTTTTGTCGGTCCTGAATCAGTGCCTGTGTGCCTGCTGCTGCTGCCGCCCTCAGATCGAATTTAAGGCCCTTCAAGTTTCTCCGAGTAACTTTTTCATTAAATCCCCCATAAATTTTATGTTTATGGAAATAAAGGCAAATGAAAAAGACAGTTGTCTACCGCGTGAGCCCACCTGCTCCGAGAACGTCGTACGTGTCGTCCGGCGAGAAATCGAAGCAGCGTCTCTTGCCACGCCACTGACGCAGTGGTTTAAAGATTCGCGGCCGTTCGTGTCTCTCATTCAGTCGGCCATTCGCCAAGAACTTGCCAATGTGGGTCTTCCCTCCATCTGCTCCGGCAACCATGCTCACTTCGCTTCACCTGCTGCCTTTGCCCCTGCTCACCGGAGCAAATATGTCCCATATCCGAACTATCTCAACCTACTGAATGGCACGCACATGATGATAGACCCATCTGCTTTTATTGTTGACGTGTGGGCCACATTTCTCGCAACTGGCGAAGTTCCTGGCCAGCCCACTCTTGACCAAGCTTTCCCGCCCACCGTCGCTCCCCAGTGAATCCTCGCCTACCTGCACTTTCCACCGCCGTTAAAGACACACCTGAGCCACTCAGGCTCGAGCTACTGCGTCTAGCCGCTCATCATCACCACACAGTCGCGGCTCCCGTTCGACCCATCTGCGTCGATTCCCGTCACCAGCTTAACGTCGGTGTTTTCCGACGGGAAACTAACTGGGCCAGCTCCTGGATGTGACGCTGGTCTAGCACCCCAGCCTGAAATTCCTCTGCTGACCCTGCCTCCTGATCGGAACCTTGTGGACGTGGACGTGGATTGTTTGCCCGTTACAGCACCCATCGACACTGGAGCGCAAATTTTGATCATGAGTGCGGAGCTTCGAACGCGCTTGAAGAAAGTACTCACATCTGCTCCGACTTGACCGCTCCGACTCGGCTGCTCCACGTCGTCGACGGTGGAACTGCGGCTGTGCTTGGAATCTGTACTGCACATGTGAGTGTCGCCGGCCACCACATGTCCGATTTGTTTAGTGTGTCACAACGTTGCCCTCATGATGTGGTCCTCGGACTAGACTTTTTCACCGTCCATTCTGCTCTTATTGACCGTTCAGCCGGTGTTGTGCAACTTGACCTACCCCTTCCCGTTGACCCTCCTGCCCAAGCTCCACTTCAGATAAAAAATGACGTACAGCCCAAAGGACAAGGACTGCGAGAGACGGCATACACAGCGCTGACTTCCAAAAAATTTTACTGCGTTGCCATATCGTGTGTATATATACAAGAGGGGGCATGCGCAGAAAATGAAAGGCAGTCACAAGGGGTGCTCTAACAGCAAGTCCCTGTGCTAAGAACATGATCACTTGAAAAAAACGAACATTCCGATTTCTATCTGTTGAGATACGTGACTTCACTAGGGGTCAGCGCGATAGAGGGGGCGCGAATGCACACACTACCAAGTTTTCTGATGAAATCAGGGGTGCTATGCAGGATGCGTCGAGTTTGGCGAAACTCGGGATCTTCACGAGCTCTGGCGACACCCCAAGATGAAAGCACGAATGGTACCGAGACACAGTTTATCTTTCGACAAGCCTCCAGTTTCATTGGTTTATCTAGATTCACTCTGGCTGGCTATCATTCCTTGGGCGTTGCCTTCTGGGCGGTCGACAAACTGGGGCTCACGTGATCATACCGTCGGTGCATGGTCATGCCTTCTTTCACTTGTTTGTCGTTCCACCGAGTGCATTACATGCAGAAGCAAGTTGTAAAACAAATGCATTTAGTACAATATTATTAGTTACTTTAACGTGGTTTAGAAGCATTTTGAAGCTTACGAGATGTGCACTGAATGCGTCTTAGACTAATTTGTAATTTAGTACGCTTCGCATTATACCACGAGGGAGCGCTGTAGTGGCGTCATCACATCCATTCACCGGGCAAGCATGGCGGCTAAGCATCAGAGAGGCTCAGTGTAAACAAACCCGTACAACGAGCTTGCAGTGCGCGACGTAGTGATCAGGCTCGACGAAGGCCACTATTTCTTGGATAGTTCTGTTCCTCCGTGGGCAATCTTCCCGTGCACCCGGTAAGACTGCCAATAGCTTCGGCGATTTTACAGATCGCAACGCGCACCTACTGTTCACGGCGAAGTGCTGAAGAAACAACTTGTCCGGTGCTGCTTCTGCGAGTGCGCTGAGTTCCTCCACTCTGCGTGACTGCGAGCGTCACGAACATTACATAGTGTGGGCATAAGGTAGACATCCTATATAGTAGCTACGATGCGACGAGGTGGTACCGACGATGGATCTCGCTACCAACACAGTGAAGGAGACTTCGACAAACTGCAGATAAGTATATTTCTACTGTTTCATATTTAGCATAATAAGAGTGCACGGATTAAGTCACTTTCGTAGTAACGAACTGAATGTCCAGCAGTTTAAAGAAGGCAGTGAGAACCAATGAGTGTTCGTGCTTTTACGTGCAAGTGGGCCCGCGAAAATATGGAATAGATGAAGGTAACCTTCACTAACTTGGTGAGGCAACAGAAATTCATGAGTGACATTAGGCTAGAAAATTTATGGAAGAGTATCTTTATCCAAGTGAAATATCAATAGCAAGTACTGATATAAAGCAGGAAACTTATACAAAAATTTCATGGGTTGAACAGCACATGGAAGGCATTACCGAATCGTGATCGCCACGTTACCGATATCCTTGAAAAAAGTCTAGAATCATTGCATTCCACCGGTTATGCAATATGGGACATAAACCTGGAGGTTAACAAAGAAACTTGAGATGTCAAGGACTGTGTAGAAAGCGAAGTAACAAAAATTGTTGCAGATAGCATTAAGGCAGGAAGACAGTGGCATAGTAAACCGTGGCAACTGATATGCTAGTTGAGATTAAAAAAGAAAGGAATCGGCAGGCAGGCCATGCACGTATTCGATCACTTGTTGCCAATTCATATCAGGTGATTACATAAGCATTACAGAATGAATGTCAAGGAGAGAGAACTACAGCCAACGATGGTAGAAAATTGCGTAATGGGACAAGAATATGATGTTTGTAGGCATAGGATGCAATCAGCTCGTATAAGACGGGATTGTAGAGTGAGGCATTTGTTTTGCAGCGAACAAAAATAGGTTTGTGGTGCTGACAGTAGAGACTCGTGAAGGTGCAGGGCCACCTCAGCTGCTGGCACACTAATCAACATGACAATTGGCTGTGAAAAAGAAAACCCCAGTTTTGAAAAATAAAGCAATGTTGTCCCAACGCATTGTTTTACTAAGCATACTACACTAGAGGCTTCCACATTTAAGGGCACTTAGTACTAATAGTGCAACGAGCATTTTTCTTTGTAAATAATGGTTTGTATGTGGCTGATTCATTCCAATACACTTTTTTGCAGCAAAACATTCTGCTGCTGGAGCCACTCAACCGCCTGGTGGCAGTAGGCGAGCGCCAGGCACGTGCTCTTGAGAGTGTGGCAAAGGTCCAGAGGGCTGCTCCGCAACAGTAGTATCGGTGCCCTCACTGCTGTCCTGTCGAGCCCACAGAAGGCACCTTATAAAGGAGCTTTCAGTTTAATATTTTGTTTATTATTCAACAACATGAATAAAATTATTGCAGTAAACATTGTGCTGTGCATATTAGGAGACTTATAACATGCACTTTGTGTCCCTTCAAAATAGGCAAAAACGTAAGACAACCTGTGCCACTCTTGGACCATGTAAATAAAAAATACACTAATGCAGCATACACGTCATCATGCTGTTTGTTCTTTCTATGTGCAAGAATACAGTGCGTGTTCATTAGCCACAAGATGAACGGTGTGTGTAATTCACAATGAAGAAAGGAAACAGCAGGAGCTTAATAATGCTATCACCTATAGACTGTGCATATGACTCCAACACTCCCCGATTCAAATGTGCCATTACATGCATGTTCGATACCACATATTCTTTAACATTGTCTTATAATTGCATGTACCATATTTCACACATCTTAAGCCCTTGCATAGCACACTTCTGATGTGTCCATTTCATAGGCCAAATAATTGTACACTTTGTCCTTTTGTGTTGTATGAAAAGCAGCATCCTTTACAGTAGGATAAAACTTCAGAAGACAGGAGAGGCCCCACCCAGATGACCAAAGCGCAGCAGCCGATTGCCTACACGTCTAAAGGAATAGTCCCTCTCCAATGAGCCATATTAGTCTGTCTGGCGGCACAATATCAGTCTCGAGCGCGTGCCCATTGGTGCAGGCTTGTATTCACCTGCCTTAAAGTGCAGATTCCGCAGCCTCCTAAAGTTGTATCCGACTATAGAAACACGTAATGCCTTGCACCAGTTGCATAGACTTCTGCAATTTGATAGCACACAATGATCAGGAGCAGAAATCTATAAAGGCATCCAAGCAAAGCTGGCTGACCACACTTCCATTATGAGGGGCTGAAAAAGGTCTCGCCAAATATTCCCATGACGTCCTTGAAAAAGAGGTGGTGTTTGGCACTTCTTTAGAATCAAAAACAGATTACACTGAATGTTGTGTAGCACGTCAAAACAAACTGAGCTTGGTTATTTGCACAGCATGTAATGGGAGGTCGAGCTTCACATAGGAAACAAACTGCTCTGTCCAGTACAATTTTGAGCCCGGTATGGCGCCTATTATGGCACCGGTATGGCACCTATTATGTCAACAGTGTCTATATACAAATTACACTTTTCACAGGCCATTGATTTCACCATTATTTTTGTGTGATGGTTCTTTCAATCAGCGCTTGTATAACATGAGCAGTTGGATTTGAAAGCAAAGCTTTGTTTGCAAACCTTCCGACTTCCATAAGTGTGTGGCAAGGCACTGGCATGTTGTCGAATAGCTCACACTTCCTCGGTCCTGCACCAAAGAAGCCCAATGCTCTATTTTAAGTTGGATCGCACAACAATTCAACGGCACACAAAGAAGTGTAACACACACAGCAAAGCATTCTGCTGTGTGTATTTCTCTTTGTGTCCCGTCGAATTGTTGTGCAATTAAACTTCAAGCTTCTATACCAATACACCGTCTTCAACCTCACCAATGCTCTAGTTATTAGGCCACAATGGTGCACATCTTTGAAATTTCCCAACACAAATTAGTTCTGCGAAAAATCACAAATGTTAAATTTTGCAGCACAGCTGTATGTATGAACGTGCCATATTCTTTACCACTAAACTCACAGGAATCAAAGAGGCAAGCATTAACCAGCCTTGCTGCTGCCGTTACCATTATCATCATGACACCAATGGAAAGACAGTGCCACGTTTCAGTAAAGGGAGTGCTGGAGGGAAAGGTGTGACAGCGAGGGCTTACAATAAAAATAACAGTTACGAGACATGTTCAATGCCAATATATGCTGCATGTCGCTCAGTCTACTTTGGCAATGCGGCAAGTGTTTACTCGTTTGGGCATATCACGTTTTGTGTAATCGTTGCTCTAAACCTGTACAAATGGTCTATTTGCTCTGCAAGTTTTATTTTTATCATGGTAGGTTAAAGACCCACTTTTCATTGGCATCTGCACCACATTTCTCCCGATATGTAATAATGCCTTGGTGGTTCATGACATCTTCACGTACAGAGAGTTCTGCAGAGTATCGGATGTGCATTGTTCTAATGCTAAAGAATTAGAGCCCCATTATGAGACGAAAATATACAATTTATCCATCCAGAGTAACGCCGCCCCCCCCCCAAAAAAAAGATGCACTGAACCTCTGGCACATGCATCGACAGCGAACAGAGCAAACAATCTGAAGTATTTTCTTCATGCAAGCCAACACACTAAGATTCTCAATGCATTTTCATTTCGCCACAAATGCATAGGCACAACCGGCTTGGCGCAACATCCACATCTCGCGCTGCAACAAATTGTGCAATGCCTCGCTGTTTCATAGTGCGGCCGATAGATTACGCATGACCAAAATTCAGTATTGTGCATACTTAGTAACTTCACCAATGAAGAACCCCAAGTTGTTTATGAGATTAGGATTCATAGGTTACTTCGCACAATTAGTGATATCCATTTATCTATTTATACTTAACCCCTTTCCCAAGAAAGTGAGCCATTTGGAAGGCACCCTGACAGATAAGTAGAACAATCGACAAAAAGTGATCAACCAGCGAAAAAGTCTGTTAATCACAGTAACGCTGACATTGAAGGCGCCTTAATTCCTACGTACGTTCCGTCGACACACCCGACTACGTTCGTAATGTTCCCACGAAGTGGGAAGCATTCTTTTATATATGCCCGCTCCGCCGCAGTATTCTGGAAAGCTAGCCACCGCTTACGCACTGCCGCATCGATAAGCGCGTCATACACATCTCTGACACAGTGGCTAACAGTAGTTTGATGGCGTCCGATGTAACGCTCGGCGCCGACGCTTCCCTGAAAACTCCCAGTCCCGTAGAAACGGAGGGCACAGATGACTTTCTCTACGACGGTGAGCGAATGAAGCCCGCCACGCTGTCTCCGCAGACGAGAGTCTTCGCCTAGCTCGTCACACAGCCAGCACACTGATGTCTTCGACAGGCGAAAATGACGCTGAAACTCCCCGTCGGTCATGCAGGTGAACGGGTCCGGACGGTCATACTGACGCTTGCTACCGCTGGATGCAATGAAACAGGCTGCTGCTGCCGCCGCCATGTTCCCGAGTTGAACTCGGAGGGGGTTTCGCGATGTACGAGTTTAGCACGAGTTCGCCTGTCAATCAAAACCAGAGGTCACGCCCCGCGCGAGGCATGTAACTATTGCGCGCGCACCCACTACAGTTGGGCCACGCCCAACTTATCTTCCGGCAACAGCGACGCGGTGTCGAGCTGAGAGGCATCAACAATCTTGACCGCCGACATAAAACACGCACAACGCACTGTCATCGGTGATGTACTGAGCACCACTATCGAAAACAAAGCGTTGACTGTCGCTGGCATACATCCTCTCGGGCTGAGATGGCCGCACAACACGGTTTCACTGCCTGCATTGCGGCGCGTAGCGCACAGTAAATAATTATCGGCACGTCACTGTAGGTGCTTGCAAGGCGTCGAGGCGTCGAGGGGGACGACGATGCTGAGGAGTGCTTATTGCGGCATTCGTTTCAGATGGCTGCTCTGTCATCGGTGATGAAACGGAGCCACAACGTCGTGAACACGATCAGCGTCCGAGAATCGCTCGCTCTTCTAGGCCCAGTGCAATGGCATTTCTTCATCACAGGCACTGCGCACTCAACAGTTCCAACACCTCTCTCCGTTCGAAATCTGATTTCATAAATGCACACAAGAGCCCTCACCTGCCAAAATGCGAGTGCTGCGGTGTCGTTACGATATCCATCTACGATCGCTGCTGGCTCCAGCAGAGGTAATCCGCAAGCACCTTCGACTGCACAACACACTCATATACTGCGTACATGCGCTCAGAGGCGCCTTCACTGGGCAAGCGATGACAAGCGATGAATTCTGTCGCTGGGGAAGCACGCACGTTTCGCAATGTATCGCAGAGGCTTCGCGCACAAAGATAAACTGGTACATTTTCACTGAACTGCGTCACTACGCACTCTAAAATAACATACCGCCATTTTACAGCGACAGCGGTTGTGTCGTTTTTAGTCGGTAAAGCGGGGGCCTTAAAGCCTAGTGAAGCGCCTGCGATGAACAGCCGTACCGCGGCGCTGCGTTTCTATTCTCCTAATAGAGAAAGAGTGGCCATGACCCTCCATGGATCATGACCGACTTTATTGAGAATAGCACTGCAGCGCCCCTAGGCGACTTATCACCGTATGAACGCCCTCGTGCGTGCGACCCGCTTCAATGTACCGCTTCTAAGCTTTCGCCTCCCTGTCGCCACTCACGGCAAGAAGTGCAAAATTTAATAATTTGCTCGATCTCCGTTTGTCATCACAAATTTCTAGCATTGAAAACGAAAAACAGATACCTAAAGAAATAAAAATGTGCGTTATTTTATTTGTCGTATTTTAACGTATTCGTTTGAGTGAAAGTGTAGGTGCAAGAATGCGCCGCATGTACCCCAATCGCATTCGATGGAGGATAGATAGATAGCGCCCGAAAGATGAGGCACGCCCTTGACGCGCCCGGGAAAGGCGTGGCAAACGGCTCACGGCAAGTGTGCTGACAGACAGCGGGGCAGTCACGGTATCGCTAAGTTGCGATAATCCGTTGATAACAATACGCGGCGCTGGCGCGTTTCGTTGTGCAGCCTTCTGCGCTTGAAACGTGGAAGCAGCGTGCCGCGCAGGGTGCGCTCATGTTGTCATACGCGACTTCTTGTCTACATAGTTTTTTGCCTGCACCTTCGGCCCGTTCCGCGCTATCTCCGTTCACTGACTGCCGTCGAGCAAACTCGGGCAAAACTCGGGTGAACGAGAAACTCGACGCATCCTGCATAGCACCCCAGCTTCCATGATTTCCCGGGTGAGCTGGGAGCTGAGTCTCGCAACAACTTCCGTAGCTTCAAAGGGCACGCAGCCGCAGTCCCGGCAATGGAAACTCAAGTGGCCTTGAACAGTGTTATGGACGCTTTTTTGTTACTCGTACTGTTGGCCTGCCGGCTGCTACAGGGTGGTTCAAAGCAGAACTTCAACAATTAGTACAATACATGGTAATACAATAATACATATAGCACAAAAATAAAACAAGTCAATAGCAGTATTTCGGCAATTAGCACAGTACATGAAGGCAGTACATGAACAGTGTTTTAATAGGTCAACATAAGGGAACAAGGAAGATACATAAGTGAAATATTCTACAGATACTCCGATCAATATGACTATAAATGCAGTGTTAGTAAACGAAGTCATCCCCCCCCCTAAAAAAGCACGTATACGTGCGTGCATCTTTCAATATTGCTTTAAGTTTTTCTCAAATTCTTCCGCACTGATGCTTTCTCGTGTTAACACCGGTAATTCATTCTATTCTTTAATGGTTCTTGGGAAGAAAGAAAATGCGTAAGCGTTAATGTGCATCTGAGGTACTTGAAAAGTATTATATTTCCTTTTCCGTAGTGTTCTACCTTGTGCTTTCAAATACTACTTGCTATTGATGTTGAATTTGTTTTAGTGAGAAGAAAAAAGAACTTTAACCTAGCTATGCGCCTGCGTTCAGCGAGCGTAGGCAAGTTCAGCAAACCGAGCATTTCGGCGACTGAATCTGTGCGAGAATAACGCGATAGAATAAACCTTGCTGCTCGACGTTGAACTGTTTCGAGTCTCTCAATTAACCCTGACTGATAAGAGTTCCAGATTATGCTGGCATATTTTAACATCGGTCGAACGTACGTTAAATAAGCTGTTAGTTTTACTGACTGTGAGGCTAACTGCAATTTCCGTTGAAAGAATCAAAGCTTCTTTTCCGCAGTTTGGCATACTTTTGTAACATGGTTCGACCAGCTTAAATTCGCAGATATATGTATGCCTAAGTATTTCAGCACATCAGCCGTGGAAAGCACAGGAAAATTCACTGTGTAATTAAAATCAAAAATATCATTTATCTTATTCGTTATGCGCAATACCACAGTATTATTCTCATTTATTTTCATTTTCCATCTGTCGCACCATTTTTCTATAGCCCTAAGAGCGTCACTAAGTAATTTCTGATCTTCTGTGCTATTAATTTCTTCGTATAGCAAGCAATCATTGGCTAAAGTCGCACCATGATACCTTCGTCAATTGCAGAGGAAATGTCGTTAATATATACTAAAAATAGTATAGGACCGAACACAGACCCCTATGGGACACCAGACGTTACGTTCAACGGTTTTTACTTGTAGTGTTCCACTTCTACGTATTGGGTTCTGCCCCGGAGGTACGCGGTTATCCATTTTACTATTTTCGCGTTTATTACCATATTAGTCATTTTCACCATCAATTCTGCATGTACCACTCTGTCGAATGCTTTCGACAGATCCAGACAGATGGCATCTATCTGTTTCTTATTGTTTAATGCGCTGGCAAACTCATAGATTGTTCCAAGAAGCTGTGTTGTTGTGGAAAGGCCCTGTCGGAATCCGTGTTGGTTGGGAAATAATGAGTTCGCATTTTCGATGTACGTGTAAATTGACTTGGCTACAAATTTTCTAGGAGCTTGCAGCAAACGCAGGTCAGCGATATTGGACGATAATTTTCAATTACCTTTCTATCTCCAGATTTGTGCACAGGTATAACCTTTGCCGTAAGCCAGTCATCAGGGACTCCGCCTTCCGCAAGTGACGCGTCAAACATAATTTTTAAATAATGCGCAACCCATTCCGCATACCTGCGCAGACATGCGTTCTGTATGTCATCGGGGCCTACCGATTTTTTGACGTCAATGTTTAGTAGAAGAACTACAGTTCCCTCATACGAGACTTCAATGTCTGGCATCTCTTCCGAGCGAAGCGATGAGGCGAGTATGGATTCAGTACTGGATTGGGATGGAGCACAAAACACAGACTCGAAGAACTCGTAAGAAGAAGCAATCACTGCAGGATCAGTAACTACAGTGTTATCAACTACAATGCTATGCGACTCGTTGTCATTTTTCGAAATATGACGCCAAAATTTATCGGGAGACGACCTCTAGAAATCTGTCAATGTTTCTTTGCAATATTTACTTTTGGCTTCAGTGATCATGGAATGCAGTTGTGCAGACAACTCAAGTTATTTTTGCGGGGTCTTTTGTTACTTTCCGTCTCTGGCGGCTTATTCGACGTTTTAGTTGGATGATTTCTCTGTTGATCAGAGGGTTCCGTTTAGTTTTCTTTCTTTTACGAGCCGCAGAAATTTGCTAATACAATGGAAAATAATATGCTTGAATGATCGCCACATACTATTGATATCACCTTGGGAATCAAAATTGTCCAGTGCAAATGACAAGTAGTCAATAATACTTGTGTCATCAGCTTCCAAAAAATTTGGACCATATTATTACAATATCATCGAGCGATGCTCAAGAGACGAGCCGCCGCGAGATTGACGAAGAAGTTGGTCGGTGCCCTTGGCACGAGCGAGTGTCAGCCTGGATGCCTGGCTCCAGTGTAAATAGCGTGTAAATAGCATCTTTTGTCTGTGTCTTTCAACACGTAACATTTCTGGTGGAGGTCAGCGATCCTCGTCCTCACCGCGGAACTCCGAAGTGGTCGGCACACCCAGCTTGTCACCATGCCTCCCGGTGACGAGTCCGCCTCTGCAACGGCTTCGGCTTGTGCGACTACTCCAATCGTCACGGTTGCCCAACACCGTGACCCAGGTGTGTTCTCTGGCCTGGAGGGACAGGATGTCGACGACTGGATCAAGCTGTATGAACACGCCTTTGCTAATAACAGGTGGGACCCTAACGATTATGCTCGCCAATGTCATCTTTTATCTCGGCGGCACCCCACGCGTGTGGCACCAAACGCATGATGACGAAATAACCAGTTGGCACAGTTTCAAAGAAAAGCTACGGGAACTGTTCGGCGACCCCATTGGGCGCAAGGCTGCCGCGAGAAAGGCTCTTGCGTCTCGTGTTCAGTCATCTACAGAGCCATACGTTTCCTACATCCTCGACGTCTTGTCTTTATGCCGTAAAGCTGACGATAATATGTCCGAAGCAGATAAAGTGGCACATGTGCTAAAAGGCATCGCCGACGACGCTTTCAATTTGCTTGTTTTCGGCAACGTCTCGACTACAGACTCCATTAAAAAAGAATGCCGTCGCCTTGAACAGGCTAAGAGCCACCGTATCTCACACCACATTGCGCGGCTACCCAACACGGCTGCTACGTCGACATGTGAAGGTCGACCGCGTCAGACCACCACCTGTGACGACGTCACCCGTATTGTTCGCCGCGAACTCTAGACCACCTGTTCGCCAGCCTTCTCTACGACGCCTTCCACCAACCATCGCGATGATTCAGGCTGTCGTCAGACAGGAATTTGCAAACACGGGTCTGAGCACCGCGTGTTCCACGTCTCGGCACAGCGTTCCTCAGTTATCTAGCGGCCCTCCTCGTCCCCGGCAGTCCTTTTCTGCCACATCTCGCCGCAACCCGTCCGAATGGCGTACCCCTGATGACAAGCCAATCTGCTTCCACTGCTGTCACATCGGCCACGTCGCCCGTCACTGCCGAAACCGATGGCCACCACCTCCTCGGACTTAAGCCGCCACTTATTCCCGCACCTTTGGACCTTCTGTACCCTATGCCACCCGCCATGAACCCACTATCGCTGATGCCTTTGCTCCGAACCTTCGTTACAGCCGCTCGCCCTCACCTCGACGCCAGCAGTCTCGTTCGCCGCGACCTCGCCGCTTCTCTTCGCCGCCTATCGCCTCCTGGATCCAGCCGGAAAACGAGGCACTGCAGCTTCTGGAGGTGAAGCTGCGTTGTCGATCCTGCCCTCAAATCCTCTGCTCACGTTACCTACTAACCGAAACCTTCTTGACGTTGACGTTGAGGGCTATCTTGTCACGGCACTCATCGATACAAGAGCACATCTTTCTATTATGAGTGCTGCCTTCCGATGACGACTGACCAAGCTCCTCATCCCAGCGTTGGCACGCGTCGTCCGCGTTGCGGATGGTGGCATTGTGCCTATCATTGACATGTGTACGGCACATGTCAGCATCGCCGGCCGCCACATTCCTGTCCTCTTCACCGTAACTGCTCAATGCCCCCACGACCTCATTCTCAGCCTCGATTTTCTTTACGGTGATTCTGCTCTTATTGAGTGCTCTTCCAGTACCCTTCGCCTTAAGTTGCCAATGCTCGCAGAACCTTCTGACGCACCACACTGCCGCCTACGATCCACCGGCTTTCTTCGTCTGCCGCCAAAGTCCATAGCCTACATTGAACTGTTGTCTTTTCCACCAGTTCCTGATGGCGAGTACATCCTCACTCCTCTGCCCGACATCCCAATACAATATGACGTCCCCGTGCGTCACAGTGTACTTACTATTACTGCGAACCACACTCGCGTGCCTGTCTGTAACTTTGGATTGGCAAAGCAAATTCTACCGCAAGTTATTTGCCTTGCCACCATTGATTGTCTCGGCGGCCAATACGTGGCAGCGTTATCGACCGATGGTTCTCGCGAGCTTAGCAAACCCCTCGCGCCAGACTCGGGCGTTGATACCAACATAAAGAAAATGGTTGCGACGGATCTGTCCTCTATGCAGGCTGAAGACCTTTGCGAAGTATTATCGTCCTACCGCGATATTTTCGACTTCAACGATTGCCCTTTAGACCAGACACTCGAGGTCAAGCATAAGATTCTTACTGGCGGTGCTGCGCCTATTCACCGACGACGGTATCGAGTTTCTGTGTCGGAATGCCGAGTAATTCAAGAAGAAGTGAACAAAATGCTCGTTAAAACATCATTGAGCCTTCATCGAGTCCCTGGGCGTCGCCTGTGGTGTTGGTTAAGAAGGACGGCACGTGGCGCTTCTGTGTTGACTACCGCCATTTGAACAACATTACTAAGAAGGACGTCTACCCGCTCCCACGTATAGACGACGCCCTTGAGCGCCTGCACGGTTCCAGATATTTCTCGTCTATTGATCTTCGTTCGGGATATTGGCAGATTGCTGTTGACGACAGAGAAAAAACCGCGTTCATCACACCTGATGGCCTATACCAATTTAAAGTAATGCCGTGTGGATTATGCAACGCCCCTTCCACTTTTGAGCGCATGATGGACTCCTTGCTCCGAGGTTTAAAATGGTCCACATGCCTCTGCTACCTCGACGACGTCGTCGTCTTCTCGCCAGCGGTCGACACTCACCTTGAGCGTCTCACAACTATACTTGATGTATTGCGAAAGGGGAAGCTGCAACTTAACTTGTCCAAATGTCGTTTTGGCCCCCCACAAATTACTCTTCTGGGCCATCTCGTTGACGCTTCCGAAGTACAGCCTGATCCCGACAAAACTCGCGCTGTCCGAGAGTTTCCGGTTCCGAAGACAGCCGCAGACGTTCGAAGTTTTGTAGGGCTGTGCTCGTACTTTCGTCGTTTTGTTCGAGATTTTCCCACAATTGCTAGGCCCCTAACTAATCTTTTCAAGCAAGGCGTACAATTCTCGTGGGGTACTACAGAAGCCGCCGCGTTCTCTCGTCTCGTCACTCTTCTAACCTCACCACCCATTCTCGCCCACTTCGACCCTGATGCCCCTACAGAATTACGTACAGATGTCAGCGGTCATGGCATAGGTGGCGTCTTAGCCCAGTGTCAGCGTGGCATAGATCGCACTATTGCTTATGCGAGCCGCCTCCTAGCACCATCGGAGCGACACTATTCCATTCCGGAACGCGAATGCCTTGCTGTTGTCTGGGCGGTTGCGAAGTTCCATCCTTACCTTTACGGTCGCCCTTTTTCCGTAGTCACTAACCATCATGCTTACTGCTGGCTCTCATCGCTAAAAGATCCCACAGGTCGGCTTGGTCGATGTGCTTTGATGCTACAGGAATTTTCATATTCCGTGGTGTGCAACTCTGGCCGCCTGAACCAAGACGCTGACAGTTTGTCGCGTTACCTGGTTGACGACTCTGACTCCTCCAATACCGCCAGTGCTTCTTGCGTATTCTCTGTATCCCAGCTGCTTCATTTCGCCGATAAGCAACGCCGTGACGCCTACATTACAACACTCATTGACTGTTTTGAACACTTTCCGACCGATACTGCTCTACGCCTCTTCGTCCTCCACGACGGCACTCTGTACCGTCGTAACCTTCATCCGGATGGCTCTGAGTTGCTACTTGTACTAGCTAAACACCTCCTTCCACCGTTCTAGAAGAGCTTCACGACGCACCAACGGCTGGACACCTCGGCGTATCTCGAACCTATGACCGTGTACGTCGCCGTTCTTTCTGGCCGGGCCTTGCCCGTTCCGTACGACATTACGTCACCGCTGGTGAACTTTGCCAACGACGCAAGAAGCCTTCCCAGCTCCCCCTGGTTACCTGCAGCCGCTCGGCATCCCTGCCGAGCCCTTCCATCGTGTCGGCTTGGAGCTTCTCGGCCCATTTCTGGAATCCACATCAGGAAACAAGTGGGTTACAGTCGCGGCGGACTACGCGACCCGCTACGCCGTAACCCGTGCTCTTCCGACCAGTTGTGCAACTGATGTTGCGGACTTCCTCCTACATGATATCATTTTGATGCATGGTGCTCTGCGTCAATTTCTTACAGACCGCGGCCGCACCTTTATGGCTAAAGTCAGTGACGACATCATGCGTGCCTGCTCAATACAGCATAAATTTACCACCTCCTACCACCCTCAAACGAACGGCCTCACTGAGCGTTTGAACCGCACCCTTACAGACATGCTATTCAAATACGTTTCAGACCACCACCGTGACTGGGACTTGGCTCTACCTTACATTACCTTTGCATACAACTCTTCCCGTCTCGAAACTGCTGGTTTTTCTCCACTTTACCTCTTGTATGGCCGCGAACCGACGCTACCACTGGACACTGTGCTTCCATCCACCACAGCTTCAACTTGGGATTATGCCCGTGATGCAATCGTCCATGCTGACCATGCTCGCCAACTTGCGCGTGCTCGTCTACAAGTGTCTCAAGACAAGCAGAAAGAACGCTACGACCCCCGTCACCATGATGTCCATTTTGCGCCCGGCGCCCTCGTGTGGCTTTGGTCACCATCGCGTAGTCGGCCTTTGTGAAAAACTGCTTTTCTGTTACACAGGCCCATATCGCGTGATACGCAAAGTGACCGATGTCACCTATGAAATCGTTCTAGCCACGCCCACTACGTCCTCCGCTGTGACAACCAGTGACATTGTCCACGTTGCCCGACTCAAGCCCTACAACTCTCCATGCACCTTGGATATTTAACAGCAGCGTGACGGTGCTTTTGCCGCCGGGGGTAATATTACAATATCATCGAGCGATGCTCAAGAGACGAGCCGCCGCAAGAACGACGAAGTTGGTCGGTGCCCTTGACACGAGCGAGTGTCAGCCTGGCTGCCAGGCTCCAGTGTAAATACCGTGTAAATAGCTTCTTTCGTCTGTGTCTTTCCACACGTAACAATATGTAACCGCCTTTTATATTTTGACTTTGTCTCGTTATGTGCTATCTGAACGAAGACAACTTCATAGTCTGAGATACCCTCCTCAACCGACACTTCAAACTGGTCAAAGCGCCCGTCAAGGAATACCAGATCCAGGATACATGGACTTTCCCCGGAATTTCACGTACTTTGACGAACAATTTGTGAAAGGTCATGAGTGAATGCAATGTCAAAGAGCAAATCGCAATGTGGCTGTTCCCGCCATTCTGTTGCGAATGTGTCCCAGTTAATTCCAGGTAAATTGAAGTCACCGCTGAGGAGTAGTCGACAGTGGCGCTTAAGGTTTGCTTCTAAGTAACTATGTATCGACTCTAAGTATGAAAGGGGGAAGTTTGGGGTCGGTAAATTGTACCGAGAAGGACTTATGACGTTCCAATAGTCACTCCACACCAAACACTGCCGTGTCCAGGGATACCGTTTAGTGTTTTGAATTCAATGTTTTCTTTCATTATTGCAACGCCGCCTCCTCGAGACTTATATACCGACGTACTATCTTGTATCCGGGAGGTATTATCTCATTATCTTGAATCTTTGAACGCAACCACGTCTCTGTGATCGTAACAACATCCGGCTCATAGTTCACTAAAATGTACTCTAAGCCTGCAGTCTTATCCACGATACTTCTAGCATTAAAGTTAACTAGACGAAATTCATGATTCCCTCTCTGTTTCGGTCAGTCCTCGCTTACAGATAATAGGGTACTCTTATTACGCCTAAGCTTGACTCGACGGTTGTTACAGTGCTCTCTTAAACGATAGTTCAAGCACCTGCCTCTCTGCCCAACACATTTACAGCCGCAAGAGGGGGGAATTCGGTAAACCATATTCATTGCGCATGTCACAAAACGTTTTCTGTCCCCAACATCGCCACACCTCTGACGTGATTTAGGCGCGTTTACACGCTTACAGAGCCTTGCCAGCTTTTGTGGGGTTGAGAAAACGACTGTCAGTCCTGCACGCTGCCCAATCTCCTTTAGCCTATGGCAGACATCATGCACATACGGTAGCTCTGCAAACCTGCGTCTTTCAACCGGCTGGTTCCTTGACTGAGTGGGCTCGTCACGTTTTCTGCGCCTCAGATGCTGTTCCGCTATGTCTGAAATTAAGGCCAAAAGGCAGCGAGCCAAAGAAAGGGGATCAACCTGTGCAGCAAGACTATGTTGCATCTTGTGTGAGCAAGATTTATTCAGGCTGTTAACGAGGCATGAATTTATAGTACCTCGTTTAACGAGCTTTGAGCTTGTGGAGCAAGAGTGGGTTCTTACTTCTCGGTTCGAAGTACCAGCACACATGTTTGATAGCAAGGCACAGCCTGAGATATAGAAAGCGGAAGGAATCATCAATGGGGACCTCATGCGTAAGTTCTAGAGGCTGCAGTTCTTTCCTAAATATCTCCAAAACTTCCGAAACAGCAGGCTCGAAAGCATGATGAGTGCAATCATTAATACCAGGTAGTCATCCACAAACCTGCACACTTTGACAACAGTAGACGCGTCTATGTGACCATGAATATTGTGTCAGCGATGAGCTAAATATCACTTATGCTATCTTCGGCTGGTCGCTTCCATCCCCCGAAGCAGAGTCGGGCAGATCCGGCGTTACCCGAGCTCAGAGGTAGAGGACGAGCGCGCAAGCCAAACGTGCGACTCGCTCTCGGAGGAGGCAATGGCAGATGCTAAACCACGTGACTACTACCAACGTCCGATGTTTCGTTTATCGAAAGCTCCCGGCGCTGCCGGTAAAACCGGCGGACGCGCCGGCGGGACGAGCGTTCGTCGCAGTGGCCTAGGTTGCCTAGGTTACGATGGGCCGTCGCCAACAGCAGCAACGCGGCTCTGCGATGACGTTTCAATTTCGGCGACTGCTCCGACAACAGGGCTCGGAGCGCCTCAGAGCGCTCGAAGGTGGAAGAGAGCAATCGAGAAGAACCAGCCGAACGCAGGGCGGGCACCCTCTTTCAACCAGCCGAAGACAACGCCGCTCGCGAGAGCGCTCCAGAGCGCTCGGAAACGACCAGTCGAAGATGGCATTAGTACCGGTGCCAGGCATGATCATATTGACACGTGTACTTATCTTTATCGGGCGACCACGTTTCGCAGCCTAACAAATGTAATCGCACAGCGCGGGACGCGCCTGCATATATCCGAAGTTTCTGGAAAGTTATCGATGCTTCTGCCCGGCTGTCTGTTGTCACCGAACCTTGTGCTATCAGATTTCATCGCGTGACGCGAATGGTGTAGAACATTGCGGAAGGCACGCGGGTCCCACCGATTAGTCTGGAACATTCGACGACTGTTGTATAAAAGCCGACGCGCTTGACCCGCTGATCAGATTTTCGACGATCGCTGACTGTGTTCGCCGCTTTCGTTGTGCTTTAAGTGCAGCCTGTTTTGTGGGCACAGGTTCGCCCAATAGAAGCTAGTTTTGTCTTTCACAGCACTGCTACTGTGTTCTTTAACCTCACTACCACGTGACAATATAAAACGCCACTCCTTTGTATGTAATTTCGTTCATTCCATGAGATGAAAGCTGATTTCAAATAGAAGGTCAGCAATTAAAAAAAGCAGCTCACAGAAACATCTGCAGCACTCTGAAAGCCAACTGATCCGAAGTCATCAATGCATTCATCAACAAACGGTAGCAACTAGTCATACGAAAGTGAATAGTACAGATCTTTAACGCCGATCGAGACCATCTTGAGTCCTTTATCATTCTCTCTTTAAAAACTAATAACTTCACCGGAATCTCTAACAAGGAAAGGATCGTCAATGATAAGAAGGTTTAGTTTATCTTGCGAAAACAAGCCAACAGCTGTCTGACAAGTCGCTGCTTCAGTTACGATAACCCGCAGAGGGCAGTCAATCTTATGCGTCTTAGCTGAATAGAAAATATCTAGGCTTAGTTTCTAGTTTCTTCTATCACTTTTTCTAGCTTGTCAAGGCTAAGGGATTTGCATAGTTCTTTTTTGCTTTCAATTTCGCGTTTGCAAGAGAAACACTGTCATCACGTTTAAAAACTGAATCGATGGCAAGGGTGGCCTTCGAATTGAAGTCACTCATGACAAGTTGCTACTGTTTTGGAAGAATGCATTGACGACTTTGGATCAGTTGGCTTTAAGAATGCTGCAGGTGTTTCTGTTAGCGGCTTTCTTGAATTGCTGACCTTCTATTGGAAATCAACTTTCACCTCATGGAATGACCGAAATTACATACAAAGGAATGGTGTTTTATAGTTTCATGCCTGGTGCTGGCACTAAGTGATATTTATCTAGCTCATCATGATCGCAATATTCATGGTCTCATAGACGCGTCCCCTGCTGTCAAAGTGTGCAGGTTTGTGGAAGACTACCTGGTATTTATTGATTGCACTGATCACACTTTCGAGCCTGCTCTTTCGGAAGTCTTGGCGATCTTTAAGAAAAAGCTGCAGCCTCTAGAACTTACGTATGAGGTCCCCAGTGATGATTCCTTGCGCTTTCTAGATATCAGGCTGTGCCGTGCAAACAAACATGTGTGCTGGTGCTTAGAACCGAGAAACTACTCCTGCCTTTTAACTCCGCGCACTCAAAGCTCGTTAAACGAGGTATTATAAAGTTATGCCTCGTTAACAGCCTGAATAAATTTTGTCACACGAGATTCAACATAGTCTTGCTGTACAAGTTGATCGCCTTTCTTGGACTGGCTACCCTTTGGCCTTAATTTCAGCCAGAGCGGAACAGCTTCTGAGGCGCACAAAACGTGATGAACCCTTTAAAACTGATGGTAGCGCTAAAAAGGACCAACACACGGTGAAAAGACGACACGCCGACGAGTTCGTCGTCGTGTCGTCTTTTCACCGTGTGTCCGTCCATTTTAGCGCTACCATCCGTTCTAAAGAATGCATCACCAGCAAGCCCAGCACCAAGTTTTATTGAAGTGATGAACCCGCTCAGTCAAGGAACCAGCCGGTTGAAAGACGCAGGTTTGCAGTGCTACCGTATGGAGCATGATGTCTCCCATAGGCTAAACAAGATTGGCCAGCGTGGAGGAATCACAGTCGTTTTCTCAGCCCCGGAAAAACTGGCAAGTTCTTGTGAGCGAGTAAACGCGCCTAAATCGCGTCAGAGTTGCTGCTCCATCGGGCACAGAAAACGGCATACGCAACAACTATGGTTTACTTAATTCTGTTGTCTTGCGGCAGTAAACATATTGGACAGACAGGCAGGGGCTTAAACGATCGTTTAAAAGAGCATTGTAACAACGTCCATAACACTGTTCAAGGCCACTTGGGCATCCATTGCCAGGTCTGCGGCTGCGTGCCCCTATTAGAATATACGGAAGCTTTAGCAAGCCACAGCTCACCCGGGAAATTATAGAAGCTGATTATCAAAAAAACTTAGTAGTGTGCGCGTTAGTGCCCCCTCTATCGCGCTGACCCCTAGCGAAGTCGCGTTTCTGAGCATATAGAAATCGGAATGTTCGTTTTTTTTTGTCATGTGACCATGTTCCTAGTACAGTGACTTGCTGTTAGAACACCCCTTGTGACTGCCTTTCATTTTCTGCGCACGCCCCTTCTTGTATATATACACAGGATGTGGCAACGCAATAAAATATTGTTGGAAGTCAGCGCTGTGTATGTGGTCTCTCGCAGTCCTTGTCCTTCGAGCTGTACGTCATTTTTTAATAGGGATTACCAACTAGCCGAAGCAAACACCCTACTGCCACTCAGCTTGGGTCTGCGGATTTTATTCGCCGCCCGTCTCTAGCAGCAACCTGAATCACTGTTTTAGCCTGCGCTACTGTACCTGACGGAGACTATGTCCTTACTCCCTCGACTTCAGTTCTGCTGTCTCACAATTTCTCCTTCCCACACACCATCGTTTCTGTAGCGGACAATCAGACATATCTTCCTATCCTTAAATTTGGACAGTTCCCACAAGTACTTCCTCGGGGCATGTCCCTTGCCACGTTGTCATCGCCGCACGAGTGCCACATTTCCGCTCTATCTGTTGTGCCATCATGGACCAGTGCTCTTTCTGCGCATTCCCCGCAGGGGCGTCTGCGCAAGCAGGCGTTTGGTGTGTTGCGCCACCACTTACCCGAGCACACGAGGGTTGGACCCTCCCGCGTGTTGCCGTGCGCGGCTTAGCCGTGTCCGGGGAAAAGGGGATCCTGGGGGTTGAGCCAATGCCGGGTGTTTGGACCTTTATGGCCCCTCGGCGGCGGCAACACACCCCTTTGGCCTCGGCTTCACGCAGACGGCACCCCCGGACTGACCCACCCGGGGGAAATCGGCAGTCGCCTTTTCCTGTCTCTCTCTTCCTACAACCTTCGTCTTTCCCTTACTTTCCACCTTTCCTGTCTCCTTCTCTCTTCTATTTACTTCCTTCTTCTTGGCGGCAAGGGTTAACCCTGTGTGGCTATCCAACCTTGGGTACACCATATTTGGTTATAGTGGCGGCGTACGACTGGCGTCGTGCAGACTTGCATGCAAGCTCTGCCGCGTCCCCTCGTTGGGCTCCGTGGTGGGCGGTCGGCGCTGTTGCCGAATTTTTATATCTTTTCATGGAAAATTCTTTCCGCAAACTTCCCGATCGCCTTCAGAAACGAGGGCGCACCGAAGATGTATTTCAGTTTTTCGGACACCAAATCAAGAATTTTCCCCGGTTCCATGTTATTCACTCCGAAAAGCCAAACAAAGCAGTGCGAAACATTTCACCATTCCTTGTGTCAAAGTCCTTGACTGATGTTTTTGGTCCAGGTTACAAGGTGTCCAGGATGGCAAGCGGTGACCTCCTCTTGGAGCTCCGCGATTTGAAACAATATCAAAAACTACCGAAACTAGTGTCATTTGGGGAGACCGACATAACAGTAACCCCGCACCGTACATTGAACACCACCCGCGGTGTTGTGTCGGATGACGATCTGGTAGAACTGACTGAAGCGGAACTCCTGGGGGGCTTCAGTGAGCAAAATGTTATCAATGTCAGAAGAATTAAGATAAGGCGAGATGGCAAAGAGATCCAGACCAAGCACCTAATAATCACATTTGGTTCAAGTGTCCTGCCCGAGTCAATCGAGGCTGGGTACATCAAGCTCCGTGTTAGGCCGTATGTGCCCAACCCACTCCGTTGTTTCAAATGCCAGCGCTTTGGCCACAGCTCGCAGAGCTGCCGAGGCCGCCAACCTTCTGCCAAATGTAGTAATCAAGAACACACCTCTGAAGCTTGTGAGAACGCTCTCCACTGTGTAAATTGTGACGGGGATCACGCCGCGTACTCGCGGTCGTGCCCCTCTTGGAAAAAAGAAAAGGAAATTGTAACAGTTAAAGTTAAGGAAAATATAACGTTCAAACAGGCACGCAGGCGGGTAGCATACCTGCCAAAGAAAAGCTTTGCCGAAGTGGCGCGTCAGGGGGCAGCGTCACAACGGCCTCCGGCGACTGTCCGACCCACACGCAGTGAGTCGGCAGTTACGCCATCTGCCCCCACGGTGGTTGCAGCTAGCGCTGCTCCGCCAACCGAGGAAAAGGGGCCATCGACCCCGAAGGTGGGCGCAGCCGAAGCTGCCTCAACCTCCCAGGTCCCTTCCAGTGCTGGCAATGGCCGGCGCAGCCAAATCCCCCAGGGAACCCCATCGACCTCCGGGCTGGTGGGCGCAGGGGTCTTGCCCTCCAAGGCGGGACCTTCCCTGGTAACTTCTCGCTCACAAGAGCACGTGTCCGGCGCCTCACAAGAGGCAATGGACACCACTCCTATCCCCAAGGCGCCCCAGGCGCCTAAGGAGCGGCGAGGTTCCCTCGAACGTTTCAAAAAGAGCAAAACCCCGGTTACAGGGCCTCGAAAGGGCTCTGTAATCTAAGACATCCCTTCCGTTTCCGTAAACACAGCACCAATTAAATTTAAAATATGGATACACAAATCATTCAATGGAATGTCAGAGGTCTACTTAGGAATCTTGATGATGTTCAAGAACTTATCCATAAACACAATCCAAAAGTGCTGTGTTTACAGGAAACACACTTAAAATCCAAACACACAAACTTTCTCCGTACGTATGTTACGTTTCGCAAAGATCGCGATGATGCCGTCGCATCATCGGGTGGTGTGGCGATTCTCACTCATAAAAGTATAGCATGTCAATCTTTATAGCTACTTACCCCCCTTGAGGCAGTGGCGGTGCGAGCTGTTCTGCTAAACAAACTCATCACTATTTGGTCGCTTTATATACCCCCACACTACAAATTAACTAAACATGAATTTCAGTCCTTTATAGATGAATTGCCAGAACCTTATCTGGTTCATGGCGACTTCAATGCACACAACTACCTGTGGGGCGACCCTCGTATAGATGCGCGAGGACGTCTTGTTGAACAGTTCCTTTTCTCTTCTGGTGCTTGTCTACTGAATAAGAAGGAAGCGACATACTATTCTCTTGCAAACAGAACATTTTCTTCAATAGATCTTAGCCTAGTCTCAACGTCACTACTGTCTGAACTCCAATGGCAAGTTAGCAACAATCCTTACGGAAGCGACCACTTCGCAATACTGCTTAGAACACCCGAAGAAAAGGAATATCCACCACAGGCTCCTAGGTGGAAAATTGACACTGCCGACTGGGAAAAATTTCGAACTCTATCTTGTATTTCGTGGGATGAGATGTCCTCGCTAGAAATTGACGCTGCTGTCGAATATTTTACAGCCTTCATAATAGATGCCGCATCTAAATGTATATCACAAGTAAATGGTCTGGCCTGCAAACGGCGTGTCCCGTGGTGGAACGACGATTGTAGGATCGCACGTAAAAATCAGAACAAAGCGTGGTGGTTGCTACGCGCCTCCCCCACTGCGCAGAATCTTATTAACTTTAAAAAAGTAAAATCACAAGGCAGGCGAACCCGCCGGCAGGCCAGAAGAGAAAGCTGGCAAAAGTTTTTATTGGGCATCAACTCTTATAGAGAGGAATCGAAAGTCTGGAACAGGGTTAACAGGATAAGAGGACGACAAACTTATTCACTCCGCCTGGTAAACCCACAAGGCGATACCCTGCTTGAACAAGCAGACTCACTTGGGGAGCACTTTGAGAGTGTATCAAGCTCCAACCATTATTCGCAATCATTCCTGAAATATAAAGAAATAGAAGAATGCAAGCCACTCATCAATAAATGCCGACAGAATGAACCCTATAATTGCCCATTTAGTGCTGCCGAGTTGAAAGCGCCCTTGAGCGCATGCAAGAGTTCCGCACCAGGATCTGATAGAATCTTATATGAAATGCTCAAAAACTTACACAATGACACGCAACTTACACTACTTACACTTTTCAACACCATCTGGGATGCTGGGTACCTCCCAACCACGTGGAAGGAAGCCATTGTAGTCCCTGTTTTGAAACAAGGCAAAGACCCTTCCTCGGTGGCAATTTACCGCCCGATAGCCCTCACAAGCTGCATTTGTAAGGTGTTCGAAAAAATGATAAATCGGCAACTCATTCCTTTCCTTGAAGAGAGCAAAATGCTTGATCCTTATCAGTGCGGCTTCCGAGAAGGGCGCTCCACAACCGATCACCTCGTGCGTGTTGAAGGGAATATCCGGGACGCATTTATACATAAAGAGTTCTTCCTATCGATATTTCTCGATATGGAAAAGGCGTAAGACACAACGTGGCGTTACGGAATCTTAAGAGACCTGTCAGAAATGGGCATCCACGGTAATATGTTTAATATAATAAAAAGCTATCTGTCAAATCGTACCTTCCGGGTAAAAGTCGGCAATGCACTCTCACGTCCTTTTACGCAAGAAACGGGTGTACCACAAGGAGGCGTGCTCAGCTGCACGCTCTTTATCGTGAAGATGAACACGCTTCGTGCTACACTACCACCCGCCATCTTTTACTCTGTCTATGTGGACGACATTCAAATAGCTTTCAAATCTTGTAACCTCGCAGTCTGCCAGAGACAGGTACAGCATGGCCTGAACAAAGTGTCAATGTGGTCAGACAGGAATGGATTTCAGATCAATCCTAACAAAAGCTCTTGTGTTCTTTTTACAAGAAAGAGAGGACTTATTCCGGATCCTTGCATAGAACTGCGTGGACAACAGATACCTGTAAACAAAGAACACAAATTTCTAGGTGTCATACTTGACTACAGACTCACCTTCGTCCCCCACATTAAACATCTTAAAGAAAAATGTCTGAAAACAATGAACATAATCAAACTTCTATCCCAGACTACACGGGGTAGTGACAGGAAGTGTTTAATGAATATCTATAATCGCCTCATTCGATCACGACTAGACTATGTTGCCGTGATCTATCATTCTGCAGCCGCGAGCGCGCTAAAGATGCTAGATCCGGTCCACCATCTAGGAATCCGACTGGCCACAGGCGCTTTCAGAACGAGTCCCATACAAAGTTTATATGTAGAATCAAATGAGTGGTCACTTCATCTGCAGAGAACATACATTAGCGAAACATATTTTCTGAAAGTCCACTCAAATCCACAGCATCCCTGTTTAATACCATTAATGACATGACATATGCTACACTCTTTCGCAATCGTCCCTCCGTAAGACAGCCTTTCTCGCTGCGTGTGAGGGAGCTTAGTGATCAAATGCATGTCCCACTCCTCGAGCTCCCCCTATTGCATCCAGCCAAGCTGCTACCTCCTTGGGAGTGGCAGCTCATGCAATGCGATATATCTTTCATGCAAGTTACAAAACACGCTTCAGACATTGAAATCCAAATGCATTTCCGTGAACTCCAGCACAAACACTCCTGCACGGAGTTCTACACAGACGCATCAAAGTCACACGACGGGGTGTCCTATGTAGCCGTCGGTCCATCCTTCTCGGAATCCGACGTACTGCATCCGCAAACTAGTATCTTTACGGCTGAGGCTTACGCAGTATTGTCGACCGTGAAGCATATTAGCTAATCAAAACTAAAAAAATCAGTCATATATACGGACTCCCTAAGTGTTGTGAAGGCTTTGATATCGTTCTGTAAGCACAAACATCCTGTTATAATCGAACTCTATTCCGTCTTATGTAAAGCATATGTATCTAACCAGCATGTGATTATATGCTGGGTGCCAGGTCATAGGGCCATCGAAGGTAATGTTCTGGCGGACCAGATGGCCACGTCAGTTGCATGGCATTCTGCTAATCCCACCGCTGCAGTTCCTGTCACAGATCTGAAGCCCTTCTTACGGAGGAAACTACGCAACCACTGGCAACGCCTATGGGACGCGGAAACAAATAATAAGCTCCACGTGATAAAGCCACAGTTAGGATTCTGGCCTTCCGTAACAAAATCACGCCGAACAGATGTCCTATTCTGTCGTCTCAGAATAGGACATACATTTGGCACGCATAACTATTTACTCACTGGAAATGATCCTCCAACCTGCGGTAGATGCGGGGAGAGGCTGACCGTCCTCCACGTCCTCCTGGAGTGTCGGGAAGCCGAATATGAAAGAAAGAAACATTTTCCCTTAGCACCCACAGCACATCCCCCTTCATCCTGTTATGTTGCTCGGCCCAGAACCTTTATTTGACACCAACGCAGTGCTAAGTTTTCTGAAAGATGTTGTTTTGCATGTTTTTAGCCCCACATGTTCGTAGCGAGTCCTCTCTTCAGAGGATGCCGCTGCGTTAGCTTTTTCGTATCGCACATGCCTCTAGGCCCTTGTGTCTCAAGGGCTCTGGCGAGGCAGCAGTGCTCCAAGTAATTTTAACATCCTATATTTTTCTACTTTGCATCATTCTTCTACGATTGATTTTAATGTTCATAGTATTCGCCATCTGTCATCGCCATAATTTTATAACACGTTAATTTTACGCACTTTACAGCCAATATTTTAGGCCACTTTACAGCCAAGTCACATCTTCATAATACACCGTCAACATTACCACTTGTCATGGCGCTCTTTGGCCAAACCTGGCCCTTGCGCCACAAAAAAAACACACATCATCATCATCATCTTTCTGCGCATTCTGCATCTGCCCCACTCGAGGACTTAACAGAGGTGATTGCACCGGACCTCTCCACACAACAAGCCGGAGAACTCCGTGGCCTCCTCGAGTCCCACACCGACATTTTAGACGTCAACGATCACCCTTTGGGCCAAACTATGGTCATGAAGCATCGTATAACCCGTGACGCAGCACCTGTTCGCCGACGTCCATACCGGATGTCTCCCTCCGAGCGACAAGTTTTAAAGAGCAAGGTTGACAAAATGCTTTCCAAAGGAATTATTGAACACCCTTCCAACCCGTGGGCTTCCTCTGTTGTTCTCGTCAAAAAGAAGGATAACAGCTGGTGATTCTGCGTTGTCTATCGTCATCTAAACACGATCAGCGAGAATGATGCATATCCAGTTCCCCGCATTGACGATGCTGTCAATTGTCTCTATGGTGCCACTTATTTTTCATCGATAGACCTTCGCTCTAAATATTCACGTATTTTCGTGGATCAACTGGGCCGTGAAAAGACCGCATTCGTCACACCAGATGACCTATATCAAATCACGGTAATGCCTTTTGGCTTTTGCAATGCCCCGGTGACATTTGAACGGATGACGGATCTACTCTTGCGTGGCTTGAAATAGTCCATCTGTTTGTGCTACTTGGATGACGTCATCGTATTCTCTTCAACTTTTGTTACCTATCTTGAAATACTTGTATCTGTTCTTTCTGTTTTTCGTGCCGCTGGCTCACACCTCAACTCGTCCAAGTGGCACGTTGGTCACCACCAAATAACCATTATCGGGCATCTCGTCGAATTGTCAGGAACTTTCCCCGACCCCACTAGACTTCATGCTGTACAGAATTTCCCCGTACCAACTTGTGCCAAAGATTTTCGAAGCTTTCTTGGCCTTTGCTGTTATTAGAGGTTGGATTGCGCAGCATTTTCACCGGATACACAGAAGAGAAATGCATACCACAGAGCTCTGCTTGCAACAATAGTTTTATTCTCGTGTCAGTGGAATAAACAGAGGAAGATACTGAAAGGGCAAAGCGAAAAAAAAGTTTTACAAACATAGCCATCCACCAATGCTAAGCCGCCTTTGTAACGATATCAGTTTTGCTGCACTCGACATCGCAAAAAAAGGAATGAGGATACAAAATTTCAGATTAGCGCGGGAGGAAATATTTCTGTTTTACACTAAGGGAGACGGATGGCATGCTTACGCACATACTTCGCACACGTGCAATCTCAGCAGCTTCGATTATCCTTCGCGTCAATTGGCTGCAACCTATGCTCACAATCTTGCATTTCTTAAAGAATGACCGACATTCGCAATCTATACAATGTATGCCAAGATGTCCGGTGACTGCTTTTGAAACAATATAATTATGCTCTGTAAGGAAGAAGAAGTGCGCCGTGCAGAGCTCCGCAGCCGCATCGCCAATGCTACTGAAGTGGGGCTCACGCTAGACGCTGTTCCTGGGGTGACTGGCTAAGACTACGCTGTTGCGTCTTCTTGTCCGCATCTATCGCGCCGTCCACAGCCGTGTCGGACTTCTTTGCCATAATTGGTGGAGGCTTGCTGGGTCTCCTGTCATCCTGGAATTGCGCAGCCGGACTCTCCCTGCCATCATGACCACCGCGAGCACCACGAGCTTACCATCACCTGCTCCCCAGTGCTCCGTATGCCCCGGCACACTCCGTCAGCGGGGCCCTCCCATCTTCAGTGGCACTGACGACCACGACGTTGATGACTGGCTCTCATAATACGAACGCGTCAGTCTGAACAACAAATGGGATGACATCATGAAACTGACCACCGTCCCTTTTTACCTCACCGGAATTGCCCACTTGTGGTTTCGGAACCACGAAAGCGAAGTCCCAAGCTGGACGGTGTTCAAGACAAAGTTCAGCGAGGTCTTCGGCCGTCCTGCTGTTCAAAAGCTTCGTGCCGAACAGCGCCTGCAGTCGCGCTCTCAGCAGCCTGGTGAAACCTTTACCAGCTACATCGAAGATGTCATCGATCTCTGTAAACGCGTCGATGCATCCGTGACTAAGGGCAATAAAATCAAGCATGTAAGGAAGGGTATCGACGAGGACGCATTTCAGATGCTCATTTCAAAGAGCCCGTCTGCTGTTGCACAAGTTATTGAACTGTGCCAAACCTATGACGAGCTCCGCCGTCAACGCATCCTCACTCGCCGTCCTGTTCCCCATCAGGAATTGTTGTCTGGCTTGACGTCCCCTATTCAAGATTCCGCCCTCCTCTCGCAGAACAAGGCTTTCGTCCGGGAAGAAGTAGCTCGCCAGCTCTCCCTCAACACCAACCCGCAGGACTCAAGTTCGTCCCTTAGTCTGGCCCTACCACATGGTATAGAAGATCAAATATCCGAGGTCTTCCTCTGGAACGGTCGCCTCAACTCACCGCCCCATTGACTCACGCCGACGCGGTCGCAAGACCACGACCGCCGACCTTCCGGGCTCCGCCTCCGATGCCTAGCCCTCTTTTTAGCCCCACGCCGCCACGACCTCCAGGGTCCAACGCCCGAGGTTCGTTTCGCGGAAGATATGCTAGGCTGCGCGCCATTCTGACGTCTCGGGCCACGATGGTTTTTGCTTCGCCCGGAGAGCGCCCGCCACGCGTTCGCCCCCGTCGCCATGCCAGTTTGAGCCTGGTGACAGTCTGCCCTACATCCCTCGACGAACTCCGGGCAAGGGAGGACCTGGAACTTCGTGCCAGTCGTATGCTGGGCCAGTGGCTCAGTCAACGGGCCACCACCAACGATCTCCCTGTGGACCCCCCCCCCCTGCCTACTACCACTTCGAAGCCTCTCCAGGACGGCCCCCCAGTACAGGAGCCCCATGCTTCGGTCCCGCTCCCCCTTCCAACGACGAGGACATGGATATGTCCAGCTCCCTGAAACGCGCCCGCGAGACGGAGAGCGAGGACAAGGAGCCAACTGGGCGACGTAAGCAGCCGTCGAGCTCTCCCCCCAGCCCGGAGCAGCACACGGCAGCCAGCTGCCACGTGCAGCAACCGGACCACGGCAGTGCCATTTCCCCACACTCGGGCGAAACAGCTGCCACCTCCTCTCCGCCTGCCGCCCAAGACGGAGGCCCTCCAAAAAGGGTGAGCGCCACCTCTCGACATCCCGCCGAGTCTACAGCCGCCTCCTCCGCGTCCCCTCCGAGCAAGGGCGCGCCCACCACCATCCTCGACGCGCCGTCCGCTCCTGATGGCGGCGCGTCCCCTGCAGCGTCTGCTAGCGAACCAGCTGCAAACGAAAGCGCTGCCGACGCGATGGAGCTGACGGACGCAACACCCACTGTTTCTTCATATCAGGGCCCTGATAACCCCGCGGCCCGGTTTCTGAAGGACCCACCACGCCAGCCTTCTTCGCGGCCGAAGCCAAAGGGGAAGAAGAAGCAGAAGAGGAAGGAGCCTGCCCATGTTTCCCGTTCGTCTCCCGGGGCAACGGACGACTCGCGGCGTTCACCCGCTACCCTGGTCACGCCCAGCGTGCCTACAGCCGCAGTACAGGGAGCAACACCCTCCGCCCGTAAGTCCACCACGCACGACTTCACGCTGGTGCAGTCAAAGAGGGACCGGCGGCGTGCACGAGCACTGGAGACTGCTGCACTCCCGGTTGACCCTGCGGTCGTCGGTACGGTGCTCTTCCGTCCCTCGGCGCCCGGTGGAACCTTCCGAAGAGCAGTGCGCCTCTCACTCGCTGCAACTTTCTCTTCGCGGCCCGTTGTTGCAGTGGTTCGCGTTAACAATAAACGCAACATCGTGGCCGCCGATACCTCCACCCGGGAGCGCGTGGAAGAGCTGCTGGCAGTCACTGAGCTGCACGGAATCCCAGTGACTGCCCGACTGCCAGCCGAGCACGGCAAGAGCACCGGCTTCCTGCATGGGGTAGTCGGGTTACCCGCGGACACAGACCTGCGGGGAGCCATCGAGTAGAGCGTTCCCGTGCTGTCGGCAACGAGGGAGGAGAGCACCATCACCATCCGATTCGCGGGACCGGTCCCCCCTGAACACGTGCGCCTTTTAAAGCTCGGGTTCAGGGTGAGGCTTGCGAGGCCCCGTCCTGTGCAATGTCAGCAGTGCGGCCGCTTCGGGCACGTGCTGGAGTCCTGCAGATGGCCGACTGACTACATCTCACGCGGCAAGAGCCACGCGGAGGGCGCTTCCTGCCAGAAGGTCCGCTGTACGAACTGCGGCGTCCCTCATAGGGCCGACACACGCGCCTGCCCCAAATGGCAGGAAGAACGGAAGGTGGCCACCATCATGGCTTCCTCCACCTCGGCATTATCGAGGCGGGCTGTCAGGGCAGCAGTCCGGGAGGAGAAGCAGCCACACCAGCCCTCCTAATCTCCGGCGCGGTCCTATGCAAGCGTGCTGAAGGGCCCCAGCCCTGCACCCAGGCATCCGGTACCAGCCCCTCGTGCCTCTCAACGCCAGCAGAAGCACGATACTGCTGCTCCACCCGCCCAAACTACTATGGGTCAGCTGGTAGAAAACCTGCTGTTCATCATGCAAGCAGTCAGCACCATGCTGCCAGCTGACCATCCGCTCCGGGCCATCTGCCTGCAGGCAGTGGCATGTCAACAGCGACACAATCACCATGGCTAGTCGCCCAGCTAAACGTCGGCCGCGCATCCTGCAATGGAACGTGCGCTCGCTGCGCCGGCGACACTTCGAACTGTCCGAACACCTACTGCTGCACGAATACGACTTGCTCGCGTTGCAAGACACATACACGCGCGACGGGGAGTGCAACCTTCCGGGATTCGTGGGATACCACAGTGCGACCACCTGCGAGTCACGGACTTGCGCCAACGTGCAGTGCTGTGATCCGCTCCATCACGCCGTCTACGTCTGTAAGTTAAAAAATTTATTATAATATGGGGTTTTACGCGCTAAAACCAAGATATGATTCTAAGGCACGCGGTAGTGGGTGGAGTCCAGAAATTTGGATCACCTGGACCTCTTTACCGTGTAAATAAATCCAAGTACACAGGTGTTTTAGCATTTCGCTATAGGAGTGCAGCCCCATAGGAGTGCAGCCGCCGTGGCCGGGATTGGATACCGCGACCTCATGCTTAGGAACTCAACATCACTGCCACTAAGCAACCACAGCGGGTTGTCTGCGGGTATTTCAGTGCCTTCGGGAATAATGAGTCTGGAGCGAGGTGGGTTGCTAGTTTTGTCATCGAGCACACTCAAAACATGATAACTCAGAGAGCTCTCCGGCCGTGTCGCTTGGTCTTCGGATACCGTTATCGACTTCGACTTCAGGTCGATGATTGCGTCGTGTTGGTTAAGGATGCCTATGCCGAGAAATAAGCTTTGGACGCAATATTGGAGAATAACGAAGGTCGCAGCGTACGTCCAGTCATCAACGTTAGTTCTTGCCGTGTGGATTGCTGTCGACGTTATTAGGTGTCCCCCATCTGTCCTATTTAAGGGCTGTCCGATGCAGTCTTGACTTTTCTCTATATTGTCACGTGGTAGTGACGGTGAAGAAAGCAATACGATGGAATACAAAACTAGCTTTTATTGGGCGAACCTGTGCCCACAAAAACAGGCTACACTTATAGCACAACGATAGCAGCGAACACGGTCGGCGATCGTCGGAAAAACTGATCAGCGGGTCAAGCGCGTCGGCTTTTATAGATCAGTCGTCGAATGTTCCAGATTAACTGATGGGACCCGCGTGTCTTCCACAAAGTTCTACACCATTCGTGTCACGCGATGAAATCTGATAACACAAGGTTCGGCGACACCAGACACGCGGATAGAAGCGTCGATAACTTTCCAGAAACGTCGGACACATGCAGGCGCGTACCTCGCTCTGCGATTACAGTTAAAGGGCCCCTGAAACGGTTCGGACAAATTTTATAGGCGCGTAGGGTACAGCTTAAGTAGAACATTCGCATCACAATTTAAGTGAAGCGTTACGTATTAATGGAGCTGCAAGTGATTAGAAGTTGCCCTCCTCCCTAGCTATGCTTTTCCTCCTCAACTCGCTCGCCGAGCGAGCGGCGCTAAGCTCCGCCTTCACTGGTTCAGCGTCACGATGCGACGTCACATCGCTCACTTCCGGTTGTGTAGGAGCACGCCCCCTCCCGCGCGAGACCTCTCCGCTAGCCGCTTGGCCGTCGACCGAGAGCTATCGAAGCAGCGTGCGTTGCGAGCATTCTGTCGTAGCGCCGAACGTGTGCGGTACTCCGCTAAAAACAGGCAAGCTGGTCATTTCGGCAAATGACTGGAGGCATAAACTCAAGCTGATGAAGGAACTTTAGCGTAGACGTACGTGAGCAGCCTGATCGGTCTGCACGGTCCAGACACATGCTGGCGCAGCGCTTAAGCAGTCAAACAAAGCGCAAATATTGCTCTAACCAAGTGTAAAGCATTTTAAACATTTATAAGTCAACGTGTTGATGATTACACTCCTGCGAAAAATACACACCAGCAGCAAAGAATACACTTCGTTGCTGCTACTGTGTATGGTTGAGCTCTGTGCGACCAGGTGGCTGCACCGTGCAGACCGTTCACATTTGCCCTTCTGCTCAGCTCGTGGCTCATCCCGGCACAGTCAAGCGGCCAGACCCTGTCCCCTTGCGCTTGCGTTTGCCCTAATACTGGACTCGCGGTTTGCAGGTCGCTAGGTTTGCAGTCCGCAAGGCAACAAAGTCGAATCATAGTGCTCGCGAAAAGACTGAGACCGACTCTGACCGCGGAGCTCTCGTCAAAATGGAGTACGTTGTAACACAAGCAGACGACACTTGCTGTGTGCCGGAAGTGCTGAAGTGTACTAAAAAACTATTCTTGTGTATTCTCTATAAGTTATTTTTTTTTTACAAAAACAAAGTAACTAACATTCCAACTATTACGAGCATCATTTGTTCAACATAAAGTTGGAAAAGTTGTCGATCACGCGCCCTGGTCAGCCAATCAGATAGCTCGCCCATGTGACGTAATATGGGTTATTTGCATCATATGGGTAGGGGCGGCTTAAAATTCCGCCGAGCAGTGCGCTGCGATCGGCAGCGATGTGCATTTTTAAAACCTTATAATAAATTACACGCTTTACGCAGAGCACTTAGATGCAACAATTAATGATCAGAAGAACCTACTCTAACGACTCAGTACGTTTGTAGAAAATCTCCAAAATCGTTTCAGGGTCCCTTTAAGCGGCGAAAGGTGGTTGCCCGATACAGATAAGTACACGTGTCATTACCCCCCTCTTAAAAAGCATCGACCCGATGCTGCAAACAAACGAAAGTAACAAAGAAAAGTACTCGTAGCAAAGAAAACAACAAGCTAAGGAAGTTCATCAGCGTCCGTAAAATGGTTTAAGGCGCACCACGTGGACCACTTCAGATCGTGCGCGGCGCCGCTGTGAGTGCGAAATGCCGTCTGGCACGACCTCATAGTCTAGTGCGCCAATACGTCGGATGACCTTGTAGGGTCCGAAATAGCGTCGCAGCAGCTTCTCACTGAATCCTCGCCGGCGTATCGGCGTCCATACCCAAACACGGTCGCCGGGCTGGTACTCGACGAAGCGTCGTCGGAGGTTGCAGTGTCGGCTGTCGGTACGCTGCTGGGTCTTGATCCGTAGGCGGGCGAGCTGTCGGGCTTCTTCGGCGCGCTGGAGATAGGTAGCGACGTCAAGATTCTCCTCGTGAGTGACGTGCGACAGCATGGCATCGAGCGTCGTCGTCGGGTTCCTTTCGTAAACCGACTTGAATGGCGTGATCTGTGTGGCCGTCGAGAAGCACGTTAAGGTCGGTGGTTCTTTGTCTGGCGTTGCAGTTAGGTCGTGGCGTCGGATCACGGCTGCGTCGTGTTGAACTGAAGCTGGAACGTCGCTTCGTCAAGTCGTCTTTCGTCGGTGTAGTCTTGGCTTCCTGACTTCGTCGGGACGGCGGCGTGTCGTCATTAGGTCGTCGAGATGGTTTCTTCGTCGTCTTCGTCGGCGGCGGAGGATCTTCGTCAGTTCGACGAACAGCAACCGCACCTCCATCGGTTGCTGCTTTTAGTTTTCCGGATATGAGCTCGCTGACCAGCCCCGAGCTGGGCCAGTGTATGGTCGGCGCTGCGGCGACAGGTAGCGGCCTGGTGATGGTGAACGCGACGGTCGTCGAGAGCTCCACTGAGTAGCCGCGAGGTAGTCAGCGATATCGCGAGGGCGTTCACCTTGCTGCGGGCGCGGAGCGTTGACGGCGAAACCTCGCAGTCCCATTTCCCGGTATGGACATCGTCGGTACACACGCCCGGCTTCGCCGCAGTGGTAGCAGATCGGGCGGTGGTCAGGAGCGCGCCAAATGTCGGTCTTCCTCGGGTAGCTCCGCTGGGCGACGGGTGGGCGCGCTGTCGGCGGCGGCGGTGGACGACGGAATTGCGTCGTTGCAGGGCCCTGGCGTGGTCGCGGAGGGGGACCTTGACGGCGTGCGACGGTGGCGTATGTCATCGCTTCTGGCTGGGGCTGCGGTAATTGTGGTTGCAGCTCGGGAACTCCAAGTGATCGGTGCACCTCTTCTTTCACGATCTCGGTGATCGAAGCCACTTGGGGCTGCGACGAAGGCAGGACCTTGCGCAGTTCTTCGCGCACAATGGCCCTGATGGTCTCCTGAAGGTTGTCGGAATTGAGTCCTTGGATGGAGTACTGCGGCGTGAGCCCCTGGCGGTTATATTGCCGGGTGCGCATCTCCAGAGTTTTCTCGATCGTCGATGCCTCTGCAGAAAACTCAGCTACGGTCTTCGGCGGGTTACGGATAAGTCCTGCGAAATGTTCTTGCTTGACACCCCGCATCAGGAAGCGGACTTTTTTCCCCTGTGGCATTTCTGGGTCGGCATGCCGGAAAAAACGGGCCATCTCCTCTGTGAAGATCGCGATCGTCTCGTTTGGCAGCTGCACTCTGGTTTCTAGTAGTGCTTGGGCTCGCTCTTTTCGTACGACGCTTGTAAACGTTTGCAAGAAGCCGCTTCGGAACAGGTCCCACGTCGTTAAGGTGGCTTCCCGATTCTCGAACCAGGTCCTGGCGGCGTCTTCCAGTGCGAAATAGACATGCCGCAGCTTGTCGTCGCTTGCCCAGTTGTTAAACGTAGCGACCCTCTCATACGTTTCCAGCCAGGTTTCAGGGTCCTCAAATGTGGAACCGCGGAACGTCGGTGGTTCCCTGGGCTTCTGCAGGACGATGGGGGACGCTGCGGCTGCCATTGCGGCTGCCTTGGCCACAATCTTCTTGGTCTTCTCAGGTAGAAGTCCGTGCTCCGGGGGCAGCTGTTGAAGACGGCGGCTTGCTCGGTGGTCAGGGACTACGTTGGTGTTCTGTTTGCGGTCTGGGCTGGGATCACGGCTTGTCGGGGGCGTCCTGTACATGAACGAAAAGCACATCCACCAGTTGTCACGTGGTAGTGACGGTGAAGAAAGAAGCAATACGATGGAATACAAAACTAGCTTTTATTGGGCGAACCTGTGCCCACAAAAACAGGCTACATTTATAGCACAACGATAGCGGCGAACACGGTCGGCGATCGTCGGAAAAACTGATCAGCGGGTCAAGCGCGTCGGCTTTTATAGATCAGTCGTCGAATGTTCCAGATTAACTGATGGGACCCGCGTGTCTTCCACAAAGTTCTACACCATTCGTGTCACGCGATGAAATCTGATAACACAAGGTTCGGCGACACCAGACACGCGGATAGAAGCGTCGATAACTTTCCAGAAACGTCGGATACATGCAGGCACGTACCTCGCTCTGCGATTACAGTTGTTAAGCGGCGAAAGGTGGTTGCCCGATAAAGATAAGTACACGTGTCAATATGATGGTGAACGACCTTGGCAGCAGTACTGACAGTGCGATATAATCAAGTTTATTAAGCATGCCATTCGAGAAGCCTGCTGACAACGTAATTTCTAGATTTACGGTTCGGTTTCATGAAAATCGCTTTTGACTTGCAGTATGCACAACCGGAAATCATCGAAAAGACTGTTGCCATTCGATAGTGTGCATTCGAAGATCACCAAGATAGGGATAGCGAAGATCTGCCTCCACGCCACTTTACATAAATCTTGCTCGCATATATTGCATTGGGGTTCCTGTTCCAGGCTGCCCCCTGAAGCGTTCTGGCTACCCAACTTTAAAGGTTTCTTTGGCGGGCGAGGACCTTAGAAAGTATAACGCCCAACGCGTGAAAGGAATAAGGATGACAAAAAGTGACTGCGTATATTCCTTACCCTCACACAGTCTCGCACATCCAAAAATTTGCCACAAAATAAAACGTTAGCGGAGTAGTTTGTGCGGTATTCGAACTGTCAAAAATTTACATGAAAATTATAGCAGAATCCATCTCATGACGTTGGAGAATAATGCGATAAGCATTCAAGCAATGTAGAGACGCACCGTACTCCTGAAGCGGGAGGCGTCCTTTGCTTCAGCTACATGCGACATACACTGTCTTAGGTGTCGGCCCAATTTGATATGGAACTCGCTTGCCAAGGTCATCCATGAGCATGACTGCATTACTACTTGATGACGACGACGCAATGACAAAGATGGACTGATGTCGACGGAAGGAAAAAGGCGGTATGACGACGGCAGCATGGTCATTCAGATGGATGGATGGATGGAAAACATTATTGAGGTCCTTCGGAACGTGCACTAGCACGTCGCGGGCCGTTCCCACGTCGGGACGAAAATACCTAGCCTCAACGTCGCGGGCCTGTTGAACTGTTCAACACAGTTGGGCTTCACAATAAGAACTGCGCAGGGCAGCGTCCCATTTGGACGATGTAACGTCTTCGTCGCCCCGTAACGCGGGGCACCGCGAGGGCATGTAATTTAAGTTGACGAAGTCTGAGGAAAGCATGCAAGTGTTTGACTCTTGAATTTCGAGATATATCCCGTGTAAGATGGCGGGGCTAGGGTATGCCCCGATTTGCAAGAGTGACTGTCAATGCCAGATAAAAGTGCTTTGTAAGTTCGTTGTACGTGGTAACGGGATCCCTATTATCGGGAACCTCAGCGCTGCGCCACATGATGGCTACGTGGTCGACGACTCCTCGTGCAGCTCTGTGGGCCCAACTCGTTGTGGCTGGAAGGGGTGCCCTTGATCTGTCCCACGTCAACTCAGAACAAGACGATCGTGTGTTGCTTGATTTCCTTGAAACCGGTTTCGAGGCGGTTCCCTTGGCGAATGCTCGGACCGCCGATCTCGAGTCGCTGAATGTCGGCGTTCTCCCGTAGTCCAGCAGGACCAACGCTATTGCGACCTGTTCCGCAACCTCGGCCGCCGTCGTCCGGACCGTCGAGCAGTTTGTTATTTTCCCTTCTTGTTTGACGCTACACTGGACTGGTCTTGCACCCTCACCGACTTGTAACGTGTGTACGGAAGATGGGACCAAAGAATATTTCCTAATTTTTTGTCGACGATTTCTTAGCTTAAGAATACGAACCCTAGCATTACATTTAACTGTTCAGAATGTACGATCTTTGGGTGCCTCCACACTTGGACACAGCGAAAGGGAGGTTAGCGCTGCCATCAAAAATTTCCTCCTAGGACCAATGATATTAAACTCTGAGTACAAAATTTTAAACCTTGTTCCACCGAAATTAAATTAAATTGTGGGATTTAACGTGCCGAAACCACTTTCTGATTATGAGGCACGCCGTAGCGGAGGACTCCAGAAATTTTGACCACCTGGGGTTCTTTAACGTGCACCTAAATCTAAGTACACGGGCGTTTTCGCACTTCGCCCCCATGGAAATGCGGCCGCCATGGCCGGAATTCGATCCCGCGACCTCGTGCTCAGCAGCCCAACACCCAAATTTAATTTGAGTATTTTTATATTTATGGTTGTGGTATAATTTTCATATTTACAATCGCATTGTAATTCAGCCAGTATAAAAGTTTGCAATCTTATTTCACTTTGTACTTTGGCCTATCCGATTCTTGGCTGCTCCCCCAAAGTTGGTACGTGCCATTATATCCCAGGAATCTGCATCTACATTTACAACTACCAACTTGTCAGACGCTGCAGTCTTTGTATATATTTTGTAAATATTGATACATGCATATGGCGTGTTTCTTGTGGACGGTGGACGCGGGCGACCCGACAAAGACGACGAACGCTCTCTGGCTCTCGAGCTGTCGAATAAGCTGTCCTGCGCTGCAGTTGTCCTTTGTAAATATCAAATCAAATCATGTGTATTCTTCTAATGAACATTTAGAACGAGGTCCGAACAAAAAGTGGAATATACTAAACAAAATATAGTTTGTAAATTGTCTCCAGTTCTTAATCCTTCGAGTAACATTTTGGCGGAGGGTGCCGTCGTCGCCACGGAGCTGCGCAGCGGCCGCACCGTCCTGCTTTCCGCCACCGCTCCCGGTGACGACACCTCGTCTGCTTCTAGTCCTGGGACCTCGACAGCAGCGTACGTTACGGTTACCAATCGCCGTGATCCTGGCATTTTCTCCGGCCAAGATAATGTCGACATTGAGGACTGGCTCACCGTGTATGAGCATGTTAGCCGAAACAACCGCTACGATCCTACCATTATGCTAGCGAATCTCCTCTTCTACTTGGGCGGAGCTCGTGTCTGGTTCCGGACATACGAGGACGAGATGTCTAGCTGGGATGCCTCCAAGGAGAAGCTCAGTGACCTCTTTGGAAATCCCACCGGGCTGCAGCTGGCTACTTGAAAAGAGCTTGCTACCCGAGTTCAGTCTTCTATTGAATCGTAAGTCTCGAACATACAAGACGTGCTCGCTCTTTGCCGGAAAGTTGAGGAAAAAATGGCCGAGGTTGGCAAAGTCGGCCACATATTCAAAGGGACGACGCGTTTAACTTGTTGGCCTTCAACAATGTGCGCACCATCGACGTCATTGTCAATGAATGCTGTCGCTTTCGGCTCGCCTAGAGCCGCCGCGTCATCCCACAGTTCTCCCGGCTCCCTAACACGGCTGAGACGTCGTCTTGCGTCGGCCTTTCCGCTTCACCGCCTTAAAATGAGCACGTCAAACGTATTGTTCGCCGCGAGCTCGAGGCTACAAGTCCGGCGCCATTCCACCCACGCCAACATAACCTCACCATTGACCAACGAGCCCCAGCGATCCCTCTCATTCAGCAGTTGTGCAGCAGGAATTTTGAGACCTCGGTTTTCCAGCTGCCTGCTCGCTCTCCCGACCTGACGTCCGACCGGTGCCGACCGCTACGCCTCAGAGTGATATGTATTCCCCTCCCACCCTTACGAGTGGAGAACTCCGGACGACAAGCCCGTTTGCTTCCGCTGCCTCTACATTGACCACGTCGCTCGCCAAGGCCGCACCTCCTAGACGTCACCGTATTCGAGCTCCTTTTCCCCGTCTCCTCGCCCATTTACCGAGCCGCGCTGTTACTGCCTGCTACCACTGACGCATCCGTCGATGACAGTCGTTCGGCTCGCTCGCCGTCTCCTTAGCGCCGCCGGTCCCCGTCGCCCCAACCACGCTGCTATTCGTCGCTGACAGATTATGGAACCTCCAGAACGGGAAACTAGTCCATGAAGCTCCTGGGGGTAGTGCTGCATTATCCTCGTCGTGTCGATATCCTCCATTGACACTCCTAACGAACCAGAACTTACTTGATGTTCACGTCGATGGTGTCCCTTTGACGGCGTTTATAGATACTGGAGCCCAGGTGTCCATAATGAGTTGTAACCTTTGTCCTCGACTGAGGAAGGTTCTCGCACCTGCTACTACACGATCGGTACGCGTGGCCAATGACAGCGCTGTTTCCGCCATTGGAATGTGTACTTCCCTTATAAGTATCGCCGACCGCCACGTTCCTGTCCTTTTTGCAGTGCTGACCATTTGTCCCCATGACCTTCATTTCACTTCACTTTATTTCCTGAAAGACCCTCATGTGAGGGGATTAAATAAGCGGTGGGACACACATAGGTTAACAACAGAATACAGAAAAAATTGTGGACGAGTTATACAAACAAAAATGATTGTTGTGATGGGAGCGATCGCGTAATTTGGTTAAGGAACATATATGGACATGTGATGGCAGTAAGTTCTTGGAGAAGGCCGTTCCAGTCGCCAGTAGTCCGAGGAAAGAATGGCGAAGAAAAAGTTGTGCGTTTTCGTGGTCGAGATACCCGCTGGCGATGTCCGGTACGAAGAGAGAAATGTGGTGGAGGAGGACAGATGTAGGGTTCCTGTGATAGCTTGGAATAAAAGAATATATCAAATAAGTACAAACTAGCAATGTAGCGACGAAGTGCAAGAGTAGGTAGGTTGGACTGCGATTTCAGATATAATATGCTGATATCAAAAGAGCCCGAGGAATGAATTAATCTACTTGTTTTGGAGGCCAGATGGGCGATGCGTATTCTAATTATGATCGAGCAAGTGATTTTTATGCGAGTATGCTGGGGGGCAGAGTATAGATGACGCTTTTAGAAGCCAAGCGTTTTTTAGCAGATGAAATAATATTCGCGATGTGGCTATTCCACGTAAGATCATGACTAAGATGAACACCGAGATATTTAGATGATTGGACAGGGTTGATAGGAACGTTAGATATAGTGTAAGGAAACAGGAGAGGATTACTGTGACGGTGGAAACATATATATTTGCATTTGTTTATATGAAGTGGAATTAGCCAGTCGTTGCACCAGTTTTGTACCAGCTTTAGGTTATCTTGTAGGGATTGCTGGCTAAAGGCGTCAGTAACTGTTTTGCAAATAACGCAATCGTCGGCAAGCATCCGAATATGGCAATCTAATTTCTGAGCGAGGTCGGTAATATAAATTATAAACAAAAGAGGCCCTAGGACTGATTCTTGGGGCACCCCTGAGGAAAGTGGTAATAAGTTAGACATTTGTTTATTAATGACAACTGATTGGGAGCGGTGTGTCAAGAATTCTTTTTATCCATGCTAGTATGTCACAAGGCAAGTTTAGGCCGGAAAGTTTCAGAAATAGGTGATTATGGGGTACCTTGTCAAATGCCTTAGCAAAGTCGAGTAATATTGTGTCAGTTTGGAGGTTGGCGTCAAGGTTGGCATGCAGGCCGTGAACGAAGATGGCTAGTCGAGTTTCACAGGGGCAACCTTTACAAAATCCATGCTGTAATGAATGAAATAAATTATTTGAGTCCAGAAACTCTATTGTTAAAGAGTAAATGACGTGTTCCATGAGCTTGCAGGGTATGCTGATAAGCGATATGGGGCTACCTTCCCCACTTTCTAGTCCTGGGGTATGATACCTGTAGAAATGGACTGCGACAACAGCAATCATATAAACTTGGCAGACGCATGGCGAGCGTTTTTCAAGACCTTTGGGTTGATTTCATCAATGCTGTCAGATGAACAAAGTTTTAACTTATCTATAAGAAGGGATATGCCGGTTTCTGAGAACGTAACGGCTGGCATTGCATTTGTGGTGTCACTAGCTGTCATGAGGGTTGGTGGTTTTCGTTCTTTTGTGAATACAGATGCGAAGGCCGAATTAAATATGTTAGCGCACTCGAAGTCCGAAATACCACGTCCATAATCGTCAGTCAGGGTAACGACGCGCGAAGATCGGGGGTTTAAAAGCTGCAAGAATTTAGTCGGGTTATCTGTAAGTATGTTCGGCAAGTCAATGTGATAAAAGGAACGTTTAGCGTTTTTTACTGCGACCGGATACGCCTTTTCAGCAGCGTAATATTTTTCCCATGCGCAGTCTGCTCTGCTCAGTTTAGCACTATGGAAAGGACGTTTCTTTTTATTTTCTAATCTTCCCTGAGTCTTCGTGAAGCATGGCTTGTGGTGGTTAGCGCGGAAGCTACATTTGGGGAAATATCTATTAACCCGCCGTGGTTGCTCAGTGGCTATGGTGTTGGGCTGCTGAGCACGAGGTCGCGGGATCGAATCCCGGCCACGGCGGCCGCATTTCAATGGAGGCGAAATGCGAAAACACCCGTGTACTTAGATTTAGGTGCACGTTAAAGAACCCCAGGTGGTCGAAATTTCCGGACACTACGGCGTGCTTCATAATCAGAAAGTGGTTTTGGCACGTAAAACCCCACAATTTAATTTTTTTAAATATCTATTAGTCAATTCATTCATTTTATGTTTAAGCATTAACCAGTTTGTGTGGATGTCTTGTTCGTGAAATGACTCCTCATACGATGGAAAAAAGGCCTCCGATTCCGTTTGGAAGGCTCCAAAGTTTCCATTGTTGTAAAGAGAAATTGCTTTCTTAGGAAGTTGCTTTTGTTTTGGGGGTGAAGTTAAAGCATGCATGAATGACTTTATGATTGCTGATCTCACGGAGATAATACAGTTGAGGCTGTCCGGGTGGCTAGATAGTATGAGGTCAAGAATGTTTGCAGTATCTCCGGCGATGGCTTTAGGCTGGGTTACTAGCTGGGCTAGGTTAAAAATTAAGCAGACGCCCACAAATTCACGGGATTCATCCTGTCTGAAAATAGGTCGATGAGGGGCACACCAATTTATGCCAGGATAGTTTAAATCTCCAAAAAGAAAGATGTGTGCCTTAGTGTGTCTAGATTTATGTTCGTTTAAAATATTGTGCAGTTTACGGGGAACTTCGAGGCTATAATGAGGGGGTCTGTAACAAACGCCAAATTATATAGATACTGGCGTGGCGCGGTCTAATCCTCGGACTCGACTTTCGCACGGCGCATTCAGCTTTGATCGACTGTTCTGCCGGTACCCTTTGCCTCGAACTTCCTATACTGCTGAGGAAGGTCTGTTAGTACTTATGCCTAATCTCGACGCAAAAACATTGCGCGGAGCTGACGGAATCCCCAATGCGTTTCTTTCCCAGTACGCCAAATGGTGTTCAAAGTATTTTACCTTAATATTCGAGAGATCACTGTCATGCGTGAAATTCCCGCCGACTTGAAGTACGCGAAAGTCATCCCCATACCAAAAACAGCAAATTCGTCTCTCCTCACATCATACAGGCCAATAGCTTTACTATGCACATGCGCAAACACCTTCGAACACATCATTTTCAAGCACATTTCCATCTTTCTTAAGGACAACGCAATAATTGACGCAAGACAACATGGTTTCCGGCGAGGCTTTTCTACCGTAACTCAGCTCGTAGAAACAGCTCACGACTCAGCGACAGCTTAAGATAGAGAAGGCCAAATTGAGTTATTATTTCTCGATTTCGAAAAAAGCATTTGACCGCGTCTGTCACTCCGAACTACTTTAACTAAAACCCATTTTAAAAAACGACGCCTTAGTTAACTGGCATCAAGCATACTTTTCATTACGGAAACAGAGTGTTCAGGTCAATGATGCAGCTTCGACACCCGCAACTGTAGACGCAGGTATTCCCCAGGGATCAGTGTTAGGGCTGCTCCTCTTTTTTTATCTTTATCAACGGCGTAATCAGTGGCATACGCGTCAAGATAAAGCTTTTTGCAGAGGACTGCATTTTGTACAACGAAATACGCAATTCAATTCAAATGATCAGGAAGCTTTAAACACCTCGCTGTCTACATCAACATGGGGCTCGAAATGGCAGATGACTATTAACCTCGAAACGACTGTTGCAATGACCATTACTCGCAAAGAGAATCCCTCAACCCTACTTGTAGCATTAACAACCAGTCTTTATCCGTCGTGTCTACGTACAAATACCTGGGAGTAGTAATAACGTCAGATCTTAGGCGGAATCAACATATAACATACATCTATAATAAAGCAATGAAGAAACTAGGCTTTTTAGGGCGATGAATAGGAAACGCTTCACCTAAAATAAAACTGTGAATACGCTGTGGTTGTTTGGGATCCACACACACAAACCAACATCAGTAAAATTGAGAAAGTCCAAAGGAAATCAGCCAGGTTTATTTTCAATTCGTACAGCTGGCGCACATCACCATCATCTCTTCTAGAAGTTGCAGAACTAGAAAACTTTGCAATAAGGTGTTACCGGGTCGGAAGGAAATTTTTCTTTTTACTGTATAACAGGCAATTAGGAATAGATAAAACATTATTTATTCTATCGGCTAGCCACCTCTGCACGCACTCTTATCACAACAAAAAGGTTTGAGATTTTTCCTGCAGGACCAACGCATTTAGAAATTTTTTCCCGCGCGCGATTTCCGAATGGAACACATTACCTGCCACAACTGTCGACTGCCCAACGGTTTCATCCTTTCTGTCTGCGCTTTGTGAATAAACCATAACGTTCATCCCTTGTTTTACCAGTCAAATCATGATTTTGAAAAGGTTTCTCACATGTTGTTTGTTATGCAGATTCTTGTTCAGTGTCTGCTATCTTGTGTGATCTTATTTCATACTTGTTGTTTTGTTCCAAATGCCTACTCCTGCCTAACGCCTGGTAACAAGGCTGGCAGTACTTGTAAAATAAACAAAGATAAATAAATAATGCTCGTGCATATTCGTGCCAAACTACCGAACAATTTTTGTACTAGCGCCATCGTCCGCCTGCCGCCTAAAGACTTCGCTTTCGTCGATTTGCTATCATCTTTTCCTGTGCCCGATGGCGCTTACGTCGCCACATCTGTACCTGAGGTTTTTTATGCGCAATGTCACCGTGCCCCAATCCGTCGTCACCGTCGCCGATAACCGGACATGCCTTCCCGTCGTCAATTTTAGCCTGACAAAGTAAGTTCTACCCCAAGGCATATCGATTGCAACGCTGCGTGCTATAAGAGATGACCTCGTCACGACGTTTTCAGTAGACGTGTGCTCAAATTCTTCACCATGTCCACGGGATGCTATTTTCCTTGACGCAACTTTAGTCCCATGATTGCAGCAGACCAATTGCCTGCACAAGCAGCAGCTCTGTGTCGCCTTTTGGTTTCCTAAACACGACATCTTCGACCTCCATTATCACCAATCCGGCCAGACTTTCATTGTTAAGCATCGCATAAATACTCGTGATGCCTGTACTATTCAACGCCGGCCATATCGGGATTCTGCTTCATAACGTAAGGTTACTCAAGATGAACTGAACCAGATGCTTCCAAAGGCATTGTTCAACCTTCGTCTGGCCCTTGGGGGTCGCCCGTGGTGGTTGTTCAAACGAAAGATGGCGCATGGCGTTTCTGGGTAGATTCTCGTCATCTAAACTGCATTACCAAGAAAGACGCCTACCCCTTGCCTCACATTGACGACGCCCTCGATTGTCTCCATGGTGCCAACTACTTTTCATCAATGGACCTTCGGTCTGGTTATCGGAAAATTTCTGTGGATGAAAAAGACTAAGAGAAGACCACGTTCGTGACCGCTAATGGTCTTTATCAATTCAAAGTTATGCCGTTCGGTCTATGCAACGCCCCAACAACGTTCTAACGTATGATAGACTCTTTGCGTCAAGACTTCAAATGGTCAACATGCCTCTGCTACCTAGACGACGTTCTCTTGTTTACGCCTACATTTGAGACGCACCTTGAACGCGTATCAGCTATTCTTCAAGTCTTCCGCGAGGCTAGGCTCCAACTAAATTCATCGAAGTGTCACTTTGGTTGCCGTCAGATTACAGTGCTGGGCCACCTCATCGGCGCTTCCGGTATTCAACCAGACCCGGAGAAAATTCGTGCTGTCACGTCTTTTCCTGTACCTCAGTCTGTCAAAGACGTCTGAAGTTTTCTGGGACTCTGTTCCTCCTTCTGGCGTTTCTTTCAAGACTTCGCAGTGATTGCCCGACCACTTACTGATCTTCTGAAGAAGGACGTGCCGCTTACGTGCGGCCCCGCTGCGACTCCCGCCTTTGCCCACCTCACCAACATTCTCTCCACACCACCTATACCGGCCCACTTTGACCCGTGCTCTCCTGCAGAGGTGCCTACCGATGACGGTGGTCACGGTAGTGGAGCCGTCTTAGCCCAGCGCAAACAAGGTCAAGATCGCGTTGACGCCTACGCTAGCCACCTCGTCACAGCGGCGAAGCGCAACTAGTCGACTACAGATCGCGAATGCCTGGCTCTCCTCTAGGCGGTTTCCGAATTCCGCCCATACTTGTGTGGCACACACTTCTGCGTAATCACGGACCACCACGTGCTCCGCTGGCTTTCCTCACACAAGTATCCTACCGACCGCCTTCGTCGCTGGGTTCTGCGGCTGCAAGAATATTCCTATGCAGTAGTGTTCAAATCGGGCCGATTACATCAAGACGCAGACTGTTTATCACGCTATCCAGTGTATGAACCACCCGCCGACCCAAGCAATGCCGACGCTTGCATTTCCTCCGTCTCTCAGTTGCTGCACGTTGCCGACGAGCAACGCCATGATGCCTCCTTGCGCTCCATCATCGATCGCGTGGAATCTTCGCCTTCTGATTGGTTCCTTCCCGTCTTTGTTCTCAGGGATGGTGTAATATACCGGTACAATGTACGCCCTCATGGTCCTGCCCTCCTTCTGATCATTCCTAAGCGTCTCGACTCAGCTGTTTTCAAGAACTTCACGATTTACAAACGGCAGGTCATCTTGGCGTCTTCCGCACCTACGACCGGGCCAGGCCTTGCCCGAAGTACGTTACGGCATGCCATAAATGCCAGCGCCGAAAAACACCATCGACGCTCCTTTCCGGGTGCCTTGAACCGCTCGACATTCCATCCGAGCCATTGTTTACTTACTTACTTGGCCCTTTCCTTCTATCCACATATAGCTACAAGTGGATTGCACTGGCGACAGATTACGCCACGCGCTACGCCATCACCCGAGCACTTCCAACAAGCTGCGCCACAGATGTCGCCGATATTCTTTTACGCGACGTGATTCTGCAGCATGGTGCTCCACACCAACTGCTCACTGACCCGGGTAGGAGATCTCTTTCTGAAGTCATTGCCGACATCCTGCAGTCCTGCTCAACCAAGCACAAGCTGACTTCGTCTTACCATCCACAGTATAATGGTCTCACGGAGCAACTGAATCGCACCCTAACAGTCATGCTTGCAAAGTATGTCTCGTCCGACCATACTGATTGGGACATTGCCCTACCCTATGTCACTTTTGAATATAATTCATCGCGTCACATACACTCATGGTTATTCCCTGTTCTTTCTGTTATTCGGCCGAGAACCCGCATTGCCACAGGCCTTTCATCCACCGCAGCAGAGACCAGCGAGCATGCACTTGATGACATCATCAGGGCAGCCCAAGCATGTGAAATGGCCCACGCTCGCCTCCTGACCTCCCAAGAGAAGCAGCGGTGTTTGTACGATCGCCAAGGCAGAGACGTCCACTTTTCGCCTGGATGTCTGGTGCCCCTGCGGTCCCCGACTGGTCACGTTGGCCTGTCAGAAAAACTCCTGTCGCGGTGCACAGGCCCATATCGAGTGATGCGTGCCGTGACTCCAGTTACGTACGAAATCGCCCCAGTCATTACCAGTGCCTCATCTGCTCTGAATTCCATTTAAGTTGTGCGCGTCGCACGCCTCAAATTATACTATTCTCCTGTTCCCACCGCTATTTAGACGCTAAGGAACGAGGCTTCCGGAGCCGGGGATAATGATACATGCATATCGCGTGTTTCTTGTGGACGATGCACGCGGGCGCCCCGACGAAGACGACGAACGCTCTTTGGCTCTCCAACTGTTGGCTGAACTGGCCAACGCTGCAGTTATTCTTTGTAAATGTACTTTGTAAATTATCTCCAGTTCTTATGTAAAAAAGAAGTGAGGCGTGCAGACAGGACACAAAAGTAGAGAAGTGGACAACACGAACGCCGACTATCAACTGAAGGTAGCACTCAGGCGAAAAAAGAAAGAAGACACAAAGCTCATCTGTGCATGCTCAGGAATGGTAACACCACCTGACAGTCGGGTACACGTGCCGGTCTACCTGAGAGATAAAATTTGAGGCACTTAATCTCTTCTTTATGTAATGTAATCGAAGGCTGACTCACGCACGCACTTCCACCATTATAGATATGCCATGCCTCTACCATAAGACGCGTATCTTCATTCTTATGCCTGTACAATATCGCGCATTCGTCTAACTCTGACGTGCAGTTACAATCTTGGCAATGTAGCTGAAGATTAGAAGGCGATCTACTGGTTAACAACCTCTTGTGTTCCATTAGCCTCTTGTATCAGTCGAGGTGGCCAGCGACCAAACGCCCTTTATTGCTGAACGTACAGTGCTTTTATAGCTGCAAGGGGGTGTGGCAACCAAGGCGCATATCTAATCTAGGCGAGCACGATGAATCGCCGCACCAGGCATGGCACGTGCGTCATTCCCGATACTATATCTTCCCTCCTGTGGAGAATAGATGCCAAGTACTTGGTTGAAATTGCGGTCGTACCGCAGGCGCTGCAGTAGTCTCCTATCTCTGGTAGATCGGCGCATTGTAAGAGCCTGCGGAGCCGTTGAGCTCACAGTCAGTCCAGTCGTAGTGACGGGCGGCGGTGCCTGCGGAATGTTCTCGGAGCTCACAGGCGAGTCTCCAGTTGCAGCAGGTGCCGTGGGTTGCAGTGCTGCACATGCTCGTTCGCTCTCCCGGTCGTCACATTCGAGGGCTTCTTGCTGGAACAGCTCACCAGTTGGAAGCAGATGCTGTCGGTTGCGACGTAGAACTCTGTTGTCCTCGGTAACTACTTGATAAGACCTCGGTGCAACTGCTTCGGTAACTTGAGCTCGGTGATTCCATGTCTTCTCCTGTACTCTCACGACATCGCCGGTATTGAGAGGTGGTAACGTTCTCCCCGAGTGTCTGCCTGGGCTCGCTTGAATACTGGTATGCTTGGCTGCTACCTGAAGTCTGGGAGTAGAGTGCGAAGCCTCCTGCTCTGCATGAGTTCACCAGGGGAGCGGCCATCTTCGAGCGGAGTGGATCTGTAGTTGAGCAACCCGAGCCAGAAGTCTTGTTTTGTTTCTTCCGTTTTCTTTATGATTCTTTTCACAATCTGAACCCCCTTCTCAGCGAGTCCATTCGATCGCGGGAACTCGGGACTCGACGTGACGTGGCTGAAGTCGTACCTGGAAGCAAAGAGAGCAAATTCATAAGACGAAAACTGCGGCCCATTGTCCGTGTGGGCTTCCATTGGAATGCCGTATCTTGAAAAGATGGCGCTCAACTTCTCAATTACGGCACTGGATGTTGTACGAGTCAGCTTCTCCACTTCCAGGAAGTTCGAATGGGAATCAAAAACAGGCAGGTACAAGCTGCCTCCGTACTGAAAAATGTGAACGCCCACGCGGTACCATGCATGGGCCGGTGTAGGTCTGATCATAAAAGGCTCACTTTGCTGTTTGTACGTATATTTGCGGCAAACTGCACAACTCTGCAACAGGTTTTCGATATCAGAGTTCAGCCCCGGCCCGAACACTAGGCCCCTGGCTCTTGCTTGGCACTTGTTCAAGCCCATGTTTCCCTCATGAATCTGTTCGAGAACTTCCTTTCGCATTGACTTCGGGACTACAACTTTGCTGTCTTTAAATACAATTCCTTTAATCAATGAGAGCTCGGACGCGAATGGATTCATTATTCCCACAATGTCACCGTGACCATTAATGTAGCTCATCACTGACTGCAAGTCCTGATCATTCGCCGTTGCTTTGGCCAGACGGGCCAGTGTTCTAGCGCTTACCAAGGTTGACATGACTGCAACCGCGTGGACCTCCACATCTTCCGTGTCGTCGGAGTAGTCCTTAGTCGCTGTCCCTGGAGCCCTTGATAGCATGTCTGCGAGAAAGAATGTCTTTCCTGGTACATACTGCAGTTCAAAATCATAAGCCATTAGCCTCAAGAAAAAACGTTGAAGCCTGGGTGGCATATCACTGATTCCTTTCGCTGCAACACCAAGCAGTGGACGGTGGTCAGTCTCGATAACAGTTTTACGTCCGTATACGAAGTGATGAAATTTTTCACAGCCGAACGTTATCCCCAATGCTTCCTTTTCAATCTGCGAGTACCTCTGCTCCGAATTGGCCATTACACGCGAGGCATAAGCGACTGGCCGCCAGTTTTCACCGTGGCGCTGTAAAAGTGGAGCCCCCAAACCATTCTTTGATGCATCTGCCACGATTTTAGTGTCTCTGGCTGGGTTGAAAATAGCTAGGAGAGGCGCACTGCTAAGCATGTCGCAGATCATCCTCCACTCACTAGCGTGGTTTTCGGTCCACTCGAAGACAGAGTCCTTTTTGATGAGGCTGCGAAGAAGCGTAGTACGTTCTGCGAGATTGGGCAAGTACTTGCTGAAATTATTTGCTACTCCTAGCATTCTGTGGACAGCGGCTTTATCCGTTGCGCATGGAGTCTCCCTCAACGACTGCGTCAACGTTGGGTTAGGCTTTATTCCATCGTGGCTAATGACGTCACCCAAGAATTTAATTTCAGTCACTCCAACCTTGCACTTTTCAGCGTAGAAAGTTAAGCCTGCTTTTTCTGCCACTTGCAGCACTTTCCGCAGGCGCGCATCGTGTTCTTCTTTAGACGAGCCCCATATTAGAATATCATCAATGTACACACTCACATCTTGACAGCCGTCAAATATTTCGCTCAGGATTTTCTGGAAAACTTCCGGGCTGATGAGATTCCGAACGGGAGCCTCAAAAACCGGTAACGCCCGAACGGAGTACCGAACGTGCATGTAGTTGCTGTGGAGTCATCCAAAGGTACCTGATGAAAACCCGCCCTTGCATCGAGGAGCGTGAAGTACTTAGCGCCGGCGAGCTCAGCTTCTATGTCCTCGCGTCTTGGCATCTGATAATGCTCTCGCTGTATCCACTCGTTGATTCTTCTAGGGTCCATGCAAACCCGTATTTTATGCGAAACATATTACTGGAGCTCAACCCAGCTCCTCAGGCGCGGCGGTGTCGCCTTCAATACCACGTGACACCGTGACGTCACGACAGAGGAGAAACGGGGCTCCAACTTGCGCCGTCGCTCGCGGCGTCGCGGCGGTATATAAGCAGCTGCGCTTGCCTCTGCTAGACACTCACGAGGTGAGATGCCTCCTGGAGACAGAGCTGCTCGTTGGAATGAGAAGCGAAGGTTGCGGCGTGCTACAGAGACTGTTTCTAGGTGGCTTTGCTACGGCGCAGCGACTACGCACCCCGCATCGGACGCGGTGAGCGTCGAGCAAGGCAGCATTCGGCGCGACAACGAAATGTGCGCCTGAGCAAGCGCCGCATGCCTGAGCCGATGCCGGCGACACCGGCTTTTCTGCGACACGAGCTCCTTAACGCTGTCGCGTTGAAATAAAGGCTAGTATGCTTCGCATCCTGGGCTTAACCTTAGCTAAGCCACAGTCAGTTTTTTTTCCGCCTTTCTTCCGCACGATAACCAAAGGGCTCACCCAGTCTTTCGGTTTCTGGACCCTCTCAATAATGCCACTTCGCTGCATGCGCTCCAGCTCCTACCTCAGAGGTTGCCTCAGCGCCAAGGGCACCCGCCGAGCTGGCTGGACAACTGGCGTCGCATCCTTGCGTAGGACCATTTTATACTGGCGACTCATGCAGCCTGTTCCCTGAAAAAGCTGGCGGAATTCGGTTAGAACGTCCTCACTGCCACCCGCTGTGGCGCTTCCTTCTTTTACAGCATCCACTGCACGTGACACCAGACCAAGCGACTCGCATGCTAGTAGTCCCAGTATAGCTTGGTTGCCCTTTTTGACGACATAGAAGTTGACATCCTTCGACCGGCCGTTCGCGGTCACTAGTAGCCTTGCCATACCGAAATGCCGAATGACACCACCGCTGTATGATCGAAGCAGCGAAGAGCTCGGTTTTGTTTGAACCGCACCGATGGCACCGGCTGTTGGAATCTCAGCGCGGCCACCAGCTGTTGGAACCTCAGTGCTGACACCCGTTGTTGCAACCGGACCGTTGGTTCCCGTTATTGCAAATGGGTCGCAAGCCCCAAGGGTAGCGTTGGCCTGGCAGCCTGGGGCACACTGGAAGCATCCGAAGGTCCCAGCAAAGCATGAGGCGACTGCTAACAGAACAACTTGTTTATTCTAGCATCGCAAAGAGCGGGCGGTCAGGTCGACCGAAGTAGAGAGACGGGAGAGCACGTTACTCAACAGAAGAAATCGGAGCCTCTCTCCTGGCGTCCGGGGGCAGCTGCTCTTATACTCTTGGCGTCGCGGGCAAGAAGGAAGGTCACGGGACGGCACCACGTGACAGCGGCGACGGACGGACTGAGAGACACGTTGGGACAAGGAGGTGACGCATCAGCCGGGCCGGCGCCGGTCAGACCTCCTCGCTTCACACTGGGGGAGCTCCTCTCCCCGGCTGCCGCGCTTTGACAAGCGTGGGCACACACACACACACACGCACACACAAAGACACGTGGCACTGAACATGCCGGGACGCGCTCGGTGGGGATGCGTCGCGGCCGCTCCGAACGGGCCAAAATGTCCGCCGCTTGGAACGAAGCCCCGGCGTCCGTTGAATTCGCGCCGGCTACACCGCGCGTCATAGGCGAAACGTAACAGACCGCCCCGCCGGGGGAAGGAGATCCCGATGGTCATCCGCTGTCCGGAGGGATGTCGCTCGATGATGCTCATAACCGAAGTCGGTCGTCCCTCGGCGTTTCTTGAGCGCAGCGCACCGAGAACGCCTCGTTCTCACGTTCAGGTTCACACAGGACACTGCAAAGTGACTTCGGGAGAGTTCTCATTTTTCTCTCGTTCCCAGCAAGCGTTAGAACTACGCCGAAACTCAGCCGCTCAGTCAGCAAGCACGGCACAACCCTCACTAAGCCATGCCAGGCTCTTTCCCCTTTTATACTGCTGCCTAGTTCCTTACAGTAGTCTAGCAGCACCCAGAACGCGTCCACAAATCGGAAAATTGCACTAGAAAGCACATCATCACTTTGAAACACTACACAAAAGCAATATGTTAAAAATCCTGCCTCAGGAAGAAAAACATCAATAACAAACAATTTTGAGGCTGATTCCCACGTTAGGGGCTTCGACTTAAGCCATCGGCGTTACCGTTGAGACTCCCCTTTTTGTAACGCACCTCAAAGGAATGTTGTTGCAAAGCGAGGCTCCAGCGCAGGAGGCGGCCATTTGTGGAAGAGATGGTCTGCAGCCATTGGAGAGGGCAGTGATCCGTCTCGATGCATGCGAAGCGGAGATCGCAGCGAGCGACCGTACACTAGCTCAGCTGGCGGAAACCCCGTAGCCACATGCGGCGCGGTCCTCAATGCAAATATCACCCCAGGCAGAAACAGCTCCCAGTCGGTTTGCTGTTCAAACCACAATGCTCTCAACACGCGCTTCATGACGGAGAGAAGCTTCTCAAGAGAATTCGACTGTGGGTGGTACACTGAGCTGTGTAACAGCTTTACCCCGCACCTTTCGAGAAAGGCTGTCGTCAAAGCGCTAGTAAACACTGTGCCCTGATCTGATTGGATTTCCGCAGGAAAACCAACTCGCGCAAATATGGACAGTAGTGCATTGACTATCTCAAGTGAGCTGAGTTCTTTAAGGGGCACTGCTTCAGGAAACTTTGTCGCTGGGCAGATCACAGTCAAAATGTGTCTGTACCCCGTGGCTGTTACCGGCAGAGGTCCCACTGTATCAATAACGAGCCGTCAAAAAGGCTCCGTAATGATAGGTACCAACTTCAACGGCGCCCTCGATTTGTCACCTGGTTTGCCCACCCGCTGACAGGTGTCACATGTCTTCACAAAGTGGTCTGCGTCCCGAAAACACCCTGGCCAATAGTACTCTTGCAAGAGACGGTCCTTAGTTTTCTTAACTCCTAGGTGTCCGGACCACGAACCCCCATGCGACAAGCGCAACAGATCCTGACGGTAGCACTGAGGCACGATCAGCTGATCGAACTCCACGCCCCTGCGGTCTAGATACTTCCGGTACAGGACCCCACCTCTTTCCACAAAGCGAGCATTTTTCTTGGCGATACCTTCCTTTACAATGCAGCGTATGTTTTCTAGGCTGCCATCCTTCTTTTGCTCGGCTATCAAAGCCGACCGGCTGACTTTTAGCAACCTATTAAGTCCGTCTGACGAAGGCGCGATGAGCAAATCTTCAGATAGCTCTTCTAACTTTCCCGTGTCGGGCATTTCCTCTCCAGTATCTGGTGCCTTCAACGTTACAGGCTCAATTTTATTCAGTTCGGGCGTGCTCTGAATATCAGCTTGCTGCGCCTCTGACCCTTTCTCATCGTTCGACAACGTCGGCCCCGCAACTACCGCCTTTGCAGCGAGCTCCCGAACCTTCGATCTGGTTAAGGCCTGAACGCTAGCCTCACCAAACAAAAGCCCCTTCTCGCGCAGGAGGTGATCGGACCTGTTCGAAAATAGGTACGGGTACTGGGGGGGGGGGGGGGGGCAGCATAGATGACACTGCCGCCTCCGTCTCAAGTGCTCCGAAAGGTCCTTCAATAAGCACTTTTGCTACGGGCAGACACACGCTATGAGCTTCCACGGCTTGCTTGATCCATGCGCACTCGCCCGTGAACATATCAGGTTCTGCGTAAGAGGGGTGAACTACATCCATTGTAGCTGCGGAATCGCGAAGCACTGGGCACTCTTTCCCGTTTACGAGGAGGTCTCGCATGTAAGGCTCGAGAAGCTTCATGTTCTCGTCAGTGCTGCATAATGACAAAAACACTACTTTTGCTTTTGTTTCCGGACACTGCGCCGAAAAGTGACCCGGCTTCTGGCACGTATAACACACGCGCGCTTGCCTCGCCTCGAACCGCTTTCTGCGTTCGGCTTCGGCTGCCGCCGTCTCCTTACGTTCGGTCGGAGTGCTTTCACTCGCGTCCGCACTACGTGTGTCCCCCTTTGCTCTCATGGGCGTGAACTTCGGCCTCTCAAACTTGGAGCAAAATTCACCCTTTTGACCGTCCTTAGCTCCGCGAGCCCGACGCGTCACAAACTCTTCGGCTAGCTCAGCGGCTCTAGCCACCGTACTAACATCTGGCCTATCCAAGACCCAGTAGCGCACGTTCTCAGGTAACCGACTATAAAACTGTTCTAGCCCGAAACACTGCAGAACTTTCTCGTGGTCACCAAACGTTTTCTCTTCTTTGAGCCACTCCTGCATGTTTGACATTAGCCTGTAGGCAAACTCTGTATATGACTCACTTTTACCTTTTTCATTTTCCCGAAACTTCCGACGGAACGCCTCCGCTGACAGCCTGTACTTTTTTAGCAGACTCGATTTCACTTTGTCGAAATCCTCTGCCTCCGCTCTCTCCAAGCGAGCGACTACGTCGGCCGCCTCGCCGGGTAACAAAGTGAGCAAGCGCTGTGGCCACGTTTCCCGAGAGAACCCCTGATTCTCGCACGTTCGCTCAAAGTTAACCAGGAACAAACCAATGTCCACTCCAAGCTTAAACGGCCGCATCAGGTCAGTCATTTTGAACGATACTCGTTCTCCTGCACCGTGTGCCTGACTTCCATTACGAGCGCGTTCCATCTCCACCTCGAGACGCTTCATTTCCAAAGCGTGTTGACGGTCGCGCTCTTCTTTTTCGTTCTCTTTTTGTTCTTTTAGTTCGCGCTCCTGTCTTTTAGCCCTCTCCTCAATGGTCTCAAGGCATTCCGACAGCTCGTCATCCTCAGCTTCTAACTCAAGAATAGCCCTCAGCAGTTCTGGTTTTCTGAGTTTGTCTGAGACATCCAGACCCAACTCTCTTGCAAGCTCCAACAATTTCGGTTTGCGCAACGACTTCAAATCCATGGCTGCTCTGAATGCTGCTTTCTCTACTGGCTACTATTGTCTTGCCGCAACTAACCCGGCAGCAACGACAACCACAATTACCAGCTCTGTTTCTGACACTAAAAAAAGCCTGGCAAAACTCAGAAGAAGAAATTCCCGCACTCACCAAACCTCGCAGCCGAGAATTCAGCGCAGTCGTTCCGCTGCAGGCAACCAGTCATCACACAGGGCTCGTTGCACTGCTCCCGTATGGTCGTTGTGCTGCTCAGCATACAGTCAACCGCATATCTTCGCTGCTGGCCTCCGTTGTCCCGATCCCACCGCTGGCAACCAGCTGTTTGAACCGCACCGATGGCACCGGCTGTTGGAATCTCAGCGCTGCCACCAGCTGTTGGAACCTCAGTGCTGACACCCGTTGTTGCAACCGGACCGTTGGCGCCCGTTGTTGCAAATGGGTCGGAAGCCCCAAGGGTAGCGTTGGCCTGGCGGCCTGGGACACACTGGAAGCATCCGAAGGTCCCAGCAAAGCATGACGCGACTGCTAACAGAACAACTTGTTTATTCTAGCATCACAAAGAGCGGGCGGTCAGGTCGACCGAAGTAGAGAGACGGGAGAGCACGTTACTCAACAGAAGAAATCGGAGCCTCTCCTGGCGTCCGGGGGCAGCTGCTCTTATACTCTTGGCGTCGCGGGCAAGAAGGAAGGTCACGGGATGGCACCACGTGACAGCGGCGACGGACGGACTGAGAGACACGTTGGGACAAGGAGGTGACGCATCAGCCGGGCCGGCGCCGGTCAGACCTCCTCGCTTCACACTGGGGGAGCTCCTCTCCCCGGCTGCCGCGCTTTGACAAGCGTGGGCACACACAAAGACACGTGGCACTGAACATGCCGGGACGCGCTCGGTGGGGATGCGTCGCGGCCGCTCCGAACGGGCCAAAAGGTCCGCCGCTTGGAACGAAGCCCCGGCGTCCGTTGAATTCGCGCCGGCTACACCGCGCGTCATAGGCAAAACGTAACAGTTTCAAATCTGCTGCCGTCTTGCATCGTCGGTAGTTAGAGTAGGGTAGCAAGTTGGCCTGAGATCCCGTGTCCACTTTGAAGTTAACCATCTGGTCAGCCACTTTCACATGTACTACCCAGTCCGCTGTCGCGTCGATGCTCGAGACTGTCACATCGAGAATGTCGAAGCTGTCTTGCTCCTCGCCAACTTCTCGGATTTGCGAGCCCTTCTTGCAGCAAGCTGCGAAATGGTTAACGCCTCGGCATATGAAACACGTTTTGCCGAACGCAGGGCATCTGCCGGGTATGGCGTGTAAACGATCGCATCTGGCGCATTTCCGAGATTGCTGCTTGTCTTGCATTACTTGCTTATCGGGCTGTGCCGAGGGTTCTTCTTGCACCGCATGCTCCACTTTGCGAACCGGCCCAGACCGCTTCATAACCAGCGCCACGTGCTTATCGGGCTGCGCCCAGGCATTGTTTTGCAGCGATGCTGCTTCCTCCGCTTTGCAAATCTGCTCAGCCTTGGCAAGTGCCAAGTCTTTTTCTTTGAGGAGCTTTTCACGCAGTCGTGGGCTACTGGTGCCAAACACCATTTGATCTCGCATTAAGGAATCAGCTATTCCCGAAAAATTGCAGCTTCTTGCTTTTTTTCTGAGGTCCCGCAAGAAATGCGCGAATGACTCCCCTTCGCCTTGCAATCTGGATCGGAATATGTACCGCTCATAGACTTCATTCTGTTGTTCTTGGCAGTACTCCGTGAATTTCTTAACAACGGTAACATAATCTTGCTTGTTCTCGCCCCCGAGAAAAATGAAGCTGTTAAATACCTCCAATGCGTCGTCTCCGGCAGTGCTGAGCAGCAGTGCTGTTTTGGCGGCCGTGGTTCGGGGCTCTTTTGGTGATTCCGTTGCTTCCAGAAAAAAACTGGCTGTGGCTTAGCTAAGGTTAAGCCCAGGATGCGAAGCATACTGGCCTTTATTTTAACGCGACAGCGTTAAGGAGCTCGTGTCGCAGAAAAGCCGGTGTCGTCGGCGTCGGCTCAGGCGTGCGGCGCTTGCTCAGGCGCACATTTCGTTGTCGCGCCGAACGCTGCGTTTCTCGACGCTCACCGCGTCCGATGCGGGGCGCGTAGTCGCTGCGCCGTAGCAAAGCCACCTAGAAACAGTCTCTGTAGCACGCCGCAACCTTCGCTTCTCATTCCAACGAGCAGCTCTGTCTCCAGGAGGCATCTCACCTCGTGAGTGTCTAGCAGAGGCAAGCGCAGCTGCTTATATACCGCCGCGACGCCGCGAGTGACGGCGCGAGTTGGAGCCCCGTTTCTCCTCTGTCGTGACGTCACGTTGTCACGTGGTCAGCCTTGAAGGCGACGCCGCGAGCGACGGCGCGAGTTGGAGCCCCGTTTCTCCTCTGTCGTGACGTTACGGTGTCACGTGGTATTGAAGGCGACACCGCTGCGCCTGAGGAGCTGGGTTGAGCTCTAGTAATATGCTTCGCATAAAAGCTCGAATTTCTGCTGGAACAATTCCCAGTCCTTGGCGATATTCCCAGACAACAGTAGTGGTTCAGGAAGCTTCAGCAGTTGCTCCATCGTGTTTCCATCGACGTGAGCTATCCCACTTCTGACACCATGTATCAGTCGAGGTGGCCAGCGACCAAAACGCCCTTTATTGCTGAACGTACAGTGTTTTATAGCCGCAAGGGGTGTGGCAACCAAGGCGCATATCTAATCTAGGCGAGCACGATGAATCGCCGCACCAGGCATGGCACGTACGTCATTCCCGATACACCTCTGATTGATACACCGTCCCGTTTGCCCTACGTAGAACTGGCCACAGCTAAGGGGAATATTATAAACCACACCCATACGACAGTCAGTAAAACTGTTGTTTTTATAGTGCTTCACTGTTCGTTTTTTGCCGTTTACCCGCTCGTTTTTCCTCTCTACGGCAGCGAATATCTTACCTAGCTTATTGGAAGCTGTGAAAGCAACATTAACATCATATTTACTTGCAACTTGTGACCCCAGGTGTCCCACGAGCTTCTGTTATCGATCCCTTGCTCTTTCTGGTATATATTAATGACTTGCCTAACAACGTAACATCCACAGTGCGACTTTTTGCGGATTACTGTGTGGTTTACCAGCAAATAAAAAATACTAATGACGCTGTACTACTCCAGCAAGACTTAGCGACTATATCTAACTGGTGTTCACAATGGAAGATGACACTTAAGAATACTAAATGCAAAGTAATGTGTTTTTCGCGTCGCGTCAATCCGTGCCCCGCAACCTACACTATTTGTTCTTCCCGGCTAACACCGGTAACATCTTCCAAATACCTCGGTGTCATTATAACGTCAAACCTAGTTTGGAAGGCACATATCATTTCTATCATCGCGTCCGCTAACCGCATGCTTGTATATCTGAAACGAAATTTTTCCTTAGCCCCAACACCTGTTAAGCTTCTGTACAAATCGCTTGTCCGCTCCAAATGAGAAAATGCTAACTCAGTATGGGACCCTTTCAATAGCCCTCTTATTGACGCCCTCGAAGCCGTACAGAACACAGCAGCACGTTTCATCTTTCGTAACTATGATCGTTTGTCCAGCGTCACAGAAATGAAAAACACATTGTCACTAACCCCTCTCTCAATGCGCAGAAAAAATATCACACCTGTGTCAGTTCTTTAAAATTTACCGCATGAATTCCACCCTTAAAGATACATTACTCACGCCACCAACATATGTTTCATCCCGCTTAGATCATCCGTGCAAAGTTGGTGTTTCACAGTGCCGTACAGCATCGTGGAGGAATTCATTCATTCCAAAAACATCGTTGGACTGAAACCAGCTACCATGGGATATTGAAGTTTCGAAAGACTTTGATGAGTTTAAGAAGAAATTATCAACACAATATTGCTTGCCATAGCTTGGGTTCCATTTTCATGTTCCTCGTGATTATGCGCATCATTATACATATTTTCACCAGATTTGCTGTGTTCATCTTTGTGCTAATGTGGCGTTTTGCAATTTGCAACTTTTCTGTGTGTGATTTAGTGTTTCTTGGTATTTGTATAATTTTGAACTCACTTCATGTTCCGAGTTGTGAATTAAGTATTTGTTCCGTATCTGAAATAAATAAATAAACTTTTTTAAGCTTGTGAGACACTGAATGAATATACGGAATAGCCACAACTCTTTTTTTTCCTATTACTGCTTTCTCTAATCACGTCCATCCCTCTTGAAACCGACTTCTTTAGGCGCTTAGCCACAGTGGCCACTGCTACACTAGGATAACCTGCTTCTAGCAGGCGCTGGACCTGCGCATTAAAACTGGCACTCATTTTGTGCATGCAGGATCTGGTGAGGGAAGACATAAGGCACGACATGGCAATTCCGATTTTTACTACTTTGGAATGCTTGGATTTAAAGTTTAGTAACGGCTTCGAAGATCTTGGAGAGTACTGCCAACAAACATGATTTTGTTCGAAGACCAAGGAAATGTCAAGAAACTGAATTATGCGTCGCTGAGGAAATTCCTTGGTAAACATTAATCCTCCTCCATAAAGTTTAAATTGCTCACTTACTGAGGTAGCAGTGGAATCTAATTTTTCCCTATTGCAGAAAACCAGGTAATCATCAACGTAACAAAATATCTTGATAACGCTATCACCTAAGGCTTTCTCTAAGCAGTTGTCAAACTTACTGAGGTAAATATTGCTAAGAATAGGGGAAACCATTGAGCCAATACAAATGCTGATTTCTGCAGAAAAACGCCATCTCTCTACCCAATCAGCGTCGACTTCAATTACATTGAAATAATTTCTAGAAAACATCCCATGGAAACACCGCATCTGTCAATAAAAGCCGACTCTTGCACTTGTTCTTTAATGCACTCATTTACGGAATTTAGCAACCCGTCATGCGGCAAAGAATAATACAGATCTTCGATATACATACTAAAAGCTGTAAAATTACCAGGATTTTCCTCTCTCAAATACTGGACTAGTGCCTGAGAATTACGCAAGTAAAAGGGCCCTGAAAAAACTAGTGAAGCTAAGCAGTTCTGTTGGTAACTAGCGACACAGACCTGCGACGTCTCTTTTTCTGACGCTATAGTACGAAAAGAAATTTCTTCCTTATTGGTCTTGGCCGAGAAAAAACAGTTCTAAGGTAAGGGATTTAGCTTTCTTGACATTACAGATAACGCTATCAAGGTTATGTCTTGACAAGAGGTAAACCACACGTTGCTTAACTACCGAAGGCTTCAGTTTCACTGGCTGTAAAGTCTTTTCTATGGCTGGAATCGCTTTTTCAGAAAACATGTCATCTGGCATAACTACGAAATAACCTTCCATGTCAGATATTACTGGTAAATGTTATGCTCCACAAGGTAATTAACTAATGGTCGGACAGGGTCAGACGTCTTAAAATAAGAATTTGATTGTTTAATGCTAGCAATGCAATCTGAAATAAAGGGCGAGCGTTCTTCTTCCGGGACGAACCTGGTTATGCAGCGCGGTATGCTTAAAACGTCAACGGGTTTTATGTAAGGCTTAAAACAGTGCTTAGGCCTCTTTTTTGCATAATGAATCCTCACCAACTAGCTCAGCTTTCTGTCGTTCTAAGCTTCATTTCTAGGACTCGGAGCCCTTTTCCTATTCCCCTACTTATCTTCACAATCTTGCTTCGTTAGCTTCCTTAATTGCGATATGTATATTCCACGCTAGAACCATGTCGTGGTTTAGTCGTACTGGTGTCGTCCTATTGGAAGTTTAAATGACGTGCGGCTTCCTTCAATCATCAACTGGGCATGCCAGGAGGATTGGAGCTATTCTTTCCGCTGAATCATGGCGCCAAGTTAGGCTCTATGTGGAGTGTCTAAGGGTCCGTTGCGTGGCCCTGGGAGATGGTCGCCATTGGAGCCACCCCTACGCCGATTGGAGTAGGTTAGCCGTGCAACACGCGGACTTCCTGTGGAGGATGAAACTTCCGGAGCTTCAACAAAGTAAGAGGAAACACCTTTCTAATAATTCACCGTGATATAACATACTGGTTCTTGGAGACGCCATCGTAAGTGATAACCTTAAGAGAACCCTTGCTGTAGGTCCTAAGCACTGTTTTAAGCCTAACATAAAACCCGTTGACGTTTTAAGCATACCGCGCTGCATAACCAGGTTCGTCACGGAAGAAGAACGGTCGCGCTGTATTTCAGATTGCATTGCTAGCATTAAACAATCAAATTCTCATTTTAAGACGTCTGACCCTGTCCGACCGATGATTACATTGTGGAGCATAAACATAGACCAGTAATATCTGACAAGGAAGGTTATATCGTAATTGTGCCAGATGACATGTTTTCTGAAAAAGCGATTTCATCCATAGAAGAGAATTTACAGCCAGTAAAGCTCAGGCCTTCGGTAGTTAGGCAACGTGCGGTTGACCTCTTGTCAAGACAAAATCTTGATAGGGTTGTCTGTAAGTTCAAGAAAGCTTAATCCCTCACCTTAGAACTGTTTTGCTCGGCCAAGACCCATAAAGAAGAAATTCGTTTTCGTGCTGTAGTGTCAGAGAAAGGGACGTGGCAGGTCTGTGTCGCAAGTTACCTACAGAACTGCTTAGCTTCACTAGTTTTTCCAGACCCCTTTTGCTTGCGCAATTCTCAGGCACTAGCTTAGTATTTGAGAGAGGAAAATCCTGGTCATTGTACAGCTTTTAGTATGGATATCAAAGATCTGTATTATTCCTTGCCGCAGGACGGGCTGCTAAATTCCGTAAATGAGTGCAATAAAGAACAAGTGCAAGAGTCGGCTTTTATTGACAGATGCGGTGTTTCCACGGAAGCTTTTCTAGAAATTCTTTCATTGTACTTGAAGTCGACGCTGATTGGGTGGATAAATGGACTTCTTCTGCAGAAATCAGGCATTTGTATAGGCTCAAGGGTTGCCCCTATTCTTAGCAATATTTACCTGAGTAAGGTTGACAACTGCTTAGAGAAAGCCTTAGGGGATAGCATTATCAAGATATTTGGTTACGTTGATGATTACCTGATTTTCTGCAATAGGGAAGAGTTCGGTTCCACTGCTACCTCAGTAAGTGAGCAATATAAGCTTTATGGAGGAGAATTAAAGTTTACCAAGCAATTTCCTCAGCGATGCGTAATTCAATTTCTTGCCATTTCCTTGATATTCCAACAAAATCATGTTTGTTCGCAGTACTCCCCAAGATCTTCGAAGCAGTTGCTAAACTTTAATCCAAGCATACCAAAGTAGTAAAAAACGGAAATGCTATGTCGTGCCTTAATTCTTCCCTCACCAGATCCTGCATGCACAAAATGAGTGCCAGTTTTAATGCGCAGGTCCGGCGCCTATTAGAAGCAGGTTATCTTAGTGTAGCAGTGGCCACTGTGGCTGAGCGCCTGAAGAATTCGGTTTCGAGAGGGACGGACGTGATTACAGAAAGCAGTAATAGCAAGAAAAGATTAGTGACTATTCCGTATTCATTCAGTGTCGCACAGGCTTAAAAAAGTGGCAAGTAGATATGATGTTAACGTTGCTTTCACTGCTCCCAATGAGCTAAGTAAGGCATGCGCTGCCGTACAGAGAAAAAAGGAGTGGGTAAAAGGCAAAAAACGAACTGATATTTGTCCAGTGAAGAATACTAAGAACAACAGTTTTACTGACTGTCGTATGGGTGTGGTTTATAATATTCCCCTTAGCTGTGGCCAGTTCTGCGTGAGCAAACGGGACGGTGTATCAATCAGATGCTAATGGCACATGAAAGGTCGTTAACCGGTGGATGGCCTTCTAATCTTTCGCTACGTTGCCAAGATTGTAACTGCACGCCAGAGTTTCATGAATGCACGACATTGTACAGGCATAAGAATGAAGATACGGGTCTTATGGTAGAGGCATTGCATATCTATATTGGTGCAAGTGCGTGCGTGAGCCAGCCTTCGATTACATTACATAAGGAAGTGATTAGGTGCCTTAAAAGTTATCTCTCACATAGACCGGCACGTGTACCCGACTGACACGTGGTGTTACCATTCCTGAGCATGCGCAGATGAGTTTTGTGTCGTCTTTCTTTTTTCGCCTCAGTGCTCCCTTCAGTTGATAGTCGGCGTTCGTGATGTCCACTTCTCTACTCTTGTGTCCTGTCTGCACACCTGACTTCTTTTTTGCATAATGAATCCTTACCAACTAGCTCAGCTTTCTGTCGTTCCAGTTCTTAATCTTTCGTTCGCGTAACAATATATTTAGTGGACATGCGAGCAGCGATCGTTGCACAATGCCTCATGCGCAACTTTTCTTCGCTCCACAGATTTTGCTGAAGCTGGCCCTTGCTTCGCCTTCTGTGCTCATCCACATCTACCCTACCGTAGGCTTATGAGTAGATGCTGTCCAAGATCGTCAAGAGCCCGTCACGTGCACTTGTACTCTCCATGATCTTCCGTTCTCCCTGAATGTACCACTAGACGGATATGTCATCACCTCTAGGACGATGGCACCGGCTGGTTTACCGTCCTTTCCCAGCCTTTTCAGAAGCAGCTTGCTCATTAGCTACTCCTTCAGTGGGCATGCGAGGGGTACTCATTGCACTATGCCTCATGCGCAACATTTCTTCGCTCCCCAGGTGCGTAACAATTTTACCCTGTATGCTTAACGGAGTGATAATCACTCACTTTTGCTGCTCCCATGACCACTTGTCTTATGTGCTACTGCGTGCGATTGTCTCGACGTGGTGCTGTTGCGTCGAGGCAATCGCACACAGCACCACGTCCGTCGACCAGGGTTTTCCTCGACGGTGATGTCGAGGAAAACCCTGTTCTCCAAGGGTGCAGAAGTCGGCTCAAAGTGACTCGGTCTTGAGTACCCTTCCCGAATCTCTGTCTGATGAAATGACTGCCGTCTTAATAATGCCTAAAGACATAAAGAAGAGGAGGGTCGAGCTTACTAAAGGTGAGTCCGAGTTGAAATTATATATTAACGATGTGAAAACCAGCGAAAGAGCAATTGAAAGCAACCTAACCGACATTTTCCGCTGCCTTGAATCACATGAAAATAAATGAGGAGCGCTAGACACGGTTTGTAATGATTTCGCCATAATTCAAGAAAGCGCTGAGTGCTTGGAAAAGCAGCAGGGCACCATAGCCTCGTACTTAGACGAATTGGAAGACAGAGGAAAGCGCAATAACTTTTTTTTTTCTTTACGGTGTAGGCGATTCCCGTGAGTCATGGCTTCAAATTGAACAAAAAACTCTGTATGCTTTGTCCTCAGCGATGAGAAATGTGTTGCCACCAAACTCAGTTGAACGGGTGCATCTAATCGGGAATTCTTCAAATACGAAGTGTCGTCCAGTTATAATGAAACTATCAAACTTTAAAATTAAGGGGAGCATACTTTCGTCGCCCAGCCAGCTTAAAGGCAGTAACATTCCAGTATCTGAGGACATCTCGCCCGCGACAAGGCTCGCTAGAAGGAAGCTTCTCAAATTTCGCAAAAGCCAGCCTAATTTACCCTCATTTAAACTACGTTTTAACGACCCTTTCATTGATGAGCAGTGTTTCATGTACGATCCAACAAGTGACGGCGTTAAGCGATTTAAAATTCGCGTTCTAAATCACGCAAGCGTATCTTAGAATCTGCGTGATCACCCTACTACATAGCAATGCGCGAGGGACAATGGCGTATCTTTCACAACACAAGCCTCCGTGCTTGTTGCTAATGCTAGAAGTGTGTTTCGCAAACGTGAGGAACTTGAATTTTTCTTCGATAGCTGTGATGCTGGTATTACTGCAATAACGGAATCGTGGCTACAACCTCATGTGCAACATTGCGAAATTTTTTACTTGTCTCGATTCTGTATTTTCCGCTGCGATCTCTCTGCTCGCAAAGCCGGGGGCGCACTACTCGCTATTTCAAAGCCCCGGCAATGTCATCGAATCCACATTCACTCTAACCTGGAACTTGTGTGCGCTTGCGTTGATATCGGTTACCGTAAAGTTACGATCGTTGTTTGCTACCGCACTGCATCCTACGCATCCATTTTCACGATCTCCTTAACACCCTTACTTTGCGGCATCCCTCAAACCCCATTATTGTATTGGAAGTCCAAAATCAAGAAGGGGGCATATATATAAGGCCTGACATATGAAATAGCACGCGGTGGTATAAAGTTTGTACGGAGGCATTTATTCGGTGATTTCAACTTCCCCAACATATGCTGGACTACTGATCCGCTACACTTTTATCCATTTTCTTCACAAAGACTATCTTGATCTATGTGTTTTCCCTAACAAAATTAGTATCGGAACGAATTAGAATCTCAGACAGCGCTGCTAAGCTCCTTTACTTAATCATATGCCCTCATAGTGACATAGTTACCAATGTTTCATGCTTACCGGGCTTAAGCGACCACTTGGGTCTTAAAACGACCACCTGGCTCTGATAGCAGAGGGACCACCCGACCTGCTATCACTGCGGAGAAGCCGGCAATGTGCACCACCGATGCCCATACCGGGAGATGGGACTGCGAGGTTTCGCCGTTAATGCGCCACGACCACAGATTGGCGAACGACCTCGAGATATCGCCCACTACCACACTACGACTCAGTGCAGCCCTCGACAGCCGTCCCGTTTACCGTCACCAGGCCGCTACTCGTCACCGCAGCGCCAACCATACACTGGCCCAACCCAATGCCGGTCTGCGAGCCTATATCCGGAAAACTAAAAGCAGCAACCGATGGAGGTGTGGTTGCTGTTGGTCGAACTGACGAAGATCTTCCGCCACCGACGAAGACGCCGAAGAAACTACCTCTACGACATAATGACACGCCGTCGTCCCGACGAAGTTTGGAAGCAAAGAATACGCCGACGAAAGACGACCTGACGACTCCACATACCAGCTGCAGGTCGACGCGAGGCAGCCGTGATCCGACGCCAAGACCTAAGTGTAACGGAAGACAAAGAACCACCGACCTCGACGTGCTTGTCGACGGCCACGCAGTCCTCGCCTTAGTAGACACAGGAGCCGATTACTCCGTCATGAGTGGACCCATCGCCGCCCAGCTGAAGAAAGTTAAGACTGCATGGGAAGGCCCTCAAATTCGGACCGCTGGAGGGCACCTCATCACGCCGAGTGGAATTTCTCGGATTCTGCAGCATCTACCCCGACGACCATAGTTCCCGAACCACACTTCGACAGCAACAGCTCAGAAGTCCGCTCCGACGGTACAAAGGCTGCTTTTCGACGCCATCGAGCACTCGACAAACACCAATCGCAAAGCATGGCATAATCACTGAAGAGTGCGCTCGACCACTCCGCCAGAGCTCTTACCGAGTTTAGACACGAGAACGTGAAGCTATGAGAGAACAAGTGGACGAAATGCTGCGCGACGAGATCATCCAGCCGACGAAAAGCCCGTGGGCATCTCCTGTAGTCTTGGTGAAGAGAAAGGACGGAACCCTACGTTTCCGCGTCGATTATCATCGACTTAACAAGATCACGAAGGAGGATGTATACCCCCTTCCACGGATAGACGATGCATTAGCTCGGCTCTGCAATGCAAAATACTTCTCCTCGATGGATCTCAAGTCTGGCTACTGGCAAAAAGAAGTCGACGAGAGAGATAGCGAAAAGACCGCCTTCATCACGCCAGACGGCCTCAAGGAATTCAAGGTCATGCCATTCGGACTGTGCTCGGCGCCTGTAACGTTTCAGCGCATCATGGACACGATGTTAGCAGGATTGATGTGGCAGACCTGTCTTGTTTACTTGGATGACGTCGACGTCTCCGCCGGAAATTTCGTCGATCACCTTAGGCGGCTCGCGACAGTACTAGAGGCAATCAAGTCATCAGGGCTTACTATGAAGCAGGAAAAGTGCCGCTTCACTTACGATGAGCTTCTGTTCCTAGGCCAGGTTATTAGCAAGTCTGGAGTCGGCGCTGACCCGATGAAGACTGCTGCCATCGCAAAGTTCTCACAGCCCATCGGCAAGAAGGCAGTGCGTCGATTCCTTGGCATCTGTGCCTACTACAGGCGTTTCGTCAAGGCCTTTTCACGCATTGCTGAACCGCTGACATATCTAACTAATGTGACGTCGAGTTCAAGTGGGAAACGCCGCAGGCCGACGCAAGTGAAGAACTCAAACGACGCATGCAGTCGCCCCCAGTACTTACGAACTTCGACGAGGACGCGGATAACAATATCCACACTGACGCCAGTAGTCCAGGCCTCAGTGCCGTCCTAGCCCGGAGACAAGACGGACTTGAACGCGTGATAGCTCACGCTGGCTGGTCGTTGTCAAAAGCAGAAAGCAATTATCCTACAACCGAAAAGGAATGCTTCGCCATCGTTTGGGCTACAAAAAAAAAATTTGCCCTTACCTATATGGCAGGCCGTTCAAATTCGTCAGCGACCATCACGCCTTGTGTTGGCTAGCGAATTTAAAGGACCCTTCAAGACTGCTGGGGTGGTGGAGCGTAAGACTGCAAGAATAGGATATCAATGTAACCTACAAGTCCGGATGAAACACTCTGAGGCCGGTTGCCTATCACGTGCCCCCATTGACTCGCCGCCGCAAGATGACGAGGATGACGACGCCATTCTTGGCATCGGAAGCCTTCTGGCCTAAGCTCGGAAGACTTCGCTGAACAGCAACGAGCAGACCCTGAGCTGAAAAATTTCGTCGAGCATTTGGAAGGGCACACCGACGTTGTCCCTAGCGCATTTAGGCGAGGATTGTTTTCGTACTCGCTTCAAAACACCCAACTCGTAAAGAAGAACTTCCCACCAGTCCGCTCTAACTGCCTTGAAGGTCCAGAGGTATTGCACGCCCTACATGACGATCCGACCACTCGACACCTCGGATTCTCGCGGACACTATTGAGGATACAGGACAGGTATTATTGGCCGCGCCTGACCGCCGACGTCGCCCGTTACGCCAAGACATGCCGAGACTGTCAGCGACGCAAGACACCACCGACAAGGCCAGCGGGATTACTACAGCCAATCGAGACTCCTTGCCGACCATTTTAGCAGATCGGGAAGGACTTGTTGGGACTCTTTCCGATCTCAACAACCGGAAAGAAGTGGATCGTCGTGGCGACGGACTAGCTCACCCGCTTCACTGAAACGAAAGCACTGCCGAAAGGTATCGCAACCGAAGTGGCGAAATTCTCGGTCAAGAACATCCTGCTGCGACATGGCTCCCCAGAAGTCCTTATCCCGGACAGAAGATCGGCTTTTACAGCGGAGCTCACTCAAGCCATTTTGCAGTACCGTTAGACAAGGCTCAGGAGGACAACTGTCTACTATCTACAGACGAACGGTCTTACGGAGCGCCTGAATAATACCCTCGCCGACATGCTAGCATTGTACGACGACGTCGAACACAAGACCTGGGAATTCCGTCCTGCCGCACGTAACATTCGCTTACGACACGGCGGTGCAAGAAACAACACAGATCACGCCGTTTAAGCTGGTTTACGGTAGGAAACCGACGACGACGCTCGACGCCATGCTGCCGCACGTCACTGACGAGGATAATGTTGACGACGCTAGCTATCTCCAGCGCGCCGAAGAAGCCCGACAGCTCGCCCGCCTACGGATCTAGAACCAGCAGCGTACCGACAGCCGACACTACAACCTCGGACGACGCTTCGTCGAGCACCAGCCCGGTGACCGTGTTTGGGTTTGGACCCCTACACGCCGGCGACGGCTGAGTGAGAAACTATTGCGACGCTATTTCAGACCCACAAGGTCATTCGACGTATTGGTGCAATGGACTGTGAGGTCGTCCCAGACAGAATTCCGCATTCACAGCGGCGCCGCGCTGTTAGATATGGCGCCGTTTCCTGAGGCTACTTCGAGTTCCCCAAACCACTTCGAATCGCAGCACAGCTAATTGAGGAATGCAGAAGCAGGGGTGCCACATTCCTGAGGCAGGACACTTGCAAACAAGTTCGTACGCCGCGGGGATTAGAAGGGGGCCTCGGACAATGGAGCCCAATCGTCCCCCTTCGCCTTTAAAGAAGACATTTGCTACCGCTGCGGGGCCGTAGCACCGGGAGCAGGTGGCCCTTTGGACAATGGAGCATGAGCTCCTCCTTTGAAGAAGCGCATTGCCAGTCTGCGAGGCAAGACCGCAGAGAGCCGCTGGGTGTGACAACGCGATACGGGCGCCAACCATTGGCTGAAAATGGCGTCATCTGAGCGGACTCTCCCATTGGCCAAACATGACGCGACTTCCAGTCCTCGAAGGGTTTAAAAGAAGCATTCCAGAGAGACCAGAGCATTCCCTGATTCCCTGATTCACCTCTCTCGAACGTCTTGCCGCGGGCCGCAGCGTTTGAGTTGCTGCCGGCCCGTAATGACTGTGCGACTGTTCCTTGACTCTCACCTCACTGTATATAATGTAGAATAAATCCCTCCCAAGTTTGGGTGTTTCCATCCCGAAGTCCATCCCTCAACCCCTACATCTGGTTGGCAGCGGTAGCATCGCCTCCGAATGCATCAGCTGGTGGCAGCACTACGGATGAACCTTCGTCGAGAGAGATCCTAAGGAACCGGGAAGAGCGAAAAAGAGAGAGCCTTCGTCGAAAGAGGTCCAAAGAAACTGGGAGCAGCGAAGAAGGAGCGAGCCTTCGACCCAGGGAGTCCGGAGGAACCGGGAACAGCGAACGAATGAACCGGATGGCAGGGTGCTGCAACCGTAAGTGAGCGCGTGGTTTTTTCCCTTATGATTCGCCAGACTCAAATGTTGTGTGTTCATTTTGATAGTTCTGGGAATCGGGAGTTTGATGCATTGTGTGTTTGCACAAATTAATAAGGAAAACAGTTCTAACCGCCTGTCGGGGCAGCTGCCATGGATCTTAGAACGTTGACGAGGTCAGACTTGTTGTTGGTGTGCGACGATTTGGGAGTTGAGGCGGACGAACGGATGAAAACACCAGCTATCATAAAGGCGATTAACGATAGTGGCAATGATGACAAAAGCATTGAGCTTGCGTGGGAGGTGATACAGGAGCCACGAGAGCGTGAGCGTCGTGTACGTGTGCGAGAGCGTCGTGAACTTAAGAGTGAGTAAGCGTGAAGAACGCGAGAATGAACGGAAGCATGAACTTCGAGAACTTACTCTTAGGTGTGAGCGTCACGAACGTGAGTATCAGGAACGTAAACGTGAGCGTGAGCAGAAGTATGAGAGAGAGAAGACAGCACTGATCAAAGAGATACAGTATTGTGATCAGTTATTGGCACAGAGACAACGGCTGTCTGAGAATTCTGTAGGAAGTACAGAGCGAAAGAATGGGGAAGTGTCTAGCAGATTTTCGCCAAAAGCCGACGAGAAGAGTAGTGCCTGTGAGATTGGCTGCCGATTCATAAATGAAGGGAAAAGGCTAGCTGCTAACGATGCCTTAGTGGCAACAGAGGCCGTTAAAGGCCGTAGTGAGAGCGACGAGGTGCTGTGCCAACAGAGGACTGTAGAGACAGCTAGGCCAGCTGCGAACAAATTGGCACAGTTACCGAGCGTGTGCGTCGCTGGTAATGTTAACGAGGGTGCTAGCGAAGAAAAGGGTACTGCTGACCCGACAGACGCGAGCACCCATGTAGAGCCAGATCTGCGTGCAGAAGTGAAGTGCGAGCTGGACGATGCAGTTGAGAATAGTTCTCGGGGTGGCGAGCTCCGTAGCTCACAAGAGAACAACTGCATTGTTCAGGGATCGGTGCGGCTCTCCGCCAGTCTAGATGGCCTAGATAGGGATGATTCAGTTGTTAATCATTCGGACTGTGCGCGTGAGACAGCGATCAATACCGACGGGCTGTGTGCCGATGCACAGCGTGAGCTGGGCAATGTAGTAGAGGGCAGTTCGCAAGAGTGCGAGTTGTCTAACTCGAGTAAAGCCTGCTGCATTGTGCCAGAGTCGGTTGGGCTGTCCGCCAGTCGGCGCAAAGTGAGAGTAGATTTAAATGTAAATCACTCAGACTGTGCGGGTAAGAGACCGATCCGGGCCGACGAAATGTGTACCGGCCAGCACGAGGCACGAGAAGGCGACAGGAAAGCGAGTGCAAAGAGAAAGCGCAGTAAAAAGAAGCGTGGTAAAGACCGTAAGACGGTAACTAATGTAGCGCCGCCAAAGATGGCGAGAAACCCAAAAGGACAGGGCGCGAGGAAAAAGGTGCGGTCGTCAAGGACGATGTTGACGCATCCAGAACGTTCGAGCCACCGGTCAAAGGGGGACCGCGAAGCATGTTCTGCGCGGACGCTGACAAAGGGCACGGGGCAGTTAAACTCCTCGTCGTTCCGTAGTTCTTTTCATAGCTCAGCGTGCAGTTCGAAGAAACGCAAGGTGGCAGGACGAGACCAGGTGGGGAGTAGCGACGCGGTCAATCAAGTTAGTGTTGAAAGCGGAGCGCGAGGAGGCAAATTGGCAGGGAACTGTAACGTCTTGAAGGAGCTGATAGTGAGTCAGCCCTTTTGTTGTCCCTCCGTAGCCAGAGTAGCTTTGAAACCGCGACCACCCCGGGTTCGACTCAAGTTATGACATTATGGGAACAAAGAAAAACTGCGCAAAAAAGGACAAGACAGAGAAAGAACCACACGACACAGGCGCAGACTAACAACTGGTTTAATGCTCCAACGCCTCTTTCCTACCAACAACAGAACGCATGCGCACCAACCACAACGACCAATGCCGCTATCATGTAGTCGAGCCTAGAAACGCCAACTCCTTGCGGTACAAATGTATGGAAGCCTCACTAACACATTTATCTGGCCCTAATCTCGCGATTTCTAAAGCTTCGATTACTTCACGCTCTTTCTTATCCCTTGCGCGTCCGACAATCGTAGTCCCGCCGAAAAGTGGGGTACAAACATTGCCGTCATGCCTGCAGGTCTTGCAATGCTTAGGAAGATGCTGTCCTCTAGAATCATCTAGGGAATTGGCATGTTCTAATAATCTAATATTAATGCAGCGGCCTGTTTGTCCAACGTACACGTTGCCACAACTCAGCGGAATCTCATAGATGACATTCGCACTACAGGGATTGTCGGACGCGCAAGGGATAAGAAAGAGCGTGAAGTAATCGAAGCTTTAGAAATCGCGAGATTAGGGCCAGATAAATGTGTTAGTGAGGCTTCCATACATTTGTACCGCAAGGAGTTGGCGTTTCTAGGCTCGACTACATGATTGCGGCATTGGTCTTTGTGGTTGGTGCGCATGCGTTCTGTTGTTGGTAGGAAAGAGGCGTTGGAGCATTAAACCAGTTCTTAGTCTGCGCCTGTGTCGTGTGGTTCTTTCTCTGTCTTGTCCTTTTTTGCGCAGTTTTTCTTTGTTCCCATAATGTCATACCAACTAGCCCCTCACCGTACGCTTCTAGACGTCAAGTTATGAGTTAGACATAAGCGTTTGGAAAGGGAGGCCAAGAGCGCTTCCGTAGAATTGCAGTGTTTGTTTTTTATTTTGAGCATCGGAAGGTTTTCGCGATTTGAGACTGGGATTTCTTTCAACGTGTAAGGCATGAGCTTTGTTTATGTTTTGGTTTGAGAAAGCTCCGAGATTTGAAAGATGAGGTTTATGTAAACATGTAGTCTCGCGAGTGTTAGTTAATGAGTATATAGGCTCTTTTTGTGCGTGTGAGTAACCTGAAGGTCAAGGTTATCGTCGAAAGGCCTATGGTAAAGCGCGTGTGTTATTTAACCTTCTTTCTTTTTAAGTGTTTTGAATTTTCTAAGGTTAAGCGCGTAGATTTTCAGTGAGTGCATGATTTGCACTGAGAAGCGTTTTTAGTTCCATTAACGCGTGTCCTGTGTGGACGGAAGGAAGCAGATTATGACTGGGTTGCTCGTGTGTGTTGAGGGCAGCCGTATTCTGACTTCTTTAATAAGTATGCGTGGAACGAGTGATTAAAAGACGCATTATTTTAAGGGTTCTGCGGAGTGTGTAAGTCCCGCAAGTTTAATTGTTCGTTTATGTCACGTGTCCTGTAGGACTTTCAGGGAAGAAACGTCAGTAAGCGTAAATGAAAAGTTTGCCTACAACGCAAGTACGCGTTCTGTTTAGTGACCACAAGGCTAGTGCGCTTGTGATTACGTACTTGTGAGGTTGACCAGATTGTTCAGTGGCACCATTACGTGCGATAAGTAAGCCACTGCGATAGATTGGAAACATGCTGTTCGTGTAGTTAGGCCACTTAAGTTATGTTCGGCTGTTTTCATTTGTTGTTTGCATCGTCAACGACCCTTTTGTTTTGCAACAACAATAGTACTCTGGTCTTGTCGGCAATCGAGGACAAATGGATAGCTGTTTAGAAGGGTGGTTGGAACTGTTTTGTCAAAATTGGGGAAAGAAAAGATCAGGGTTCATTTTGACTCAGTAATAGCCTGGCGAGTCAGGGGTGAAGAGCCTGCGCTTACACGTGGTGCAGCGCTGTGTTGTTTTGTTTGTTTGACGTATGTTCTCCAGGGCCCAGGATCCCGAAGTTTGTCAAACGAGGCTGGACCCCAGTACCCTGCAGCTTCTTTCAGCGTTCCTGATGGCCAGCGAATTGAGTTCACCGGCCATTCAGAACAACCGGGGCGAGGACAAGCTGTTAGATATGGCGCCGTTTCCTGAGGCTACTTCGAGTTCCCCAAACCACTTCGAATCGCAGCACAGCTAATTGAGGAATGCAGAAGCAGGGGTGCCACATTCCTGAGGCAGGACACTTGCAAACAAGTTCGTACGCCGCCGGGATTAGAAGGGGGCCTCGGACAATGGAGCCCAATCGTCCCCCTTCGCCTTTGAAGAAGACATTTGCTACCGCTGCGGGGCCGTAGCACCGTCAGCAGGTGGCCCTTCGGACAATGGAGCATGAGCTCTTCCTTTGAAGAAGCGCATTGCCAGTCTGCGAGGCAAGACCACAGAGAGCCGCTGGGTGTGACAACGCGATACGGGCGCCAACCATTGGCTGAAAAGGGCGTCATCTGAGCGGACTCTCCCATTGGCCAAACATGACGCGAATTCCAGTCCTCGAAGGGTTTAAAAGAAGCATTCCCGAGAGACTAGAGCATTCCCTGATTCCCTGATTCACCTCTCTCGAACGTCTTGCCGCGGGCCGCAGCGTCCGAGTTGCTGCCGGCCCGTAATGACTGTACGACTGTTCCTTGACTCTCACCTCACTGTATATAATGTAGAATAAATCCCTCCCAAGTTTGGGTTTTTCATCCCGAAGTCCGGCCTACAGCCCCTACAGCGCACGATCTGAAGTGGTCCACGTAGTGGGTCTTAAACCATTTTACGGACGCTAACGAAGCTCCTTATTTTATTGTTCTCTTTGCTACAGGTGTTTTTCTTTATTACTTTCGTTTGCAGTATCGAGTCGATGCTTTTTAAGGAGTAGGTATTGCCACGTGTACTTGTTTGTATTTATCGGGCGACACGTTTCACCGCCTAACATATGTTATCACACAGCGCAAGGCGCGGTTGCATGCATCGAAAGTTTCTGGAATTGTATCGATGCTTCCATCCGCTGTCTGTGACCGAACCTTGTGTAATCTGATTGCTTGTGTGTGCGACGCGAATAATGTAGAGCTTTGTAGAAGGCATGCGGGTCCCAGCGATTACACTGGAACATTTAACGACTGATGTATAAAAGCCCACGCGCTTGACCCGCTGATCAGATTTTCGACGACCGCCGACTGTGTTCACCGTTGTCACCGTTCTTTGAGTGTAGCCTGTTTCTGAGGGCACAAGTTCGCCCACTAAAACGCTAGTTTCCTCTTTCCCAGTTTGTCTGCTTTCTTTGCCGTCACTACCACGTGACAATATTATATTCTGCGTTAAAACCAGTTGCTGAAAAAAAAAATTACCACTATGATTGCACAAATTTTGACGCTATTATTATTGAGCTAGGTGATTTTCTTGATCTTTTCCTCAGCGCATTTGATGATCACACGGTTGATGAGTACTGGATTGTATTCAAAAATAAAGTACATGTGCTCACCGACAAGTTTATTCTGTGAAGTATAATATCCTGCAACGTTAAAAAGTCCCTGGTTGAACTCTAAGTTAAAAAGGCTTTCGAACGGGAAAAAAAACGACTATATCAAATAGCGAATAAAAGTGCACTGGCATTGAAATGAAACGCTTCCATGCAGGCGAACAATACTTACAGAGCAGCTTTAAATCTTGCCAAAAAGGCATTCCAAGTAAACACTTGGCCCACAATGCTTGCAAATGGACCTACAAGTTTTGGCGTGTTATTAACCCTTCTAAAGACAATATGGTCACGCTGATTGATTTGAGTGGTTCACCGGTACCCGGTAATGTATGTCCCTATGTCCTTAATTCTGTGTTCTGTAAGAACTTTGTCCTATGTATTGACCCCGTGCTTCCAACTCTTGGGCGTTGCACTTACCAACCTATGAATTTTATTTTCACTGAACCCTTGTGGTCGGAAATGTTTTTAGAGATCTGAAGTTCTGGTGCTGATTTCGTAAACGCGAAATTTCTGAAACATACTGCTTATTCATCTCCTCTGCTTTCAAAAAAATTTCAGCAACCTTTAGATACCCATCAGCTACCTGCAGTTTGGAAAGTCGGGAAGGTGGTCCCACTCACAGGTCCAGTATCAAAAACGTTCCTCTCAACTACCGCCCAATTTCCCTCATCAGCATTCCTTACAAGGTTCTAGAACATATTTGTACTCACATTTAGCAAAGCATTTCGACAATAATTTGTTTTCATTAAAGCACAACATGGTTTCCGAAAAGACTTCCCTTGCGAAACTCATCTTTTTTCTTTTACTCACAGCCTTCATCTTATTCCCGACAAAGATTATTTCGCAGACTGTGTTTTCTTAGATTACGCCAAGACTGTCGCAAAAGTGTCATAAATTGCTTTTATTTAAACGTAGTAAACTTAATCTTGATCCTAACCTGTTTGCATGGCTTGCACATTTTCTCCTTAACCAGTCACATTATGTTGTGTCAAATAATCATATGTCCCCATTTTGTCCTTAGAATCTCGTGTGCCCCAAGGATCAATATAGGCCCTGTTCCTTTCTTAATTTACATTAACGATTTACCCAATGATGGTTTTTTTATATTTACCTTTTCGTTATCCTCCGTGAAATCTTAAACAAATCTGATAAAACATTCTTACTATACGATTTAAACGCTATGCCTAACTGGTGTGACGAATGGTTAATGCAAGTCCACGTAAATAAATGTATATATAGGCGTGTAACTCGCAGCAATATTCCTCCGCTGAACTATTACCTTAGTGATACTCCTCCAGAAGTTGTAATTTCCTATATATACCTAGGTATCCACATCACCTCCTCACTTTCCTGGTCGTTGCTCATCAATAAGGTTATTAACAATACTAAACGCATGCTAGGTTATCTTTGCCGAAATTTTTCTTCCGCTGCTACATTATTAAAATTATTCCTATAAAAAGTATTATTATTATTATTATTATTATTATTATTATTATTATTATTATTATTATTATTATTATTATTATTATTATTAGGAGCGAAGAGGAGTGCGCCTCATCCAGCTGGGGGCTGCACCTCTAGACTCTTATTCAATCGCTTTTAAGCTAACCCAAAACAATGCTGCGCCTTCCATTTATGGAACTTACAGTGACACATCAAGCGTAGCTTCCATGAAAAACTTTGTGCTACTTGCTCCTCTCTCATCACGACGCAGGTGCTTTCGCCTTGCTTTATTTCATAAGTTATATTTCCACAATGCCTACCTGCGCGATAATCTTCCACCATCTCCTACCTACATTTCCTCTTGCATTGATCATAGCCATAAGGTTGGAATAATTCAATGCCACACCAGAACCTGTCACGAATCATTTATTCCTAGGACCTCTCAGGAATGGAACCACCTTCCCGGCGCAGTTGTCGCAATGAAGGACAACTCAAAGTTTCCTTCCGTCTCATCAGACATCATCACTCCCGGATACAATTACCTAATCAATTTTGCTGCAATAATTATCTTTTTGCTGCCTTCAGTATTTACTTATGTATATGTTTCTTACCTACTCTCCTCTGTAATACTTCGGTCCCCCTCCCTTTGAGGGTGCAATAAAATAAATAAATAATACTTCTATCTTCCCCGTAACAATGTAATCGACTCAGTTTGGCCTATTTATCATTAAAAAGATGAGATTTATCATTAAAAGATTTATCATTATTTATCATTAAAAGATGAGATTAAAAAAAATCCACCTACTTGGGCTATCCCCCTGAGTGCTAATGGCTCTAAGGTGATTAACACTATAGTGATTGTACTAACGAGAATGCGTGCTCATTTGTAGCGTGTTAAACAGCTTTGCCCTGTCTGCGAGAAAGTTTTAGTCTACTCTAGACATTAAAAAATCCCAGGACACCTAAGCACTTCTTATGAGTTGTGAATGCGAAAGTAGCAATGTCCAATTCAACGCCACTGAGCAGTCCTTCGTGTTATGAACTCCTCGCAGGCAAGCGAGCGCGTTTTCGTTTGGCCGTCGGGAGGCGCATCCACAAGGCAGGCGAGAGGAACGCGCGGATAGCACAGGCTTTCGAGAGCGTCAGTGACGTGGCGTCCCGGCGATGTCCTCTCACACCTGGCGCTGTATCACCGCAACAGCTGTTCCTTTTCGCTTGCTCTTTCCGTCTAAGTGCGCTCGTGGCGTTACGTTACAACCAATACTAATTTGTCGAGGCATACTTGTCACGGGGCATCGCAGCCAGCTGCGCTTTAGATGCGATTTCTGTGCTGTAGACTACATACGCCAGCTTTATCACTCATGAGCCATTGGACGCTTTGGCGCCGAAAAATGATTCCGGAGCGTTACGTGCCAAAAATCATATATGATTATGAGGCCGTAGTGGGGGACTCCAGATGAGTTTTGACCACCTTTGAACGGGCACCCAATGCACGGTGAAGAGTACGGACGACCTTTTCTGTTCATTATCTTTGTCTGCTTGTCAGTTTGAATTGTTTACCATAGTCAGGATTAGTTGCTTCTGTCATGAAGCGGTCGTGGGGAGTAGCGCACTATCCTGCTTTGTCTATTGCTGTTGGTCAGATGTAGGTAGGTGGTGATGAGCAAGTAAGCTTGAGTCCAAAACATTACCAGGGCTCACTAGCGCACACTTTGGTGAAATGTTTTATTTCTTCCCACCAAACAACGCAGAACGCTTGGCGATCACGGTGTTGCAGCCGGCTTCATTCGCTCTGAAGGCCTCGGTACGTTCCACCGCAAGACGAAACTGAAGGATGACCCATTGGCGGCAGCTGGGCGTGTGAGAGTCGATCTCGGCTTCAGCGGTACACCAATACTTTGCATCAGATTGTGCGGTCCATGCCCATTACTGAGTGGCAGGCTGGAAACAGCACCTGTCGATGCCAGCTCGCTCTTCGTCTAGTCAGCGAATGTCAGTGAAGCGGAAGGGCATGACGGACAGGACTCTCGTACACAGGCTCTTCGCAGTGACGGCGACTGGCTCATGAGCGGAGCGTCCACGCGGTCACCTGAGAACTGCTTTCATCAAGAGGTAGGACACCGCAATGAAGTGCTCCAGCGTAGCCTTGGGCCTCGCCGCAGCACAGCTTGTGGCTGGCTTGGGCCTGACCGTGCTTCCCATCCACACCATGCTCAAGCTGCCGTCGCTAGCCACAAGGGACTGTCCACTCTGGGCTGCTGGACCGGTGAGCGATGCGACTCATTTTACTTCCCAGCTTAGAAACCAAACGCGACCTACTTAATAGGGAATTTCCCTTACGACCGAAAACACTTTAAATCAATCAACTCATGTTTCCCAAAGCAGAAATGTGAGCGCTAAGAGTTACTCATGATCTAACAAGACAGGAAGCTGACAGAAAGACGGACACGGGAAATGGCCAAAAAAGGGCACGTAAAAGGTGTCCAGCGTACGTAGGGCCTACGTTTCGACAGCTACGGCCTGCCTTTATCAAGGCCTCGAGACATTACTTTATGTCGAAACGTTAGCTCCGCAGTAAGGCTTACATGTTTAGCCACTATTACTAAAGAAGACCAAAAGGCGACTAAACCAGCATACAGCTGTGGCATAGCAATTTGTACTGGTGGAGAATCAATACAAAACTTAACTAATTTATTGTAACCGACCTGACTCTTCCCAGTTTAATAAATCACCCTCTCTTATTGCTATCGATGCTTACCGGAATGCAATGGATACGTGGGACATGTCCTCGTAGCCCAAATTGATAAGGCTGCAAAACAAAGAATTCAATCTATTAATTTCCGCAGCGAAAGAAATGTATAAGGGAGCAGGACACTACTAGGACATTTTAAAAGGGCCAGAAATATGCCTTAAGCGTACCTTGCGTAAGCGTAGGCAGTGCTTTGCAAGCCGCGGCCGCGCTCTTAGCCATCCCCAGGGACAAGGCAGATAGTACCCATGCTACACACTGTGCTTACTCGTTACATATCGTTTTTGCGTGTGCTAATTATGTACCTATGTACCATGAGCGAATTTAATTTCACGTATCAAGTTTTCCAAGCTGGGCTGGCATGCTAGCTGTAACTGCCACCAAGTCTCCAGCAACCATTAAAAAGTATGTCTCATGCTTTCATTAGTATGCATTATGGATTTTCGTGTCACTAATTTCTTGCACCAGGTGTTTCTACTTCGCATTTTGGCGTAGCTTATGAACTGTACAGTGGGTAAGCATGAAAATTGCGCGACATTAGCTGTTACCACCGTGGTTAAACAGAAAATAAACAGAATAGTACCCATGCCGATTCCGTCAGATAGTATTTAAATAAAGAAACTGCTTTACGAAAGCTTCCATTCATATCAATTTCATGCGTGCGAGGAATGTAAATGTATAATTAATCTGTTATATTCCTTATTCTCTATTACCAATGCGGAGAGGCTAATGTCACTATCACTTGAGGATACGGAGGAGGAGCAAACTATATAGGGCACTCTAAGAAGACAGCAATAGGGTAGCAACTTTGTTGTTCAGTACCTCTATCTCCTATTCACCTTAAACTTCCCTCTTGCTTGCGCGACGCCATCTATAATCAACGCTCTATTTTATCTACCACACACAACCAATCCAATAAACCTTCGCTCTAGTATTCTGTATCATCACACTATTATAAATTTATTGTTATTACTGGTGCTCATTCAACTGTCTTGCGCCACTTACCTGAACAACAATTTAGAGAGTCACGGGAAGATGTAAACAAGAAGTCTTAACTACGTCAAGTCATAGGGAACATAGTCTTCTTATCACTTTGTTACCCTTTTGAGGCATAGCACCTTTGTAGATTGCGCAGTTTTAACGTGAAGGTTGTGTTTTGGATAGTAATCTGTGATTACACTCATGTGATTGTTATGCTTTATATATTGGCTGTTTTCTTGAAATAAACTTCTGTTGATAGTACGCGCTATGTAGGGGCCCCTCCTTTTTAATCAGTATGTGTCCAGTCAGGCTGTTGCAGCCATGATGCTATACGAACTGCTCGATTTTCCATTTTGCTGGGTGAAGATAGGTCGTGTTCATACCTGAAAATGTAATTTCGGACAACTGCTTCGACAACTACGGTGCAGAACTTCATATAGGTGTCAAAGACTTGCGTGCTCAGTATGTCTGTTGGCATCCTAGAAATGACGGCTATAAGCAGACTTATGCCCGTTAACCCGTGTCGTAATAGCATGAAAGCACAAACAGTGAACACGGTTTTCAAGCACCCAAATGATTAGATCTTTTCTTCAGACATATGTAAACACACGTTATTCGAATACATCAAGTTAATAACCAATATGCTGACAAATAAAGCTACGCTTCCTCGCCCCTGCAAACATAACATACCACACAGTATACAAGTAATGGTTGAAAGAAAAATAGTGTGTGTGTTATTGTACGAGAAGGTAGCGCCGATTATGGAGTAAAGGTGCACTGGAGTATAGTTGAGCAGGTCGCGTAAGACGTACATGAGATAAGTGATATTCTGCTGGAGTAAACAAACTGGTGATTAGGGAAACTCCGTCAAGGAAGGGCAGGAGACGATTAGGCTTAGAAGTATGGTAAGCTGCACAAGGATAGCGAATCGGCCGAATCGGACCTTATCCATAATGGTAGCGAACGACAAAACGAAGATACAAACTTGTTGCTTTTCCCTGTCTTTTTCTATTTATGTGCCTTCGTTTTGCCGTGCGATGCTATCATGGATAGTGTATACTGAGCGTGTTGGTGCGCTTTGGCATTTACCTCTTCCGCGTGAAAATACGCAAGGAAATGAGGAAGACCACACGACACCACAGCTGTCGTGTGGTCGGCCTTCAGTCCTTGCGTAATTGTCGCGCTGAAAAATGAGACATGAAGACAGGCAGTGCCGTCATATTAGAAACTGTACGTTTATGGGAGAGAGCCGAGTGACACAAGAAAGGCGAATAAGAGATTGAGGTATGTGGCATTCGCACAGCAGTGGACCGAAATTGTGGTGATTAAAATTGACCCCTCGGTTGACGGTTTAGATCTAGGCAAGCCAGTGAGGCAGTACGCGGCTCACACAGTAGTTATGCACCACTATTTCTGCGATCTTTTCAGGCTCACAGCTCGCTTTGGAAGAGAAAATATCCGTTCGGTGATCCGCATTTTTAGTTGCTTCTCTTCGATCTCCTCGTGCGTGTAGACGAGCTGCGGGATTGCGCCGAGCATCGTGCCCACCTACAACGATACTTTTGGCAGTCGCTAATGGACTGCAGCAGTCCAGTGCACTCAGCTATTCCCACGGGAGATGTTCGTGGCGCTGCCATCCCGCTGCAGCGGATTTGTATGGCAGAGACAAGGGGAGCGGCACCATCTTGCCTATTATTTGTATCACGCGTTTTTGTCAAGCGTTATTTTTCCTAAGTTGCCTGCTGTTGTTGTTGATCACAATACTAAGTGTTCATCGTGATAACATAACATTCATTCACCGATGTTCACTCAACTGTTTTGTGGCGTGTACCTGAGCACAAAACAAGACATGCGCATAAAATAGCACGTAAGTTAGGCAGAGAAATTATGAGCACCTTTTACGCAGTCCGGCAGTTCAGTTGCTATTGCGTTGCGCTGCTAAGCACAAAGTCCCGGGCTCGCCTCCAGTCGCATGTCCATGCGGGCATAATACCGAGACGCTCGTGTATACCGGTCACTTCAAGAGGTCCTTCTGAGGGAAATCCGTCCTGCATTATGGCGTGCCTCAGGATCGGGTCATGGATTGGGTACATAAAATACAAGAAATAAAAATAATCATGTGCGCCCAAGCTCTTAGCTTGGTACTCCTTGCTTACTCACCGAAAGCCGTACACGGAGAGAGCGCATGCTTCGCGGCACACGCCGCGCAGTGCCTTCACCGGGGCAGCAGAGCACCTCGCGAGGAGGCGCCATAACGTGCACCGAAGCGAAAATATCGAGAATACGCGCCGCACACGTCACATTACTTGACCCGTGGTACGATAGGATGCTGCTGCTGATAATGTTCATTTATTGGCATCCCCTTTGAAACAAATACTCACCTGTCCTGCTGGCGTTGACCATGCCGCAAGCAACTGCTACATGCAGCTGCTACATGTCGGGACACTTGGCGGAATGCAACACAAATGCAGTGCGAAATTCGCAAGTATCCATGCTACGCTACGGTCAAGTTGTGACTAAAACCGCTAAATGATCTAAAAGCAACGACATCTCCTATGCTGGCGCTCCTTCTCGCGGCTCCTCCTGGGTGCCGACGGTGGTGGTCCCTCGGCCGGGTAACCGAGCAGGCGCTCCCAACGTTCGGCCCTTTGGCGCGCCTTTGGTTACTCCGTCTAGCGCAGATTCATAAATGAGTTACTCCAATAGCTGCCGGTATCCACGTTACACTGCTTTATCGAATGTCCTTCCACTGCGATCACTTCGACTGCGGTGTAAACGGCCGAGGTGATGCGCTCAAGGGAGCTAAGTGAGTGTTTTTTCTCGAGCGGCGCCTTTTGATCAGCTTCATTTGAACTTCAACACCGCCAAGAGAAATTAGAACAACATACGCTTTGTATGTGGATATTTCCGTTTTGCTTTTTTTAAAGCACAGGCGTGGGGTCTAGGCTCTATAAGAACCTATGCCGGTGTACTACTTCTATAAGCGGTCAAAGATGAGTTTGCTCGTACTACAAAAAGGCTTTCTTATGCATCAGGCCTTAATTTCTTGATGCTGTAATTCTGAAAAATTTGGCTTTGAAATTGGTCTTCGGTGAAGTAATCCTAAGCTTAATAAGCTAAGATTTGGGGTGGTACAACTTTTTGAGAAATTTTTACAACTTTTTACAAGGTACGGAAGGGGGGGGGGGCGCGGTGGGAGAGATATAAGCCGTGACATTTCATATACAATTTCGAAAATAAGAACTTTTGATACGCCAGCCCGCCGCGTGCGAAGCCGTAACAAATTTATCAACGTCGAACGTTGAAATTGATCTGGGTCATTGCGCGCCCCTTCGTTAAATGTTTCTTTTACCCAACCTATCCGCGTTAAAAACGTTTCCACCAGCTTAGATTTCTACAACATTTTTGAGCCCAATATAATTTCGATTGTGTTTAGCAGATGTCTGCGTTCTCATTTATTATGCGCGTAGATGAACGGGATCACGGTCACTGACCAAGTCTGATGTATAATCGGACGTTTCGGAACCGCGTATGGGTTCCTTGTTCGCTGAGTTGGACAGGGAATCGTCGTCACTTATGTAGCCAGCAGCACGTGACGTAACGAACGTGCGTAAATGGCAGGCATAGTCCCTGGTGTCCTGTTCATCGTAGCTGGCGTCAATTGAATGATTAGCGATTCTAGCAGCCGTCGGGATGACATGTTCTTTTCTTTGGCAACAATAGTGGCATTGGTGCGTAGATATGGCGCACACAAAATATAGCTGCCGTTGCGATGCCAAGGCACAGTTACTGCCGACTTTGGTAACAACCACGCAAATGCAAATACATGCACCAATGCATGCTACATAAGCTAACCCTGCAGCTCGGGTAGCATGAACAGCTGGTCTCAAACAATGAGAACCGCCATTTTAGTCTCGAGTTCATCAGCGGAGTCCTACTAAAAAAAATCGTATAGCACTGCGCGTCACTTCGCTATGCAATACGCGTCATTGAACGGTTGGTCGAACTAGCGTATGAAGCGCAACTTTTGTGTCTAAGCCTAGTAATGGCTTCAAGTACAACGAAACGAGTGCGCCAAGCAATGCGCGCAACATCTTCGCGTAGCCTGCCGAACGAAAAGCGTGAACCGTGAGGCTCAGACAACGTGAAGCACGGATTTCGCAGCAGCGAGTGAACGTTCGCAACTACAACAGTGTCGAACGTTATTTATTGCGAAGAAAGGCTGCAGACGCTCGTGCTTCTCACCAAATCGTCCGACAAAATACGAGTGACTCCTGATGAACGGCAACGTTCCGGACAAAGGCGCGGGTCCCGCCCATTTTCAAAGTTTATGCGGCCAGCCCTCTACAGCCAAACCTTTCGGCGAACCGCGTTGCTTCTTGCGGATGGAATTACGAGAGGTCCCCTAGCCTCCTCGGTTTTTACACCCATAAGCACTACATAGGCTAGGCAACTCCGCAATACGTACACGGCGCCAGCGCTAGCGAAACGCTGCCCGCCAAAACACCGTCGCCAGAAACCAATCGACGCGAGATTTCGATACCCGGGAATGGCACCGGCGTCGGCTACGGACCACAAAGCGTGCGCTAGCACATGACCACGGGCTGCGACCAATAGGAGGGCCGACTCTGCGGAGGCATGGCAGGCGAGAGAGAAAGCGGCAAAGTTCACAGGAAGTCGTTACTTTTCAATCATTCAGGGGTTTTAGTTATGACATGTGGTACGATTTAATGCCCTAATGATGATGACGGTTTATTTTCACCCCCTTTAAAATGGGGCAGTGACAAACAGTCACCTAGCCTGCTTAATTTATTCAAGTAAGCTATCATCATCATCAGCAGCAGCCTGGTTACGCCCACTGCAGGGCAAAGGCCTCTCCCATATTTCTCCAACAACCCCGGTCATGTACTAATTGTGGCCATGCCGTCCCTGCAAACTTCTTAATCTCATCCGCCCACCTAACTTTCTGCCGCCCCCTGCTACGCTTCCCTTCCCTTGGAATCCAGTCCGTAATCCTTAATGACCATCGGTTATCTTCCCTCCTCATTACATGTCCTGCCCATGCCCATTTCTTTTTCTTGATTTCAACTAAGATGTCATTAACTCGCGTTGGCCCCCTCACCCAATCTGCTCTTTTCTTATCCCTTAACGTTACACCTATCATTCTTCTTTCCATAGCTCGTTGCGTCGTCCTCAATTTGAGTAGAACCCTTTTCGTAAGCCTCCAGGTTTCTGCGCCGTAGGTGAGTACTGGTAAGACACAGATATTATACAGTTTTCGCTTGGGGCATAGTGGCAACCTGCTGTTCATGATCTAAGAATGCCTGCCAAACGCACCCCAGCCCATTCTTATTCTTCTGATTATTTCCGTCTCATGATCCGGATTTGCAGTCACTAACTGCCCTAAGTAGGTGTATTCCCTTACGACTTCCAGTGCCTCGTTGCCTATTGTGAATTGCTGTTCTCTTCCGAGACTTTTAAACATTACTTTAGTTTTCTGCAGATTAATTTTTAGACCCACTCTTCTGCTTTGCCTCTCGAGGTCAGTGAGCATGCATTGCAGTTGGTCCTCTGAGTTACTAAGCAAGGCAATATCATCAGTGAATCGCAAGTTACTAAGGTATTCTCCATTAACTTTTATCCCAATTTCTTCCCAATCCAGGTCTCTGAATACCTCCTGTAAACACGCTGTGAATAGCATTGGAGAGGTCGTATCTCCCTGCCTGACGCCTTTCTGTATAGGCAGGTTGCGAACGTAGTTCCCGCGCCTACTAGGGCGCCCCTCGCGGCGGCGAGCGCGGAACCGGCAGGATACGACCGGCCCGCTTGCGTTCGGAAAGCCTGTATGTGCACTGTTTCGCGCGTAGCTGTTGCCTTTTGTGAGCAATGCCGAAGTGCAACCCGAGCTGTTCGAGTAGTGGGCCGTAACAGCACGTACACCAACTCACGAGGAACAAAGCTTTACAGGTTTCCAAGCCGACCGTATGAAGCAGAACGGCGTCAACACTGGATAGCGCTCGTCCGACGACATAAGCTGTTTTATGTTCCGGCGTTATGCCAAGTGCGTTATAACGCTGAATTTGCTTTTACAGCAATGATGGCAGCAATAGGACACCTACAGTCAGTGGCGTAGGTAGGTCGTCTGGCACCCGGGGCCCATAGGACTTTTGTCCCCCCCCCCTCTCCCCCGGGTTTATTGGAGGAATTGCCATTTGTTGTGCGTGTTGATAAACTGAAAGCATATTTAGCGCCAGCAAACAAGGACGTAAGCGAGACGACAACACAATGCGCTCCGTAATCCTTAATGACAAAATTGTGTTGTCGCATTGCGCATTGTGTTGTCGTCTCCCTTACGCCCTTGTTTGCTGGCGTTAAATATGCTTTATTGGAGGAAGGCGAGGATATCAACAACTTCTGTGTGTCTCCAGACGTATATGGCACCCCCCCGCACCCCACTGGCCCCTTGCACCCGGAGCCCACGCCCTCCCCCCCCCCCCCTTGCTACGCCACTGCCTGCAGTGCGTATCAGGATACGCATCAAAGTAGTTTGTTCTCACTTTGTACCGCAGTAAAGCTGTGGAACTCTTTCCCAATCCTCTCCCATTCAAACAGCGCTAGCGTATCCAGCTTTTCTGGACATGAGGGTTTAGTTCGCGTGAGTGCCACCACGTGGCGTACTAACCTTAAACTTTTCAAACTTCCCGCGGTGACGCGTGATGACGTCAACAAAAAAAATAAAAAATAAAAGCTATCCCTGCACATTGAACTTCGCCACAATGCTTGTTCCGCCGGTGTTATCAGTGTTCTTGATCAAGCTTATTCGCTCGTCGCCTAGAAAGTACTCGTCATCCTAAGGGCGTTTAGTCGCGACGAGCAATGGTTGATTCTGGGCTTTTGATGCGGTTCTTTTTTTCCTTTTTTCTTTCGCTTTTTTTCTTTTTTTCATTCTGCGGAGTAATGAAGCTAGCCTAATCGTCGGAAGTACTTCGGGGCAGCCTTTCTTCAGTCGGCACACATTGTTAACGTCCGAACATCGCACAGCGTCTACTAGAGACGCCGTCGTGGACGGATTTTGATTTTCCACTATCGAATTCTTTAAGGTGCACACAATTATTTCACTAGCGAAATTGCAATGCGCACTCATGGGCTACCGCCGCAGCTGCAAATCTAGATGTGCTTAAGCATTAAGACATATACATGGATAAGATGGTTTTTCACCTTAACACAAAAGTCACGATACAAGAGTTGAGCAAACTGTTCCTGTGTCGTCGCAGAGTGTGAGACCGGGCTAGTTGGTATTCCATGCTAAAGTGACTAGCGCAAGAGTGGACACGGTACAGTAGAGGCGACAAAGATAAGCGCAAACATCCAACTGGGCGCTTGTCCTTGTAGCGTCTTTAGTGTTCCCTGTCCACTCTTGCACTAGTCACTTCAGTTTGTGTCGTTGTCGGTTAGCATGCTATAGCCGAAGCTGTTCGCAATATTACGTCTCCATTTACTGGCCACCAGGCCAGGTACACCATTGGGTACGACATATGCAGTACTTGCAGTTAGTTTCCAAAGTAGTCTCCTATGGCGGTTGTCCACGTGCGTGAAGCAAGAACGATATTTAAAATTATTGTGCAGTATATATGAGGGATTTGTGTGTTCTCCACATTCTCTACCATGTTGCCGTTCCGCCTTTATTATATAGCCGCAATGTAGACTAGCAGCTATCGAACGCCATAAAGGCTATCCACATACTCAAAGACCTCGCGCTCAACTCCTGACGCTTAATTGTATTCAAGAGTTGTGTGACTGCCCAGGACATCCTTAACGAATGTTACATAACACATTATGAAGTTTTACTTGCCAAAACCACGATTTCATTAAGAGGCACGCCGTAGTGGAGGATTCGAGAATAATTTAGACCACTTGGGATTCAGAAATTCAGACGACAAATGCATGTGCACTATGCAATGACTTGGCGAACTTACCTCACATGCTCTGGCGATGCCCCGCGTTACGCAGTGATGAAAGTAACACTTCTTCCCGCTGGGATGCTGTCCTACACAGCCCCATCCTCGAGGACCAGTTATGGGCTGTCCAACGGGCCCGCGACGCAGCGGAGAGGCTCGGCCTCTCTGTCCCGACGTGGGAGCGGCCCGCTGCGCGCTAGGGCGCGCCCTAAAGGACCATAATAAAGTTTTTCATCCATCCATCCATCCATCCACTTGGGATTTTTTAACGTGTGCCTAACCCTAAGTACGCGGGTTTTCGCATTTCACACCCATTGAAATACCGCTGCCGTGGTTGGGATTCCATCTCGAGACCTCGTGATTAGCAGCCGAACCCAACAAAAGCTAAGCAACTACGGAGGGGAAGGAATGTTGGCAGTAGGAGGAAGGTGACAGCCGGAAGGTGAGACAATTTGTTCCAATCCTCATTGCGCGAAAATCGGTACCATCTGTCGAAGAATGACACCGTAGAATGCACTGTATTCAATGAGTGAAAAAATTATGCGAATCCTATGTATGTGCGAATCGATGTAAGCAAAGCTTTCTGCGTTTGTTGTCATTGTCATGCGTAATCTCCAGAGTAGACAGGCACTCTCTAATGAAATGCTGTCAATGTTTGCCTGATTACGCCTGCCATTGTGATGCAAATAAACGGGCACCTTCAACTCTTTTTCTCAGAAATAAACGCTGAATGAAATGCTGACGTCATCCTAAACAAGATCAACTAGCGCCGTAGTGGTTGATCTTACGACGCCCATATTCGTAAGCTTATATTCGTGATATATATTTTTTTGGGGGGGGGGGGGGGGGGGGGCGTTATGCTTTTGTACCCTAGAAATGTCTCTAGGACCTCTCTGATGTGCTCGTTTTTATTCTCAAGTACGCAATGAAAACTCTCATCGCTGCAAGTTCATGGGCGCTATAACGTAAAACTATTCCAAACTTTTCTATTCCAATTCTGCTATCAGCCCTCCACGATTGGTCAAAAACATTTTCGACCACCCCCACTTCACCTGTCTATCACGCGACGTCACGAAAAGCGCGATACATCCCCATCTGATATGATGTGTACACACTGATTATGCATGATTTAACAGAAAAAAGAAAAACAGTTATATCTGATTCGACCCCTTTTCGCCATCAACCCTCGGCTATTGGTAAAATGTTTTCGGGCTGCACCCACTTCACCTGCCTGTCACGCGATGTCACAAAACCGCACAAACTCACCGCGTCAAAGTGACGTGTACGCGATAAAGATGCATTAATATGCCGAACAAAACTGAATTTTCTTCGGAATAGCCGCAGGCTGCCCCGTTCCGAAAGGAATAGAAGATGGCTGCCGCCGATGGCTCAGACGCTGGCTATTCGCACCTGCCGGAGAGCATGGGTGTATTTGCGTATAATAAAGCTTCTTGCGTGGCTGTGTAACGTTTTCGAGCACTTTCAGCTGTTTACCCCCTCATTCTGCCAACTCTTCTTTGCTGATAGTCCGTTTAAGCGTCATTTTTGAGCTTCCGTTGCATGCCGCCGCGATTTTCGATCAGCCGCCGCAAGCTAAGTAATGGAAAGCCGACCAATCGTAGACGCCGGCACCACCCTCTTCATCCGGTTATCGACTTTCAGTGCAGTGGCTCGGCCCCATCGACTCCCTCTCCACTTGAGCGTTCTCCTCGCCTCTTCTCAGCCAATTAGATACGACAAGCCGCTCAGTGTAGGCAATGTTATTCGTTTTTCAAGCAAACAAAAGTGCCCTCCTATGAACGAGGAGAGCGTTTGATTGGTCTGTTCAGACAACCCTGCGGGTGACCGCCCGGTGCTTGCGTTGGTGGTTACGTAAATTTGACGTCAGGAGATTGGAATAGAAACATATTGGAATAGTTTTACGTTATAGGGCCCCATGATGTATTTGTGGCAGGCCACCATGGCGTGTCACGCAAGTATACCCACGCTGATTCGTTTGGGTTGACATATACTATTTTGTGCGTCATACTTCGCCACATTCATTTTTCAAACTATGCCAGAGCTCGAAAAGGGCGGCCAACTCACTACGTCCCTCACCTCTGTTTACTTCCGCAAAATGTGTGTTTATCGCTGTGGTTACCAAATACGCCCAGCGGTATGCTACGACAGAAACCTTTCTGGCGGCTGAGCAACTGAAGTCGCAGGCTTTATTCAACATGGCGTCGACGTTCAATATGGCTATCGTCAATTACTTTTCGCGGACTTCGCTCACCGCCTTCTCTCCAGTGTCATCTCTTACGCTACTCGCTCATGCTAGACACAACACAAACACGCAACTATCTTAATGAAGTATCAATTACACACTAGTTGACACACTGTCGACGTATATTTCCGCTGAGCACCGGGATTGGAGCATTGTCCTGTCTATGGTGTCATTATCCGTCCAAAGCCTCGCTCAACAACACCGCTCGTTACTCATCGTGTTTTTTTCTTTGTCAGCAAGAGTATAGTGTATTTCCTCTTAATGTGCTTTCGGCTTTAGGCGTGACCTTGCACGCCCGCTTATTCTGTTACGTTGACGGCGACCGTTGTCGCCAGGATGCCCCCTCATTCTGAACTTCGCAGTCACCAGAGAGCACAGAAAGCTGTCTTCACAAACAAACCACCGAGATTCGAGCCCATCTCCCAAATGCTCCATCTTGCATTTGGGAAATGGGCACGCTAACCATTACGCTACCACCTGCCTCCACCAATTTCTGTTTATCTATCTGCCTGGAGCAATTGCCGGACTTGTTCGCCAGGCTAAACTCGCCTGCTGCTACAATTCACCACCACCACCACCACCACCACCATCCCACTTCACGTTTTTGCCGCAGACGCAGGCAGAATGGATGCAGAAACGAAAAAAAAGTAAAGATTGCTTGAGCGGCCAGCTGACACATGACCTTAACTTTGGCAGGTTATTCTCATTGGAGCGCATGTAGGCTTGCGGCTGTGTGCAGATTGTGGGCCGCATTAGCTTTATTGTAAATTTGCTTTCACCGACTCTTTTCAGCTAGAACTCAAATGCCGGACAAAAATGATACCTACCGTCGAAGATTTTTTTCTTGTTTTCTTGGTTTCAACCAAAGGCGCTGATTTACACAAATAGTGATCTTTTTAAGAAATGGCATAAGGATACTACATTTCGAGGTCATGTCCTTGTGTCAATACGGGCCGGCGCCACGTATCGACGAAAGGGCATCACAGTGCCGATGCACGCGGCAGGTTACTCAATGAAAAAAAACAGGAAGTGACTGTTTTTCAGTTCTCGCAACATATTGTAACAGATACGAAAGGCACGGACAAGAAGAGAAGAAAGAGAGGACGAAGAAAACGAGGAGTTAGAGAGGCTGGGCTGCGCTACGATCACGCTACCATCATCGTCCAATTCTCCTGTAAATAAAACGATTTCTTCGCAACTCCTCGTAACAGTTGTGGTGGAAGGTGCTGCGTAATCGACACCCGAAGACGGAGGCTTAACCACAGCTCAGGTCTGCGCCTTGCAAGTGGGGCATACAGGACATCACCCATAAACAGCCTACATGTCGAATGTAACGAACCAGCCCTCGCAGATAGAAGAGGCATGCTCACATGTGCATATGTCCTAAAAACCCGTTCACTACCAAAACATCTTTGCTACTCCATAGTTACGAAGTGCCCGTCTAAGCAGCTTTTTAACAACAAACCGAATGCGACGAGACCCCTTATTCTCAGATTTGAAGAAATTTGCCAGGAATTAGGTATTCTAGACACACTGCCCGATGTTGCCCTGAGACCCGAACCACTACCACCTTGGCAAACCTTTCCCAGTGTAGGTGATTACACACTGACACAACTTCAGAAAAAGCAAACTCCACGTGAACATCTCATACAAGAATTTTTCGCGCTAGACAAAAAGTACAAAGAACACACAGCATTTATACTGACGAATCTAAAACATCACTTTACGTCGGAAGTGCAGTAGTGCAAGATAAATGGAAAAGTTAGTCAGGTTGCCTCAGTGCGCGTCAATTTTCACAGCCGAAATTCATGCCATTTCAGTGGCTGTATCAAAAATAGTCGAGATGAACATTCAAAACAGCATTATCTACACGGACTCGCTAAGTGCAATCACAGCACTGAAAGCCAGAAACGTAAGGGAACCTTTAATAGGAAATATAGTCCATAACTTAATAACCGCTCAAACACAAGGACATGAAATTAAGCTTTGTTGGATACCAAGCCATCAAGGAATTAGAGGCAACGAGAGAGCTGACGCGTGCGCCGCTCAAGCCTGCCATAAGGATGTCAGTACTGTAAATATACCCTATGCAGATTGCATGAAGTTAGTAAAAAACAAGCTTAAAGAAAAATGGCAGCGTACATGGAATAACGAAGAAAATAACAAACTACATTTAGTAAAACCTATTCTAGGAGAATAGAGATCATACAGGCATCAGGAACGTTTTATAGGAGTAATTTTATGCCACCTGCGCATCGGACACACATACCTAACACATAACTTTCTACTGACAAAACAAGACAAACCCTTATGTGAGAAATGTGGAGATGAACTCACTGTAAGTCACGTTTTATTCTCGTGCACTCAACTCGAACGGCTAAGGAAAAAACATTTTACTGTATTTTACAATGAACGCATTCCCTTCCATCCCAGTCTGCCTTTAGGAGATAACCCACTACTAGAAACTTCATCTGTCTTTAGTGTTTTGAAAGACGCACCGATCATAAACGAAATATAATGTATCACAGAACTACTAATTCTAAACGTTATTACCCAGTTTTTTCACGCATCTTATGATGCACCTCCCCCATTTTCTCAGTTCTGAGAAGAAGGCTGAGGTCTTCATTTGGTTTGTTGGGCTCTTCAGAGGCCTTGTCCGGACAAGGACCTCGCTGAGGATACCCAATTTTTGAAATAATTTATACCATGTGTTTGGCGCATGATAGCCTAAGTTGCTTATGCGCCGTAAAACCCAATACAATACAATACAACACAATACAAGTTCTTCGACGGAGCCGTCGCCTTGCTGGACTCCCACCGAATTCACCGGAGCTGAACATGTCCCACGACGCAGAAGAACAACGGCCCATTCCAATTGCTGCCCCTACTAGTTCTGTTCTGCAACGGAGAGATGCGCATCCCTTCGCCTGAAGATCGGACGAAGACGTCGAGGAATGGCTCATCCATTATCACCGGGTGAGTGCCGCCAACAGGTGGAATAGCGCTTCTCAGCTTTCGAACGTCGTGTTCTTCCTAACGGATACTGCGTTGGTGTGGCTCGACAACGACGAGGAAACATTCACAACATGGGGAAGATTTGTTTCGGAAATCAAAGAGCGATTCGGCGACTTCGCGACGAAAAAGAAAAGGGCAGAACAGACGCTACTGCAACGTGCGCAAGTACCAGGCGAAACGTGCACGACCTACATTGAGGCAGTAATAAAACTTTGTAGGATGGTGGACTCTGGAATGTCTGAGGAAGACAAAGTCGGGCACATCCTAAAAGGAATTGCCGAGGATGTTTACAATTTCCTCATTGCAAAAGACAGCCTGGCTTCCGTCGCTGACATCATTCGGCACTGTCGCACTTTCGAGCAACTACAGACGAGGCGCATAACGGCCAAGTTTGGCAGGCTAGCCAATCTAACAACAGTTGCAAGCGTGGACAGCCACCAGCCCCGTGATCTTGAATCATCATCATCATCATCATCATCAGCCTGGTTACGCCCACTGCAGGGCAAAGGCCTCTCCCATACTTCTCCAACAACCGCGGTCATGTACTAATTGCGGCCATGCCGTGCCTGCAAACTTCTTAATCTCATCCGCCCACCTAACTTTCTGCCACCCTCTGCTACGCTTCCCTTCCCTTTGGATCCAGTCCGTAACCCGTAATGACCATCGGTTATCTTCCCTTCTCATTACATGTCCTGCACATGCCCATTTCTTATTCTTGATTTCAACTAAGATGTCATTAACTCGCGTTTGTTCCCTCACCCAATCTGCTCTTTTCTTATCCCTTAATGTTACAGCTATCATTCTTCTTTCCATAGCTCGTTGCGTCGTCCTCAATTTGAGCAGAACCCTTTTCGTAAGCCTCCAGGTTTCTGCCCCGTAGATGAGTACTGGTAAGACACAGCTATTATATATTTTTCTCTTGAGGTATAATGGCAACCTGCTGTTCATGATCTGAGAATGCCTGCCAAATTCACCCCAGCCCATTCTCATTCTTCTGATTATTTCCGTCTCATGATCCGGATCCGCCGTCACTACCTGTCCTAAGTAGATGTTGTCCCTTACGACTTCCAGTGCCTTGCTGCCTATGGTAAATTGCTGTTCTCTTCCGAGACTGTTAAGCATTACTTTAGTTTTCTGCAGATTAATTTTTAGACCAACTCTTCTGCTTTGCCTCTCCAGGTCACTGATCATTCATTGCAATTGGTCCCCTGAGTTACTAAGCAAGACAATATCATCAGCGAATCGCAAGCTGCTATAGATATCTTTCAGTATTTTTACATACGGCTCGTCTACACCCTGATTCCTTAATGCCTCCATGACTGCTGAGGTTTCGACAGAATCAAACGCTTTCTCGTAATCAATGAAAGCTATATACAAGGGTTGGTTATATTTCGCACATTTCTCTATCACCTGATTGATAGTGTGAATATGGTCTATTGTTGAGTAGCCTATACGGAATCCTGCCTGGTCCTTTGCTTGACAGAAGTCTAAGGTGCTCCTGATTCTATTAGCGATTACCTTAGTAAATAGTTTGTACGCAACGGAGAGTAAGCTGATCGGTCTATAAATTTTAAAGTCTTTGGCGTCCCCTTTCATATGGATTAGGATTATGTTAGCGTTCTCCCAAGATTCCGGTACGCTCGAGGTCATGAGGCATTGCGTATACAGGGTGGCCAGTTTCTCTAGAACAATGTGTCCACCATCCTTCAAGAAATCTGCTGTTACCTGATCCTCCCCAGCTGCCTTCCCCTTTTGCATATCTCCCAAGGCTTTCTTTACTTCTTCTGGCGTTACCTTTGGGATTTCGAATTCGTCTAGACTATTTTCTCTTCCATTATCGTCGTGGGTGCCACTGGTACTGTATGAATCTCTATAGAACTCATAAGCCACTTGAACTATCTCATCCATATTAGTAATGATATTGCCGGCTTTGTCTCTTAACACATACATCTGATTCTTGCCGATTCCTAGTTTCTTCTTCACTGTTTTTAGGCTTCCTCCATTCCTGAGAGCATGTTCAATTCTATCCATATTATACTTCCTTATGTCAGCTGTCTTACGCTTGTTGGTTAACTTCGAAAGTTCTGCCAGTTTTATTCTAGCTGTAGGGTTAGATGCTTTCATACATTGGCGTTTCTTGATCAGATCTTTCGTCTCCTACGATAGTTTGCTGGTAGCCTGTCTAACGGAGTTACCCCCGACTTCCATTGCACACTCCTTAATGATGCCCACAAGATTGTCGTTCATTGCTTCAACACTACGGTCCTCTTCTTGAGTTAAAGCCGAATACCTGTTCTGTAGCTTGATCTGGAATTCCTCTATTTTCCCTCTTACCGCTAACTCATTGATCGGCTTCTTATGTACCAGTTTCTTCCGCTCCCTTCTCAGGTCTAGGCTGATTCGAGTTCTTACCATCCTGTGGTCACTGCAGCGCACCTTCTTGAGCACGTCCACATCTTGTATGATGCCAGGGTTAGCGCAGAGTATGAGGTCTATTTCATTTCTAGTCTCGCCGTTCGGGCTCCTCCGCGTCCACTTTCGGCTATCCCGCTTGCGGAAGAAGGTATTCATTATCCTCATTTTATTCTGTTCCGCAAACTCTACTAATAACTCTCCCCTGCTATTCCAAGTGCCTATGCCATATTCCCCCACTGCCTTGTCTCGAGCCTGCTTCTTGCCTACCTTGGCATTAAAGTCGCCCATTAGTATAGTGTATTTAGTTTTCACTCTACCCATCGCCGATGCCACGTCTTCATAGAAGCTTTCGACTTCCTGGTCATCATGACTGGATGTAGGGGCGTAGACCTGTACAATCTTAATTTTGTACATCTTATTAAGTTTCACAACAAGACCTGCCACCCTCTCGTTAATGCTATAGAATTCCTGTATGTTACCAGCTATATTCTTATTAATCAGGAATCCGACGCCTAGTTCTCTTTGCTCCGCTAAGCCCCGGTAGCACAGGACGTGCCCCCTTTTTAGCACTGTATATGCTTCTTTTGGCCTCCTATCTTCACTGAGCCCTATTATGTCCCATTTACTACCCTCTAAATCCTCCAATAGCACTGCTAGACTCGCCTCAATAGATAACGTTCTAGCGTTAAACGTTGCCAGGTTCATATTCCAATGGCGGCCTGTCCGGAGCCAGTGATTCTTAGCACCCTCTTCTGCGTCGCAGGTCTGACCGCCGCCGTGGTCAGTTGCTTCACAGCTGCTGGGGACTGAGGGCCGGGGTTTGATTGTGTTGTTCATATAGGAGGTTGTAGCCAAGTACTGCACCAGAGTGGCCAATCCTGCTCTGGTGAGGGAGTTCGTTACCGATTTTGGTCACCGGGATCAGGCCACACTCCAGGCCTTTTAATGCAATTTTATCAACACGCGGTTTTTTTTAAAATCCGGTGGAAAATTGGATTCGAACCACGGACCTCTTGCACGCGAGGCGGGCGTTCTACCTCTACGCCACCGCTGCATCCTCTCAAGTATGCTATACATGTTTCTAAAGCGAAGCTTTCTTTGCATCTTCCTTCTGCTTTCCCACTGCTGCTGCTGTGGGCTGCTGTCGCGCACACCGCATCGAGGGGTGGTTCAGAGCGTGCATATAGATTACAGGCACGAGTAAGAGAGGAAAGGTGACGGGCGAAGCCAGTTTTCACCCCACCACGTCGAATGTCCACAATGTCCTCTGGAGTTTCTGGCTGTCGCCACATTAGCAGCTTGACAGCTGCAATTGTCCCTGACTCCCCTCAGAAGCACTCCAGAAACTGCGCTGCTTCCCTTTCTACTAACGTGCGAGGCCAGAGGGGACGCAGATAGAACTGTAGAGAGCAGAAGAAGAAGACACGAAGCAGAGGCAGGACAAGAGGCAGTTTCCTATAAGGCAGGGGTGGAGGTGACGTGCGAAGGCAAGGCCACCACTATACGACGGCGGTTGCGGGGAAACAAGATAAGCTGAAGTTCAAGGTACGTTGTTGCTATTTCTGAAAAATAAGCGCCATGCAAATATGTCAAGCGGACAAATTACGCAGGGCGTGCGGAAACAGAGACGCATTAGGTAAAGCGCACCGCAGGGTCGAGGAGACACTACGGAAGCGGTCGACAGTCAATCAACATTTCTGCGCCCGCCGCGTGCGCTTTGAGGCTATGGCACTTATACGGCAGGTTACGCATTTGATACCAATCGCGGCAGCCCCATTTCGACACGTTAAAGAACATCACAGTGTTAAAATTAATCCGTAGTCCACCACTACGGTTTGCCTCATAATCGGAGTGTGGTTTTGGTACGCACACCCCATAATCCAATTCAAGTTTAATACTTCTGACACAATGCGATAAGCCATGTGAGGAAATGGTAACCCTCTCAGAGGTTATAAAATGTGGCGCACAACAACGCCTTAAGCAAGCACCTCTCCCTGTGTGTTCTGCCTACTAATAAGGCAAACAAAAGTGGTGCACGCAAGGAAACGTTTATCATCATCTCTCGTGTTCGCCTAAACGTGACCAAATTAAGTCGTCAACATCACCGTTAATTATCGTCAATCAAAGCATCCAGCACGGAATGCCTCGCTTACATGTATCCCCCACTGCGTGAGATCTGCATATTTGCAAAAGGATAGAAAGTTGGGCGAGCTGGTACGGTAACATGATCGTGGATTGCAGTGCGAAGTGGCACGGACACAGACTAGAAGCAGACAGGACGAGCGCTCTGAGCTAACTTACTATTGAAACGAAGAACAGATATAGAATATATATATATATATATATATATATATATATATATATATATATATATATATATATATATATATATATTGTAAGGAAGAAGGAAGAAGAAGTGCACCGTGCCGAGTTCCGCAGCCGGATCGCCAGCGCTACCGAAGTGGGGCTCGGGCTAGACGCTGTTCCTGGTTTTGTACCGGCTAAGCCTACGCTGTTGCGTCTTCTTGTCCACGTCCTTCGTGTCGTCCACAGCCGTGTCGGAGTTCTTTGCCATAATTGGTGGAGGTTTGCTGGGTCTCCTGCAATCCTGGAATTGCGCAGCCGGACTCTCCCTGCCATCATGACCACCGAAAGCGCCACGAGCTTCCCACCACCTGCTCCCAAGTCTACCGTATGCCCCGGCACGTTCCGCCTGCGGGACCCTCCTATCTTTAGCGGCACTGACGACCATGACGTTGATGACTGGCTCTCATCATACGAACGCGTCAGTCGGAACAACAAATGGGATGACATCACGAAATTGACCACCGTCCCTTTCTACCTCACCGGAATTGCCCACTTGTGGTTTCGGAACCACGAAAGCGAAGTTCCAAGCTGGACGGTGTTCAAGACAAATTTCAGCGAGGTCTTCGGCCGCCCTGCTGTGCAAAAGCTTCGTGCCGAACAGCGTCTGCAGTCGCGCTCTCAGCAGCCTGGTGAGAACTTTACCAGCTACATCGAAGATGTCATCGATCTCTGTAAACGCGTCGATGCATCCATGACTGAGGGCAATAAAATCAAGCATATCATGAAGGGTATCGACGAGGACGCGTTGCAGATGCTCATTTCAAAGAGCCCATCTACTGTTGCACAAGTTATTGAACTGTGCCAAAGCTATGACGAGCTCCACCGTCAACGCCTCCTCACTCGCCGTCTTGTTCCCCATCAGGAATCGTTGCCCGGCTTGACCTCTCCTTTTCCAGATGCCACCCTCCTCTCGCAAATCAAGGCTTTCGTCCGGGAGGAAGTTGCTCGCCAGCTCTCCCTGATCTCCAACCCACCAGAGTCAAGTTCGTCCCTTAGCCCAACCCTACGGCACGTTATAGAAGAACAAGTGTCCGAGGTCCTTCCTCTGGAACGGGCGCCCCAACTCACCGCCCCTTTGACTTACGCCGACGCCGTCGCACGACCACGACCACAACCACCGACCTTCCGGCTTCGCCTCCGATGCCTAGCCCTGTTTTTACGCCCACGCCGCCACGACCTCCAGCCCATCGAGTGTTTAATCCCTGGCGCACACCGGACAATCGGCCCATCTGCTATTCGTGTGGTATTCCCGGGCACGTCGCACGCCTGTGCCGCCGCCGTCCACTTCATCCACGTGATGACCCACGCACAGCCGCGTACGACCATCCGTCGTCTTACGCTCCAGACCGCGATTTACCCCTTCCCCGCCCAAGCCTTCGCCCAGTTTCCAACCGCCGTTCTCCTTCTCCTCGTCGTCGCTCGCTCTCCCTTACCGTCCCGACTTATCAGAGGGTACACCGGCTTCCGAAGCCGCCCGGTATGCAGAAGAATGTCGGCAACTAGCTCGCTCCCTTACAACGCAAGAACAAGCGCTACAGAAATTTCGTCATGACGATGGGCGCCCCCACCACCAGTTTTTGCCTGACGCTCTTGTTTGGTTGTGGGTGCCTCCTACTTCGACACAAGGTGTCTCCTCCAAGTTCGTATCCCGATACCATGGACCTTACCGGGTTCTACGCCAAACTTCTCCTGTGAACTACGCTATCGAACCTCTGACGCCCCCTACGGACCTGCGCCGCCGAGGCCGCGAAATTGTGCACGTAGATCGGCTCAAGCCGTATCACGAGCCCTTCGTCCTCACCACGCCTTAGGCCTCCTGTGCGGCTCCCTCTGCAGCGAGGGGGGAAGATGTAAGGAAGAAGAAGTGCGCCGTGCCGAGTTCCGCAGCCCGATCGCCAGCGCTACCGAAGTGGGGCTCGGGCTAGACGCTGTTCCTGGTTTTGTACCGGCTAAGCCTACGCTGTTGCGTCGTCTTGTCCACGTCCTTCGTGTCGTCCACAGCCGTGTCGGACTTCCTTGCCATAATATATATATATATATATATATATATATATATATATATATATATATAGGTGATTGCAAAACACCGCAGCATAGGAACATGACAAGGTATGCAGCCGTCAGTTTAACATATCAGGAAGTAGGAAAGTCAAAAAAGGAAACAACAAAACGACACTATTGCCGATTAACTCACGCGTTGTGAAGCTACAATCGTTGGTACGGTAACAATCGCGCTACAATACAAGATCATCAGTATATTTTTCATTCCAGCATTGTCTGCATGCATCTCCTCAGTCGTCTTGCTCAAACCTTGTCCATCTACCTTGTAGCACTACCTACGAACTGTTACATGACGTGCCACCTGTTGTAATAATATGCAACTGCAGCGCCAAGTGTGCATAGACAAGAACGGCACCGAGAGCGGCGCTGCTGCGCCGGCGTTGAGAGCGCCGCATGCGAAGCAAAATTCTATTAGCGGGTGGTACCCCTCTCCCACCTCTCGTTCGCGCCGCCTTTATTTCCTCCTGCACTGCGCGTGTTTGGGCACGTTTCGTGCCACGTGCGGTGTGTGCCTACGTGTGTGCGCGTGGATATTTCCTTCGAAAGGCGGTGTACAGTCTGTTTCACATTTAGGGGAAAACTCGAAGCGCATTGCATCGCGATGCGGCGAGCGCTTGAGTCAGGCGGCGGCAGCAGCTCGCGCAGGTGCTCGACGGACGGGATCTTGAACGGCGTCGTCTGCTACGGCGGCGCGCGCTCGCCGCATTGTCGGGAAACGTTCTACTGTCAGGTGCAGGGCGCCGATCACATCGTTACTGCGTGAAATGAGCCGGTATTCTTTGCTAAGCGTTGCGCGACGCCCACTGATACGCCTCGAATGTAAGTTCATCGCTGCAGGGCAGTCATAGACGACGTACTGATTCCATACATTCTTGACGGCCCGTTTCTGGAAGGCGACTATATATTCTAACGCGATAGGACGCCGATCCACACAGCTCGTGCTGTGCAAGAACTGCTAGAAGAGCGCGCAGTCACTCTCTTGGAGCGGCCGCCTCAATCCCCGGGCGCCAACATCATTTAAAATGTCTGGGGCTCGTTGAAAGTATCGCTGGCGCAACATCCCCTCTATCAGTCGCCCGAGGATAGGCTTCGATCCACCATCGTCAGCGACTGAGATGTGCTGCGAATGAACACATCCCTGATCAAGTCATACTACACTTCACTGCCTTCCAGGATGAGCGCTGTCATCGCTGCCGCTGGGGACATGACGAGATACTAACTGAAGTTTCGAGCGTGACGTGTCCAATTCCCCACCGGCGGGCAGGGTCTGTCTGGTGTAGCGAATGATTGTCGAGAAAAATCACTTCCAGCTCATTGTCTGAACCTAAAACTTTCATTTAATCGTATCCGTTTGCTTCATCGTGTTCGACTCCCATTGTTGAGTGCCGTTTTCCTTTAGAGCCAAACAAGGACTGAGCACGTTGCGCGCACATCTTGGTGCGTTTTGTCGCTGCTCATTACGGTAGCACACACAGTGAAGAAATATACGTGCACACGCTCAGTACCCCGGCCTTTCGAAAGAACAAATGAACCATGCTGTCAAAAGAAGTTTCTGGAACTCCATTATCGCCAATGAAGACTCAGAGTTTGACGACGCACAACGTTTAGTAAAGAATATCAGCTCAGTTCTCGCAGTACCGATGAAATCGGTGCACTGCCCCTGACAGTACCACGCTTCCCGAAAAGGCGGCCAGCGCGAGCCGCCGTTGCAGACGACGCAGATCACGACACCGCCCCTCAAGCGTGTGCGCCTGCTCGAGCTGCTGCCGCCGCCCGACTCCATTGCTTGCCGCATCGCGATGCAATACGTTCTGAGTTTTCCCCTTAGTGTGAAAGAAACTGCACACGCTATATTTGCCTTTAAGAATTAAGGTCGGTACGCTTGACGATTATCTTTATGGCTGCAATGCGGCGAAAGGGCAGCGTCTGCTTAACCATGTAAGTGACCCTGAGCAGGTAATTGGAAACGACATAGTATGTGCCGCCGGAAAAATCGTCAGCACATACGATGCGGCACATACATACGGCACCTACGAGCTAAAGTCATTTTTGCAGTTTCTCACATTATGTTTGCTACAAATCCGTGTTGTATCTGATGGCGACAACGGACTTCTATCGACACTGCGCGGAAATAAACAAGATATATCGCTGCATAGCACAAGTACGACATGCGCACACCACTTTAACTAGTACGTATCCTACAATATGGAATAGAGGCGAATATGGAATTCGTTTGCCGGTTGTTTGCTTCGCTCGGCGCACCGCAGTAATCCATGTCTATCGTCTGCTTCTTTCGTACCATTTTCTTGTGAATCGGCAGAATTTCACTGGTGGCATCAACCATATCATGTTTACATTGCTGTCGTGACAGTTAACAACACAATAATAATTTCCGGTTATTCGAAAGGCGCCGTCGCAAACAAGAGACGTATCGCGCGCAGCGCGAACTGAACGCGGGCGCGACCGCGAAGGGAAGCGGCGACGGAAACCTACACCCGTTGGAGATGAAATCGCTCCGTCAGGGGAGAAACGAGCGCTGGCGTCTAGGATGAAATAAAGCCCCTCAATCTCCCAAAGTAGCGCCATTCACTTCCCTCCTCCTCCGCTCGGCGCGGCCTCGACGATGGCGCCGCCGGTGGTGGGCCTGCCGTAGAAGACGACGGCTAACACGCCACGGGAGGAAATCCGCGGAAAAGTTCGTTCGAGTCCTGCGGAGCAGTTTTTTCAATCTAGATCTTGCTTTGTCAGTCGGTAACTGGCCTTAAGAATGTCGTGTTGGATTTGCGGAAGAAATAGAGAAAAGCACCATTATTCAAGGCGTATTTAAGGCGTAAAGCGCGCGCACGTTGAAAGTTCGTGTTGCTGAAACACGACACAAGCACGCGGTGTGCTCAGACACGCGAGTAATTACCAGATTTTCAGGTTTTGACAGCGTGAAAGTATGTGCACGTGGTTTCGTAGGTTAATTCACGTACCTGCAGGATGCTTTTGTTCGGCTGGCGCGTGAGAGATTCCGACTGTCTGCGGTCAGCAATGCCTCGCAGCAGGGCCGTTTGTGTTCCGCGCCTGTTACAGATGTACGTAGCTCATGCACAGGTTGTGGTGGCCATGAGCAACGTTTTCACACATAGGCGGTATAGATAATCTGAACTACGTACCAGCACATGAAATTGTTATTTATTTATTACAGTGCAAATGGTTAGAATTTGATAGAAAAAAAAAGAAGCAACTTGATGGGACAACTGGAAAGAGGTTGAGAAAATAATTATCCCCCTCCCCTCATTGGCACCAGCAACACTTTTGTTCACTTTTGTTGAAGTGTTAATTTTATCTCTGTATACTACGTGCGTCTGTATTCTTTTGCGTTGTAAGTTTTCACAAGGAAGCAGTGTTGCGTTAACTGGAACAGTCAAGGCACACAAGACAGAAAAAAAGTTGATTCTTGGGTTTTACATCCCAACACCACGATCTCATAAGGCACGCCTTAATGGGGGCTCCGGATTAATTTTTTTCCAGCTGGGGTTCTTTAACGCGCCCCCAATGCACTGGACACGGGCCCGTTTTGACACGGGCGTCAAAAGAAGAGGTTGGAGGAGCCGTGGCACTTACTTCACAAAGCCGCGTGTTCTTTGCCACTTGCTCGAAGTCAGCCCGCCCGATCTTGTGAATCCTGTATGTTACCAGCTATATTCTTATTAATCAGGAATCCGACGCCTAGTTCTCTTTGCTCCGCTAAGCCCCGGTAGCACAGGACGTGCCCCCTTTTTAGCACTGTATATGCTTCTTTTGGCCTCCTATCTTCACTGAGCCCTATTATGTCCCATTTACTACCCTCTAAATCCTCCAATAGCACTGCTAGACTCGCCTCACTAGATAACGTTCTAGCGTTAAACGTTGCCAGGTTCATATTTCAATGGCGGCCTGTCCGGAGCCAGTGATTCTTAGCACCCTCTTCTGCGTCGCAGGTCTGACCGCCGCCGTGGTCAGTTGCTTCACAGCTGCTGGGGACTGAGGGCCGGGGTTTGATTGTGTTGTTCATATAGGAGGTTGTAGCCAAGTACTGCACCAGAGTGGCCAATCCTGCTCTGGTGAGGGAGTTCGTTACCGATTTTGGTCACCGGGATCAGGCCACACTCCAGGCCTTTTAATGCAATTTTATCAACACGCGGTTTTTTTTAAAATCCGGTGGAAAATTGGATTCGAACCACGGACCTCTTGCACGCGAGGCGGGCGTTCTACCTCTACGCCACCGCTGCATCCTCTCAAGTATGCTATACATGTTTCTAAAGCGAAGCTTTCTTTGCATCTTCCTTCTGCTTTCCCACTGCTGTTGCTGTGGGCTGCTGTCGCGCACACCGCATCGAGGGGTGGTTCAGAGCGTGCATATAGATTACAGGCACGAGTAAGAGAGGAAAGGTGACGGGCGAAGCCAGTTTTCACCCCACCACGTCGAATGTCCACAATGTCCTCTGGAGTTTCTGGCTGTCGCCACATTAGCAGCTTGACAGCTGCAATTGTCCCTGACTCCCCTCAGAAGCACTCCAGAAACTGCGCTGCTTCCCTTTCTACTAACGTGCGAGGCCAGAGGGGACGCAGATAGAACTGTAGAGAGCAGAAGAAGAAGACACGAAGCAGAGGCAGGACAAGAGGCAGTTTCCTATAAGGCAGGGGTGGAGGTGACGTGCGAAGGCAAGGCCACCACTATACGACGGCGGTTGCGGGGAAACAAGATAAGCTGAAGTTCAAGGTACGTTGTTGCTATTTCTGAAAAATAAGCGCCATGCAAATATGTCAAGCGGACAAATTACGCAGGGCGTGCGGAAACAGAGACGCATTAGGTAAAGCGCACCGCAGGGTCGAGGAGACACTACGGAAGCGGTCGACAGTCAATCAACATTTCTGCGCCCGCCGCGTGCGCTTTGAGGCTATGGCACTTATACGGCAGGTTACGCATTTGATACCAATCGCGGCAGCCCCATTTCGACACGTTAAAGAACATCACAGTGTTAAAATTAATCCGTAGTCCACCACTACGGTTTGCCTCATAATCGGAGTGTGGTTTTGGTACGCACACCCCATAATCCAATTCAAGTTTAATACTTCTGACACAATGCGATAAGCCATGTGAGGAAATGGTAACCCTCTCAGAGGTTATAAAATGTGGCGCACAACAACGCCTTAAGCAAGCACCTCTCCCTGTGTGTTCTGCCTACTAATAAGGCAAACAAAAGTGGTGCACGCAAGGAAACGTTTATCATCATCTCTCGTGTTCGCCTAAACGTGACCAAATTAAGTCGTCAACATCACCGTTAATTATCGTCAATCAAAGCATCCAGCACGGAATGCCTCGCTTACATGTATCCCCCACTGCGTGAGATCTGCATATTTGCAAAAGGATAGAAAGTTGGGCGAGCTGGTACGGTAACATGATCGTGGATTGCAGTGCGAAGTGGCACGGACACAGACTAGAAGCAGACAGGACGAGCGCTCTGAGCTAACTTACTATTGAAACGAAGAACAGATATAGAAATATATATATATATATATATATATATATATATATATATATATATATATATATATATATATATATTGTAAGGAAGAAGGAAGAAGAAGTGCACCGTGCCGAGTTCCGCAGCCGGATCGCCAGCGCTACCGAAGTGGGGCTCGGGCTAGACGCTGTTCCTGGTTTTGTACCGGCTAAGCCTACGCTGTTGCGTCTTCTTGTCCACGTCCTTCGTGTCGTCCACAGCCGTGTCGGAGTTCTTTGCCATAATTGGTGGAGGTTTGCTGGGTCTCCTGCAATCCTGGAATTGCGCAGCCGGACTCTCCCTGCCATCATGACCACCGAAAGCGCCACGAGCTTCCCACCACCTGCTCCCAAGTCTACCGTATGCCCCGGCACGTTCCGCCTGCGGGACCCTCCTATCTTTAGCGGCACTGACGACCATGACGTTGATGACTGGCTCTCATCATACGAACGCGTCAGTCGGAACAACAAATGGGATGACATCACGAAATTGACCACCGTCCCTTTCTACCTCACCGGAATTGCCCACTTGTGGTTTCGGAACCACGAAAGCGAAGTTCCAAGCTGGACGGTGTTCAAGACAAATTTCAGCGAGGTCTTCGGCCGCCCTGCTGTGCAAAAGCTTCGTGCCGAACAGCGTCTGCAGTCGCGCTCTCAGCAGCCTGGTGAGAACTTTACCAGCTACATCGAAGATGTCATCGATCTCTGTAAACGCGTCGATGCATCCATGACTGAGGGCAATAAAATCAAGCATATCATGAAGGGTATCGACGAGGACGCGTTGCAGATGCTCATTTCAAAGAGCCCATCTACTGTTGCACAAGTTATTGAACTGTGCCAAAGCTATGACGAGCTCCACCGTCAACGCCTCCTCACTCGCCGTCTTGTTCCCCATCAGGAATCGTTGCCCGGCTTGACCTCTCCTTTTCCAGATGCCACCCTCCTCTCGCAAATCAAGGCTTTCGTCCGGGAGGAAGTTGCTCGCCAGCTCTCCCTGATCTCCAACCCACCAGAGTCAAGTTCGTCCCTTAGCCCAACCCTACGGCACGTTATAGAAGAACAAGTGTCCGAGGTCCTTCCTCTGGAACGGGCGCCCCAACTCACCGCCCCTTTGACTTACGCCGACGCCGTCGCACGACCACGACCACAACCACCGACCTTCCGGCTTTGCCTCCGATGCCTAGCCCTGTTTTTACGCCCACGCCGCCACGACCTCCAGCCCATCGAGTGTTTAATCCCTGGCGCACACCGGACAATCGGCCCATCTGCTATTCGTGTGGTATTCCCGGGCACGTCGCACGCCTGTGCCGCCGCCGTCCACTTCATCCACGTGATGACCCACGCACAGCCGCGTACGACCATCCGTCGTCTTACGCTCCAGACCGCGATTTACCCCTTCCCCGCCCAAGCCTTCGCCCAGTTTCCAACCGCCGTTCTCCTTCTCCTCGTCGTCGCTCGCTCTCCCTTACCGTCCCGACTTATCAGAGGGTACACCGGCTTCCGAAGCCGCCCGGTATGCAGAAGAATGTCGGCAACTAGCTCGCTCCCTTACAACGCAAGAACAAGCGCTACAGAAATTTCGTCATGACGATGGGCGCCCCCACCACCAGTTTTTGCCTGACGCTCTTGTTTGGTTGTGGGTGCCTCCTACTTCGACACAAGGTGTCTCCTCCAAGTTCGTATCCCGATACCATGGACCTTACCGGGTTCTACGCCAAACTTCTCCTGTGAACTACGCTATCGAACCTCTGACGCCCCCTACGGACCTGCGCCGCCGAGGCCGCGAAATTGTGCACGTAGATCGGCTCAAGCCGTATCACGAGCCCTTCGTCCTCACCACGCCTTAGGCCTCCTGTGCGGCTCCCTCTGCAGCGAGGGGGGAAGATGTAAGGAAGAAGAAGTGCGCCGTGCCGAGTTCCGCAGCCCGATCGCCAGCGCTACCGAAGTGGGGCTCGGGCTAGACGCTGTTCCTGGTTTTGTACCGGCTAAACCTACGCTGTTGCGTCGTCTTGTCCACGTCCTTCGTGTCGTCCACAGCCGTGTCGGACTTCCTTGCCATAATATATATATATATATATATATATATATATATATATATATATATATATATATATATATATATATATATATATATATATATATATATATATATAGGTGATTGCAAAACACCGCAGCATAGGAACATGACAAGGTATGCAGCCGTCAGTTTAACATATCAGGAAGTAGGAAAGTCAAAAAAGGAAACAACAAAACGACACTATTGCCGATTAACTCACGCGTTGTGAAGCTACAATCGTTGGTACGGTAACAATCGCGCTACAATACAAGATCATCAGTATATTTTTCATTCCAGCATTGTCTGCATGCATCTCCTCAGTCGTCTTGCTCAAACCTTGTCCATCTACCTTGTAGCACTACCTACGAACTGTTACATGACGTGCCACCTGTTGTAATAATATGCAACTGCAGCGCCAAGTGTGCATAGACAAGAACGGCACCGAGAGCGGCGCTGCTGCGCCGGCGTTGAGAGCGCCGCATGCGAAGCAAAATTCTATTAGCGGGTGGTACCCCTCTCCCACCTCTCGTTCGCGCCGCCTTTATTTCCTCCTGCACTGCGCGTGTTTGGGCACGTTTCGTGCCACGTGCGGTGTGTGCCTACGTGTGTGCGCGTGGATATTTCCTTCGAAAGGCGGTGTACAGTCTGTTTCACATTTAGGGGAAAACTCGAAGCGCATTGCATCGCGATGCGGCGAGCGCTTGAGTCAGGCGGCGGCAGCAGCTCGCGCAGGTGCTCGACGGACGGGATCTTGAACGGCGTCGTCTGCTACGGCGGCGCGCGCTCGCCGCATTGTCGGGAAACGTTCTACTGTCAGGTGCAGGGCGCCGATCACATCGTTACTGCGTGAAATGAGCCGGTATTCTTTGCTAAGCGTTGCGCGACGCCCACTGATACGCCTCGAATGTAAGTTCATCGCTGCAGGGCAGTCATAGACGACGTACTGATTCCATACATTCTTGACGGCCCGTTTCTGGAAGGCGACTATATATTCTAACGCGATTGGACGCCGATCCACACAGCTCGTGCTGTGCAAGAACTGCTAGAAGAGCGCGCAGTCACTCTCTTGGAGCGGCCGCCTCAATCCCCGGGCGCCAACATCATTTAAAATGTCTGGGGCTCGTTGAAAGTATCGCTGGCGCAACATCCCCTCTATCAGTCGCCCGAGGATAGGCTTCGATCCACCATCGTCAGCGACTGAGATGTGCTGCGAATGAACACATCCCTGATCAAGTCATACTACACTTCACTGCCTTCCAGGATGAGCGCTGTCATCGCTGCCGCTGGGGACATGACGAGATACTAACTGAAGTTTCGAGCGTGACGTGTCCAATTCCCCACCGGCGGGCAGGGTCTGTCTGGTGTAGCGAATGATTGTCGAGAAAAATCACTTCCAGCTCATTGTCTGAACCTAAAACTTTCATTTAATCGTATCCGTTTGCTTCATCGTGTTCGACTCCCATTGTTGAGTGCCGTTTTCCTTTAGAGCCAAACAAGGACTGAGCACGTTGCGCGCACATCTTGGTGCGTTTTGTCGCTGCTCATTACGGTAGCACACACAGTGAAGAAATATACGTGCACACGCTCAGTACCCCGGCCTTTCGAAAGAACAAATGAACCATGCTGTCAAAAGAAGTTTCTGGAACTCCATTATCGCCAATGAAGACTCAGAGTTTGACGACGCACAACGTTTAGTAAAGAATATCAGCTCAGTTCTCGCAGTACCGATGAAATCGGTGCACTGCCCCTGACAGTACCACGCTTCCCGAAAAGGCGGCCAGCGCGAGCCGCCGTTGCAGACGACGCAGATCACGACACCGCCCCTCAAGCGTGTGCGCCTGCTCGAGCTGCTGCCGCCGCCCGACTCCATTGCTTGCCGCATCGCGATGCAATACGTTCTGAGTTTTCCCCTTAGTGTGAAAGAAACTGCACACGCTATATTTGCCTTTAAGAATTAAGGTCGGTACGCTTGACGATTATCTTTATGGCTGCAATGCGGCGAAAGGGCAGCGTCTGCTTAACCATGTAAGTGACCCTGAGCAGGTAATTGGAAACGACATAGTATGTGCCGCCGGAAAAATCGTCAGCACATACGATGCGGCACATACATACGGCACCTACGAGCTAAAGTCATTTTTGCAGTTTCTCACATTATGTTTGCTACAAATCCGTGTTGTATCTGATGGCGACAACGGACTTCTATCGACACTGCGCGGAAATAAACAAGATATATCGCTGCATAGCACAAGTACGACATGCGCACACCACTTTAACTAGTACGTATCCTACAATATGGAATAGAGGCGAATATGGAATTCGTTTGCCGGTTGTTTGCTTCGCTCGGCGCACCGCAGTAATCCATGTCTATCGTCTGCTTCTTTCGTACCATTTTCTTGTGAATCGGCAGAATTTCACTGGTGGCATCAACCATATCATGTTTACATTGCTGTCGTGACAGTTAACAACACAATAATAATTTCCGGTTATTCGAAAGGCGCCGTCGCAAACAAGAGACGTATCGCGCGCAGCGCGAACTGAACGCGGGCGCGACCGCGAAGGGAAGCGGCGACGGAAACCTACACCCGTTGGAGATGAAATCGCTCCGTCAGGGGAGAAACGAGCGCTGGCGTCTAGGATGAAATAAAGCCCCTCAATCTCCCAAAGTAGCGCCATTCACTTCCCTCCTCCTCCGCTCGGCGCGGCCTCGACGATGGCGCCGCCGGTGGTGGGCCTGCCGTAGAAGACGACGGCTAACACGCCACGGGAGGAAATCCGCGGAAAAGTTCGTTCGAGTCCTGCGGAGCAGTTTTTTCAATCTAGATCTTGCTTTGTCAGTCGGTAACTGGCCTTAAGAATGTCGTGTTGGATTTGCGGAAGAAATAGAGAAAAGCACCATTATTCAAGGCGTATTTAAGGCGTAAAGCGCGCGCACGTTGAAAGTTCGTGTTGCTGAAACACGACACAAGCACGCGGTGTGCTCAGACACGCGAGTAATTACCAGATTTTCAGGTTTTGACAGCGTGAAAGTATGTGCACGTGGTTTCGTAGGTTAATTCACGTACCTGCAGGATGCTTTTGTTCGGCTGGCGCGTGAGAGATTCCGACTGTCTGCGGTCAGCAATGCCTCGCAGCAGGGCCGTTTGTGTTCCGCGCCTGTTACAGATGTACGTAGCTCATGCACAGGTTGTGGTGGCCATGAGCAACGTTTTCACACATAGGCGGTATAGATAATCTGAACTACGTACCAGCACATGAAATTGTTATTTATTTATTACAGTGCAAATGGTTAGAATTTGATAGAAAAAAAAGAAGCAACTTGATGGGACAACTGGAAAGAGGTTGAGAAAATAATTATCCCCCTCCCCTCATTGGCACCAGCAACACTTTTGTTCACTTTTGTTGAAGTGTTAATTTTATCTCTGTATACTACGTGCGTCTGTATTCTTTTGCGTTGTAAGTTTTCACAAGGAAGCAGTGTTGCGTTAACTGGAACAGTCAAGGCACACAAGACAGAAAAAAAGTTGATTCTTGGGTTTTACATCCCAACACCACGATCTCATAAGGCACGCCTTAATGGGGGCTCCGGATTAATTTTTTTCCAGCTGGGGTTCTTTAACGCGCCCCCAATGCACTGGACACGGGCCCGTTTTGACACGGGCGTCAAAAGAAGAGGTTGGAGGAGCCGTGGCACTTACTTCACAAAGCCGCGTGTTCTTTGCCACTTGCTCGAAGTCAGCCCGCCCGATCTTGTGAATCCACACTTTTCTTCGTTTTGCGTTGCGCCCGGCGGATGGTAAAGCAAAAAGCTTTTTGCCGTCACTGGGTCTGTTGTGGCAACCGTAGGCGCACCAGCACGGCATCGCAATTAAGCACTCGGCCCTAACACATTGTATAAAACTACCGCGCTCCTTCAAACCGCCTGCCGTACTTTCGTCGTGCAGGCCCAAGAATGGGGGTCGCAGCGCGCTGGAAAGAAAAGATATACAAAAGCGCGGCGCCTGCTCTGCGCCGGAAAGAAAAAAATATACAAAAGCGCGGGGCCTGCTTTCACGTGTGGCCAATGGGGGAGCGGAGGAGACTGGGGCGACAGGAGGAGTGGAGGAGGAAGCTCCTGGGTGAGCGGGGTGGCGGAAAGATCTAAGAATGGCGCTACTTTTGGAAAATTGAGGGGCTTTAGGATGAAACTTGGCGTGCGGTCGTCTATATGTCGACGCAACGCCGCGCGCATCTCACATCGCGGCGTGCGTCTACTTGTCGCACAAAAATCCCCCACGTGACCTGATCCTAGGTGCGCAGGGACAGCATCGTTTAGGGATTTTTGAGAAGGCGCGATGCTGGCGCCGAGCGACGCCGCGGCGTGTTCGGCCTCGGCGTGATCCTTCACTGCCCCGCGCGTTGTTCAACATTGCTCATGAGATTGTACGTGCGTTGCTTGTGTGTTGATTGTAGGCTCTGTGTTACTTCGCGGAAAGCCATGAGTAGTGGCGGTGCGGCAGTGCGGCTTTGACCTCGGTGAGCTCTGGCAGTACAGAATCTGTGTTGTGTGACCCGTGCTTTCTTGAGAACCCGGCGGTGGTGACAATTGAAATATCGAAGTGGCCTGGCGCCTCGGCACCGAAGTTCGGCGAACCGCGATGTGGCGTCGCCGTGTCTGACTTTGCTTAACGGACATCGAGGGATGTGCTGCTCGCTGCAAGTCATGTAAATGCAACTGCGTCGACCGCCCACTGTTCAGCGCTGAATGTGTGTTTGGTGCGCTGTGCTTGAAACGAGTGGTGCAGCCGTGCAGCGGGGCTGGCGGAGGAGCAGAGTGGCTTAGGTGCTACGTTGGCGCGTTCACAGACATGTGGTCCCGTCTTGGTCTCATTAGCGGCTGTCGCGGGATTGTGGTGTGCAAGCTCCTTGCCTAGTATGAAGTTTACGATGCTAACACACAGCATGTTCACGTTCTTCCGCGCTTTATGTCATTTGCATGACGGCCGAGCTGAAAACGATACATATGTCTGTGTTCTTTGCGTTTGTGTGTTGTAAATTACTTTCTATTGTGGAAGTTCTGGGAGTCTTATTACGCAAGGACTGCGAACGTAAACGTAAACACATGGGTCTGAAATTTCGAATTACCCATAATACCCTTTACGACTAATAAGTGGGCTACACGGCCTATGTGAATCACCTACCTCATGTTGCGACGCTCTTCCGTGTGGTAGACTAATGCATCGTGCGCGTTTATTTCTGTATTGTTGTAAAAACCATTTGTTTATTCACTCAATACAACTCAGTACACTCACTCAGTACACTCAGTCACTCAGTACACTTTAGCTACGCGGTGAAGCATACAAAAAATGGGAGGGGGCCACTATCAGCCAGCATAGCATGTCGAATTAAGCGAACTGAGAGGCGGCGGGTGCGCGAGTGCATAATTAAAGTACTCTTATTATGGGGGTCCAGTGACAGTTGCCCCTTTTCACTTGTATGCTTCACCGCAGTACATTGCTTAGGCTTCACCGCGAAATATTAGTGTAATGCGAGAAAGATAATCGCAAAAAGCCTAATTATGCAACGTTTCTTTTGTAGCTTGCTACCTGCACTAGAGTGATGTAAATAAGCATCGTGCAGTAAAGCATACTAAGAGTGGAAAGGGCACATAGGTTTACACTGTGCTCATAATTTTCAATTGTGACATAATTTGCAAGTGCATCTGTGCTCGTGGTAAGCTTCATTGACAATTCTTTGTACATTACAAATTCATATTGCAGGGAAGCTTACTAAACCACATTCGCCATTTTGTAACATTATTCACCTTCAATGCAGGAGCACAGTGCGGATTCTTGCCCCTGCTTTTGGCTGGACTGCACATGCTCTTTTAGAATTGATTCATTTCATTGATTCATTCTTTGATTAAGCGCAAGACCTAGCAATGGGTAGCCCAAATATAGATTTGAGAAAACCAAAACGAATTCAGCAGTAAGAAGCTGAAGGGTTGTTTTTGTGTAGACCAGTGGCCAAGTCTAGATATGAAAGAGGAGGAAGAAAAGACTTTCCACTTCAACACTGGAAGGCACAACTCCCACAAATAAATACAACTCTTACTTATTTGGCTTTTTTAAGGAGATTACCGATTTGCATAGGCAAGTGTTGACTTCAACAAACACTGCATGAAGTAAGCTTCCTGCGCATATTTCACCAGCTACTGCATCATTGTTTCACATTGAGTGAAACGGCAATTTCCTTTATGCCACAACTTGCCCAATTTTGTGTTTTGCAGTAGGATGTTAGGAGTGCTATTAAGGCACCTAAATACTCATGGATAGTAGTAGAGAGAAAAAAATAAAAGTAAGAAAGCAGTGGCTTATTGTGCTTAGAATATGCACACACCTGGTGCTCTTATGGTCATTTTTCCCTATCCGCTAAACTATTCTAAACAGGAAAAGTTTATGCACAATTAATTTATACACAGACCACAACTAAACCACAGGAGTCCTTGGTAAGCAAGGTATATTTATTTGGCGACATTTTCTGTGGCCCTGCTATTGAGCTTTCCTTCCTTTCTTTTCAGCTGTGCAGGTTCACTAAGTGATGAGACAGTTTGACAATTTTAATCGTTGAAAGACTTAGCGAAACCTTTTTTCGGGTTGTTGTTTCTTGGTTTCAGACTCTGCACATTGCATTTTAATGTGTTTTCTGTGTTTGTTGCTTTTTCTTTATGGGTAGGGCATGACAATATTTTTTACACCATCTCAAGTATGTGGTGCCATAGATTGTTCTTAGATGGAGTCTTGCCCTTTCATTCTGTACAATATGATGTAGGTTTCTTGTGTCCAAGGCTGTTTTACATTTGAGTGTGATTGTAGCATTTTGCTGTTTTGCCTCTGTCACCCAAGCTTGAAAGATTGCTACCCACTGCTGGTGGCATGACACATGTGACATTTGCAATATATGGCAGCCATAAATATAATAAATTGAAGTTAATTCAAGAATAGTGCCTTTGCATGATGGTGCAGCCATAAAGTGTGGCTATAAGGTACCAGCAGTGCTGGTAGCACTGCTTGTGCAGAATATAGTGCAGCTCTACTACTTTCAAACATCATTGTTCTGATCTGCATTTGTATAGCTCCAGTTATTGTGAACAACACACACATGGTGGAAAAGTAGCTTGCACCTGCAGTTGGCGCCAATGAATAGCCAAATTTCTGCCTGTTTTCATGTTATTAGCATGTTAGTAAAGGCAGTCGTTTTTATAGTGACCTGTTTGCCCAGTGTAGAAGCTGCTGCAGGGTGTCAGGATCTTGTACATATCTTCAGCTTTGCAGGGAACACAGCATCTCGCACATAGTTTGTGACAGGCCATGTGTTTGGGGCAAGTTGAGTTGACGCACTTGCAGAGGGAGAACCAAGCTTGTTGGATATGAAGTAAACCGCCTGTACACTCGGTGCCCTTCTTTCATTTTGTGTGACATATGTGGTTATACCGACCCTTATTTTATGCACTTGTCCGGCAGCAGTCTTTCGCATTTAAAACACTCGGCATAGCTTTCAGCAAACTGGACAGGAATAACACTGAAAAACCAGCAGATTGCACTTACAACAACAATTGCAATTGCAACTTACAATTGCACAACCAACATTGCACTTATCATGCGAAACTTCGTACAGTATGATGAGGGCGTAAATAAATGAGGGTGTTCCTCGAGGCCTTGTAGCCTATGTCACGAGTTTGGAGCAACATGACGTACAGCACTTTTTTGATAGCATGTTATAGGTTTAGTAGGTGTGGCCATGGTTGAAGTGCAGTGCAAGGTGAAGAAAACAGATATCTATGAGCAGCACCCTGGTAAAGGAGACTCTGTGAAAACGAGTGGGAAGCCTGTTGAACATCTGGTTGAACCACTTGCTGGCTCCATCAGGCAAAGTATACAGAGAAGGAAGTCATGAACACATGAGAAGGTTTTTACATATAAACACAGTGCTAAGGTCATAACATGTCAACAAGTCTTAGTGCGCAGGCTATGCACGACCAACTACATATGCCTTCTGCTCGGACATTGCTTACTATAACTAACCAGGATGGAGTGGTTGTGTCCAAAAAGGGGCAAGATGGAGTGGTTGTGTCACTTCACAGGGGCACTGGACAAGGAACAGATCATTATAAAGTGGGCAAAGACAAGCTACTAAACACCCGACACTGTTGCCATGTAACGACCTCTGAAACAACCCCTCTTAAAGAGGAAATCATCTTTGTGTATCCATAAAGAGGGCAGATGGGCAAAGCCCTTTCAGTAATGCTGCCAGCTTCAAAAGCCCACTTTGCACATCCTCGATGCTTCCTTACGACTTTTCTAGGTGCAAGCATCCTACTGTCCAAAAGCTGCCATTGAGAGCACTGTTGGTTTGGTGGCAATACAGTTCAGAAGCGATTGCAACAAACCTCCCTTCCTAGTTGGCCTGTATGCTCACGGTGCTTATGAATCAGCACCATGAGGCAAGCAAGATGAACGGATGCCTCCAAGTCCTTGTTCGTTGACAACACTGTTCTGTTAGTAACAACCATGAGACTTGAAACCAACAAGATCAAGTTCGGCACTCGTGTGGTTACTGTGGAGGATCCATAATAAAATGCACAAAAACAGAAAACATAAGGGAAAGGATGCACCAGTTAGCACTTAGTATTGCTGCAGCCCAGCCCCTTCTTTTATTTTGTCTGGTTGTGCTACATCTTTTTACTATAGATAGGCATGAACTTAGGTGATGTTCCCAATCAGTGTCTAATCTTTATATACACTAAGTGCTGCTTCAAAGAGGCTCAAAACACTGCAATTGAAGCTTCAAGTAGAAAAGGTGCCTGGAAGAAAAAAAAGCTGTGCTGCAACCATCTTGGCAACATCTTGGCCCCTTAAGAAAAATTTTGCTTTCATATCAACTTGAGCCCTCCAGTTTAGAGTAAAGTACGAGTGCACTTATGAACAATGAGTCAATTCTCAAAGAGCATCTGCAGTCCAGCCAAAAGCTAGGGAAAGAATCTGCATTGTGCTCCTGCATTGAAGGTGAATAATGTTTCAAAATGGCGAATGTGCTTTAGTAAGCTTCCCTGCAATATGAATTTGTAATGTACAGAGAATTGTCAATGAAGCTTACCACGAGCACAGATGCACTTGCAAATTATGTCACAATTGAAAATAGTGAGTGCAGTGTAAACCTATGTGCCCTTTCCCCTCTTAGTATGCTTTACTGCACGATGCTCATTTACACCACTGTATTGCGGGTAGCGAGCTACAAAAGAAACGTTGCATAATTAGGCTTTATACGATTATCTTTCTCGCAATACACTAATATTTCGCGGTGAAGCCTAAGCAATGTACTGCGGTGAAGCATACTAAAAGTGAAAAGGGGTCACTGTCACTGGACCCATAATAAGAGTACTTTAATTATATACTCGCGCACCCGCCGCCTCTCATGTCGGCTAAGTGGAGATACTATGCTGGCTGATAGCGGCCCCCTGCCACTTATAGTATGCTTCACCGCGTAACTAAAACGTACTGCGGCAAAGAAGCCGTACATTTGTATTGAGTGAATAAACAGATGATTTTTACAACAGTACAGAAATAAACGTGCACCATGCATCAGTCTACCACACGGAAGAGCCTCGCAACATACGGTAGCTGATTCACGCAGGCCGTGCAGCCCGCTTATCAGTCGTAAAGGGTATTATGGGTAATTCAAAATTTCAGACACACATGTGTTTATGTTCACGTTCGCACTCCTTGCTAATAAGACTCCCAGAACTTCCACAATAGAACGTAATTTACAACGCACAAACGCAAAGAACACAGACATATGTATCGTTTTCAGCTCGGCCGTCATGCAAATGATATAAAGCGCGGAAGAACGTGAACATGCTGTGTGTTAGCATCGTAAACTTCATACTAGGCAAGGAGCTTGCACACCACAATCCCGCGACAGCCGCTAATGAGACCAAGACAGGAGCAGATGTCTGTGAACGCGCAAACGGAGCCCCTATAAGCCACTCTGCTCCTCCGCCAGCCCCGCTGCACGGCTGCACCACTCGTTTCAAGCACGGCACACCAAACACACATTCAGCGCTGAACAGTGGGTGGTCGACGGAGTTGCATTTACATGACTTGCCACGAGCAGCACATCCCTAGATGTCCGTTAAGCAAAGTCGGACACGGCAACGCCACATCGCGGTTCGCAGAACTTCGCTGCCGTGGCGCTAGGCCACTTCATATTTCAATTGTCACCACCGCCGGGTTCTCAGAAAGCACGGGTCACACAACGCAGATTCTGTACTGCCTGAGCTCACCGAGGCCAAAGCCGCACTGCCGCATCGCCACTACTCACGGCTTTCCGCCACGTAACACAGAACCTATAACGAACACACAAGCAACGCACGTAGAATCACATGAGTAATGTTGAACAACGCGCAGTCCAGAGAAGGATCACGCCGAGGACGAACACGCCATGGCGTCGCTCGGCGCCAGCATCGCGCCTTCTCAAAAATCCCTAAACGATGCTGTCCCTAGGCACCTAGGATCAGGTCACGTGAAGGATTTTGGTACGAGAAATAGACGCACGCCACATCGCGTGACATGTGGCATGATACGATGCCAGTTATGATGACGGCATCCGTTCTCAAGCGGGGCGCTGACAAACAGTGACCTTGCCTGCCGGATTTACTCAGGTACGCACTTCACGTTTTTCATTCTAGGATTTTTTATACACCTAGGTCTTTAATCTTCTTTTTCTTCCTCAAGACTTCTCTATCTCCCTTGCACCGCTACCTATAAACTGCGACATGGCGTGCCATCATGTGTAATATTATGCAACCGCAATGCAAAGTGTGCACGTATCGACCCTATGTGGCGCGTCTTTCACATCGCTTTTCTCGTGGTGTGTTGCTGTGTGCTCCGGCAACTAAGCAGACCGGCTGTCAACGATAAAAGAACGCGCAGGTCACGCCCTGTTACCGAGGCACGCAAAAGGGCCCCTGACTTTTATTCCCAGCCGTAGACGTAAGCCCCATGACGTCATCGCCCGTGCCTTCCGTGGGCACAGATACCGAAGATGCCACAGCGTAATGCAACTCATGCGTGATAACAGCACGCAATCACTTATTAGCACACCTGGCGGGCTAGGACTTTTCCGCCACAAGCTAGTAGGCGCTGGTGAGGCATTAGTGTGGCTGACTCGAATTTGTTCTCACACACGGGTGCGACGCACGGCGGCGGACACCATCGGTAACCGAAACGACTGTGAGCCCGCTGTCGCGCGCTTAAACGGCGCCGAACAAAGGAGACATGAGCAAAGACAGAACAGGCAGCAATTGCGTCTGCGCAAGAAGAAACCCTGTAGTTGCTGGAAACACCTAGGCGTCAACTTCAATTGTTCACGTTTATCGCGAGAGCAGAAAATGGTTCCCATGCGTAAGCTCCGTACTTGGATGGTAGATTTTTCGAATACAAGAACTAGTGTAAAAAAAAGCAAACAGGCCCACTGGAACTGAGTAATCCAAGCATATATGTGCGCGCACACGCAGCCCGCTTTGCAGTGCGAGATTTGACCCATTTTCCTTTAAAGGCACCCTCTGATGGGTCACTATATGTCGTACACAAAGGCGGCATACATGCGCTAGAACCACAATATTCCATGCGCAAAAACCACGGAATTTCAGACAATGAAGAACTCGTATACATTCAAACCATCGTTTCTTGCCCATGCTTTACACTTTATTTTTTTACGTTTTATATATATCACAAACCATTTAACGTATCTGCGTGTCACTCACCTAATGTCCAGTTTTCCGCTAACTGCGTTGGTGTACAAGTGTATAAAAAAAAAGATCCCTACTGCGACCCCACCTTCAGAAATATTTTGTACTGCTCACTATAGCAAGGCAAATGAACTTACACTACTAGAGCATGCCTCACGCCATACTGAGTGCGCATTTACTGGCCTCATATCAGCACCAGTGGAGTGTCAAAGTCGTCGCTCGCATGGAGTCAGACTTGGGGGCAATAAGTGGACGCGACAGCCATTGTCGTCGTAGCGCGCGTGGTTGCTTGAGTGTGGTGTATACTTTACTGCCTGTTCCGCTCCGAGCAGCGCACACACATTGTAGCAGCAGGGACGCTGGTGCGCTATCCGTGCGCACAACGCCAACAGTGGAATGTTTAAAGGAGCCGATCTAAAGGGAGCGACGAAAGTACGTCCACTTGTGTGCGTCGTTTTGCAGCGAAGCGCACTTCACGTTATGAACAGCCGTCTGCCGCGCCCGAGAGGAGCATGCGCCGTCGTCGATAGCGGGACCGCACGACGACGACACGAACGCGTCTCCATACCGTTGCTCTCACTACAAGAGAACACTAAATGCTCCCTGCCGTTGAGAGCTTTCCAAAGAAAAAAAACAATAGCGTTAATGACAACGGAATGCGGAATATGAACCTGCCATATAACCCAAAGCAACGCTTCGTATTCCCTTCATTGAAATGGTCACTGCTTCGGGAAAATAACATGTTGCGCCGAAAATACCACGCACAAATGTAGCGCGGTAGTTGATGTATACGAACGGCAGCGGCGGTACCATTCAGATTTCAGGATCCGGACGGAAGGCCCCGTCTTCGCTTTCCAAAGCACACATACACGGTGCACGAACGGACGCAAACTCCTGCGGGCAGAAGCCATCCATGGTCCGCGCGATGTAGATGATCAGCTGTAGTGAAGAGCACGCAGGCCGAAGAGACCTGCACGAACAACGCTGTGTCAGTCGACACAGTCATGGCCGTGTTGCCAGTTCCACTGAAGGAAGGCGCCAGTGAAGTTCCAGTTATAAGCGGTGGGCGTGTGGCCATATCTGAGTCCATTGATGTCATCGTGCGCCCAAAAGTTGCGCAGTAGTTGATCTACACGTGCGCAAGCGGCGGTACCATCCACATATCAGTATCGGGAAGGAACGCGCCGCTTCGCTTTCCAAAGCAGGGAAACACAGTGCATCATCATCATCATCAGCCTGGTTACGCCCACTGCAGGGCAAAGGCCTCTCCCATACTTCTCCAACTGCCCCGGTCATGTGCTAATTGTGGCCATGTTGTCCCTGCAAACTTCTCAATCTCATACACCCACCTAACTTTCTGCCGTCCCCTACTACGCTTCCCTTCCCTTGGAATCCAGTCTGTAACCCTTAATGACCATCGGTTATGCTCCCTCCTCATTAGGTGTCCTGCCCATGTCCATTCTTTTTCTTGATTTCAATTACGATGTCGTTAACTCGTGTTTGTTCCCTCACCCAATCTGCTCTTTTCTTATCCCTTAATGTTACAGCTATCATTCTTCTTTCCATAGCTCGTTGCGTCGTCCTCGATTTTAGAACTCTTTTCGGAAGCCTCCTAGTTTCTGCTCCGTACGTGAGTACTGGTAAGACAGACCTGTTATACACTTTTCTCTTGGGGGATAATGGCAACCTGATGTTGATGATCTGAGAATGCCTGCCAAACGCACCCCAGCCCATTCTTAATCTTCTGATTTTTTCTGTCTCATGATCCGGATCCGCGGTCACTACCTGTCCTAAGTAGATTTATTCCTTTACCACTTCCAGTGCCTCGCTAACTATCGTAAACTGCTGTTCTCTTCCGAGACTGTTAAGTATTACTTTAGTTTTATGCATATTAATTTTAGACCCACCCTTCTGCTTTGCCTCTCCAGCTCAGTGAGCATGCATTGTAATTGGTCCCCTGAGTTACCAAGCAAGGCAATATCATCAGCGAATCGCAATTTACTAAGGCATTGTCCATTAACTTTTATTCCCATTTCTTCCCAATCCAGGTCTCGGAATACCTCCTGTACACACGCTGTGAATAGCATTGGAGAGATCGTATCTCTCTGCCTGACGCGTTTCTTTATTGGGATTTTGTTGCTTTCTTTATGGAGGGCTACGGTGGCTGTGGAGCCGCTATATATATCTTTCAGTATATTTACACTCGGCACGTCTACGCCCTGATTCCGTAATGCCTTCATAACTGCTGAGGTTTCGACTGAATCAAACACTTTCTCGCAATCAATGAAAGTTATATATAAGGGTTGGTTGTATTCCGCACATTTCTCTATCTCCTGATCGAGAGTGGGAATATGTTCTTTTGTTGAGTAGCCCTTACGGAATCGTGCCCGGTCGTTTGATTCACAGAAGTCTAAGGTGTTCCTGATTCTATTTGCGATTACCTTAGTAAATACTTTGTAGACAACGGACAGTAAGCTTATCTGTCTATAATTTTTCAAGTCTTTGGCGTGCCCTTTCTCATGGATTAGGATTATGTTAGCGTTCTTCGAAGATTCCGGTACGCTCGAAGTCATGAGGCGTTGCGTATACAGGGAGGCCAGTTTTTCTAGAACAGTCTGTCCACCATCCTTCAACAAATCTGGTGTTACCTTATTCTCCCAAGCTACCTTCCCCCTTCCCAAGGCTTTCTTTACTTCTTCCGGCGTTACATGTGCGATTTCAAATTCCTCTAGGCTATTCGTTCTATTCACATTTCTTAAAGATATCTCATCTCTCGTTAATAAGTTAAATGCTGACTTAGAAAATATTCTAAGGTGGTGTAATGTTAACATGTTACCTATAATGCAACTAAGACTAAATTTGTTGTATTCTCTTTTCATCAGCGAAACATACCATCCATTTCACCTATCACTTTCGGTTCTCACCGCCTTCCTCCAAGTTCATGTTCATCTTTTCTTGGTATTCTACGTGATTGTAATTTGAAATATCACAATCATATTGCTCACATAAAAAAGAAAATGGCTTATGGTATACGCATCTTAATTAAAATACGCCCTTGCTTCTCACGTACCACATTACTCTCACTTTACCACTCTTTTGTTCACTCTCACATTACTTATGGCATAATATGTTGGGGTAACACCTATAATACTCATACTGCATCTCTCCAGACAGTTCAGAACCGAGCCATAAGAATAATTACTTATAGCCCACGCTTTTCTAATGCCACTTCCCTGCTACACGAGAATGAAATTCTTACCATATCTGGACTCACTAAATACAACCTAGGTATTCTTTTCTGCAGATTTGTGAATAATGAGCTACCATCGATCCCATTTTCGCCTTCTGACCTGATGATTCATAGTACCACCAGATTTCCTTTGAATAACAATTTTCTTTTACCAAGAATCCATACTAACTATGGTAAACAGACTGTAGAATTCTCTTTCATATCAATATGGAACACGCTTCCTTTCACAATAAAAAACACAATATCTTTATCACATTTTAGAAGAGAACTAAAAATGCATTTTTTATTCACAGATTAACGACAAGGATTACTGTAGTCGGTCACTGTTCGCTTTTTTCTTCTCTTTTTTTTCCCGTCTTTTTTTCTTTTGTTGTTGTAAATAAACTGCTGGTATTTTGCTCGCGCACAATTTTGCTGCTACCATGAAATATGCTTAACCTTGTTATTTTTTGTAATCAATCATGTATTTTGTTCTGTAACCGTTCTTTTCTTGTTGCTTGTATACTTCCTTATTATATGCTGTTGTTGCCTTTAGATGTTAACTACAATAACTGTTCTTGTACAGGAGGTCCCGATACAGTCTTTGACCATGGAACCTCCTTCTGCATACTAAGTACTTGTAATTGTGACCCAACTTCTAATTATAAATTTTTGATTCTGATTCTGATTGTCGTCGTGGGCGCCACTGGTACTGTAGAAATTTCTACAGAACTCCTTAGTCACTTGCACTATCTCATCCATATTAGTCATGATATTGCCGGCGCATACATCTGATCCTTGCCTATTCCCACTTTCTTCTTCACTGCTTTTAGGCTTCTTCCGTTCCTGAGAGCATGGTCCTCGCGATGTAGGTTATCAGCTGCAGTGAAGAGCACGCAGGCCAAGAAGACCTGCACGAACCATGGTACGTCAGTGGACATAGTCACGGCCGAGTTGCCGGTTCCACTGAAGGAAGAGGCCAGTGAAGTTCCTATTATAAGCGATGGAAATATGCCCACGTCAGTGTCCATAGACGTCATCGTGCGCCAAACTGTTGCGTGGTATGTGATGTACACGTGCGGTAGCGGCGATACGCTCCGGATATCATGATCCCGAAGGAATGCGCCGCCTTCGCTTTCCGAAGCAGGGAAACACATTGTATGGACGGACGCAAACTCCTGCGGGCAGCAGCCATGGTCCGCGCGATATAGATCATCAGCTGCAGTGAAGAGCACGCAAGCTGAAAACACCTGCACGAACAACGGTATGTCAGTCGACATAGTAATGGCCGAGTGGCCGTGTCCATTGAAGGAAGAGGCCATTGAAGTGGTAAGGTGGTGGTCTTGGTGGCATTGCCACGATGGGATCCACTAACCCGCTGCTGTTCTTCATGCAGGTTTCGACGTCAGTTATCATGCGAACGCTGTGGCCTAGTGTTATGAAATCAACGAGCGTATGTTTGGGACGATCGTACCAGTGCTTCGATGACCTAATAACATGGGGTATCAGAACCAACAGGGATTCAACCCGTCTGGCGACGCCGCCAGTGATAGATTGCGACAAGTCCTTTACCAAAGTTATAAAGCATGCTCCAGATATACATATCCGTATGCGCTTTCTCGAACTACAGTCGAAGTACTCCTGTCCAGAATTTTATACCAACGCATCAAATTCCCCTAATGGAGTATTTTACGTTGCAGTCGGACCATCCTTCTCGGAATGCAATATTTTGCACGCAGGAACGAACATCCCTACCGAAGAGGCTAATGCATTACTCTGGGCTGTAAAACACATGAAGGCTTCAAAACTACAAGAAACTGTCATATTACAAACTACGTAAGTGTAGTAAGGTCTTTAGTTTTCTTGCGGAAACAGAACAATCTAGTAGTCAATGACTTTTACTCACGTCTGTATACTATGTATGCGTCTAACCAACATATCGTAGTATGTTGCGTGCCAGGCCACAGAGGCATAGTGGGCAATATATTTGCAGACACACGATAATCACCTGGCCATGACGGCGTGAGTTATGAAGTGCTCGCAAATCTATGCCACACATCCCGCCTACGCCTTATGGAGTACTACAACGCCTCATAGATAACTGGGGAGGTTCCTACGGAATGGAAGCTTGCGAAAGTCATTCCTATATTGAAACCAGCGAAGCAGCCAACAAATTACGCCTCCTTTAGACCCCTATCTCTGCTTAGCTGCGTAGGGAAGCTATTCGAAAAAATGATCTACAGACGACTAAATTGGTTCCTGGAAACTGCAAAAGTTTACCCGGAGGGAATGAATGGCTTCCGGCAAAATAGATCCGCAATTGATAATGTCATTGCCTTGGTCTCATCAATTGAAGAGGAATTGGTCTCTGGAAACATACCTACTGCATTATTTTTAGACATCAAGGCAGCATATGATTCGGTCTATCATAAAGCAATACTTGACGCTTTGGAAACCCTCGGTCTTGGAGGACGGCTTTACGCATCGATTGAAGACTATCTTCAAGGACGCCAACTTTTCATGTGTACCCCGGATGGCCCCACGGCGCTTTATGCCGTCGAGAAGGGAGTGCCACAAGGAGCTGTGTTCAGCACGGTATTATTTGATTTAGTCCTCATCCATCTGAAAAGAAACCTGCCCCCTGCCGTCAAAATCACACTGTATGCGGACGACATCTGCATTTGGAGTGCGGCGCGTTCCCGCAGTACCACCCAACAACGCCTCCAGAGAGCGCTAGCAAATATATCGGCCTACCTAAATCCAAGGGGTCTGAAATTGTCCCCCGACAAAAGCGTTGCCATGGCTTTCACGCGGAGGTGTATAGAAAAATACCCACTAGTGCTGGGTGGTCCTGCCTTTACATACGCCCAGACGCAAAGGTTTCTTGCAGTGACGATCGATAGGAACCTCACATGTTAACCCCAAGTGAAAAAACTGAGTGAGAAGATTTTCTATGCGTCGCACGTATTCCGATTTTTAGCCGTATCACAGTGGGGCAGCAACTGTCGATCAATTGTGCTCCTCCATAAGGCCTACGTCGACGGAACACTACGATATTACCTCCCGATCCTGCACAAAATATCTCCCACAAGCAAGAGAAAACTCGAGGCAGCACGAAACAACTGCCTTCGCGTATGTCTTGGCCTTCCGAAGTGGTCGTCCCGTTCAGCAGAAGCTTGATGCCTGCCTCTGGAAGTGCTATGTTCGCAGGAGACACTTCGGATACACCTCCGCCACGTCATTCATACGAAGACTCACTTTTTAAAGGATATTTCCAGAACCCGTGCTACATCTAGCTTTGGGCAGGCCGTCGGAAGCATATCTATTTCGATTCCTGCTCGGGCTTCACAAATTATGCCGCGAAACATTTCACCATGGACACTGTCCCCACTGAAAATCGTGCCATATATACCTGGAATCAGTGCGAAAAAGAAAATGCCTCAAGCAGCTACTTATCAGATAGCTTTAGAATTTATGCAGAAAGAATACGCAGCCGCGACGCACATTTTCACAGATGGCTCCACAACTCCACATCGTTCAACATGCGGATTTTTTGTTCCCTCTACAGGGCAACGATTCTCGATTCGTCTTGAGCGAGCGACATCATCTACTTCAGCGGAGCTATATGGAATTAAGGAGGCCCTTGTGTATGTACTTCGACAGCAGCCGCCAAGGACATGGGTGATTTTCAGATTCAAAAGCAGCCCTACAAAGTATGTGGAACAGGCACAAGCGTTGCAATAATCAACCAGCAGCATTTGACATTGGTTATATTCACCACAGGGCTAAGATTGCTGGGCATTGCATAAAGTTCCAGTGGATACCTGGCCATGCCGGCATTTCGGGAAATGAAAGAGCGGACGAAGCTGCCAGAAATGGACTCCAATACCGCAAGTACAAAAGAACATTTTTTACAATAGCCGATGTTTCAAACATGGCAAAAAAATATGCCTATCAAGAAAAAGACCGCATCTTGAATCTGCCGCTTCACCAAGATAACTTCCTACGTTACATTGACCCAGAAATGAGACCGAAAATTACTCGACCACTTCCTCGACACTTAGAGACATTGTACCATCGTCTTCGAGTAAACGTGGCATACACGAACAATTATCTGTACCGCATAGGACTTACCACTAACCCATACTGTGATAACTGTCGCAACATAGAGACAATTTAGCACATATAACTAGAATGCCCCGCGTACCGCGACCAGAGACATTTTTTTGAGCACGAAATGGACATGATTTGCCACGGACCGTTAACGTTGCCGAGCATCTTAGGTCCAATGCCCGGCCCTTCAAAACAGCGACGGGCTTTGGATTTATTGTTCAAATACCTGACAGAAATTGGTTAAATAAAAAAGCTTTAAAAATAGCACACTTCCTATACAAAAGCCTAAATTTACCCGCCATGTCACCTGTATATATTAGTATCAAGTCCACTCGGACATTTCATACTTACTTTTATCCTTCTTTTCTCCCACTCTTTTCTGGAATATTGTAATCCTATTCCCCATCCGTATACAGAGTAGCATGCCAGCGGTTATATACGCGCCGGCAAAATTCTCTGTTTTTCTAATAAAGAGCCCTCTCTCTCTCTCTCTCTCTCTCAGACGAACTTGTAGAACATCCATAAGTTTTGGAGCCGGTAACACTACCGTAGCTATCCCTCCCACAGACTTCAAGCTTTTCTTGCGCAGCAGGCGGAGAAGCTTATCGCAATCCGTCTGAAATGGTGAAACCTCTAATAACTTCATTTAATTAGGCCGAGCGTACAAGGTCGCCTTTCAGTAATAAAAGTGCGACATACTGATGTCACGTTGTTACATAGTTACTAGCGCAAATAAGACTAATTGAAAAAAAAAAATGTGTGACAGGAAATAGCGCTTGTTAGCGCTAGTAAATGTCACAGCAAATACATCAGCACCAACTAGGCGAACGTTCTGCGTTGATGTCATGTTTTGTTGACTGAGACTGAGACAAGCGCACGGTACTCATCCTTACCTGCTGACTGGTAGTGAACCTCCCCTGTGTGGTAGGTGCGCTGAGAGGCTGACTAAAACAGACGTTTGGGTGAGTTGGTAAGACATATTTGAAACAGAACAGCGCAGTTTTCACGGGGACAAGCAACGACACGGACGAGCGCTGACTGGCAACTCAGTTGCAAGTCAGCGCTCGTCCATGCCGTTTCTCCCTGCTTGTCCCCGTGAAAACCGTGCTGTTCTGTTTCAAAGATAGGCTGACTGTTCTCTACGTCTTGGTGGAATGTCGGGAAGCAGAAGCTGAACCAAAAAAGCACTTGCGTCTAGCCTTCCGATGCCACATTCCCTTTCATCTGGTATTGTTTGTTGGATCAGAACCAATTTTAGTCATAAACGAGTTTTAAATTTCTTGCAAGGTGTCGATTTATCACTAAGAAGAAGAACACGCAAAGTGTGAATGCGTGTCGCGTCGGTTCCGCAGATGTTTAATGATTCTCGGCATGGATTCGAAGAATTCACCGACGCCTTATTATCTAGAAGGAAGTGAAAGTTCCACGTACCACCCTGATATTATTCTCAAGTAGTTGGACCGTTTATTTTCGGCGCATCGACCACTTTTATATCACGCCACGCCGACACGGCCGCTAAGCCTGACCCAGCAAAGCTGGTGGCTTGAGCCCGGTGAGGTCGCCTCTTTTCGGGTTAGAGCTGCAAGATTGCAGCGGTGAGCGTGGAAGGGGAGGATATAACGAGAGAAGAGTATGAGGACGAAGCAGGTTGGCGTGTTGTGAAGAAAGGAGGATGTGTCAATGCGCAGACAAAACCTCACGTAACAAAACATCAGGCAGCGCGCTTCTCAAGCGAGAACGCATTCAATAATAGGCGGAGCAAGGCAAGGAAAGCAAGACAAATCATGGGGGCAAGCAGGATGCCCAGTTTGCCGAAGGCAGAGTACAAGATAGTAGGGCGCCCACGTGACGGCTTCAAGGTCACCGACTGTGGGATCAATCACCCAGAATGCGGCGTCACCGACATCATGCCAATACCCGGGAAGGAATGGGAAGATGACGCGGTGTGTGCCAACAACAAATAGAACGTTCTAGTGATCAGCACACCATTGCAGGAGCGCGCCGCAAAATACAGGACTATCACTCGACTGAGAATGGGAGACAAGGAGTTCGGAGCCAGCGCGTACGTGTCGGCTCCGAACTAAGGGAGTGAAAAGAGGAGTAACGTACGAGGTGTCTCCTAAGAAATAGGGAAGATGCTAGTAACACCAAGGAATCCTACGGTAATCATGCCTAAAAGGATGGGAAACACCACGAACGTCATCATCCTTTTCGACGGGCATCACGTCCGAAACTACGTCAGACACGGAAGGGCACTGGTCAAGTGCTCGCTATACCGGAAGCAAATAGACGTGTGCTACCAATGCGGATGCCTCGGTCGCAGAGCCGATCTCTTCCCGAACCCGAACAGCAGGATATGCAGAGGCTGCAGGATGGAGAAGCCGCCATAGGACCACGAGTGCAAAGCGAAGTGCCAGCTGTGTGGCAAAGACCATCCTACGGTGGATCGTTGATGTAATTCCCGATACAAGTTACCGTACTTGGTAAAGAGGCGCCACTAGGAGCGAGCCAGACGTGAGGAAGAAAAAGCGTTGTACCACGAAAGGGAAGCTGAAAGACTGTACAGCCCAGAACAGGAGACTGGACACTGCAGGTGGGCCCGCTGACAGTACCTTGGTGTAGTTCGCTAACCGCTTTGCTTTCGCCATGCAGATGGTCGTCTATCTCATCTCCAACCTGTTTCTTCCTGTTCTGGCATGCGCATCCTCTGGCGCCTCGTCAAGGCAGGCTTCCCCTTGTCACAAAAACGGGGCGGCCACGTGCCATCCCGTGCCTGGTTTCTACATATCACCATTTCCTTCGGTCTCAACGTTTGAATACGAGCTGCCGATCCTGAAGCCAACTTGGAAAGAATCGCCACCATCGACAGCATTACCAGCTAAGAAGGAACAACCACCATCGACGCAGCTCTGTGGGCGCGGTGACTGTACCTTGGTGCAGTTCACTAACCGCTTTGCCGCCGCCATGAAGGTTAGTCAAACACATGCACTTGCTAAAAAATCAAGCAATGATCTTCTGGTACAGCTTCCGACCCCAAGGTGATGCGTCGTGATTGTCATCCGTCTCCTACTAATCACATCTGGCGACGTCGAGTCTAACCCTGGTCCTGCCAGCCTAGACACTGTACTGGCCGAATTGCGGAAGATAACGGCAGGCCAAACAGCACTTGTGCAGGAGCTAAATGACCTGAAACTGCAGCTGACCACCACAGATAAAACAATCAACGACCTGAATAAGCCCATGACCGACTTAAAGGCCAATTATCAGACCCTCATGCCTCTACGCCAAGACAGAAATACTGCAGACAACATCAACTGGAACAACTCGCCTGGTCACAGCGTTAGAGGCCCGTTTCGATGACGCCGAAAACCGATCCCGCCGCGATAGCCTAATCTACGGAATTACTGACCCCACTACAAGTGACCTACAAGTGACACTACAAGTGTTTGTGACCCCACTAGCTCGTAAGCGCCTCACTGAATTCGGAAAGACGAACAATATCCCGTTTAAATTACGTTACGACAAACTAGTTTCCGGTAACAAAACCTACATTTTCGACCAGCAAGCCGATAAGGTAGTTGAACGCAAAACTTAGCAATTGCCTAAGTCGAAGCCTCATTCCACCCCTCCTAGTCCTTCTTCTATTGCTTTTTTGTTCACTAATACTCGCAGTATCATTCGAAAGCGTGATTTTTTTATGTGGCCTCATCGGCATATCTTCAAGTAATGTTGTCTGCCTAACAGAAACGTGGCTTAATTCGTCTGTTCTATACTCTGAGATCCTGCCCCTCGTTCCTGACTGCGACATCTTTCGCATAGATTGAGCCGATGATACTCGGGGTGGTGGTGTCCTTATCGCCCCGAGTCATCACCTACGTTGCATCCCGGTTACCATATCCTCATCTCTTGAACTGCTTTGGCTTTATTGTACTGCATCCTTCCCGCGAATCCTTCTTGGCATTTGCTATCGCCCTCCTTCTACTGACTAGATCTTCGATTTTGCCGCTTTTCCACAGCGCCTTATGCAAGATAACTACCTCATATCCTAACACGCCTGTGCTACTATTAGGCGATTTTAACTTCCCATCAATCGATTGGCCTAATCTAGCTTCCTCAGTATCAAACAATGACATAGCTAGCGAGTTCGCGAACACGTGTGTCCCATTTGGATTAACCCAAGTTTTCAATCATCCCACTCGCACTACAGACCATTCCTCTAATACATTAGATTTGGTACTAACTTCACACTCTGATAATCTTTCCGCTATCTCGTACCTGAATGGCCTCAGCGTCCATAAGATAATGCACGCTTCTTTTTTATGCCATATATCTAATCAAACAAAAACGTAAAAAACGCTCACGCTTTACGACAGAGGCGATTATGACAGCATGACTCGAGATTTAACAACCTTTTATGATAGATTCACAGCTGACTTCTATCTTCGTTCACTTGAGTCTAACTGGTTACTGCTCAAATCTGAATTCTTGCGTCTGGTTAAATTATACGTTCCTACCATAACAATTAATGAACGAAAACAATGCCCATGGTTTACCAACACACTAAAACGACTAAACAACAAGAAAAAAACGTCTATTCCGTTCTGCAAACTCTTCTCAATTCGAACTTAAGTGGGAAAAATACTACCTTGCAGTCAAACAATATGACACGCAGGCCGCAAATGCCAAACGTGTTTTTTTTCAACCACGCTACCCTCTATGTTGCACAATAACCCAAAACGTTCCTGGCAATCTATTAATCCTCCGTCGTCCAACACTGTTTTTCTATTTGACAGTTCTGGCTCCCCAGTCCCCGAAACCTAGGTCGCTGAAGCTTGAAACACTGCATTCTGTTCTGCTTTTACTAATGACTACCCTGAAATTCTTCCCACATTACCAACTTTGAGTTATCCTTCTATGGCAAACATTACTTTTAATGCGAACGGAATTATTAAAGTCATAGATTCCTTAAAACATTCGTCCTCGTGTGGTACTGATGGCATTAACTCCAAGGTTTTAAAAAGCACTAAGCACATTAGCAGTGTTTTTAACGCTAATATTTCAACAGTCTCTCACAACGGGATGAGTTCCCACTGACTGGAAAATTGGTAAAATAATTCCGATCTTTAAAAAAGGTTACCGTACAAATCCTAGAAACTACCGTCAAATTTCAATCACCAGTGTTTGCTCGAAGCTGATGGAGCACGTTATACATTCCCACATTGCCACTTTCCTTTCATCTGTCAATTTTTTTCATCCTAATCAGCACTGATTTCGCAAACCTCATTCTTGCGACGCACAACTTGCTCTGTTCCTACACGATTCGCATTCTCATCTCGATCGCAACATCCCCACTGAGGCTCTCTTCCTGGACTTCGAAAAATCCTTCGATAAAATGTCACATATTCTTCTCCTGCATAAACTCTCGCACATTAGTCTTCTCCCAGACATCTTCAATTGGATCCGTGAATTTCTAACCGAGCGCCTTCAGTTTGTTTCCGCTAACTCGATCTCCTCAATCCTATCTCCCGTTCTATCCGGTGTGCCCCAAGGCTCTGTCCTTGGGCCTCTCCTCTTTCTCGTAATATTAGTGACCTTCCACTTAACTTATCATCCAACATACGCCTTTTCGCGGATGATTGCGTTTTATACCGACAAATAACAAATGCTTCAGGCTGCTCCGCTCTTCAGGAAGGCCTCCTTCAAATCCAGGCGTGGTGCGGCAAATGGTACATGTCCCTCAATGTGAGTAAGTGTTCTCACGTGTGCTTTCATCGACGTCATAATTATGTAGTACCGTCCTACTCCCTTAACAACGACACTTTAATACAGTGTGAAACATTTAAATACCTAGGAGGGCATATATCTAGCGACTTATCTTGGACCCATCATATAAATAGGTTAACAAATTCCTGCAACCGAGTACTAGGTTATCTACGCCGTAACTTGTCTTCAACACCTCCCTCAGTCAAACTACAAGCATATAAAACCTTAATCCGAACTAAACTAGAATATGTTTGTGCTATTTATGACAACCATCAGGTTAATATGATTAATACCACTGAATCGGTTCAGAACCGAGCGGCCAGATTCATTCTTTCTGACTACTCCTAAACACAAGTGTTTCAGCCTTAAAATCCAGGTTGTGTCTTTCCTCGCTCACCTCCCGCCGCAAGAGTGCGCGTCTTGTTTTATTTTTTCAGGTTCTTTCATATACAGCCCACAAATAACCAGGTCATCATTCCAGCCCATCGTTTTTCCCGCCGTCCTACCGTCCCGTCCTACTCCCTTAACAACGACACTTTAATACAGTGTGAAACATTTAAATACCTAGGAGGGCATATATCTAGCGACTTATCTTGGACCCATCATATAAATAAGTTAACAAATTCCTGCAACCGAGTACTAGGTTATCTACGCCGTAACTTGTCTTCAACACCTCCCTCAGTCAAACTACTAGCATATAAAACCTTAATCCGAACTAAACTAGAATATGTTTGTGCTATTTATGACAACCATCAGGTTAATATGATTAATACCACTGAATCGGTTCAGAACCGAGCGGCCAGATTCATTCTTTCTGACTACTCCTAAACACAAGTGTTTCAGCCTTAAAATCCAGGTTGTGTCTTTCCTCGCTCACCTCCCGCCGCAAGAGTGCGCGTCTTGTTTTATTTTTTCAGGTTCTTTCATATACAGCCCAAAAATAACCAGGTCATCATTCCAGCCCATCGTTTTTCCCGCCACACACATCTTAATGCTGTGTATCTACCACGCGCCCATTCCACTACGTATCAACGTTCTTTTTTAAATACACAGCTCGTGAATGGAATACCCTTCCTTCTGACATCGCCCCCATAACTGATATTTCTCGTTTCAAAGCTGCCGTCGAAGATCATCTTTCAAGTCGCATAACCTAACCAGACACGCCGTTTCTTCAATGTGCCCACCCCTCATGTAATGTCCTGTTGAGGGACCTCTGAGGTATAATAAATAAATAAATAAATAAATAAATAAATAAATAAATAAGAAAATGAAACTTTTACGAAGTCTGAAGAAATAATAATTCAGGTCTGCCGTAATCATTTACACACCGACATCAATCCCACAAATATAGAACGGGCACATCGCTTAGGAAAACACACCAAAGATCGGAATCGTCCAATAATAGTAAAATTCGCCCATTGGAAAATGAAAGTCGCCCTTTTATCAGAATGCCAAATCCCGAAAGGAACTAAGTATAGTGTAGGTGAAGATTTCTCTCGCCTGACTCAGAAAGCACGGAAGGCCCTCTTGCGTTTCGCCAAATCTAAAACGCTTGCATACTCACTACGCTATAGAACCTTGTGCATTGGCCGTAAACGATATGTTTTTGATGAATCATCTAACTCTGTAAAAGAAATTGTGTAGCAATCATACGTCCTTTACAAGAAAAAAGAATCAACCAGAACTTGCACCCAGAAATGATCTTTCGTTTGCTGCAGTCTTTACTAACGCACGCAGTTATCTTCCGAACCGCGAGCTCGTATCTAACATCATATTATCAGCAGGCAGCAACTTGCTCATTCTAACAAAAGTTTGGCTAAACAATGACGTCACTGATACCAAAGTTATGACCGAGCTACCAGACTTGCAAGTTCATCGAACTGGCCGCGTAGGTACAAGGGGCGGCGGTGTTCTTGTAGCAGTTCACAGGGAACTTTGTGTTCATTTATGAACATCCCATCAAAACTCAAAATACTATAGCTACTATTCCGCGCATCACCACTTACTGTGCAGCTGAGGGTTTGCTGCAGGCCTCCCCATGCCACTCCTGAATTCTGTGGGGAGCTCAATAACAATTTAACACAACTTACGACAACCTACCCTAATGCCTGCATCCTACTTTTCGGGGACTCTAATTTCCCAAACACAGACTGGGGCAACTTACCATATTCTTCAATGGTAGGTCCTCCAGAGGCAAGGAATTTTATCGACATTTGTTTGACCTTTAATCTGACACAATTAATATCATAACCAACGCGCGTCACACCAGAATCCGCAGCCATTCTGGACCTAATCCTTACTAATATCCCAGTACCCTCTTATCAATTACATACCTTCGAGGAATTAGCGACCGTAATGTCATTCACGCTACTTTCTCTTTTCCTGTAACACCAAATAAGACACATAAGAAAACTATAAGGCTTTATGAAAAGGGTGACTATGACGCAATTAACCACAAACTTGAAACCTTCCCCACATTTGAAGCCGCATATCGGTATCACTCAATGTTTGATAACTGGTCGATGTATAAGGATAAGTTAAGAGATCTGGCTAATAAATATATTGCTAAAGTTCACATTCGCCCCAATAATCAAAAACCACGGTATACTAACGCCTTAAAGAAACTAGAAAGTAAAAGGAAACGTCTTTACCGAGCGGCTAAAAATAACGGGAACTCGCATCGATGGGAAATCTACAAAGCTGAAAACGAATATCTGATTGCTATCCGCAGCGCAAAGCGTTCCTTTTATGGCACCAAACTACCAAATTTGCTGTGCACTAACCAAAGTCAATTTTGGCAAGTAATAAGCCCTCAACCTGTAGAACTATTACGCTCACCAATAACTCACACGAGACGATTACCGATGCTGAATGCGCTGGCACTTTTAATTCCGCATTTGCAACAGTATTCACGAAAGAAATTGGAACAAATATTTCTTTACCTCTGTAGAATATTGATGGTCAGATGCCATGCATCACATCTTGTGCTAATGGAATTTCGTCCATAATCCAGAAGACTAAGCTATCATTTTCATTTGGCATTGATGAAATTAACTCTAAACTTCTAAGAAACACAATACACATGGCTGCATCATACTTGTCTTTACTGTTCTCACAGTCACGCTCTTCAGGAAACATGCCGGGTGATTGCAAAGCAGGAAAGGTCACTCCAGTCTACAAAACATGTAACAAGAATTCTTCATTAAATTATCGACCCGTCTCACTAACGAGTGTGCCGTGCAAAATCATGGAACATTCATCTACTCTCATATCATTGCCTTCTTGGACAGTAATCACTTTTTTCACCTTTCACAACATGGTTTTCGCAAAAGTTTCTCTTGCGAAACTCAATTAGCTCTTTTTGTACATGACTTGCACACTAACATTGACACGAATGTGCAAATTGACGCAATCTGTTTGGATTTTGCAAAGGCATTTCATAAAGTATCCCACCGACATTTGCTACTAAAATTTGAAGTGTTGAACTTGGACCCTAAGGCTCTTATCTGGATAAAGAATGTTTTGTCTAATAGCACACAAGTGGTTTTATTTATTTATTTATTTATTTATTTATTTATTTAAAATAGCTTACAGGCCTCAAAGTGAGGCATTGAATAAGAGGGCCAGTACATAGAAGATACATAGAATACAAGATATCTATAAACCGTATCTGTTTACAACCTACAACCGCAAGTGCAACCGAGATGAAAAAAGAATTATTTAATTAACGATTCACATTAGGGAAAAGAAGAAAGCATAATTTAATAACCAGGAATAAATTACAGAGATTGTTTTCAGTGAAGCGTGTGATTAACAATATCAGAGTGTTAAACAGTAACAATGAAAAAAAATGACAGAGAAGTTACGGACGCGACATTCCGGCGGAACTGTAAACCATAGCGACATAACGGTAATAATGCGACGATAAGCTGTAAAAGATAGTGCAAGCATAGAAAGCATTGTGCGACAAACGTAAAACTTCACGTTTCTTTAGTCATGAATTCAGTCAAGGCATCACGGAATGAATCGTAGTCAACGATAACCTGTCAAGTCCCCTCCCAGTAACCTCTGGCGTGCCCCAAGGATCTGTTCTTGGTCCCCGGTTATTTTTAATATATAATTATGATTTGCCTCAGTGTATCTCCTGAGGCATGTTTCTTGCTGTTGTTTGAGGCATACCCATGTTTGCAGACGACTGCATCATCTACCGCTCTATCAATAACTCATCTGACCATACTGCTCTGCAAAATGTTATTAATAGTATTTTAGAATGGTGCAGAAATTCGCTGATGACCCTTAACGCCAACACATGTAAATTCGTGTTCTTCTCCCGCCGTCGCACCATTCCTTCTTCCCATATACAATTAATAACACACCATTAGAGTCAGTACAATCCTATAAATATATAGGTGTAACCCTATCTCATGATTTGTCTTGGCGCCCACATGTCACTAGCATTATCTCCGCAGCTAACAAAACCTTAGATTTTCTAAAACGGAACCTACAGCACGTCCAATCAAATGTAAAAAACTAGCATATAAGTCACTTGTCAAGCCGAAACTGCTATATGCGTTAGCCATCTGGAACCCATATCAAGCATATCTCACCGACGCATTAGAATCAGTTCCTAATCGTGCTGTTCGAATCAATCATACCTCATACACATATGACGTCAGCGTTTCATTTCTTAACTCAGAATCAGGTTTTTCAATGATTTCATGTCGACGTCGCATTTCCAGTCTTTCCCTGTACCACAAGTTCTTCTTCCCTCAGTCAAGAGCCCTACATTACAGCAGCAGCACGCATATCTCATCGCACCAGCCATCCACTTAAGTTGCGCGCCCACGTGCACGCACGACCACCTTCACAGCTTCCTTTTTCTTCCGTATCGCCACAGACTGAAACGACCTTAATAATAATGAATAATAATGTTTACTTCCCATGAAGGTAGATGGAGGAGGCTGCAGGTAAAAGCTGCATGAAGAAACGCCAGCTTGACAGGGGCCCGCAGCCCCCTCTACAAGGCGGCAGTAAAAAGGTTACAGGAAAGAACACCGAAAACATACATAGGCCCCAAATGTACACTAGGAATGAACACAAAAATCATCCAATGAGATAGACTAGATACCGTATGCATAGTGTTGCCGTATTGCAGCATTTATTATTTTTTAAATGTCAGTGGTACTTTTGTTGTAATTATTCAGGAGAGTGGGCAGGGTGAAGGACAGTTTCAGTGGAGTTGTTACCCCGAGGGTTTATAACATACCATTTTGCTTTGTGACGCGTAGTGTGTACGGAAATGTTCTCTTTGAGTGATATACGTCACGTAGAAACGTTCTATTTTCAAATACCTCGCTTTTGAAGGCTAGTGTTAGCTTATAGTCATAACGGTTTTTTACTGGCATAATGTTTGTTTTCTGAAAAAAAAAACTGTGTGTATGGCTGTTATATGCTAAGCCATAAAGCAGTCTGACAATTTTTTTCTGGAGGACAAAAAGTTTTTGTGAGTTAGTTTGAGTAGTTATGCCCCAAACCAATAAACAGTAATTTAGATGAGAGTAAAAAAGCGAATAATAAAAAAGTTTGACCTTGAATGGCAGATATCTTCTTAGGCGAGCTAAGACGCCAACTACACGAGTTAGCTTTGTCAAAAAAGTGTCAGTGTGATTATCCCGAAGCATACCATTGGAAAAAGTTACGCCAAGGATTTTAATGTGATCAGTTACTTCTAGTTGTTCGCCCCCATACGTTAAGTTTACTGGAGCGTTGAACTGCTTCGATTTCGGCCTAAATATAACAACTTTTGCTTTATTAACATTTATTTTCAGCTAGTTTGCTATTGACCATTTTTTTCAGGTTTATAAGGAGGGAGTTTGCTGCACTTACCAGTTGATTACAATCTTGAGCTGTTACAAAATTACTGGCGTCATCCAAATATAAAATATATTTTGGTTTTGTACAGATATTTGCAAGATCGTTAATGTAAATAATAAAGAGCAGTGGACCGAGAGTGCTCGCTTGGGGAACACCTCTAATAATAGATTTTAAGTCAGGTTGATATTATTCAATTTTTACAAACTGTTGCCGGTGACTAAGGTATAACTGAAATAGTTGCAGGAAATGTCCGCGGTTTCGATATATTTCAAGGTTTTTAAGTAGTGTACAGTGATGAATACAATCAAAGGCTTTAGAGAAATCGACATAAATACCCAGTACTAACATTTGTTTTTCAAAATGTGATAAAATAATTTCTTTCTGTTCAATTAACGCCACTTCTGTATATTTGTTTTTGCTGAATCCAAACTATGCAGGTGAGATTAAATTGTGTTTATCAAGGAAGCTGGACATACGAATATCGATAACTTTTTCTGAGCCCTTAGAGAATATAGGTAGTACAGAAATTGGTCGATAATTACCCATGTCATTTGCATCACCCTTATTGAACAGTACAGTCACTTTTGCAAATTGCACTCTTTTCGGAAATGAGGCGCTCGACAAGCAGATGTTAAAAAATGTAAGTTATATAGGGACACAGAATGTCAAGAACATATTTAATTGGACAAATTTCCATAAGTTGTGCGTCACAGCTTGGACTATTCTTATGAGAGGAAAAAACTGACATCACCTCGGATCCGGTTACTGCACTGAGAAAAGCACAACATTGGTTGCAAGCAGGCATGAATTCCATGAACTCATTCAGTACTCCACAATCAGAATACTGACAAGTAGAATTGACAAGAATTGACAAGTAGATTGCCGCTTACCTCCCTGCCATCCAATGGCCATCCAATGGCAATTTCCAGCTACCGGGTGTCGATTTTCTAGGCCTCATAAAGGTATTTAGTTTCTTCCACAGTTGATCACTTCTGTACAAACAACTCTCGAATTCAGAGTAAAGGCAACGAAATCTCCTCGTTTTAATCACTTTGTTTTTAGCTTATTTCGATATGTTTTATACTTCTTGAGATGGTTCGGATCTTTTGTTTTAACAAAACTATGGTAAAGCGAGTTCTTGTAGTTAATTTTCCTGTGCAGTTCAGGTGTACTCCAGGGCTTACAAATATTTCTACCCAGGGTAAACGTTTTTAGCGGCAAGTGTTTCTTATGAATCTCCGTTATTTCATTTATAAAGCTGTTCTATTGGTCATCAGCATTTCATATTTCCAGAAGCCGTTTGAAGTCAGACTGCAGTAATTTGTTTCTAAAACTGTCGAGACCAGCCTTCGTAATGGGTTCACAAACAATGCGCTGTCGCATTTTACTGGCTTCAGTATTTTGTTTCTGTATCATGAGAATTATCGGGAAGTGATCACTAAGATCGGATGATACAATACCGTCGTGATGTTCGTTTTGTTAATGTTTGTTATGAAAAGGTCAATAGTGTTTCACAGTCTTTTGTTACTCTTGTGGGTAATGTAATTGTATTCTCACACCCATTTGAGGTAATGAGCGTTTCCATTGCTTCTTTTCACCATATCAATATTAAAATGTTAGAGGTTGGATTGCGCAACATTTTGACGAGACACACAGAAGAGAAACACACACCACAGAGCGCTACATGCAACTATAGCTTTCGTCATCATCATCATCAGCGTGGTTACGCCCACTGCAGGGCAAATACCTCTCCCATACTTTTCCAACTACCCCGGTCATGTACTAATTGTGGCCATGTTGTCCCTGCAAACTTACTCATCCGTTCACATAACTTTCTGCCGCCCCCAGCTACGCTTCCTTCTCGTTGGAATCCAGTCCGTAACCCTAAATGACTATCGGTTATCTTCCCTCCTTATTAGATGCCCTGCCCATGCCCATTTGTTTTTTTCTGGATTTCAACTAAAATGTCATTAACTCGCGTTTGTTCCTTCACCCAATCTGCTCTTTTCTTATTCTTTAACGTTACACCCATTATTCTTCTTTCCATAGCTCGTTGCGTCGTCCTCAATTTAAGTAGAACCCGTTTCGTAAGCCTCCAGGTTTCTGCCCCATAGGTGAGTACTGGTAAGACACAGCTATTATACACTTTTATCTTGAGGGATACTGGCAGCCTGCTGTTCATGATTTGAGAATGCTGGCCAAACGCACCCCAGCCGATTCTTATTCTTCTAATTATTTCCGTCTCATGATCCGGATGCGCGGTCACTGCCTGCCCTAAGTAGATGTATTCCCTTACCACTTCCAGTGCCTCGCTACCTATTGTCAAGTGCTGTGCTCTTCCGAAACAGTTAAACATTACTTTAGTTTTCTGCAGATTAATTTTTAGACCCACTCGTCTGCTTTGCCTCTCCAGGTGAGTGAGCATGCATTGCAATTGGTCCCCTGAGTTACTAAGCAAGGCAATATCATCAGCGAATCGCAAGTTACTAAGGTATTCTTCATTAACTCTTATCCCCAATTCTTCCCAATCCAGGTCTCTGAATACCTCCTGTAAACACGCTGTGAATAGCATTGGATTCTGAATAGCATTGGAACTATCGTTTTATTTTCTTGTTAATAGAATAAATACAGGAAGATACTCTGGGGTGGGGAGGCGGTAGCGACAAAAAACAAATGTACAAAAAAACAAGAAATGGAACAATTAAAAGATATCCCAAGCTGTCCGGCGATACATTGTAGAGATGGCGGATGTCGGCCATTCTGTAAGAATTGTTAGATTGTGAGCGAAGATGGCAGCGAAATAACGCGAGAGGTAATCGAAGCCGCTCAGATTGCGCGTTTGGGAAGTATGTGCGTTAGCACGCCCTCAGCCTCCCGTAGTGCAAAGGAAATAGATTTCCTCACGCGCCAATCTGAAATTTCGTATCCTGTTCCTTTCTTTTTGTGATGTCGATTGCAGCGAAAACGATCACATGACAAAGCCGGCTTGGCATTGGTAGATGGCCATGTTTGTCAAAATATTTTTTATTGTTCCAGTTCTTTTTTTTTCGTATATTTTTTCGCTGCCGCCCTCCCCCCTGAGTATCTCCCTGTGTTGATTTCATTAACAAGGGAACAAAACGATAGTTGCAAGTAGCGCTCTGTGGTGTGTGTTTCTCTTATGTGTGTCTCCACAAATGTTGCGTAATCCGACCTCTAATATGCTATACCAACACGCCCAGTCGTCAACCTTGGCAAGTATTAAAATCACCGCCGGAAATCACATAGTAACCATTGTCAGAAATGAAATCCAAGAATTGCTCATAACAGTGAAAAATGTTTGGAGCATTTGTATCAGGAGGCCGATAGCAAAGAGAAAATACGTGTTTGTTGACACGTGCTGAGAGTATTTCACAGTCATTGCAAACACCGCAAAACGAACGAAGCAGTTCACAATTTATACCCGGCTTTGTCAGCACCATAACACCACCACCACGACGCGTCGATCGATTTAACGAAAACGACTGATAAGAGGAGAACGTGTAGTTACTTTGTCCGTCTTTACACCAAGTTTCCGCCAACACGACGTCATCAAACAAAAAGGAGAAGCTAGAGATAAAAGCGTCAACTTCGGTTTCTTTGTTACACAGTGAAGGGGTGCTTAAGTGAAGACATTTGAGGGAAGTTTTGTTATAACTTCCTACAACTGCACTTACCTCTTTAGGAAGAAGGTAACTGCGATTAGCCATGGCAAACATCAAAAATAACTTTTAGGTACACGACATAGACGTAATAGGGAGAATTATGTAGGAAGATTACGTGCACTGTGCACTACAATTACTGATTCAACATTGGATTTCCGCACCAAAATTTTACCATTTCTGTGCCAGACGTACTGGTGCGCATTTCGCTTCACCCAATCTTTTGTTTGTTGCAGCAAGTGACGGTTATGGTTTGTCAAGTTTTCTAGAATGGAAGCGCTACATTTGCTCTCCTTCAGTTTATGCCTTTGTTCAAGCAACAGATCCCTCACTGATTGCCTTGCGTATCTGGCAATAATTCCTGGGAATTTTTTGCAAGTTAGGACAGTAATCTGTGAATAGCATCGATATCTGCATCTTCAAGCCTGGACACACCGATCACGTCGGCCACCGAATTGACTTTGCTTGACAGATCTTCATCATTGGATACCTGAATTCCGTGAAATTCAAGGTTTAGCCTGCTGCCTCGCCACTGAAGGTCGTTAATTTCACTTCATCTTTTTCATTTTCTCCTTCTGTTCTCTGTGTTTTTAATTGAAAGGCCTCCAGTCTCTTGCACATTTCTTTTGTGTCCTTTTATTGAGTGGCGAGTCGCTCTCGAACTTCATCATATTTTTTTGACATCAGCTGCACTGATCTTTCTGTTTGGTACAGAGTCTTTTGGTGGCATCAATTCACCAAGTTTTTCGTTTATGCTAACTAGGATTGACATTATGTCGGCTGTCTCCTCGTTAGCCATCTTTCATTCAGGTTCGCTCCATTGCGCTTCATACTTTTGCACGTTGCGCTAGACCAATTCTGTTTTGCTAACTTTTGGTATTGTTTCTCTGTTAGCGCAGCACACGTCCCAAAATAGGATGGGTGGTTACAGTCATCACATAATACAAAACTTTCACCTGATGCGAACGTATCCCTACAGGAAAAGCACACATCTGTGGTCATCGTACAGTTTGGGTGCAAGAACAAATTAATTAAAGCACGCACACAGCAGGAATGTACTTTGGTTACAAGAACAAAGCACATAAAACAAAAACACACACAGCAGGAATATCTGGGTGGCTCCAGCGGCAGCAAACACATGTTTAAAAACCAGCGCGAGAGGAAACACCAACCTGAAAAAAGCAGAGTCACAGTTTTGCGTGGTTCCTTCCTGCCGCCGCTGCCGCCAAGTGTGGGATGGACCACGCTGTCAATCTTTTATCTTGCCGGTAGTCGGGCTGAAGCGCCACGGGTGGATTGGGGCAGCACAATCATTTGGTGCGATGATTCTGTGCAATATCGGTCCCAGGTACCGCTCAGACTGTTTCAGTGAAGGCAGCGATGCGTCAGAGTAGACGAAGCTACAAAAACAAGAGTCGCAGTTTAGGGTGGCTCCTTCCTGCCGCCGCTGCCGCGAAGTATGGGATGGTCCGCGCTGTCCACCTTTTATCTTGCCGGTAGTCGGGCTGAAGCGCCACGGGCAGATTGGGGCAGCACAATTATTTGGTGTGATGATTCTGCGCAGATGTGTCCCAGGTACCGCTCAGACTGTCTCAGTGAAAGCAGCGATGCGGCAGAGTAGGCGAAGCTGCAAAAAGAAGAGTCGCAGTTTAGGGTGGCTCCTTCCTGCCGCCGCTACCGCCAAGTGTGGGATGGTCCGCGCTGTACGCCTTTTTTCTTTCCGGTCATCGGCCTGAAGCGCCACGGGTGGATTGGGGCAGCACAATAAATTGGTGCAATGATTCTGCGCAGATAGGTCCCAGGTACCACTCAGACACTTTCAGTGAAAGCAGCGATGCGGCAGAGTGGACGAAGATGCAAAAAGAAGAGTCGCAGTTTAGGGTGGTTCCTTCCTGCCGCCGCTGCCGCCAAGTGTGTGATGATCCGTGCTGTCCTTCTTTTATCTTGCCGGTAGTCGGACTGAAGCGCCACGGGTGGATTGGGGCAGCACAATGATTTGGTGCGATGATTCTGCGCAGATCACTATTAGGTACCGCTAAGACTGTTTCAGTGAAGGCAGTGATGCGGCAGAGTAGACGAAGCTGCAAAAAGAAGAGTCGCAGTTTTGCGTGGTTTCTTCCTGCCGCCGCTGCCGCCAAGTATGGGATGGTTCGCGCTGTCCACCTTCTTTCTTCCGGTCATCGGCCTGAAGCGCCATGGTTGGATTGGGGCACACAATGATTTGGCTCGATTATTTAGCCCAGATCGCTCCCAGGTACCGCTCAGACTGTTTCAGTGACTACAGCGATGCGGCAGATTAGACGAAGCTGCCAAAAGAAGAGTGGCAGTTTTGCGTGTTTCCTTCCTGCCGCCGTTGCCACCAATTGTGGGATGGTCCGCGCTGTCCACCCTTTATCTTACCCGTCATCGGCCTGAAGTGTCATGGGTGGATTGGGGCAGCACAATGATTTGGTGTGACGATTCTGCGCAGATCGGTCCCAGGTACCGCTCAGACTGTTTCAGTGAAGGCAGTGTTGCGGCAGACTAGACGAAGCTGCAAAAAGAAGAGTCGCAGTTTTGCGTGTTTCCTTCCTGCCGCCGCTGCCGCCATGTGTGGGATGGTTCGCGCTGTCCACCTTTTATTTTACCGGTAGTCGGACTGAAGCGCCACGGGTGGATTGGGGCAGCACAATGATTTGGTGCGATGATTCTGCGCAGATGGGTCCCAGGTATCGCTCAGACTACTTCAGTGAAGGCAGCGATGCGGCAGAGTAGACGAAGCCGCAAAAAGAAGAGTCGCAGTTTTGCGTGTTTCCTTCCTGCCGCCGCTGCCGCCAAGAGTGGGATGGTTCGCGCTGTCCACCTTTTATTTTACCGGTAGTCGGCCTGGAGTGCCAAGGGTGGATTGGGGCAGCACAATGATTTGGTGCGATGATTCTGCGCAGATCAGTACCAGGTACCGCTCAGACTGTTTCAGTGAAGGCAGCGATGCGGCAGAGTAGACGAAGCTGCAAAAAGAAGAGTCGCAGTTTTGGGTGGTTTCTTCCTGCCGCCGCTGCCGCCCTGTGTGGGATGGTTCGCGCTGGGATGGTTCGAAGCCTTCGTCATCTGAGGCGGCATCGCTTGAGCAGGAGTACACCAGTGTTAGACTTACACGACGACGGCCGTCCGCTGATGTTTATTCTCTTGGCCTTCCGGTGTACCACTCTTTCGAAGCCTTCATCATCTGAGACGTTATCGCTTGAGCAGGAGTACAACACAGTGTTAGACTTACACGACGACGGCCGTCCACTGATGTTTCTTCCCTTGGCCTTCCGGTGTACCACTCTTTCGAAGCCTTCGTCATCTGAGGCGTCATCGCTTGAGCAGGAGTACAACACAGTTTTAGACTTACAGGACGACGGCCGTCCGCTGATGTTTCTTCTCTTGGCCTTCCGGTGTACCACTCTTTCGAAGCCTTCGTCATCTGAGGCGTCATCGCATTGAGCAGGAGTACAACACAGTGTTAGACTTACAGAACGACGGCCGTCCGCTGATATTTCTTCTCTTGGCCTTCCGGTCTACCACTCTTTCGAAGCCTTCATCATCTGAGACGTTATCGCTTGAGCAGGAGTACAAGACAGTGTTAGACTTACACGACGACGGCCGTCCGTTGATGTTTCTTCTCTTGGCCTTCCGGTGCGCCACTCTTTCGAAGCCTTCGTCATCTGAGGCGTCATCGCTTGAGCAGGAGTACAACACAGTGTTAGACTTACACAACGACGGCCGTCCGCTGATGTTTCTTCTCTTGGCCTTCCGGTGTACCACTCTTTCGAAGCCTTCATCATCTGAGGCGCCATCGCATGAGTACGAGTACAACACAGTCTTAGACTTACACGACGACGGCCGTCCGCTTATGTTTCTTCTCTTGGCCTTCCGGTGTACCACTCTTTCGAAGCCTTCGTCATCTGAGGCGTCGTCGCTTGAGCAGGAGTACAACACAGTGCTAGACTTACACGACGACGGCCGTCCGCTGATCTTTCTTCTCTTGGCCTTGCGGTGTGCCACTCTGTCGAAGCCTTCGTCATCTGAGGCGTCATCGCTTGAGTAGGAGTACAACACAGTCTTAGACTTACACGACGACGGCCGTCCGCTGATGTTTCTTCTCTTGGCCTTCCGGTGTGCCACTCTTTCGAAACCTTCGTCATCTGAGGCGTCATCGCTTGAGCAGGTGTACAACACAGTCTTAAACTTAGACGACGACGGCCGTCCGCTGATGTTTCTTCTCTTGGCCTTGCGGTGTGCCACTCTTTCGAAGCCTTCATCATCTGAGACGTTTTCGCTTGAGCAGGAGTACAGCACAGTGTTAGACTTACACTACGATGGCCGTCCGCTGATGTTTCTTCTCTTGGCCTTCCCGTGTGCCACTCTTTCGAAGCCTTCGTCATCTGAGGCGTCATCGCTTGAGCAGGAGTACAACACAGTGTTAGACTTACACGATGACGGCCGTCCGCTGATGTTTCTTCCCTTGGCCTTCCGGTGTACCACTCTTTCGAAGCCTTCATCATCTGAGACGTTATCGCTTGAGCAGGAGTTCAACACAGTGTTAGACTTACACGACGATGGTCGACCGCTGATGTTTCTTCCCTTGGCCTTCCGGTGTGCCACTCTTTCGAAGCCTTCGTCATCTGAGGCGTCGTCGCTTGAGCAGGAGGTCAACACAGTGTTAAACTTACACGACGATGGCCGTCCGCTCATGTTTCTTCTCTTGGCCTTCCGGTGTGCCACTCTTTCGAAGCACAGCCGCTCGCTCACTTCGGCATATCTGGCGTGCCGTTAGCTTGTTGCCATCAAACTCAAGAAAAATTCTTCGCGAACTATAAGTTCATTTATACGCAAAGTTTTAGTTCTAGCGGGACAGAATTAAAAAATAAACCAATGTCTGTTAACTTCATTTCACATTCTTTTTTTGTCGATGTCCACGGCGCCAGCTAGCGGATGGCATTAACACTAGCGTGATGCATTTCCTGTTGTCAGTTTTCGCTGAGTGTCCCGTCATGTAGAAGTTCTTTCTCTATGAAGTGCGGCAGCAGCAGCGAGCGAAGTGGCCTTCATGCGGTCTATCGCTTCTATGCAAGAGCGGCGCGAACACAGCGCGCACGAAGAAGGCATGAGTCGTCAGCAAATCCCTTTCAAGATGCGGCCCGCGCGACCGCTAGTAGCGGTGCCAAGTACATGGTGCTGATGTTCCTTAAGTTAACGGTGCACCATCAGTTGAAATGACTTCATACGTATGCCTAAAGTTCGTTGGCGTCTTCTCACCAGCTAAATATTTCATCAACAGCAGAGCAGTTGATTGCTGCGAATGCCCTTTGACTGAGTTTTCCGCGCATTGTTATTGCCTATGTAAGGGTGGTCCTTTGTGAAAGGGCACGAGAGCGCGTGGCCTGTGCTCTGCCGAGACTGCTTAGAGCGCCAGCAACAGGCAACAAGCGGAAGCACCTCCGCTTGTAGCGCCATCTACTGTCGGCAAGAGTAAGTAGACACGGCTGGTAGGGAAGCAGCTGTGGACTGCCTTGTCGGCGCACTTCTTGGTGGAGTCCAAGCCGCCCCCTCCCTTCCACGCTGCCTCCCCGAATGACTCCATATATCACGCGCGAGATCGAGCAGCGATCGTGTTTTTGCGCCCAGTCGCCAAATACGCACTTTCTGCCGGAACCCGACGCGGCCCCCCGTCTCCGCGACCTCTGGCGCGACCAGCACAGCACAGCCAGCACGGGGTGGTCTGCAGTGACTGTAAGTGGCCGACCGTATAATGACGATGTTTGGCGACTGTAAGTACAAGGCACTCCCGCTCGGAGACAGAATAGTTGCCTGCGGCTGCAAAAGCAAACCACTTGCGTATGCAACCACACGGTCATTCCTTACTGACGCTGACGCAAAATTGGGCCGATTCCGTCACCACTGGCGTCAATAGGCACTTCAGTAGGAAAAGCGGGGTCGAAGTGCACCAAAATAGGTGGAGATGTGAACAGAGAGATAAGCTGCCAGTGGATGGTTGCTTCTTCTGGGCCTCAGGAAAATGAAGCACCGGTATTCATATGTGCATTAAGAGGTCGGGAGGTTTACGCAAAGGTATGCATGACGTGGCGGAAGTACGAATGCAGGCGCAGGAAGCTCCGTGCGTTCTTTCTGCTCGTCGGCATGGGAAAATTATACACAACCCGAACTTTGTCTGGGCCTGGGCGCACACGTGACGAATCACAAAGATGGCCAAGCATAGTGATTTGGCTGTGACCGAAGCGACATTGCAGTGGTGGCGTAGAGTGCAGCGGTGGCGTAGAGGTAGAACGCCCGCCTCGCGTGCAAGAGGTCCGTGGTTCGAATCCCGGTGCCGGCAATTTTCCACCGGATCAAAAAAAAAGAATCCGCGTGTTGATAAAATTTCACAAACAGGCCTGGAGTGCGGCCTGATCCCGGTGACCAGAACCGGTAACGCACTGCCTCACCAGAGCAGGATTGGCCACCCTGGTGCAGTACTTGGCCACAACCTCCTATATGAACACAACAATCAAACCCCGGCCCTCAGTCCCCAGCAGCTGCGAGGCAACTGACCACGGCGGCGGTCAGACCTGCAACGCAGCAGAGGGTGCTAAGAATCACTGGCTCCGGACAGGCCGCCAATGGAATATGAACCTGGCAACGTTTAACGCTAGAACGGTATCTAGTGCGGCTAGTCTAGCAGTGCTATTGGAGGAATTATAGGGCACTAAATGGGATATAATAGGGCTCAGTGAAGTTAGGAGGCCAAAAGAAGCATATACAGTGCTAAAAAGTGGGCACGTCCTGTGCTACAGGGGCTTAGCGGAGAGAAGAGAACTAGGAGTCGGATTCCTGATTAATAAGAATATACCTCGTAACATACAGGAATTCTATAGCATTAACGAGAGGGTGGCAGGTCTCGTTGTGAAACTTAATAAGAGGTAAAAAATGAAGATTGTACAAGTCTACGCCCCTACATCCAGTCATGATGACCAGGAAGTCGAAAGCTTCTATGAAGACGTGGAATCGGCGATGGGTAGAGTGAAAACTAAATACGCTTTACTAATGGGCGATTTAATGCCAAGGTAGGCAAGAAGCAGGCTGGAGACAAGGCAGTGGGGGAATATGGCATAGGCGCTAGGAATAGCAGGGGAGAGTTATTAGTAGAGTGTGCGGAACAGAATAATATGAGGATAATGAATACCTTCTTCCGCAAGCGGGATAGCCGAAAGTGGACGTTGAGGAGCACGAACGGTGAAACTAGAAACGAAATAGACCTCATACTCTGCGCTAAACCTGGCATCATACAAGATGTGGACGTGCTCGGCAAAGTGCGCTGCAGTGACCACAGGATGGTAAGAACTCGAATTAGCCTAGACTTGAGGAGGGAACGGACGAAACTGGTACATAAGAAGCCGATTAACGAGTTAGCGGTAAGAGGAAAAATAGAAGAATTCCAGATCAAGCTACAGAACAGGTATTCAGCTTTAATTCGGGAAGAGGACCTTAGTATTGAAAAAATGAACGACAATCTTGTGGGCATCATTAAGGAGTGTGCAATGGAAGTCGGTGGTAACTCCATTAGGCAGGATACCAGCAAACTATCGCAGGAGACGAAAGATCTGATCAGGAAACGCCAATGTATGAAAGCCTCTAACCCTACAGCTAGAATAGAACTGGCAGAATTTTCGAAGTTAATCAACAATCGTAAGACAGCTGACATAAGGAAGTATAATATGGATAGAATTGAACATGCTCTCAGGAACCGAGGAAGCCTAAAAACAGTGAAGAAGAAACTAGGAATCGGCAAGAATAAGATGTATGCGTTAAGAAAGAAAGCCGGCAATATCATTACTAATATGGATGAGATAGTTCAAGTGGCTGAGGAGTTCTATAGAGATTTATGCAGTACCAGTGGCACCCACGACGATAATGGAAGGGAAAATAGTCCAGAGGAATTCGAAATCCCAAAGGTAACGCCTGAAGAAGTAAAGAAAGCCTGGGGCGATATGCAAAGGGGGAAGGCAGCTGGAGAGGTTCAGGTAACAGCAGATTTCTTGAAGGATGGTGGACAGATTGTTCTGGAGAAACTGGCCACCCTGTATATGCAATGCCTCATGACCTCGAGCGTACCGGAATCTTGGAAGAACGCTAACATAATCCTAATTCATAAGAAAGGAGACGCCAAAGACTTGAAAAATTATAGACCGATCAGCTTACTGTCCGTTGCCTACAAACTATTTACTAAGGTAATCGCAAATAGAATCAGGAACACCTTAGATTTCTGTCAAGCAAAGGACCAGGCAGGATTCCATAAAGGCTACTCAACAATAGATCATATTCACACTATCAATCAGGTGATAGAGAAATGTGCGGAATATAGCCAACCCTTATATATCGCTTTCATTGATTACGAGAAAGCGTTTGATTCTGTCGAAACCTCAGCAGTCATGGAGGCATTACGGAATCAGGGTGTAGACGAGCCGTATGTAAAAATACTGAAAGATATCTATAGCGGCTCCACAGCCACCATAGTCCTCCATAAAGCAAGCAACAAAATCCCAATAAAGAAAGGCGTCAGGCAGGAAGATACGATCTCTCCAACGTTATTGACAGCATGTTTACAGGAGGTATTCAGAGACCTGGATTGGAAGAATTGTGGATAAAAGTTAATGGAGAGTACCTTAGTAACTTGCGATTCGCTGATGATATTGCCTTGCTTAGTAACTCAGGGGACCAATTGCAATGCATGCTCACCGACCTGGAGAAGCAAAGCAGAAGAGTGGGTCTAAAAATTAATCTGCAGAAAACTAAAGTAATGCTTAGCAGTCTCGGAAGAGAACAGCAATTTATAATAGGCAGTGAGGCACTGGAAGTCGTAAGGGAATACACCTACTTGGGACAGGTAGTGACGGCGGATCCGGATCATGAGACGGAAATAATCAGGAGAATAATGGGCTGGGGTGCGTTTGGCAGGCATTCTCAGATCATGAACAGCAGGTTGCCATTATCCCTCAAGAGAAAAGTATACAATAGCTGTGTCTTACCAGTACTCACCTACGGGGCAGAAACCTGGAGGCTTACGAAAAGAGTTCTACTCAAATTGAGGACAACACAACGAGCTATGGAAAGAAGAATGATAGGTGTAACGTTAAGGGATAAGAAAAAAGCAGATTGGGTCAGGGAACAAACGCGAGTTAATGACATCTTAGTTGAAATCAAGAAAAACAATGGGCATGGGCAGGACATGTAATGAGGAGGGAAGATAACCGATGCTCATTAAGGGTTACGCACTGGATCCCAAGGGAAGGGAAGCGTAGCAGGGGGCGGCAGAAAGTTAGGTGGGCGGATGAGGTTAAGAAGTTTGCAGGGACGGCGTGGCCACAATTAGTACATGACCGGGGTTATTGGATAAATATGGGAGAGGCCTTTGCCCTGCAGTGGGCATAACCAGGCTGATGATGATGATGATGAAGCGACATTTAGATGAATTCAGCTGGAGGCCCGCATTTCGAAATACAGAAAGAACTAATGAAAGACACTCGAGGTGTCTGGCAAACGTAAGAGTGAAAACGATGACGTCATCTAGGTAGCAAAGACAAATGGACCACTTCAGTCTATGCAGAAGAGCATCTATCATGCGTTCAAACGTGCCTGGGGCATTACAAAAGCCAAAAAGTCTACAAGGGTCTGCCAGCAGCCGTAACGAAGGTCGATGGCATAAAAATATTTCGCACCGTGAAGGTGGTCGAGGGCTTCATCGGTGCGTGGGAGAGGGTAAACATCTGTTTTCGTTATCTTGTTCAGCTGCCGGTAGTCAACAGCCCTTGTTGTAGCCCTTGTTTTTAACTAGGGCTACAGGGGACGCCCACGGGCTGGAACATGGCTCAATTATTTCTGGAGAAAGCATCTTTTCGGCTTCCGTTTGAATAACTTGTTGCTTATGTGAAGACACCCGATATCTCCGGTGAATTGGATGGGCGTCGCCAGTATCAGTTATGCGCTTCGCAATAAATGTCTGGCCTAAAGGGCGATCATTCAAATCAGAAATGTCACTGAATGAGGTGAGTAAAGAATAACTGGTCGGCGTGCTGGGGCGCAAGATAAGGAGCGATTAGGCTTGGGAAGTCGGGCAAGGCGGCTGGTGTAGAAGGCAAAGAGACACTGACAGACGATGTTTCAGTAGTCAAGACCTATGAGTGGTAGTCCTCGCAAGATGACAGCGTGTTTAGGGCTATATCTTGTGGTGTAATCCGGCCCTATGGTCCGAAGTTTAGAAGAGGAAGGCGCATTGAATTATTCTGAACATTGACGACAGTGTGAGGAAGACGAATGGTATGGACCAGAGGGACGTCCGGAAAAACAGAGACGATGTAATCGCCGTCAAGCACAGTTGGGGTGGGCGAAACAGGGACACACACGATAGCTTTGGAGGCAAGACGAATGTGCTGGGTTGGACATACTCTGCTGAAAACTTCTTCAGGAGTGCCAGAAGTGCAGGGCGAATTCAACTGAACAAGTCCCCGTGGAGCAGTCAATGAAGGCTGAATGCGGTGATAGAAAATTGAGAACCAAAATACTGTCGGTGGGTGATTAATGAAGGATAGGGAAAAGAACTGATGTTTGACGGCCAGGGACTTTGACACGAGCTGCGCACATTCCTATGACGGTTGGCGTTCTTCCGTCGGCGACTCGCCCAGCACAGGACGCAGTGGGTGTGAGTATTTTAGTGAGGCATCTACGAAGATTGTCATTCATGAAAGAGATGTGGCGCCGTATCAATGAAAGCCGTTACAGGCACAGCATCCGTACATAGCTCACGTAAATTTCTATTTTTTGGCACGGCGATAAGAGAAATTTCAGTCCGGGTTGATGTAGCAGCGTCCCTCCCGGATCTGCGGCCGTCAGTTTTCCGACGAGCACGGTACATGGGCCACGGAGAAGACAAGCTGGGCGAGGCAGGGAGCGTAGTGGTCAAAGCGAACGACTCTGCCTCATAGATGGCGAGGCCTCAGCATGATGCTATGGCTCTGTGGGTCCTTCCAGAGGCGAGTGAACACCTGGCGCGTGACGGTAAGGTTGGAACGCATTTCGAAACAAGAGCGTCCAGGTGTTGCTGTAGTGACCGGAAATATGGCCAGCATGTGGACAGTTGAAACAAACATGCCTGTCATCTGGTGTTCGCCATTCCATGGAGATATGAAAGAGCCGTAAGGAGTACTGGTTACGTGGAGGTGGGGCAGCAGTAAAGGCGTTGGATCGGTGGACGAAGCAAACAGAGGTAACACCAAGCTGCGCCAACTCTTCGCCATGGACGGAATGGATGAGGAAAACTGCCGGTCGAAAATCATGAGGGACATAGTTTAGGGAGCGAGCTTGCGATGTGGCCTGTACCTTTTGGTGAACGATGCGCGCAATACTCTCGGGCGTGGTTGGTTTGGATGCGGTGTTGTCTTTGCACGATGATGTAGCGACTTTATTTGGAAGATGGGTTTAAAACTGCACAATTCAAAGGTCTTCAGCTTCTTCAGAAAGCCGGCATTCACTTATGGTGCTGTCGATGCTGGTGAAGTCTTGTACACGAGATGGTTAAAGACTTCGTCTGCTAAGCCATTTAGTAGATGGTTTAACCTATCTTCTGCCGCCATTCGGTCGTTCTTCTTGCGGCAGAGGGCAAGAATGTCCTTAATATAGGCCGCGTATATCTGGTTTGACGTCTGGGCGCGAGTCCCACGTTGCTTTTTCGCTGCTCGCTATCGTCCAGCTGACCTCCCGAAAGGTTGCAGAGCTTTTTCTTGCATTCTCCCAACTTGTTAGCTCCTCACCACATGTCTGAATACAGACGCTTCCCGTGCCTTTCAAGTAGGTCACGTCTCCTCACATAAAGGTCTGATCACACCTGTTATTTTCGCTGGCACACTCGTACATCTGGAGCCAATCTTCGCTGTTAAGGTTGTCGTACCCTTAAACATACTAGGTTCGCCGGGCTGAGCCAAGATGACCGTAGGCATGGTGGTCAGTTATGGTCGCCGTGGTTGCAGCCTCTTCATCAGTCGGCATGGTGGTAGTGGCAAGGCTATGTCCACTTCGGAGCTCCGTTTTGCATCAGACGTACCCGCACTTCCACAAACCTGTGGCACAAGGCTTAAAGGGACACTACAGGCAAATACTAAGTCGACGCTGACTGTTTAAATACAATTCCATGAACTTTGCAATGCTTGTTCCGTGCAAAAAAAAAATATTAGGTCTGCGAGAAATTTGTATCTGAAAGGTCCGCAAACCTTTTTCGAAACTGAAATCTCCCCCCACCCAACCGGGGGAGTGGTGACGTTGCACACGCCATCACCGCCCTTTGCTGCCGCCGGTGAGTTAAACGGCGCCCGAGAGACGGCGGCACCGAGCCAACAGGGAGCGACAGATTCGCCGCTGCAGCTACTTTTGTGTCAAGTGGCGTAGACTGCTCGGGCATTCCGCGACATCACATGGAATCTGCATTCTTTGCTACTTGCAATTTGTGCGAGTTTCGCGAGCCAGCAGAACCAGCGCAGCAATGCGCGATCAAGAAACTAATCAAACGCGAAAGCGTGTGCGGCGCAGCGTCGAATGAAAACGTAACCTTTCTACCGCCCGCGTCGCTGTCAACGGTGATTTCAATTAGTAGTTTTTTCTAAGCATGAAATGGGACTGGGCAAGTAGCATTTTATTTCATGTTATAATCCAATACGAGGATGTTTTTTTGCAGTGAGTAGTTGAGTACAAGTGACAAGATATAACTGATGAGTGCTTTCGTCATCCGGCAAGTGCTTGAATGTCCCAGGGGAGTTTCTAATCGTGTCCTGCATTTACCTTGATTTCTCGGTTATTAAAGCTCTGTTCGCTATAATATTGTCGCCTGATTCTCCAGCACTAATGTATCACTTTAGCTTGACTTAGTATTTGCTTTTTTTGTGCCTTTAACTAAAGAAACAGGTATATCTATTTACAGGTTATGTACAACAGACGGGCAGACCAGGAAAGTCTCTAACGTAGTCGTCTTCATCCTCAAGTTCGTGCTCTTCTTCCACCTTGCTTTCAGCACTGTAACAATATTATAAAGCACAAGCTTTTTTATTACATTTGAAAAATAATGTGGTATATGACACAAAATTTGGCATCAAGCAACCCGGGTGTCGCACCAGCCGGATTGTTGAAATCTTAATCGTGTGAAATGAGCTCTCTAAATATATCATTGCTACACGGGAGATAGCACCGATATTTTCGCTCGTGTCCCAGCAACAATCTTGAGACGTTTGTGAGCGCTCTCACGGACCGTCACCCCATGCGTCTTGGCGGCCACGCGCAGGATTGACGGCGGCGGCGCTTGATGGCGTCAAGTGTTATTAGGGAAGTGCGATACATGACTCCCGCTGCAGTACACGCTTCATAATTAACTTGTTTCGATGATCGGATTGCACTGTAATACCATATTGCTTCCATGCTAAACGCATTACCGTCGGCACTCGTCGTCAGATGGGTACTGTGAATTTTAATAAAATGCCCATGCGTCACGTTATTCGTGTGCCCTCGAGGGTAAACAGTTCCTACTCTTGTCGCTATCTTTCATAGATGCTTACGTTCTTCTTATTTCTCACTCGCAGTTGCTGTGCGCAGGCATCATTGGCATCATCGCCGTGTACAGCAACACAAACTACAAGAGCCAGAACAACCGGAAGCCCATCTTCATACTCAAGGTGTGTTGTGGCACGCATTTGTACATAGTTACATCATTTTTTTATTCTTTCATGCACTTGTTTTGTACAGGTTCGCCTGTTAGCGCTTCATTATTTTTCAATCAGCGGTCTTACGCGTTGCGCTCCGAGATCCCTCACTGTTGACGGTTTATTGCTATAGAATTACGCGGACACTCGAGACAAGGCAGCTGGGTAAACAGCCCACAATGCCGACTGCCACCTGCATCAAAAAGGGCGTGATGATAATTTATTGGCATCCTTTTTGAAACAGAAAGGTGACAAATAGTCACCTAGCCTGCTTGAGTTACTCAGGTATACTATACATGCTTTTCATTCTAGTATTTTGCATAAATCTCCTTAACCTATTTCCTCATCCTAAAAATTATCTATCTTGTACCGCCCCTATGCTTGTAACAGATTTAGTCGTATCATCTCTACCTTGTGGAGGGTAGCTCTTAGTTCCTGCCTTGAGCGCCAGCGTGCCTCATCTGCGTAGCAGAGAAGCGGGAACGAAAGAGTGCGATAGCGAAGATGGCGTGAGAAAAGCGGCGAAGGTTACAGTTAAAGCATGATGTGGAACGGAGTTGAATAGAGTATGGCGAAAATGTGAGGAGAAAAACAGAAGACTGCGATAGAGAAGAGAGCGTTAGGAGGAAAGCTGAATAAGCCATCTTGAAACACTATGAGGTGGCGCTCATGTCCGCGCATACTTGAAGTAAGCATGGAAATCAGAGAGCTGTGGGAAGATTAGCACTAGGTGCCCACGTGAAAACCACCAACGAAGCAGCACAGGGGGATATGGGCTGGGCATCGTTCGAAGCACGGGAAGCTCAGAGTAAAATCCTATACGAAAAACATCTGAGGAAATTGGAGGATATCAGGTGGGCAGCTAAGGTATTTAAATACCTATACAGAAATAGCGTTGGCTCACAATGGCGGAAAAGAACTAGGAAGCTAACCAGTAAGTGTGCTAGACATGAGGACGCAGAAAGACAGAGCAATAAACGACAGGTTAAAAACGCGGAAGGTAAAAATTGGATAAATTCGATGGAAAAGAAGCATAGTGTGAAACTATGTCGAGAGTAACCGTCGCACGCCCGGGTTGCCAGTTGGTGTAGCAAGTTTCGTCCAGAACCGGCTTCCAGCGCTGTGATACAGACATTGGTGGTGATAGCTTGACACCAAAGTTCTGGCTTGGGTGAACAAGCCAAGAACAGACTGCCCAGGTGATAGCACCCTGTAACAAGAACCAGCGTGAACGTGCCATTCCCTGCGCGCTGTCGTGCCCCTATACTGGGTGATCTGAAGTGAAGGCGTGGCAACGACGGTGGACGAAGAAGGAACACACACGCACATTTCCAAGAATGTTTATTAAAGAAAAAACGCCACTAGTTTGTACAGGGAGCGCAATCACAATTTCGCAGTTCGCATTCGCGTTCAGGTAAAGCAGTTCTTTGTGTGACAGTGGTAGTGATGCAGCGCTTACGCACTCATCACCTGCCTAAATGATCCTTTTGGCCTCCTAACGTAATATACTGGGTGTATCAACGATCACTTTCAAAAATTTTTCAGGTTTCCTGTGGCAGATAGCAGAATTCTGCTTGATGAGGTGGTCTACTCGAACAGACGGACATTACTTGCGCAAATAATCGAAATGCATATTCGACTATTGAATAAAAGCTCGCTAATAACTATTTAATTAATTAGCTTATGGCGCATATTGAAATGCACAAAGTGTCGCTGTGGCGTTCGCTTAAGCGGACCCACCTACAACGAATTCTCAGGATGACACCAGTTTCGCGATATTAAAGGTACCCGTTGTCCTACACACACACACACACACACACACACACACACACACACACACACACACACACACATATATATATATATATATATATATTAACTCTATAAATTAACGTGAGTGCCACTGAGATTGCATTGCATCTTCCTCATGATGTTAACTTACTCATCATCACGACTCGAGGCCGTTATAGTGGGTCTATCGCTCGCTGAAAGAAGAGAAAGCTATATATATATATATATATATATATATATATATATATATATATATATATATATATATATATATATATATATATATATATATATATATATATATATATAGTTAAACAATGCTAATTAAGCTGCAGGCCTTCGTCTTCCTTTTATTTCAGCGAGTGATAGACCCACTATTACGGCCTCGAGTCGCGATGATGAGTATGTTAACATAAGGAATATACCATGGTATCTAAGCGCTCACACTAATTTTCCCCGCGCGTTCACGTGGGCAGCGCGGCCGCAAATTAGACTGGCGAGAAACGCCGAACAAACAGTTTGGGACACGAGTGAATAAACTTTTATTTGGTCCAGCAAAGCGCGATAAAACGCGCACCTGGCTAATCCCACGACCGGACTGACAGATCTAGTCTGCCGGCCTGATCGCGGGCGCGCTGTACGGCCAGGATTTGATCCTCAAAGACGGGACTTCGCAGGAGGGCGTCCCACTCTTCCTTGGTGAACTTCGAGCCCAGCGACCCGCACTCCCAGAGCATATGAGGTAACGTAGCTACCTCACCACAGGCCACGCAAGAACAATTCGGATAAATCTCTGGATATATGCTATTAAGGGACGCCGGATTTGGGTACGAGTTCGTTTGCAGAAGTCTTAGTGTGACCACCTGCGGCCTGCTTAACTTGGAGTGAGGCGGGGGGGAAACCCTTCTCTCTAAGTAGAAGAATTTAGTGATTTCGTTGTGTGTGAGAGGAGCGTCTCGGTGTCCGGGAAGAGTCGCCCGACCCGAGGGCAGCGCGGTCGGTAAAGCCACGCGCAGACTCGTGGACAGACTCGTTGAGGTTCAGAGGAACCCCCTCAATCGCCCCGACGTGTGCAGGGAACCAAAGGATCGAGTGCATGGAGGTGTTGCCGTGTTTGGCGCCTTTCAGAATTTGAACTACCTGCCGGGCTACCCGGCCTTTCTGGAATGCCCTGATGGCGGCTTTCGAATCGCTATACACCATGTCTCTCCGACCGTCTTGCATGGCGAGTGCAATGGCCACTTGCTCGGCCACCTCTGGATTCGTCGTCCGGACGGAAGCACAGTTGATAACTTTGCCCAGCGTGTCAACGACGGAAACCGCAAAAGCCTTGCCGTCTCGGTATGCAGCTGCGTCCACGAAGCTTGCTGCGATTTTGTCCCTGTTTACTTGCTTTAGCATATTCAATGCTCTTGCCTTGCGACGACCTGCGTTGTGAACGGGATGAACGTTGCGGGGCAAAGGGGCGACCACGATCTTCTCCCCTATTTCTCTGGGGATTTGGGTGTCTTCAGCCAAGTTCTTGGTTGGTGCGAGTCCGATCTCCTCGAGGATACGCCTGCCGGCCGGCGTGGTGGACAGCCGAGTTAGCTGGCCCGTTCCTGAGCCTCGGCTATCTCCTCCATGGTGTGGTGTTTGCCGAGCCGAAGGAGGTCCTCTGTATGCGTTCTGACGAAACCTCAAGAGTTTCGGAGCCAGAGCACCGACGTTAGAATGCACTTGAACGGGGTGATACAGTAGTTGACGCGGGAGTTCACTGAGGTTACTGTTAGGGCATGTTGGCAGGACATGAATACAGCTTTTTGCACACACGACGAGGACAAAGAAGAGGCAGAGACACAGGAGAGCGGGGTTACAACTTTGTTTTATTTTAATGCAAGTGACCACATATATACTAGAATCCGTGACACATCACGTCTGCGCCGCCCGCATAGAATACCTCGACATACGCAACAAGGATAGCTTCTTGCTGGAAAGGACGATGGACGGTTTTCACACACGTGTCACCGCAGCTGTTAATTCCGCTTCGATGATTTCTCAGGTTAACTGATTACGATTTTCGCTGACGATTGAGCACGCGCCATACGCCGGTTCGCACGTGACCATATTTGTCGCATCTGCCTGATTAGCCGTACAATTTCTGCAACAGGCATCCAAAAACCCCCGCCATTTTTATCGCATTGTACCAATGATCCCGAAGCCTGTCATTAAGGGCTCGTCCGCTGAGCCTAACATAGTTACACCCACAATTCAAAGGCAGATAATGAACTATTCCTTCTGAACAGTCAACGAATTTTCACTGAGGTTTCTTTTTGCAAGCAGGCTTTTTGGGGGCACACGCACTTGTCAAACTGCAAAAAGATTGCAGTTTATGGGGAGCGAAAAAAAAAAACAACCTTTACTTTGGCCCGCTGACCAATCCTTTTCAGTCTATGCAATATGCCGGGGATATCTCAAACACGTTTTGTAAACCAGTTGTTTTTCACCGACAAAAAAATAGGCAGATGTACAGATGCGTTGCAAGTTCAGTTTGTGTGTATATTTCTTCCTCCACAAATACGCAGAACCTTCGTTGTTTATTGCGCCGTAGTCGCAATTGCTTTTTTTCTTGCTATGCTTCAGCTTATATAAGATAATTTGCCACGTAGCAAAGAGTCTGGACGGATAACCAATAGCTCGGTTCAGCGCTTATGCTACTCAAACGGCAGATGTTAAAAGAAACATGCCCGGCTGGACAATACGTGAAATGATCTTTTTTCAGTAGGGGAACATTTTTTTCACAAGATATGTTATGCCGTGGTAGTGGGCACGGCGAGACGACAGCAACCGTGTCGCTAGCTAGGAAGCTCTTCTTGGCTTTACAGGTATCGCTGCTGCAAGATCTTCAAGGATGACACGTGCCTGCAGCTGGTTGAAATGAACTGCTTTTCCGTGCGCGCGACGGCGACACCGTCCTTCGGTGAGGACGCTCCGACGCATCGACCGCTGCGCATGTGCGCGTCATGCACTCCGAGATCATACAGCGCGCCCTGCTAACCAGGCAGCTTTTCGCGGCTGCACAGGCTTCGCTGCTGCTCGATCACCGAGAAAAGATGAATAGTGCCTGAGCCGGTGGAAATCAACTGCTTTTCCGAGGCAGGCTATACGCGCGGACAACGACACCAACCTCCAGTGTGAGCGCTCCGATGCAGTGACACGTGCGCGTACTGAAAATATAAGCATCCCCTGCAGCACTTCTTTCCGACCCGGCACGGCGAGACGACAGCACCGATATCGTTATCGAAGAATCATTTCATGGCTGCCAAGTTTCGCTGCTGCTCCATCGCCGAGAAAAGATTACATGTGCCTCCAGCCGATTGAAATCAACTGCTTTTCCGAAGCAGATCTACATGCGTAGACGCCGACACAAGCCTTTGGTGCGAGCGCTGCGACGCATCGGCTGTTGCGCATATCCGTGGCATGCGCCCGAGACTATAAAGCTTCCCCTCCAGCACTTCTTTCCGACTGGGCACGGCGAGGCACCGATATCGTTATCAAGGAAGCTCTTCTTGGCTGTCAAGAATCGCTACTGCTCGATCACCGAGCACAGATGACATGTGTCTGGGCAGGCTTAAATCACTTGCTCTTTCGAGGCTGATCTATATGCACGGACGCCGAAACCAACCTTCGGTTTGGGCGCTCCGACGAATGAACAGTTGTGCATGTACGGGGCATGCGCCTGAGAATATAAAGCAACCCCTGCAGGACTTCCCTCAGAGTGGCCACTGCAAAATGACAGCACAAATATCGCTAACCAGGAAGCTCTTCTTCGATGCACAGGTCTTGCTGCTGCTCCATCACCGAGCAAAGATGACATGTGCCTGCCACCGGTTGAAACCAACTGCTTTTTCGAGGCAGATCCACATGCGTGGACGCCCACATAAACCTTTGGTGTGGGTGCTTCGACGCATCGGCTGTTGCGGATGCAGGTGGGATGCACCCGAGACTATAAAGCATGTCCTGCAGCACTTCTTTAGGATTCGGCATGGTTAGACGAGAGCGCAAATATCGTTATCATGGAAGCTTTTCTCAGCTGTCAAAGATCGCTGTTGCTCGACCACCAATCAATGGTGACATGTGCGTGCAGCCGGTTTAAATCAACTGTTTTTCCGAGGCAGATTTACGTGCGTGGATGCCAACACGATCCTTCGGTGTAGGTGCTCCGATGCATCAGCAGTAGCGCGTGCTCGTGGCGTGCGCCCGAGAATATAAAGCATCCCTTGCAGCACTTTTTTTCAAACTGGGCACGGCGAAACGACAGCACAAATATCGTTAACCAGTAAGCTCTTCTTGGCTGTACAGCTTTCGCTGCTGCTCGATAACCGAGCAAAGATGACATGTGCCTTTGCCGGTTGAAATCAACTCCTTTTCCCAAGGCAGATCATATGCGCCGTCGACGTTACCAAACTCCGGTGTGGGCGCACCTAGGCAGTGGCAGTTGCGCATCCCGAAAATATAAAGCAACAGTGAGCACGGCGAAACAAGAGCGCCAATATCGTTAACCAGGAAGCTCTTCTTGTCTGTACAGCTTTCGCTGGGGCTCGATAACTGAGCAAAGATGACATGTGCCTTTGCCGGTTAAAATCAACTGCTTTTCCCAAGGCAGATCATATCCGCCGTCGACGTTACCAAACTCCGGTGTGGGCGCACCGACGCAGTGGCAGTTGCGCATCCCGAAAATATAAAGCAACAGTGAGCACGGCGAAACAAGAGCGCCAATATCGTTAACCAGGAAGCTCTTCTTGTCTGTACAGCTTTCGCTGGGGCTCGATAACTGAGCAAAGATAACATGTGCCTTTGCCGGTTCAAATCAACTGCTTTTCCCAAGGCAGATCATATCCGCCGTCGACGTTACCAAACTCCGGTGTGGGCGCACCGACGCAGTGGCAGTTGCGCATCCCGAAAATATAAAGCAACAGTGAGCACGGCGAAACAAGAGCGCCAATATCGTTAACCAGGAAGCTCTTCTTGTCTGTACAGCTTTCGCTGGGGCTCGATAACTGAGCAAAGATGACATGTGCCTTTGCCGGTTAAAATCAACTGCTTTTCCCAAGGCAGATCATATCCGCCGTCGACGTTACCAAACTCCGGTGTGGGCGCACCGACGCAGTGGCAGTTGCGCATCCCGAAAATATAAAGCAACAGTGAGCACGGCGAAACAAGAGCGCCAATATCGTTAACCAGGAAGCTCTTCTTGTCTGTACAGCTTTCGCTGGGGCTCGATAACTGAGCAAAGATAACATGTGCCTTTGCCGGTTCAAATCAACTGCTTTTCCCAAGGCAGATCATATGCGCCGTCGACGTTACCAAACTCCGGTGTGGGCGCACCGATGCAGTGCCAGTTGCGTATCCGGAGAGTATAAAGCAACTGCTGCAGGACTTCTTTCACAGTGAGCACGGCGAAACTAGAGCGCCAATATTGTCACGTGGTAGTGATGTTAAAGGACACAGTAGCAGTACTGTGAAAGACAAAACTAGCTTTTATTGGGCGAACCTGTGCCCACAAAACAGGCTACACTTAAAGCGCAACGATGGCGGCGAACACAGTCGGCGATCGCCGAAAATCTGATCAGCGGGTCAAGCGCGTCAGCTTTTATACAGCAGTCGCCGAATGTTCCAGTCTAATCGTTCGGACCCGCGTGCCTTCCACAAAGTTCTACACCATTCGCGTCACGCGATGAAATCAGATAATACAAGGTACGGCGACAAGAGACAGCGGATAGAAGCATCGATAACTTTCCAGAAACTTCGGATACATGCAGGCGTGTCCCTCCCTGTGCGATAACATTTGTTCGGCGGTGAAACATTGTCGCCCGATAACGGTAAGTACATGTGTCAATACCCCCCTCTTAAAAAGCATCGACCCCATGCTACATACGAACGAAATATAAACACCCGTAGCAAAGAAAACAACAAAAATAAGGCATTTCGTCAGCGTCCGTAAAAGGGTTTAAGGCGCACCACGTGGACCACTTCAGATCGTGCGCGACGTCGCTGTGAATGCGAAACGCCGTCTGCGACGACCTCATAGTCCAGAGCGCCAATACGTCGGATGACCTTGTAGGTTCCGAAATAGCGTCGGAGTAGTTTCTCACTGAGTCCTCGTCGCCGTATCGGGGTCCATACCCAAACACGGTCGCCGGGCTGGTACTCGACGAAGCGTCGTCGGAGCTGGTAGTGTCGGCTGTCGGTCCTCTGCTGGTTCTTGATCCGCAGGCGGGCTAGCTGTCGGGCTTCTTCGGCGCGCTGGAGATAGGTAGCGACGCCAAGGTTCTCGTCAGTGGCGTGCGGCAGCATGGCGCCGAGCGTCGTCATCGGGTTCCTGCCATAGACCAGCTTGAGCGGCGTGATCTGTGTTGTTTCTTGCACCGCCGTGTTGTAAGCGAATGTTACGTACGGTATGACGGCATCCCAGGTCTTGTGTTCGATGGCGACGTACATCGCTAGCATGTCGCCGAGGGTCTTATTCAGCCGCTCCGTAAGACTATTCGTCTGCGTGTGGTAGGCCGTTGTCCTCCTGTGCCTTGTTTGACTGTATTTCAGAATGGCTTGGGTGAGCTCCGCTGTAAAGGCCGTTCCTCTGTCGGTGATGAGGACTTCTGGGGCGCCATGTCGCAGCAGGATGTTTTCGACAAAGAATTTCGCTACTTCAGCTGCGCTACCTTTCGGCAGTGCTTTAGTTTCAGCAAAGCGGGTGAGGTAGTCCGTCGCCACGACGATCCACTTATTTCCGGTTGTTGACGTCGGAAAGGGTCCCAGCAAGTCCATCCCGATCTGCTGGAATGGTCGGCAAGGAGGCTCAATTGGCTGTAGTAATCCGGCTGGCCGCGTCGGCGGTGTCTTGCGTCGCTGACAGTCTCGGCATGATCTGACATAACGGGCGACGTCAGCGGTCAGGCGCGGCCAATAATACTTTTCTTGTATCGTCGATAGTGTCCGGGAAAATCCGAGGTGTCCAGCGGTCGGATCGTCATGTAGGGCGTGCAATACTTCTGGACGAAGTCTTGACGGGACAACAAGAAGGTAGGTGGCGCGGACTGGGGAGAAGTTCTTCTTCACGAGTAGATTGTTTTGAAGCGTGAAGGAAGATAATCGCGCTTAAATGCCCTGGGGACAACGTCGGTGTGCCCTTCCAAATATTCGACGAGGCCTTTTAGCTCCGGGTCTGCCCGTTGCTGTTCAGCGAAGTCTTCCGCGCTCATCATTCCAAGGAAGGCGGCGTCATTCTCGTCGGCTTGCGGCGGCGGGTCAATGGGGGTGCGTGATAGGCAATCGGCTTCGGAGTGTTTTCGTCCGGACTTGTAGGTTACAGTGATGTCGTATTCTTGTAGTCTGAGGCTCCACCGCGCCAGCCGTCCTGAAGGATCCTTTATACTCGCTAGCCATCACAACGCGTGATGGTCACTGACGACTTTGAATGGCCTGCCATAAAGATAAGGGCGAAATTTAGCTGTAGCCCAAACGATGGCGAGGCATTCCTTTTCAGTCGTAGACTAGTTGCCTTCCGCTTTTGACAGCGACCGGCTAGCGTAAGCTATCACCTGTTCAACTCCGTTTTTCCTCTGGACTAGAACGGCACCTAGGCCTACGCTACTGGCGTCAGTATGGATTTCTGTATCGGTGTACCCGTCGAAGTGCGCAAGTACCGGCGGCGACTGCATGCGTCGTTTGAGTTCTTAAAGTGCGTCGGCCTGCGGCGTTTCCCACTTGAACTCAACATCACATTTAGTTAGACGTGTCAACGGCTTGGCGATGCGTGAAAAGTCCTTGACAAAGCGCCTGTAGTAGGCACACATGCCAAGGAATCTACGCACTGCCTTCTTTTCGGTGGGCTGCGGGTACCGGCGGCGACTGCATGCGTCGTTTGAGTTCTTCAAATGCGTCGGCCTGCGGCGTTTCCCACTTGAACTCAACATCACATTTAGTTAGACGTGTCAACGGCTTGGCGATGCGTGAAAAGTGCTTGACAAAGCGCCTGTAGTAGGCACACATGCCAAGGAATCTACGCACTGCCTTCTTTTCGGTGGGCTGCGCGAACTTTGCGATGGCAGCTGTTTTCTGGGGGTCGGGGCGTACTCCGTATTTACTGATGACGTGGCCTAGGAGCAAAAGCTCATCGTAAGCGAAGCGGCATTTTTCTGGCTTCAGAGTGAGCACTGATGACTTGATGGCCTCTAGTACTGTGGCAAGCCGCCTAAGGTGATCGTGGAAATTTCCGGCGAATACAACGACGTCATCCAAGTAAACGAGACAGGCCTGCCACTTCAATCCCGCTAAAACCGTGTCCATCACGCGCTGGAACGTTGCAGGCGCCGAGCACAGTCCAAATGGCATAACCTTGAACTCGTACAGGCCGTCTGGGGTGATGAAGGCAGTCTTTTCGCGATCTCTTTCGTCGACTTCTATTTGCCAATAGCCAGACTTGAGGTCCATCGAGGAGAAGTACTTAGCGTTGCACAGCCGATCCAATGCGTCGTCTATCCGTGGAAGGGGGTATACGTCCTTCTTCGTGATCTTGTTCAGACGACGATAATCGACGCAGAAACGTAGGGTTCACAACAGGGGATGCCCACGGGCTTTTCGACGGCTGGATGATGTCGTCGTGCAGCATTTCGTTGACTTCTTCTCTTATAGCTTCACGTTCTCGCGGCGAAACTCGGTAAGGGCTTTGGCGGAGTGGTCGAGCGTACTCCTCGGTGATTATGCGATGCTTGGCGACTGGTGTTTGTCGAATGCTCGATGACGTCGAAAAGCAGCCTTTGTATCGTCGGAGCAGACTTCTGAGCTGCTGTTGCTTAATCACGGGGAGACTCGGATTAAGGTCGTAGTCTGGTTCGGGAACCATGGTCGTCCGGGTAGATGTGGCGGAATCCTAGAGGACAAACGCATCACTGGTTTCCAGAATTTCCTCGATGTACGCGATCGTAGTGCCCTTGTTGATGTGCTTGAACTCCTGGCTGAAGTTTGTCAGCAACACTTCAGTTTTCCCTCCGTGCAGTCGAGCGATCCCTCTTGCGACGCAAATTTCACGGTCTAGTAGTAGACGTTGGTCGCCTTCGATGACACCTTCTACGCCAGCGGCTATTTCTGTGCCGAGCGAAATAACAATGCTGGAGCGAGGCGGGAGGCTCACTTAATCTTGAAGCACACTCAAGGCATGGTGACTACGAGGGCTCTCCGGCGGTATCGCTTTATCTTCCGACAGCGTGATTGACTTCGACTTCACGTAGATGATTGCGCTGTGTTGGTTCAGGAAGTCCATACCGAGAATGACGTCTCGTGAACACTGTTGGAGGATAACGAAGGTGGCAGAGTAAGTCCGGTCATGAATGGTTATTCTTGCCGTGGGGATTCCAGTCGGTGTAATCAGGTGTCCTCCAGCGGTGCGAATTTGAGGGCCTTCCCATGCAGTTTTAACCTTCTTCAACGGGGCGGCGATGTGTCCACTCATGACGGAGTAATCAGCCCCTGTGTCCACTAAGGCGGTAACTGCGTGGCCGTCAAGAAGCACGTTGAGGTCGGTGGTTCTTTGTCTGGCGTTGCAATTAGGTCTTGGCGTGGGATCACGGCTGCGTCGTGTTGAACTGAAGCTGGAACGTCACCTCGTCAAGTCGTCTTTCGTCGGTGTAGTCTTGGCTTCCTGACTTCGTCGGGACGGCGGCGGGTCGTTATGATGTCGTCGAGATGGTCTCTTCGTTGTCTTCTGTCTTCGGTGGCGGCGGAGGATCTTCGTCAGTTCGACGAACAGCAACCGCACCTCCATCGGTTGCTGCTTTTAGTTTTCCGGATATGGGCTCGCTGACCGGCCCCGGGCTGGGCCAGTGTATGGTCGGTGCTGCGGCGACAGGTAGCGGCCTGGTGATGGCGAACGCGACGGTCGTCGAGAGCTCCACTGAGTAGCGGCGAGGTAATCGGCGATATCGCGTGGGCGCTCGCCAAGCTGTGGACGCGGCGCGTTGACGACGAACCCTCTCAGTCCCAAGTCGCGGTATGGGCATCGGCGGTACACATGGCCGGTTTCTCCGCAGTGACAGCAGAGCGGGCGGTGGTCGGGGGCTCGCCAAATGTCCGTCTTCCTCGCGTAGGTGCGCTGGGCGACGGGTGGGCGTACTGGCGGCGGCGGCGGCGGCGGACGACGGAAGTGCGGCGTCACAGGGCCCTGGCGCGGTCGCGGAGGGGGGCCTTGACGGCGTGCGACGGCGGCGTAGGTCATCGCTTCCGGCTGGGGCTGTGGTGATTCTGGTTGCACCTCAGGAACTCCAAGCGATCGGTGCACCTCTTCTTTCACGATGTCGGCGATCGAGGCCACTTGAGGCTGCAACGAAGGCAAGACCTTGCGCAGTTCTTCGCGCACTGTGGCCCTGATGGTCTCGCGCAGATTGTCCGTGGCCAGTGATTGAATTCCTGCGTAGTGGGTAGAGCTTTTGCGGCGGTTGAATTGCCGATTCCGCATTTCGAGTGTCTTCTCGATGTTGGTGGCCTCGCGAAGGAACTCTTCTAAGGTTTTCGTTGGCCTTCGTATCATGGCGCCGCAAAGTTCTTCCTTCACACCACGCGTGAGAAGGCGGACTTTCTTCTCCTCGGGCATATCCGGGTCGGCATGGCGGAACAGACGTTTCATTTCTTCCGTGAAGATGGCAACGTTCTCGTCGGGTAGCTGCACTCGGGCGTCCAGCATGGCTTCGGCCCTTTCCTTGTGCACGACGCTCGTAAAGGTGCGCAGGAAGCCGCTACGGAAGAGGTCCCATGTCGTCAAGGTCGACTCCCCGTGCTCAAACCACGTTCTGGCGGCATCTTCTAAGGCAAAGTATACATGCCGCAGCTTGTCGTCGGAGTCCCAGTAGTTAAAAGTCGCGATTCGTTCGTATGTCTCCAGCCAGGATTCTGGGTCTTCAGTCGCTGCTCCATGGAATGTCGGTGGGTCCCGAGGTTGTTGTAGGATAACGGGGGGACGCTGGGGCAGCCATTGGGGTTGTTTGGACCATGATCTTCTTTGTCGACTCAGGTAGAAGTCCGTCCTCTGGGGGCAGTCCTTGCAGTCTGCGGCTAGCGCGCTGGTCTTCGGCGATGTTAGTTTTGTCCTCGGGCTTCGGGCTTGGATCGCGGCTTTGCGGGGGCGTTCGGTACATGAGCGCACTAGCACCTCCACCAGATGCCACGTGGTAGTGACGTTAAAGAACACAGTAGCAGTACTGTGAAAGACAAAACTAGCTTTTATTGGGCGAACCTGTGCCCACAAAACAGGCTACAATTAAAGCGCAACGATAGCGGCGAACACAGTCGGCGATCATCGAAAATCTGATCAGCGGGTCAAGCGCGTTTTGTGGGCACAGGTTCGCCCAATAAAAGGTAGTTTTGTCTTTCACAGTACTGCTACTGTGTTCTTTAACGTCACTACCCCGCACCTCCACCAGATGTCACGTGGTAGTGACGTTAAAGAACACAGTAGCAGTACTGTGAAAGACAAAACTAGCTTTTATTGGGCGAAACTGTGCCCACAAAACAGGCTACACTGAAAGCGCAACGATAGCGGCGAACACAGTCGGCGATCGTCGAAAATCGGATCAGCGGGTCCAGCGCGTCAGCTTTTATACAGCAGTCGTCGAGTGTTCCAGTCCAATCGTTCGGATCCGCGTGCCTTCCACAAAGTTCTACACCATTCGCGTCGCGCGATGAAATCAGATAATACAAGGTTCGGCGACAACAGACAGCGGATAGAAGCATCGATAACTTTCCAGAAACTTCAGATACATGCAGGCGCGTCCCGCGCTGTGCGATAACATTTGTTCGATGGTAAAACGTGGCCGCCCGATAAAGGTAAGTACACGTGTCAATATCGTTAACCAGGAAGCTCTTCTTGGCTGTACAGCTTTCGCTGCTGCTCGATAACCGAGCAAAGATGACATGTGCCTTTGCCAGTTGAAATCAACTGCTTTTCCCAAGGCAGATCATATGCGCCGTCGACGCTACCAAACTCCGGTGTGGGCTCACCGACGCCGTGACAGTTGCGCATCTCGAGAATATAAAGCAACAGTGAGCACGGCGAAACTAGAGCGCCAATGTAGTTAACCAGGAAGCTCTTCTTGTCTGTACAGCTTTCGCTGTGGCTCGATAACTGAGCAAAGATGACATGTGCCTTTGCCGGTTGAAATCAAGTGCTTTTCCCAAGGCAGATCATATGCGCCGTCGATGTTACCAAACTCCGGTGTGGGCGCACCGACGCAGGGGTAGTTGCGTATCCCGAGAATATAAAGCAACAGGGATCACGGCGAAACTAGAGCGCCAATATCGTTAACCAGGAAGCTTTTCTTGGCTGTACAGCTTTCGCTGCTGCTCGATAACTGGGCAAAGATGACATGTGCCTTTGCCGGTTGAAATCAACTGCTTTTCCCAAGGCAGATCATATGCGCCGTCGACGTTACCAAACTCCCGTATGGGCACACCGACGCAGGGGTAGTTGCGTATCCCCAGAATATAAAGCAACAGTGATCACGGCGAAACTAGAGTGCCAATATCGTTAACCAGGAAGCTCTTCTTGGCTGTACAGCTTTCGCTGTGGCTCGATAACTGAGCAAAGATGACATGTGCCTTTGCCGGTTGAAATCAACTGCTTTTCCCAAGGCAGATCATATGCGCCGTCGACGTTACCAAACTCCGGTGTGGGCGCACCGACGCCGTGGCAGATGCGCATCCCGAAAATATAAAGCAACTCTTGCAGGACTTCTTTCACATTGAGCACAGCGAAACAAGAGTGCCAGTATCGTTAACAGGTAAGCTCTTCTTGGCTGTACAGTTTTCACTGTGGCTCGACAACTGAGCAAAGATGACATCTTTGTTTACCGGTTGAAATCAACTGCTTTTCCCAAGGCAGATCATATGCGCCGTCGACGTTACCAAACTCCCGTATGGGCACACCGACGCAGGGGTATTTGCGTATCCCGAGAATATAAAGCAACAGGGATCACGGCGAAACTAGAGTGCCAATATCGTTAACCAGTAAGCTCCTCTTGGCTGTACAGCTTTCGCTGTGGCTCGATAACTGAGCAAACATGACATGTGCCTTTGCCGGTTGAAATCAACTGCTTTTCCCAAGGCAGATCATATGCGCCGTCGACGTTACCAAACTCCGGTGTGGGCGCACCGACGCCGTGGCAGTTGCGCATCTCGAGAATGTAAAGCAACTGCTGCAGGACTTCTTTCACAGTGAGCACGGCGAAACTAGAGCGCCAATATCGTTAACCAGGAAGCTGTTCTTGGCTGTACAGCTTTCGCTGTGGCTCGATAACTGAGCAAAGATGACATGTGCCTTTGCCGGTTGAAATCAAGTGCTTTTCCCAAGGCAGATCATATGCGCCGTCGACGTCAACCGACGACAACCAGCCACTACCGACAACCGCACGTGACGTCACTCTTCTAAGCCTTTAAAACTAACATGCCGAGGATCACGAGGCAGCCTTTGACGAAGACAGTCCTCCTATCGAAGCGTTGGTCAGCCTTTCTGAGGCACCTTATCCCTGTTTACTACCTTTACATCACAATAATGAGAATTGTGTTTTGAAATTGCCTGGCTGTGAACGCTGCAGATTGTAAAGCGGCAGATAAGGTGACCACAGTGAACACGTTGGAAAGGCAGTGGTTTAAAAAGCTTCTTTTAGACCATACAATTTGCCAAGCTGTGTCGGAACGCAATTTTCTTTAGAAGCATTATTTCAAAAACAGTGAAATGAAAGCTGCAGCATGAAAAGCTACAATAACACATGCCAAGTCTACATTAGAATTTTCGACGACATTGAGGTGCTTAAATGTTTACTTATGTAGTTAAGACAATAAGCAGGAGGCGAACGCAAGCGGCCAAGGTCCTGTCAAAATTAATCGCTCGTGTAGCCACCCGACATTCTTGATTGTGCTGCATTCAAACTGATTATGGAAGAAACGTTGAGGGCGGTTTTCGTCGGGAACCCATATCCCGAAATTATCTTTTCCTGCTTTTCATACCCACAGCAACATTTATATTGTTCGCCGAGACATTTCATTTCATTTCATTTATTATCACCTTGAAGGCCCGACGGCATTACACAAGGGGGGGGGGGCAATACAAACACATGTAAGAGTGGTTTCGTTCAAGACAAAGAAAAAAGAAAAGAAAACTGCTGATGTTGTACGACTTTAAACAATCAAGGAAAAAAATCGAAGTGTAAAAAGGAACAAGGCAATACATTCGCAATAAAAGAAACAAAAGAAAAAGCCTAGGTGGATGGGTTGACAAGAGTAGACTATTCCGAGTGATTTATGATGGGTTCATGGACGATGTACACAGGGAACAAAAACTTATTTCAAGTGATTTGTTAGCTATTCACGAAATTTTTTGCGGTCAGTACAGGTAACGAAGTTGTCAGGGAGCGCATTCCAAGTAAACGATTGCATCAGGAAAGAAGGAAGTGGTCATGGCAGATGAGCGGCCGGGTAAGCGTGCTATGGAACAGCTGTGACTTATGTGAGAGGAAGTTTGCAATAGTGGTTTAAGAAGGTGGTGCCTTGAGCGTGGATTGTAAAAAAAAAGAGTGCGCAAACAAAGACCTGATATGATGCGGCGAGACTTCAGTGTTGGCAGACCTATTGTTTGCTTCAAAGAAGTGACACTAGTGTACCGTGAATAATGTGAAGTGATGAAGCGGGCGGCTCGGTTTTGAACGGATTCCAATGATGCGGCTAGGTAATCTTGAGATGGATGCCAGACAGCAGAAGCAAATTCGAGTTGTGAACGGACAAATGTCAAGTACGCCAACTTCTTTACCTCTGGGGATGTCTTCTTTAGATTTCTTTGTAGATACCCGAGTGAGTGCGCAGCTTTGCGACGTATTGTTTCGATATGTGTTATCCAAGAGAGTGGTGACGTCAAAATAAGACGCAGCTACTTCTAAGATGAAGTGGCGCTGATGTTGACAGAGCTCATGCGATAAGTGGACTGAAAGGGACTGCGCTTTCGGTTAAAGTACATAGATTTGCATTTCGATAAGTTGAGAGGCATGTGCCATTTTTCGCACCATGACGAGATGGCATCGTGGTCACGCTGCAGGCAAAGAACATCTCCAGAAGAGTTAACAGTGCTGTAAACTGCGCAGTTCTCAGCGAAAAGTCGTAGTTTACAATGTATGTTAGTAGGCAAGTCGTTTACATAGATTAGAAATAATAGTGCATATACAGCAGAAGAAATAGATATACATATAGGCAATTATTTCCTCATTCTTGCTTTGGAATCTCTTTTGGTTCTGTATACATCATGCAATGCAAACTCATTCACAAATTTGTAGATATGCAATTCTGTTTCTTAAGTGAGGTGACTGGTGACTTACTCCCCAAAGCAGCCACTTTCTCCTGTGTTGCCGGAAGCTTCCCATATGCATGGCTCATTGTCCAGAGGGCCGGTCCAGTCAGGATACTTTCACCTGCTTGCACTCGCGTCTACAGGTGCCATGCCACATCTAATGTGGCATGAACTTGAATATGCAATTACACATGCTGAGCGGCATCACAAATCCCACACCAATCTGTACCTGCAAAAGATCTGAAATGTTTTTTTTTCCTGAGCAGTACTCTTAACAATAAAACGCACTTCTATAAAGCAATATTATATATGTTAATTAGGTCTATCAATTTCTGATGCAACCCTATAACTTCCGATTTCTTCCCCTCGAACAAGATTTTAAAAATGGGGTTAAACCCAACCTCACCAAGAAATTCACCTTTTTGTAAAGGCTTAAACTAATAAAATTTTCCAGTTGTAAGGGCAGCAAACACTCATTTTGTCACGCGCTAAGGCAAGAGTTAGCAGCAGTATCACCAGCCAGTCACGATAATGTCAGACACAAGAAGGATGGTTCTGCAGCTGGTGCGTGATCTTTGACTTCGCCGTCTTCTTCGCCGTTTTTGCTGGGCACAAAACGCTGGCTCAAAACACCAGATGGCATTATTACCCCTCCCAATGGAGCATCGACTCGATGCTCAAACACAAAACGTACACGGAAAGTACACAAATTAGGTAAGACAACAAAAAAAGGAAACGAGCTAGCACACATACGGAAATGTATACGGAAAAATGTGTTCTGTGGTCGGGAACAACAAGAAACCCGCTTCCCAGTTCTTTGGAAGATGACGCGACGGCAGCAAAAAAATAACTAAGGTTGTTTTACTAGTGCACTTCACATCACCGTGTAAAATACGGCTTGAGGCGGGCAACATGTATAGTCTTTGTGTGTGGTAAACGGCGCATGGCTGATGGCAGGTCTCCGTCTTGAATCACTTCAAAGTTCACGTCGCTTACACGCCTTCGCACTGTGTATGGTCCGAAGTACTTCCTCAGGAGTTTCTCGCTGAGGCCTCGCCGTCTAATGGATGTCCAAACCCAAACTTGGTCCCCAGGCTCATAGGTAACTTGTCGATGGTGGAGATTGTACCTTATTGCATCTGCACACTGCTGCTGTCGTATGTGCACACAGGCCAGTTGACGTGCTGCCTCGGCGCGCTGAATGTATTCCTCAAAGTCAGGAGCTAACTGGTGGAGCTGGTCGGTATCTTCATAGGGAATCATGGCGTCTAGCATAGTTTGGACATCTCGACCATAAACGAGGCGGAATGGCGTGAATCGTGTAGTTTCCTGCATGGCAGTGTTGCACGCAAACGTTACGTACGGCAGGATTTCGTCCCACGTTTTGTGCTGCACATCCACGCACATAGAGATCATGTCTGCCAGTGTTTTGTTTAGTCTTTCTGACAAGCCGTTAGTCTGAGGGTGGTATGCAGTGGCCTTTCGATGACCCGTGTAACTCAGCTTAAATAAGTCGTCCAGAAGCTTCGCCGTAAATAACGTCCCTCGGTCAGTGATGATGAATGATGGTGCGCCATGCCGAAGCACAATGTGATGCATAAAAAACTGGTGAACTTGAGATGTCCCGCGTGCTAGTGCCTTCGTCTCAGCGTAACGCGTCAAGTAATCAGTTCCGACAATGATCCACTTATTGCCGGAGGAAGACAGAGGAAATGGTCCAAGAAGGTCCATTCCAACTTGATCAAACGGCGTACGCGGAGGGTCGATGGGTAGTAGAAGGCCTGAAAGGCTTGAAGGGTGGTGACTTGCGGCAATGGCATTCACGGCATCCTGTCACGTAGCGTTTGACGCAGTCAGTCTAGGCCAGTAGTACAGTTGCCGTACCCTGTCCTGTGTCCTTGAGTAGCCCAGGTGACCAGATGTCGGCTCTTCGTTGCAGGCTAACAGGATGTCGTCGCGATGGGCTTGAGGTACTACTAGAAGATGTGCTTTGTCGCCGGCACCTGTGTTTCTTTTGTATAAGATGCCCTCTCGAAGGCAAAATGACGACAACCGCCTTCTAAGTGATCGATGATGGGTCTTAACTCAGCGTCCGATCGCTGTTTAGTAAGCAGACCCGGCCCACTGAGGGCTCCCAGAAAGGCGCTGTCGTCTTACCCGTCAGGATTCTGAGATTCAACAGGTGCTCGTGATAACGTGTCAGGATCTTCATGTTTTCTGCCTGACTCGTATACGATGGTGATGGTAAATTCCTGGAGTAGCAGACTCCAACGTGCCAATCGTCCAGAAGGGTCTCGGAGGTTGGTCAACCAGCACAAAGCGTGATGGTCGGTCACAAATTCAAATGGCCTCCCGCAGAAACACGGCCTAAATTTGTGGTAGCCGAAATAACCGCGAGGCGCTTCTTCTCTGTGGCGGAATAAATGGATTCGGCGCGTGAAAGAGTGCGACTCGCGTATGCGATAACTCGTTCAGTCCCCTCTTGCCGTTGCACTAGGATAGCTCCGAGACCGATATTGCTGGCGTCAGTGCGTACTTCTGTGTCAGCATCCTCATCAAAATGACCAAGCACGGGAGGAGAAGACAATCGACGTTGTAGCGCCGCAAAGGCGGTCTGGTCTTCATCCGTCCAGAGGAATGGCGTGTCGTCACGCGCAAGGCGAAATAGCGGCTCAGCAATCTTCTAAAAATTTTCAATGAAGCCTCGATAATACGCACACAAACTCAAAATTCGTTGGACACTTTTCTTGTTGGTTGGAGCGGGAAAAGCTGCTACGGCAGCAGTCTTCGCGGGATCGGGCCGAACACCTGCCGCGCTTACGACGTGTCCAAGGAACTTCTGTTCCTCGTAACCGAAATGGCATTTCCCTGACTTGAGTGTAAGGTCAGCCGATCGAATGGCTCCGAGTACATTCCGAAGGCGTCGAAGGTGCGCGTCAAAAGTTTCCGAGAAGACAACAACATCATCGAGATAGACGAGGCCGCTTTTCCATTTGAGGTCAGCGAAAACGGTATCCATCATTCCCTGGAATGTGGCTGGAGCGGAACAGAGGCCGAAAGGGAGTACTCTAAATTGGTAAAGGCCGTCAGGAGTCACAAAAGCAGTTTTCTCGCGGTCACGCTCATCTACTTCAATTTGCCAGTAGCCACTTTTCAGATCGATAGAGAAATACTTCTGCCTGTCTGCCTCAGCCTGTCCAGAGAATCGTCGACACGAGGCAGCGGGCACACATCTTTCTTCGTGACGTTGTTGAGCGTCTGGTAGTCAACACAAAATCGAAGCGTGCCATGTTTCTTTTTAACAAGAACGACTGGCGATTACAAGGGACTACATTAAGGTTGGATTACGCCGTCTTGAAGCATTTAATTCACCTGCGTTTGAATCGCATGTCGTTCGGTCGGGGAAACACGATAAGGCTGTTGCCGTATGGTCGGCACGTCGCCATACGTGATGATACGGTGTTTCGCAATCGAAGTCTGACGTATCTTTGACGACCGTGCAAAGCAAGAGTGGAACTCAAGCAACAGCTCGCACAGGGGTGTTTGTTCTCTTCAGGAAGCGTTGGACTAATGTCGACGTTGCGTAGAGGTGCATCAGCAGTGCCGATTGCCTCGGATACAAAACAATCAGTACATCGGCGATCGGGTCGGCGTAGGCGATGGCAGTACCGGGGAAAACGTGCCGGTGTTTGTAGCTGTAGTTCGTAACAAGAATCTCACAGTGGCCATCATGGAGATCGACTAGGCTTCTTGCTATGCCAACACCATGAGAAAGGAGGAGAGAGCGATTGCTTTCTGCGACCGCTTCACCGTGTACGAGCCTGCCACATGCCACTTGAACCACGACACTTGCACGCGGTGGTAACGTCACAGCGTCATCGATGACACGAAGAGATGCTCGAGGGTGGAAGGTGTTGGTCGTCGCTGTGGCGCTCTTTGTCGAGAAAGTGACGAGGCGTTGTCGAAAGTTGATGATAGCTCCGTGCTCCCTGAGAAAGTCCATGCCGATGATTAGGTCTCGAGAACACTGAGGGACAATGCTCAAACTGGCAACAAACGTAGAGCCGCGAATCTTTATTCATGCCGTGCACATGCACAGTGGTGTGAAGATGTGCCCGCCAGCTGTACAAACTGGCGTTTGGCTCCAAGGCGTGGTCACTTTCTCCAGAAGAATGGCCAGTTTTTCGCTGAATATAGAATATTGTCACGTAGCGGTGACGTTGAAGAACACAGTAGCAATACTGTGAAAGACAAAACTAACTTTTATTGGGCGAATCTGTGCCTACAAAAGAGGCTACATTTATAGCACAACGATAGCTGCGAACACGGTCGGCGATCGTCGAAAATCTGATCAGCGGATCAAGCGCGTCGGCTTTTATATACAGCAGTCATCGAATGTTCCAGACTAATCGTTGGGACCCGCGTGCCTTCCACCAAGTTCTACACTATTCGCCTCAGGCAATGAAATCAGATAACACAATGTTCGGCCACAACAGACAGCGGATAGAAGCATCGATAACTTTCCAGAAGCTTCGGATGCATGCAGACGCGTCCCGCGCTGTGCGATAACATTTGTCAGGCGGCGAAACGTGGTCGCCCAATAAAGATAAGTACACGTGTCTATACCCCCCTCTTAAAAAGCATCGACCCTATGCTGCAAAAAAACGAAAGCAATAAAGAAAAGCACTCGTAGCAAAGAAAACAACAAAATAAGGAAGTTCGTCAGCGTCCCTAAAAGGGTTTAAGGTGCACCACATGGACCACTTCAGATCGTGCGCGGCGCCGCTGTGAATGCGAAATGCCGTCTGGCACTACCTCATCGTCCGGCGCGCCAATACGTCGGATGACCTTGTAGGGTCCGAAATAGCGTCGCAATAGTTTCTCACTGAGTCCTCGTCGGCGTATCGGGGTCTATACCCAAAGACGGTCGCCGGGCTGGTACTCGACGAGGCCTCATCGGAGGTTGTAGTGTCGGCTGTCGGTACGCTGCTGGGTCTTGATCCGTAGACGGGCGAGCTGTCGAACTTCTTCGGCGCGCTGGAGCTAGGTAGCGACGTCACGATTCTCCTCGTCAGTGACGTGCGGCAGCATGGCGTCGAGCGTCTTCGTCGGGTTCCTGCCGTAAACCAGCTTAAACGGCGTGATCTGTGTCGTCAACAACACTGCGACAACACGGCACCGCTGTGTTGTAAGCAACGGTTACATACGGCAGGACCGCATCCCACGTCTTATGCTCGACGTCGGCGTATATTGCTCGCATGTCGGCGAGGGTCTTGCTCAGGCGCTCCGTGAGACCATTCGTTTGCGGATGATAGGCACTTGTGCTCCTGTGGCTTGTCTGGCTGTATTGCAGAATGGCTTGTGTGAGCTCTGCTGTAAAAGCCGTTCCTCTGTCGGTGATGAGGACTTCTGAGGCACCATGTCGCAGCAGGATGTTCTCGACAAAAAATTTCTCCACTTCGGCTGCGCTGCCTTTTGGTAGAGCTTTAGTTTCAGCGAAGCAGGGTGAGATAGTCCGTCGCGACGACGATCCACTTAGTTCCGGAAGTTGATGTCGGAAACGGTCATAACAAGTCAATCCCGATCTGCTGAAAAGGCCGGTAAAGAGGCCTGATCGGCTGTAGTAATCCCGCTGGCCATGTCGGTGGTGTCTTGCGTCGATGACAGTCTCGGCATGTCTTGACGTAACGGCCGATTATTGACATCGGCGGTTAGGTGCGGCCAGTAATACCTTTCTTGTATGCTCGATAGCATCCGGGAGAAACCGAGTTGCCCAGCGGTCGGATCGTCATGAAGGGCGTGCAGTACTTCTGGACGCAGCGCCGACGGAACAACAAGAAGGTAGTTGGCGTGGACTGGTAAGAAGTTCTTATTCACGAGTAGGTTGTTTTGAAGCATGAACGAAGACAATCCACGCTTAAATGCGCTAGGGACAACGTCGGTGTTCCCTTCCATATACTCGACAAGGGCTTTTAGCTACGAGTCTCCTCGTTGCTGTTCGGCGAAGTCTTCCGCGCTTATTATTCCAAGGAAGGCGTCGTCATCCTCGTCATCTTGCGGGGGCACGTGATAGGCAATCGGCATCTGGGTGTTTTCGTCCGGACTTTTATGTTACAGTGATGTCGTATTCTTGTGGTCTGAGGCTCCACCGTGCGAGCCGTCCTGAAGGGTCCTTTAAGTTAGCTAGCCAACACAACGCGTTATGGTCGCTGACCACTCTGAATGGCCTGCCATATAGGTAAGGGCGAAATTTCGCTGTAGCCCAAACGATGTCGAGGCATTCCTTTTCGGTTGTAGAATAATTGCCTTCGGCCTTTGACAACGACCGGCTAGCGTAAGCTATCACGTGTTCATGTCCATCTTTTCTCTGGACTAGCACGGCACCGAGGCCTTGGCTACTGGCGTGCGTGTGGATTCCGGTATCGGCGTGCTCGTCGAAGTGCGCAAGTACGGGCGGTGACTGCATGCGTCATTTGAGTTCTTGAAATGCGTCGGCCTGCAGCGTTTCCCACTTGAACTCGACGTCACATTTAGTTAGCTGTGTCAGCGGCTCAGCGATGCGTGAAAAGTCCTTGACAAATCGCCTGTAGTATACACACATTCCAAGAAATCTATGCACTGCCTTCTTGTCGATGGGCTGCGGGAACTTTGCGATGGCAGCTGTCTTCTGCGGGTTGGGGCGGACTCCAGACTTGCTGATTACGTGGCCTAGGAACAGAAGCTCATCGTAAGCGAAGCGGCACTTTTCTGGCTTAAGAGTGAGCCCTGATGACTTTATGGCCTCTAGCACTGCTGCAAGCCGCCTAAGGTGATCGTCGAAATTTCTGGCAAAGACAATGACGTCATCGAAGTAAACGAGACAGGTCTCCCACTTCAATCCTGCTAAAACCGTGTCCATCACCCGTTAGAACGTTGCAGGCGCCGAGCACAATCCAAATGGCATAGCCTTGATCTCGTAGACGCCGTCTGGGGGGATGAAGGCGGCCTTTTCGTGATCTCTTTCGTCGAATTCTATTTGCCAATAGCTAGATTTGAGGTCCATCGACGAGAAGTATTTAGCGTTGCAGAGCTGATCTCATGAGTCGTGTATCCGTGGGAGGGGGTATACGTCCTTCTTCGTGATCTTGTTCAGACGACGATAATCGACGCAGAAACGTAGGGTTCCGTCCTTTTTCTACGCCAGGACAACAGGGGATGGCCACGGGCTTTTGGACGGCTGAATGATGTGGTCGCGCAGCATTTCGTCGACTTGTTCTCTTATGGCTTCAAGTTCTCGAGGTGAAACTCGGTAAGGGCTCTGGCGGAGTGGTCGAGCGCACTCCTCTGTGATTATGCGATGCTTGGCGACTGGTGTTTGTCGAATCGTCGATGACGTCGAAAAGCAGCCTTTGTATCGTCGGAGCAGACTTCTGATTTGCTGTTGCTTAATCATGGGGAGACTTGGATTAATGTCATAGTCTGGTTCGGGAACCATGGTCGTCGGGGCAGATGCGGCGGAATCTGAGAGGACAAACGCATTAACGGTTTCCAGAATTTCCTCGATCTACGCGAACGTCGTACTCTTGTTTACGTGCTTGAACTCCTGGCTGAAGTTTGTCAGCAACACTTCAGTTTTCCCGCCATGCAGTCGAGCGATCCCTCTTGCGACGCAAATTTCACGGTCTAGCAGTAGACGTTGGTCGCCTTCGATGACGCCTTCTGCGTCAGCGGGCGTTTCGGTGCCGAACGAAATAACAATGCTGGAGCGAGGCGGGATGCTCACTTGATCTTCGAGCACGCTCAAGGCGTGGCGACTACGAGGGCTCTCCGGCGGTGTCACTTTATCTACCGACAGCGTTATTGACTTCGACTTCAGGTCGATGATTGCGCCGTATTTGTTCAGGAAGTCCATACCGAGAACGACGTCTCGTGAACACTGTTGAAGGATAACGAAGGTGGCAGGGTAAGTCCGGTCATGAATGGTTATTCTTTCCGTGCATATTCCAGTCGGCGTGATGAGGTGTCCTCCAGCGGTCCGAATTTGAGGGCCTTCCCATGCGGTCGTAACCTTCTTCAACTGGGCGGCGATGGGCCCACTCATTACGGAGTAATCGGCTCCTGTGTCAACTAAGGCGGTAACTGCGTGGCCGTCGAGAAGCACGTCGAAGTCGGTGGTTCTTTGTCTGGCGTTGCAGTTAGGTCTTGGCGTCGGATCACGGCTGCGTCGCGTTGAACTGAATCTGGAACGTCGCGTCGTCAAGTAGTCTTTTGCCGGTGTAGTCTTGACTTTCTGATTTCGTCGGGACGGTGGCGTGTCATTATTATGTCGTCGAGATGGTCTCTTCAGCGTCTTCATCGGCGGTGGAGTATCTTCGTCAGTTAGACGAACAGCAACCGCACCTTCATCGGTTGCTGCTTTTAGTTTTCCGGATATGGGCTCGCAGACCGGCCCCGGGCTGGGCCAGTGTATGGTCGGCGCTGCGGCGACAGGTAACGTCCTGGCGACGGTGAAAGGGACGGTCGTCGAGGGCTCCACTGAGTGGCGGCGAGGTAGACGGCGATATCGCGAGGTCGCTCAGCAGTCTGTGGTGGCGGCGCGTTAACGGCGAACCGTCGGAGTCCCATCTCCTGGTATGGGCATGGGCGGTAGATGTGCCCGGCTTCCCCGCACTTACAGCAAAGCGGGCGGTGGCTGGGGGCGTGCCAAACGTCAGTCTTCCTTAGTATGCCGCGTGGGGTGACGCGTTGGCGTGCTGGCGGCAGGGTTGGTGGTGGACGACGGAACTGTGTCGGCACTGGGCCCTGCCGTGGGCGCGGAGGGGCAACGTGACGGCGGGCTACAGCGGCGTGTGTCATCGCTTGCGGCTGAGGCTGCGGCGATTCAGGGGCTACTCCGTGTTGTTGTTGGAGCTCCTCACGTACGGCGTCGGCATTAAAAGCCACTTGAGGCGGTGATGACGGGAACAGCTTTTGTAGTTCCTCCCGCATGGCCGCTCGGATAGTGTCGCGCAGGTTTTCGGTGGCCAGTGACTGAATTCCTGTGTAGTTGGTAGAGTTCGTGCGGTGGTTGAATTGCCGGTTCCGCATTTCGAGTGTCTTCTCGATGCTGGTGGCCTCGCGAAGGAACTCTTCTATGGTCTTCGGTGGGCTTCGTATCATTGCGCTAAAATGTTTTTCCTTCACACCACGCATGAGAAGGCGGACTTTCTTCTCTTCGGGCATATACGGGTGGGCGTGGCGGAACAGACGGTTCATTTCTTCCGTGAATATGGCAACGTTCTCGTTAGGTAGCTGCACTCGGGCGTCCAGCATGGCTTCGGCCCTTTCCTTGCGCACGACGCTAGTAAAGGTGCGCAGGAAGCTGCTACGGAACAGGTCCCATGTGGTCATGGTCGACTCCCGGTTCTCAAACCACGTTCTGGCGGCGTCTTGTAAGGCGAAGTATACATGCCGCAGCTTGTCGTCGGAGTCCCAGTTGTGGAAAGTCGCGATTCGATCGTAGGTCTCCAGCCAGGATTCCGGGTCTTCAGTAGCTGGTCCGTGGAAGGTCGGTGAGTCCCGAGGTTGTTGCAGGATAACGGGAGACGCTGGGCAGCCATTGGGGTTGTCTTGGCCACGATCTTCTTTGTCGTCTGAGGTACAAGTCCGTGCTCTCGGGGCAGTCCTTGCAGGCTGCTGCTAGCACGCTGGTCTTGGGCGATGCCGGTTTTGTCCTCGGGCTTTGGGCTTGGATCGCGGCTTTGCGGGGGCGTTCGGTACATGAACGTACCCAGCACCTCCACCAGATGTCACGTAGTGGTGACGTTGAAGAACACAGTAGCAATACTGTGAAAGACAAAACTAACTTTTATTGGGCGAACCTGTGCCCACAAAAGAGGCCACACTTATAGCACAACGATAGCGGTGAACACGGTCGGCGATTCTCTAAAATCTGATCAGCGGGTCAAGCGCGTTGGCTTTTATACAGCAGTCGTCGAATGTTCCAGACTAATCATTGGGACCCGCGTGCCTTCCACAAAGTTCTACACTATTCGCGTCAGGCAATGAAATCAGATAACACAATGTTCGGCGACAACAGACAACGGATAAAAGCATTGATAACATTCCAGAAACTTCTGATACATGCAGGCGTGTCCCTGGCTGTGCAATAACATTTGTCAGGTGGCGAAACGTGGTCGCCCGATAAAGATAAGTACACGTGTCAATATTCTGCGCCAGTGTCCACTAAAGCAGTCAATTCACGACCGTCGAGCAATACAGGAATGTCCAAGAGATTCTTCCGTAATCAGCCGGTACTGTCGTTGTCGATGTATTGTCGGTCCGCGTACGCGTCAGTAGGGGTCCTTGAGCACGCCCAGACTGAGCGGCCTCGCCCCCAAAGATCGCTGTGGCTACTTTTACCGGCGTGGGCTGGGCGACCGACCCTGCACCACGCTCGAATACGTACGGCGAGTCGGAGAAAACCGCAGCGGCGAAGGGGAGCGTGACTGGTGTCGAGCTGATGGAGATCCCAGCTGCTGGGCAACGTATTCTTCGACTTAAGGAGGATGCTGGCCGAACCTAGGTCGCGGCGAGTTCGCTGAGAATCCGCGTAGCCCGAGCTCTCGATAGGAGCACTGTCGGTAGACATGCCCAGCTTCACTACAGTCAAAACAGAGGGAACCTCGATCGGATGCCCGCCACACGTCTGATTTCCTTGGGGCCTGTCGGTGGTCCTGGTAATACGAGGCCACTTGGACGGGCTCTAGCATGGCCGGGCACGTGGTGTGAAATGGAGAGGGAGGTGGGGCAGGTTGCCTCAAAGCTTGCAAATATGACATACGGGGGCTGTCATTTCTTAGCGGTCGAGCTTCTGTGTTGAATTGTGGTTCTCTTTGCGCATGCTAGACTTCGTCATGGAAAACGCTGGAAAAGGAGCTGAGCGTCGGCTGTGAGGGTACCGACAGTTTCTGGAGTTCTTCGCGGATTACGGAACAAATGAGCTCTCGAAAGAAATCGACGTGGCCCCCGAGAGCTCCGAAGAATATCGTAGGTGAGGCAGTGTTCATTTGGCGTTCGTATGATGGTGTCCGCTGCCGAAGAGTCTGTTCCATGGTGATGGCCTTGGAAAGAAATTCTGACAGTCTTGGGAGGACTGCGCCGGAGACCGCCTTACAGCTTCTCTTTCACTCCGCGCATCAGGTACCGCACCTTCTTTCCTTCCGACATGCTGGGGACGGCTCGTCGAAAGAGACGCGTCATGTCCTCGACGTACATTGCAACACCCTTGTTCGGCATTTGTACACGGGACTGGAGATCACGCTCAGCTCGCTCTCAGTGATCAAGGCTCGCATACGTCTCAAGAATCCGGCGTTTGAATTCCGTCCATCAAGTTAGGGCATCTGCACGGTTCTCATACCAAACACGTGCGCCGTCGCTAAGGCTGAAATATACGTTTTTCACTTTTTCTGCGTCATCCCATTTGTTGAAAGCGGCAACACGTTCATAGTGCACCAGCCAATCTTAAACATCTTCATGTATGGCGCCGTGGAAGGGATGCGGCGTTCACGGATTGTGTAGCGCACAATGAATAGGCGTAGTGCCTTCCATACCGGGTGAGGTGGTCGGAGTTGCCATTTTTTCTTGGAGGAGTCCAAACTCAGGGGCTAGTCCACTGATCCTTCTACTGGCGAGGTGTACAGGCGTAACCACCGGTACGGGGCTTGAGCTCCTGCTGCTCGGAGGGGTTTGGTGCATAGATTAGATTACCCCGCACCTCCACCAGTTTGTCACGCGCTATGGCAAGAGTAAGCAGCGGTATCAGCAGCCAGACACGAAAATGTCAGACACAAGAAGGATGGTTCTCGAGCTGGCACGTGATTTTTGACTTCGTCGTCTTCTTCGCCGTTTTTGCTGGGCACGCAATGCTGGCTCAAAACACCGGGTGGCAATATTTTATTTTTATTTATTTTTATTTATTTACAATGACCCTACAGGCCCCCGTAGGAGCATGACGTAGGTGGGGGGGGTGATATAAACAGAAACAGTACTATAAGAGCTAGTAAACACATTATGTAGCAAGTGGAACTTATGCATTTCATATAAAGCATTCGAACACAAGAGATACAGCACTTTGAAAATGTAACTGATGGGGAGTACAAACCAAGATGCAACTGAGAAATAGCAATGATGAGCAATAAATTGCTGAACAGATTAAAGGGGTGTTATTGAAAGATGACTGCTGACTTGGTTGCGCAAGGAATCATGGTTTGTTAAAGTAAAACTCTTGCTTGGGCTAGTTGGTTCATGCTTGAAGTAGGTAAAGGCAAGGCGCAGAAGACCAGGACTTAGGAAGAAGAACACAAACGACAAGACGGGCGCCACTCACAACTCAGTTTATTTTCGCAACAAGCCTGCCTTATGTAGGTCAATTCACGCCGAGTCACGCACAAAACTTTAGAAGTAAAAAACAGCAATCTATCGACCATTCAGGAATGTTATCTGTACAGCTATCGAAAGAGCAAACAAGAACCACACGTGGATCAGCACAGGAGCCAACTGATATAGTACAGCCTTTTTCCAAGCCAACGGGGACAAAAATACTATACATCAAAAGTACCGTCTACACTTCACTACCAACCAATCTATCCACAACATAGCACACTTCAAACACCTATGGCCCAGTCAGTGATAAACCCGCACGACGATGGGAAAATCACCAACGAATAACACGGAAATAACATGAAAAATGCGTCTATGTACAGTGTCTGCGTCAAAACTAAAATCTCTAATTGTCACTCACCTAAAAATTGATAAAACATGTAACCGCGCGAAAAAGAACCACGCGACAAACAATGGGATGGACAGACGTGATGAACGATAAAGGTCTAAAAACAGCGCCTGCGTCAAAAAACAACAAAAGCCTAAGAGCCACTAGAAAATCGTCAGGAAAATAAAAACTAGTTAAATAAAGGAAGACAGACGGTAATACAAATAAAATCACTCTAACAAGAGGCCTTAATGAAACCTAAAAAAGTTGTCTCCTTGTCACTAAGCATAATGGACGGCCTGCTGACGCATGCGTTCCCCTCTTTTTTGATCAAAAAGGCTTCCACAATTTCCTGCTCATACCTGTCTTTTCCATACTTCAAAAATTTAGTTTTGTCAAACTGAGGGCGGCAATTAGAGCAGTCTCTGCAATGCTCTGCAAGGAAACTCCCTTCCTTGTTGCGCAGATTACGACAATGTTCCATTGCACGCTCATTGAAACATCGACCTGTTTGTCCGATATAGCTGCGACCACAGCTTAGGGGTATTCGGTAGACTACACGTGTCCTGCATTCAGTGAACTTCTTCTGATGCTGGATTGAACAAGCCGGGCGTTTCTCTCCGTTCATGGCACAAAGCTTAGACAGCTTGCAAGGCGCCGAGAAGACAACCTGAACGTTATGCCTACTTGCCACTTTCTTAATGTTGTGCGATACCTTATGAAGGTACGGAATTACCGTAACAGAACTGCGTGAAACTGGCTCCCTGATAAGTGGCGGGTGCTTTAGTTTTTGGAGCATCGTTTCGCAGACAGCTGAAATCAGACATGGCGGGAAGCCTGCCTGTTGTAGTCGTTGCACTTGAGCGCTAAAGCTACTTGACACCAAATGGATGCAAGACTTAGTTAAAGCCGCTTGAACAGAATCTTTTGCTATGTGGTGACGTTGAGGCCAACCCAGGCCCAACTGAGCGTGAAATGTTGATGGAACTTCTTCAGGGGCAGAGTAACATGACTGCATCTATCAATGATGTTCTGGCAAAACAGGGGAAAATGGAAGCTGACATTGTAAGCGTGTCCGAGAGAATCAATGGTTTAGAAGCACAGATGAACGTAATAGCTGAGTTAAAGGCAGAAATGAAGGAATTGAAATCTACAGTACTAAAACTTGAAAGTAACGTGTCATTCTTGACATTCAAGGTCGACGAACTAGAGAACAGAAGTCGAAGGAATGATTTAGTTATATTTGGCATACTAGAAGAAACCACTGAAAGCCCTGATGAACTTACAAATACAATAAGAAACGACATTTTTTTGGCGAAGCTCGGCCTCACTGTTAACAATATTGAAAGGTGTCATAGAATTGGGAAAAAGAAGGGGAAGGCTCGTCCAGTTATAATCAAACTGCTCGACCACCGAGATAAAGTATCGATACTGAAGGCGTGTCCAAAGCTAAAAGGAAGTAAGTATTCAATATCGGAGGATTTTTCGAAAAACGTGCGCGAAACAAGAAAGAAACTTTGGCTGAGCTCAGCACAAGAACGAGCAGAAGGCGCGAAAGCTAAGCTGGTCTTTGACAAGCTAATCGTAAACGGCACACTGTACGGGTGGAATGAGGAGAAGGGAGGGCGTTTCAATATAGCAAAAAATAAGACGTGACCTATAATATTAGATAGGCGGAACATCACCATCCTTAATGTTAACTGCCGCAGCATCATGAATAAGATCGAGTCCTTTGAAGCGCTGTTGGTCTGCCACGATCCTGATTTAGTTGTGCTCACAGAAACGTGGCTGAACGAAGACGTTTTTGACAGTGAGTTCGTTCCAAGAAACTACAACGTTTTTCGAAAAGATCGTGATCGAAGAGGAGGAGGCGTAGCGGTTCTTTTCAAATCTTCATTACATGTTACAGCAATGCCTGACGTAACAGGCGTGGAAAGCCTATTTTGCAAACTTTACATAAATAAAGTCTGCTACCTTTTAGGAGCAGTTTACAGGCCTCTGAATTCACCTGCCACAATATTTGAACTGCTTAACCAGTATATGCATCGCCACGTAAAGCCTGAAGACAAACTGATTCTGGCAGGTGATTTTAACCTTCCCAATCTGCTCTGGAACACCTTTTCGATAACCAGTGCCAAAAGTGTCGAGAATGAAATGTTAAACATTGTGTTCAACTTCGACCTCTTGCAAGTTGTAAATGAGGCAACCAGAATTCAGAACGGCTCTGAGTCAGTCCTTGATCTGTTCCTTATAAGTGGGAATATTAAAGACAAAGTGATCTGCAGCGTTACCTCCGGCATTTCAGATCACAAAGCAGTAGTCTTGACGTTAGAAGGCGTCGCATTGGAGCAATGAGGCAATGTCAAGTTGTTTCCTAATTTTTCTAAAGCAGAAGACGAGTCGATTCTTGATACTCTCAGTTTTAATTATGACTCTTTCAGAAACAGCACTTGTTCGGTAAATGATTTGTGGCTTTTCTTCAAGGGGGTAATTCACGAATGCATTCAGCGTTTCGTGCCAAGGATAGCTAAAAAACATAACTTTCGAAATCCATGGATAAGTCGAGTAACGCTGCAGCTGCAGCGAAAATTCAAACGCCTAAAGAAGAGGGCGAGAACGACAAACAGGTCTGACTTGAAACTAATGGTCGAACAGATATCGGAGGAGGTGAAGAACAAGATTGCGCATGATAAGAAAAACTATTTCGATATAACACTGCCATCCATTATCAAAAGGTCACCTGAAAAATTTTGGAGATTGGTGAGCCCGACGTCTCGCTCTAACGACGGACGTGTAGTTTATGGTGGCTGCGTGCACGATGACGCAGGGGCTTCGATGGCATTCAATAAAAATTTCAGAGACATATTTACGCAAGATGACGGCCGTCTTCCGCCTTTTGAAGTGTCCGTACCTCCTATTCCTGATGTTGTAATAAGTGAACATGGCATTTTAAAACTGCTGTTGAACCTTGAGGTAAAAAAATCTCCTGGACCAGACAATATTCCAAATGCTTTCTTGAAACGTTATGCTGAGTGGTGTGCAAAATACTTACATGTTCTGTACACTAGGTGTTTAAACGAAGCTGCAGTACCTGATGATTGGCGGGATGCCAGAATCGTGCCTTTGCACAAATCTGGTGACAAAACACTCATTCAGAATTACCGTCCAATTTCGCTAACCTCGACAGCTTGTAAAATATTAGAGCATATTATTCATAAACATATAACTGCTTTTATTGAAGAACATAAGCTACTTACCTGCATGCAGCACGGCTTTAGGCGAGGATTTTCAACTAATACTCAACTTGCAGAAATCATTCATGACTTTGCAGCAGCCATAAACGAGGGTAAACAAACAGACGTAATCTTCATAGATTTCCGTAAGGCGTTTGATAAAGTATCGCATAACAAATTGTTGCATAAGCTAAGCTACATTCTGCAAAATAACAAACTACTCGCCTGGATAAAGAGTTATTTGACTAACCGACGTCAGTTTGTAACACTAAATTCAGCCAGTTCAGATAAGGTGCCCGTTGATTCCGGCGTCCCCCAAGGATCAGTTCTTGGTCCGCTTCTGTTTTTACTTTACATAAATGACATTGTGGATCACATTTCTGTGGGTATTAGGTTGTACGCTGATGACTGTGTTCTGTACGAAAAAATTTCCTCTGTTGACGATCAAATTAAACTGAATGATGCCTTTAAAAGCATAGTAACATGGTGCAATGATTGGCAAATGGAAATTAACATCGATAAAACTGTCTTTATGAGAATATCGTTAAAAAACAAGCCTTTATTGTACAACTACAATACCGAAAACATCATGCTTTCTGAAGTAACCGCATATAAATACCTTGGCCTCTGGATTACTAACACTCTCTCGTGGAACAAACATGTTGACATTGTCACGGCAAACTGCCTTCGAAAACTATTTTTCCTAAGACGTTCTCTAAAATTCGCTACGCCTCCTGTGCGGTTTCTTTCTTACAATGCCATCATTCGACCAATGTTGGAATACGCAATTGTCATATGGGATCCCTTTACTAAAAGAAACATTACTAAACTAGAAAAAGTTCAAAAAAGGGCAGTACGATTCATATATAATTCGTATGGTCGCACTTCAGTTACGGAGCTTCTCAGGAGAAGTGGATTGCCACCTGTAACACAAAGGAACCAAACATGCCGTTTAAAGTTTTTATTTCAGCTCATAAAGGGGCACTACAACATTGATACATCACGATTTATCACTTTCTCTACTGGTTATGCTACACGTCATCGACACTCACAGACAATAACACCGTTAATTACTAAAAAGAATTGCTTCAAATTTTCCTTTTTCCCCAGAACTATTGTTGAATGGAATAATCTTACTAATGACGTTGTAACTCAATGCTCATTGCCATTATTTGAATCGCACCTATGTTTATGTAGCGAGTGATTTACTATGTTATTCAGTAACTGCTTGCATTTGTACATCCCGAGTGACCTATGTTATGTATCGCTGTATATTTACTTGGATGTTTTTCACTTTGTATCCACCCTGCTAAGGTCCTGGTAACGGGACCGCAGTATCAATAAATAAATAAATAAATAAATAAATAAATAAATAAATTTGTAGCAATTGCACGCTTTACAATCTTGGAATGGGCGCTCTCAAACGGAAGCAGGCCTTTCAAAGAACGCGGATTGTACATCCAACAAAGGCCTTCCTTTGGAAACACTAGTCTGATATCCAAGAACTGGAGTTGACCGCAGCTCGGAACTTCCTTGGTAAACCTGCGACCCTGACTGTGGTTCGAGAAGATAGTCATGGTTCTCACAACGGTAGAAACTAATTCGTGCTCAGGGACGTCCTTCAAAATGACCAAGAAATCATCAACATATCTGTAAATGGACACCACATGAGATCACAAAGATTATTACTGATGTCAGTTCCTACAACAGATAGGAAGATATCGCAAAGGACAGGAGCTACAGAAGAACCGATGCATATCCCTTTCTTCTGAACATAAAACTTGCCCTCAAACAAAATGGCGGTTGAGTTCAGGTAGAACTCTAATAAGGAAATGAAATTGTCCACGCTTACACCTGCCGCATTCTGGAAGCGGACTTCACCATTTGATTGGATCTTGTCCCTGACCGCCGCTAAGAGACCTTGGTGGGGGACCGAATAGAAGAGATCTTCAATGTCTATGGAGAACGCATTGTATTGACGAGGCGGCAAGTTATCCAGATACTTCAGCACCTCCAGAGAACTACGCACCAGGAAAGGGTCGTCGCTCACCACGTTTCCCAGATGTGTCTGAAGGTACCGGCTTACCAGACGTTGCCATGTTCCCCTTTCCGAAACAATGGTGCGCAGCGGACATTCAGGCTTGTGTGTCTTCACAGTGAAGAAACCTCCTTTTTTCCTCCTTTGCCATCTTGTGCAGGTTTTCCAAATTCATTTCTCCCAAAAGTTCAAGAGCCTGACTTTTTTGCTTCCGAACCTTGAACGCCACTTGTTTGAAGTTCTTCTTAATAGCAACCAAGACCTTCGCACGAAAAACACCAGTCGGCATAACAGCAAAGCCGCCCTCCTTATCGGCCTGTAGCATCACAAGGTCGTTGTCCTTCAGATCCTGCGAAATCCTCTGGAGGCGAGGCTTTCTGGGCGGAATGAATGCACCACTCGCCATCAGGCAGGAAACACCGTCACTTACAATTCTTTCTTTTTCTTCTTGGTTCGTTCCGCGGCTGGCCACTCTTCTCACCATGGCAAGCAATTCTTGGCGCTGGGATCCTTGTGCGAGGCTGAACTTCGGTCCTTTTTCCAAAAAGCGCTCTACTTGTCTAGGCAGAGCTGCGTCTCCTAGCACGGTGACCTGGCAGGTGCTTGCATCGTGAGAGTTTTTTGACCGGGATATTAGGCTCAGTAACGCTCGATGCCAAAGAAACTCAGTGGACGTTGCTGCCAGACGCTTCATCTGCTGCAACCGCCTGTTTTCGCTTTCTGGTTCTTTCCCGAGAACAACAAGCACACGCAGCCAATCTTGAAACAATCTAACTGGCCTCCAATACTCGGACTTGAGTATTTTGCATACGCGCCTGGCGTGCCCAGAAGACGGTTCCAAGACGCCGAAGACAGACTGTACTTCCAAAGGCACCAGCTTTTTTCTCAAGCAATATGACACCACTCGAGACTGGCAAGCTGAGACGGCGATCACGTTGACGCACAAAATGGCAGGATGGGTGCGAAAGCTTTGATGAAAGAAAGGGCCCAATGTAGAAGACATATGCTGAAGTAAAACTCTTGCTTGGGCTAGTTGGTTCATGCTTGAAGTAAGTAAAGGCAAGGCGCAGAAGACCAGGACTTAGGAAGAAGAACACAAACGACAAGACGGGCGCCACTCACAACTCAGTTTATTTTCGCAACAAGCCTGCCTTATGTAGGCCAATTCACGCCGAGTCACGCACAAAACTTTAGAAGTAAAAAACAGCAATCTATCGACCATTCAGGAATGTTATCTGTACAGCTATCGAAAGAGCAAGCAAGAACCACACGTGGATCAGCACAGGAGCCAACTGATCTAGTACAGCCTTTTTCCAAGCCAACGGGGACAAAAATACCATACATCAAAAGTACCGTCTACACTTCACTACCAACCAATCTAACCACAACTTACCACACTTCAAACACCTAAGGCCCAGTCAGTGATAAAACCCGCACGACGATGGGAAAATGACCAACGAATAACACGGAAATAACATGAAAAATGCGTCTATGTACAGTGTCTGCGTCAAAACTAAAATCTCTAATAGTCTCTCACCTAAAAATTGACAAAACATGCAACCGCGCGAAAAAGAACCACGCGACAAACAATGAAATGGACAGAAGTGATGAACGATAAAGGTCTAAGAACAGCGTCTGCGTCAAAAAAACAACAAAAGCCTAAGAGCCACTAGAAAATCGTCAGCAAAATAAAAACTAGTTAGAAAAGGAAGACAGACGGTAAAACAAATAAAATCACTCTAACAAGAGGCCTAAATGAAACCTTCTAACAAAGTCGTCTCCTTGTCACTAAGCATAATGGGCGGCCTGCTGACGCATGCGTTCCCCTCTTTTTTGATGAAAGAAGGCTTCCACAATTTCCCGGTCATACCTGTCTTTTCCATACTTCAAAAATTTAGTTTTGTCAAATTAAGGGCGGCAATTAGAGCAGTCTCTGCAATGCTCTGCAAGGAAACTCCCTTCCTTGTTGCGCAGATTACGACAATGTTCCATTGCGCGCTCTTTGAAAAATCGACCTGTTTGTCCGATTGAGTTGTGAGTGGCGCCCGTCTTGTCGTTTGTGTTCTTCTTCCTAAGTCCTGGTCTTCTGCGCCTTCCCTTTACCTACTTCATGGTTTGTGAAGGAAGCGATAGTATCGGGCAAATCGTTCCACAGAGAAATGGCTCGTGGAAGCGCAGAGCTGTTGAAGGTTAATGTGTAACCGAAGATGCGCGCGTAACTGAAATTGTTCTGGAGGCGTTTTGACATGCGCAAAGGCCTTTCGAGAGGTAGCGGAAGCAGCCTATTATGAACGCACTTGTGTAACAAACAGAGACGTGCGATGTAACGGTGAGTTTCAAGTGAAATGATGCCATGATTCGGTTTAATTTCAGTTACGCTATGAGAATAGTTATAATCGCAAGAAATAAAACGTGCTGATCTGTTCTGTACGGCTTCTAGCATATTGATTAGATATTTTTGATGAGGCGACCACACAGGGCTTGCAAATTCTAGTTGAGGCCGGACAAATGTTGCACATGCAAGCTTACGGATGCTGGTTGGGGCGTTTTTTAATTTCTTCGTAAATACCCCAAAGTTCGTGAGGCTTTGCCGCAAATGGCGGTGACGTGGGATGCCTAGGACAGGTTACGAGCGAGGTGAACTCCGAGACATTTGTATGAAGATGCTTGCGAGACCTGAGAGCAGTTAAGAAAGTAGGTGAACTTAGAATTGACATCCTTACGGCTAAAAGTGATAACGTTACATTTAGATTCGTTAAGATGCATTTGACAGGTACTACACCAATGAGAAACATTCTTGAGGTCATACTGAAGTGCGATGTGGTAATCGACAGAATTAATGGTGCGGCAAATTATGCAATAGTCAGCAAAAAGACTGATGGAAGAAGATATGGTAGTAGGCAGGTCGTTGATGCATAGTAGAAATAGTAAGGGTCCTAAAACGCTGCCTTGTGGAACACCGGAAGTGGCATAGCAAGGGGGCGAATACGAACCGCTAACAAATGTGAACTGCTGGCGAAGAAGCAAAAAATTCCGTAGCCAAGAAAGAGTTACCGAATCTAGCCGGAGTGAAGATAATTTCGAGATTAGATGTCAATGAGCGACACGGTCAACGGCTTTTGAGTAATCAAGGAAAATACAATCAGATTGTTTGCTCTTATTCATGCTAAAATGTCGGTCGGTTGTAAGTTCGAATAGCTGTGAATCGCGTAAAAACCCTTTCCTGAAGCCATGTTGGTTAGCAAAAAAGAAATCATTGGACTCAAGGTGGCGATAGACATGAGAAGCGATGATATGCTCAAGTAATTTACGAGAAATGCAAGTTAAGGAGATAGAACGGTAGTTACCTGGCGAATTTTTATCTCCCGCCTTAAATACAGGCAATACCTTAGCAATTTTCCAGTCAGAAGGGAGGCGACCGGATGATAATGATTGTCGGAGTATGTGAAGTAATATTCGGTTGGAAACAGAGACAGTGTTTTTTAGTATATTGGAGCTAATGTTATCAATACTGGCAGATGTAAATAATTTGAGGTTCGTAATAAGACGGGATATACCTTTGACGGTGATGTTAATAGGTTCCATGTAAGGGTAGTCGGATTCAGGGTAAGAGGTACAGTGGACTGACCCTGCGTCGTAAATACTGATGAAACAAAATTAATAAAACCAGCAGGGCACTCGTAGTCAGCTATAGGTATGTTGTTGGCTCCATGCAGGGAAATGCAAGTTGAGCTATTGTCCGGTGAAATTGTTTTCCAAAACCTTTTTGGGTCCGATGTGAGGAGTGAGGGCAGATCACGGTTGTAATGTTTATCTTTGGCAGCAGATATAGCAGAGGAGTAAGTTTTTAAAACGTTTTTGTACTCAACCGAAGCTGTCGGGTTTTGCTTGGCTTTCTGGTATAAGCGTTTTTTTTACTATTTTTTGACCTACGAAGGTACTTGTTGAACCATTGGTTCGTCCTGCTATTTGATATGGTAATCAATGGGACATACTTGTCAATTAGCGAAGATATTTTGTCTTTGAAAAAAGTCCAGTTTTCATCAACGGGACGTACAGAGAAAGAGGGCATAAATTCTTGGTCGCAGAACATTTCAAGATCGGAATTCATATCTTTATAGTTACCTTTATTGCAGTTTCTTATTTTCTTGGATGTAAAGCTGACATCTTCAGGTGGTATGTAAAAAGGTATTTGTAGTTATTTATGATCACTGAATCCATCGAGGGTGAGTACTTCTCCGACTGTATCAGGAGCAGAGGTAAGCATTAAGTCTAACAAATTTTGACCACGAGTGGGTTCGTTAATGACCTGAAATAAATTAAAATCTAAAGCTAAGGTAATGAATTTTATAGATTTACGGCAGGGAGAAAACAAGGAATACCAATCAATTAGGGGATAAATAATATCTCCAAAAATGTACATGTAATAAGAAGGAAATAGCTCCACAGCTGTGGCTATACTATTGCGAAATTCATCCACAAAGAAATGGCGAAAGTCAGGTGGTCGACAACACACACCTATAAGTACCTTAGTCGATGATGATGAGCATGCACACCAAACAATTTCCAGATCAGATTTCCAATCAATTAGAAAGGAAGAAAACTTTTTTTTATGCCTAGCAGGACGCCTCCTGCCCTTTTAGTTCTACGATCATGGCGGTAAACATTGTAAGAGTTGCTATGAGGAAATATTTCAGTATCATTAATATCAGGGGTAAGCCAAGTTTCTGTTAGGACAACGATATCAGAGTTACTATCATCAAGGTAAGAACAAAGTTGATCACGTTTCGGAAGCAAGCTTCTAATGTTTGTCAATGAAACAGATAAAGAAAGAGGTAACTGAGACTGCCTGGTGTATGTTTGACAGGAGTTGTGAGTAGTACGTGAAGTCTGCCTACGTTTCAGCTATCTTGGTGATTTCATGACTGTGTCTCACGCAAGGTCATACACATTATATATGCCGCCCACGCGCAGTATATCAACATTAAGCTTGAAATGAACATTTAAAGCCTTGCCGAACTCACGCAACTTTTTCCTGGCGATACGCGTCTGGAGCGAAAAGTCCTGCCGAACAGCATAGTCAGTGCCCTTCAATTTTTTGCCTAATCCGATAACGTTATCTTTGTCTTTAATGTGCGTGAACTTTACAATGATAGGCCTAATTTTATCTGGCTGATGTCGTCCAAGGCGGTGAGCATGTTTAATCTGGGATGAAACAATGTTAATACCCAGAAGTTCAGAACACAGAAGAACTTCAGTTTGGCCTAGTTGGTTTTTACTGCAAATCATAATGACCGCAAAAAAGACTGGGACAGAGGAAGAAAACACATAAACAGCACGGGCGGTATACTAACAGCATACCGCCCGTGCTGTTTATGTGTTTTCTTCCTCTGTCCCCATCTTTGTTGCGGTCAATATGATTTTCAGAACACAAGTCGATCACATTTTTCTCGGAAGTCGACCATGTCTCTGCAGGGTCATCAGTGTGCCAAGAAAAACTGGAGGACGCTTAAGCTTCGCATTCAAGAGTGGAACGCGACAGCGTTCCCGTCGACCCGCCAAGGAATGTAAGACACTGGGCTACGGCGCAGCGACTACGCGTCCCGCATCGGGCGCGGTGAGCGTCGAGCAACGCAGCGTTCGGCGCGGAAACGAAATGTGCGCCTGAGCAAGCGACGCACGCCTGAGCCTTAGAACAGCTCGTTTCTAAGGCAACACCGCATTCACTAGAGGCGCGTTTGTACCGCTTTGAAGCATGGAACTCGTGGCTGAGTGGTAGCGCCTCCGTCTCACACTCCGGAGACCCTGGTTCGATTCCCACCCAGCCCATCTTGCAAGTTGTTTTTTATTCATGAAGTGCCTGCTGGGATTTATCGCTCACGGCCAACGCCGCAAACGCCGACACCAACGCCGACGACACCGGCTTTTCTGCGACACGAGCTCCTTAACGCTGTCGCGTTAAAAAGTAAATTGGATCGGCATTGCCTGTTTTCAGCGTCGTCGCAGCGCGATTCTATTTTCTTTAGCTGTAGTGCGACGCTGTCTGGTACGGACGGTGGACGGACGGCAGAGGCATGGGCGCTTTTTACGTTAACTATATCTACTTCCACGATCCGAATCCTGGCTGACGATTGCTTCAGTTCAACGTCGACTGACGCCCTCCACTGATTCATAACCTGAAGCTCGCTGCGAATGTCTACTTGTGCGGATTCAATTCTCTGGACGGTTGCTAATACAGTAGGCCAAACAGCATCATTATCCGGGCCAGGGTTGGACTCAATATCACCCGAAAGCATCTATGACAAGTGTCTGAGACAAGAGAAAACATAGTTTTTGCCACTTGCTAGCATGTCTAACAAGTCGCAGGGGCACGACACCATGAACAGGCAGTGATTCGACGTTTTTAGGCAAGAACACCGTTTAAAGTAACTAACCTGGAAGAACACAAATGGCAAAGGCTCCATTCTAGTCGCGGCGTCGTGCCCTAGCGTGCAGTCGGTGGGCAGCAGCTTATATAGACCGTTCTTGCGTAGGCGCCGCCATATTGTGAACGCAGTGGCGCCGCCTATGAGCAGCGCCATACTGGCTTGTGTGAAAGCGGTCTTTGGCATGGTAGGTATACGCTCGGCGGTAGGTTATGGCGTTTGTTTTCGCGGTCGTGCGGTCTGTTTAGTATGACGTGCGTCTTCTACGTGGTAAACGGTTCTGTGAGACGTGCTGAAGTGGTTTAAGGCGTCATGGCCGGAATTTTCGCTGGCGTTGAGGTGGACGGAACACGCAGGGTGGTGTGTGCGAGAATATTTGAGCCTACAATCAGCCTCGCAGATCAATTGTGTATTTCCGGATGTTCCAATCATTAATGCGACCTATTGCAATATTATCCTCTATTTCTCAGCTGCGGTTTACGAGCCATGAAACATACGCGACGATCGTAACAGCGTGCGTACCGTTCTGCTACGATAGGAGCTGTGCCGTTATACATTTACAAGGGTTCAAACTGTCCGCTGCAGGTTACATTGCGTGACTACTTGGTTGGATGGATGAAGGTTCCACCCATGAATAAAATAGTTTTGGCTAGTAATAGCAGCATACCTTACAGTCTGAATTGAGCTTGTCCAGCAAGCGACAGTTTACGAACTGCGCGAGCGTCCTAAGCAGTAGTAGGTGCTGGATTACAGATATCTTTGCTCTATATAGCGCATGGTCCAAGCATACGGCATCAGCGGTCATATATTTATAAACGTTGTGTGGCGTTAGCCCGTTTTCGCTTGCTTTTTAGAGAAAGAAGATGATAACCGAATTTTCTTTTCGGTTGCGTTCGTTCAGTTCTCTACGACGCACTCACACGTATTACGGAAATTTCGCGCTCAAAAATAGCCATCGCAATCTTTTTATGCGAACCCTCTCATATATTATAGTTGTAAACAGGCTAAAAAGGAAATGCCGAAGCACACAGCTTATATATCCATCGTGCTGGCTCACCAACCGCAGTGATCGCGGTGTTGAGCAGCGCCATAGGCCCCATGCAGCTAGGCTAGCGTAGACATATGATAATTTCAAGCATACTAGACTTGAAATGCGTGAGAACAACGTTAGTGTATCACAAATATTTGATAGCGCCTGCCACTCAGATGTTTCGTGGTGGCCTTAGGTTGGCCGTGCACGAGCGTGCGCTCTTATGTTTTATGTTTTACTCCCTGCGCCAATCGATCAGACAGTGAGCTGATTTACTATTCAATGCTGGTAATACAGAGACGCCGGTTTTCTTTGTTGAATGAAAATCGATATAAGCAAAATAGTAAACAACACATACACGCAAGGCGACTGACAATGCGCGTACACCGGGGCTGATTATGCGAGTCACATTTTTGCGCCCCCAAGACATATTTCTGCCTGCAGTAGTTACCGATGCACTGAAAGGCTTCCCTGGCGACCTTATATGAGCGAACATGGCGTAAATTTCACAAAGATCTAAAACATCTCGAAACCGTTCCGCAGCACGCGAGAGCAATACTTTCAAGCAGCGCCGCGCCGGATCGTCCAAGCCAGAGAGGAGGAAAGGCTCTCCGTGAGCCCTATCCTCCTCGCCCGATTAAACGGTCTATTAGCCCCGAGAACGAACGCGGGCGGCGCTGCGAGCGCCGCTCGCGTGACGTCAGGGCATGGACTCGCGCCTGTCGTCTGCTACAGTTCGGGCGTTGTCCGGGCGCTTTCTGCGGTGTTCTCGTTTGTTCGCCCTCGTTCTTTCTGCTTGTATACTTATGGTGGTCGTCTCAAATATATTTTTACGACGTCTTCCTTTGCGAACATTTATTCAAAGAGCTAATTTCTTAGACAACAATGCAGCTGTCGAAGGCAACGCTACAGTGCCAGCCGAAGCAACGCAGACCAGCCCATTGCGGGTTTTTCATGCGCGGATAGACAATCGCAAAAGCACAGCCTATAGGAATCCAGTTATGATACCATACCTGCCGCGGTGCAACAAGTATGTCACAAAGCTGGCTATATATGACTTCTGCAGCAGTTACGTTGATTTTATTCCGTTAAAACAGGTTTCCTCACGACGAGTAGTTCATGGTATAATATCGAATTTTTGCATTTCCTCACAGAAACGCTCGGCAGTAGCACGGTGACTTAACTAATACTGGAGCTTAGATTCTACACGCCTCACTTGCTTCTTTAACTGCTTGTCAACATTAGGCGGTTCTTCACGTGTTTATATTTTTTTAAGCGGCGGAAATTTGAAGTTAAGGTAATGAAGGCGTACAGCTATTTACAGAGTACAAATAGGAATGTACCAATATATATTCCCTTTTCCGTGCTACACGTTCAACTCACCTCTTTAGAGCGCGTTTGTTAATGATTAATAATGCATGTTATGTTCCTCTTTTTTGTCTATGTTACCAAGTGTATATCATTTATTTATTTCAATGCCGCAGTGTGTTTTGCATTGTTATCGTGGAAATATTTCACTGTGCTTTCATATATTGTATAACTGCAATGTTTTATGGCCACTATATAAATGTAATTTATATGGCGCTTGATGTGTTACCCCATGCAGCCATATTGTATCTAAGAGGGTGAGATTACCTCAAGCCGCGTCTGTGCGGCTTTTTCCCTCATCCACCTCCATTTACCACTCCTCTGTACATGTGTGTGTGTAAATGGAAATTAATAAATCAAATTAAATCAAACTCACTTGAGACATTTACTGGTGCTTGTTGCTTGAGGAATATACATGACGAATCTGTTTGGCAAACTGACACTGGCTGCTCAGCCCAATTTTTTTAGTGAAGTATGCCTGCTGGACCACATAGCTGCAGCCACAAAGCAGTCGAAGCGTCAGTGACTAGTAGTATGGGACATATTGAAGATATTGAAATTCCCCCTGTGGAGGGTCAGAAATCAAGTAAAAGTATATGCAAGGCTTGTAGTGCTTTCTTTATGAATGTTTGCGATTGGATTGGAGCAAACTTAAATTAGCCTGCAAGGTTCTCTTTTAAGTACCGACGAAGCGAATAGTTATCCGTTTGTGTAATTAAATAACGCTGGATCGAGACATGGTGAGACAAAAGGTGCTTGAATTTTCCTTTTGTAGGCAATCTAAGCTGCGTAGTAGTAGCTCGAGAATACTTTAGCCATTCCAGTTGGCGCTGTAAAAAAAAATGCTTTATGGTTTTCATTCGAAGTTGAAGTGAACTGATGGATTTCGCGAACATAGCGTGCCTCGCCATACGGACAGTCGATTGCTACCGTTACGTGATCAGGGGTGTGCCATATTGTCGATAAAGGCTACTGAGGGCCACTATGATACATTTCATCACTTTCAATTGAGTGGCTGTCGATCTAAACAACGAAACTTTTCTCTCAGGTGATTGCTACTATGGTGTTTGTGAATTAACTATGTAAATACTCTACATGACACGCCGTCGTGTTAGCAGCCATGAGCAATTCGTTTTTTGGAGGCCTGTTTCAGAGGGGGATGAAAGTAGCAGCAAACATTTTCATAAGAAATGCGCGCCTAACTATTTTTTTACGTATTAATGAATGGCCATATTTGAATAGAACAACACACCAGAGTAATAGGAATCATGATGACAGCTTCGCTGGGCAGTGTCTTTCTAACATCGGATAACATGTTGACGCCAATTACCAAATTTTTCTTCCACGTAAAATGCAATACCTCTCATCGCTAAATACTAAAGGAATGTTAAGTGTTTAGCGAAGCATCATACACAACTTCGCGCGTTGAATTTGCAGATATTCTTTTTTTAGTCAAAATTTACCGATAGACACGGCGCATATATGCATTGCAAAAATTTGTAGACCCCTTTAACGCTACTTAGCTTGCGATATCCAAGTCGCAGTTTCTCGACTGTCATGTGTTGCCTGCTCGGCTCTTCCCATAAGTGCCGGCAACCCCATACAAAACAGCTGACGCGCGCACGCGGCTTTCGCCGACGGCTTCACGCGCGCGCGTTTTGCTTGAGAGTGCTAGTGCGGATGCTGGGTGCCCTGTTTCGGCGCCACCTGTTTCTTACGCCCTGCTAGTGGATCAGACTTGCTGAACGGAGTGCCTTCCACGTTGTTTGTGTTTTCAGTGGCAAGCATTAGAAATATATTCGTCTCTATAACCAACGCGGTTCTGAGTGGCATGGCGGGCTCCTGGACATTCTTGTGCGAGCTAGACGCCAGTTCGAACTGCCCAGCGAGCGTCAAGTGCCTCCGTGTTGACCTCTGCACGGCCGAAGACGCGTACGAGTGCATCTTCAGCTACAGTCACACTACCAATACGACATGGATTGTCGACTGGGAAGAATATGCTGAATGAAAGTGAATGTTTTATTTTCTTGCTCGGGTTTCTTTCGATGGCGCCTTTCAGGCAAGAAGTCGCGATAGCAGCAGCATAAATTTTCATTTACGGAAGCTCTTTTCACTACTTCTAGCGTGTGATGAATGCAACTATTCAAACGTGTCCTTCGCGCCAGTCCGAGTGTTAGCCGCGAATGTAATGCGCCGGTTTTCAGGTACTTCAACGCTGCCCTTCGCGCCGCTCCGAGTGCCAGCTGTGAATTTATTGCCGTAAGGTTTTCAGGATTTTAACTACTGAGCAACTCACCATCGCTGATAATGTCAGACAATGTGACGTATGGCGTAGCAAATATTGTGTAGCCCCTTCATAAGAGAACATCTGAAGTATTGTATTGCTCCGTTATACAAAAATAGCACCTTCATTTTGATTGCACTGGTTTGACTTTGGTTTTAGCCATCCAGTACATTGCACAAGAAATTGCCCCTAACTCTCTAAAGGCTGTATTGCTCTGCCCTGCATACAATCGCATTATTTTTCATGTAGTGATATAGCCAGCGTAAAGCAAAATTTGTGATATGTTAAGGCAAACAGGACAATCAATTATATTTCAATCCAAAGCCAAAAAAAATTTGCAATGGCGAATCATATGCATTGAAGTACAAGCATGTGTTTCTCCTCTTCAATTGTACATAGTGAATTTCCAACACCCCAAATAAAGCACTTATCTGACGTGGTTGTTGTGTATTGAGTCGTATATAGCAGATATACTTCTTATGGACAGTATCTCTAAATCTCAGCCAGGTACGAGTTTGCCATGCTTATTGTTGTGTGGTTTCTGTAGCACAAACCAAACTTACCAAGCTATCAGTAGCAATTGGCATCGACAGCTGCCAAGGAATGGCAGGGAAGCAGAGCAAATTATTTCTTAACGGCAAGGTACATACAGTCGGCCTACATTGGAGCACCGAGTTTGAGGCAAATCTAGTCGAAAGTATGACTCTCTGCCATAGCAGCTATGCTGAATCGGAAACCAGTCACAGATGGCAGATATAGCATTCAGTAATCTAAAATCTCAAGTTCACTGGTCAGGAAGGCTGGCTGTCAAGGCTATACTGCGGGCAACAGCCAGATGGCTGTTCACAAGGATACCTATGAAAAAATATTGGCTTCTGCAGTGGACCAGCTGTAGTGAATGCAGTAAAATTTATAAAGTAGATCTGTAGAAATAGTACACGCATTTTGACAGGCATTTGCCACTGTTATAAAGCGCACTTCAACATATTAAGTATCAACTGCCACTAGCACGCATCGTCTTTCAACATGAATATTTGGGGCATTACCACAAGTTAGGGAGCAAAGTCATTGAGGGCAATGCTAACATAAATTGTAGCACACACAAGCCATTTATTTTTATGTAAGACTGGTCTCCTACATGAAGGAAAGGTGTGTATCAACGCCATTCTCTTCCTGAACAACCTCTCGTCCTGTTCTTCATGAAAGTTTAAACAATCCCCCATTGTTGGAAATCTGTTCGAACAGAAATTTCAACATTCACCTATCGTACATAATTTATACAATCAGTAGCCACACACACCACTATTCACGAGGTGTGTACATTTTGTACCATTGATTCCACTTTGACGAATCTATTAATCTTATTGAAAATGGTGGGAAAAAAGAATGTTGCTCAAGAAACTAACAGTGGCTAGTACTTTCTGTTCTGTTGCTTGAGGTGTTTTGCAGTAGTAATTTCATAAAAAAAAAGCTTCTGCTCCTTTCCAGTTAGTTTGTATTTAGTGTACAAAACCAACATAAACAGCAGAGCATCTAGCTCATGCTATGCATTTGAAATACCAAAGCACATAATTGTTTAAGTTGCAAAAAAAATGTTCGGGGTATCTTATTTATTTATTGCCAAAATGTTCCATAAATGGAAATTGTCAGACAACACCAGGCCCTCCCCGATTGTAGACACGCTGCGCACGAGGGAGTGCGGCCTCTGTAAATCAGAAGGCAGGTCAGCTGAAAAAGTTCTTTCCTTGGGGCATTTCATAATGCTCGATTTCAGGGCATCACAGGAAAATGTTAGAAGTACTGAAGCAACACTGCCACGACATTTTTCATTTATTTATTGCTCTCATAGACACTTCTCAGGTCATTAACAATAGCAGGAGGCTTCATCCGCTCTACCAAGCAAGAGCGCCCCTAAAAATACAAAATGTGCACCTCCGCCCTAGTTTATTGCTTCAAGTGACATGAAAGGGACCAATGGTAACCTTTCATCAAAAACCAACAACTCCTTTGACATAGTAAACAGACATCTGAGAGTAAGTACGCATCAGGCCAGTGTGTGCCCCATATCAAATGTAACCTCCTTTAGGCCCCATGGATATCGGTGACCAGCCAGCGTAACACCATTTTAAACAGTATTCGTCACTTATAACGCTGGTTGGTTCTCTGGTGAACTCCCCTCACAATCCTTACCCAAGTGAAATTCAAAGGAATGAGGTCAGGACGAGGGTCTGTGATAGGCAATGCAAGGGTTGCCATGGAGGCAGACAGAGCAGTGACAATAAATCGTGACTCGTTCCACACATTTGACTTTGAACTACGTCCCATTTTTGAAAGATGTTGCATACCTCCTCCACAAGCCAAAACAGGAAGCAGAAGCACAAATTCTTTTGGCAGCACCTTGGGATATTTCATGGCTATCAAAGCAGAACCAGTTTTGCCAAATCAAAGTGAGACTTCATGGTCGGCACAAAGTGGCCTGTCTGCCAGAAAGCACTGTCAAGAAGGACAAGTTGGTCAACTGCTTACGACTGGCACTAACCGTTCAACAGGCGCGAGTTCAGTACATTTCTTCTACACCGCGCAGTACTCTTTATGTATGTCCTCATTCTTTCTGCCATCCATGTTTTACTGAGCTTTACTTAAGATGCTCAAGCAGGATAATGGAATCCTTAAAGGGACACTAAAGGCAAAGAACAATTAACAATGTAGTTGAGGCATTTGATAAGGCTATTCAATTGGGAGGGCTTGGGCAAACGATATGACTTCTTTGGAGTGAAAATCGCAAGCAAGCACTGCGACATCCTAGAGGGTTCACGGGAAGTTTGATTATTTGAAGCATCCCCAAAAGACAGTGCATAATGGCATGACCCACCAATGCTATTATCATTTTCTGGTAATGCTTAGTTAATTCCATGCACTTTACTATTCGTGAAACACGGATCAGTATCCTTAACCGAAGTGACAATTCAAGTTAAACGACAATGCAATGTGCTGTTGCACGACTAACACTTCGTATGACTGCAGCACAGCAACAGTAGTTTGTATGCCCTCCACAGGCCCTGGGCGTTGCCTGTTCAAACATTCATGAATGCTGCCTACTCTTGTGTTCAGTGCCTAGTTCCATGGGACTTCGCATGGGGCACACCACACTTCACGCTTAAGTGCAGTGCATGTGCACGCTTGGCCTTTTGATGTTTGGAGGGGCGACCCTCTCGCAGTCTGCCTGAGCCTCTACCCACACCAGGCCGACGTCTAGCTATTCCAGTCGGCTGAACTTTGATGGTGCGGCCACGCCTTCTAGCACTTGTAAAAGCACCCTTCTGGGCAAGATAAGAGGCAATCACTTGGGGCTCCTTGTGCACTTTCTTCATTTCTTCCAGCACCTGTTCAAGTACAGTGAGATAATAGGGGTTTTCGGCAGCCAAGGAGTAGTAGCGCCACTCCTCTTGGATTTGTTTGAGCACCTCGGCAGCATCCTGGGCAAAAAAAAAATAAAACAAAACACAAAAATTAAATACACTGTCCCACTGTTTGCTAAATTATGATACCCTTTCCATCCTCATTTATGCTACATAAGCCTCTCCCATGTAGAATCTTCCCTATGCTTGCTGCTGAGTTGATGTATGGTGACCAGATATTTAAAGTTAAGTCTGAACTCACGCGCAAGCTGTAAAGATTCTACACACACTCACACAGTGTGAGCACGGAGCCCATCATGACCTGCTAGTAGGAAGAATTAGAGCACTTCACCACAGGACAAGCCACTCGTACTCTGGCGTGCGTTTCACTGCACATACTTTATGTCCCCAGGACTACACAGTCATCCTCATTACTAACACCTCTGACATTTATAACCAACTGTTCGTGACAATCATGCGGAACAATTCAAATATATTTTACCACTCTTTCAATTCTTGCTACACTAGTATATTCTGACACCAAGTTTAGCAGGCTTCTCTAGGATGAAAAAAATCACAAGTAGTACTGTATGTATTGCGATGAGGCTAACTAAAGCTTCTGCAGTTCACCAACATAGGGTTCAGAGGAATAATACGAAAATACTTGGCTTTGCAGAAAAATAATGTACTGCAGCTCATTAACAGCACTGCTGAAATTGTTATCACTGACAGAGTACTGAGCTTTTCATCGTTTAAAAAGGTCGTGTATAGACCATATCAGCACAATAATGTGCAAACATAGTTCATTTGGCTGTGTTATTAAGGGAAAAAAATCGGACCACTACTTTATTGCTATAGCAGTTTCAGGAGATGCTGTTGCTTTAACCGAAACAAAGATTGTAGTGAAATATGTTTTGAATTCTAATGACGCAGATAAACGTGTGAGAACATTTCACTGGGACTCCCTAAGGCGGCACAGCCACCTAAAGGCTTACGAACTATTTGTAAAGGCCGTTACAGAGATGTACCTTTGCTCCGAAAAGAAAATAAAGCTTAAGAGAAGAAATAAAAAAGAGCCCGTGGATTGATAACGAAATAATGGAACTTTGCAGCATTAAAAGCAAACTCCTCAGAAAATGCCAAGATAAACCCGGCGACGCTCTTGCAAGAGAAGAATTTAGGCAGATGAGAAACAAAGTAAACGCAAAAATTAGACTAGCTAAGAAGCGCTACCACACAGGCAAGTTTGCAGCTTGCAGTCGTAATACCGGTGAAACGTGGAACTTGGTTAACCTTCTAATATGGAGACCTGAAAGAAAGAGTATATTGATAATACTCTTGCGGACGCCTTTCTCGAGTGACCTGCTGTCCAGATAGCGAATGATATTAACAAACACTTTATCGAGTCAGTAAACATCATCACAAATGGGTGCATACCAGCAAATCTCCGAAACAATGTTACATTCTCTAACATTCATACTGTTTTCTGCCTACTGTTGATGAAGCAGAATTGTGGGATATAATACGATCCATGAGCTTAACAATATCTCCAGGTTTTTATAAAATTAGGATAAGCTGCGAATGTTATGTGCTCAAATCAATACTTCTTTACATCTTAAATGAAACATTAAAAACCGGTCAGATACATGAAAACATGAAAGTTAGCATTGTGAGACCTCTTTATAAGAAAGGATCTCGAAAGCTTTACGAGAATTACCGACCAATTTTAATTCTTTCGTCTTTGGCAAGCATATCAGAAAAGATAGTCTTATGTAAATATGGTCTCATTCTGTGAAACGTTTTGCCTTATTAACCCAGCGCAGTATTGCCTTTGCTCGGGGCAGAGTACTGTGGGACTGTTGGAAGATTTTAATGACTATATCTGTCTGTAACGAAATCGATAAAAATAATGTTGTTTTGACTCTTTTTGTTGACACATTAGATCATGAACGGTTACTATCAAAACTAAGCAGATGTGGTTTTAGAGGCCCGTATTACTCATATTTTAAAAATTATTTAACAGGCAGACAGCAGTGTGTCCGTGTGGCGGAGTCCTATAGTTCTTTGTTGTGTGGTAAATCAGGGGTACCGCAAGGGTCAATATCGGGACCGCTTTTGTTTAACATTTAAATGAATGATCTTGCTTGCGTACCACTAAAATCAAAAATTCATTTTTACGCTGGTGACACGGCTTTAGTTGTATCGAACAAACTTTCGAACGAAGCCACTAAAGTATTACAGTATGATGTCTGTAAAGTACTTGATTGGTTCATTAAAAACAAAATGTTTATTGATAAATGGAAGACTAATCTGATATGTTTTCACAGCCCATATAAAGTGGTCACAGATATTTCCCCCGTTTATCTCCCCGTCAGCGACTGACTTGCATGCTCATGTCCTCCGGTAACACTGGTAAATAACACAAGTACCTCGGGCTACACTTTGACGACACGTTGTCATGGAATGTCCGCATTGAAGAGCTCGAAAGGCGCTTACGTGCTGTGTGCACTCAGTTGTATGCCCTAAAATCTTTCTGCGATGTAAATGTTCGTAAAATGGTTTATAAAGCACTTGGTGAATCGATCATAAGGTACGAAATAACAATTTATGGCTTTGCTTCTTCTAGTAGATTTAAGATAATGAAGCGCATCCTAAAAAAATTGCCTATAGCCTCTCGTATAGCACACTTGGTCATGGGGAAGACGTCTTGCCTAGCATGTACCAGTCAGACATGTTGTTTGTCGAGCAACAAGTTTTGTTCGACGCCATGTGTAAGAGTTGTTTTTCTACTAAATTAAAAAACTCGAACGCAAAATCTCGCAGCTCACGTCAGACAGAAAAATATGTGGTACCTCGTGTGTACACAAACTACGGCAAGAGGACTCGCGCTTTCTACGTGCCGGCTAATTTCAATAAATTGAATGAGAATGATATCGCAGGAACATTTAACGTCATGTGTGATACGTAATGCCCATATTTTTAAACGTTTCTTCGTGATTTGAAGCATGCGAACCCAATTGTGAAGTCATCTTTAATGTCAATGTCTTTTCTCCTGTTGATGCAACATTATCTTTTGTTTGCAATATCATCCTTTTGCAATGTTATTTTTTGCCTATATTTGTTTCTTTCTTATTTATTTGTACACATATCAGCACTACCAGCTGACTACCCAGCCTCGCACACAATGTTGCTTATGCGGGCTGGATTTGTAACCATGACACGACTGGATGTAATAAAGATTATTATTATTATTATAAAAGAAATAAGTGATGGCATGGTAAATCAATGTTAAAGCAACTTAACTTTCTGCTTCATATCCAGAAGCTGAACCAGATTCACTCTTGCCTGGTAATATCAACGACCTAATTTCGGTTATATTATGCATGCAGAAGCAGCAAGACAAGAAAAATTGCAGGGAACACACGTTTGAGAGTATTCCTGTACTTACGAAAGCTGTGCAATCATACCAACTACCTAGATTGCAATACTTGATCACGGAATGTGGGGATTAAACTTTGGCAAATTTCTGAATGCAAAGTTCATACAACATACCTTAAAAGCAAGCAGTTTCCTAGTTAAATACCTGGAGAAGCTTTTGTACAAACAATGACATGAGAATTTAGGAAACAGCATTCACATTGGCCCACACTTAAAGCTTCTATGAAAGCCCCTATAAGACAGTGCGACACACACCTGGCGACGTTCGTTGGAATTGGAGCACTCCAAGTGATGTTGGTCAAGCTCTATTGGCTCATCCTGAGGCTCAGGTGCATGTTGGCTGCGTACTTCCTGAGCAGTGCTGGTGGACGGGAGCTCTGGCAGCACCTCACGGAAGCTTCCAAAGAAACTTTTGTCAGGGCACTTGTCACCCAGGGCAAGGATACCTAACTTATGCCGGTCATCGGGTTTCAGTATTGGGGCATTTGGAAATCCTCCCCCATAGATGCTATGAACCAATGCTTGAAGCTTGCAGAATGCCCCTTGTTGGCCATTTCTACAAGTGCAAGTGCCGACGTCTTGCCAAACGTGATAAATCTTACCATCTTCCTGCCCACTGGGCACCTGGTACAGGCTATCACCAAGAGCACAGACCGACTGTGCAACAATTTCAGGCATCCTGTGCACAAGCTTGATATAGAAGATTTGGTGAGCTGGCACACGGTTGTATGCATGATTAAGCAGTCTTCTCGAAAAGTAGTCCTCCCAGACTGTTGCCACAAGGTCCACAAGGGCAACTACATTATATGCCTTTTGCCTGCGAAGCACCACATCCTTCAGTACACGAATAGTCGCTTCAGCATAATTGTTTGTGTTGTGGCCTCTCGTCATAAGGCTCAACCGAAAAAAGAGCACCCACTCTTCCTTCCGTTCAAGGAATGCACGTACTCGTGTCACATATGCACGGTGAGGCTTTCGGAGCAACTCTTCAGTGGTAGCAGCTAGCTCTTCCGCTGATGACACATACATCACCTGCAGGGGACAGAATAAATGGCTGGTATGCTTAAAGCCACATTTCAGTTGTTTATCTCACATGACTAGACACAATATAGTGAGAATAAGCACACATCGGGCTTTGGTAAAGTTCACAGCATATTGCCAATTACTTGTTTCAGAGCACTTCCCATATGTAACACAAAATTCAGGCGTCCGCGGTGTACCGTAAGTCTGAATAGGTGAGCATGTAACCAGGCATGCTAAATTAAATATAAATTAATTAGGAAACAAGTGCATTCTGAACATAACTTGTGCTAATAAAATAATATTTTTGTGAATAATGTGGCACTTCATATGGTTGCAAGAGCGATGCAAAAGTAATCACAACAAAATTGATTATATATATAAGTTGAGAGTGTCAATTGTTCTCGTGCTAAAGATGTCGTATGCCAACAGATGTTATAGACGAACAACAGAGCAGCAACTTCATCAACTTTGGCATCAGGCTCTACTGTCACCAATGTGACAATGTTTTTGAGCATTCATCGATAATCAAGAACATGAGCATGGAATTTCTTATGCCTGAATGGTGTAGAACGGGTGGACGCAGTGAACACCATAAATGGCTGATTTACATAAGCAGGCTCAAAATTTTTTGCTGGCACTGTAACCTGTTAGATAACATTCAAGCTTACAGAAGGCACAGGGAGATAGGTAACTGAATTAGATAATTTTACAGCGACAAAAATAGTCATCAGAATGTTTCACAATTGCACTCTGAAAATGCCTTCCTTGAATTATCACAAATGAAGTTCACACTTTTCACACTCAACGCTGTATACGTTTCCATCAAAGAAGCAGCTGTACGACATTTTTTAAACAAGAAGAATCGCCACTCTCAACTTTGCATATATACATAAATAATCAATTTAGGAGGCTGACTTAAAACCATTTCCCTTCTGTTCGTGTTGCTATTACAGTCGTCCTGATGTCAGCAGTTGCTACAAGTAACATGATGGCTTCTTGTGCAAGCTTTTTACAAGCACCAGCATTGAACAATATAGGCACTCGAAATGAAAATTCTATTTTGGGCGTGTGCTGTAAACTAAATGAAATTCCTCTGGGTCTCGGGCCATTCACGTAGTCGAAAAACACAGAAGCTGATGGCACAGCAAATCACAACACTGGCATTCAAATGAACTGCTCTGCCTGTTGCGATAACTTACTTTAACATCCATGGTGCTGCACATCAGTGCAGTTGTGCTTGAACAAAACGTTTTTATTCAATTAAATTTGGCTACTCTTCTACATGCAATGCTTAAAATTGCAAGACATGCACAACTTGGCACTCAAGCCCTTACACTTTCAGCTTTACAGTTCATCAAAGGGAGCGTTATAGTGGTAATTCTATGAAGTCATTTCTGCTTCAAGGCCATTCTCCAATTACATTGCTTAAAACTGCTTGATTGAAGTAGGTAAAGCCAAATATGGTTTAATGCTGGCTGTCCCGTTATGCGCCTGCTAATATTTTGGTCATTGGAAGTTGTAGGTTCTTGCTTCATAACAGTGTGACCAGTGTCGAGTTTTTCACCGGTCGATCTGGAGCAGCCGCTGCAATCCTGGAGTGAGTGCTCGGATTTCACCACCCCGATTCTGCCAGCGGAGAGCAAGAGTGCTCCACGGTGGATCATACCACAATTCCGTGCTCACATGTGACACAAACAGACTTGAGCTCTGTTCGTCTACATGGCTACTATAGTCGCCTTCCAACAGCGAGTGGAAGTGATGTATGCTTCTCACCCTATTTCCGCCTGAACCTGCACCTCAGCAGTGTAACAAGTGAGAGCAATCTGGCACAAAGCAAGTTCATGCCACTGTAAAATTAAAATGCCTAATTCAATCGGAAACATCATGCCTGATTCTATCACTATAAATAATGGTCTTTTCATTTCCACCTACATGTCATGACACGTTCTGGGTAGTTGTTACTCCATATGATATGCGAAAGCTGTACATGGGTGCAATGACGGACAACATAGTGGAAAATCCCGGATAACTTTTGACCGCCTAGAGCCTTGTAATGAGTGCTAAAAGGTTATCACTTGCAGGAGTATTTTTGCATTTTGCTCCTATCAAGGGGCTGCAATTTTGGGTTCAAATACACAACCTTTTGTGCAGTACGGTAGCCACTGAAGCAGTGTCGCAAGCAAAGTTGAGATAATCCACATCATAGCATTGCGCATCACTTTTACGCACCTTCTGGAATGCTGTCATCAGTTCCCGCCTCTCGTCACGAGTGATGCTGCTGCTTGATGCATGGAGCCACGCCATTCCGCCTGGGCCACGTGGAAATGGCAGAGAAGTTGAGTTGCTTCAGACCGTGTTGCTTTCTGAGCTGCTTTTTCTGCCGGTGAATTGTCAGTCATGAATGACTGTGGGGTCTGGAAGATATAATTGAACATGTTGGCATTTTTTTTCTGATTGAAAAGCAGTAAACTCTTTTATACTATCAAGGTTATTTTGTAAATGTGATGCATTTTCGGTTGACAGATAAAAAAAACTGATTTGACCTTGGATTAGGATGTACCCCCTCCAAATTTCACTGCACCAATGGTGTGTACAAAGGCTGTTAGTCTCAGCGCCTCACAGACTGATTGGCAGGTATGATTGTAAACCCCTCTATTTTGCTTTACTATTATGTATACGCGCTTCACTATTATTTAGTTTTGTCAGTTCTCCTGAAATTATCTGACTTAACTGTATCAAAAGACATACTTCAATTAAACTTTTGCCATTGAATAACGAGTGCGAATTACAGGTGCTCCTTTGCAAGCATATTACAGAACCTGATTATTGCACAATGTCAGATGTGGTGCTCAGAAGAAATTTGATATATTTTGCTTTCATTTACAACCCACTCTAATCGTTTTAGTAACTCAGACTTTTACATCAGCGCAATTGTACGTTAAAAGTATAGCTTACTTACATGTAAGCCACCAAAACAGAATGGATATTTCTGTTTCAAGAGGCCAAATGCTGTCTTGTAGCTTTCCGTTGTCTGGGAATTGTGCATAAGCACAGCGATCGGTATAGCACCGACTGGAGTAGCTGTGAGCACTACTGTAACGGTAGCCTGTGACTCGTCACAGGAAGCTGTTGAGTCCAAAAAGATGATCTCGCTTGCAGCTTCCAAGCCTTGCGTCCGCTGCATGATCCTTGTAACAACCAATACCGCCCAGCAGTTGCCATCCTTTGACTTGGTCGTGCTAACATTGACCCCTGCAAGAGGTCACAGATAAGAAGTTAAAAAGAGCAGTGTTTGAACACTTATTTTGTCACTTCTAAAACATTGCATTGTCTTATCAGCATCATTTAGCCTGACGGAACCAAAGCCACTTTCAACACGATAGTATGGCAGTACAATGTTACGCTTCAAGCTAAGAAATGCATATTAGTGCAAGCAGAGAAACTCTGAAAGTAGTGGAAAGAAATTGAGTGGTGCACCAAACTTCAACTGCTTTATTGAGAGCAGTGTAAAAAAGTACACCAAATGAGCATGTGTGCAATGGTTACTTCAAGAAGTCTAGAAACATGTCAACAGCTGCTTGTCATTCCCAAACTGATAAACAGAAGTGCCGCTAATGCAGTGTGTGCCTCTTGATATAAAATGCCTCCAACTCCCATGTGAATGTGACACTACTTCTGCCAAGTACCTTAATCTCACGAAGTGGCTCATATGGGCATGCAATACACTGTGCAGGAAAGTGCACACTACTTCTGTCGTTTAACGATAGCTCATGCTCCCATGCTCAGTCGTTGACACAGGATACAATTTGTTCTACATTATATTTCCACTGAACAGCGGTATTTCACATGTTGTGCCAATCATGAATTTGACGTAAAGTCGGGCATGCTTCTTCTGGCATATGAGCTTCTTGTCAGCGCAGCTGAACAAGCATGCCGGACCTTACATGAAATGCACAACAGGAGTTGTAAAGGTTCGAATAATACCACCTAGGCAAATTAAAATGCACCTGAAGCATGATGCACAAGTTTTAACTCGCCTTTTTCACTTGCATGTTCAATAGTAATAGGGCTTCGATCGTTGTGCCTGCTGTCCTTTACAAAGGTCTGCTTGAGCCACAAAAGACTCATATATATCCCGATATCAATATGAAAGGTTGCTGTCAGCTTTAATTATAGATAACAATAAAATTAATTTCACTCCAGAATATGTTACATATGAACAATTGTTTTGTATTGCATTCGAATACTGCCATTCATATGAACAGAGTGGTATGCTAAACTTCACCATACATGTCTTTTCTGTCAGCTATCTAACGGTAAATTGCCCTGGAAGTTACTGGTGGAAAATAGATAGCATCTCTTGCACATAAATTCAGTAACAAAAATGTAATACAAACTAAGTACCACCAAATTCAATTTGATCATGCACTTATCTTTCTCCTAAAAATGTGTTTTTATAGCTGCATGTCAAGTGCTTTTCAATAGCTCACTACAATTTGTACATCATTTGTTCTTAAGTGGTGATGATGAATTTGGGACTCTTGAGTCATTGACAGTAGGGCTTTCTTTTTCACTTTCTCTCAAGCACTAGTAAGCTAGCCACTAATTAAACTGTTCACACATTAGCACTTATGTTTCGAGCATTGACGCTAGACAGGTGATGCAGCTGCACCAAGAACATGCATACACATGGTCACTTCAGGCCTTGTGTACAAAATTCAGTAAAACCATCGCACAGGCACCAAACGTTCAAAAAATTACTTTGTAGGATAGAAGAACCAGAAGCTTTCTTTTCATATTCAGTGAACTGAAAATTGCACTGCACTTCTTTCTGAACCCAAAGAGCAACAAAATGATAAAGAAGGAAATCTTAATGGAAATGCCTTATCTCAATGTCTTCAGCCTGCTGCAGGAAGCGAAATGGGATTATTGGGAACTTATAATGGCTTTCTTTTAAAACTAAGTTGTCGTTTGGCAATTATCAAAAGTTAACCCACAAGGTTGATTCGGCTTTGCATCTCGATTACGTGCCACACACAGGATGACTAGAACAGCAAGTAATGACTATTTTTGCTACAGCCTTATCGGGAATTCTAGACGCTTAAAAGAAAAGCACATTTTACAAGCAGCATCAATGCACCATTTTGATGATACAATGGCGCCTTTTCCTCCAGCTTGCTGAGTGGATCCAGTTCATCACCATAGTTATCTTTGCACCACATCCTAAACCAGTGGTACACAGTGTTAGCAGATGGATTGAGTGCACCATTTGCCAGTTATTGGACACCATCATCTTCGACAGCAAGTTTCTGCTGGTGAAGCTGAAGAGACTCCGCAGGTGCAAGGCCATCTTTAAAATAGCTGTGGAAAGTGGCCCGTGTGTCAGCAGAGCTTCGTAGAAGGCGCGGTCCAACAGCACAGCTCAGGGTTGTGGCCCTCCTTTAGCTTAACGATGGCGCACAAAGGACGCTCCCTCTTCAGAAATGAATCGTTTCTTTGTGTTTGCTTTGTCACAGCCTTGATCTTGATGTCCACAAATGCTGGACAGTTCGTGGACTTCAGGCCAGCGGTCTTGTTGAGGGGACTGTGCTGGCATCTCCATCTCTTGTGAAACACCATCCTTTAAAGAAACAGAGAACAGTAGTTTAGTCATCGAGGACTTTTCTGGTTTTGTAAAGTGCTGCATTCTTTTTCAAATATATGTCTGCCTCGTTAGGTAGCTCGGCATGGTACTGAATTTTGCAGTTAAATGCCTCGCTTAGATCTGTACTCATTGTTTCTGTATTGCTGCGCAGGTCTCCTATAAATGTGATATCTATATTTGTTTTTTTATGTATTCTTACCCTGTTCCTTTACGTTCCTTGTTTGGCTTATCAACACGCAATTTGTATGTGCATGTTTATTACCATGTCTTTCATTTCTGTATGTCCACCTGCTATAGTCCCCGATGGGACTGGTAGTATTGAAAATAAAATAAATAAATTATACACATAGGTAACCAGCAGCATTCTTGCTTGTGCCAGTACTGCAATGGTTTATGAATACTTGCATGCACACAAGACAACAGCCTGATGCCTTCGATATGAGTAAGGGCATCATACAACTTACGCTTAGACATGACGCTTATATAGACCTAAAGCTCTCATAATTCAGAGTTGATCAGAAAATGAAAGCAGCAACAAGTCGCCTGCGCAGCAGGTGGCACTTTACAATATTTAGCACGGCATGCTCCTGATAATTAATACATTAATTTTATGTTCCCTACTTCTTTAGGCTCAAAATAGACGAGGTACGAAAAGTGCCGTGTTCCGCCACTCGTCAAGCTCCTGGCCGAGTCAAGTGCGCGGCAGTGCCACAAATAGCAGAAGCTAGGAACAATGCAATCTTCTACAGTAAGCTATGTTCGATGGACACGGGCTACTTCAGCCACCACTTTCCAAACATGAAGAATAGTCGCACAGTATCACGAGAAATTTACTGTGAACACGGGACTCTTGGTTTCAGTTAAAAAACAACGTTTCAAATATGCTATTCGTACTAGTAATGGACAGTCTGTGAGCGAACTTCAGTAGCACCGATACCATTTCCACGCCGCACCTACGGTTGCAGTGCACGATCACGGCACCATTCAATCACAAGCACAGCGTCGCGCCTTTCGACATGATCAAGGCGCATGCAGCGTGTTTGCCCTCCTAGCGAAATACACCCTGTACGAAAATAAGCCGATGTGGTTGAAAAGCGCGGTAGCCTGCGTAACCGGTTGTTGGTTCTTTATTCGAAACTGCGGGAACGACGTCGAGCTTGCGTGCTAGTGTGATGACTGCCCAATGTCGCCAGCCGCGCGAAAGCATTCGCTTCTAGTTATGATCTTTCGAAGCGACGAGCGATATATTATAATAGCTGCACTGGCTGCAAAGGCTGTGTGGCAGCAACAGCAGCAACATGGACGAGCTCTTTATTGCAAAGGAAAGCGCGCAGAACCTAGTACCTTCTGAAATTTGAGATTTGTTCTATCTTGCGGCCAGCAGAAATTTATAACCGTCAGGATAGCACGCACCCTTCGTCGACGTCGTTCCTCGTACTTAATTGGCGCCACGATTCGGATGAGTCTTACTGCGTTCGCGCCGACGAAGAAAGGACGCCACCGTACCGTGTGCATGAATGGTGCAGTCCTTGCGGGCGGCAAGTATGCTCGAGTCCACAATACCGGCGAATGAACAAACGATGTGTTGTCGAGGTACAGTGTACTAGTAATGCATATAACAGAGGCACGTTCAGAAGCGAAGTAACACTGGGAGGAACCTTATTTTTTTAAGTTTAGGCGTTTAATAAGTTTAACACTGTGCGACCATATTTCTGATTCGGGAATTCACGACCGAAACAATACGGTGGACGACGTCGCTCACACGAGTGCTGCACGGCACTGCTACGCAATTAGCACGGCCAAGAATTGATCAGTCGTAGCGCGATTATGATTTGGCAGTCACGGGCCCCAATGCAACCTAAAAAGGAAAACGTAAGCTTAAAATTGATAAGAATTCCACGCGACTAGAAGACCACTGGGAAATAATCAGACTTACCTAATCGTGAATGCTGCAGAACTAGAATAGGAAGAATAAAACATGTCCCACGTTATCAGCTGGCACGGCTCCACCGTCAGCCTCACACGTGCAACACCAAAATAAGATATCCCAGTTCATTAGAATATTCAACATTAAAGCGTGGTTTTTAACGAAAATCGGTAAATGGGATCGATGACGAAATGCGATCAGCATACGAACATTTTCCAGCGAATGTTCCTTTAAAATGGCGATCACAAGCGGCTTACGTACGCGAAATAGCGTTGCCAGCCTTGGGTCTAGCATACTGCTTCTAAGGTTCTGTGATTTTTCTTACGCTGTACGGCAGGTGCCTATGCGACACTTGCGTGGCCGGACATGCTAGCTGGTTGAATATTCGAACTTTCAAGCAAATTTTCTTAGATCACTTTCATTCAGCATATTTGCCTCTGCACCACCTGTAGAAGAAACAGACAATAACCAAGGGCTTCCCCTGCAAACTTGCCTCTTTGGATTTCGGACTTCCCAGTCGACAATCCATGTCGTATTCGTAGTCCGACTGTAGCTGGCGATCCACTCGTACGCGTCCTCGGCAGTGCAGAGGTCAACACGGAGGCATACAACACTCGCTGGGCAGTTCGAACTGGCGTCCAGCTCGCACGTGAACGTTTTGGTGCCCGCCATGCCAGTCGGGACCACGTCGGCGAGAACCACGTGCGCGCGCCAGCGTGCAATAAAGAACGAACTGCGTAGGCTCAGTATGGGGTTGCCGGCAGTCATGGGAAGAGCCGGGCAGGCAACACATGAGCTCATGGCGAGAGCCAATAGGGCGCAAGGGCGCCCGGCGGGAGTTGCGCCGTCCTCCTCGCCATCCTTTTTTTTCTCTCTCGCGTGCGGAATCATTCGCGGAAAGCAAAATACGCGCCCCGGTATTACGTAGATGTTGGCAGCCGGTTAGCTGCGCCAGGTGCAAATATTTCATACAGTCTAACTTGAAATAATGAAATTGATGGACAAAGCGAAACAATTGATTCAAATAGGCACAGCGCTACGCAGAGAACAGTGCAAGAACGAGTGCCGTCAAGACCTCATGGATTGTAGTGTCACATGGACAGCAGCGCAGCACACGTGACCTAGAAACCTACCCGTGCCAATCTCCAAAGGCCACCGGCATCATAGAGTACATGCCTTGTTCTGAAGCACACTGGAGACATGCCTCGAAAGTACAATTGCCCTTGCATGGTTGAAAACGAGGGAATTATTTTGTGGCCTCCGAAAACATCTCGCATCATTCACTCATCTCAGCAGTTATATTTTCGTCATGACTAAACTGCAGCGACGAATGCGCCAAGCCCCGTCGCAACTTCAAACTTCAGAACTTAGTGTGCACCCTCCTTATACCGCGACCAGGTTTGAAATGTTTATTGTTACAGTACAGCACCATTAATAATGTTCATTAGATGTGGACACAGTTTCAACAAGCATGGTTAGAAACTCGTAAATTATTGCAATGAAATATGGTGATTTTAACCAATAATTCGTTACATGTGGGACTGTTATAAGCGATAACTGTAGTGTACAGTCGCGTTCATAAATTTGGAGACCATGCGAGCCCGTGGCCATGTGCATGCGCGCGCCGTCTTGCGGCTCGGTGCCTGCTGTCGAGAGTATCGCAGTGCGCATGCGCGTCCATCATATCTCTCTGGCCTGCTCGCTCGCTCGCTGCGCACCCGCGAGCGCGCCGTTCACAGGAATTTGCAGCCGCCGCCGCCAGTAGTGTTGTTCGCGAAGCAGCGGCGCGACATATTCGATCCCCTTGGTCCGATCTCGATGATGTTTTTCAACTACGGAAGCGCCTGCTTTCTTCGCTTCTGTCGTGGCTGTCCGGCCGATACCACGATGTAAGATATCTACTCTTTAGGTGTAGATAGACGCAACTTCAAGACAGAAGATCTTTCATTGGTTTTATGTCCCGTTGGTATGGCAATGGCGCTTCGCGAAAAATCCGAAGTGATTGAGTGACGCGCGAAAGTATAATTATATATAAATTTATAGGTCACCATGGTGAGGGGAGATGGTGGGGGAGAGGGCATCGCCGGGCTAATGAGCAGAAACGGCGACGCGTCGCCGCCTGCAGACGCCGTTCTCTGGTTGGTGGTATTATGCGCACGTTCCTTGTCCGCGCAAGCCACCGCCTGCGTTCTAACTGAAGTTGCGTCGTCGCACCAATAGGTATCCGCTGCCGTCACCGGGCCGATGGAAGCGCGCCGTTGCAACTTTAGCTTGTCGATCGTGTCTCAGCAAGCCGAGAATCTTCCCCACCTAAGGAGTACATATCTTGCACCGTGGCCGATACACACCACTCGCCGTTTCTGCGGAGCGGGGCGTTCCCGGCACAGAGTGCTATCGTCGGCAGAATACCATGTTCGAAGAAGCGCTACTCATTGTCAGGCTTTCACGCTGCTATGCTCAGATATTTCCACTGCGTTATCGCGCTTCCCTGTTGGCGGACACAGACGTTGTCTGAGAAGCCTTACACTGTGAAAGTGTACAAGCGCATTTTGCGTATTGACGCTAGTCTTCTGTAAGCATGCCGCCAAATGGACAGAGCGCGAAACGAACAAAGATCTCCGATCGCGCCCCTCGTGACAACGAACGCAAATTACGATAATCGGCCCACGCGCCGGTGCGCCGCGAGCGAACACACAGGCCAGCGAGATAGCATGCACGCGCAAGCGCACTGCGATACTCTTGACAGCAGGCACCAAGCCGCCAGATGGCGCGCGCATGCACGCGGCCACGGGCTCGCATGGTCTCCAAATTTATGAACGCGACTGTACATGAATGTAAGCTGCGAGAATTTTTTTAAATATTGTTACGTAAGAAGACGCAGATGAAAAGCTATATACAACTATATTTACAACGCAATACGCCGCACTTGGCCAAGAGGCAACAACCCGCGCTAGCTTCCAATCGTCGTCGTCGTTTTCTTACTGCTCGCTTCTTCGTCATTGTAAACACTGTTCCGTAGCACTACCCCCGGCGGCAAAAGCACCGTCCCGGAGCGACTAAAAGCCGGACTCGGAAGCAGTGTAGTAGGCCTTGAGCCTACTGACGTGCACTACATCACTAGATGCCAGAGTATATGACGAGGTTGAGCTCACAGGAGCGATTTCGTACGTCACAGGCGTCATCTGGCGCAGAACGCGGTAGGGCCCTGTGTATCGCGAAAGGAGCTTTTCTGAGAGTCCGACGTGATGAGAGGGCGACCTCAGGAGCACGAGTGCACCAGGCGAAAACTGTACGTCACGGCGGCGGGCGTTGTACTGACGCTGCTGAGGGGTTTGCGATTCCGTCAGTCGAGCACGGGCAAGCTGGCGTGCATGGTCGGCGAGGGCGATGGCGTCGCGCGCATACTCGCTTGTTGCGATCCCAGGAGGAGGGCCGTGTCTTGGGGCAAGGTCGGTTCGAGACCGTAGAGTAGATAAAATGGAGAAAATTTGGTGGTGTCGTGCCGGGAAGAATTATAAGCAAATGTGACGTAAGGAAGGGCAATGTCCCAGTCGTGGTGGTCCTTGAAAACGTACTTGGCCAGCATATCGGTAAAAGTATGGTTTAACCGTTCCGTCAGGCCATTGGTTTGAGGATGGTATGAGGTAGTCAGCTTGTGTTGAGCGGAGCAGGAACGCACAATGTCGGCGATAATTTTCGGGAGGAAGTTACGACCACGGTCAGTAAGCAGCTGTCGCGGGGCGCCATGAAGTAAGATAATGTCACGCAAGAGAAAGTCCGCGACGTCAGTGGCGCAACTGGTAGGGAGAGCCCGCGTGATAGCGTATCGGGTGGCGTAATCAGTTGCGACGGCTACCCATTTGTTCCCAGAGCATGACAAGGGAAAGGGACCGAGGAGGTCTAATCCAACACGAAAGAACGGTTTCACAGGGACGGTGATCGGCTGGAGATGACCGGCAGGTAGCACCTGAGGTGTTTTCCGATGCTGGCAGGAATCACAGGCAGCAACATAGCGTCGGATGGAGCGAGCGAGACCAGGCCAATAGAAGCGGCGGCGGGGCAGTCGTACGTGCGGGTTACCCCAAGATGTCCTGCAGTGGGTGCGTCATGAATCTCAAAGAGCACAGTTTGTCGTAGATGTTTTGGCACAACAAGAAGAAGATCAGATCCGTCAGGGAGGAAGTTCCTTCGGTACAGAATGCCGCCCTGGAGGACATATCGGCGAACGGACGCGTCGGTAGGTGTAGAGCGCAGACGCTTGATGAGTACTCGCAGCGATAGGTCTCGGTAATGCTGATTGGCGTGGTTCGCGAAGGCAGACACAGAGAAAATGCCGTTGCCGGTACTACTGTCGGCGGCGTCAGGCTCGTCTACCGGGTAACGAGACAGAGAGTCAGCGTCTTTGTGTAGTCGGCCAGATTTGTAGGTGACAGTATACGAATATTCTTGGAGGCGCAAGGCCCAGTGACCAAGTCTTCCTGTAGGATCTTTCAGGGAGCATGACCAGCAAAGCGCGTGATGGTCTGTGACAACGGAAAAGGGTCGGCCATATAAGTATGGGCGGAACTTCGCAACCACCCAAACTAGGGCCAGACACTCACGCTCAGTGATGGAATAGTTGCGCTCGGACGGTGACAGAAGCCTGCTGGCGTAAGCGATAACACGGTCGTTGCCGCGCTGGCGTTGTGCCAGGACTGCGCCAATTCCGTGACCGCTGGCGCCAATACGGACATCGGTAGGCGCAGAAGGATCGAAATGGGCCAGAACAGGAGGCGTTGTGAGAAAGTCGATTAGATGCGAGAATGCAGAGGCCTCGTTATCGCCTGTTACGTTTCGCCTACGACGCGCGGTAAAGCCGGCGCGGATGCAACGTACGCCGGGGCTTCGTTAAAAGCGGCGGACATTTTGGCCCGTTCGGAGCGGCCGCAACGCATCCCCGCCGAGCGCGTCCCGGCATGTTCAGTGCCACGTGTCTTTGTGTGTGCGTGTGTGTGTGCGTGCCCACGCTTGTCAAAGCGCGGCAGCCGGGGAGAGGAGCTCCCCAAGTGTGAAGCGAGGAGGTCTGACCGGCGCCGGCCCGGCTGATGCGTCACTACACTCGTCTCTACATGTCTCAGTCCGTCCGTGCCTCGCTGTCACGTGACGTAGTCCCGTGACCTTCCCTCTTGCTCTCAACTCCGAGAGTATAAGAGCAGCTGCTCCCGGACGCCGAGAGGGAGGCTCCGATTTCTTCTGTTGAGTAACGTGCTCTCCCGTCTCTCTACTTCGGTCGACCTGACCGCCCACTCTTTGCGATGCTAGAATAAACAAGTTGTTCTGTTAGCAGTCGACTCATGCTTTGCTGGGACCTTCGGATGCTTCCAGTGTGCCCCAGGCCGCCAGGCCAACGCTACCCTTGGGGCTTGCGACCCATTTGCAACAACTGGCGCCAACGGTCCGGTTGCAACAACGGGTGTCAGCACTGAGGTTCCAACAGCTGGTTGTCAGCGGTGAGATCGCGACAATGGAGGCCAGCAGCGAAGATATGTGGTTGACTGTATGCTGAGCAGCACAATGACCATCCGGGAGCAGTGTAACGAGCCCTGTGTGATGACTGGTTGCCTGCAGCGGAACGACTGCGCTGAATTCTTGGCTGCGAGGTTTGGTGAGTGCGGGACTTTCTTCTTCTGAGTTTTGCCAGGCTTTTGTTAGTGTCAGAAACAGAGCTGGTAATTGTGGTTGTCGTTGCTGCCGGGTTAGTTTGCGGCAAGACAATAGTAGGCAGTAGAGAAAGCAGCATTCAGAGCAGCCATGGATTTGAAGTCGTTGCGCAAACCGAAATTGTTGGAGCTTGCAAGAGAGTTGGGTCTGGATGTCTCAGACAAACTCAGAAAACCAGAACTGCTGAGGGCTATTCTTGAGTTAGAAGCTGAGGATGACGAGCTGTCGGAATGCCTTGAGACCATTGAGGAGAGGGCTAAAAGACAGGAGCGCGAACTAAAAGAACAAAAAGAGAACGAAAAAGAAGAGCGCGACCGTCAACACGCTTTGGAAATGAAGCGTCTCGAGGTGGAGATGGAACGCGCTCGTAATGGAAGTCAGGCACACGGTGCAGGAGAACGAGTATCGTTCAAAATGACTGACCTGATGCGGCCGTTTAAGCTTGGAGAGGACATTGGTTTGTTCCTGGTTAACTTTGAGCGAACGTGCGAGAATCAGGGGTTCTCTCGGGAAACGTGGCCACAGCGCTTGCTCACTTTGTTACCCGGCGAGGCGGCCGACGTAGTCGCTCGCTTGGAGAGAGCGGAGGCAGAGGATTTCGACAAAGTGAAATCGAGTCTGCTAAAAAAGTACAGGCTGTCAGCGGAGGCGTTCCGTCGGAAGTTTCGGGAAAATGAAAAAGGTAAAAGTGAGTCATATACAGAGTTTGCCTACAGGCTAATGTCAAACATGCAGGAGTGGCTCAAAGAAGAGAAAGCGTTTGGTGACCACGAGAAAGTTCTGCAGTGTTTCGGGCTAGAACAGTTTTATAGTCGGTTACCTGAGAACGTGCGCTACTGGGTCTTGGACAGGCCAGACGTTAGTACGGTGGCTAGAGCCGCTGAGCTAGCCGAAGAGTTTGTGACGCGTCGGGCTCGCGGAGCTAAGGACGGTCAAAAGAGTGAATTTTGCTCCAAGTTTGAGAGGCCGAAGTTCACGCCCATGAGATCAAAGGGGGACACACGTAGTGCGGATGCGAGTGAAAGCAGTCCGACCGAACGTAAGGAGACGGCGGCAGCCGAAGCCGAACGCAGAAAGCGGTTCGAGACGAGGCAAGCGCGCGTGTGTTATACGTGCCAGAAGCCGGGTCACTTTTCGGCGCAGTGTCCGGAAACAAAAGCAAAAGTAGTGTTTTTGTCATTATGCAGCACTGACGAGAACATGAAGCTTCTCGAGCCTTACATGCGAGACCTCCTCGTGAACGGGAAGGAGTGCCGAGTGCTTCGCGATTCCGCAGCTACGATGGATGTAGTTCACCCCTCTTACGTAGAACCCGATATGTTCACGGGCGAGTGCGCATGGATCAAGCAAGCCGTGGAAGCTCATAGCGTGTGTCTGCCCGTAGCAAAAGTGCTCATTGAAGGTCCTTTCGGAGCACTTGAGACGGAGGCGGCAGTGTCATCTATGCTGCCCCCCCCAGTACCCGTACCTATTTTCGAACAGGTCCGATCACCTCCTGCGCGAGAAGGGGCTTTTGTTTGGTGAGGCTAGCGTTCAGGCCTTAACCAGATCGAAGGTTCGGGAGCTCGCTGCAAAGGCGGTAGTTGCGGGGCCGACGTTATCGAACGATGAGAAAGGGTCAGAGGCGCAGCAAGCTGATATTCAGAGCACGCCCGAACTGAATAAAATTGAGCCTGTAGCGATAAAGGCACCAGATACTGGAGAGAAATTCCCGATGCGGGAAAGTTAGAAGAGCTATCTACAGATTTGCTCATCGCGCCTACGTCAGACGGACTTAATAGGTTGCTAAAAGTCAGCCGGTCGGCTTTGATAGCCGAGCAAAAGAAGGATGGCAGCCTAGGAAACATACGCTGCATTGTCAAGGAAGGTATCGCCAAAAAAAATGCTCGCTTTGTGGAAAGAGGTGGGGTCCTGTACCGGAAGTATATAGACCGCAGGGGAGTGGAGTTCGATCAGCTGATCGTGCCTCAGTGCTATCGTCAGGATCTGTTGCGCTTGTCGCATGGGGGTTCGTGGTCCGGACACCTAGGAGTTAAGAAAACTAAGGACCGTCTCTTGCAAGAGTACTATTGGCCAGGGTGTTTTCGGGACGCAGACCACTTTGTGAAGACATGCGACACCTGTCAGCGGGTGGGCAAACCAGGGGACAAATCGAGGGCGCCGTTGAAGTTGGTACCTATCATTACGGAGCCTTTTTGGACGGCTCGTTATTGATACAGTGGGACCTCTGCCGGTAACAGCCACGGGGTACAGACACATTTTGACTGTGATCTGCCCAGCGACAAAGTTCCCTGAAGCAGTGCCGCTTAAAGAACTCAGCTCAGTTGAGATAGTCAATGCACTACTGTCCATATTTGCGCGAGTTGGTTTTCCTGCGGAAATCCAATCAGATCAGGGCACAGTGTTTACTAGCGCTTTGACGACAGCCTTTCTCGAAGGGTGCGTGGTAAAGCTGCTACACAGCTCAGTGCACCACCCCCGGTCGAATTCCGTTGAGAAGCTCCACTCCGTCATGAAGCGCGTGTTGAGAGCATTGTGGTTTGAACAACAAACTGACTGGGAGCTGTTTCTGCCTGGGGTGATGTTTGCATTGAGGAGCGCGCCGCATGCGGCTACGGGGTTTTCGCCAGCTGAGGTAGTGTACGGTCGCTCGCTGCGATCTCCGCTTCGCATGCTTCGAAACGGATCACTGCCCTCTCCAATGGCTGCAGACTATCTCTATCACAAATGGCCGCCTCCTGCACTGGAGCCTCGCTTTGCAACAACATTCCTTTGAGGTGCGTTACAAAAAGGGGAGTCTCAACGGTAACGCCGATGGCTTAAGTCGAAGCCCCTAACGTGGGAATCAGCCTCAAAATTGTTTGTTATTGATGTTTTTCTTCCTGAGGCAGGATTTTTAACATATTGCTTTTGTGTAGTGTTTCAAAGTGATGATGTGCTTTCTAGTGCAATTTTCCAATTTGTGGACGCGTTCTGAGTGCTGCTAGACTACTGTAAGGAACTAGGCAGTAGTATAAAAGGGGAAAGAGCCTGGCATGACTTAGTGAGGGTTGTGCCGTGCTTGCTGACTGAGCGGCTGAGTTTCGGCGTAGTTCTAACGCTTGCTGGGAACGAGAGAAAAATGAGAACACTTCCGAAGTCACTTTGCAGTGTCCTGTGTGAACCTGAACGTGAGAACGAGCCCTTCTCGGTGCGCTGCGCTCAAGAAACGCCGAGGGACGACCGACTTCGGTTATGAGCATCATCGAGCGACATCCCTCCGGACAGCGGATGCAGTCCCCTGACCATCGGGATCTCCCTCCCCCGGCGGGGCGGTCTGTTACGTTTCGCCTACGACGCGCGGTAAAGCCGGCGCGGATGCAACGTATGCCGGGGCTTCGTTAAAAGCGGCGGACATTTTGGCCCGTTCGGAGCGGCCGCAACGCATCCCCGCCGAGCGCGTCCCGGCATGTTCAGTGCCACGTGTCTTTGTGTGTGCGTGTGTGTGTGTGTGCCCACGCTTGTCAAAGCGCGGCAGCCGGGGAGAGGAGCTCCCCAAGTGTGAAGCGAGGAGGTCTGACCGGCGCCGGCCCGGCTGATGCGTCACTACACTCGTCTCTACATGTCTCAGTCCGTCCGTGCCTCGCTGTCACGTGACGTAGTCCCGTGACCTTCCCTCTTGCTCTCAACTCCGAGAGTATAAGAGCAGCTGCTCCCGGACGCCGAGAGGGAGGCTCCGATTTCTTCTGTTGAGTAACGTGCTCTCCCGTCTCTCTACTTCGGTCGACCTGACCGCCCGCTCTTTGCGATGCTAGAATAAACAAGTTGTTCTGTTAGCAGTCGACTCATGCTTTGCTGGGACCTTCGGATGCTTGCAGTGTGTCCCAGGCCGCCAGGCCAACGCTACCCTTGGGGCTTGCGACCCATTTGCAACAACGGGCGCCAACGGTCCGGTTGCAACAACGGGTGTCAGCACTGAGGTTCCAACACGCCCCACTGGAAAGGTGCGTCTTTTTTCAAAAGCTCGGTTAGTGGTCGTGCTATGGCGGCGAAATTTTTCACGAAACGGCGGAAGTAGGAACAAAGGCCGATGAAGCTGCGCACATCCTTGACACACTTCGGAACAGGGAAGTGCGTAACAGCACGGATCTTGCTAGGGTCCAGTTGCACTCCTTTCGCGTCAACGAGATGCCCAAGGACGGTAATCTGGCGACGGCCGAATTGGCACTTCGATGCGTTAAGTTGCAGACCGGCTCGGCGAAAAACGTCCAGGACTGCTGAGAGGCGCTCGAGGTGCGTAGCGAACGTTGGAAAGAATACTATAACGTCGCCCAAGTAGCACAGGCACGTGGACCATTTGAAACCGTGAAGAAGGGAGTCCATCATGCGTTCAAAAGTGGCAGGAGCGTTACATAGACCGAACGGCATCACTTTGAATTGATAAAGACCGTCGGGTGTTACAAAAGCAGTCTTCTCGCGGTCGAGATCGTCCACGGCAATCTGCCAGTAGCTGGAGCGAAAGTCAATAGATGAGGAGTAGCGAGCACCGTGGAGGCAGTCAAGGGCGTCATCAATCCGAGGTAGGGGATACACGTCCTTCTTGGTAACCCTTTTAAGGTGCCAATAATCCACGCAAAAGCGCCATGAGCCATCCTTCTTTTTTACCAGTACAACAGGTGACGCTCATGCACTACATGACGGTTCTATGATGTTCTTCGCAAGCATTTTACGAACTTCTGCGTGAATAACTTGACCCTCAGCCGGTGACACTCGATAGGGGCGGCGATGAATAGGAGGGGCATCGCCGGTATTAATGCGATGTTTAACAGCTGTAGTTTGGGCCAAAGGACGATCGTTAAAGTAAAAAATATCGTGGTAGGAAAACAGAACGCGGTAGAGCTCACGTGCGTGCTCGGACGGCATGTCGTGCGCAATAATTTCCCTAAGTCGGCGATGGTACAAGTTGCCGACTCCGATGGTAGAGGAGAATCGGCTGAATTATCTTCTACTACAATAGATGCTATTGAGTGATCGTCGAAAGAGCAAAGCTGGGCCAAAGACATCCCGCGTGGCAGCACTTGTGTCATCAAGCCAAAATTGACCACTGGCAGGTTCACGCAATTCGCCATAATAGATAAAACGGTATGAGGTACTGTGATCCCGTGGGTAAGTAGGACATTTTGCAGAGGAGCCGCGATGTAGTGACCGTCGGGCACTGGTGGGGATGACACTAAGTCGACGTAAGTCAGTGCCGAAGGTGGCAAGCGAACGAAGTCGACGGACCTGAGGCGACTTGGGTGTTGTTCAGCGGGATCCAGAACAGGCAAGTCAAGGCGGAGAGTACTGGCGGAACAGTCGATGAGAGCAGAATGTGCGGAGAGGAAGTCTAAGCCGAGGATGTTGTCGTGGGGACAGTGGGCGATGACTGTTAATAGCACGATTGTGGAGCGATCGGCGAAGGAGACATGGGCGGCACACATACCAATTACGAGGGCTGTTCCGCCATCGGCGACAAAGACAACAGGCGTCGTGGCAGGAGTGATTATTTTCTTCAGGCGGTTACGAAGGTCAGCGCTCATTATGGACAAATGCGCCCCAGTGTCTATAAGAGCAGATACAGAAACACCGTCGACTTGCACGTCAAGAAGGTTCAGATGAGTAGGCAACGTCAGTGGAGGATTTGGCGACGTAGGGAGCAATGCAGCATCACCTCGAGGCGCTGCATCATCTAGTTTTCCGGCTGGGAGCGGCGTCCGAAGGGAGTCGGCGAAAAGGAGCGACGGGGCTGGGGAGAGCAAGATTGTCGTCGTTGGAGCGAAGATGAACGAGAATATGGGTGGTTCGGCGCAGGAGGATCAGTGGCGGCATTATCGGAGCGTGCGGCATAGGGACGAGAAGGGCCACCTGAGGGACGAGAGTAGGCAGTATAAGCATACCGGGTCGGGGAAATCCAGCGACTGCGACAGTGCCGAGAAATGTGCCCGATTCGACGGCAGTGAAAACAAATGGGCTTGTCGTCAGCAGTGCGCCATTCAGTTGGGTTGCGGAAACGTGGTGGGTAAAAAAATGTGGGACGGGGCGGAATCGAAGAAGCCGGGTGGGTATCAGGGCGATGGGCCGAACAGATGGTGTGAATACCCATGTTTTCGAACTCCTGGCGGACAACTGCCTGGATCAGGGAAACCGTGACTGCAGGTGCTTGGGTGGGGCTGGAGTCGAAGGCAGCTGCATAGGCGGCCTCAGTCTCACGTCGGACGATCCTGGTAATATCGCCAGTGTTGTTGGGACGAAGAGCGTCGGCACAGGAAGATGTCGCTGGGGTGTTGGGCAAACGGGAAAACTGCTGGTCGATACGTCGGCTTTTACCGAGTTCCAGGCGGCGGCACCCTTTTATACCTGCATCCAGCGTCGCGACGTTGTTAAATACGAGCAAGTTGAAGGCGTCATCGGCAATGCCTTTGAGGATGTGGGATACCTTGTCTGACTCAATCATGTGTGCGTCAACTTTGCGGCACAGAGCCAAGACATCCTGAATGTACGTGACATAGGGCTCTGTTGACGTCTGCACACGACCGGAAAGCGCCTTCTGCGCGGCAAGTTGGTGACCGTAGGGGTTGCCAAACAAGTCTCGGCGCTTTTACTTGAGTGTGTCCTAACTGGTGAGCTCATCTTCATGCATCCGAAACCAAACTCGAGGTGTGCCACCGAGGTAAAACACTACGTTGGCGAGCATGATAGTAGGATCCCACCGGTTATTGCGGCTGACGTGCTCGTATAGGCTGATCCAGTCCTCGACGTCTTCCCCATCTTTTCCCGAGAATACGCCAGGATCACGAGGAGCAGGGAGAGTGATGAAGGTCTTCGAAGTGGCAGCAGGTGTCGGAGGCGGCTGAGTCGCGTTGTCATCGCCGGGAGCCATGAAGGAAGGCTCGACGTACCATCCGCTGCGAAGCTCCGTTACGAGGTACAGGGAACGTCCACCTCCACCAGATATGTTACGTAAGAAGACGCAGATGAAAAGCTATATACAACTATATTTACAACGTAATACGCCGCACTTCACCAAGAGGCAACAACAGCCCGCGCTAGCTTCCAATTGTCGTCGTCGTCTTCTTACTGCTCGCTTCTTCGTCATTGGAAATACTATTCCGTAGCAATGTGGTGTCTTTACTTTTGTAAAGGCATTTGATAACCTGCTGATAAGCCACCACTGTTTCTCACTTCTTCACTACATTTCTTACTCGCGCCTTTTTCTTCTACACTGCAAAGTGCAGCTAAAGCTAAGAGTTGCATTGCACAGCAGAAGAAAGCACCGCCATTCTCAGCCCCTAATCCCCCTCCCCATGGAGCTGGCTGAATGGAAGTTTTCGTGTGCACAATCCGTGAGCCCTCCACCATTGTCGGAACACAAGATTGTTTGAAATACCTAAACCAGGGTTTGTACAAAGTCTCGAAGAGAAAAATTAAAGGATATTCAAGGACTTTCCACGCCCTGTGAAAGATTTCTAAAAGGTGCAAGGTCCTATGCAAGAACTGGAGGTAAGATCAGCATGCTGATCTTCTCCTAAAGTTAAAGTGTCTACTGCTTGAATAAAAGGCTTGAAGTTCAGTGCTTGTGCTCAGCAGTATCTGTGCCTCTCCATATGCCCCTTTTTGTACTGATGACAAGTTTCATGGTTCAGACTAAACCATTATCAAGCTTTAACTATCTTCGAAGTAACAAGCATAAGGCTGACATTTCTCGAGGCCTAACTGTGTCTCTTTGGAGGCAACATTGTGTACAGTGAAACTTCGTTACTACGAATGCCACATTAACAACCTTTTCAGAAATCCCTTGCTGACTTCTTATACTTTCAATGTAAAACCATTTTAGTACTATGAACTTTAGAATACCGAACATTTCAGTATAACGATTGTTATTCAGTTGCCCTGTGATGTTAAGCTGTTTCTACTGATGGAGTGGGTCTTTTTCATTCTATTCTGCAAAGCCAACATTTTTGCGCTGTCCATGAAAATTTCAATGGCTTTGGACCTGTTGCGTTTCAAAATTGTACTCGTTTAAACACTGACAGCATTACGGCATGTTTATGATTTTACCTTTGCTCTACAGCAGTCACTTGTAATCACAGCCCCCTCCTTCAAAAGGAGGGGATTTGTATTGAATCAATGTATTGCTCCTGTTTGATCTGTTATTATTTTGTGACAAACATATTTGCACATGTCTTGACACAGCATGCGCACCTAAAATGTTACATATATTCATATATGGAGATGATTACCTAGTTAACCTAAAGCATGTGCGGCCTGAGAATTTTGAAGAGCTTGTGAACGAAGTATTTGGTGCTTTTGAATCTTGTGGCAAAAGATTCAAATTCACGTCTGAGTTCCCTGAAGAGCGGTGCCTTCAATTTAAATCAATATCATGACGTTCAGGTGCGCTATTCATACCATCCACGGTCCAAAAGCCAGTCATTAGCTACAGTTTAGCCCATTCCAAAATTTTGAAAAGCGCTATTGCGAAATAGTGCACGCACACAAATCTCAAAATGTTTTGTGATAAGGTTGCATGCAGCCTTCAGCTCCAAGTGCTACGCCTGCACAATGCTGGCTTTCCTGCAAAACTGTGGGCTTCTATAACAGGACGCCTGATTCAAGAAGTGAAATGAGAGAGCCAGACATCCCACAATCAGCCTGAAACCGAAGAGGCATGGCCTGTTGTGCCATACATCCATGACCTGACACAACGCCTCAAGAAATTGGCTGGGAAATGCGCCGTCCTCGTCATTTTTTGGCACCTGGTGAGCTTTTACGTATGTGCAATGTCGTGAATAGTGCTGCCAAGGCAGACAGCACATCAAAGGACACTAGATGATTCGAGAAGTACAGACTGGGTGTGGTGTACAGGATGCCATTTTCCCGTGGAAAATGTTATGCGAGCTAGACCAGCCGATGCGTCAATAAAAGTTTGAGAGAGCACCGCACTGCCGTTAAGTCGCTGGCAGGGGGTGAACATTTGGCAGATCACTGCAAGCGATGCTTCTACAAGCCTGACTTTCAGGGCACCCGTTTCATGCGCAGCTTTGCAAAGCAAGCTAGAAAAATATTTGAAGCCGCGCATTAACAATGAAGCTGATCAATGAGTCCTTGCATGACAAGAAAAAAAGCATATCTCAAGCAGCAGTGGAATTCTCTTGAGTGAAAACTGCACCTTCTAAATCTTTTTGTAGGTTTCTGCGCAATGTGTGCGCCTGCGCAATATGTGCGGGGAGAATGCTGACGTCAGAATTCTCCCCGCTCAGCACTCCGACCGAAAAGCGACACCTGTGTCGTTTTTGCTAGCCGTCAACGGCACCAGGATTCCAGTTTTCTCGTCACGCTCCGTCATGCTAAACCTTGGCCTTCGACGAGCGTTCCGCTGGATTTTCCGGGTTGCAGACGTCCGTCATGCAGTCATTGGAGCAGACCTCTCGCATGACTAGGGACTCCTTGTGGACATCCAACGACGCCGCCTCATCGACTCCGTGACCCAGCTATCCGTTCCCGGCGTCCCATCATCAGGCACATCGTCCATAGCGCCTATTTCTGCCATGTTGGACGAACCTTTCGACGCGCTCCTACGCGAGTTTCCCACTTTGACGCGCCTGCCGGATTGGACGCAACTGGTGCAACATGACGTGTGCCATCACATCGTCACCTTCGGCCTACCGGTCTATTTCTGACCCCAGCGTTTGTCCCCGGAGAAACTCAAGATCGCTCGCGCAGAGTTCGAACACATGCTGCAACTTGGCATCATCCGCGCTTCCTCCAGTAACTGGGCATCACCACTTCACCTGGTGCCTAAGAAGACGGGCGACTGGCGCCCATCCGGCGATTACCGGGCACTAAACAACACCAGTTCCTGATTGCCACCCTCTACCGAACATTCAGGACTTCACGGCAGCGTTGCACGGTGCGACGATCTTTTCCAAGATCGATCTCGTTCGCACCTACCATCAACTACCGGTCGCTGAAGAAGACATTCCCAAGACCGCCATCACCACACCCTTCGGTCTTTTCGAATTTCTCCGCATGTCTTTCGGTTTACGGAACGCGGGCCAATCCTTTCAGCGTTTCATCGATTCCGTCACCCGAGGTTTGCCTTTCGTTTTTGCATACATTGAAGACCTTCTCGTCGCAAGGTCTTCGGCAGAAGAACATCTTCACCACTTGCGGTTGTTGTTTTCATGCCTTGCCAGTAAATGAATTGTCATCAACGCCGCCAAGAGTGAATTCGGTCAACCTGAACTCGAGTTCCTCGGTCATATCGTCGACGCTAACGGCATTCGACCTCTGCCGTCCAAGATTCGCGTCATCGAAAACCTTCCCCGACCGACCACACTCACCAAGCTTCGCCAATTTCTCGGACTTGTCAATTTCTACCGCCGATTCGTTCCCGAGTGCGCACGACTTACGGCTCCGTCAGACGCTCTCCTGGTAAACAAGCGCAAACAACTGCTTCACTGGACTGAAGAGGCCACCGACACTTTTACAAGAGTCAAGTCTGCCCTCGCCGACGCCACGCTGCTTAGACACCCGAAGCCAGACGCAACCACTGCCATCATGACCGACGCTTCAAACACCGCCGTTGGTGCCGTTCTGCAACAATTCATCGACAAAGCGTGGCATCCACTCGCTTTTTTCTCCAAGAAACTGAAGCCTGCGCAGTCCCGCTACAGCGTCTTCGGCCGTGAATTACTCGCTGTTTACCTGGCTATCAAGCATTTTCGCCATTTCCTCGAAGGCCGTGCATTCACTGTCTTGACTGACCACAAGCCCCTTGTACACGCAACGAATCGCTCGGCGTTCTGTTACTCGCCCCGCGAGATTCGACACCTTTCCTACATCTCCGAGTTTACAACAACGTTCCCCCACATGAAGGGCACCGACAACGTTCCAGCCGAATTTCTGAGTCGTGTCAATGTCATTTCCACGTTGACATCGGAACCTTTCATCATCGAGGCCGACTTACTCACCAGTCAGCAGCGTGACGACACTGAACTTCGTACACTCCGGAATTCGTCAACGTCCCTGAAATTGTAAGACGTCGTTGTGACCGAAGATGGTACGTCCGTCGTCTGCGACGCTTCTAACGACACGCCTAGACCATACATTCCGGCATCCCTTCGCAGACGTCTATTCGAAACCGTGCACAACCTGTCGCACCCTGGCATACGCGCGACACAGAAGCTTCCTTCCAGTCGTTTCGTTTGGCCTCGGCTAAACGCGCAAGTTCGCGATTGGGTTCGCTGTTGTGTGTCGTGTCAACGTTCGAAGATCCAGCGTCACCCCATTCCGCCTGCTAAGTCCTTTCTTAAACCGGATGCTCGTTTTGACACCGTACACCTGTACATCGTCGGCCCTCTCCCGCCTTCGAAAGGTTACTGCTACATACTGACATGCGTCGACCGTTATACACGGTGGCCAGAAGCTACACCTATATCTGACATCTCAGCGCTCACAGTCGCAGCAGCTTTCATGTCTACGTGGATCGCAAGGTTCGGCTGCCCATCCACAATCATCACAGATCGCGGTCGACAGTTTGACTCGGCACTCTTCAACGAGCTACTCAAACTACTCGGAACGACACGTTTTCGCACAATCGCTTACCAACCGCAGTACAATGGACTAGTTTAACGTTTTCACCGGCATCTCAAGGCCTCCCTTATGGCACATGAATCGCCGGAGAAGTGGGTCCTGCATTTGCCCCTCGTCTTACTTGGCATCAGAGCCCCACTCAAGAGCGACCTAGGTTGCTCCTGTGCTGAGCTAGTTTACGGCACTCACCTACGCCTTCCGTGCGATTTCTTTGTCGCCACCCCGAAAACGCCTATGCCACCACCTGCCGACTACGTTGCCGAACTGCAAGCTTTCTTCAGCCAGATACGCCCCGTGCCTACACGTTCACAAGAAGCAAGGTCCCCTACGTTTCTCCCGCACTCACCTCTGCTACCCACGTTTTCGTGCGTAGCTGTGCCGTGCGGAAGCCTTTGCAACCACACTACTCCGGGCCATATTGTGTTCTAGAGCGTCGTCCGACGACGTTTCTTGTAAATGTCAATGGCCGATCAGACAAGATTGCCCTGGAACGTCTCAAACCCGCCTACATCGAAGCACCCGCGCCATCAGCTCCACCAGTATGCGACGCGACCCTGCTGCATCCTTCGTCGCCGCCTGCGCACGTGACACCCAAGACCAACGCCGAGACACACCGCGTCACGTGGAATTTTCATCGTCCGTCGAACTGTCCTCCTCTCTAGGGGGGGAGCCCTATGTAGCGGCAGCAGCATCGGCGTCGCACGAGAGATGACGTAGGCGCTCGCGCCTACACGAGGCACGAGCGGCTGGCACGCTCCGGCACGGCCTAGCGTTCCGAAGGAGATTATTAAAAGAATGCTACGCTGAGCGATCGCGTGTCGGTTCTTCCTCTCCTGCGTGAGCCTAAGACTTTAACGGTCTACGTGTTCGCTCGTCGCCATAAATACACTGTTGCGCCAAAAAAGGAAATAAAGACTTGGGAAGAAAGAGTACGAAACGACAGATTGAGCGCTGAAATGCTTTAGTTTGAGCAAAATACCCTGCGTCAATAACTTGGGTCGAAATCGAACCTGGGTATGTGGCTGAAGTTAGCGATATGTGGGATGTTAGCGATATGGGCCTCAAGTTCGTATGCTATGGTTTCTGTCCAGGCTTCGGTATAAAAATGATTTGGGCTGATTTTCATTTACTTGAAGTGCCACCTTGCTCCGAGTAGTTAATCATGTAGTCCCTGAGAGCTCACGTGGATACATCGTCAAGCTTCCTAAATGTTTTGCTGCTTCTGCCATCACGTCGTGGTGCAGATTTCGGGTTGAGGCTCGTAAGTTCATATATGTCTTCTGCCTCCGTAATAGGGGTATCAAGATTCTCGTTACCTAGGTAATCCGGGAGTCGTTCTTTATCCGCATCTCCAGCGTATATTTTTTGGAGCTCTCGAAAGAGCTCTTCTTCTGTACCGTCGCCGCTGTGTATAACTTTCTGTAGATTGTGTCTCTGCATTGTTTTGGTTTTCATATGGGAGGTTGTGGCCAAGTACTGCACTAGGGTGGCCAATCCTGCTCTGGTGAGGGACTGCGTTACCGGTTCTGGTCACCAGGGTCAAGCCGCACTCCAGGCCTCCTTGTGCAATTTTCTCAACACGCGCATTTTTTTTAATCCGGTGGGAAATTGCACGGCACCGGGATTCGGACCACGGTCCTCTTGCACGTGAGGCGGATGCTCTACCTCTACGCCACCGCTGCACCAGACAGGCCGCCATTGGAATCTCAACCTGGCAACGTTTAACGCTAGAACGTTATCTAGTCAGGCGAGTCTAGCAGTGCTATTGGAGGAATTAGAGGGCAGTAAATGGGATATAATAGGGCTCAGTGAAGTTAGGAAGACAAATGAAGCATATACAGTGCTAAAGAACGGGCACGTCCTGTGCTACCGGGGCTTAGCGGAGAGGCGAGATCTAGGAGTCGGATTCCTGAATAATAAGAATATAGCTGGTAACGTACAGGAATTATATAGCATTACCGAGAGGGTGGCAGTCTTGTCGTGAACCTTAATAAGAGGTGAAAATTGAAGGTCGTACAGGTCTACGCCCCTACATCCAGTCATGATGACCAGGAAGTCGAAAGCTTCTATGAAGACGTAGCATCGGCGATGGGTAGAGTGAAAACAAAATACACTATACTAATGGGTGACTTCAATGCCAAGGTAGGCAAGAAGCAGGCTGGAGACACGGCAGTGGGGGAATACGGCATAGGCACAAGGAGTAGCAGGGGAGAGTTATTAGTAGAGTTTGCGCAACAGAATAATATGCGGATAATGAATACCTTCCTCCGCAAGCGGGATAGCCGAAAGTGGACGTGGAGGAGCCCGAAGGGCGAGACTAGAAATGAAATAGACTTCATACTCTGCGCTAACCCTGGCATCATACAAAATGTGGACGTGCTCAGCAAGGTGCGCTGCTGTGACCATAGGATTAGCCGAGCCTGAGGAGGGAACGGAAGAAACTGGTACATAAGAGGCCGATAAATGAGTTAGCGGTAAGAGGGAAAATAGAGAAATTCCGGATCAACCTACAGAACAGGTATTCGGCCTTAACTCAGAAAGAGGACCTTAGTGTTGAAGGACAATCTTATGGGGATCATAAAGGAGTGTGCAATACAAGTCGGGGGTAACTCCGTTAGACAGGACGCCAGTAAGCTATCGCAGGAGACGAAACATATGATCAAGAAACGCCAATGTATGAAAGCCTGTAACCCTACAGCTAGAATAGAACTGGCAGAACTTTCGAAGTTAATCAGCAAGCGTAAGACAGCTGACATAAGGAAGTATAATATTGATAGAATTGAACATGCTCTCAGAAACGGAGGAAGCCTAAAAGCAGTGAAAAAGAAACTAGGAGTAGGCAAGAATCATATGTATGCTTTAAGAGGCAAAGCCGGCAATATCATTACTAATATGGATGAGATCGTTGAAGTGGCTGAGGCGTTCTATAGAGATTTATACAGTACCAGTGGCACCTACGACGATAATGGGAGAGAATAGTCTAGAGAAAATTGAAATGCCACAAGTAACGCCGGAAGAAGTAAAGAAAGCCTTGGGAGCTATGCAAAGGGGGAAAGCAGCTGGGGTAGATCAGGTAACAGCAGATTTGTTGAAGGATGGTGGGCAGATTGTTCTAGAAAAACTTGTCACCCTGTATACGCAATGCCTCATAACTTCGACTGTACCGGAATCTTGGAAAAACGCTTACATAATTCTAATCCATAAGAAAGGGGACGCCAAAGACATGAAAAATTACAGACCGATCAGCTTACTGTCCGTTGCCTACAAAGTATTTACTAAGGTAATTGCAGATAGAATCAGGAACACCTTATACTTCCGTCAACCAAAGGACCAGGCAGGATTCCGTAAGGGCTACTCAACAATAGACCATATTCACACTATAAATCAGTTGATAGAGAAATGTGCTGAATATAACCAACCCTTATATATAGCTTTCATTGATTACGAGAGAGCGTTTGATTCAGTTGAAACCTCAGCAGTCATGGAGGCATTGCGAAATCAGGGTCTAGACGAGCCGTATGTAGAAGTACTGAAAGATATGTATAGCGGCTCCACAGCAACAAAGCAACAAAATCACAATAAAGAAAGGCGTCAGGCAGGCAGATACGATCTCTCCAATGCTATTCACAGCGTGTTTACAGGAGGTATTCAGAGGCCTGGATAGAGAAGAATTGGAGGTAAGGGTTAATGGAGAATACCTTAGTAACTTGCGATTCGCTGATAATATTGCCTTGCTTAGTAACTCCAGGGACCAACTCCACTGCATGCTCACTGACCTGGAGAGGCAAAGCCGAAGGGTGGGTCTAAAATTTATCTGAAGAAAACTAATGTAATGTTTAACAGTATCGGAAGAGAACAGTAGTTACGATAGATAGCGAAGCACTGGAAGTGGTAAGGGAATACATCTACTTACGACAGGTAGTGACTGCGGATCCGGATCATGCGACTGAAATAATCAGAAGAATAAGAATGGGCTGGGGTGCGTTTGGCAGGCATTCTCATATCAATAACAGCAGGTTGCCATTATCCCTCAAGAAAAAAGTACATAACAGCCGTGTCTTACCAGCACTCATGTACGGGGCAGAAACCTGGAGACTTGCGAAAATGGTTTTACTTAAACTGAGGACGATGCGACGGGCTATGGAAGGATGAATGATGGGTGTAACGTTAAGAAATAAGAAAAGAGCAGATTTGGTGCAGGAACTAACGCGAGTTAATGACATCTTAGTTGAAATCACGAAAAAGAAATGGGATGGGCAGGACATGTAATGAGGAGGGAAGATAACCGATGGTCATTAAGGGTTACGGACTGGATTCCAACGGAAGAGAAGCGTAGCAGAGGGCGGCAGAAAGTAAGGTGGGCGGATGAGATAAAGAAGTTTGCAGGGACAACATGGCCACAATGTGTACATGACCGGGGCAGTTGGAGAAGTATGGGAGAGGCCTTTGCCCTGCAGTGGGCGTAACCAGGCTGATGATGATGATGATGAGGACGATTGTTTTTGTACTGCCGGGGTCCAAGAGGTATCGGAGAACGTTCGGTCTTGGGTATTCCTATCTTTCTCTCCATCCAGTCGCACGTAGCTTCCCACTTTTGTTGGGTTCTCTTATTTGCATATATCTCGATTTTCTTGTTGAATTACACAATTGTCTTCCTTATTTTTCGATGATGTTTTTGCTTTTCCATCTTTTCAGCGTACTACCTTTCGCTTCCTGCATGTGCGATAGTTTGCTATCCATCTCCTCTATCGCTGCATCTTCTGGAGCAGTTTTGGACAGCTCGTTTAATGCTTTCTTGTAGTTTGTCTGCCTATTTCTCGATGTCTGTTATAGTTTCTTCCACATCATCTTGTCGAATTTCGCCGCAAGAGTCCCATTCCACAAGGTTTAGTTCTCTACCCCTCTTTTTCCTTATGCCTGCTTGTACCGTTGTGACGACGATGTAGTGGTCACTATCTACACTTTCCTTCATGTTTGTGAACTGAGAATCTGCTACATTCTTCGTAAATGTGAGATCCGGAGCCGCGTCGTTGCTTTTGCTGTTTCCTATTCTGGTTGGTGCCTGAGGGTCAGTTATGAGCGTTAGTCCTTCCTTTTGAGCGTCTGCTCATAGGCTTCGGCCTTTAATGTTCTCTATGCTGCATCCCCAAGCCGCCTGTGGCGCGCTAATATCGCTGACCTCGACTAGCGCCTCTTGGTCCGCTACGCCCAAAGCTTTGAGGAAGATTGGGCCGAATTTCGGCTTGTGTCAGGATGGATTGTACATGTTAAGAATAAATAGACTTCCATCCTCTTTGCGGGAGGGGATTATTTCAATCAGGACGTGGTCCATGTTGCGCATATCGGTATCGTGCTCGACAGCCCAGAGGTTTCTGTATCTCAGCGTCGTGACGGTTGCTTCTCACCGGAAGCACTGTAAGATTTATACCCCGATAATTTTGCAATGCCCCCGGTTTCCTGCAAGGCAATGACATCTGGCGTCGCCTTACTTGTGACGAACTGCTGAAGATTTCCTAGGTGTACCTTGTGGCGCAAAATACATTTCTTGAAAAGGGACAGAAGAAAGGAAGATAGTGAAGCACTGTGTTTTGCGTCCCAATGTATACCTAGGAAATCTAAGCACCAACATGCTCAAGAAGAAGTCCTTTTGGACCTCTTCGCTTGCGACGATACCCGCAGCAGTTCCAGTGCCATATTGCGTGTTGGTTACGCGGCTCCATGTTGATTTATCTGTTCTCCGGTGGCCTTGCTATATTCTAGCGCATTCGGTCTGCTATACGGTTTGCTTTTAAACGGTCCCGCGCCTGCCGGGCGAATATCGCTTGGTGTGCTTTCTAGTAGCGCTACTCTATTTTCTAATCCATCGAATCGTTGTTTGATCTCTACATACATGTTTGTGATTTGTTGCTGTAAGCCATCGAACATTTCTTTAAGCGGCTCCATAACATCGCTGATTGCAAAGAGGCTCATTTCCTAATCCGTTTCTTGCTCCATCCTTTTGTGTGGTGATGTTTCCCCATTCGCTTGTGTGGGAACAGGTGTTGGAGCTCGACTAGGCGTCGACGTTGTACTGGCGGACGGTGTGTTGCCATTTCTTTTTGTTGCGGAAGCTTCGTGTTTTGTGCCCTAAGCTGCTTGATCTCATCTTTAAGCGTTGCATTCTCTCGGGTAATTTGTGGTAACTTGTTTCTAATCTGTGTCATTTCCTGTTCTTATTTATTTATTTATTGAATACTGCGGACACGTGGTCCAAACAGGGGGGGGGGGCGACATATGGTACATACAACAAAAATCAGATTGACGAAACAAACAGAACAATGAAAAGCAAAATTATGAAGTGGATTCAATTTATACAATTCCATTCGGTTACAGTTCGAGGAAAAAATAAAACTTATATGTGTTTGTTCTTGCAAAGTTAGGGGTTAATGCATCATGTCTGCGGTGGCGTGTAGTTCTGGTTGATATCTGCGATAAATGTTCAGATGGGTCAGGGGATGAATTGTTAGTGTGAAGTAGTTTAATGAAATCAAGTCTCTGTTTTTTTCTTCTAAGTTCGAGTGGTTCAAGGTTGTTAATTTCCATAAGTTCAGTGGGGGAGTCACATCTGGAAAATTTTTAAAATGTAAATCTGACCGCTTTTATCTGAATTCTCTCAAGACTATTAATATTAGTTTTTGTGTATGGATCCCAAGCTATGCAAGCATATTCCAGCTCAGGTCTAATTAGGGAGATGTAGCATAGCATTTTAACGTTATATGGGGCTTAAGTTGGTCTCTCAACAGGCATAGTTTTCTGAAGGCTGAAGCGCAAGTGTTAGTTATGAGATCGTTCCATGATAGTGTATTGTTAAGGGTCGCTCCTAGGTATTTATAGCTGGTGACTTAATGAAGAGGTGGTGGACCCAACTTATATGTATAAAGCAGGGGTGAGTTCTTATGTGTCATTCGCAGTAGTATGCTTTTATCTGTGTTTAGTGTCATTCCTCAGCACCCGCACCATGCAAGAATATTATTTAAACTACAACACAAAGTAGTTTGATCATGGAGAGAAACAATATTTTTAAAAAACACAATCATCGGCAATCATCGGCAATCATCGGGCGGACCCCTCAGCTTTAGGCGATTGAGTAGCAGTGCTGGAGACCCTGCTTGCCCAACTTCCCTGCGCTTTGTCCCTGTCTTCCCATCGATTATTTCTCAAACCGGACCTCGACCTTGATCTCGTCCATGATCTGGCCCTGGACCTGTACCGTGCGCGACAGGCTTCACCGGTCTGTCTCGGGAAGGAAACGGAGTGGTCTCTTCCATAGTTTTCTCTGCTTGTTTCTTTGTCCGTTGAGGGCTACTTGCTCGCTACCGTCTCATGGTTATTGTTGTTGCTCCCTGTGGTTTCTTCGTAGTTGTGGTAGTAGTACTCTTCCTCTTCGAACTCTTATTCTTCCCCCCTCCGTCGCTCCCAGAGGCGTCTCCTGAGCAGGTGTGGTATCTTGTATTTGCCTTGCACTTTTTGTCTCCCGTGAGGTGGTCTTTGCCGCAGAGTTCGCACTCCACGTCGAAGCTGTGATCCTGCTGTGCATTCTTGCATCCACACCCCCGGAAAATTTTGTCTCCAGTATTGAGGCACACGTCAGTCCTGAGCCTTGTTCTTCCACATCCACAGCATACGTCGATGTGCTTTCTATACAACGAGCATTTGATAAGCATCGCTTCATATCCCACATATCTTGGGACGTGAAGACCTTCAAATAAAACAATCACGTTGTCTGTGTTACCGGTTCTCTTGGCGTACAGGACTCCAGGATTGCGCGGCGTTACCAGACATGTCACTATGTCCTACGGACTCTCCTCCTTGGATATACCTCAGATCCTCAGATCCCTTGGATGTCTTATCAGGAGCTGTTCTGCTAGCACTTTCTTCAAATTCTTCTTCTCCATAGCGTATTCAAATTATTCTTCTCCGTGAGTTTATTGATAGCCCCATATTTCCTGGCCCGGTCCTCGGAAGGCGTGCTGAGCACCACTATATCTTGCTTGCTGCTTATGCATATGCTGTCTTCCTCCGCGGTCTTTCGACCGACCCCGGCAGCATTGCGCAGGCAGCAGTAAATGCAATCCAGCTTGTAGTCCGATACGTTAGGTCCGCCACGTGGACGCACGATAATACTGTAGCATTGTTACGATGCAAAATTATTTCCGAGAAAACGAGTTCCCTTTGCACTTCGAGCCAAACTAATTTATAATCGACTGCGAATATTTATGAACTGGCATCTATGAACGTAAAGTTGCCATTCCTTCTTAGAGTACGTGCACTTCTTATGTCAAGTTACGACTACTTCTTTTGAAAGAAGGATAAATCATTCTTTTTTATTTCGCACGATATACTGCGCTGCAGGGAACGTAATTTATTCATTTATTTCAACATACTGCAGCTAGATGGGCTATGGCAGGAGTGGGGATAAGAAAATACAGATAGCAAAATAAGCATAAAGCAAGAAATAAAAAATAGTGCAAGAATAAAAGAAATTAGTCGTGAATATACATGAGAAATTTGATTATTGAACGGCACCGGGAGAAGCATTCCACAGTTACAGAGTGTAGACAAGGACACTATTCAGACGCATCGGTGCGGTGAAGAAACAGAGACGTTTAACTTATACTGGTGTCTAGTGGATGCAGGTCTAGCGGGTGGGGTTTAGCTCTTGAGCAGAGGAAGTCGAGGTGAGTTAATCAGAGTACGGAAAAATTTCACCTATTCGACGTGACAAGGGGAAGAGAGATGGAAAAGCTGAAGATTGCGAAGATGCCAAATAGATAAAAAATACGTGTTGTAGCGAAGATAAATGAAATTACAGCTTCCAGACAAACTCAGTTTTGCCGATATGAGATGTTTTGTGTGAGTTGCACAGAACCTAGGCCAGACTCGAGTGCTCGACGAACTAATGTTCTGTAGTCAAGTTGGGATCAGTGGCGCGAAAGCGGCTAAAGCTATGCTGCACCACCAACAAGGTGCTATGAAATCAAATTTGAAATGAACAATAGTTATGTTGTTCTACAGCTTGTGCAAAAGCCGGTGTTGTCCTAAAATTTAGGCACGCCAGGTATTGGCACTACTGGGTGAGTTCCCAAACTAAGGCAGGTGTAAAGTTCTGTGTAATTTATATAAACTTTGCAAAACATTTTGCCTGTGAATTTTAATATGTATACATATCAGTAAAATGTGCGTAACTGTTAGCGGTTTTTCGCACTTGACGCATGTCGGTACGTCTTCTTTTTAAAGAAAACGTTGCATGTGACGTGCGTGTGGCCTATTCGTGGTCACTATAGAATTACTTCAATAAGCAGTTCTTGGTGATTGCATGACCTCCATTCGCCAAGCACGGGTTTAGTGAGATGTACCTTCTTGTCTGCGCAAGAGCCCCATTCCTGTTGCGATTTTGACGTTCGTTAGGCCCTTGGACGCCGCCATGGATGCGCATTTATTTTCTCCTTCATTATCCATTATGGCAACATGGCTACGGACCGAACAGAAGCGAATTGATGTTCCCTATTTGTTAGAAGCCACCGTGTCTAAGACATCCCCTAGCTGACCAAGGGGCGCCGCAAAACGACGAAGGCGGGAACACGCAGGGCAGCGCTGTAGCACTGGTTCACACTCGGAGCTCGGGTGCAAAGCCTTCGGTGTACTTGGCGAATCAGTGTAGATGACGGCATATTTTGCTTGTCAGTGATAATCTTTCTCGCTGGAGTCCATATGGCATAAACTTGGGCAGTGAAAACAGGAGCATACTGTGGTAATCGAATACTTCTTTCCAACTTTTTCTTTACGGCCGCCACACCCACGTGTTCTGTTGTTTAGAACCATCTGCTTAAAAATTTGTTTAATTGTTATATTTCTCTTGAATAGCACGTAAATATTTTATATTGTGTTATTGCGGTGTGTCTTTTATCTTTAGATGTGTCAATGTGAAATTTGTATTATCGCATTACACCACAATGCACTCCCGTGCATTTAGGAAAATAACTTAAGACACGGATTCTGAGGTAAAACTTGTGCGTAAAACAGGGTGGAGGCTTTCGTCAGTTTTCGTAGGCACTTCCGGTCAATTTCAGCGACCAATGGCTTTGCTTTAGAAGTTCCGAATAAATCCAAGTTCCACGATGAATTCGATTCTGTACAAGTTCTCCCTCTATTTCTCTGCACAGATAGTGAGCTTCGCACTGAGCAGCCTCGGCGGCGTGCTGTGCCTGGTGGCCGCCGCCTTCTTGGTGCTGCACGTGCTGCTGTACATCGACCGGTACGCGCAGTGCCGCGACGACCCGATGCGCCGGCAGTGCCTGTGCGCTCTCGACGGAGGGGCCGCGCGCTTCTACCGATACGACAGGGTCACCTGCCTGCAGGTAACGGGCGCGTTCTGCGCGGCTGGCATGTCCCGCGCTTACGGTAGCTCCAGCTAAATAGAGCGGTAAATTAGTCACTGCCCCGGAGGAACAGGCCTATGGATAATCGCGCACCGACAAATAAGATTTAAAGTTGGGTTTTCTTAATAAAAGAAACTACGACCAAAGTTGGAGCATAGAAAAATTTGAATCTAAAACAAAACCAAAAAATTCACCGATGATTACGACAGTCCATAACGCGAAATTTGAGCGCAGCTCTATACGTGTTTTCATTCCGCGATATATTGTTACGCAAGGATAGAAGGAGGGAAAGGAAGAAGAAGATTGCGAGACGGTTGCTGCTGCGTGTTGTCGTTGCTCAGTCATCTTATCTACATTGACTCTCCTTGTATACATATTCTAAATACAGTCTGTCTGAACTCCCAACATACCCGTAACATATTGGTGGTAGATGATAGGTCGCTCTGTTTGAAACGGGGCTCCGCAGTGGATGTCGCATCACCATCCCCACCATGAATGACGGTGAGCACGCGGGATCAACGTCGTTGCCGGCTCCAACGTCACCGTCACCAGCTACGTTGCTGTCGCCTTCGGTGGTGGTTGCGCAACCCAAGGATCCTGTATATACTGTGGGACCGATGGCGCCGACGTTGAAGAGTAGGCGGCTATATATGAATGCGTGGGTGGAATCAACAGATGAGACTCAACGCTTATCCCAGCTAACCTGTTGTTCAACATAAGATACATGGCAATGGTGCGTTACGAAAACCACGAAGAGAAGCTAACCAGCTGGCACCAATACAAAGAGGTGACAGAGTTGTTTGGCAAACTAGCCGGCCGTAACATTGCCGCGAAGCAGGAAGTGGCCTGCCGTGCCGATCTCGACATGACAGAAGCTGAGAAGTTCGGGCGCGTGTTCAAGGGAATTGCTGACGACGCCTTCAGTCTGCTCATGTGCAAAAACTGCTCTACAGTTGATGCTATCATAAACGAGTGGTGACAGTTCGAGCAGGCCAAAAACCGACATGTCCTGCAACCATTCGCCAGACTTCCCAATACTGCCGCGACGTTGATGTGTGACGATCAACCCGCACAGTAGCATGCGTCGCAATCAGAGGACAGGTTGCGAAACGTTTCACGCGAACTGGATGCGATGGCACCCGCAGCTTCTGTTCACGTAGCCCTGACGCTACCCTTTTTTCAGTTCTCCTGGTACAAGCCATCATTCGCCAGGAGCGTTAAAAACATTGCTCTACATTCTGTCTGCACGGTCGCCAACCCCAGAGCCAACGAACACACTTGTACTACTTTCTCTCCACCCGCACGCTTCTCTCCGCGTTATCGCAGCCGGGCTGAGTGGAGAACGGCAGACGACCAGCCGATATGTTTCACCTGTCGCCGCATTGGTCATGTCGCCCGACACTGTCGCAGCTTGTGGCCCTCAACACCTCACACGCAGACCGACCTCAACCTTTTAACGCGACAGCGTTAAGGAGCTCGTGTCGCAGAAAAGCCGGTGTCGTCGGCGTCGGCGTCCGCGGCGTTGACCGTGAGCGATAAATCACGGCAGGCACTCATTAAATAAAAAGCAACTTCCAAGATGGGCTGGGTGGGAATCGAACCAGGGTCTCCAGAGTGTGAGACGGAGACGCTACCACTCAGCCACGAGTTCGATGCTTCCAAGAGGTACAAACGCGCCTCTAGTGAATGCGGTGTTGCCTTCGAAACGAGCCGTGGAAAGTTATACTGCGGTGTATATCGGTAATTATGAACATGTAACTTACAGAAGTCGCAATTACACGAGTAGCGAAGTGCGTTTCGCTGCATTTCTTCTGCGCTTTCCGCACACGCAGAGCCATCTTGCGGCAAACACAGAAGACCCCCTCCTCTCCATGTATGGCGCTGCCCCGACAGATAGCGCCACGCGCGCATTGGAGCTGTCGCGGCTCGGACTCTCTCCCCTGACAACGCTTCGCCTGGCTCCCTAAGCGTCCTTCCTTTCTTTAGATCACTATCTGTCTATCTCTCTGCCCGTGCCGATCACGACGTTTGGCTGGCGTGCATCATTTCCCCCTCCGAGAGATACGGAGTTCTCTGGTTCGTTCCGCTTGCTCAGGCGCACGTTTCGTTGCTGCGCCGAACGCCGCGTTGCTTGACCATATGGCTCGACGCTCACCGCGTCCGATGCGGGGCGCCTCGTAAGTGATGGCTGCCCTGTAGCCCATTGTCTTACACCCCTTGGTGGGTCGACGGGAACGCTGTCGCGTTCCACTCTTGAAGGCGAAGCTTAAGCGTCCTCCAATTTTTTTATATAAGTGGCCGCAATGCTTTGCCCACCGCGGAGTCTAACAGCGCCGACAACTCTGCTAGAAACACGTGGTACAGTCGCTCTCCATCGCCTCGCGGACACCAGTGTCCTTCACCGGAAACACGTCACCGATCTTCCCGTTCGCCGCAGCCATGTCGCCTTTCGTCCCCTGTGGCTTTTGCCAGCACCATTTCGGAAAACTAAGAAATGCAGCTCTCGCAGGTAATGCTGCAGCAAATCTGCCCTCTGATCAAACTGTTCAAGCATTCGTCGAGACGGGAGCCAACGTCTACGTAGGAGGAGTGCTGTCTTACGTAGACGTTTAAAGAAGGTCATCACCCCAGCAGCTTCGCGAGTGCTGTGTGTGGCCGACAGCGGCGTGCTGAATGGAATGTGTACTGCGCGTTTAGGTATAGCCGGCCACCCTACTTCTGCTCTCTGAGCTGTGATCGACAACTGCCCTCACAAGGTTGTCTTTGGATTGAACTTTTTATCCAATAATTCTTCTCTCATCGGCCACGCAGCCGGCATTCTTCAGTTGGAACTGCCTCAACTCGCCGATGCTCCGAGCACCACCCCACCGCACTTGTGCTCGCTTCACGATGTGCGTATGTAACCCGAGGCAGTCACTTACGTCACTTTGACCTCACAGTCACAGGTTCCTGACGGTGAATCGTCGACGTGCTTTTGAACCAGAACGTTGCTGTTCCGCATACGATTGTCACGGTTACTAATAACGACGTCGTTCTACCGCTTCTGAATTTCAGCCTATGTCCTCAAGTTCTTCCGGCCGGCATGTTCTTGGCCAGCATTTTGACATTGACATTGAGAGTTGGAATGCTGAGAGTGGTTTATTAGCGTTAATTGCAGCTCACACCTCTGGTTCGTTAACGGATGATTTCACCAATATGATTGCTGCTGACCTCACCACGCACATGCGTCTCCTGCTCGAATCGTACAGTGATGTCTTTGATTTCGGCGACAGGCCTTTTAAACATCTGTTGTTCACCACCATATTGACCCGTATACTTGATCGGGCGACCACGTTTCGCCGCCTAACAAACGTTATCGCACAGCGCGGGACACGCCTCCATGTATCCGAAGTTTCTGGAAAGTTATCGATGCTTCTATCCGGCTGTCTGTTGTCGCCGAGCCTTGTGTTATCTGATTTCATCGCGTGACGCGTATGGTGTAGAACTTTGTGGAAGGCACGCGGGTCCCAACGATTAGTCTGGAACATTCGACGACTGCTGTATAAAAGCCGATGCGCTTGACCCGCTGATCAGATTTTTCGACGATCGCTGGCCGTGTTCGCCGCTATCGTTGTGCTATAAGTGTAGCCTGTTTTTTTTTTTTTTGGGGGGGGGGGGGCGCAGGTTCGCCCAATAAACGTTAGTTTTGTCTTTCACAGTATTGCTACTGTGTTCTTGAACCTCACCACCACGTGACATCTGGTGGAGGTGCAGGGTAAGTCCGGTCATGAAAGGTAATTCTTGCCGTGCAGATCCCAGTCGGCGTAATGAAGTGTCATCCCGCGGTCCGAATTTGAGGGCCTTCCCATGCAGTCTGAACCTTCTTCAACTGGGAGGCGGTGGGTCCACTCATGACGGAGTAATCGGCTCCTGTGTCTACTAAGGCGGTGACTGCGTGGCCGTCGAGAAGCACGTCGAGGTCGATGGTTCTTTGTCGTGCGTTACTGTTAGGTCTTGGCGTCGGATCACGGCTGCGTCGCGTTGACCTGTGACTGGTACGTGGCGTCGTCAGGTTGTCTTTTCGTCGTCGTACTCTTTGCTTCTAGACTTCGTCGGGACGGCGGCGTGTCGTTATGTCGTCGAAGTAGTCTATTCGGCGTCTTCGTCGGTGGCGGAGGATCTTCGTCAGTTCGACGAGGAGCAACCGCACCTCCATCGGTTGCTGCTTTTATTTTTCCGGATATGGGCTGACGGACCGGCCCCGGGCTGGGCCAGTGTATGGTCGGCGCTGCGGCGACAGGTAGCGGCCTGGTGACGGCGAACGGGAAGGTCGTCGAGGGCTCCACTGTGTGGCGGCGAGGTAGTGGGCGATATCGCGAGGTCGTTCGCCAATCTGTGGCCGCGGCGCGGTAACGGCGAAACCTCGCAGTCCCATCTCCCGGTATGGGCATCGGCGGTACACATGGCCGGCTTCTCCGCAGTGGTAGCAGAGCGGGCGGTGGTCGGGGGCGCGCCAAACGTCAGCCTTCCTTGGAATGCCGTGTGGGTTGACGGGTTGGCGTGCTGGCGGCGGGGGTGGTGGTGGACGATGGAACTGTGTCGTCACTGGGCCCTGCCGTGGGTGCGGAGGGGGAACGTGACGGCGGGCTACGGCGGCGTATGTCATCGCTTGCGGCTGAGGCTGCGGCGATTCGGGGGCTACTCGGAGTTGTTGTTGGAACTCCTCACGCACGGCGTCGGCAATCGAAGTGACTTGAGGCTGTGATGACGGGAACAGCTTCTGTAGCTCCTCTCGCACAACCGCTCGGATAGTCTCGCGCAGGTCGTCGGTGGCAAGCGACTTAACTCCCGCGTAGATTGTCTAGTTCGGGCGGCGGTCGAATTGCTGGTTTCGCATCTCGAGTGTCTTCTCGATGCTGGTGGCCTCGCGAAGAAACTCGTCGACGGTCTTTGGTGGGCTTCGTACCATTCCGGCAAAAAGTTCCTCCTTCACATCACGCATGAGTAGGCGGAGTTTCTTTGCCCCGGGCATTTCAGGGTCGGCGTGGCGAAATAGATGGCTCATTTCTTCCGTAAAAATGGCAACGTTCTCGTTTGGTAGCTGCACTCGGGCATCCAGCACAGCTTCGGCCCTTTCCTTGCGCACGACATTTGTAAACGTGCGCAGGAAAGGGCCCACTGGCTATGAGGTCGTGCCAGACGGAATTTCGCATTCATAGCGGCCCCGCGCACGATCTGAATTGATACACGTGGTGCGTCTGAAACCCTTTTACGGACGCCGACGAACTTTCTTATTGTGTTGTTTTCTTTGCTACGGGTGCTTTCCTTTATTACTTTCGTTTGTATGCAGCATCGGGTCGATGCTTTTTAAGAGGGGGGTATTGACACGTGTACTTATCTTTATCGGGCGACCACGTTTCGCCTCCTAACAAATGTTATCGCACAGCGCGGGACGCGCCTGCATGTATCCGAAGTGTCAGGAAAGTTATCGATGCTTCTATCCACTGTCTGTTGTCGCCGAACCTTGTGTTATCAGATTTCATCGCGTGACGCGAATAGTGCCGAACTTTGTGGAAGACACGCGGGCGACGCGGGTCCCAACGATTAGTCTGGAACATTCGACGACTGCTGTATAAAAGCCGACGCGCTCGACCCTCTGATCAGATTTTTCGACGATCGCCGACCGTGTTCGCCGCTATCGTTGTGCTATAAGTGTAGCCTTTTTATGTGGGCGCAGGTTCGCCCAATAAACTTTAGTTTTGTCTTTCACAGTATTGCTACTGTGTTCTTGAACGTCACCACCACGTGACAATATAAACACTGGAGCACAAATCTATTCGTCGGCGTCCCTTTCGTGTACCGCATGCTGATCGTATAGTCACCGAATCAGAAGTGGACGAAATTCTCCGCAAACGGGTCATTGAACCACCAGCAAGCCATGGGCTTCGCCTATCGTCTTTGTTGAAAAAAAAAGATAGTATCTGGCATTTCCGCGTTGATTATCGCCACTTAAACAAGATCACTCGAAAAGAAGTCTAACCACTACCAGGCATCGATGACGCCTTTGACTGCTTGCACGGAGTTAAATACTACTCGTCCGTCGATCTTCGATTCGGCTACTGGCAGATTTCAGTTGAGGAAATGGACCATACGAAGACATGATTCATCACGCCGGATGGTTTATATCAGTTGAAAGTCATGGTCTTTGGCCTGTGCAATGCTCTTGCCACATTGGAACTGATAATGGACTCTCTTCTGCGACACTACAAGTGGACCACCTGTCTTTGTTACCTTCACGACGTTAGTGTTTTTCTCCCACGTTCAGCAGCCACTTTACCAGACTCGCTGCCATTCTTGCGGTCTTCCGAAATGCCGGCCTCCAACTGAACTCCACGAAATGTCAATTAGGGCGCCGTCAAATAACCGTGTTGGAGCACTTTGTAGACACATCTGGCGTAAAGGAAGATCCCCAAAAACTGCTCGCTGTTCGCAGTTTCCATGTGCCACGTTCTGCTTCTGACGTGCGCTGCTTCTTCGGCCTGTGTTCTTACTTTTGCCGTTTCGTAAAGAACTTCACCGATGTTGCGCGTGCCTTTCACAGATCATTTAAAGCACACGCCATTCTCATGGGGCCCAGAGCAGGGTAACCGTTCGCCGCTCTCATCGGGTGTCTGACCAGCCCTCCCATACTTGCCCACTTCAATCCGTCTGCACCGACCGAAGTCCACACTGACGCAAGCGGCCACGGCATCGGCATTCTTCTCGCCCAGTAGCAGAATGGGTACCGAGTGCGTGATAGCTTACGCCAGCCGCCTGCTGTCACCTGCCGAGAGAAATTACTCCGTCACAGAACGGGATTGCTTGGATTTAGTTTGGGCTGTCACCAAATTCCGCCCATGATTGTACGGCCGCACGTTTTCGGTCGTCACAGACCACCACACCCTCTGCTGGCTGTCTTCCCTCCGGGACCTGACAGCACGGCTTCGTCGTTAGGCTTGGCGGCTGCAAGAATTCATTTATTGCCAACTACAAGTCTGGACGTAAGAACCGGTGTCGTACGCGGTCGTATGTACGCAAAACTGCAAGGTGTCCAACCGTCGGTGCATCGTGAAGTTGTTCCAGAACGACGGATGGGAGATGACGAAGAAGCACAAGGAGGAACTCAGGGCCGTCAGGGTTGATATTGCGGCGGACAAGGACGCTGACTGCCTCTCTCGTAACCACGTGAATCCTTCAGATCCTGCTGCGCATGATCCGCTGACCTGCGTGATAGCTTTTACTGACATGACCCACATACGCCCTGAACAACAACGCGACGATTCCTTACAGGCCATCATCGCCGGAGTGCAATCGGGCAGCACCGACGGCACGGGCCGCATGTTCGTGCTGCACGACGGCATCCTCAACCGCCGCAATATCAACCCTGACGGCCCTGAGTTGCTCCTTGTGCTTCCTCGTCATCTCCGATCCGTCGTTCTGGAACAACTTCACGATGCACCGACAGTGGGACACCTTGGAGTTATGCGTACATACGACAGCGTACGACACCGGTTCTTCAGGCCGGGTCTCTACCACTCTGTGCGTCGTTACGTCGCAACTTGCGAAATGTGTCAGCGCCGGAGGAAACCTTCCCTGGCGCCTGTCGGACGACTCCATCCGATTGAAGTTCACTCTTAACCTTTCTTTCGCGTAGGCCTCGATCTGCTTGGCCCTTTTCCGACGAGAACTAGAGAGAAAATGTGGATCGCTGTCGCTACTGATTACGCGACACGCTACGCGATAGCAAAGGTGTTGCCGACTAGCTGCGCAAGTGACGTCACCGATTTTCTGCTCCACGACGTCATTCGCCGCCACGGTGCACATCGACAGTTACTTACAGACCACGGCCACTTGTTCTTGTGTCCAGTTGACGACCTCCTCCGCTCTTGTGCCCCTGAGCACAAGCTGTCCACCGCCTACCACCCGCAAACGAACGCTTCTTGCGGAACGTCTCAACCGAACACTCACAGAGACGCTGTAGTTGTATGTCTCCAACGATCACCGTGAATGGGACACCACGCTGGCCTACGTGACATTCGCATATAACTCGTCCTAACATGACACCATAGGATATTCACCGTTTTATTTTTTGTATGGTCGTGACCCCACATTGCCCTTTCGCACCATCCTCCCTTTTGTGCCATGTGTTGCAACTCAGTACGCTCGTGAAGTCACTGATCGCGCTCACATGGCACGTCAAGTCGCCCACTCTCGTTTATTAGTCTCGCAGCGTACACAAAAAGATCGTTGCGACCGCTGCCCTCGCTATGGTAATAGTTTCTGCAAATTTAGAATTAGAGGGCAGTAAATGGGATATAATAGGGCACAGTGAAGTTAGGAGTGCTAGAAAGCGGGCACGTCCTGTGCTACCACGGCTTAGCACGCTGCTCCTTACGTCAGCATGCCGTCGGGTCGGCCTCTCTCAGAAGCTCAAAACGTAGGACATTACTAAGTCCTACGTCAAGTAAACGACCTCAATTACGAGATTTCGCCGTTAGAGTTTGATCCATCCTCAAGTCCAATGCCGGTTGACATCGTGTACGTTTCGCTGCCGAAGCCATACTTCGCTCGCAATTCTTCGCCTACCATGCGCCGAGGCGGCGCTTCAGCACCTTGGGGTCCTGTTACGGAAGGATAAAAGAAGGGAAAGGAAAATTAAGATCGTGCGCTAGCTGCTGCGTGTTGCTGCTGGTCAGCCGTCTTAACTACACTGACTCTGCTTGAACATATATCGTAAATACAGTCCGTCTATATACTCTCAACATCCCCGTAATGACATTCACTGGCGCCGGCAACCTGTCTCGCGCGGCGCGGTGCACATGGAGCGATGTCTGGCTCAGTAATCTGCAGATCGCAAGAGGCAGGGCCTGGGTGACGTGTGGCAGTCGCCGCAGACACGCGTCACCTAGGCTGCGCGTGTCTGGCTGCCGCACTACCCTTATTTTCACCATGCATTGCATTCACCATGCCCTTCTCCTCCACTTTCCTCCCCGCGTCTTTCATTCCCCGCTCAGCTCCGCGTCCTTCATCCTTCGCTAAGCTTACTCGCTCAGTTATGACGACGCGGTCGGCTAACCACGCTCTAAAAAAATACGGACCAGATGCTGTGGGGCATGTTCTACAGCATTCCACAAAAACTTGCTATCGGGGCAGCTGAAGAAGCTACTGTCTCGTCAGGTGTTGTGGAATTTGAGAACGCACGTGGCGCGAATTCTGAAACGGTAATCGACCTCCTAATCGTATATTCGCAGTCCCTCTACGTCTGCTTTATTGCGACAACTTTTCTGAAAAACCATGGTATTTGATCACGAATCGCTGCAGCCCTTGGTGGCCATGCGAAAGCAAAAAACGAAGGAGCCGTGTGGAAACGGCATGTGGTGTGATGCTTCAAGCACATGGCTGATTTTCTTTTTTGTTTACCTCCTGCCCAACTGACCGACAATGAAAAGGTGGAGGCGCTTAGGAAGTTTAACAACGAGTACCACGGGCTACTTTTTATCTTCGAGCTACTGCTTCAAGACCACGTCTAACGTCTGGACTGGAGCAGTGTCTTTGACAATGAGCACACTTGCTGGAGAAGACAAGTAGCGAGAAATTAATTTAGTCTTGCCGCTTTGGACGCCACAAAATGTAAGACACTCTAAAAGAGTTGCCACTGCATGCATGTTGGAGGCGACTACTAAGTCTTCTGGACGAACAGTAGAAGCCAATGAATGCTGCCATGCATATTGAGCGCCATAGAAACGAATAGCTAGTAGTGTTTGCCTAGTAGTGATAACCGGCTATACGGTCAAAGCGGAGGGAAGTGAATCCGGTCTCAAATACCGGTTGTCCGGTTATCAGCACTTTAAGAAACGAATGTTGAGGATGTCCATTTTAAATAACCGCTTAGCCAGATATGTGCACATTTGGATCTACTAGATTTTCCAGCGCCAACTATTTTAGTCCAAGCGCCAGTGAATTTAATTCAGCTACCACAGATTTATTCTGAGCCCCAAATAATTTATTCCAAAGATGCATTTGAGGAGCAGTTCTAGGATGTTCAAATTAATTACGAAACGTTTTCGCCGACCGAGAATAACCGAAGAGCTTTCTTGATGAGCGCTGTCATGTGACTACAACAGTGCCTGTACCGCCCGATACACGATCTAAATAATTCACTGCTATGGACATCACTGTCATGAACAGGTCATGTAAAACGCAACTATTTGTTGGCATCGCTAACGGGCATTAAGAAACCCAACAAAGAGGGGGTCAAGCGGTGGCGTAGAGGTAGAACATCCGCCTCGCGTGCAAGAGAAGCGTGGCTCGAGTCCCGGTGCTGCGCGACTTTCCACCGCATTAAAAAAAATGCGCGCGTTGACGAAATTGCATAAAAAGACCTGGCGTGTGGTCCGATCCCGCTGACGAGAACCGGTAACGCACTCCCTCACCAGAGCAGGATTGGCCACCCCGGTGCAGTACTTGGCCACAACCTCCCATATTATCACAACAATCAAACCCCGGCCCTCAGTCCCCAGCAGCTGCGAAGCTACTGACCACGGCGGCGGTCAGACCTGCGACGCAGCAGAGGGTGCTGAGAATCCCTGGTTCCGGACAGGCCGCCATTGGAATCGGAACGTGGCAACGTCTAACGCTGAACGTTGTCTAGAGAGGCGAGTCTAGCAGTGCTATTGGAGGAATTAGAGGGCAGTAAATGGAATATAATAGGGCACAGTGAAGTTACGAGGACAAAAGAAGCATATACAGTGCTAGAAAGCGGGCACGTCCTGTGCTAGCACGGCTTAGCAGAGAGGCGAGAACTAGGAGTCAGATTCCTGATTAATAAGGATATAGCTGGTAACACACACGAATTCTATACAGTCGACTCCCCATAATTCGAAGCCGCATAATTGGAATTTTCGGTTAATTAGAACTGAAGTGCTGGTCCCGTCAGTTTTGCATGTAATCCTATAGAAGAAATCGCTCGATAATTCGAAGTCCTTATCCAGTAATATTGTTTAATTGGAAGTTAATTTTCAGCCGGGATCCTCGAGGTGACCGTCCTGCTTTGGTAGAATGTGCAATTTTTCAAGTGTTGCAACAGTTCCGTGCTCCGCGTTGCTGTCATCGCCACCGCAGCCGCCCGCAACGCCATCCTTCTTGGAGCGGCACGATTATTCATTGCTACGGCTGCCGTGGCCTCCGCGATCAACTCCGGCGGGAGGCGAAGCGGCTCCCGCCAGAGGCCACGCGCGGCTGCCGCGCGTGGCCGGAGCTGATCGCGGAGGCCACACGGGTGCCATAGGTGGACGCAGCGCTGATTACTGGCAGTGGCGAGATTGTGCGAGATTAGTCTTGCAGCGTGCGCAGCGTATGTCGAGGCGTGTGTTGGTCGAGCGCCTTTGTGCGGGAAGCTCGTAGGCTAGGTTGTTCCACGAGTTATTCGGAATTGACTGTACCTAGTCGCGCAGTTTATAGCCATGGCAAACCGTGGCTCTTATCGCACGCTCGACCTGGCAACGAAAGTCGAGGTTTTGAAGCAAGTTGAGAAGGGAGGTGCCGCCAAACAAGACATAGCGCGGAAGTACGGGATCAAGCCGAACACGCTCTCAAACTACATCAAGAACAAGCGCACAATAATGGATGCATTTGAGAACGGCAAGTTCAAGACTTCTCGGAAGCGGATGCGCACCGGCGCTTACCCAGAGTTGGAGAAGGCTCTGCTGGTTTGTATTAGGGAGGCCAGGAGCAACAAACTTTCTCTCAGCGGAGACATCGTTGCGATGAAAGCCCGAACGCTTGCAGCAATGTTGGGGATCGATGACTTCGTTTCGTCAGATGGATGGCTGCCGCGCTTTAAAGATCGCCATGACCTGGTTTTCAAGAGCGTGTGTCCAGGAAACATGCGCCACGTGGAAGGACGCAAAGCTGCGTGAATATCTCGGCGAATACAGACCGGAAGACATCTTCAATGCAGATGAGACTGCACTCTTCTATCGGCTTCTACGAGAGAAGACCCTGATATTCAAGGACGACGAATGTGCTGGGGGCAAACGCAGCAAGGAGAGAGTGTCGGTGCTGATCGCGGCAAACATGACTGGCACGGAACGATGTCGCTTACTTGTGATCGGGAAAGCCGCGAAGCCGAGATGTTTTAAAGGCGTGAAGACGCTACCTGTGGACTATGAGGCGAACAAAAAAGCGTGGATGACGGCCGAAATCTTCAAGAGCTGGATAAGGAAATTGGACCGCAAGTTTGCTGCTTCGAACCGCAAGGTGTTATCCTTGTCGATCACTGCAGTGCTCACGTGAATGTGCCAGCCTTGAGTGCAATACGCCTCGCATTTTTGCCTGCAAACACAACGGCTGTTTTGCAGCCAATGGACCAGGGCATCATCAAGAATGTTCAAGTCCTGTACAGACGGCACCTCCTCGAGCGCATGATTTTGTGTATGGATAGTTCCACAAAGTACGAGGTGAGCCTGCTTAGTGCCATCCACATGTTGGCGCGAGCATGGGAACGTGTGAAGCAAGAAACAATCACAAACTGCTTCAGGGCTTGCAGTTTTGTGGCAGCTTCTTCGGAGGATGCCTCTGAAATTTCAGCGGAGGAAGCGTCAACAAGCGAGCTTGACGGCACTGATTTTGGTGGTGCTCTCGGGGACGTCAATTTCGAAGATTACGTCGCCGTAGACAAGGCGGTCGAAACGTGCGGTGCGCTGACGGATAGCGAAATTGTATAGATTATTCGGCCCCAGGAAGCGACCCAGGAAAGCGATGATGACGTTGAAGGCGAGCCGCAACCTAAGGCTGCCGATGTAGCTGCGGGCTCTGCTCTCGCGGAGCGCTTCTTTGCCGCTGAAGGTAACGCGGAAGAAGCGTTCCGCCACATCGACAACCTGCAGAAGTTGCTTTCAGCAGCGCGATTCGGCAAGGAGGAGCAAAGCAAGATGACCGACTATTTTTCTTAGAGAAAATACTCGATTTCGCCACAAATAAAGTGCTGTTTCTTGTGGTTTGTGCTTAATTGGAAGTTTGTTTAATTCGAAGTTTTTCGCGGTCCCCGTGAACTTCGTATTAACGGGAGTCGACTGTAGCATTAACGAGAGGGTGGCAGGTCTTGTTGTGAAACTTAATAAGAGGTACAAATTGAAGGTTGTACAGGTCTACGCCCCTACATCCAGTCATGATGACCAGGAAGTCGAAAGCTTCTATGAAGACGTGGAATCGGCGATGCGGAAAGTCAAAACAAGATACACTATACTGATGGGCGACTTCAATGCCAGGGTAGGCAAGAAGCAGGCTGGAGACAAGTCAGTGGGGGAATATGGCATAGGAGCTAGGGATAGCAGGGGAGAGTTATTAGCAGAGTGTGCGGAACAGAATAATATGAGGATAATGAATACCTTCTTCCGCAAGCGGGATAGCCGAAAGTGGACGTTGAGGAGCACGAACGGTGAAACTAGAAATGAAATAGACCTCATACTCTGCGCTAACCCTGGCATCATACAAGATGTGGACGTGCTCGGCAAGGTGCGCTGCAGTGACCACAAGATGGTAAGAACTCGAATTAACCTAGACTTGAGGAGGGAACGGAAGAAACTGGTACATAAGAGCCAATCAATGAGTTAGCGGTAAGAGGGAAACTAGAGGAATTCCGGATCTAGCTACGGAACAGGCATTCGGCCTAACTAAGGAAGAGGACTTTAGTGTTGAAGATATGAACGACAATCTTATGTGCATCATTAAGAAATGTGTAATAGAAGTTGGTGGTAACTATGTTAGACAGCATGCCAGTAAGCTATCGCAGGAGACGAAAGACCTGATCAAGAAATGCCACTGTATGAAAGCGTCTAACCCTACAGCTAGAATAGAACTTACAGAACTTTCGAAATTAATCAACAAGCGTAAGACAGCTGACATAAGGAAGTATAATATTGTCACGTGGTAGTGACGTTCAAGAACACAGTAGCAATACTGTGAAAGACAAAACTAACGTTTATTGGGCCCAAAACAGGCTACACTTATAGCACAACGATAGCAGCGAACACGGTCGGCGATCGTTGAAAGATCTGAGAAGCGGGTCAAGCGCGCCGGCTTTTATACAGCAGTCGTCGAACGTTCCAGACTAATCGCTGGGCCCCGCCTGTCTTCCCCAAAGTGCTACACCATGCGTGTCACGCGATGAAATCAGATAACACAAGGTTCGGCGACAACAGACAGTGATAGAAGCATCGATAACATTCCAGAAACTTCTGATACATGCAGGTGCGTCCCGCGCTGTGCGATAACATTTGTTAGGTGGCGAAACGTGGTCGCCCGATAAAGATAGGCAAGTGCACGTGTCAATACCCCCCTCTTAAAGAGCATCGACTCGATGCTGCAAACAAACGAAAGTAACAAAAAAGCACTCGTAGCAAAGCAAACAAAATAAGGAAGTTCGTCAGCGTCCGTAAAAGGGTTTAAGACGCACTACGTGGACCACTTCAGATCGTACGCGGCGCCGCTGGGAATGCGCAATGCCGTCTGGCACGACCTCGTAGTCCAGCGCGCCAATACGTCGGATGACCTGGTAGGGTCCGAAATAGCGTCGCAATAGTTTCTCACTCAGTCCTCGTCGGCGTATCGGGGTCCATACCCAAACACGGTCGCCGTGCTGGTACTCGACGAAGCGTCGTCGGAGGTTGTAGTGTCGGCCGTCGGTACACTGCTGGGTCTTGATCCGTAGGCGGGCGAGCTGTCGAGCTTCTTCAGCGTGCTGGAGATAGGTAGCGACGTCAAGATTCTCCTCGCCAGTGACGTGCGGCAGCATGGCGTCGAGCGTCGTCGTCGGGTTCGTGCCGTTAACCAGCTTAAACGGCGTGATCTGTGTTCTTTCTTGCACCGCCGCGTTGTAAGCGAATGTTACGTACGGCAGGACGGAATTCCCAGGTCTTGTGTTCGATGTCGACGTACAGTCTTGTCCACTCTTAAGGCCCAACCACACGCGGTGAATCGTGCGCGCCTGCCTACGCGTGACGCGCCTGCGAGGCCTTACGCGCCTGTCCTACGCGTCTAGAGAGGGCAGACGTGCAGGAAACGCGCGCGTCAAGGAGGTCTTGATCTTGGGCGTCATTTTGAGCGTACGCGACGGAAGTGGCAGCTTGTGCACCGACGTCACGTGGGCCGCATGTACACTTCCGGTGGTTCGGAAAAGTTGTTGAAGTTTCAGAATCGTGCGGAGTCTAGTTTCGTGTCGATAGAGCACAGATGCTATGGAGGCGATCAACAACGAAGCGCAGATCGCCTGCTTTGAGGCTCTACCTGCGCTTTGGTAGCCGGCGAAACACAAGCGCCACAAGAACAAGCACATGACGAGGTGGTCGTGGATCGTCATGCCCAACGCTGCCCAACAGGTGAGTGCTTGGAATTTTATACGGGCGTCATACCGGAGCAGTTTCAATCGCGATCGAGCCCGATCGGGATCGGATTTTGTGGTCACGATTGCCTGTACTGCGCAATATCCGTAGAACCGATCGTGATCGAGAAATTTGATCGCGCTCGATCGCGATCGAAAGCCTGCGTGGCACTGGTATGAGCTGCCTCTCTTATCAGCCGACTCGCAGATGTCTAAAACGCGTTTCATCTGTGCAGATGACGTTATCACAGCGCTGCAGAAGTGATGGAAGTCCGTGGGGAATAAATTTCGGCGCCTGGGAGTACGTTGCAGAAAGAGAAGAGCCGCGCCGTGCCAGACGACGTTCAGGACGATGTCATCTGGCTGTTTTTCGACCAGATGACGTTCCTACGCCACTCAGTGGAGTGTAGACTGTAAGTGATCTTGAAGTTTCCATCGTAGCCGGCGTGTTACAAATGAAACACGGGATTCTAGTGCGTTCCCTTTACCACGTTGACCGGCGATGCCGCATGTTTGTATTATAGCTGGCAATGCACCGCACTTATGGGAATCGACTCAAAATTATGCTTACACAAGTAAATCGACGCGCAGTATGCATGATATTCAGCTTGATCTAATTGGCCATCAAATATTTGTGCGGCATCGCTACTCCGATTATCGCATATTTCGTTAAATGTGATCCGGTATGGGGACATACAAGCAGTACAAGGATAGCTTTGTATATTTATTTATTTAGCTACCCACAAAGCCAGTTTGGCTTTGCAGTGGGGAGCAGAGAAAGCAGAAATACAGGTACAAAATAGGTAAAATAGCACATAAAAACCGAACAATAAAGCGTAAGACAGAAGTACAGAGGATATCACAGACAATCTAGCAGGATGAATAAAAAGGGCTTGCATGATGCACACACAAAAACAAAACACAAAAGATGCAAGTAGTTTCTTCTGATTCTGTGCACTGATCCTAGAAGGCAGCGTGCAAGTCAATGGTCAGTATTTAACTGAGTATTGAATGTTGCTATATTCACGCGTGTCTTGGGCACTGCAATGAACAGCTTTAATTTTGCATTTTGTTGCTTGCCAGCAGTGTGCAAATCGGTGCTTCATCACAGACCCTCAAATATTACCTAGCTTGCTTAGGGATTCGTGCAGTGTCATCATGCTGTAGGAATAAATGCACCATAGTACTGACAACATTGTCAGCTGTGTAATTGCTAATTCTTCTTTTTGTGTCTTCTCAGCAGTGTCCTTACCCAATTATCAGCCTGCAGTTATTCTGCAGATGCCAGGTGCTGTGGTAACTGGTTTAAGCGAAGCTTTCACTGTGTTTGTGGAGAACGCTGTTCCTGCTTAGCAAAATTTCCAAGAAAATAGAAGATCAAGTTAAACACATTCGCACTGTGCAAAAATGAATATTGAAATTACATGCCAAAGCCACAATCTAGTTACATTAATTGGTATTTGCACTACATCCAGTACTGGTCACTCGTGCAAGACAGTAGCCAGTAGTCAGCTGGGATGACAACGGTTCAACGACTACATTAATATCAGTACGAGGCATTCAATAAGAGCTATTTGGCAAGACAGTAGGAGCAGCGGTGGGAAAGTCCAGAGAAGAGGGAAAAAAAAGCTTAGCTTTAAGAAACCTTCTGGAAGGGTTTGCTCGCTAAGATCAGCTTAACTGGGCCAAAACACCCTTTGCAAGGCAGATGGCAAGATGACAAACATTATTATACGTACCTTCCTAAATCAAAACAACAAATGCACTGACTACTACGCACACAGCTTCAAACTGTGTTTAGACGTACATTCAGTTAAGGAGAAACAGTTTAGAATGAGATGAAGTTTACAAACAAATGAAAGGAAAACAAAGTTACAAGCCAAGAACGTTTCAAGTAGAAAAACTAGAACAGGAGAGAGCCTTATGCTAAAGCAAGACCTAACAATACTACTACTCTATGCTTAGAAAGTGCAAGCGTAGATCTTTCAACATGAAATATATTAAGTGGTTTTACTGATTAAATGTAGTGGAATGCTTGCTGCTAATTATTTCAAAACTGAAACATTCCAAATATTATGCGCTGTTTTGAGCAGAAGTTGTCACTACGCTTTAGGCATGCAGATCTCATAAGAACTGCTTAAATGCATCACAAGCAAAAACCGAAAAGCATACAAAAGCTACACTTAAGCGCATGCAGAAACTGTTCATTCTGGTTGTGTAGGCAAGCCACTTTTGTCCTTACAAAACTGACTCAGAGCTTCGGCGTTCTCTAATAAAATCGCACATTAAAACAAATGTGGACGGATTTGAACCTTCATATATTTTTGCATTCACACTGGCTCATTATTTAAACATTGACAATATGTGCAAACCGTATTATGCTCACATGCAGGATGTCCGCCAACCTTCCACCAGTGCCCCCATAGAGTGAGGAGGGAAGTGCTGGAGCCATCCTAACGAAAAATGTGCAAGTTTTCCGATCTGGCAACACTTGAAGTGCCATCACCGTCAAGTGAAGAGTCACAAGCACCAGCATCAACTCTGTCTTCGGTGTCGCATGAGTCTGTGGGGTCTCAGGACATTTTGGAATCTCTTGAATCACCGATGTTTCAAGAAGTTCTGGTTCCTGAGGCTTCTGAGGCACACCACAGCAGGCCGCAGTCACAAGCATCACTGGCTTCAGCAGGCAGTCACAGGCTGGATACGTTGGGAAGCATTGCTTCTGAAGTGACGTCGAGAGGGAGGAAAATGAAAAAGAAAGATGAGAGTCAGTTAATATTCGAGGAATTAGGCAATGTTTCACGTGCAACCAAAAGATGCAAACCACAGGACGACCTCAAACTTTTGCTGTCTCTCTGCTCAAACACATGAGAGAGGTCAGTGAGGATAAGCATCTCGATATGAAAATTAAATTGATGCAAGTAGTAAAGTAATTCAAAGAATAATGTTTTAATGTATACTTTTTGTGTAATAAAGCCAAGAGACAATGAAACAAAAGGAAATCATTGATGAATTTAATTACTTTATATCGAAATGGAGAAATAAGGAGGAAATTGAAAGTATATGAAAAGGTAACTTCCCATTGATGGGAGACGAACGCACAACCTTTGAATTATGTTTGCATTGCTTTACCAGTACAGCTGCAGCAATGCCTATCCCACTGCAGACTTTCTTGAGCCTGTATGTGCATGTACTAGATCTCACCCTGGTAGTGTTAGCCAGTGTTACTCTTGCAAGAACACTCCGAGAGCCTAATCTAGTACACATAAACATTCTAAAAAATTGATGGTCGAATAGCCTCTAGCTCAACTGGTTTTCGGTTTAGCTTTCACCAGTGGCAAGTTATATTTTGTCCACTTTCATTTGTCTTCTCCTTGTGATGTCGACATTACAAATAAAACGACAGTCATTTTCTTTTATGCTTTACTACGTTTCCTTGTCTGTTGTTGTGATATCAAAGCCCCTCGGCTCTTCTTTTTTGTTCATTTTACATTGTGTTGTATCCATATTTTTGTGCAGTATTATTCAAGAATTTCATAAATTTGATATCTGTGGGCCTGGTTGGTTGGCCATTGCTGCTGTAGAGATGTGTGAACATGTTTTAGCAACACACCTACGATAAAGAAGCAAGCACTGACTCGCAACTAAAGGTTTCTTGTTGCAAGACAGATGTTTATCGCTTTCATCTGTGTTTACTCATTCAGCCTGTCTTGCAGCAATCAACCTTTCTGAGTTCACCAGCTGTACATGTAGAGTTTGTGCATGCACCTAGAGATGCCTGTACATGCCTGTAAATAAAAAGAAATATGACGGACCTTCAACCAGTCCCTATTGAAAATTTCGGTTATATGCTGCAAGTTGTAAAGCCTGCTGGGGCGTGCCACCGTACAGCCAGGAGGCGAGGTTCACTGCCAACATAGACAGCACCTACCTCTCCTACAACTATCATCCACAAGCCACATTCCCTGCATTTTCTTTTTTTTTTGGTGTTCCGTGGCTCAGTTCTAGAGTTGGTTTTGCATGTTCTGCATTGGATGTTTGGGCAAAGTATTTGTACGGAATCAGTGACATTGAAGGCAGTGCGTAAATGAGACATTCATACGTATGACCCTGCTTCTCTGGCAGGAAGCAGGGCTACCTGACGGGAGTCGTGAACAGCATGTGAGCTTTAAAAAAATTCTTAAGCTGAAAAAAATCTAAGGAATTTCTGCGGCTGTCATGCTGTTCTGCAGTTGTTTAATACTTTGCAGGCACGATCACCACTATACGACTTACACACCACTGCAGAGTCTAGCCGCCTCAATCCCCCACAGTAAGCCAAGGCATCATCTTTTATGTCTTGCCCGGGTGCCAAGTAGCTTGAATGCAAGTTGAAAAAAAATTAGTACCCATGTCTCAACTGTTTACATACTAATTGCGATTGCATTTGCAATTACAATTTGCATACTTGACAATGATGTCCATGGCTGTGGGGGCCCTTTTTGGGTGACATACGATCAAAATTCATTTGTGTAGGTTAGCTACTACCTTTGTTTAATACTACATGTACGAGCATTCCTCAGTGCATGTTTCACAAGTTGCGCAAGGTCAAAAGCACTGAGATAGGTTTTGTGCGGTGCCATTCGATGGCAGTTTTTTAAGTTAGCCATAACTGCTACACTGGTGATGCACGAAGTTGAAATTTTGTCTGTGTGATCATTATTTATGGTATTTCTTTTCACGCACATTGTCAGTACCTTCATTACTATTTCTCGTTTTGTATCAACATTTTGTATCCCATTTTCGATTTCTTTAGGAGGTAATAAATATTTAGTTGTGTATAGTGATCTAGATTATGTATCAGTATTTTTTATGCACGCTCATTGTCAGTCGTTTCATTCTTTCTTTTGTTTTGCTTCAATGTTTTGTGACCCCTTCCTGATTTGGCTGCCGAAAGTCGGTGGGCAGTATCATGAAAATAAAATAAAATAAATGATACAACAAATGACAAAGAAACGGTGTTCTGTATTCCTGCAATCGCACATCATTACTCTAGGGGCAACTATCCTTTACAAAGCTCAATGCTACAGCAAGTCGTTCTCCGGGCTCCAGGGGTTTCTCGAATGTCGTGCTGCCATGTGAGGTCCTCTGCGACAAAGCTCAATAGCTTGTCAAAGAGCTGTGGCGTCTTGCGAAAGAACTTGTAGAAAAATCACACGGACCCGGGGGAGGTGCTTCGCGTCGGCTGCTCCAGCGCTGGAGCGCGCCGCCTCTTGCTTTGCTGGAAAGTACACTTCGCTAGACCCAGGCGACTTAGTGCCCGAGGCGGCATTGCGGGAAGGCGCACTTCACTTACCGGAGAATTTTCTAGCTGCTTCCGTCTACAGCTTGTGAACAGCCTGCTTAATCAATATACATAAACAGAAACAAGCTTCTCACCACATAAATCACTTAGCATGTTTTTCATAAGTATGAGGGTAAAAATACAGTAATTTTTACTTGTTGTAGTGCATACCGAGAAACCTATTAGGTGCGCTCTTGGTTGCAGTCATCATGTAATGAGCCTAGCACGCCGTTTCGCGCATGTCTTGATGCTAGAACGAGTGTGCTTAATTGACTTAAGAAAACGGCCGAAACCCGCTATAAATTTCGCAAAAAGTTAGAGAGCGATTGTTCACTGACGCATCATTATGTTTGCCATGGATTGTACCATTAAGGAGGGCAATACTATTACTTCGACAGCAACTAAGAAGTGATATCCGCTGCTTCGCACTCCCTTATTGACGCGTTAATGTCGCTGATAGGAGAGCATGGAGCGCTTTACGCGATGTATGAAAGGGCTTTCTCCGGCATAGCAACAGATTAGGCGGCAATTTTACTCTCCCTTTTCATGTTTCTACATCCTACAAAAAAACTCAATTCATTTTTGTTGACACAGTTTAGGTAAAATCACCGAAGCGGTGCCGGTCCTCTGACGGCTGCCTGACGCGAGAAGTCGCATTCTCATTTGGAGGAGTCGTTGGTCAAAATATTTGATTACAATGATTAGGTGAAGTAAAACATGTGGCGGCGACGTTTTTTGGTTGTTTGTTTTTTTTCTCCTTGGAGTCAATGCACGCCGCATGCGAATGCTGTTTCCGTCAGTTTCGAATAGGTAATTGGAGTGGAAAATATATAATCTACATGTCAGTTCTCTAGCTTAAATTAACTCTTGTCGGGTAATGAAGTCGTTATTCGCTTCTATTTCATTTTAGTACTTCCTCGGAATGGGCCATATGCATATTCTCACTTGCATACAATCATTTGGTAATTGTGCGGTATACGTCCCGAAACGACACATGGCCTGAGTTACGCCATAGAGGTGGGCATCGCATATATGTGGAGATTAGGAGGAATTGACATATATATATATATATATATATATATATATATATATATATATATATATATATATGTGTGTGTGTGTGTGTGTGTGTGTGTGTGTGTGTGTGTGTGTGTGGTAGGTGGGGGTGGGGTGGGCTGAGTGGGTGGGCTGGCCAATATGAATACGTCACAGGAACCCTTGCTGCGGACAAGCGATGCTGTTGCCGTCATGGGGTAGTGGCCGGTCCGTGTGTTGGACGAACGCGCCCGCGATATTTAAACCGGCGGTCATAAGGCCGGCCTGGTGTCGTCTGCCCACAGCATGCCGGTGGTCGGCAAACGTGCTCGTCATTGGTAAAAGCTAAGCTCGGCTCAAGCCAGATTGCTGTGGTCGGGCCAGTCTACTTTTTAACTGACCATGTGCGTCAGCCCGATCAACCGCCGAGACCCCCCCCCCATTTTTTTTGCTTAGGTCATGCTAGCCCATCTTAGCTTAATATGATGATGCGATGCAGCCAACGGCTACTCAACTGAGTGACTGGCCGCTCAGGAGTTAAAAATTCTGGAATGACTCGCCAAATCGAAAGACACCAGAGGTGTTTCCAGTAAATGCATTTCCGTCGACTTGCATGATGAATTGCATTTTGCTCGGTTGCTGGTTGTCATGGCACTTCGGCGATAAAAACGCTGTAACAGTGCAGGATAATCTCATTTCCCTGGTGCATGTTGGAAAATAGGAATGTCGCGGTTACTGGAAAAAGAAAGACGACGCATTGTAGATCTATGCCTACAAAACTATTCTCAACGCGTTATATCGGAGATGACAAAAAGGCCACTGAAAACTAAATAGAATCGTCCAGGCTTACAAGAAGGATGGAACAATTGCGGATGCTCCCCGTAAAGCTCGGCAAAGAGTGACCATTGTTGCGGCTGCTGCTGCAAACCCGACCTCCACCTATCGAGAAATTAAGAACAGCCTCAGGCTGGGTGACGTCCCTGACACTACTATCAAGCGCTGGCTCTACGCCCCAGCCTAAAAAAGAGCTCGAAAAAATTACTGTATTTTTACCCTCATCACCTATGAAAAACATGCTAAGTGATTTATGTGGTGAGAAGCTTGTTTCTGCTTATGTATATTGATTAAGCAGGCTGTTCACAAGCTGTAGACAGAAGCAATTGGAAAATGCTCCAGTTAGTGAAGTGCGCCTTCCCGCAATGCCGCCTCGGGCACTAAGTCACCTGGGTCTAGCGAAGTGTTCTTTACAGCAAAGCAAGAGGCGGCGCGCTCCAGCGCTGTAGCAGACGACGTGAAGCACCTCTCCTGGGTCCACGTGCGCCTGCGCCTCTTCGCTTCGATGCGCCGCCGTGCCCTACCGCGCCGGACACACTGGCGCCCCGCGGAGCGCGGCCATAGGTAGCGACATCTAATGGCGTTTTAGAGCGCAGCTCTTTGGCGTCCGTTCCTGGGTTTCGCGTCGTCGTCGGCGTTGTCGTCGGCCTCGTAACCAGCTCCGCCCCCCTTTCATCCCCCCAGCGCTAGCAGCGACCGACTGATACCGCTGGATGCCGTTGACGCCGCTAGAGAGTCAAGATAACGTGACTGCATAGAACACCGTCGCCGCCATGCAGAAAGAGGAGGAAAGGGTCCCCCCCCCCCCTGTTCTTGTGTGGCGGATAGGGTGCTCTTCAGTTGCCGACGCGCCGGTTATTTCACGTAGGCCGCGGCACGTCGACGAATACGTGACCACCTTCCCACGGCTAGACCTGGTTCTTAGCGCTGCGGAAGCGAGGGTATCATATTGTTTGTGTCGGCATCGGCGGCGTTGTCCCTGAAACCAACTCGGCAGCTGGGGTTGACTCACTATCGGCGTCAGCGGCATCAGTCAGTCGCTGCTATCTCTTCCCTCCTCCCTTTATCGTGTTGTCCGCTTGCTGCGCGCGCTTCTGCCCCCATCGTTTGCCGCTGGGTGTACACGCCGCCCCCCTCTTCCTGCGAGTCTCCGGTTGTCAAAGCGCCGGCTCGAACTTAATTCCTTTCTTCGCTCCTCCTCCAATGCAACCCCTGTGCGGTGGCAATCAGAGAGCCAGATCGGTGGCAACGGATCTGTATATGTGCACCGCCCGAGCCGAAATTGCCGCTGCCGTTCGCCCTGTGCGGTGGCAATCAGAGAGCCAGATCGGTGGCGGCGGATCCGTATATGTGCACCGCCCGAGCCGAAATTGCCGCTGCCGTTCGCCACTGCGAAATTATCTGCCAGTTCTTTCTGAGCCATGAGCGAGACGACCGGCTGCGCTCAAATTTCGCATTAGGAAGTAACGTAATCGTCGGTAATTTTTTCACTGGTCGATCTGGAGCGGCCGCCGAAATCCTCGAGCGAGCGCTCGGGTTTCGCGAATCCGAATCGGCCAGCGGAGCGCAAAAATGCTCCGTGGAGGATCACACAGGAAGTCTGCGTGCACGTCGCACAAACCGGTTCCGGAAACCATGCCCGACTTCTGCTCTGTACGTTTCTACGGCAACCAAACTCACCGTCCCCCGTGCGTAATTTGACCACGGCAATCGCAGAGTCCGTCATTTCCATGTCGCACCCGCAAGGATTATGCATGCACAACGGGCATAGAAGGCTTCGTACAGCACCTGCGTCACCTAGTAATCGCTGTCGTCCGAGGTCTCATCGCTAAACGCGAGCTCTGCAGCAGCAACGAACGCAGCCATTTTGCGAAGCAACACAATGTTGTGCGTACCAACCGGTACCGATTTCCCTTGAAGACGGAAGTGACGCGAGCTATTTCCGCCCGAATCCGCGCCTCGGCGGCGGAGCAAGTGAGAGCGATCCGGCACGGAGCGAGTTGATCCGAAACGACCAGTGGAACGCGCGAACCCGCTCCAGATCGACCAGTGAAATTCGGATTCGTTGCCACGGAGCAAGAAATCCTGCTCCGAATCGACCAGTGAAAAACGCCATAAGATCCCTCTATAACAAGGTAGCGACATCTGCCGCGCGCGCGCCACCTAGGAAGTTTCTGTAGCAGACGGCACTCAAGCTAAACCGCGGCGCCGCGGCATTCATGAGGTGAAAAAATATCTGCACACGCGCGGAAATAAGACGCTAGTGGGGCCTGTCTGTGGTGAAAAACGAAAGAAGGGCCCGAACTGCTAAATCTAGTCCTTTAATTTCAAATGAGCGCTGAAACAAAAACGCTCAGGAGAGCGGAACGAGTGCTTGATCGCCTCGCGATTCCGCATGTTACCTTTCGTTCGTTTGCGCTCAATCACCGCGCGAGCCTTGTTGATTGCTTGCGCTTAATCATGTTTCCTCTGTGAATTATTTTGCTCGTAAGTGTGCTGCGTACACACAGCGGTTACATTGAAAGAAGAATTCGGGTAAAAAAAAGAAGGCTGACAGTGGCTTGGACAGAAAAGTTTCGACATAACGTCGCTGAAACGTGCGACCCTCACGGCAACTAAACAACATCCTGCATGTGTGAGGAAACGAGTGCACCAACAGTCTTCTTGTCGCTGAGTGTGTTTGTAGTGTAGCGATTACACGACGACTGTTTCGTTTTCTGGTTCAGTGCTACGAGCCAGTGCAACTGTCGTGACATTCTAAAGCGGCGGTATGGTTCATGTCAGCGAGCCTCCTCGATCGTATTCGGGTTGCCAGCGCGATCTAATGTCGCGGCACACCAACATCGAGCGTAGTGTGTGAGCGTGTGTGAATGCGGTTGACTGTTCTCGTGAACCGTGCAACGTCGCCACGTAAACTCGAATCATGACGCGCATTGTTGTGTTTATGCCTGTTCGCCTCCGTGCACCGCTAAAGCCCTGTAAGAATTAGGGCGCCCTTACACGAAACGCAAGCGAATTGGCCTAGCTATTACTGCACTGTGTTTTGCTGGCGATCCGTATATCGCTTCTGGCGTTTTTCTTATGCTAATTTGCAGTTGTGTGTTTTTCATCAGTAAAATGGCATCGCCGATTACTGAAACTTCTTCGAGTGTAAGGGAAACTTGGAAGGAACGAGCTCGCAGCTGTATGTAATGTACTTTGATAAATTGTATTGTACTATTAAACTTTATTATTTGGTGGCCAGTAGCAGTGGCTATGCAGTATTTGTTCTTAAAAGCAGAGTAATGCAGGCACTTAGGAATATATTTATTCACATATGCGATGCACAAAAAAACGATTAGGATATGCACAGTTGGAAATGACTTTTTGGACACATTGTAAAGCGCAGTTAACAACGCGCGCAAACACAGGAAAGTGTGAAAGTAGAATTCGCTGCTGAAATTTATTTTTTATCGCACGTAACGCAATGCGGATATTTGTCAGCGAGTTAATGCGTTTCGGCCTCACTATTTACTTGCATGCTAGGTCATACTGCACTTGCTAAGTCAACGGGCTCATAATGCACTAAAACCAATAATCTCCACAAACTTCGGCCGTCAGCATTCATGCGCGTGAATGAAATACTATCGCAGCTCTGCACACACACGTGTATACTTTCTCTCGCACCTCCGTATCGCTCTACGTTACTTTCCTCCCATAGTCGTTCAGTTACCGACGGTTCTGTCTTTCCGTCCGATTCTGTGCGACCACATTTATCTTCTGGTTAGGTTTTGTTTGCCGCGCGGAAAGCAAAATAACTTCTTGCCGTTCTCCGTCTCATCTGGGCACTCACACGCACAGCAACAAGGCATTTCGGTCCTTTGCATCCTAGGTCATACTGAGCTATTCAGCGGGCTCACAATGAACTAAAATAAATAATATCCACAAACTTCGGCCATCAACATTCATGCACGTGAGTGAAATACTATCACAGCTCGACGCATGCACGTGTATACTTTCTATCGCACCTTTGTGTCGTTCTGTGTTTCTTGCATCGCATAAACGTGTAGTTACCGGCAGTTCAAAGTCCTTCCGTCCAATTCTGTGCAAGCATACTTCTGGTTAGGTTCTAGTTGCCGCGCGGGAAGCAAAATAACTTCTTGCCATCGTTCGTCCAGTTTAGGCACCCTACCACAAAGCAACAAGGCCATTCGGCCCTCCCGGAACGAAATTATCGCGGCAATGTGCATAGAAGACCAGGCGAAACGCGCGCACTTCGCCCGGCACGCAGGAACTTTCATGGCGGCAAAGGGGCGGAGCAGGGTCACATGTCACCGATCAGCCTATCGCTGGCGTCGTCGGCTGGATCAAAGCCTGTCTGTACTTTGGAATTATTGAGGACGCGGCCACGGTGAGCCGTGTTCATCCTGAGTGAACGAGACGGTACATTGCTAGCACGTCAGCGAGGGTCTTATTCAGGCGTTCCGTAAGACCATTCGTCTCTGAGTGGTAGGCCGTTGTCCTCCTGTGCCTTGTATGGCTGTATTGTAGAATGGCTTGGGTGAGCGCTGTTGTAAAGGCCGTTCTTCTGTCCGCGATGAGGACTTCTGGGGCACCATGTCGCAGCAGAATGTTCTCGACAAAGAATTTCGCCACTTCGGCTTCGCTACCTTTCGGCAGTGCTATAGTTTCAGCGAAGCGGGTGAGTTAGTCCGTCGCCACTACGATCCACTTTTTTCTGGTTGTTGACATCGGAAAGAGTCCCAACAAGTCCTTCCCGATCTGCTAAAATGGTCGTCAAGGAGGCTCGATTGGCTGTATTAATCCCGCTGGCCTTGTCGGTGGTGTCTTGCGCCGTTGACAGTCTCGGCATGTTCTGACATAACGGGCGACGTCGGCGGTCAGGCGCGGCCAATAAAACCTTTCCTGTATCCTGGATAGTGTCCGGGAAAATCCGAGATGTCCAGCGGTCGGATCGTCATGTAGGGCGCGCAATACTTCTGGACGCAATCCTGACTTGACAACAAGAAGGTAGTTGGCATGCACTGGTGAGAAGTTCTTTACGAGTAGGTTGTTTTGAAGCGAGAACGAGGATAATCCTCGCTTAAATGCCCTATACGGACAACGTCGGTGTGCCCTTCCAAATACTGAACGATGTTTTTCAAATCCGGGTCTGCTTTCTGCTGTTCAGCGATGTCTTCCACGCATCAAATTCCAAGGAAGGCGTCGTCATCTTCGTCATATTGCGGCAGCGATCAATGGGGGCGCGTGATAAGCAGTCGGCGTCAGAGTGTTTTGTTCCGGACTTGTATATTACGGTGACGTCATATTCTTGCAGTCTTAGGCTTCACCACGCCAGCCGTGCTGAAGGATCCTTTAAATTTGCTGCCAACACAAGGCGTGATTGTCACTGACGACTTTGAATGGCCTACCATAGAGGTAAGGGCGGAATTCCGCTGTAGCCCAAACGATCGCGAGGCATTCCTTTTCGGTTGTAGAATAATTGCCTTCCGCCTTTGAAAACGACCGGCTAGCGTAAGCTGTCACGTGTTCATGTCCATCTTTTCTCTGGACAAGGACGGCACCGAGGCCTTGGCTACTGGCGTCAGTGTGGATTTCGGTATCGGCGTGCTCGTCGAAGTGCGCAAGTACGGGCGGCGACTGCATGCGTCATTTGAGTTCTTGAAATGCGTCGGCCTGCGGCGCTTCCCACTTGCACTCGACGTCACATTTAGTTATCTGTGTCAGCGGCTCAGCGATGCGTGAAAAGTCCTTGACAAATCGCCTGTAGTAGGCACACGTGCCAAGAAATCTATGCACTGCCTTCTTGTCGATGGGCTGCGGGAACTTTGTGATAGCAGCTGTCTTCTGCGGGTTGAGGCGGACTCCAGACTTGGTGATGACGTGGCCTAGGAACAGAAGCTCATCGTAAGCGAAGTGGCACTTTTCTGGCTTAAGAGTGAGCCCTGATGACTTGATGGCCTCTAGGACTGTTGCAAGCCGCCTAAGGTGATCGTCAAAATTTCCGGCGAAGACAACGACGTCATCGAAGTAAACGAGACAGGTCTGCCACTTCAATCCTGCTAAAACCGTGTCCATCACCCGTTGGAACGTTGCAGGCGCCGAGCACAATCCAAATGGCATAGCCTTGATCTCGTAGAGGCCGTCTGGGGTGATGAAGGCGGCCTTTTCGCGATCTCTTTCGTCGACTTCTATTTGCCAATAGCCTGACTTGAGGTCCATCGACGAGAAGTATTTAGCGTTGCAGAGCCTATCCAATGCGTCTTCTATCCGTGGGAGGGGGTATACGTCCTTCGTGATCTTGTTCAGTCGACGATAATCGACGCAGAAACGTAAGGTTCCATCCTTTTTCTTCACCAAGACAACAGGGGATGCCCACGCACTTTTCGACGGCTGGATCACGTCGTCGCGCAGCATTTCGTCGACTTGTTCTCTTATAGCTTCACGTTCTCGCGGCGAAACTCAGTAAGGGCTCTGGCAAGGTGGTCGAGCATACTCCTCGGTGATTATGCGTTACTTGGCGACTGTTGTTTGTCGAATCCTCGATGACGTCGAAAAGCAGCTTTTGTATCGTCGGAGCAGACTTCTGAGCTGCTGTTCCTTAATCACGGGGTGACTTGGATTAATGTTGTAGTCTAGTTCGGGAACCATCGTCGTCGGGGTAGATGCGGCGGAATCCGAAAGGACAAACGCATTACTGGTTTCCAGAATTTCCGAGATGTACGCGATCGTCGTGCCCTTGTTGATGTGCTTGAACTCCTGGCTGAAGTTTGTCAGCAACACTTCAGTTTCCCTCCGTGCAGTCGAGCGATCCCTCTTGCGACGCAAATTTCACAGTCTAGGAGTAGACGTTGGTCACCCTCAATGACGCTTTCTACGTCGGCGGGTGTTTTTGTGCCGATAGAAATTACAATGCTGGAGCGTGGCGGGATGCTGACTTCACTTGCTAGCACGCTTAAGGCATGGTGACTACGAAAGCTCACCGGCGCTATCGCGCAATCTTCCGACAGCCTTATCGACTTCGACTTCAGGTCGATGATTGTGCCGTGTTGTATCAGGAAGTCCATGCCGAGAGTGACGTCTCATGAACACTGTTGGAGGATAACGAAGGCGACAGGGTATGTCCGGTCATGAATGGTAATTCTTGCCGTGCAGATTCCAGTAGGCAGGATGAGGTGTCCCCCAGTGGTTGGAATTTGAGGGCCTTCCCATGAAGTTTTAACTTTCTTCAACTGGGTGGCGATGGCTTCACTCATGACACAGTAATCGGCTCCTGTGTCTACTAAGGCGGTGACTGCGTGGCCGTCGAGAAGCACGTCGAGGTCGGTGGTTCTTTCTCTTGCGTTACAGTTAGTTCTTGGCGTCGGACCACGGCTGCGTCGCGTTGGCCTGTAGCTGATACTTGGCGTCGTCAGGTAGTCTTTTTTCGGCGTATTCTTTGCTTCCATACTTCGTTGCGACGGCGGCGCGTCGTTATGTCGTCAAGGAATTTTCTTTGACGTCTTCGTCGGCGGCGGAGGATTTTCGTCAGTTCGACGAACAGCAGCCGCACCTCCATCGGTTGCTGCTTTTAGTTTTCCGGATATGGGCTCGCAGACCGGCCTTGGGCTGGGCCAGTGTATGGTTGGTGCTGCGTCGACTGCGGCGACGCCTGGTGACGGCGAACGGGACGGTCGTCGAGTGCTCCACTGAGTGGTGGCGAGGTAGTCGGCGATATCGCGAGGGCGTTCACCAAGGTGAGGTCGCGGCGCGTTCACGGCGAACCCTCGCCGTCCCATCTCCCGGTATGGGCATCCGCCGTAGACGTGGCCCGCTTCTCCGCAGTGGTAACAGAGCGGGCGGTGTTCAGGAGCGTACCAAATGTCCGTCTTCCTCGCGTAGCAGCGCTGGGCAACGGTCGGGCGGGCTGGTGGTGGCGGTGGTGGACGACGGAATGGCGGCGTTATAAGGCCCTGGCGTGGTCGTGAAGGGGGGCTTTGAAGGCGGGCGACGGCGGCGTAGGTCACTGCTTCCTGCGGGGGGTGCGGTGATTCTGGTTGCAGCTAAGGAACTCCACGCGATCGCTCAAGCTCATCTTTGACGATTTCGGCGATTGAGGCTACTTCAGGCTGTGACCTGGGGTACAACCTCTGCAGCTCTTTCCGTACGACCGCTCTGATGGTCTCGCGCAGATCGTCGGTGGCCAGTGATTGAATTCCTGCGTAATTGGTAGAGGTCGTGCGGCGGTTGAATTGCCGGTTCCGCATTTCGAGTGTCTTCTCGATGCTGGTGACCTCGCGAAGGAACTCTTCTACGGTCTTCGGTGGACTTCGTATCATTGCGCCGAAAAGTTCTTCCTTCACACCACGCATGAGAAGGCGGACTTCCTTCTCCTCGGGCATATCCGGGTCGGCGTGGCGGAACAGACGGTTCATTTCTTCCGTGAATATGGCAACGTTCTCGTTAGGTAGCTGCACTCGGGCGTCCAGCATGCCTTCGGCCCTTTTCTTGCGCACGACGCTAGTAAAGGTGCGCAGGAAGCCGCTCCGGAACAGGTCCCATGTGGTCATGGTCGACTCCCGGTTCTCAAACCACGTTCTGGCGACGTCTTCTAAGGCAAAGTATACGTGCCGCAGCTTGTCGTCAGAGTCCCAGTTGTTGAAAGTCGCGATTCGTTCGTAGGTCTCCAGCCAGGATTCCGGGTCTTCAGTCGCTGCTCCATGGAAGGTAGGTAGCTCCCGAGGTTGTTGTAGGATGACGGTGGACGGTGGGGCAGCCATTGGGGTTGCGTTGACCACGATCTTCTGTGTCGTCTCAGGTAGACGTCCGTGCTCTGGGGGCAGTCCTTGCAGGCTGCGGCTAGCACGCTGGTCTTGGGCGATGTTGGTTTTGTCCTCGGGCTTGGGGCTTGAATCGCGGCTTTTTTGGGGCGTTCGGTAAAACAACGCACTAGCACCTCCACCAGATGTCACGTGGTAGTGACGTTAAAGAACACAGTAGCAATACTGTGAAAGATAAAACTAGTTTCTATTGGGCGAACCTGTTCCCACAAAAACAGGCTACACTTAAAGCACAACGATAGTGGCGGACATAGTCGGCGATAGTCGAAAATCTGAGCAGCGGGTCAAGCGCGTCGGCTTTTATACAGCAGTCGTCGAATGTTCCAGGCTAATCGTTGGGACCCGCGTGCCTTCCACAAAGTTCTACACCATACGCGTCACGCGATGAAATCAGATAACACAAGGTTCGGCGACAACGGACAGTGGATAGAAGCATCGACAACATTCCAGAAATTTCTGATACATGTAGGCGCGTCCCGCGCTGTGCAATAACATTCGTTAGGTGGCGAAACGTGGTCGCCAGATAAAGATAGGCAGGTGCACGTGTCAATATGCACAGAATTCAACATGATCTCAGGAACGGAGGAACCCTAAAAGCAGTGAAGAAGAAACTAGGAATAGGCAAGAATCATATGTATGCGTTACGAGACAAAGCCGGCAATATGATTACTAATATGGATGAGATAGTTCAAGTAGCTGAGGAGTTCTATATAGATTCATACAGTACCACTGGCACCCACGACGATAATGGAAGGGAGAATAGTCTAGCGGAATTTGAAATCCCAGAAGTAACGCCGGAAGAAGTAAAGAAAGCCTTGGGAGCTATGCAAAAAGGGAAGGCAGCTGGGGATGATCAGGTAACAGCAGATTTGTTGAAGGATGGTGGGCAGATTCTTCTAGAAAAACTGGCCACCCTGTATACACAATGCCTCATGACCTCGATCGTACCGGAATCTTGGAAGAACGCTAACATAATGCTAATCCATAAGAAAGATGGCGCCGAAAGCTTCAAAAATTATAAACCGATCAGCTTACTGTCCGTTGCCTGCAAAGTATTTACTAAGGCAATCGCGAATAGAATCAGATACACCTTAGGCTTCTGTCAACCAAAGGACCAGGCAGGATCCCGTAAAGGCTACTCAACAATAGACCATATTCACACTATCAATCAGGTAATAGACAAATGTGCGGAATATACCCAACCCTTACAAATATAATAAAAAGATTTTGCGCGAAAACAACACACACAAGAAAGAAGACGACACCACGGGCGCTTGGAGTCGTCTTCTACATCAAGGAAGCAGGTGCGAGCTGTATTAGTGACACATCGGTTTTCATTACGAGGCTGAGCTGAAGTTTCTATCGCGCCTACTCTGATAAGACTTTTTACTCCATGTTGGCTTATATGCGCGCGCGTGCGCGGTATTTTGGGGAGCTATATATCTCGAGTGCTTTCACTCTCATTAAACAGTTGGAGTAGCGCCCGTCGTGTCGTCGTCTTTCTTGTGTGTGTTGTTTTGGCCCAAAAACCTTTTATTACGCAAGATAACTACTAGCCCAGCAGTTAACCCTTCTAAAGTATATTTCTTCTATATCGGGCTCGCCTGTCTATATTCCTTCTGTTGACCTTCAGGACGTCAACCAGCTCCTGACAAACATCGTGTTTGCGACATGCCCATGCAAGGTATCTGCATGGAATTCTGCATCAAGAATTATTTTACACCGGTAGAAGTGGGTGCTCTGTTTGGCCCTGTAACACCCTCTACGGGTCATGTGAAACGTGTCTGCAAGATCTGGCGATCTGAACTGTGGCGGCAAGTTCGTTTGTTTACAGATTGGCTACATGTTGTCTGCTGTGCCCAGTACTCGGAGTGGATTGCTCTAAGGCGTTTTTATTACCTAAGAAGCCAAGCTGCCCACATGACCGAGATATGGTGGAAATGGAATTTGAAACTCATCCTTAGAGCCATGGGAAAGCCAAAAGCACCGGACCATGTAAATGGAAATCTTACAGTTATGGAACGTGCCTTCATTCCCTCCAACATTTCAAATGCTCTTTAAGAAGGCCCTAAGTTTAGACTTGAGCCATTGGTCCCCCCCCCCCCGCACGAACTGATGGCCCTAAACAGGGCTATGGCGAAAAAGGCGCCACAGGAAGATATGGAGTGCTGCCTTCTGGACGTAGTTAGCTGCCTTGCCAAGAGTGTCACGCGGAATGAACAGAACTGCTCTAAAGGCCCTTCGCATTCTCTAGTGAAATTCTTCAAGGATAGTGAACTCAGCCGTTCGCAGGCAGATAAGACAGGCGGCTTCGTAGTATTGCCTAGAACCATGTATAGAGAGAAGGCAGCACAGTAGGTGAACAAAAACTTCGTGGCTGTGAAAAAAGGTCAAACGAGAATTAAGAGCAAGAAATTGAACTTTGTTAGCGCCTAGATTTGCGAGGACTAGCTAAAGCTATAACTAAGAGCGAGAGCGGGGCGTTAAATGTTTTCTTTCCCGTTAAAACGCATAAACCCGAAGCTCCATTCCGTACGATTGTGAGTGAAGCTGGTACCTGGGAGTATTTTCAAATTCCAATTCCACCATATCTCGGTCATATGGTCATACTAGTTTGAAGAGCCTCGTAATAACTGATCCCTTTCTTACAGAAAGTTCAGGGTAAGTAGCCCGTTTTTTAGAAGAAATAATGACATAGATTATGCTTTTTCTGTTGATGTAGAAAACCTTTTTTATTCTATGCCCTTTTTAGACCTGTTTGCCTCTGTTAAAGATTGCATAGACAAGAGCGGCCCCATTGGCTTTCCATAACGCCACTGGTATCACTGTTAACTTTTTAGTCCTTTTAGAGTTTTATCTCCGGTGTACTTCTATCTTATTTGACGAGCAAGCTTACGTGCAGAAGAAAGGCACATGCATAAGCTCTTGTATAGCCCCTATACGTTGCAACATATTTTTATCATCTATCGATCGCTCTCTACACGATCGTTTTAACCATTTTATAAATGACAACGTCCTTAAAAGTATTTCGCTACATGGACGACTTTTTAGTGGTTTTAAAGAAGCAGTGCTCCGTTACGAATGAGGCTACAGTGAGCAGTGTTTTAGATGATTTTAGAAACCTGGGGAAAGAGCTAAGTTTTACTTATGAGCTACCGGATAATGCTTCAGTTTTAGATTTGCAGTTAATGTTTTCAGATGGGTACATTTGTTGGGCATACTCCCCTCGTGCGCAAAAAGGACTCCTGCCGTGCGATTCGGCCCGCTCAAAGGTAGTGAAAAGAGGCAGCGCCAACCTCTGCCTGTAATCATCGCTCCGGAAGTGGTGTGTGTGCATGACATGCAAGTCAGTTTTTACAACCAAGTGGGCAGGCTCGTTGCAGCTGGCTTCCCTGAGTCGCTCTTGGTCCCTGTGGCAAAAACGCGCTTGAAGAAGTTGAAGGCTTCGGTAAGCAGGGAAGAGTCGAAGGGAAAAGAGTGGCCTATAGTGGTCCCTTATGTCCATAAAGTCACGCACAGCTTGAAAAAAGTGGCTAATCGATATACTTTACCGGTGGTGTTCTCCGCTCCCCGAAACCTTGCCCAGCTAAGCCGTCGCATACCTTGCAAAAGCCAAATGCTTGGCTGTCAGAAGAAGCATGGCCAGCATTTCGTAAAATGCGCCAAAAGCGTCGTATATGAATTTTTTGCTGTTCTGCGGGAAATCCTACATTGGAGAGACGGGGCGTTGTGTGAACGACCGGCTTCGGGAGCATGCAAAAGGTATAAAAAAAATGAAGGTGAGCGACTTGTGGATCACTGCAGGGCGTGCACCGATTGTTTTCCATGGTTCCGCGATGCGCGCATTCTGGGTAGAGGCAGGCATCAGACATCGCATGAAAGATTGGAAGCCCTCTGCATCAAGAAAGCCGGTCCGAACTGTGTTAATGACACATCGATATTCCTTTACGAGCCTGAGCTGAAGTTTCTATCGCGCCTACTCTGATTAAAACTTTTTACTCCATGTTGCCTTGTACGCATGCGCGTGCACGGTTTTTTGGAGGGCTATATATGTCGAGTGATTTCGCCCTCATTAAATAGTTGAAGCAGCATCCGTAGTGTCTTCGTCTTTCTTGTGCGTGTTGTTTTGGCGCAATATCTTTTTATTACGCAAGATCACCAGCTAGCCCAGCAGTTAACTCTTCTAACTTATATATAGCTTTCATTGATTACGAGACAGCGTTTGATTCAGTCGAAACCTCAGTAGTCATGGAGGTATCACAGAATCAGGGTGTAGACGAGCCGTATGTAAACATATTGAAATATATCTATAGCGGCTCCACAGACACCGTAAGTCCTCCATAAAGAAAGCAACAAAATCCCACTAAGGAAACTGCACACAATCAGGTGACGTTTATTCATGCTTTGCAAGGAAGTGGAGGGGTATAGCTGCATAGTGCAAAAAAAGTAGGCGAACACACTCCGCTAGAGTTGTCTAAGTATGCATACGAGTAAGGATACCCCCAAATTTCAGTCGGCGCGTCCACAAATTTAACTTTGCCCATCCTGAAATTTCGCTTGACCCACCCTCAAATATCAAGTTAGCCCGCCCCAAATTGAAATTGGTCCACCCCAAAATTTCAATCTAGCCCAACCCCAAATTCCAAGATAGCCCACCCCCTAATTTAACTTGGCCCACCCCCAGATTGAAGTTCGCGCGTGGCCAAGTTTTAAGTTGGCCCACTGTCAAATTTAAGTTGACTCACTGCCAGATTTCAGTTGCCCCACCCCAAACTTCAAGTTGGCCCACCCTCAAATTTATGTTGACCCACCCCCATACTTCAGTTGGTCCACCCCCAAAATTCAAGTTAATCCACCCCTTGCCGATGGATTTTCTATGGAGCTGTAAGTAGCCCTATGGGTATCCTCTCTGTAAATTTTTGTTTTCATTGTTCCGCATCGGTTATAAAGCTACCAATCATCTACGTTTGCACTGCTATAACGAGAAATTTAACTTTTCAAATTACGCATTTTTGCGCAGGTACCAGGCATTACACTTTTCGCGTGATGTAAATCTTGCAGCGGTGCTCTACAAAAAATGCTTGCGCATTAAAACACACCGGGAGTACCTCTTATCTGGCGGGCATATAAACGAAAGACTAAAAGAGCATAAACTTAAGGTTGAGCCGGCGAACATGAATCTACGTAGCCACGTCAGGGATTGCCCCTCTAAAGCTTGTGCCGCAGAATCCAGACGCTCTGAAGTGCGGAAGAAACACCATCACCAGCGCGTTCGGGAGATCATTGAGGCGGCAGAGATCTTCGTGACCAATGTGTTAGCACGCCGTGCTTGTGACTACCCAAAAATAAGTTGAGCTTTTGCACGTATAATCATTATCTTGAATGCAAAAAAGTGCGTTTTTTCACATGATGTGCAATGACGTGTGTGTGACATGTGTGGGCAAAGGTATAAGATGCTGTGTTTCTTTCAAATAAATGTTTCTGAAAGTCAGCCCGTCGTCTTCTCGTCTCGTGCCCCGTCTACGCTTTGCGCTACCAACACCACGGTCACCATCGCGCTGCGCCTGGCGAGAAATGAGCAAATCATTTTACGGACTTGGAGTCTCCCGCACACCGTGCATCATGGAACGTTGGCGGCAGCGTCCGCAGTTCTACGAGGGACAAAAGGCTAGGCTACTCTGTCCAATGTGCTGCAGCGGAGAAGCGGCTGATGTGGCGCATCTCCTTCAGAATTGCACTGCCACAGAAGACATTCAAAAAAGGCTCCTTCCTCCAGGAGTCACCGACTGATACGGATAGCCTCCGTGCGTGGCTCCATTGTGTCTATTTTAATTGACTCCTCTCTTATATCATGGATTCCAGCCTCGACTCCCTGATATCATTATCATCATCATCAGCCTGGCTACGCCCACTGCAGGGCGAAGGCCTTTCCCACACTTCTCCAACTACCACAGTCATGTGCTAATTGTGGCTATGTTTTTCCTACGAACTTCTTAATCTCATCCATCCACCTAACTTTCTGCCGCCCCCTGCTACGCTCCGCTTCTCTTGAAATCCAGTCCATAACCCTCAATGACCACCGGTTGTCTTCCCACCTCATTTCATTTCATTTTATTTGTGCCCATTTACAAGCAAATGGAGGGGGCCAAGGTAAAAGCTGCTTATTGAGTGGTCCCTGGCTCCCTTTACATATTGGCAGACCGGTGGCAAAGAACACTTTCAGAAATGAAAAAAATAAAGAACAGTGGGTTACATCAAATAAATTACGTTTCTTTCATTGAATACATATGGTTTTACGGAACCATGGCGATTTAAATGGTAGTTTTCACCAGACAGATGAGCTCCGATGGTGTCAAGGCATGGATGTCAATGCCGGCTTCTAGGTAAGAATTTAGTAGCCGTGGCAAGGTATTTGCGACCATTTGATGCCCGTAATTTGTCCTCTAAAAGGGTACGAGCCATTTTTCACGGCTGCGCGTCTCATATGTGGGTGTGTTGTCTTTTAAGTTTGCTATATTTGTAATTAGGTTGCTTCTATTTTTACCTGAAAGTAGTAGCTGCGTAGGAGGGTTTGTTTGTAGAGATGATGACTTTTTGTTGTGTTGTACTTGGTAAAAATACTCTCAGTGTGCGAGTTGTATGGCACATTTGCGATAGCGCGTATTATCTTTTTTTGCATCAGTAGTATTTTAGAGTGATTGGAAGCTGATGTCGTGCCCAATACAAGATGGCAATAATTTACATGCGAGGCAAGCAGTGCATTATAAATGATCAATTTAGCTGACGTTGGTAAAAGGTAGCGATTTCGATGTAGTATACCTGTTACGCGGCTCAGTTTCTGCAGTACAAAATCAACGTGAGCGTCCCATTGCAATGTGTCGGTAAAATATACCCCAAGTACTTTTACCATGTCAACAACCTCTATTTTCTCAGAGTTGTAAAATATGTTGTGGGTCAATGGAGTACATGTACCTCTTGTTTTAAAGATGACTACTTCTGTTTTATTCGAGTTTACTTTTAAAAAGTTGTCCTGGCTCCATTTTGAGAGATGGGTTAATAGGTTGTTCGCTGCACCAATGCGGCCTGTGAAAGAGTTGTTTGATAAAATAACACACGTATCATCTGCGTAGTTTATGAATTTTGGTTCTCGGTGGATAAGAACTATGTCGTTTATGTAGATGTTAAATAAAAATGGGCTAAGGATACTTCGCTGAGGGACACCTGTTTGCATTTTTCGTGTAGATGATATGCTAGTGTTTATAGCCACATATTGCTGTCGATTTCTAAGGTAGGATGTCAGTAACTGAAGAGGAAGGCCCCTGATGCCATATCTTTCAAGCTTAAGTTTTAGGAGGTCATGGTTTATGCAGTCGAACGCTTTTGTGAAATCTATGAATAGACCGATTACAAGTGAATTATGTTCGAGGTTCTGCAGTATATATTCTTTCTGTGCTACTAGTGCTAATTCTGTTGATTTACCTTGTTGAAAACCGTATTGAGGGGCTGTTATTAGTTTATGTTTATTGCTGAAAGATGTTAATTGGTTAAGAATGATTTCTTCAAGACCTTTAGAAAACTGCGGGAGAATAGATATCAGACGGTAATTTTTTTAAATCAAGCTTGTCACCTTTCTTATATAACACAATTACTTTTGCAATTTCCATTTTTTTCAGGAAAAGTACCTGATGTTGTGCAGAAGTTATAAATGTAAGCTAACACAAGTGCAATGTCACAAATGGCGTGTTTGATAGGTCTTATTTGGAGGCCATCAGCATCGCAGCTACATGAATTCTTCAGTTTGAGAAAAACTGAACAAACCTCGGTATGTGTTGTGGGTTGGAAAAAAATAGTGTCCGTAGTTGCAGGGAATTGAAATGTACATGGTGGGCTTAGTGATAAATGGGAATCAGTGTCTGTAACGTAATCATTAAATGCGTACGTTACCTAAATTATATCCGATTAAAATGCATCCGTTTACAGAAACCTTCTTTATGGGTTCAGTGTTCTCTTTACGTCCCATTCCTTCATTTAACTTGTTCCACATCTTCTCTGTTTGTCCCTCGCATGAAGAAAAAGTACGTAAATAATAGCGATATCTTGCATTTCTTAGCTCTTTAATTTATTTCTAAAAATTTTCAAGGATTTTTGATCCTCGCCGTTTCGAGATTTTATGAACCTGGCATAAAGCTTATCTCTTTTGTTTATTTTTTTAGAAGCTCTTTGTTCATCCAAGGTTTCCGATAAGCTTTGTGGTTTCTTTTCTCATGTATGAAATGTTGCGCATAAACAGCTGAGAATTTCTTTAAGAAGATGTTGTATGCTGGCTCTGCCTTGTTTTGTTGAAAAACTTCCTTCCAAGATACTTGTCTCAAGGCATCTTGAAAGGCAGTTAATGTGTACTCGCTTATTGTCTGAAATGTTTTTTCAGTGTTATCTTTTTCGGTATCGTTTGCTCTCGTGTGGATAAACATGACTATTGGCATGTGGTCACTGAGAGGGCAGTTTAAGACTCCACTAGTTACTAAGAATGGAATATAGTTCGTTATAAGGAGATCAAGAGTGGTTTTCGTAGTTTCTGTTAATCTCATGAAGGTTTCAACCGCATTTATACATCCGCTTGCCACAAAAATTCTTTGAAATATCGTTTTCCTAGCATCATCGGAACTCATATCAATGTTGAAGTCTCCTCCTAAGACCATTTTAAATTTGGTTGCTAACGCAAATTCTAGCATGCGCTCAAAAAAAATGAAAAAAGTTCCAATAAACCATCCGGCGGGCGGTACCCTACTGCAAAGAGTACACTCGGTGTTTGGACACACAACATTTCACAGTTTTCTGTCATATAAGAATACTCGGCTAACAGTTCACATGTTAGAGAATCATCTATCAAAACAGATACTCCTCCACTGCGACGTGAGGTTCGGTTTTTATAAAATACTTTTTTTGCAGGGCAGGCGGAAAACATCATCAGAGCAATACCATGTTTCGCTTAGCATGACAACATTACACTGACTATTTATATCAGAAAAAAAAAGTTTCTAATTCAGGCAGCTTGCTGGAGACTGATTGAATGTTCATATGTATGAAAGACAGTCCTTTCTTTGGAGTGGCCAATAACGTGAACCAATCCTGCTTGCCAATACATCCCAGATGATTCATTTCGGCAAAGAGTCAAATAGTAGCAATAAGAAATTGGCGTTCATTGCAATAGAGCACGAAGATCATTTTCACTCTTAACGACAACTGCCGATTCACCGTTTGCCCTACGTACGAGAACTTTTCCATTTGAGTGCCACACGAACTTGTATCCCGCCTCCTTTGCCCATTCTTTGGCAGTGGCAAAGAGCTTCCTCGAGCGAGAGGTTAGGTTTTCGTTAATGAAGCTGTTGCCCTGATTGTCTCTTAAGGCTCGGCTTTTGGCAATCCACGCATCCCTCAGCTCCTGCCGTGCAAGACGGATAACAATTCCTCGCGTTCTTCCTTGCTTTGCCGGGAGCCTGTGAAAGACATAGTTTTTGCCGCAATTGAACACTCACAAAAGAAGCCTATGAACTGCCACAGCATCTTCCTCAGATAGAGGTTGAAGTTCAAGCTTCTTTGCAAGATCATTTACCTTTTCGAGTAGGTTTTCATTGTCAGGCTCAGGTACATCGTGTATCTCAATGTTACGACGTCTGCTGTGCCATTCAAGTGCGTCTATGTCAGCCTGAATCTGATCGAGCTCCCTAGGAGAAGCGTACTTCTCTATTTTTTCTACTTTCTGTTTGACAGTGCTTAATTCCTTTTCGTGGCTCTCAAGCCTTCGTTGAATTTTATCAAAGTGATCGGAAAGTGTTTGGATGGACTGTTTGATCCTGTCTACCTTGTTTGGTAGACTAACAAGCAAGTTTAGTTTTTGGTCCATTTCAGCAAGTTTTTTGATTATCTCACTTTTATTCTTACACGCTTTAGCAGAGGAGGAGCTTTTATTTCCTGTAGGTTTGCAAGATTCGCACTTACAATTATTTTTGCATTGATCTCGTTTGCCCTTAATGGCACTTTCTGCAATGCCGGAGCAGGTACCGCTATGATACGAAAATTCTCATTGTGAACAAGTCAGAAACAATTCGCTTTCATCTATCACAGAGCGACATTCACAGCAACGCGACATAGTTTGCAGCTGTGCAGGTCTATGACTTTCCAAAACAGGGCAATGAGAACAACAAATGAACACAAATTTGTAGATTGGCTGTAGCGAAAAGAGCGCGTTGCAAGACGAGTAACGTAGAGAAAGAAAGCAACCTGAGAAACGCAGAAAGAGCGATAAGTGCCGTCTCCTTTGCGCTCCACCGCCACAGCCAATATGATAGGAAACGCCCTCGGCTCAGTTACGAGCTGCGCTTCGTCGACGACGATGGCGGCACACGTGGTCCGGCTTGCGAACAGAAGGCGCGAAGTTCAAATGTCCAGTTTAGCAGAGGCGATGAAAATGTTTTCGGCAGGTGGCGTAGTACTGAAGATGGAACCAGCTGGGCAGGTTCAAGAAAAGCTGTACTGCGATCCGGTTGTGGTAGCGTTGGTCCCCAGCCAACCTGAGAAACGCAGAAAGAGCGATAAGTGTCGTGTCCTTAGCGCTCCACCGCCACAGACATGCCCTGCCCTTGCCAATTTCTTATTCTTGATTTCAACTACGATGTAAGTAACTCGCGCTTGTTCCCTCACCCAATCTGCTCTCTTCTTATCCCTTAACACCAATAATTCTTATCCCCTAACACCCATCATTCTTCTTTCCATAGCTCGTTGCGTCGCCCTCAATTTAAGTAGAGCCCTTTTCGTAAGCCTCCAGGTTTCTGCCCCGTAATTGAGTACTGGAAAGACACAACTGCTACACACTTTTCTCCTGAGGGATAAAGGCAACCTGCTGTTCATGACTGAGAATGCCTGCCAAACGCACCCCAGCCCATTTTATTCTTCTGATTATTTCAATCTCATGATCCGGATCCGCGGTCACTACCTGTCCTAAGTAGATGTATTCCTTACCAGTTCCAGTGCCTCGCTACTTACCGTAAACTGCGGTTCTCATCCGAGACTGTTAAACATTACTTTAGTTTGCTGCAGATTATTTTTAGACCCACCCTTCTGCTTTGCCTATCCAGGTCAGTGAGCATGCATTGGAATTGGTCTCCTGAGTTACTAAGCAAGGCAATATCATCACCGAATCGGTAGTTACTAAGGTATTCTCCATTAACTCTTATCCCCAATTCTTCCCAGTCCAGGTTTCTTAATGCCTCCTGTAAACGCGCTGTGAATAGCATTGGAATGATCGTATCTCCCTGCCTGACGCCTTTCTTTATTGGAATTTTGTTGCTGTCTTTATAAAGGACTACGGTGGCTGTAGAGCCGCTATAGATATCTTTCAGTATTTTTACGTACGGATCGCCTGCACCATGATTCCGCAATGCCTGCATTACTGCGGCGGTTTTACTGAATCAAACACTTTCTCGTAATCAATGAAAGCTATATATAAGTGTTGGTTATATCCCGCACATTTCTCTATCACCTGATTGAGTGTGGATATGGTCTATTGTTGAGTAGCCTTTACGTTATCCTGCCTGGTCCTTTGGTTGACAGAAATCTAGGGTGTTCCTGATTATATTTGCGATTACCTTGGTAAATACTTTGTATACAACGGACATTAAGATGATCAGTCTATAGTGTTTCAAGTCCCTGGCGTCCCCTTTCTTATGGATTACGAATATGTTGACATTCTTGCAAGATTCTGGTACGCTCAAGGTCATGAGGCATTGCGTATACCGGGTGGCCACTTTTTCTAGAACAATCTGCCCAAGATCCTTCAACAAATCTGCTGTTACCTGACCATACTCAGCTGCCTTTCCCCTTTGCATAGCTCGCAAGGCTTTCTTCACTTGTTGCGGTGTTACTTCCCTGATATAGGAGCTGCCAGAGTGACCTAGGCCTAGAAGCTGCAGTATTGCCAGTATTGAAATTTGAAAATAAAGATGTTTGCACCACCACCACTACCACTACCGGAATCCCTCACTGTGGCGTGCCCTCTAGTAATGTCGTGGTTTTGGCACGTAAAACCCTGGAATTCACCTTTTGGTGTCTTATTTTGTGTGAGTTAATCGCGTAACTTTGATACCTTCGAGATGCAGTGAAACCAGCTATGAAAGTGGGCCATTGTCAGCGTTATCTAATCTCGAATAGATCGAAAAATAAATCCAGTCATAGATATGATCTGCCCATTTGTCATTATGTAGTGACAGGTGTTAAGCTGTCTTTCCATAGAACTAGTCAATTTGACTTAAAAGCTTCCTGACCCAATGCCCCGTGCCAATCATATAAAGAGGTGTGCGTGCTATCGCGGACATTTAATTGTGCTTCTTCTTAAGCTAAGGCCTGCGCTGTATTCATTCTCTGTCGTAGCCTGTGGGCGCTCTGAACTACCGTTCAGGCGAGACCACCACTGTGAAAAGACCACTTCGAGCGGCACCACTAATTTGCTCGCCCTTTCGACGCTCGCAGGTCCACAGCACCGTCAAGGGCTTATTCTACACGATGGCCGCAGTGTCACTGCTTGGCGGTGTGTGCAGCCTGTGGCACCTGACCCTGCTGTGGAGCAGCCGCTACGTGTACTTTAATGCGGGTCTGCGTTGCACTCTGGTGGACCCGCCGCCAGGAGGCCTCGAACAGTACTCGGCGGCCGAAGCTGAGCAGAGCGATGGGCCGCCGCGACGGCTACCGCAGTTGATAGCGTCGCCGCCGTGACCTTCACTGCAGGCCTGGGTGCCCTTGGTGGTCGAATCGCGCTGTCGCGGCATAGGAAATCTGCCACAAATCACCGAACGGCGTCAGGGCAGTGTAGAGGCACGTCAATTGGAATGTAGATTTACTGTTCAGATCAAACTGACGTGCGTCAGTTTGATCTCTTCCCAGTAGGTGTCCGTGATGTGACACTTTCAACATGTGCAGCAGCAAGGTTCCGCGAGCATTACGGCCACCAGTTTGCGTTGTGCACTGTAGTCCTGCTGAATGTACTTTGTGTCTGTGTTTTACGCCGTGTTTGTCGTTCTTTCTGCCCGTGTCCATGTGTTGCACTGCACTTCAGCCTAATCCAATAGGAGTCGAGCATCAATCAGATGTTGCGGCTCCTGCTGAACGTCAGGTTCGCTGAAAAGTGGAGGGGAAAAACATTGAAACAAGGTGTGTGATGGGATTCACTGGTAAGCTATTCCAGGTAACTAAAGGACACAGGGCGGAAGATGGAGAGGGTCACAGCGCTTGTGTCCGTGTCTTCCTTAAACACTACGTCCTTTAGTGCGTTGTTGCCCGAAATTTAAAAAAAGTATTGCCGTCGTTGCAATTTTTTCCAGGTCGAGGATCGAATGGCCAACTTCGAACCCTCTTGTTTTAAGCATCAAATGCTTAAACAATGCTCTCCCGTTGTCGGAGAGCTTGGAGAGACCCTGAACCGAAATCGAGAGCCGTTATCCGGGCGTTCCAGACGAGAATTGGACAGGAATGGGGCGATAAGAAAATCAGAACATGCGGGCATCGTTGCGAGAAAAAAGCATCATCCGGGAAACCAGTCCAAACTTAAGAATATGCTGTCTATGGCTCCAACACACAGTAAAGGACAGCATTACACATTCTACTTATTGCCCAAACGAGCTCCGAAAAAAAAAATATTGCTTCCAATTTCTTCCTAATATTTGTTCACAATATCTGAAGTTGAATTTCCAATGGCGACGTTCTAAGCACAGGTACCGTGATACTTGGTTATCGTCTTATGGCGCCGGGTCGCTCTCTTCAACGCCAGCGGTCCGCGAGTTCCGCGGCGACGCTGCCTCTTTCGAGAGATGGTGCCACGCTGCGTGACCAGGCGGACAGCGTCCTGTGCGCCGCCAGTGGTTGTGAGTAATCATCGTAATTACTGCAACCATTGTGCTTTGCCGATAGCCCTTCCATGCTTACACCTACTCTCGATTACGGAAGAGCCAGTATTTTTTATAGGGTCTACGTGCTAAACCCATGATCTCATTATGAGACACGCCATATTGGGGGACTCGGGAGTAATATTAAACAGCTGGGGTTCTTTAACGTGCACCTAAACCTACTTACATGGGTGGTTTTGCATTTCGCCCGAATAAAAATGCGACCTCCTTTGCCGGGATTCGATCCCGTACCTGGTACTCAGCAGCGCAACATCGAAGCCACTAAGCAACCACGGCGGGTGCCTCTGGTCTGATGGCGGACGATCAACAATACAGGAACCAAAGCTACTCTCTTGTCTCTGCTTCGTGACGCTTTCGATCGATCCTCTATGCTAACGACCTACTACTGAATTAGCTCCACCCGAGGTTTCAACGTCCTCTCAGAGATTCACTCGATGGCACTCACGAGCGAGCATTTATTCCATTGATCAGCTACTCTTTGAGCGGACTGACCGTCCGTTATATTTTTTTACGCCGTAATTTCTCTTGCACATCTTAAAAGCGCAAGCCTCGCAGATCAAAGCCACTAAAGACGAAAGCCTTCTCAGAAGTATTTCTTTCTTTTCGTAGGACTAGGAGAGCAAATCACGTTTACAGGTGGGTCAACAGAAACTAACGACACCGCATGATACATCGCGAATATGAATAAATCTACTTTCGCGATCGCCGTGTACATGTGCTGGATAGTGCAAGATCAAGCACGCATTAAAAAGAAATTATGGGGTTTTACGTGCGAAAACCACGTAGTTACATACTTACGACACACATGCGGTGTCTTACTGTATACTAGGTATACTTGTCGCGCAAAATACATCTTTTGAAAAGGGACAGAAGAAAGGAAGACAGTGAAGCGCTTCACTGTCTTCCTTTCTTCGGTCCCTTTTCAAGAAATGTATTTTGCGCCACAATGTATACCTAGGACATCTACACACCAACTTGCCCAAGAAGAAGTCCTTTTGCAATATTTTACTGCATACAACAGCACGCAGTTCGAAGCTTCAAACATGAACGTTTATTGCTTCCGTCTCGTATATATAGGGAAAGAAGAGGGCGAAGGGGAGAACAAGGGAAAGATATTGACACGTTTACTTATCTTTATCGGGCGACCACGTTTCGCCGCTTAACAAGTGTAATCGCACAGCGAGGGACGCGCCTGAATGTATCCGATGTTTCTGGAAAGTTATCAATGCTTCTACCCGGCTGTCTGTTGTCGCCAAGCCTTGTGTTATCTGAATTCATCGCGTAACGCGAATGGTGTAGAAATTTGTGGAAGGCAAACGGGTCCCAACGATTAGTCTGGAACATTCGACGACTGCTCTATAAAAGCCGACGCGCTTGACCCGCTGCTCAGATGTTCGACGATCGCCGACTGTGTTCGCCGCTGTCATTGTGCTTTAAGTGTAGCCTGTTTTGTGGGCACAGGTTCGCCCAATAAAAGCTAGTTTTGTCTTTCACAGTACTGCTACTGTGTTCTTTCTTCACCGTCACTACCACGTGACAAAACTAGCTTTTATTGGGCGAACCTGTGCCCACAAAACAGGCTACACTTAAAGCACAACGATAGCGGCGAACACAGTCGGCGATCGTCGAAAATCTGATCAGCGGGTCAAGCGCGTCGGCTTTTATAGAGCAGTCGTCGAATGTTCCAGACTAATCATTCGGACCCGTGTGCGTTCCAAGCGAATGGTGTTGTGCGTTCCACAACACCATTCGCGTTACGCGATGAAATCAGATAACACAAGGTTCAGCGACAACAGACAGCCGGGTAGAAGCATCGATAACTTTCCACAAACATCGGATACATTCAGGCGCGTCCCTCGCTGTGCGATTACAGTTGTTAAGCGGCGAAACGTGGTCGCCCGATAAAGATAAGTAAACGTGTCAATATCAAACGATAAACGCACGCTCCTTCAGCGCTTGCAAGGCAGTCTGATTGCGGCTGACGTCACTTCACAACATCCCTTCTTCCTTAATACTGAAGTAGCTGTACTGGTTTTCTTTGACGTGTAGAGCGCCGCTAGGTTTGGGGTGATCTGACGGGTTCAGCGTTGCTCCCTGCAAGTTCCGGCTGAACTTCACGCTCAGGTTCTGTTATGCCCCCTTGTTCAGCTGACGTTCTCGGCGACAGTGGGTAGTCGCTAGGAGTACCTGTTCCTGATTCACGATTCACCGCTTCTTGGTCTGTAACTAACGGTGGCATCACACCTTCCCGGTTCCGCACCTGGTCAACATGTCGTCTAACTAATCCGGCCTGTGTTCGAATGTTCACCATCCGAGAGCCTGTTGTAGACTCTACAATTCCTGGAGTCCACTTCTCACCCGTTCCGAAGTTGCGGGCGTACACGGTAGCTTCAGGCAATGGCAGTGGCCACTCGTCTGCTTCGTTGGCTGGCCCTACGTGTACAGGAGGGAATCATGTATCTAAACTGGATCGAATTTTATATCCGAAGAGCAGCTCCGACGGTGATTTTCCAGAGCTATTAGGTGTTCTTCTGTAATTGAAAAGCCGCCTGCTTATCTTATCTTCCAACCGCCCCTCACCAGTCTTCTTGAGGCCGTCATTAATTGTCCTGACAGCCCTTTCTGCTAGACCGTTCAATTGAGGGTGATATACAGCTGTGCGCAGATGCGTGATGTTGTTCCTCTTGACAAAAGTAGCAAACTCGTCAGCGGTAAACTGCGTTCCATTATCGGATACGATCGTTCGTTGCACGCCAAATCTGCAGAAGATACCGCGCAGGCAGTTGATTGTGCATGAAGCGTCTGCTTGTTGGAGCGGCACAGCTTCAATCCACTTACTGTATGCATCCACGACCACGAGTATCATGTTCCCTGCAATAGAACCCGCAAAATCGATATGCACCCTTGCCCCTTTTTCAACAGTAGCGGGCCAGCTTTTGGCGTTGTTGCAGCTGGCATGGGCAGGTTTGAACACAGCTCTGACATGATGCTGTCACTGCCTTTATTTCGCGATCTAACCCTGGCCACCAGAATGACGATCTAGCAACCGCCTTCATAACGGACGATCCTTGGTGCGTCTCATGCGAAAGGTTTAAGATGCGACGTCGCGCCTCCATCGGAACGACTACTCGCCTGCCCCAATATAACAGCCCGTGCGCCAAAGAAAGCTTCGATTTCTTGTCAAAAAAAGGTGCGACAATCGTGTTCAAGCTGTTCGCGCAGGGTGGCCAACCGTTTTTAGTGAATCGCATAACTTGACTCAGAGCTAGGTAACCAGCAGTTAACTGCCTTAGCACCTCAACTGACACAGTTCCCTCATCGAACACAGTCAAGGCCAGCAGATAGTCTGGTGAGTCCGCTACTGGTGGCTTCGTCTCAGACGTCCGTTGTAGCAGTCTGCTAAGCGCGTCAGCGCTGAGCAGTTGTTTGTCACGAGGGTATTAAAGCTAATAGCGGAATCCGCCTAAGTACAGCGCCCAGCGCTGTATTCTGGTGGCTGCCAATGCTGGAGTTGGTCGATCCGCCTTCAGCAGGGCCACGAGGGGCTGCTGGTCGATGACCAATACGAATTCTCGGCCTGCGAGGTAATCACGAAATTTGGACACTCCAAACACAAGAGCAAGGGCTTCACTCTCAAGCTGGGAATAATTTTGCTCAGCCCTTGTTAGCGTTCTGGAACGGAACCCGACAGATTTGTTTATCTTTCTGAATGTATGGAAAAGCAATGCACCTATTCCGTCCCCTCAAGCTTCGCACTCTAGCTTGAGGCGTCTCTCGGAATCATCGTGATCCAGCACAGCCGCTTCCCGAAGGCATTTTTTTTTGCTTCACGAAAAGCTGCTTCTTGCGCATGCCCCCAGAACCAACGTGTGCTGTTCTCTAATATTAAACTTGTACAGCGGTGCAAGTACGGGAGGCATGTTGGGCACGAATTTCGAATAAAATGTAATCATGCCCAGAAAGGACCGCAACTTCTGAACATTTTGTGGGCTGGGGGCTCGTGCGATTGCTTAAGCATGCTCCTCTATTGGATGCAGACCTTCACGATCAATTTTATGACCCAGATACGTCACTGCCTCTTGGCGAAAGCTGCATTTCTCAAGTCTGAGCTTCACTCCTTGCTCACGAAAACGCTGCAGTACTTGTCGTAACTTGTCGGTGCTACCAAGTTTTCTGATACCAAAACGTCGTCAAGGTAAGCCTGAACACCTGTCAGGTCCTGCAGAACTCTTTCTATTTTCCGCTGGAAGACGGCAGGAACTATGCCGAACGACAGTCGGTTGGAGCAAAACAAACCACGGTGTGTATTGATTACGCACATTTTCCTTGTGTCCTCATCGAGGGGGACTTGGTTATACGCGTCTTTTGAATTCAGCGTGCTGAAGCAGTCCCCACCATTAAGGGCATGCGAAAATGTCATCAATAGCTAGAAACGGGTGCTGCTCCAGCTCACAGACGGGATTCAAGGTCACCTTAATGTCAACACAGATTCTAACCGCGCCGTTTTTCTTCATTACAGGCACAATGGGAGTAGCCCACTCGGCGTGCGTTACAGGTTATAGTACTCCAAGGGTTACGAGCCTATCAATCTCTTTCGAAACTTTGTCACGTAATGTTAATGGAAGGTAACGGGCCTTACAATATTTCGGCATGGCGCCTTCCTTGAGCTTCAGATGGTCCGTCGATTAGACCCAGCTCGGGATTGAAGACGTCTTTGAACTCCGAAAGGACGGCATGAATGGCGGGGGTACGGCTGCTTCCTGGACCAGAGCTTTGTTGCACTGATACGTTCAACACCGAGTATCCTGCGTCATCGAACTTATAGATCAAATCTCGTCCGTATAGGCTCGGACCTGAACAGTTCAGGACCATCAAGGATCTCTTGACCTCCTTGTCGGTGTAGGACACTGACATGCTCAATTTCCCTAACACTGGAAGCTCTCCAAGATAACAGGACAGTTTAATGCATGCAGGTTCTAATTGCGGCCACTGTTCACGCTATTTCTCGGCTCCGCTTGCAAGGCAGTCTGATTGCGGCTGACGTCACTTTACAGCACGCGATCTGATTATGAGGCACGCCTTAGTGGGGGACTCCGGAAATTTCGACTACCTGGGGTTCTTTAACGTGCACCTAAATCTAAGTACACGCGTGTTTTCGCATTTCGCTCCCATTGAAATGCGGCCGCCGTGGCTGGGATTCGATCCCGCGGCCTCGTGCTTAGCAGCCCAACACCATAGTCACTAAGCAACCACGGTGGGTGATCAAGCACACATCGTGCCATGACAGAAAAGAAACTGTAAGTGATAGAAAAAGAAGTTTCGGGGGGCCTTCAAGGGTACGGCCGTGGCTACTAGCTATGTGCACATGACGTCATGGTCTCAGGCACGCTCAACCTCCAATTCGCCATAACAAAAATGAAGTGCATGTCCAGTGCCATAACGTAAAATATGCAAGTGCCACAACTCTAAATGGTCCAATTATGGATGATGATGGATCTACATATTAGACGTCGCCGGCGTCTCCCACTGACACTTATCAACTATTACCTTGCTGTGTTACTTCGTGAAGAAAACTACAGCGGTAGGCTGTATAAAATACAGCGTTAGGCTGTATTTTATAGTCGACGAGCCGGAGAGCGTCGATGTAGGAGCCCACGATGAATCGAACATCCATTGCTGTGCTGGCAGTGCATAGGTAACCGGAAAGACGCAGTCATGTGCGACGCCTCGCTGATTCGAACACCGGTGGCAAAAGGGCGCATGCTCCGAGGGAGTCCTAGAACAAGCAGCCGCCAGTGCGGGCAGCAGCACCTGCGAAAGGGCAGCGGCGATCATCTGCAAAAATACCAACGTGATTGAGACAACAAATTGAGAATGATAAAGGAATATACTACAGTCTACGAGTTTCTTCTCTCATCAAGACGTGCCAGGAAAAATTCTGGAGGTCTATTAGACCGAGTTCATGCCCTAACACTTCGTTTTCATTTAATGGCCACTTTCTGAGTAATGACTCTGCGGTCTGTACAGCTTTCAATGACCATTTCAAATCTGTTTTTGTGACAGATAATCGTTATCTTCCAATGTTCAATATGTCCTTACTACGCATGCTGGATGTGATAATTTCAGAGCACGGCATTTCCAACCTTTAGCTAAAATTCGAAAATTCTCGAATTCAAAAGTTTTCCCGCCCCGGATGATATCCCAAATGCTTTTTTTTTAAGTTAGCAGAATGGTGTGCCAAGTACATGTTTGTATTCTTTAATAAGCCTCTGAAAGACGGCGTATTCCTTGACGACAGGAGGACAGCCAGAATCAAACCATTGCACAAATCCAGTGACAAATCAAATGTCAGAAATTATCGACCCATTTCAATACCATCTACTTCTTGCAAAATTTGCGGGCACCTATTTATCAACACATAGTTGATTTCCTTGAACAACAGAAAGTGCTAACAAACGCCCAACACGGCTTTAGACAATGTTACTCAACTAGAAGACAATAAAGTTGAATTACGCATAATTTCGCAGCCGCAATAAATAAAGTAAAACAAACGGTGTATACATGGATTTTAGTAAGGCATTTGACAAAGCCTCTCACAATAAACTACTACATAAATTAAGTTTTGTAATAACAGATCACAAACTGCTAGCATGAATTAGAACTTGCCTTTCGAACCGCTACCAGTATCTTTCCCTAAACGGCTCTACCCCAAATCGAGTTGGCATTGATTCTGGTTTTTCCCGGGGATCCGTGCTTGGCCCTCTGCTGTTTCAGATTTTTATAACTGACATCATTACTGACATAATGTCAATAGTGAACTATATGCAGATGAGTGCGTTATTTATGAAACAGCGAGTTCAATTGGGGATCAAGTCAGGTTACGTTAGTTCCTTCAAAAATCATATCATTGTGTCAGAAGTGCCACATCACTATTATTATAAAAAACCGTCTTTATGTAAATAACTCATAAGAAGAAGCCACCCCTCTTTCATTACGGTGCAAACGGCAATAATCTATCAGAAGTAAGAGAAACTAAATAACGAGGCTTATGAATCACAAATAATCTATCCTGGACAAAGCACATAGGCGTGGCTACAAGAACACTACTAAAATAGTTTTCCTTGAGACGCTCTTTAAGGTTATCCACGCCTGCTCAATCATTATATGAGTCTGTTATATGTCCCATGCTTCAGTATGCAGCACCCATTTCGGACCCGTGCTCAAAGACAAACAGAAGTAAACTGGAACGGACACAAAAAAGGTGGCGCGATGTATTTACAATTCTTACAGGCGTACGTCATCATCAAGCGAAGCGGGTTACCTTCACTTACAACATAATCGAATTTGTCGACCACGGTATTCCTACCAGCTAGTTAAAAGGTATTATAACGTGGATAGATCACATATGATCACTTACACCGAGGGATTTGCTGCAAGACAGTGACATTCTTTTACACTGCCACCTTTAGCCCCCCTTAACTGCTTTCAGTACTCTTTTATTCCCGGAACCATTGCAGAACGGAATAGCCTTGCCGATGATGTTGTAACTGAGGATTCATTCTCTTCATTTGATAAATATTTACAATAATTCTTTGAGCAGTGTTACTTATGTTTGTGTGTGCCTTTCTTTCTTGTGCTATTTAGGGTTTGTTAGGCAGGCATTGTTATCTGGTCTTCTTCTGCCTTTTTGTTGCTATTTAGGACTTGCTCTTTTGTCTCTAAATTATATGTGTTGTTCGTCAATTTTCTGCTTTTGACATTTACCAAATTCTGATATTCATTTAGTATTCCATACACAGTTATTATTTTAGGTTGTTTGTGCATTTTTATGTTAACACTTTTTTATGCGTCACACTTGCTATGATCTTTATTAGAAATGGCAGTATCAATAAATAAGTAAATAAATAAAAAATCTTTACAGATACTTGTAGGTGAGCGCGAACAAAATTAGTTTCGCCGCATCCAGCTTGGACATGCTGTGCTACAGATGTCAGAAACAAATTTTCACATTTTGGTTCATCGGTGCACAACGACAGGAGAATATTTTTTCGCCACCCCAGGCTTCAGGAAGTTGCACTTCTATCGATGATCATGCCGTTGATACAGCTTGCATTTTTACGAGAGGCCCCAGTGGAGCGTGTGGTACGGTGCAAGTCCTTACTTATTGAACGAGCCGGATATAGCAGAAGCATTTTTTTCTCTAATCCTTTCAGTTTAGATCGCTAATAAATCCTTGGGCTGCACGTGGAGGTTCGATATGTATGCAGTTTCCTGTGAATAAAAACGGTTATAATAAACATTCAGGCACAATACATCCCTGATATCTCTCCGCGAATGTCAGCTTTGGTATTTGTGGAAAACGGTACAAGCTATTAGAGGTTGAATTTCGCAACATTTTGACGAGACACACAGAAGAGACACACACCACAGAGCGCTACTTGCAACTATCGTGTGTCTTCTGTTTTTCTCGTCAAAATGTTGCGCAATCCAACCTCTAATATGCTATACCAGCACGCCCAGTCGTCAACCTTAATACAAGCTAACACAAGACGTGGTGTACTACAATGTGCAGGTCCCTCTTTACAAATTAAGGCTTGTCTAATAAGGTAGCACAAAAGAGATACGTAACGTTTTCGTAGCGTTTATCCAAGAGGAAAAAAACGGTTTAAAGAAGACATGAATGAGGGAACTTCGTTGTTAAATGGCGTATATGGCTGCTAATGTCCGGCTTAATTGTTTTTTTTAGACGATCTAGAACAAGTTTTTAAGACATATTCGAAAAGCATGTCTAGAAAGAGCATTGGGAAAGACAAATAATCCCTTTGCCAAAGCTATTCATACCCAATTTCTACACGTTTTTAAGACGTTATCAAAAAGCTGGTCTAGAAGTGGTCTTGAAATGTTCACGATAATATCAAGCTAATTTTCTCGGGTTCCAGAGCACGATTAGAAATCGTTGTTTGAAAGGCGCGTTCAATTTCGCTTCACGTGACTGCCCGAGGCCGCGCCGACGTCGTTAGCCGCGCCAATCGGCGCGGCGTAAGCCAATCACATAATGTGAAACGCAACACGAGTTTCGAACAACGATCTCCGATCGCGCCCCCGATGAGTGGATGTGTCGATGTTGAGTGTAACTGAGCTTATGGCGCAGTGCCAAGCACTGTTGTCTGAGCGGCCGGTGCATCCTCTACCAAGTCACATGAAAGTGAGCATTTTAGAAAAAATTTATCCATAATACCACCTTTAGTATGCTACAACAATGCTCCGAACAAAATGGTAATGAGATCCTGCGAAGAAAAGAAAATGGCGCGCCTTGACAGGCGGCCAGGCCAAGGTCATCATGCCAAGAGTGCATCAAATGAGACCATTGAGACCAAGGTATACTTCATCAGAAAGTAATGCTTGTGCAAGGTTTGAGCAAAATGTTTGAGAAATGGAAAGTAAATAGAAGTAAGAGTACATCAGCAATGACAAAAGTCGCTGAGAGAATTCGCAATACTAAAAATCAAAAAATACACATACAAAAGTCAACATTAAAACACAGAGTGTGCTAGTTTCATATTTATCGTAGTCAAAAACACGTGCTATCATATGAACTAGAGTTATCTAGAAGTGATATCACAGTGGATGTAAGAAGTAGACTGAAAAATGCAAGAATTTGAATCGCATGTTAACTGCTTCCAAACAATGTTACTAATCATCTGAAGCTTCAAAACACAAAAATAATTGCCACCGCATATCATCATAAAACAATCCAGTGACAAACACCAAACAACGGGAAAAATTGAAAATTGTAAATATTGCCTATAGGATATATCAAAGCATGTAAACGGCGACAGAATTAAAGAACCATACAACCAAAAGCAACAATAAAGTGAAAAATTGGAGGCTTATCAAGGTTAAGCCCAGTGGATGCGAAGCATCCACTGGGCTTAACCTTAGCGTATCCTTAGCGTTTGGAGGCATCTTGACCGCATACACGCCCGGCGCAAAGACGCTGGCGCGGTTGCGGGCACAGACACTGATGCGACGGCGGGCGCGCGCCGCATCATCCCTGGCGTGACGTCACATATCACGTGATGCAGCGATGGTGGCGCCGCCGCCGCGTCGCGCGCGACGGCGCGAACCGAAGCGTGGAGGCCTCCGCCAGGCGACGTCTGACGGCGCGATATGAGGCCCCATCTGCAGCCGGTGTGACGTCATCACGTGACGTCACATCATGTGATCTCACTTCAGAGTCAATGGCGGCCACCGCCGGGAGGCGACCGACGGCGCTATATGAGGCCCCATCTGCAGCCGGTGTGACGTCATCATGTGACGTCATGTCACGTGACATACTTTAAGGTCACTTGAAGGTCAATGGTGGCCACCGCCGGGAGGCGACCGACGGCGCGATATGAGGCCCCATCTGCAGCCTGTGTGACGTCATCACGTGACGTCATGTCACGTGACCCCACTTCAGGGTCAATGGTGGCCACCGCCGGGCGTCGCGCGAAGGCCCGAAACCTACGTTAATATGCTTCACACAATATAGTGTAGAATACTCAAACGGTGGAGTCAGTGCAACACGGGAGCACTACTGAAGCATAGTGAAAAATGAGAGTGAATAATGATGCATTAATAAACTTGGCACTCCAGAACATGAAAAATGAATGTGGAAACCTCATATTAGAAACTTACACAAATCTGGAAACAAACTATAATGCACTAGCTGCATTTGAGTAACCAAGGAAGCAATGCTCATAATAAGTACTAATCGGTTTGTCTGCAAAGTCCTGTACAAGAGGCAAATACTTACCATTCTGGCAAATACAAGGTTGCAATGAATAATTTGTAAACCAGCGAATGCATTAGTACAGTCACGTGTTACACTTTGCACACATCTGAAGACGCCGCCGAGGCCCAAAGGCACCTGGCTGCCGCCTAAAGTGAGAGAGAGAAGTGGTTCTTGAGGGAAAGGAGGAAAGCCTGGCACTATCTTCTGCAACCCATGCGGGAGCACGGCTCAGCGCCGGCAGGGTGTCGGAGATGGGATTACAAGAGGGTAGGGAGGAAGAAAGGTAGAGGGTCGTCCCAGTAGCATCACAGTGGGAAGGAGACAGAAGAGGATCTCGCACCTCTTTCCCTTCCGTTGACCCCATCCCGGGCACACAATAACGTTGTTCTCTCCCCCTCTATCTCCACCGCTGCTCCATTTTGTCGAAGCGGACACGTTGCTGCACTGCGCTGGTAATTGAAATGTTTTGAATGCACTTGCACTGGCTTCACCAGAAAAACGTGCCCACATACCACCAGTGGCGTACTTCCTCTTGAATCGGTAGCCGTAAACTTGAAGTGTTCCCTCTAGATGAGCTTGCTACATAAGTGGGCAGGATAAAGGATTGTAGATAAATGGACACATTCTTTCAAATTTTTGCAGTTGTAATGAAACACATAGCAGCACAATTAAACTACAATGTGACCGACATACCAAATTCTATGAATTATGAAAGTTGTCTGTGCTCAAAAAGCGCAACTAGAACACTATCCAGATAATAAAAATAAACATAAGCAAGGCATTAGTGGACAATGTTGCTAGATTGGCCTTAGTGGACGCAGCAGCAAGTGTCTCCGTTATCAGCCTGGATTTCAAAACCCGACTAGGCCGTAAAGTGATATTTCGCTGGCATATCGCTAATGCATTTCGGGCTGAGCGGAGAGTTGCTCCAACCTACAGGAGTGCGCACCGCGAACGTTTATTTCTCCTATAACATGTATCAAGCCGAGTTTGCAGCGCTTGCTCAATCCACTCACAATGTAATTGTTGGCCTCGATTTCCTACAACAGTGCGGTGACACTGTTGACTGCGGTGCTGGCGACCTTTTCCTGTCTGCTCTTGCCGACCAATCTGCTACCTGTTCACGCACTCTCGCCGCCATTGAAGATGGCATCTTACCGGCACGTTCCTTATCCAGAGTCCTAGGTGCTGCTTGCGGTGTCGAAGCCGATACATATTATGGGATAATTGAGCCTGTCACTTCGATGGTTGTGAAGAAAAGTGTGCTCGTACCTCAATGCGTGTGGCTCCGTGGCCTGATGCACAGCTACACTCTGGGCGTCAAATTTAGCCTCCCAGTATGTTGCGTTACCCAGCAGTATGCGACTTGCCTATTTTGAAGTGGATAACAGTCTCAGCATAGGCGCTTAAACTGATGGCACGTCACAGAAACCCCGAGAGCACGGGGCTGGCTCCGGTGTCCCTGAAGGCTTCTTGCCTTTTTTTTTTTGAATGATCACCAAGTCACCGTCTTCAAAGAAGCGTCAAGCCCTGGTCAGCTTCCTTAGCAAGCATGCGTCATTATTTCATTTCGTACAGAACACTAAAAAAGTTCGCGCTCCAACTACGCGGGCGCGCCACAGGATCTACACGGGGTGCGCGCACACCATCAGGCAGAAGCCTTACCGCGTGTCCGCGTCAGAACACAAGATCATCGCTCAACAGGTCGGTGTCATGCTAGCCAAGGGCGTCATCCAAGATTCCTCTAGCCCTTGGGCTGCGCCGGTAATCCTCGTGAAAAAGAAAGATAGGTCCTGGATGTTTTGTGTCGACTACCGACGTCTCAATTCTGTGACGAAAAAGGATGTGCATCCACTTTCCCGGATCAATGACGCTATCGACTGCCTTAATTCCGCATCCTACTTTTCATCAGTGATCCTCCGATTGGGCTACTGCATTCACCTGACAACGCATTCGGCTGGCAAAGAAAAAGCCGCTTTTGTGACCCCATGCGGATTGTTTGAATTCAACATCATGCCGTATGGTTTTTGCAACGCGCCTTCAACATTTGAAAGGTTTATGGATAGAGTACTGAGCAGCCTGAAATGGGAGGTTAGTTTGTGTTATCTAGACGACGTCATCATTTTGGACGCACTTTTGCAGAGCATAATCATCGACTGGACGTTGTTCTGGCGTGCCTCGAACAAGCTGCCCTTACCCTCCATTCAAAGAAATGTCACTTTGGCCAACGAGAGACGCTAGTACTTGAACATCTCGTGGACAAGCAGGGGGTGCAATCAGACCCACAGTAGGTCACTGCAGTTAGCCGCTTTAAGCAACCCCAGTCACAACGCGAGCTGAGGAGATTCTTGGGACTTTTCTCTTACTTCCCACGTTTTGTGCCTAACTATGCAGATACTCTGCAAAGTTAGGCACTCTGACTTCACTTCTGCACAAGGAGAACCCTTTCACCTGGATAGCAGAGTGCGATTCCTCCTTTCGTGAACTGAAGTTCCGGCTCTTTCGCGGACCTATACTTCTCCATTTTGATCCCTCTGCGACAACGAAATTGCACACCGGCGCGAGTGGAATCAGCCTCGCCGCCGTCCTCGTCCAGCGTTTTGGTGACGCCGACCATGTCATTGCCTATGCCAGCCGTTCATTGAGCAAGGCCGCACAGAATTACACTGTCACTGAGCAAGACTGTCTCGCTGTCGTCTTTGCATTCCAAAAGCTGCACCCATATCTCTACGGGCGCTGCTTCACGATCGCTACTGATCACCACTCACTATATTAGTTGGTCTCCACGACCCGTCTGGCCGCCTTGCTCGATGAGCGCTACGTTTGCAGAAATTTGACTTTGCAGTACATCACAAGAGTGGCTGACATCATGCGGACGCCGACTGTCTTTAGAGGCTCCCTCCACCAACAAGTGCATGTCACGCCGACAATTTCGAGGAATTTCTGGCCTCCATCGACGACATTTTTTCCCGACCTGGCCACTTTCCGGCAAGCGCAGTGGCCCGACCGCAGCCTGGATGCCATCTTCGCCTCAGCTGCTCAACCACCAGGTAACAATGGATTTCTCATCCAAGATGACCTGCTCTACAAGAATAATTATGCGATTGATGGTGCCCTCATTCCCGCGTGCTCCGTGCTATGCACGATGACTCGACCGCTGGGCACCTGGGTTTCACTAAAACATATCACCGCATTCAGGGCCGATTCTACTGGACTAGTATGCGACGGGATATAGGAAAGTATGTGGCCAGTTGGAACAAGTGCCAGCAATTCAAGAGCCCTAATAGTGCTCCGGTCGGACTCCTTCACCCTGTGGCGCCACCATCGTCTCCTTTCGAAATGGTTGAAGTGAATCTTCTCAGCCCATTTCCGCACTCAACAAACGACCACCATTAGATTATATTCTGCGTCGACCATCTGACGCGTTATGCTGAAAACGCAGCGCTGTCAACGGCCACGGGTCTTGATGCTTCCTGCTTCCTCCTGTCCTCCGGTATACTACGTCATGGACCCCGTATTTTTATTGTGTGCGATGGTGGTCGCCATTTCGTCGCCGACGTAGTCACCGAGGTGTTGCGTCTCTGTGCTAGCCAGTTTCGCCATGCGACCCCGTGCAACCCGCAGACAAATGGTCTCGTCGAGCGCACTAAAAGAACTTTGAGCAACATGCTTTGGGATAATGATTTGGGCACAAACATTGGGATGATATCTTGCCTTTTATCACATACGCCTACAACACTGCAAAGCATTAAACTACAGGCTACAGTCCTTTCTATTTGCTTTATGTCAGACTACCCCACACCTCCAACAAAACTTTTACGATTGGGTGCGTTTATTTCAAGATGAATTGATGAAAAGGGCCGCACCGACATCGAGCCGCTGCAAAGGCAAGCGCACTTCCTTTTCCTCTTCCTTCTTCCTTGCTGTAGCTTTAGCGTAACAATATAAAAAACTTACTGCAGAAAAAAAATGCAGGCTGGTTAATGAAATGAGCACACGTAGGCAGATCCTACTTTAAGTATACCAAGTATTTCAAATTAAATTAGCGACATGATATTCGACGACAATGTAATTTATGTTCACTGGCCCTTCCTACTTGCTTGCATTTCTCAAACGATTAGGAGGAGGCCATCTAAAGCAGATAAGGGAAGATGCCTCAATGCGTGTTGCAACTGTCTCTGCCCCTTTAACCAGGCGCCACTGGGTTGATGATAGTGGATTGAATGAGAACGGTGAATCGGCACTTTGCAAGGTGCGAAGAAGCTCAGCAGCCTGAATAACTTTACAAGCAGGAGGCATTTACAGCCTTCCCCATCTCTCCATCCCGCGCCGCAGTCACTCGGAGAAAGGCGACATGATAAACTCAGACGCACGTAGCCAATGAGGAACCACACATAATACCGGTGTCACACGACCACTTTTGATCGCTATCAAGCTCGATCCAGATCGACGTTCTCGGCCGCGATTGGCTCACACGCGCAGCTTGCGCGAAGGAGCCAATCGCGACCGGGAAATTCGATCCGGATCGGGCTTGATTGCGATCAATAGTGCACCGTGTGATACCGGTATAAAATAGAACGCAGACGCAGGCTGGGAAAATATGAGCAAAACGAAAACAAGGCGAAAGCAGCAGCCAGCTTTTCGACAAGTGGACTTCTCTTCTTCAAGGCGACACATGCTTTCCTCGCCAGAGTATATATAGCTGGGGTTCATCAAAAGAGGATAGGGCGTACGGCGGGTGGGATTGGCCACGAGCGAAGGTGTGTTAGCGGCGATGGTGCGAATGGAGAACATAGGAGTGCTGTGCCCAAAACCAGTGACACGGCCGTCTGTCAATCACGTCTCGACGGCCATGTGTCAGCCGGTGTGCCAATGCCATGCACAACAGCATTCTTATTACCTGTTTCGCTGGTGGTCGCGGCCTAGCGTGTCTCTCAGAGTTATAATAGAAGGAGCGGCTAAAACCGGTGCTCGTGAAGAAACATTTAAATACTGAAATGAAATAAATAAGTAAATAAAAGGAAAATAAAAAAGAACGGAAAGATAAAAAACACCACTAAGCAACCAAAGTACGTTTTGTTGCCTATCATCATCATCATCATCATCATCATCAGCCTGGTTACGCCCGCTGCAGGGCAAAGGCCTCTCCCATACTTCTCCAACGACCCCGGTCATGTACTAATTGTGGCCATGTCGTCCCTGCAAACTTCTTTATCTCATCCGCCCACCTTACTTTCTGCCGCCCTCTGCTACGCTTCTCTTCCGTTGGAATCCAGTCCGTAACCCTTAATGACCATCGGTTATCTTCCCTCCTCATTACATGTCCTGCCCGTGCCCATTTCTGTTTCTTGATTTCAACTAAGACGTTATTAACTCGCATTTGTTCCCTCTCCCAATCTGCTCTTTTCTTATCCCTTAACGTTACACCCATCATTCGTCTTTCCATAGCTCGTTGTGTCGTCCTCAATTTAAGTAGAACACTTTTCGTAAGCCTCCAGGTTTCTGCCCCGTAGGTGACTACTGGTAAGACGCAACTATTATACACTTTTCTCTTGAGGGATAATGGCAACCTGCTGTTCATGATCTGAGAATGCCTGCCAAACTCACCCCAGCCCATTCTTATTATTCTGATTATTACCGTCTCGAGATCCGGATCCGCGGTCACTACCTCTCCTAAGTAGATGTATTCCCTTGCCACTTCTGGTGCTTCGCTGCCTATCGTAAACTGCTGTTCTCTTCCGAGACTGTTAAACATTACTTTAGTTTTCTGCAGGTTAATACTTAGACCCACCCTTCTGCTTTGCCTTTCCAGGTCAGTGAGCATGCATTGCAATTGGTCCCCTGAGTTACTAAGCAAGGCAATATCATCAGCGAATCGCAAGTTACTAAGGTATTCTCCATTAACTTTTATCCCCATTTCTTCCCAATCCAGGTCTCTGAATACCTACTGTAAACACGCTGTGAATAGCATTGGAGAGATCGTATCTCCCTACCTGACGCCTTTCTTTATTGGGATTGTGTGGCTTTCTTTGTGGACGACTACGGTGGCTGTGAAGCCGCTATAGATATCTTTCAGTATTTTTACATACGGCTCGTCTACACCCTGATTCCGTAATGCCTCCATGATTGCTGAGGTTTCCACAGAATCAAATGCTTTCTCGTAATCAATGAAACCTATATATAAAGTTTGGTTATGTTCCACACATTTCTCTTGATAGTGGGAATATGGTCTATTGTTGAGTAGCCTTTACGGAATCCTGCCTGGTCCTTTGCTTGACAGAAGTCTAAGGTGTTGCTGATTCTATTTCCGATTACCTTAAGAAATAGTTTGTAGGCAACTGACAGTAAGCTGATCGGTCTATAATTTTTCAAGTCCTTGGCGTCCCCTTTCTTATGGACTAAGATTATGTTAGAGTTCTTGCAAGATTCCGGTACGCTCAATATCATGAGGCGTTGCGTATACAGGGCGGCCAGTTTCTCTAGAACAATCTGCCCACCATCCTTCAACAAATCTGCGGTTACCTGATCCTCCCCAGCTGTCTTCCCCCTTTGCATCGCTCTCAAGGCTTTCTTTACTTCTTCCGGCGTTACCTGTGAGATTTCGAATTCCTCTAGACTATTTTCTCTTCCATTATCGTCGTGGGTGCCACTGGTACTGTATAAATCTCTATAGAAATCCTCAGCCACTTGAATGATCTCATCCACATTAGTATTGATATTTCCGGCTTTGTCTCTTAACGCATACACCTGATTTTTGCCAATTCCTAGTTTCTTCTTCACTGCTTTTAGGCTTCCTCCGTTCCTGTGAACATGTTCAATTCTATCCATATTGTACTTCCTTATGTCAGCTGTCTTACGCTTGTTGATTAACTGCCAGTTCTGTTCTAGCTGTAGGGATAGAGGCTTTTATACATTGGCGTTTCGTGATCAGATCTTTCGTCTCTTGCGATAGCTTACTGGTATCATGTCTAACGGAGTTACCACCGACTTCTATTGCACATTCCCTAATGATGCCCACAAGATTGTCGTTCATTGCTTCAACACTAAGGTCCTCTTCCTGAGTTAAAGCCGAATACCTGTTGTGTAGCTTGATCTGGAATTCCTCTATTTTCCCTCTTACCGCTGACTCATTTATCGGCTTCTTATGTGCCAGTTTCTTCCATTCCCTCCTCAGGTCTAGGCTAATTTGAGTTCTTATCATCCTATGGTCACAGCAGCGCACCTTGCTGAGCACGTCCACATATTGTATGATGTCAGGGTTAGCGCAGAGTATGAAGTCTATTTCATTTCTAGTCTCGCCGTTCGGGCTCCTCCACGTCCACTTTCGGCTATCCCGCTAGCGGAAGAAGGTATTCATTATCCGCATATTATTCTGTTCCGCAAACTCTACTAATAACTCTCCCCTGCTATTCCTAGTGCCTATGCCATATTCCCCCACTACCTTGTCTCCAGCCTGCTTCTTGCCTACCTTGGCATTGAAGTCGCTCATTAGTATAGTGTACTTAATTTTCACTCTACCCATCGCCGATTCCACGTCTTCATAGAAGCTTTCGACTTCCTGGTCATCGTGACTGGATGTAGGGGCGTAGACCTGTACAACCATCATTTTGTACATCTTATTAAGTTTCACAACAAGACCTGCCACCCTCTCATTAATGCTATAGAATTCATGTATGTTACCAGCTATATTCTTATTAATGAGGAATCCGACTCCTAGTTCTCGTCTCTCCGCTAAGCCCTGGTAGCACGGGACGTGCCCACTTTTTAGCACTTTATATGCTTCTTTTGGCCTCCTAGATTCACTGAGCCCTATTATATCCCATTTACTGCCCTCGAATTCCTCCAATAGCACTGCTAGACGCGCCTCACCAGATAACGTTCTAGCGTTAAACGTTGCCAGGTTCATGTTCCAATGGCGGCCTGTCCGGAACCAGGGATTCTTAGCACCCTCTGCTGCGTCGCAGGTCTGACCGCCGCCATGATCAGTTGCTCGCAGCTGCTGGGGACTGAGGGCCGGGATTTGATTGTTGTGTTCATATACGAGGTTGTGGCCAAGTACTGCACCAGGGTGGCTAATCCTGCTCTGGTGAGGGAGTGCGTTACCGGTTCTGGTCACCGGGATCAGGCCACACTCCAAGCCTGTTTATGCAATTTTATCAATATGGGATTTTTTTTTGATCCGGAGGAAAATTGCGCGGCACCGGGATTCGAACCATGGACCTCTTGCACGCGAGGCGGGTGTTCTACCTCTACGCCATCGCTGCATTCTATAAGCTATCTAGCTTGAAATATTTTTGAGGCCTCGACAAGAAAATTAAGCGCAAAAGGACACCACGTCTCAACATGTTTCACCCGGCGGTCTGCCCGAACCAAACAGAAATGACTACCGCGCGCTGCGGATAGCACACGCAGCAAATCTCGCCCTTTCCTCCAATCCCGCAAACTCACCGCCAAACAAACAAATTACAGATTTCACCTAAAGACTTACACTAGCTGCATTAAACAGAGGAAAATCCCTAAAGGTCTTAAAGTTAAGGTTAGACGGGCCTCGGTTCTTTACCCTCCAGACTATTATTGACGTGGAATGCTGTCCTAGAAAATGCATCGCTCTCTTTAATTGACATACTCTAGGAACACTGCACGGAACAACTTACACTGATTGCTGATCGACTCGACAGCATAAATCTCGACAGCATAAAGAAGAGAATTTGAACAATTCGTACAAACTAGGGAGGAAAAGTTACTAGATAAATAGCAGCACAAACGTATTCGAGCTGCAGATCCTCCTCCCCCCCCCCAAAAAAAAACTAATGTAACCGCTACAACCCCTACACACACGCTGCATTTCCTTCGAGTTATCGACGGCATCAGCGCCAAAGAAATCCTTTCCGACCGCGCTATTCTAGTCACTTTGGATGTTTCTGCCCTTTACACCAACATTCCCATGAGTGAAGGAATTGAAGCCGTTTCTAGATCCCTCGCAATCAATCCCCAAGCGCACGCTCCTGGAGTTCACTTATCGCTCCTTAGGTTAGTTCTCACGCTCAACTATTTCGAATTCGATTCTATACACTACCTGCAAATTTTCGGCACTAGCATGGGTACGCCATTCGCTCCCACGTATGCGAACATTTTCATGGGACAGCTCGAAGCAGACCTGCTGAAATCCTACCCTTTAAAACCCCACACCTATCTTCGTTACATTGACGACATATTTATAATATGGGAACACAGCACAAGCCCGTTTGAATTAACATTAGCCATTTCAATTGCTTTCACCTGAGTAATAAATTTACTGCTCATCACTCTCCTAGTCAGATCAACTTCATTGACACGACGGTCTACACAGAAAACGGAAAACTGCGAACGACGCTTTACCGGAAGCCTACAGATAGCCAGCAATATGTTGACTACAAGCCATCACCCGCGACAATGCAAGCCAGGAATTCTTGTCGGACAAGCGAAAAATAAGAATCTGCAGCGAAGACCACGATCTTATCTACCACCTAAGTGACCTTAATACAAAGCTAGCAGGAAGAAACTATCCACAAGTTGCTCTCCATACAGCTTATGATGTCACGTAAAGATTCGAGAGACAGTCGGAATTAGCGAAGAAACAGCCTACACCGAAATCTGACAGACCGCCAGCCTTTACAACAAAATATTCTAAAGCTCTCCCAAACATAAAGAATATTCTACGAAATTACTACCCAATATTTGGCAGTATTTATCAAGTAACGAGCGTCTGAGAAAATTGTTCCCGGATGTGCCAAGGGTCACCTATCACCGCAACAGGAAACTTAGACATGTTAGTGCACACAAAAGTCAGCCAACATCATTCTCCCGTAATAAAAGCATGTTGTCGCTCCAGATGCAAAACCTCAGGCACCTTCAAAGTGACATTAAAATTAAAAGCACCAGAAATAGCTAAGCACACGAAGTAAAATATAGCTTTACTTGTACAAGTTCGGATACGATTTATATGCTTGAATGTTCCTTCTGTAGGAAACAATATGTCGGTGAAACGGGACAATGAATGAACGTTAAACGGACATCACGCGGACACAGTTAAAAAGCTTCCCAAAGTCGTCACCGAGCATTTCAATTAAACAGGTCATAATTTATATGAACTTTAACTCTTCATCTCACTATGAATATTCCGTTCTGAACGAGAAAGAAAATACTGAGAATAATGTCTTCTCCAAAATTTCACGACGTTGCAACGAATCGGCATAAACATTTCAAGGTGAGCTTTAGAATCTATTCGCTGTGCTAGATCTTAAGCTATAGGCGACAACACTCAGTTTGGTTGCTTAGTGGTCCTTCTAATTTTGTCTGTTTTCTTTTTGTATTTTTCTCTTCGTTTTTTTTTCATTTATTTATTCCACTTCTTCGTCTACATCTGCAGTTATTCCTTCTTGCTTATTTTCTTTTGTAATCCCGAGTATTTTATTGCTACCACGGCGGTAGCAGAATCGTCAATTAATTACAAGCGCGAAATGTTAAAACCATGTCTGACTGATCTAAAAAGGCACCTCTTAGGTTAAATGAGGCATACAATTCCCAACTCCCTAGCGTTTAGGCCTGCAGCGTTCCCAGAAAAACTACGGGGTCCGTTAACCCCGTCAATTGCCTCCTTCTCATTGGCTATAGTATAAACGCTGTCCAAAGCTCTAGAAAGGCTGAAGACATGACTGGGAGCTGCCAAGGTGCTTGCGCGAGGCTCATAGCGGCGGCGCGACGCACCATTCTGATGGCCGTGGAGGGAGCCCCAGTTTTCGGACGCCACGGGACAAGCAGAGGCGATGAGCGGAAGGTACGCGACTCAGCGCCTCTCGGTGGGCGCTGAAAACTTTTCCAATTTTTTTTTATTTTTACACACTTGTTAAGTGCTGTTACAATTGAGCGAAATTATATCCTGTACCTAGGGGCCTTTATGACCGCGTGCATGCCTGAGATTCGGACAAGAAGAGGTTAGGACCACCAGGAATTGACACTGTATCGTGCAACACGAAATATTTAAGAAAACGGCTTTGCGAATTCACTGCCGACATACCTTGCACACGCTTTCTAGTGACAACACTAGAGCGTATAACGCATAGAAATTCCAAACAACTTCACCGGCCATGATTCCCTCTTTATAAGCCCACAATGCATAGAATCTACATAAAACGGCAAGTTAGGCCAATCGGTTGGGATTCATAGTAAGGTTCGCTACAGCGCAACACAAAACCAGGACAAGAGATGGTACAAAAGGAAGACACGGCGCTGACTGTCAACTTATATTTTATTGAAGATATCTCTAACATATATATAGGTGCCAGTTGATATTCATGATATGCATGAGACAGAGAGATTAGAACTTGAGACTGACTCCAACCAAATAACTGAATTTTATTAGCCCGACGTTTCGGAGCCCATTCGGCTCCTTCTTCAGGGGGTTGTTCTTCGGGGGGTGGCGGTGTGCCTCTTTTAAAGCGTCTTTTTTTGAAGAAAGGAGGGGGGGGAACACGGGAGGTGGGGAGACACTCCACAGACGGAAAGGTGGGGGGGAACAAAAGGAAAGGGGGGTTTGTGTTGTTGACCGCTTCCAAGGAGCTGCGATGACCGGTGCTGGGTGGAGTGCTCACGAGGGTGCCCTTGATGGGCCGCGGGGGGGGGGAGGTTACAGGGTCGCGCCGACGTTCTGTGTTGGTGAAACGAGCGGGAGTCTATCTGGCTGTGCGTCCTTTTCTTCTTTTCGTCATGTCGCCAAGGCCATGGACATAGACCGAGGGTAGGTTGCCCTTCACACGGTTTATGTTATTCTCCGTATTCTGAATGTGCCATGACTCCAGTAGTAGTCTCTTTCGCCAGTTCGATGATGCGTTGATGCATCGAGGCAACTGTGACAAACTGACGCCTAATCAAAATTGGCATAAGTAACGCAGTTCGTCGTCATGAAGAGTGATAGACGGTTAGCTAAAACACGCTTTGTCCCTAATGTTTATATTGTGAGCCTCAGCCATTTTCCTTGTCAATTGGCTTGCGTGTTTAAAAAAGACCCAATTTTTTAGAAAATTTGGGGTGACAACCGCATGACTTGCAATGCTCCGGGAGATGAAATGGCACAACACTTCCAGGGGTTGCGCCACGTGAACGTAAACAAACGCACGAGCACAAGATGGCGAAAGAGGCAATAGCGAAACAAATCTGAACATCTTCGACATGCGTGGAAAAGATTTTCCGCCCCCTTCAACAAGCCTCAACAAGTGTGTGAGCGTAGCCATAATTCGCTGTGCTCGCTTTCTCGCGTTATTTTGTTCTCATGGTCGTTCAGCCTATTCGTTTGCATTGACAATCATCTACGATGGTTTCTGCATTTTTTATGTACATTGTGCTCACAGTAGAGTTCGTGCCACTTCCTTTAAAGCACCGTTCCTAGAAACGGCTTTACCGATGTGCTCCTCCGGTGGCACCTAAAGTGATGTTCGCTCTTTAATTCCATACTTTATTTATGCTGCAAGCGAAACATGATTTAGTGTTCAGGAGCCAAGCTTCAAGTTGTTCATGGGTCTCAGGAGGGAGCGCGTTGTCTGATTAATAATAAACGGAAAATTAGAGATCCACTAGTACGTGCACACGCTAAAAGGAGTTAGTGAAATGGCTGTGAACGGCATAACAATTTCAGGAACTGATTTAGCTAAAGCTTTCAACGACTATCTAGCAAACTTGAATTTTCCTGCACCATCAGGAGACTGTACCTAATACTTGACTGGATGTTGCCTTGAGACAATTAATTTGAGTCGTTTCGGAAACGGAAGTTTTCTCTATTATCATGAAATTAAGAAATACTAGCTCCAGTGATATCTTTGACATTCAAGTCCGCCCGATTAACTTCATTGCTCACATCATTGCTGTTGCCCATATTTTCCATCTTTGTCTGTCAAGTGGAGTATTTCCAGCACAGCTACAGTGCGCCAAGGCTTCTGTTCTACACAAGAAATCTGACAGAAATAATTTAGCAAATTACAGACCCATTTCTATATTACCAATTTTTTTCTGATGTACTTGAAAATGCCATCCATTCACGTCTGGTTTATTTACAGATAAACATAACATCCTGATTTCCTGTCAATACGGTTTTAGGGAACACCGTTCCACCGAACTTCTCCTGCTTCATCAAAAAGAGTTCATTCTAAAAAAACTTGAAGAAAAACGATACCGTACTGGGAGTTTTATAGACTTTACAAAAGCATTTGATTCTCTTAACCGGGGTATCTTGCTGACAAAATTAGAATTCTACGGAATTCGTGGTGCTGCCTTGAAGTTATCGGAATCATACCTTAGTACTCGAATTCAGTCTGTTTCAGTAAACAACAGCACCTACACATTTAAATCTACTTTGTTTGGTGTTCCTCAGGGAAGTATTTTGTTTTTCGAGGGTGACGATTACGAAAAACTTGTTAATCGTGCAAACAGCACTTTAGCTAAACTTCATGATTGGTGTTCCTGCAACGGCTTGGTTATTAATACCCAAAAAACTCAAGCAGTCGTTTTCCGAGCGAAGGGCAGAGACATTGTTCCAAATAACGTTCTTCAAATACCATGTCACCCGATAGAAATTGTGACAGAATTTAAAACTCTAGGCGTATTTTTTTTCAGAGCGCATTCTCTGGGACTCGCCGCTAATCATGTTATTATGACCTTAGCTCGCACTATAGGCTTATTCTAAAGTCATCGAGACCTATTTCCTGTAAGCACAAGACTGCTGATTTATCATTCACTGTTTTTACGCGCATAAATTACTGCTTTTAATGTGGGGCAAGACAACCTCAACAAACGCCAGGAAGCTAACGGTAATGCAAAATAGTGTAATCCCGATTATTGTAAATTCTCCACCAGACTACTCAGCAGACAGCTTGTTTAGAAAGTTTAGACTAAGTAACGTAGAGAACTTGTATAACTATCCCCTTTGTAAAAAGAGAGGAGATGAAAAGAAACAAGGCATTAATCACATAACTAATCTGGCAAACTTGCAAACGAATGCCCATTATTATAAAACTAGACATCCTGAGCACTAGGAAGTCCATCGTAACCGCACTAATTACGGTGTACAAATGTTACGACACACAGTACCAAATGTATTAAATTATTTTTTTCGCAAGGAAATTGATATGATGAGCCCTTCGAAAACAGGATTCAGTGATTATTCCTTTAGCTGTTTAAAAATAGCGTTGAGACAAAGTAATTCCGTCTTTCTTCTTTTTTCTTTCTCAAATGCTACAAATGTACCATCTATGCACTACTTTTTATGGAAAGTTCTCAGATTTTATCTGCATGCTCTGTGTACCTGTTAATTCTTCTTTTTGATTTTATAAATACGGTTCTTTCAAATCTTTGAAGTATATTCAGCAGACAGAAAGTATGCAATCATGCCTATTCCACTACGTTTCGCACTTGTATATATTTTACGAAAATTGTCTTTCACCATATTTAGTGATGTAGAAAATTTCCATCAAAACGTGTGTGTGTGTGTGTTTGTGTGTGTGTGTGTGTGTGTGTGTTTGTGTGTGTGTGTGTGTGCGTGTGTGTGCGTGTGTGTGTGTGTGTGTGTGGTGTGGTGTGGTGTGGTGTGTGTGTGGTGTGTGTGTGGTGTGGTGTGGTGTGTGTGTGTGTGTGTGTGTGTGTGTGTGTGTGCGTGTGTGTGTGTGTGTGTGTGTGTGTGTGTGTGTGTGTGTGTGTGTGTGTGTGTGTGTGTGTGTGTGTGCTGTATATGGATATTGTATGAGCTGCTGTTGCCTATGTAAACAAGGGGGATAGGAACTTGTCAAGCTGCTGTTCAGCAGCTCTTTTCTTCCATCTCCCCATGTTTCGAAAAAACATGAAATAAATCGTATTTGTATTCGTACGTAGCAATCGCTGCAAAGAATACCCATACGAGTTCAACGAAAGAAAAGCCTCGCCGTTGAAGAAAAATTCGTCTGGTCCGGGACGCCAACCCGGGACCACCGCCTTTCTGGGAAAGCCGCTGTACCATCTAAGATAACCAGGCGGCTAGCAGATCGCTGGAGGGCGAAGTCCAATTTGTCAACAACTCCAGGCAAAGGCAACAGTTTGACGAAGTAGTTCTGCGGAAACCCACAAGGTGGAGAGAGGGGATAAATAAATGGAAAATTAGACCTCCACCCACACGTAGCAATTGCTACAAAGGAAACCCATACGGCTTCTTTGAAAGAAAAGCATCGCAGTTGAAGAAAAATCTGTCCTGGTCCGGGATTCAAACCCTGAACCACTGCCTTTGCGGGGTAGCCGCCCTACTATTTCAGCTAACCAGGCGGCTAGCAGATGGCAGGGCGAAGTTGAATTTGTCAAGAACTCCAAGCAAACGCAAGAGCTTGACAAAATAGTTCTGCGGAAACGCACAAGGTAAAGAGAGGTAATTATTAAAGGGAAAACTAGACATCCACCCGTTCGTATAAATCGCTACAAAGGAAAACCATACGGGTTCTAGAAAGAAAACCTCGCAGTTGAAGAAAAATTCGTCCCGGTCCGGGACCATCGCCTTTCCGGGGCCGCCGTTCTACTATCTAACCTAACCAGGCGGCTAGCAGATGGCAGGAGGGCGAAGTCGAATTTGTCAACAACCCGAAACAAAGACAAGAGTTTCATGAAATACTTCTGCACAAACCGACGAGGTGGTGATAGGTAATTATAGAGTGAAAATGAGACATGCATCCGTTCTAGCAATTTCTACAAGGAAAACCCATGCGGATTCCTCGAAAGAAGAGCCTCGCAGGTGAAAAAAAATTCGTCCTGGTGCGGGACTTGAAACCGAGACAGCCGTTCGACCGTCTGAGCTAACCACGCGGCTAGCAGATGGCAGGGTGAAGTCGAATTTGTCTACAACTCCAAGCAAAGGCAAGAGTCTGACGAAATAATTCTGCGGAAACCTACAAGGTAAAAAGAGGTAATAATAAAGTGAAAATTAGACATCCATTCGTTCGTAGCTATTCCTACAAAGGAAACCCATACGGGTACTTCGAAAGAAAAGCGTCGCAGTTAAAGAAAAATTTGTCCTGGTCCGGCACTCGAACCCGGGACCACCGCCTTTCCAGGGCATCCGCTATTGCTGCTAAGAAACCCATACGGCTTCCTCGAAAGAAGAGTGTCGCAGGTGATGAAAAATTCGTCCTGGTCCGGAACTCGAACGCGGGACCACTGCCTTTCCGGCGCAGCGGACCTACTATCTGAGCTAACCATGCAGGCGGCTAGCAGATGGCAGGGCGCAATCGCATTTGTCAACAACTCGAAGCAAAGGTAACAGTTTGACGAAATAGTTCTGCGGAATCCCACAAGGTGAAGAGAGGTAATTATTAAAGCGAAATTTGACATCCACCCGCTCGTAGCGTTTGCTACAACGGAAACCAATACGGGTTCCTCGAAAGAAACGCCTCGCAGTTGAAGAAAAATTCATCTTGGGCCGGGACTCGAAACCGGGACCGCCGCCTTTCCAAGGCAGCTGTTCTACCATCTAAATTAACCAGGCGGCTAGCAGGTCGCAGGAGGGCGAATTCGAATTTATCAACAACTCAAAGCAAAGACACAAGTTTGAAGAAATAGTTCTATGGAACCCCACAAGGTGGATAGAGGGAATTAATAGAGGGAAAATTAGTTCGTAGCAATTGCTACGAAAGAAAGCCATACGCGTTATTCGAATGAAAACCTCGCAGTTGAAAGAAATATTATTCCTTGTCCGGGACTCGAACAGGGGACCACCGCCTTTCGGGGCACCACTTTTTTTTATTTGTTCACAAAACGACATATAAAAACACGTTGGCCACCTTGGACCAATGTGACAAGATAAAATGTCCTGAAATTCACCAATTCATCAAGACTACCCAACTAGTCAGGCGGATCTGCCTGTACACGATATATATGACGTATGAAAACAATGCTCTCAACAAAATGTTACAACTTGATGCTGACTACCCAACCAGTCAAGCGGATCTCCCTATACACGATATATGTCACGTATGAAAATAATGCTCTCAACAAAATTTTCTCGTGCTGAGCGCACATTCACATCAGCGTGTGTTACCGCCGTCCGTGTCTTCCAAAGACTATGGAGGCCCAGGAGCATTTTCATGTCGCACGGTAAGCCGTGATCGATGTCTAACGGCAGGAAACGTATACCCTGTGCTGTTATCGGCAGTTCTTTCTTAAGAGTTCTTTGCAAGACGTGCCAATAAAAAATTGCATCCCAGCACTCAATGAAGGCGTGCTCAATTGTCTCCGGTTTGTTACATAGCTCACAGTTTGTCGTCCACGGTACAAATATTCCTTTGTCGGCTATCCATGTTTTGACCGCAAGGGTAGATGTATGCAATTTAAAGAAGAAAGACTTTACGCTTGCTCTCACTGGCACCCTTTTAACTATTTTTAAAACATCTCCTGGGCCTCTATAGTATTTCATTCTGTACAGAAGCACTGGCATCATAACTTCAACTAAATCCTTGTAAAACTTCTTTCTTGTTACTGTGCTCAGGTATTGAAGGGAAAACCAAGCTTTTAGTATTCGAAGGGAGTCCATTACTTCCCGCATGTAGCCTTTAAGCCGATAGTGTACAGGCTGTGTACTAGACACAGTGTTGCATAGTGATATGGCGTGTCACACTGCATTTTCATGATAATCGCGTATCAGCCACGCAAGCAGCAGTCGGCAGATCACATGCTCATCACCCTATAAAAAAGGGTACTGCATCCAATAAACCTTGTCTGTTCCACCCTGGCGTCCGGCTCATACGCTACAGTTGGCGACGAGGAAGCGGCGGCGATGGCCGCCGGCAGGGTCGGCAAGTATCGTCTCGGCAGAAACGCGTCATGGGACGAATACGTTGAGAGGCTAGAAATGTTCTGCGAAGCTAACAAGATAGCGAAAGAGGAACAGAAAAGAGCCGTCCTGCTGAGTTGTTGCGGCGAAGAAGCGTATGCGCTCATCGTAACCCTGGTGAAGCCGGGAAGATCGACAGCAGCCACCTACGAGGAAATTAAGACGGCTGTTCGCAAGCACCTGCATCCAAGGGCTTTGAGATGTACGCAAGGTTTTTGTTCTACAAGAGAAACCGGTCTGCAGAGGAATCGGTTGCGGACTACGTCACGGCGCCTCGGAAGCTAGCCGAAGACTGCGGTTTCGTCGACGAGCAGCTCCTGTTGGACATAATGATGCGAGATCGTTTCGTATGCGGCCTCCAGAACGAAGCCGTTCAACAGCGACTTCTTGTAGAACACGACCTTACGTTCAACGTTGCGTACGACATGGCTGCGACCGCAGAAGTGACAGCCAAGCAACATCGAGATATACGCATGCAAGGCCGAGACGAGACGCAGGACTGCCAGGGCATCATACAAGCAACCCGCACGAAGCAAGACGCCACGGCAGAGGGATCCAGTTGCTACCGTTGCAACGGTGTGATGCAAGGTTCGTGTACTCAAAGGTTTTAACGGTTCTCTTAGGCGGAGCCTCCGAGAGTCCAATTGAGGTCAAAGTCGTTGGTTTGAAAAACAAACACACAAAGACTTTAATTCAAACTAGAAGCGTAACATAAATGATAGAAAGAAATAGAAAGAATAAAATAAACACTCAAATAGACATCACGGCAGTAAGACACACATTTGGGGCTAGTATGAAGCTAACTAGTGCGCGAGTCCGGGCTTGCTACGACGGCAGGGACGCATAACAGTCTCGACGCGGTGACGCAGCGACAATCTGACGAAAGGAGTTGCACCGGTCTCACCAAACTACGTGGCGTCAGTTGGTTGACCGGGCGATCGGAGCGTGCCAGCTCTGGCTAGGAGAGGTAAAGCAGGCGGCTTGGTGGCACGAGCAGACGGCGGCAGCGTTCTGGCCGGGCAGCTCGGTGTAGAGCTGGGGCCCGTAGCCCGACTGCTCTCGTCCTGCCCACGGACACAGAAGCTCGAACGCCGGCCTCGGGCAGCAGGCGGCCGGACAGCTGGCGTAGAACTCGGGCCCGTAGGCCGACTGGTCTCGTCCTGCCCACGGGCGCAGAAGCTCACCGGCCTTGAGCAGCTGGCGGCACGCTCAGGTAGACGGGCGACGCACAGGAACGGGCTGGCAGGAGGCCCCGGTCGGGTGAAGTCCTGGTGGCTTGGGTCCGGAACCCGACGGCCCATCTTCAACTCCCGGTACGGTGGTTGACCTCCTCCTGGCGTCGCTTCCTGGAACTCTTCCGGCGCCTCCCCTGCGTCTCCCCCTTCTGCCACCGCGCCTCGCCTTTTCTTCCCTCTGGCCGATTAGGCATTCTCCGATCCGTTGCCTGCCCCGGTCACGAGTGGGAACAGTGTGCGAACTGTATGACAGCCTGGTGGTCGACCCTCCACCCGTACCGCCGACCTGGCCACCGCCACACCAGCGCACGCCACTTCACGTGTGTTTCGACCTCCCGGGCGTCCGTTCCAGACATCGCACGCCTCTCTGCGCTGTACAGCAGGAGGCCGCTGCCAGGATCAAGGACGACCTGGGAGGAAGGACGCACTTGTATGCTGATGGCTCCGTCCTCAGCGACGGCTCGGCGGCTGCCGCCTGTGTTGCTCCCGAACTTGGCATGACGAAGCAGTGCCGGCTCTACTACCGGGCTTCCTCTACCACAGCGGAGCTAGCTACTTCACCTCGCTGTGGACATCCTCGAGGAGTCGCCGCACATCACCAGCGCGGCGATTCTCTGCGACTCGAGGTCCACGCTGCAGCAGCTGCTGCTCGACGAGCGCGCCGCCCCTTGCACAGCGCCTTGCCGTCCGTCTGTACGCACTGCAGGGGCGATGCAACCTACGCCTGCAGTGGATCCCCTCGCACGTCGGAGTCGCGGGCAACGAAACGGCGGACCAGCTGGCCAGGCGCGCACACGACCCATCGACCGCGCTAACAGACCGGGTGAGCTCGCTGGATACAGCGCGACTCCACTTCAGACGGGAGCTCGCGCTCCGCCATCCCGACGACCGAGTTCCGCAGGGTAAAGCCGCTCAATTTTTCAAAAGTAGCGCCATTCTTAGATCTTTCCGCCACCCCGCTCACCCTGGCGCGTCCTCCTCCACGCCCCTGTCGCCCCAGCCTCCTCCGTTCCCCCATTGGCCAATCTGTGTACCGTGGAAGCAGGCGCCGCGCTTATGTATATTTTTTTCTTTCCAGTGCGGAGCAGGTGCCGTGCTTTTGTATATCTTTTCTTTCCAGCGCGCGCCGACCTCCATTGTTGGGCCTGCGCGACGAAAGTACGGCAGGCAGACTGACGGAGTGCGTTAGCGTATTAGAATGTGCAGGGCCGAGACTGCTGCGCCTTCGGTTGCCGCAACAGACACAGCGAGGGCAAAAGCTTTTTGCTTTGCCGTCCGGCGGGCGCAACGGAAGAAGAAGTGCGGATTCGCAGGATCGGGCGGGCTGACTTCGAGGAAGTGGCAAAGAATGCACGGCTTAGTGAAGTAAGGGCCACGTCTACTCACAACTTCTTATTTTGAGCCTAGTTCACGCCTTCCGCTTCGAAAAAGTGTGTGTTCATGCTCTGTGTGGTTTTTAGCGCGTTGTCTGACTGTTTTTTTCGAATGTGCTCTCTTTGTTTCACGTAGTTTCGTCTTGCGGTGAAATGCACGCATCTGCAGCTGGCCTGTGACATAAAAGCGACTTTATTCAGGGTGTGTTTTGAACTCCACCAGAAGTTAGCAAATTCTCGACGCTTTTGCAAGGCTCACTATGACTTACGATGCAGTCTTTTAGCTTCGTATGTACGCCCGCATGTATTGATTTGGTTTGTGGTGATTAACGTTTTTAACGTTAATCACCACACTTCAATGGGTACGGAGGCACGATGAGCGGAAGAACCAAAGGCTTACACACCTCTTTTTTCGTCCTGTAGTTCGTCGTTGTCTTCGCGGCCGGCGCATCGGTGGTTGGCCTTCGGGATAACCTTCCACCCTTGGACGGAATTTGTGATGCCGCCTCTGCTCCGGAGCCACACCTGCTGGCAACAGCTCACGTGGACCTGACAGTGCGCATCGGGCGCCACCTGCAATTCCGCCAGTGCGCACCTGCGACGTCAACGTCATCACGTCTGGAAAGGATAAGACCAAGCATCGAACAGTATCTCTCCAGTGGGCACGGAGGCACGATGAGCGGAAGAACCAAAGGCTTACACACCTCTTTTTTCGTCCTGCAGGTTAGTTGCCTTTCTAAATTACCTTGTCGTAGCTTCAGATCAGATGATCCATTCGCTATCGTGCTTCCGTGGCCTGAAGCCATCCTATTGCCTTTTTGCTCTTTGCTGCTTCTTCTTTGTGGGGATGTTGAAAGCAACCCTGGCCCCGATAATCTTGCAGAAGTCCTGAAAACGATGAAGGACTTGAATGAGCGCACAAAGAGAATTGAATCAGCGCAAAAAACAATACTGGAAACAGTAGCTGAAGTAAAACAATCATATAAGTCATCGCAAAAGGATGAGTCGCTTGAAACAGCAGCAGTCTGTTTCAGAAGCGATGTCCGAAATAAAGGACGGACTAGCGAAAGTCGAAACGCAAACTTCTGTTTTCGAGCAGTGCCAAAAAGATATGAAATAATTGCATGCAAAGGTAGAGCGCCTCAAAAAAGACACGAGTGCGTTTCACTCACGTCTTGATGACGCAGAAGATCGATCTCGCAGAAATAATCTGATCTTTTATGGTATCCCGGACACCACAGACGAAACTTCATCAGAATCGGAAAATAAGATACTAAACCTGCTGACTAATACATTGAAGGTTAACATAACGGGTTCTGACATATGCCGGGCGCACAGAATTGGTCGTTTTGATTCAGCGAAAACTCGACCATTAATAACTAAATTTGAATCCTATAAAACCAGGGAGCTAGTCTCTTCAAAGCGAGGTTTGTTAAAAAACACAGACACAGCAATGAGTGCAGATTTCTGCCAAGCCACTCGTAACATAAGGAAAAAATTAATAGAATATGGCAAACCGAAAAACACGCTTTTCAAACTATGATATAAAAAACTAATGTTGGATGGGAAATGCTACGCATATGACGAAGCCAGTGAAAGTATTTATGAAATGCGCAGAACGCATACACCTGCTACATCTCTTCGTTCTGGCCGTAAGTTACAGCCAAGTTAGGGCCATCCGAGGGGAGGTGCCTTAAAAGATTTCGGGTGTTCAGTTCTTTTTACTAACATTCGTAGTTTTTTTCCTAAGAAAGACGAATTATGTGCTGTTATTAACGACTGTAATGCTGACATCATTGTACTCACAGAAACATGGTTAAATAGTAAAATAACAAACCCCGAACTGTTTGAGTGCGAGAACCAATACGTTGTTTACCGAAGTGACCGAACTGGTAGAATTGGTGGTGGCGTTCTGCTCGCCGTTAAAGAATGTATTAATTGTTTTTTGTGACCATTGATACCAATTTAGAGCTAATCTGGTGCTGTATAACTATTAGTTTTAAAAAAATAATACTATAGTCGGATACAACTTTAGAAAAAAGGGGAGGCCCCGCCCAGACGACCGAAGCGGCAAAGTCACCGGCCGTCCGGCGCATGACGTCGGTCCAGAGTGCGCGCCCATTGGTGGATGCTCGTGTGCATCCACCTCGGAGGAGTAAACGCCCCCTTTTTTCTAAAGTTGTATCCGACTATAGGTGTGTGCTACCGATCACCATCAAGCGACTCATCCTTTTGCGATGACTTATATGATTGTTTAAATAAGATTACCATGCGCTTCCCCGGAACTGAAATCATACTCTTAGGCGATTTTAATTTTCCTAACATTGTCTGGTCACATGTCAATCCCTTTTCTAATCCTTCGTCGGCCGAGGCCAATCGGTTCATTTCCATTTGCACTGACTTCGGCTTATCGCAGATCGTCAGACTTCCAACGCGCGTAGCACAAAACACATCTTCACTCCTGGACCTCATTCTAACGTCATCGCCCGATAACTTTTCTGCGGTGACACACATGCCCGGGCTGAGCGATCATGACATCTTGCATTTTACACTTACAACAACACAACAAGAAACATACCGACAGCGGAAAAAGTTCCGAGATGATAAAAAGCTAACTATCAAGCCATCAACAGAGAACTATGCATATTTCTAGACACATTCCTCCCACTTTATCTGCAACACTCCGTAGAAACTAACTGGTCTATCTTCAAAAATAAAATAAGTGAGCTTATCACCAAACACGTACCCCTTCGATCCGTCTATGCTAACAATAAAGCACCATGGTATAGCACATATCTTAATCGGTTATCGAACAGGAAAAAACGTTTATTCCGTACAGCGACACATTCCTCAAAACAGACACATTGGCTAGCATACAAACACGCAGCAATTTCATATATTAAAACCCTAAGGTCAGCCAAATTTTCATTCCTGAATTGTACACTTCCAAATTTATTGAAGACTAATCCAAAACGCTTCTGGGAAGCCATACGAGGAAACAACCATAAAACTGGAATATCATTGCTAACAACTTCTGGGGACCCAGTACCTGACCTATTGTGTTCTAATGTGCTTAACAATACCTTCACTCAGTCATTCTCATCACCTCAGACCCCTGATCCGATACCAGAGATAAAATCAGCTAACTACCATTTCATGGATCCCATCGTTTTCGACGCAACTGGTATCAAAGCCATAGTACAAAACTTAAAACCTAAAGCATCATGTGGGGTAGATGAAATTAACACTATATTCTTACAAAACACAGCGGAATACTGTTCAATCCTACTAGAATGCATTTACTCACAATCTTACAATTCTGGCACCTTACCGTATGATTGGAAAATTGGCAAAGTAATCCCCATTCACAAAACCGGACCAACCCATGATCCACACAACTATAGACCTATTTCACTTACATCTGTACCATGCAAAGTTAGGGAGCATATAATATACACGCATCTGGTTAATTTTTTTGAAAATAACAACTTCTTCACAGTTATGCAGCATGGATTCCGTAAAAACTTCTCTTGTGACACTCAGCTTATCCTCTTCACTAATGCCCTACATGCCAATTTAGATTCTGGTTTTTTAACAGATTGTATATTTCTCGACTTCTCTAAAGCATTTGACAAAGTTAACCATGCATTGCTTCTTCATAAATTAGGCGTTCTAAACATAGACCCCTCCGTAATTAAATGGATTCGCGCGTTTCTGACATCACGTGTTCAATTTGTAACCACTAATGACGCTAACTCACCTTTAGCCCCAGTTGACTCCGGCGTCCCGCAAGGGTCTGTGCTCGGTCCTTTATTATTCCTAATTTATATTAATGACTTGCCCACTCACGTTTCCTCGAACATTTGTCTTTTTGCGGATGACTGCGTCTTGTATCGTAAAATAACTAATTCTTCAGATATTCTACTAATTCAGGAGGCTCTCAATAACATAAATGAGTGGTGTCGTACGTGGCGCATGGAATTAAACATTAGAAAGTGTAAGACAATGAGGATTTCTCGTACTAACGTCATCTACCCCACCTATACGGTAAATAACATCCCACTAGAATGTGTAACGTCATATCGATACTTGGGGGTTCACATTGCCAGCAATCTATCCTGGAAAACTCACATTGATCACATAACATCTAAGGCCACTCGCACACTGGGATACTTTCGTCGAAAATTTTCTCAAGCACCATCATCACTAAAACTCTTATTGTACACAACTTACATTCGCCCACAACTAGAGTACGCGTCATCAGTATGGGACCCCGGTCATGACACCCTCATACAATCTCTAGAGGCAATACAGAATCGATCAGCCCATTTCATTCTCACCAACTACCAAAGAACTGCGAGTGTCACTAACATGAAAGCTCTCCTTCACCTCCCGCTGTTATCAACCCGTAGAAAACTATCTCGCATATGTCTTTTCCATAAAATCTACTACCATAACACATATTTACGTTCTATCTTTGTCCAACCTCCACCATGCATTTCATCTCGCATAGACCACCGCCAAAAGGTAAACATTCCGCATTGCAACACCGTCGGCTTTTCATATTCATTTCTTCCCCAAACGAGCAAAGATTGGAATAACTTACCCGCATTACTTACGAGCATTATTGACACCAATAACTTTAAAAGCACACTTCAAAGCTTCATGTTATAAATTAGTGTTGCGTTTGCTTGTTTTGTATAATAACTGCTTTTATGTCATTGTTTTACATTTTGGCTTGTATTTTTATATCGTATGTTCTTTCCTTTCTTTATTTTGTTACGCCATGTATTTTTTTTTTGCCACGCTCACAAGTCTCTATTTACCATTATTATTTTGTATACGATGTTTTTTGCCATGTTGTTTGCCTTCCTTCCATATTTTGTGACTTGCATCTGTATTTACTTACTTTGCCCCTCCCCTCTGCAATGTACAACCGTACCTTGAGGGTATGATAAATAAATAAATAAATAAGAAACGTTCCGAAACGACTAAAGCTAGGATGGAGGTCGTAGTGGATGGCGCCGGATAACTTTATCTAGCTCGCCTGGGGATGTCTAACGTGCACTTTGATCGTAGAATCATACGTGGGCCGGTAAATTCCTCGTTGGCGTTTCACAATACTCGCGCGCTAGCGCTGCTTTAGTAGTTGGCGCCTCGGCGCGATTGTATTTCTTCAATAAATTTTATTTACTAGATGTAACAACTTGCCATTATTTCGTATTATTTACGGCGCCTCCAGGGCACGAAAGCGGCAACGGGAACACCAAAGCTAGAACCAGGGCTGGATGGGGCTCGCCGAAGCCTGTGCATGCCAAGGAGGTATAAGATCGCGGACAGCCAATTTTGTATGCGAACACTCCCTGCGACGCCTGCATTAGTGTAATGTTACGTGCTCTTCAGAGGCCTCCGTTAGCCATTACATGTGCCATCCTGGAGCAGTACTTGTAAAAAACAAAAAACAATATATCGTCACGATTACCAAAGCACCCCGCAATGAAAAAAAACGGAATTAAGACGGCGAGTTGGGCGAGTTGGTGGTTGAACATATTCCTGTGGGTGGGCAGCGCAACCCGGACAAGGACGAAAGGAAGAACACAACACGAGCGCAGACTAACAACTGGTTTATTATTTCAAGCAACGGACTACATTATACAGAAAACGTAAACACGTGTAAAATGACGTTTACAAGGGTGTTATCCTATCTTGCCATTCAAAAACTCCACGGCGGCCGCATTTCGATGGGGGCGAAATGCGAAAACACCCGTGTGCTTAGATTTAGGTTCACGTTAAAGAACCCCAGGTGGTCAAAATTTCCGGAGTCCTCCACTACGGCGTGCCTCATAATCAGAAAGTGGTTTTGGCACGTAAAACCCCAAATATTATATTATTCAAAAACTCAGCTTCTTTATCCTGTAGAGTGATAGAAGGCTGGCTGACGCATGCGCCTGAGTTCACATGCATGAAGTAGGCCTCTACAATCTCGCGGTTAATTTGATGCATATTTTTATAAAGTATTTCTGTTTGTTCAAACATGGGTTTGCATGAGCAAACTCTACAATGCGCGGCGAGATTCGAACCTGTTTCATTCCTGATCGCACCTTGGTGCTCCCTAAGGCGGATGTTAAGGCAGCGTCCCGTCTGCCCAAAGTACATTTTGCCGCACGAAAGAGGGATGACGTAGACGACTCCCACCGAGCATGCCACAAGCTGCCCCGAGTGTTTGACGCTGCATGTAGCTTCGGACGGCTGTTTAGGCCTATTGACAAGATTGCAAATCTTTTTTAAGGAGTTCTTTGCTGAAAAGATAACTTGAACGCCATATTTCATGGCTGTCTTTTTTAACCCATGCCCCATCTGATGTACATAAGGGATGACTGCGTACTTTTTAACTTTTTCGATCTGTCTTTGGGGTGCGTCCCCTTTCTTTATTTTCTTCACTAGCCCTTCACATATAGATAGAATAATGCATTTTGGATAACCGGCCTTCTCTAGACGATTGAGTTGTTGCGAAAAGCTCAGATTGGCGAGGTGGTGGCACGACTTTCTAAGTGCGGAACCCAAACACGTCATAGCAATTCCTCTTTTCACAAGTTTTGAGTGTGCCGAGGCATAGTTTAGAATTGGTTTGCTAGTCCTGGGGTTATACTGCCAACAAATGTGTTGCGCTGTTAGTCTTAACTGCAAATCCAAAAATTGAATTTCGTTATTCAATAACGAAATTCAATTAAATACAATACAATTCAGCATATACAGGAACACTAGTATATGTCTCTGCTCCCTGCGGGAGCATATACAGGAACACTAGCGCAGGGGCGCCCACCGCGCCATCTCCCGCAGACCGGATTCACTAGGCGCGAGGGCGCCTTCCTCCGCACCCTTCGGACCGGTGGCCCGCCGAGCGGCGGCATCGACTGCGTGGAGCCCCCTCTCCCCTTTGCGGCGACTGTGGCGCGATCGAGACACTCCACTTCAAGCATCTGCTATGTGAGTGCCCCAACTTTTCGCTCGCGCGCGCGTCTCTTGCCCGTGTTTACCGTGGGCACGGCCTGCCGTGCGACACCGTGACTTAGCTCCTGCATCCCTCGGGCTGCCCTTCAGGACACAGGACACTACTACGTGCGCCCCTGACATTCGCCGAGGCTGTCGGCCTCGCCGACCGCCTTTAGCTCCATCGCATTTCCGCGGCGTGCTGCTGTTTCTGGCGCACTTTCTCTCCCTCTACTTTCATTCCCTACCCCCTGTGAAGAGCGGTTGAGGTGTCCTCTGCTGAGAGATAGTTACTGCGCTGCACTTTACCCCTACTTTTCCTTCCCATCATCAAGAATCTCCTTCTCCGATTGGCTGCCTGACGCCCCGTGGTGTTTCCTAATTTGTTGGCTTTTCTTCTTTTAGTTGCTTTTCTTGCGCCGCGCGTTCGCGTGCCGGGCGCTCTTCGGCGTCGTCGTTTTCCTCCTTCCAGCACGGAATTTGCCTCAGCGTGCGCACTCCTTGTCATCTGCTCCTGACCGTCCCGACCACCGCACCATGTCGCGCACCACACATCACAAACAGTAGGCATGCTCCGCATTTACGCAGTTTTAGACAAGCGGCATGCTTCAAATGCAAAATGGTTGGACATATAGCGAGGGCTTGTCGTTCAAAGTACGAAAGCAGAGCGGCCCGGAAGACGCCTGAGCAAAAGAGGAAGGTTGAAAAGAGCAAGGGCGTGTACGAAATCAGTGCATTGTTTTCACTCTGCGAAGTGAATTAGCAAGAACAGAAGTTTGTGGTTAAAGTACAGATACAAGGACAAGAAGTCCCGATGGAGGTCGATTCCGGAGCTTCATGCTGAATTGTGAGTGAAGATACATTTCGAGTAACCGAGAGGAATCGCGGTGAAATACCCCTCCAAGATTCTGGAACAACTCTCGTAACCTGGTCAAAGGAGGCGTTACCGCTGCTGAGTCGAGCAACCGTCTTGGTAGAATTCAAGGGCCGGAATGCAAAGCTGCCTTTGTTGGTAGTAAAGAATCGAGGCAACAGCCTGATTGGGCGAAACTGGTTTAGGCCGTTAGGCATTTGCTTGAGGCGAATCGAGCAAGTAAACGCGGAAGACGTGCCCTCACGATTTTCCGAGGTGTTTCGCAGGGACCTTCCTGGCTTCAACGGACCACCAGTTTCACATCGAACTGAAAGAGACGCCCAACCAGTGTTTCTCAAAAGTCGACCAGTTCCACTGGCTCTCAAGCACGACGTGGGCAAGGAAGTGGATCGCTTGGTGCAACAAGGGGTATGGGAACCCGTCGCGTACTCCAACTGGGCCACGCCATTGGTAGTGGTAAGAAAAAAGGACGGAACTTTACGCCTGTGCGGCGACTACAGTAACACCGCAAACAAAGCTATTAAAAGCAGCGGGTATCCTTTACCCACTACTGCTGAAATGCTCGCAGCTTTGGGTTCAAGCAGCTTTCTTTACAAAGCTGGATCTAACTAAAGCTTATCAACGGCTTACGCAGGACGACGAGTCAGCTGAAGTGCTCACAGTCAACACGATAAAGGGACTGTACAAAGTTAAACGGCTGCCGTTTGGCATTTCGGTGGCGCCGTGGGTGTTTCAACGAGTCATTGACACGCTGTTAGACTTGGAGATAGGTGACGACGAAGGGGAGGACTGTGGAGAAATTCAGGCTCTTAGTGTGCCATTGTGGACTAAAATGTCAAGTGCACGGGAGTTTTGAACTTCGCCTCCAACGAAATATGGCCACCATGGTTAAGTACCGAGCCCACGATCTTTGGCTTAGCAGTGCAACACGGCAGCTACTAAGCCACTGCAATGGGTTGTCAGTAAAGGCGAAATAACACAACATCTCATGGTCTTCAATGTAGCGGGTAGAATGTGGCTACAACAAACTCAAGTGAAATATGTGAGTTGCCAACTAACTGTGCCGTAAACCTTGACATCTGCACGTCTCTTTCAATGACACAGGTGCCAGGACTTGCGCGCTGGCAGGAAGTGGCAGAAGGTTTTGCAAAGCGCTGGAATTTTCAAAAAGCTGCCTTGGAGCCGTAGGTGGTAAACACATACAAATAAAGGCACCTCTAAACTCTGGTAGCAACTACTACAACTACAAGGTATGTAAATCATTCGCGAAGGTTATTGCAGCCAGATGTGACAATGCTGTTTTCACTTTTTTTTATTTTTCAGGGAACATTCTCCATTATGTTGATGGCAGTGGCGGATGACAGTTATAAATTTGTCATGGTAGATGTCGGGGCTCCAGGCCGACACAGTGATGGGAGCGTGTTTAAGGCAACATCATTTACCAAGGACCTTGCGAACAATTGCCTGAGCTTGCCAGCCCCAGCACGTCTCCCAAATAGCAACAAGGTATTTGTGTATTTGTGGGTGATGAAGCGTTTCATCTGAGGCAGGATTTTATGCTGCCCTATCCCTGAAAAGGAATACAGCCAAGCCGAAAAGTATTCAACTATAGGCTAAGCATAGCAAGGTAACATGAAAATAATCGATCTGCACACTAAACAGAAATAACGCGAAACGGGAGTAAACCGCTCGTCCTGTATCGCATTCCCGTTTCTGGGTTTTTTTTTAGTACGTACCAGTCGAGGTAAAAATTTACTACCATGCTGACCAAGGTTTTTGTATGTAGAAACGAGAGTAATTTTTTAATCTCTGGGAAGGTTTTTGGGGACGATAGTGGTACTATATTTTTACTGCCATCACGAAGTTCTAGCGGCTATTCCTGAGAGTTATTTTTCAAGCCCATTCGCGAGTTTCTTGGGTCTGATGTGAGAGTATTTTTTTACCTCTTTCATTAACTTTTCTCAGCTTTATCTGATAGTAATTTTTCAAGCTCATTCTGGAGTTTGTTGGAGGTGATGTGGGATTACTTTTTTACGTCATTCATCCAGTTTTCTAGGCTATTCCTGGGAGTTATTTTTAGGCCTATTCTCGAGTTTGTTGGTACTGATGTCGGGGTATTTTCTTACCTCGATATCAAGGTTTCGTAGCTCTACCTGAGAGTAATTTTTCAAGCCCGTTCTGGAGTTTCTCGGGCCTGATATTTCGAAGACAACTGAAAGATTACAAAGATGATTTCATGGATCCCAAGCATGAGTGATTGTTTATTAGTTCTGACATGTTTCTCATAAAAAGTCAGGCATGAGTTAATCATCACAAAACTATAGCCTTATAAAATGCTGTGATAAGCATAATAAATATTTGTACTAACACACAGACTGGGGGCTGGTAACTGCCCATTAGATCTCTCATAGCAAAATAAAATACATCACAACACATTCAATGTGCAATCCCACTAAAGTACAGTGAAAACAAGCAACATACAATATAAAATCTAACTGATAAATATACAGTCAGTACTAGAGACGTTCACATTAAACCCACTGAATATGCAGGTCATTCCTTCAAACAGGCAGTTGTCCAGAACATGGGTGTACAGTGCATTCAATGGATTAGTATGAACACAAGTATGCAACATAAAAATATTGCACTTAAGGCCAAATGGCATCTGCTGCTAATGGCCATTACTGCGCCAGACAAAATGAAACAACCATGTGGTAAATACAGCAAGCATTCGTACTATTACATTAGTGCCGGCCACTGCCCACCATATCTCTCACTGCAAAAGGAAAACTATCAACGCATTCACGATGTAGTGAAACTAAAGCACTGTGAAAACAAAATGACACACAATACAAAATCTAACTCACAAATACACAGGCAGTACTAGAGATGTTCACATTAGACACACTGAATATGCAGATCATTCCTTCAAACAGGCAGTTGTCCAGAACATGGGTCTGCAGTGCATTCAATGGATGATTATGGACAAAACTATGCAACATAAAAATACAGTAAAAGCTCGTTAATTCGAACCGCAAGGGGAAGTCGCTTCAGTTCGAATTAACGAAAGTGAAGGAGAGCAACAGTACACTGCGATTTGGAAGCAGTAGGGCATGCCAGAAATTTGGCGAGTCAGAAAGTGATGGCGTGGGCCGCGGGCACACGCCATCTTCAAGTCGAAGCTCTGGGTCCGACTGTGCCACACCACCGACGTCCACCGAAACGAACGTTAGCCGAGGCTTAACACCATCACAATGAATCGCGACGGCCGATACCTCCTAAACTGAAAACAGAGGTGCACAACCGATGAAGACTGCCGAGACAGACGCTGAACATGTGAAGGTGGCGAAGGCCCTGATTCATTGGTTCTTGATTGCAAGCGCAGCTGTGACGTACTTGATTCGCTGTGTTTTGGCGCTTTCCGTGCCATCTCCGCACAACATTAGCAGCTGTACAAGATTTGCAAAACCTCCGAGATTTGCAACGGGCAAGAAGTCTCGGATGTTACGTAGAACGTAGAGGCGGCGGCCGCCGCTGCCTTCTGGTTGACACCGCGTCGGTTAGATTCTTTTCCGATTTCGCCTTCTCTCGCCGTTCTCTCCGTTTTGGAGGCAATACAGCCTTGTGTGTAGGTAGTAGGCGCGTTTCTCTGGCCGTGTGCCAGGCGAGCGTAGTTCGAATTATCCGTGAGGGAACCTTCTCGTGTTCGAATTAACGGACTTTTTTATACATAGACTTCTGTGGAGCTTGGCCGGACCAAATCGTACAGTTCGAATTATCCATAAATTCAAATTATTGAAGTTCGAATTAATGAGCTTTCACTGTATTGCACATAAGGCCAAATGACATCTGGTGCTAACGGCCACTAGTGCCTCAGACGAAATGAAACAACCATGTGGTAAATACAGCAAGCATTCGTACTACCACATTAGTGCCGGCAACTGCCCACCACATCTGTCACGGCAAAATAAAAACTATCACAACACATTCAAGATGTAGTGAAGTTAAGTCAGTAGTAGAGATGTTCACATTAGACTCACTGAATATGCAGACAATTTCTTCAAACAGGCAGTTGTCCACAACATGTGCGTGCAGTGCATTCAATGGATCATGAACGATACTATGCAACATAAAAACATTGCTCTTAAGGGCAGCTAGCATCTGCTGCTAATGACCATTAGTGCCCCAGCGGAATGAAACAATCGTGATAAATACAGCAAGCATTCATACTATCACATTAGTGTCGGCAACTGTCCACCATATCTTTCATTGCAAAAGAAAAACTATCACAACACATTCAAGATGTAGTGAAACTATAGTACAGTGAAAATAAACAAGTTACACAATATACAAAATCTAACTCTTCAGTATTGCATCAAGCAAATGAGAGGGCACTAGAGATTATCATTAGACCCACCTATAGCATACTGACCTTCAAACAGCTAGTTGCCCAAGACATGGGTGCACAGTGCAATGACTGGATAGTTAGGAAGAAAACTGCAACAACCATGAGCAACATGTTCTATAAACTTTCAAACTTTCTAAAAAATGACCTCACTCAGATAAGGAAAGTGGTGATTGCTAATACACACGACAAAACGTATATGTGAAAACAGCCATTACCTGATACTAAAGCCCCTCCATACACGTTTCCGCCGACCAGGTTAAAGGGACACTAAAGGTTACCAGAAAGTCAAGTTAAAGTGGTAGAGCAAAGTTCTAGAACGTCTAAGGCGTCAATATAATCGCGAACAGAGCTTTAATAACCGAGAAATTGAGGTAAATGCATGACACGATTTGAGACCCCCCAGCGACATTCCGGTACTAAACCGATGACGAAAGGTCTCCCCGTAATTTATGTTACTAATACTCAACTACTCGTATTAAAAATATCATTTCATTCGATTATAAGACGGAAGAAAATGCTACGTGTCTACGTCTACTCGATTCTAACAAAAAATAAGAATTTGACGTTACCCTTCAGTAGTATGGGTGGTCGAAAGGTTTCGTTTTCGCTCGACTCTGCGCGCACGACTCTGCGCCGCGCACGCTTTGGAGTTTCAGTACTTTCGTTATTGCGTCGTGCTGTGAGGGTTCTGCTGGCTCGCGAAACTTTCATTTGGAACAAGCAGCGAGAATGCCACGTCCATGTGATGTCGTGGGAAGCCCTCGTTGCTTTCCCGCTCCGGAGAGCCGGTGTCAAGGCCGCCGTCGTAGTACGCAACGACGCCGGCAGTGCGAGCCCTCAGCAGCAGGTCGCGCTCGTCGGTGCTCAAATCGCTGAAGTTGAGCCCACCATCGCGAGCCAATCTGTCGGTGTCAGGGTCCATTGCGACGAGCGTCGAAGTTTGCGTCATAGAATGAAGTAGCAGCTTATGGGCGTCTTGCGCTGGAGCTTGAGTTATAGTAGCGGCGCCTGGTGGCGGTGCGGGAAACGACATCTGGGTCGGCTGTGGCGAAGCACGTTTCTAGGCCGAGTTTTGCGTCGATTCGCACTTTTTTATGCCCTATTGCGAGTGCGGAAAGGCTCGTCACTTCTCACAGACCACGCCGACCACGCTGCGAGCTCGCCGCAGCCTATAGTTTAACGAAAACGGACTTTCCGTGTGCCGTGGGACGTAATGTGGGACGTAATTAGTTTCTCCTTCCGCTAGCCACCATACTCCCGCTTTCGCTCTGCTGTCGGCTCTGTCTTGGCTCTGTTTCTGGCCGCGCGTTTGCGTTTTGCGCAGAAAAGCCGTAGCGCCGTCTGCGGACGCCGTTCTACTCACCGATGGCGCAACGTCACTATGAGACCATGATGTCAGTTCTCCTCGATCGGAGGGCGGGCGATTTGAACTGCGCTAGAGGTACGCGGACGCTTCAGAACGCATTTTCTCTTAAAATAAGTCTCTGCTTGCCACGAAACAAGCGTTTCGAGGTTTCTGTGATGGTATTTCAACAGTCCACGTTGACTTAATAGTAACCTTTAGTGTCCCTTTAAGTACCGCCAACCTACCCTCTTCCTCCACGCTCCTCTGCCACTCACCCCCTTAGCTTCCGTTGTCAAGCGGAACTTCCGTAGCTGCAGCTTCCTGTTCCGAGTGAAGTAACGCTATGTTTTTCTTAACGTTGTTTACTTTCGCGTCGATGGAGAGGCTTTAATTGCACCAGCTGCGGTTTAAACTGTGAATGCGATTCCATCCAAGTACCACCGCCTATTGTAATGAGCGATCTGATCGTGTTCGCTGTTTCGTGTCAACCTGCGACGGGTTATGCCACGAGAGACAATGTACAGTGGAATGTAGTGCCTGGGCGCTTGGAGACTACTGCCGTTTTTCGTGCATTTAGAAAACAGCGACCACGAATTACTACTTCAGCGGAATATAACAGCTTGTCGCCTTTGCATTCTTCTCATGGTGACTCCCACAGCTCTGCTAAGCCCGCGTGGGCGTCTGACCATCGGCAGTCAAAGCGGAAATTCCCGCAGCACAACTCCAGGAACCGGAAACTTTTAAACCCGGAATGCTGGAACCGGATTTGGTGTGAGGGGAAAAGGCGGCGCACAACAAAGGTTGCCGCTACTTAAGAAAGCGGCAGTGGCGCGTGCATGGAGGGGCTCTAACTGATACCACTCCCCCTTGTGCTCAAAGAAAACATATGCAGCCCTTTATCCACACAAGAGGAACATGTTGCACAACTGTATTGCAGTACTTATGGGTACAAGCCAGATTTCAATTTCGTTGCCTAAAAATTGTAGTGCTTCTTAGATAGACTAAAAGGGAATTGAGTGTGTTGCCCTCGTCTGTTTCTAGGCATGCAGTTGTGATGGATGTCATATGCTTGTGTGACAAATTGAACATAGTGCTATAGGTACGACTACAAGGATGTATATTTGTAGCTGCCCTCAAACCCTTTCATGTTGCCAGTCAGCATCTATGGTGTATCTTTGTATTGCTCATCTAACACTGTTTACACACAGAAGGCATGTCTGAATACCAAACCACATTATTCTCCACAGTTACTTTAAAGTGAATGCGTTGTGACAAAGTGTAATGTGAGAAGTCCCTGATAAAGAAAAAATAAAGAAATAACTATAGCTAATTCAACTCCCCCCTGAATTACCAATTTCTGGGCCATTAAGTTTTGCCTACTACACTTGTGGTGATTAACACAGAGCCACGTTGGCCTAACCTTAGTGGCACAGGACATCCTTCAAGTTATCAGTTGGTACAGAATGATTCAGCCTGCTGCTGGTGCTTTTGCCCCCGCTGAGAATACCTGTGGCATACTATATATATATATATAAATGATTTATTTATTTCGAAAATTACATACAAATACGAGCCTGCCCAAGCCAACAATGGGCTTGTGGGGCAGCGCTCGGCAGAATGGAGCAAGCCAGGGAGCGGCACAGTAAATCAGTTATGTACAAAACTCAAAAAATACTAACACACATTTTGTTGCTGAAGGTCCATTACAGAGATACTAAAGAGAAACAGTAAATCATTTTAGACTGATAAAACAATCTTTCAGAACTGTATTCATGAACATTGTGGCAATAAGCGGATTAATACATGAGAAAATGAAGATCTAACTTTCATTTTTCAAGTTTTATGCAGTGCCCGCACATCAGTGTGGAGTCATACTTCAACTAAGTATATTCTTTGACACCTTTACAACAGAATTCATCAATATTGGCCAGTAGAACATTAGCTAGACCCGAACAGACACCGTCAAATTCCATATCACAGCAAGCTGGTGCAGGAACTATAAGGTCGTGGTGGCGACACCAGTTTTCGTTTTTGCAAGTTATCTGGCTTTTCAAGCCAATTCTCATGGTGGGAGTTGTTTTTCGGTGTTGTAGAAGAATGATTTAATAAAGCTCAAATAAATTTTCTCTTTCGTGTACCTTTAAAGCAAGTACTGTGCTACAAGGCTTGGGCAACCTGCCAGCCACAGAACCCACGAGTGCTTTTGTTAGGCAAAATAATTTTTACAGAAACTTTCTTGAGGATATGCATCTGAAAATTTTTTTGCCTAGCAATAGTTCTTGTAAAAATTGAGTAAATCCAATGCTTTCACCTGCGGCTTTGTGTAGCAAAAATCCAGAAAGCAGTGCTCAATAAATGTCAAAATCCTGTGGGCCTTTTTCGAGTAGATAACGTGGAAGACCCAGAACGAAGCGAAAAGGCAGGCCAGGCCTGCCAGCAGTGACGCTGTCACAAACAATCGCTGCGCATCCATGTGTAGCGCCTCCCTTCAACCTCTTCTTTTGTAAAAGGAGCCTTAAGGAGGCCCCCCGCGAACTGAAAGCCCGAGTTGTTAGCATCCAGGCGCAGCCTCTTCAGCAGGCCCTTTTCAACATATACACCGTCGCCGATGTCTACCTGTGAAACAACAGAACAAGCACAGATTAATTTTCTACACTTTTGATCAAGGAAAGGTTAGGAAATAAGGTAAGGTTTGCAAAAACGGAAGTAGCTGCTTCTTGTTGATACGGTTTAAAGAACAAAGTACTATTACGTATACCATACATGCGTTGTGCTGAGCTGTGTACTTTCACCTAAGACTAGACTTCAATGCGAAAGAAAGACATTCATCTGCCTAGCTCTAAGCAAATGCATTCCACCCCTTGGCACAGAATGAAATCTGGTGCTGTTCTAGCGATTAGCACACATTGAAAGCTTCAAACCTGATTTAGTATTAGGCCAAGGGTCAAGCTGTGCTCGATTATAGTCAGATACAACTTTAGAAAAACAGGGGCGTTTACTCCTCCGAGGCGGATGCACACGAGCATCCACTAATGGGTGCGCACTCTGGACTGACGTCATGCGCCGGACGGCCGGTGGCCTGCCATCGGAGAAGATGGCCACCCGGGCTTCGAACTGGGCCAAGTCGCGTCAGCTGTGCATGTCAATGCCTTGTCACAGTGAATTCCCAAACTGTTTGTCATTGTCTATCATGCCGGAAATATTACTGCGAGCTTACAATGCGGCATCTTTGCCGCGTGCGTTTATTCTAAGCCGTGATTCGGCGAAGAAACATTGCAGCGAGCATCGCTGATGCTGCGCTACGCTTTGCCTGAAAACAGGATGCCTCGGTGACTGCTGCAAACACACATCCTGCCTGTTTGTTTCATCTCTTTTTTATTTCGCTCCTGAGTGAAGTTAGGACAAGAAAAGTTTGCCAAAGTCCGGTGCCTGCTGTCGGCAGCGGGTGAGTTCGTGTACCGTGTCGCTGCATTTTTCGTCGGACGGGGTAAAGTGATGGAGCAAAACCATTCTGAGGAGAAATTAGAAAAGTGTGCGCGCGTGAAACAAACCTACGAGCGTCTCAACAGAAAATATTTGACAAAGAAGCCTCCAATGCAAAGATTTGTCGCCGTCAACTTAGCGTGAGTGATCGTTGTCAACAGTGAGATAGCCGAGCGTCTAACGGCGGTGTTCGAGCGTTGTGTATAGCACTGTCGATTGATTTCTTTCCACCAGTGCTCACCGCGCACGCAAGCTGTAGAATGCGTGCTGTGGCACAGTCACGCATAAGTTGTGTTGCCAGCGTTCCTGCTTCCATGCGTGTTTGCGCTTACTCGTATTTGTCCTTTTATTTTATATTAGCATTTGTGTTGAGAGTTTTCTTTCAGCAAAGTCCTTACACATTTTCATTAGCCAATCTCATTCAAAGCATAACTCCTGTACACTGCAGGACTGGCCTCTTCCATCTCATTAAAACCTTTCTCACTGGTCTACCTCGTCTTCTCAATCTGCCTACTTGCTGCGTTTTCTGTCCTTGTTTCTTGTGTTGTTGCTGCAATGTGATTAACCAACTTGCTCAAAACAAATTTTGATCGCCTATCAAAACAGAAAGGTTGAGAGATACATTTTCTTAAAAGTGTCATGTGGGTTGCACAGTAACTTTGCCTCTTACCTCTCTTCATGTTTATGCGTCAATGCATGTGGTAGCTAGCCAGAAGTGCACATGAAAGGCTGCATATTATGAAACACCTTGCTATGCTGTTGCATTTTTCATGCATTCAGTCTTAGTAAACAAACGGTTTCGCTGCCTATCACATATGATGGCGAAAATTTTCAGCACGAATAACAACGTGCAGTGGGGTGTGATTTCTGTCTGACGCTTTCGCCGTTGCAAAGACATTCTTCAGTGAATGGAGCCCAGCAAAGCAGTGCACTGAGAGCTTTTGCAACTTTCACCATTTATTACTTCACAAATGACATTGTCTGAACCTGGCCGTTGATCGACATGCCGATGGCTTGTAAATTAAATAATTGCCTCAATAAAACGCATTCAACTTCACTCAGCATTTTTAGCACAATGCTAGCAGAGCTATTCAGGGTGAATAATTGTGCTTACATTGGTGTTACTTGCCCAGTCAGATAAACAAATACAATGGCTGCGGTATGACTGTGATTTGACGTGCAGACTGCCAATGGTGCCTTTCAAGCGTGCCCTTGACTACTGCTATTCATAGCTACCCGCCTGGGTATATTGGGCCTAACTAAGCTAATGATGTCTGATAATAGTTCTCTTATTCGCATTGCTTGCCTGGGCCAGGTAACCAAAATAAATAATGCCACCACATGAATGTGTGTTTGCATGCAAGCTGCCAACAGCGGCTGTCATTCTCGCATTGATTGCTGCCATTTCACCAACAGTGGCGACGGCTTGACTGCGCTTTGATGTGCAGACTGCTAAAGGTGACTTTGAAGCGTGCCCTGATGACTGTTATTTCATCACAGGTGGCTGTCCAATTGAGTATTTTGGGCCTCCTGACCTTGGCATTATTCATCTCAACGGGCTGGAAAAAACAGTAGGGGCAGCACAACTGCACGCAAAGCACAACGTGCTTTGGCGTGCAGGCTGCTAAGAGTGGCTGCCAATTTCATTCACGTTGACTACTGCTTTTTCGTGTGAAGCTGGACAGTGGCTGCCCGAATGAGCATTTCGGGCCCCACATAGTTATTCAGAGTTAATAACTGCATTTGCATTCAGATTTTCCAGCATTTCAGCACGTTTCCATGCCAACGCTTATATTGAGCATGATCTGTGCAGGACGTTGCTTTTTCAGAATTGGGCTTCCATTAGAAGGAATATGTCATCAAATGAACCGCTTATTTATTTGAGAGGTCACGGGAGAATGCTTGGCTGCTGTGCTTGACACGCAGTACACCGCTTCAGTGATGGGAGATCCATTGTTGCGTTTGCCGAGGTATGTATGGCTGGCAGGAGGTCTGGACCTCGCTTCACGCAGAGTCAGAGACGAGGAGAGTTTTCTCTGCGAATAATTCTTTATACAATGTTTACATGCTGTCGTCATCAGGACAGAGACCAACAGAGCAGCTGCAAGCTGCTTAAATAACACCCCTCAGTCCAAAGATCTCCCAGACAGTCCCCAAGGACGAAACAAGGTCGTGAGAGAGAGGGTCCGGGCAGCCTCCGGGGTCCTAACGCCGCTCTCGGTGGCCGGCGCTTCCTTGAACCGCACTGCGGCGTCAGGATGATTTGGCGGTCGGTCAGAATGGTGCGCCGGGCAAGTTTTATGGCCCGCATAGGACAAAGGGAACCAACTGCAAGGCACCGGGTCGAAACACAGCCCTCCTTTGGAAACTGTCCCAAACACAGCGGGAGTCGTTTGTGGTGCGGGCGGCGCTGGACAAACGAGGGGGGGGGGGGGTCGCATTGCTGCCGGGACGGGGAGGGGCTGAATAGCAGTCCGTGATCCGGTGGCTGCTTCCATCGTGGACGCCGTGCAGCCACGAGGAAACTCGAGCCGTGCACGTAGTCGTGTCCGAAGCAGGCAGGCACCATGTGGGGATCAATGCTGCCTTCACAGTCGACAAACCATAGCACTGGCCTTCCGGCAGGCAAATCCCAGGGCACAAACATAACACAATATACGCTTCGAGAACTCGTTAGTGATCTTCTCGATCGTCGGTATCTCGTGGTGAAAGAAATCGTGCACACGACCTCAGCGCACACGTGTCCTACTTCGTGCTGCTTCTTTTTTTCTCCACATTTTGTGGGCGTTTTCGCGAGGGCGTCGATAGTTTGCCACCCGAAATATGCGAAGCTTTGACCTCCCTCCTCACGTCTAACACGGTGCTTTCGCTGACACTGAGCATCTTTGGTTTGTAATGGTTGCGATACATGCATTGTTTTATATAAGTACTTGTTCAGTAGCAACTGATTCATTTGAAGCTCGGAACAGGAGTAGTTAGTAAATGTGCCGTGTACATGTAAACAAGCACAAATGCCATGCAGAGTTGCTCTTTCTACTTTTGCCACTTGCAATGAAGCTAAAGAGCAGACGACGGGCAGCGTTGTGGAAGGCACGGGGTTATTTTTCTGTGGCGATCTGGCATGTGCTGTAGCACATGAGAGCTCTACTAAACCAGTCATCAAAGTCTTTATTTATACTGAGAATTGTGCATTTCCTAAGCACGATTTTTTGAGCGGGATTATTTTAGTTGCGGAGGCAATCGGACGTCGCGCTTCATTCACCTGGGCGGGGCCTCCCCTTTTTTCTAAATTTGTATCTGACTACAGTGACGCACAAGTGCTCGAGAACTATTGAACAAGACGCAATTGTTTTCGATTTACTGACTGCACTTGGGTGTAAAGCTTTTGTCTGAGAAATGAATAAACCACATACACAAGCAGCATTTTCTTAGTTAGCACAGTCTTTAATAGATACTGATACCTTCAATTTAGAAAGCCCTGTATATTGGGCCTCATCAAACTAATTTCATAAAAGGTTTGGCAAGGTAGAAGCATAGAATTTTAGAGTCATTAGAAGACAGGTGAAATGAGTTATTTATTGCAATTATTACTCAAAATTAAAATTTAGACCACTCATCCCAATGAGAAATTGATGCAAGCAGTTTGTACATGCCACATAAGCATTTAGATATCAAAGATACGGATTAGAGAAAACCTTTTCTTGGAGGTTCATTATTGCAAGCAGTCATGCCCTCGAGGAGAAATAACTTCTTTTTCTGTAGGGAGAAATGAGGCTCGAGTATTTTATTGGACAGATATATATGCCCATGCATATATGTTATCTCTATATATATCTCTGTTGTAAACTTTTTTTCATGTATATGCAAGGTGTGTGTGTAACATCTCATTGTGCACAAAATCAAATCCATATGAACCCGACAAGAAGCTAAACAAACAAGAGAGCAATCCCAGCGACAAGCCATGTTAAACCAACGAGGTAGCCATCCCAGTAACAAACCGTATCAAAAATTTTACTGACATGAATTCTGACCTATGAAACATAACGTGTATATGAATACTATCTACATTAGAGCAATGGGCAACTTTAAGCAATGGCTACGCCAACATCAGAACGATGTGGATGAGAAAAGAGTGGCATCAAATGCTTTGGCAGAGCATGCCGCAATGACTAAACACAATAGTGACTGGATAGTGTCTAGCATAATCGGCCAGGAAAGAAATTGGAAGCCATGCCTGTACCCAGATTCCCTGGAGATGCAATCAACAGGACACACGTTTATCTGAAACCAAGGAGCCCACGCCCATCTTATGCTAAAACTTAATTAAATATGCACTTCCACTTTTTTTAGCCTTATTGTGAACAAGGCTTCCATATGGAAGCCAAAATGTATTGCTATTAATGTTGTATTTGGTTGGTCTATGTCTGTCTTTGTCATGTTTCATACCGACCGCACAGGCTTCTCTGAAACTCTTGATGATACAACTTTTGTACGAAAGCATTGCTTAAGGCACTTTTGCGTAAACCATGTCTTTAGGTGGTACAACGCATTTTTCTAGACACTCTAGAGCACATTATTCAAGGCACGAAACCTGAATTCATTGTTCTTAAAAAGGCATTTTGGCTAGATTAATATAGTCTATATGGAGTATATAAGGCATAATTACTCAAGCGCCCAATTATATTTAACTCAGAGGAGGCTACTTTAGGTAAATTCATTAAACTGAGGGCACTCCACCAAAACATAAAATTCATGATCAGCCACTAGAAATCCTGAAAATGGCAATACAGTAAAATGATTGCATATAGCACAAATGTATCCTACAACTCGAAAGGCAGCGCCAGTTATGTACGCACCTTTGAGAAAGCACACAGATCACGTGCTTTATTGTCGTGCTGTCCAGCTTCCAGCAGTGCAGCAGGTTCCTGCTCGATGTAGGGATGCCTCCAGAATCTGCATAGCCTTCAAAAGTAAGAAATGTTTAATTTATTGCGCTGTGAACCTGGGAACTTGTGATTTACCAGTGTCATGTGAAATTGCAAAGAGAGCCTCACACAGCAAGCTGCATGAATTCGCGCCTGGTTGCACAAATGGCTCTTTGTTATATTTAAGGAGGTTACACTGATATTTTGTAACAAGTGAAGTTTAAGGAAGGAACGAAATCAGCAACAACAGGCTACCAGGACAATCAAAAACAAAACTCATATATGCAGTAAAACGTGGCGCATTGGATTAAACAAAAATATTGAGCACGTGAAAAGCATTCTGAAAGCTAGATCACGATTTTGTAGCGATGCTATTCCTTTTCGTTATTCGTTAGTGGTCTGACCGCCGCCCCGGCCCGTGCTACGTACTGGAACAGCCGGCCATTTGCGGTGGCCGACAAGAGTGGTATAGAATCGAGGGGTAAGTATCGCTACAAAATCGCAGTCCTTACTTTATTACGCACTGCCGTATAACCTACGATTGCAAGAGCTTGCATCCCGTTCGTAAGAATTGGTTGGTCTATGTCTTTCTTAAAGGCCGGTGTCTGAAATGTCTCGATTAAAAATAAACTTCGTTACTGTAATATCGGCCTATGTCGGGTTTGCAACATAGAAGACAAATACGCGAAGACACTCAAGAACATAAACAATACACAGGTTCTCGCGACGTGGTCCTCCAAACCAAACTGTATACATACAAAAATCTTCATACAAGCTTCTATCCGCTTAAGCGTCAAACATAGGAATCGTGTGCCAACGCGCAAAGCCCATGATACATCGACGGATACATTACACATGTACTGTACTTGCGGGAATGCATATATAACGAATAACTTCTTGCCAGAAAACTACCGAACGAACAGCAACTATCAGTGTTTTCATAATTGTGTGCCCATTCAGGCATAGCAATCAAGGCGGGTAGCATATATTTTACAGCAGAATGCAAGTACACTTACTGTAACATCAGAGGAAGCCTTCGTGAAATTGCTTGCTAAATGTGCACAGCAAGACGGCCAACCTACGATCAGAAAGCGCTTTGCTCTAGCTAATTACACAACGTTCATTACGTAAATCATAAGTTCAAGAATACGCGCAAGGGCCAAACTTGCTTACCTTTCAAAAAGACTTGGCCAACGCTCCTTCGTCTCAAAGGTACCGAGGCACCGACGTCTTTCTGGCGCAAGCACTGTAGAACTTCCGATGAACTCCAGCTCCACAAAAGCACAACCTTCAACAGGCTTCCATACACTACGATTCGAAGCTCCAGTACCAGACTTTTCACAGGAGCGCGGCAGGCAGCTCGGCAGAACAAAGGCAGTTCGGACGGGCGCTGTTGTAAGACACTCACTGTCGACACTGGTAGATCGCACGAAACACACGGCGAACTAACGGCGTTACACGAGTCCGGAGGGTTTGCGATGGTTACTGCACATGACAAGGAGCACATTTTGTCTAGGCACTTCTAAAATATCTCAAATACCGCCTTACTGTAATGTGCATTCACGACAACCAACGTGGTATGTCGACCAAACAAATACTGCAGTGGCGCCACTCTGCGGTTTTTAGAAAAATGTGTCGTAAATGAGAAAATTACGTGTTTTTTCCTAACAACAATCGGTAGGGACACTTTAACAAATTTCTTGGGTCCAAAAGTGTTAACTTTGTATAAATATGCACTTTTTTATACGAAGTTTAAGAAAATGTATTGTAGTATATATAAAAAAATAACGAAACGGATGTCGCCTTCAAGATTCGCAACCACTTCAGTCGCATGCAGTTTGCAAAAGCACGGCCTTCGAAATCAGACTGTGTCGCTCAAACGAAACTGTAGCGGGGAGGAGGGCAGGCATTTAGGCCCCAATTGTTGGGTTTACAGTGCCTAGGTAGGCTTCCTTATTTATAAAGAATATACAGGGACTAACGCCGAACCATGAGCGAGCTTTAAGCAGGGGACACACGGTACGATTCGGCGTCCGATCCAACGTGCGTGTATCCGAACGGTCGAGCGGCGCGTAAGCTCCGCCCAGATCCAGCCCCCCCCCCCCCCCCAGCTTGAGTTCAGGTTCACGTCGAGAAACACAATATAAAAACTCTGCACAACACTGCTTCGCTTTACGTGAACACTGTCAATACAATTATGCCCCTGCAAGTGACAGAACACTTCACGACGGCGCGTTGTCCACTGACGGCTCCGGTAACAGCCAGCGATACGGCCGGCAGGCATAGCTAGGCGGACGCTGCGGCCGACGGCGCTTGATTCAGCCCGAGCTCGATGAAGAGGGCTTATTTTTGCCAAAACAGTTAACGCTGTGCACTTAGGTAGCCCGTAATCAAATACAATTGGTTTACTCGACGCAGTCGTTGCGAAGGCCAAACATGCAAGCGAAGCGAGCAGCCTCGCTCGGACGGTCGGTGCAGAGATCGGTGTGTGCTGTTTGTCCGCGGAAAGGCCCTCGCGTCGCAGCTCCCGATTTCGACGGTAGCTTAGTGCTAGTGTACTAGGCGCTGTTTTGCATAATAAGCACATGTTTGAGATAACTTTATTGAACTGGTAACTATTTCGTGTCGGCAACAAACTGCAGCAGGCAAGGGGAAAAAAAAAAAAGACGGCGAGAAACCGGCCTGCCAGCGCCGCCTCCGTGGAGGGAGCGTCAGAGAACGTCACATTAGCTGCGGCCAAACGACGGTGCGGAGAGTGCGGTTGTCAGACACATCGGACGATGAAAATTTGCCCGGTTTGTCGCACGCCGGACGTCCGATCCGGCGCTTCGGCACGGCAAAACACCTCGATTCCGGCTGCCGTTCATGCGCGTCGGACGCCGGATCGGACCGTGTGTCTCCCGCTTTAGTTGGCGAACACGAGCCCATCAGCGCGCCGTCTGTGCAGCTCCGTTTGCTTGCAGTGGTGGATGGCCTACGGGCTTCTTTGACGCCTACTGAGCACAAATTCATGATCACCGCTCGTATACACGCTTCCTACAGCGCTAGCTGTCGTGTTTACGAGATTATGTGCCCTCACCTTGAATTGGTGAGACCGCTCGACATGATCGCATCTATTTCTAGTGCGTGAGGCTTTCCATTGACTGTCACTACAACTAACCAACGTTTTGTTTATTTTGTGCTACAGTGGGTCGTGACGATTCCGTTCACAGCTTCAAAGTAGACAAGAGACAGTCGTTTTCTCGCTCGTAGAAGCATGAAAAAGTGGGCTTGTGCTTGGCAATGAACTTTGACCGACACGCTTGCTTCCGGCCGGAGCAGCAGACGCGACAACTCGCCGTTTGTAGGCTGCCGGCCGATGGCGGTATCCCTCGCGAACGGCAAGATATTTACCTGCCGTAGAGAGGATCGGTCCAGGAACGATTCTTGAGGCGATTTTTGTCGCTGAATGCGAGCATGGCCACGCCGGTTCGCCGTGCAGAGCGGAATCGGAACATTATTTTTCGATGAGTTCGCACTGACGCAATGCAGTCGATTGGCTCGTCGGTCGTGCAACGGGCGGCGCGCAGCCAGGAAGCCGCGTCCACTTGAGACACCTCTTACGCGACGCATGTAGTACATACGTTCCAAGTTTCCAACGTTCTGCCGTTCCGCTGGTGGATGCACCGCCACGGCATCGATCTTTGCCATTCCTGCCGCGGCCGTGCCTGTCGCCGAGCGTAGGCTTAACTGGATTGGGTGGAGCTTGCAACCTTGGGGAGTAAAGTGGTAGTATTTAATCACGTGATCTTCAGGTTGGTTCCAGATCACGTGGTTTTAAACTCTCAATAGATGGTTTTTGGTCACGTGATCTAAAGCTCTGTACGTCGTAAAGCCGGCTCATGACATCCTTTTACTACGTTTCTCAGAGATGGTAGTAAAACGATGTAATGTAACGCATTTTACTGCCTCATGCCAGAGTAATTTTCTGGTGCAAGGTAGTCTTCAAAGCTCATGAGCCGCAAAAACCCCAATGTCGGCTAACTTTTGTTTACAGTGTGGTTGCAATGTAGAGCTCGTGTTTGAAATAAAACAGCCATACTTGTTAATATTTATGTAGCTGGACAGTCTGTGAACAACACATTATTACCCTCCTAAAGGTTTTGTTCCAGGCGCATTGTGGAAAATGCCTTTGGGATTCTGGTGGCACGACGGAGAGTCCTTCTTGGCCCCCTCAACCTCCTGCCAAAGAATGCAACCCATGTTGTGCTGGCCTGCTGCGCGCTGCATAACTTTTTGTGCTCAATGAGCAAAACTACGTATTCCCCGCCTGGTTACGTAGACAGTGAAGACCGGTATGGGAACGTCAACCCAGGCCAGTGGAGGGAAGAGGCTCAGATAAGCGAGCTGTGTGGCTTGGCTGGAACATCATCAAGAAACCACACGGTGGATGCTGCTGAGACCCGCGACCTCTTTGCGGAGTACTTTATGGCGGAAGGTGCTGGGCCATGGCAGTGGGCACAAACTTACCTTCCAACCCCATCCAATAACATCTGAAAGCTGCGTGAATGAGTTCTTTAGTATGAGTCACTACATTCCTCAAAACCATGTGGTTTTTCGAAGAGACCAAGACTACTCTACATTGGTGAGTGCCAGACTGATTGTTATGAAAGTGTTTAGTGCTCCTCCAGTGTCATTGTAAAGCAAGACATTTGACTGTTGGAAAAAAGTTTCCAGAATAGCGGTTGTGGTGCCAGTGCATAGATATGTGACGACGTAGGCAGGGAACTGTAGACTCGGACCTTTGTTTTTGTTTGCAAAAGTTTTTGAAATGGTTGTACACAAACATTTGACCTCTTATTTAAAGCACATTCCAGTGGGACATGGCTTCATGAGTGGGAAATCTTCTGAAACAAATCTTGCGTTTGTACATGAAGTTCAAGTCAGCTGTTGATTTTCAAGAGACCTTGATGTAGTTATCATTGAAATTAAATATTCTAACCGAAGTTTACTAAGCACGAAGTATAGAGCCACAGATTGGCTCTATACCTGCTGGGCTTCCAGCACCAACTAAGCAGTAAGCAAGAACCTATGACGCACGTCACATGTAATTTTTGTTTCGAATACAAGAGTGTTATTGTGCTTTTTCATAACTAATGTACTTTATGTGTGAGAACTTCTGCACCATATGTTTGGCAGCTCTGTTGCAGGAGATGACGGCTGTGCCAGAAACAATAGCTATGGTTTGACATTTACATGACAAGGTCGCAGTGAACAAATAGCGTACACTTTATTTTCACTCATAGTCGTGCCTGTTCAGCAACTGTAAAATTTCTATTTCCAATTCCGACTGCTGTCGTTCTGAAAACTTTCTTAATTTGTGGGCAACAAGCTGCCGGAAAACAGCAGACGCATCTTAATTTTTTTTAAGCAGGTGATCTACAGTTGCGATTTCGTCATCCAGCTTGTGTGTTTTCCTTTTCGCTGCGAATGCTTGTGTTCGCTTTGGCGTAGCACTTCGGCATACTTCGGCTGACGTCTCCTCGTCAGGTGCGCTGGAAGTCCCAGGCACAGGTGACTCAGTGGCCTGGGATCCGCATTCGTCGGTAGTGTCTGCAAGAAAAGCGGCTAAATTTAAGTCTTGCTACCTTCCTCTAAAGAGTGGCTCAGGCATAGAAATACTTACACAATACTATGTGACATGTGAAGACATGGAAACCCTGAGCATGTTTGTTTTTATATGCACGGTAACTTGATATATTTGTGAAGTGATAAATAAATGTCTTACATTCTTTTTGGCAGCACATGTTGACCAGGAGGGTTTCTGCACACTCTGCCTCAGCTGGCAGGATATTGCTTGTAGTGCTGAAAAATTAATTATGCTGCTTAGCAACTTATACATTACAGCGTACACAAACACCGTCTAGTGGAAAGGTCATATGAAGGTAAATTTCATAAGGACACTTATCAGCTCAACAACATATAAATGATGTACCAGCAGTAGAAGAAATTTCTACTTCATAAAACTCTATTTGAACTTGACGCTTACCTCCTGATGTCAACTAAATCCTTAAAAAAAAACAGCAGTTTAAAATAAGGCCAGCGGACTTCTTTGCTATAGCTTGCCCCAGAGCCACTTGGCGTACCAGTTTTTCAGGTGCGGTGCTTCTTTGCGAACGTGTCCCTCAAGCTCTTTCAGCGAGCTTGGGCAGTGGAACCTAATATATGAAAATATGCCATTATCAAAATACAGAAAGGTCAAATATGCTGGCAAGAGACACATGTCGCAGTGAGAAAACAGGGTACGTGCGGAAAGGAGTGTTAGAACAACATCTAGGCGCTGTAATGCAGTATAAACATATAACCTTATACAAGTTATTAAGCAACAGCAATTCGTCAGTGGTGTCAGCCATTCCTGTTGCACGAGTACGCTCCGCTTGTACCCTGTTTGTTTCTTTGGCCAAGGCTTCACTTTTCTATGCAAGCAGCTACTGCTTTTTGGTCATGTACTTTGGGTGCTGACTTAGTTCGAATCGTACTTTCCGCGACCTGTTCACGAGCTACAAAGCAGTCGCATGGACGAAGGAAACGTTTATCGACGATACGGGGCACAGGTGGCACGGAGTCTGTATACTCCCGAAGGGAGACGCCGGTAGTGGTCAGGTAACATCGCCAATCCCTCGATTCTGGCAGACATGCGTTTTCGTTGCTGAATAGCATATAAACAGGCACAAAGAGGCGCGCGCACGCTTGCAAGTTTCAAAAGGCAACTTACAGCACGGTAGTGGCGACCGGTACGGGACGTACACGGTCGCCGTCATTTCGTTTTCAAACTCGACTCGACGAAGGTTCGCCAATGGCACTGGCAGTAGTGACGCGGGGAAAAAGGACGCCGCAGGCGAAGCGGGAAACGTTTCGTTTACATGCAACCCAATGCCATGGGCCTAACACTGACATATGTTCGTGCCGCCCGTATAATGAGGGTACTACGTGCATCGCTCGCTTATATAAAGGAACAGTCACTTCAATGCAGCATGGGAAACTTACCTTCTGGGTCGCCACCGAATTCAGCGACGACATCCTGCCACGCAGTTGTTTTCTTCCGTTGGTCTCTGTAGTCGGCCCTTCTGCAGTCCCATATTGTGGGGCGCTTCTGAACGGCTGATATGAGTTTATCGTTATACTCCAGCCGGGCCGATTTTAAATAGGGCCTAGGCGCCACTTCTACCGCCTCTCCGCATTCCTGCGAGTTCATCTCTTGTTCGGCGCAGACATCAACACTAGCGCAGACACCAACCTGGTTGCAGAAGACGAGAAAATACCCGCGCGCGAAAGACCAGCATGCCTAGCGACCGGAACTGGCACCTCCCCGATTGGCTGTCGTCCGCCGCTGCGCGCTCGACGCTTCCGGCGGCCCGACCAAAATACTTGGACAGGCAGGTCGGCGGCGGCCGTCAAATTTTTGGACGTCGGGCGTTCACCGCCCGAGGAAGTTCGTCGCTCGGACGCCGGTTATTCGCTCCATGTATTCCGGGCTTAAAATCCGAGGGCGGTAACATTGTTTTATTGTTTGTTTCACGGATTCTCTCCGTGTAGGGGGCAGAGGTAAAGGCAAAATGCCTGACAGAGCCTCTGCGCCCCTACAGTTCAAGGCAGTATGACATATCATTCACATACATATTTGTCGAACATATCTTTTACAGCACACAGCAGCGAAAAATTCAATTATTCAGAACACATGTCTCCCAAGCATTACTTTTGATTCAACGGGATAGATTTCGAAAAACCAGAAGATACATACGCAATAAGTATTACATAACAATAAAATTGGCTTACACCAGAAGTCAACAAAGAAAATAAAACCATAGAATCACTTGCTCGAAAATAAATAGCACATACAGTAAGTAGATCAGTACATAGAAACATTTCAGAAAAAAAACGAAGGTTTGGACTGATACACAATGTAAATGCCGAAACAATGGCAAACATGAGTTACAAGCGCTGAGAAAAATCTGTAACATAACTGAGATTACATGTGTTATCAGGGATGAGCACAAGTTACTCAAAATGAAAATGCAATGTCACTGCCCACTAATAGGTTTTTACAGTCATTTTTGAACCTGTGGAAGGATTGTGTGTATTGTACGTTAAAGTGATTACTGTTTAATATATTAATCGTTTGATAATTCAATGTTTGCTTTCCGTAATTAGTTCTTGTGGCGGGCTTTACATAGTGTGGTTTACGTATTGGGTATGAGGTGCAACTGTCGACAGGTATTGTGTGCAGCCTATTTTTATATATCCACTGCAGTAGTTTGAAATAATAAACTTGATCTGCTTTAAGCATGCTATATTTAATGAAGAGCGGTTTTGTTCGGAGTCCTCGTTTGTCACCCACATAGTTTTCACACATTCTCAATATTTTCTTTTGTACAAGGATTAGTTTGTTGTAGTTTGAAGCTGACGTAGTTCCCCAAACTAAAATGCCATAACTGAGTTTTGAATAGAAAAGTGAGTAATATAATGTTTGTTTCAACCAGGTGGGTAGTATATTTTGTATTTTATACATGCAGCCAGTAACTCGAGATAGCTCACTTTTTAATTTGTCAACATGAGTATTCCAAGTAAGGTCCTCTGTAAACCATACGCCCAAGAACTTTTGCTCTGTAACTTGTTCCAGTAACGTGTCCTCAAAGTGCAGATGAACACAATAGGGGTCTCTTTTATTTGCTGGCTTAAAAATTATATATTTGGTTTTGCTTGTGTTTAAACTCAGCCGGTTGCTTTTAAGCCACCTGGAGAGGTGTAAGAGGTAACTGTTAGCTGATGATTCTATGACCTCTTTTGTAGTGCCAGTAAAGAAGATATCAGTGTCGTCAGCATACATTATTATTTCAGGGGAATTTGGTATCGACGTTATATCATTTATGTATACAAGAAATAGAAGGGATACTAAGATTGATCCTTGAGGAACGCCATATTCGACTTTCAATTTTTGCGATACCAGATTGTCGACACATACATACTGATACCGATTTGAGAGATATGATGTAATTAAATTCTGTGCTACTCCTCGAACACCATACGCAGCAAGCTTCTTTAAGAGGATATCGTGCTGCACAGTGTCAAATGCTTTTTTTAAATCCAAGAAAATCCCCAGAGTGAGCAGTTTGTTCTCAATATTTTCAATTATTTTGTCCTTTATGTTTGTTAAAGCTAGTTCTGCAGACTTATCCTTTTGAAAGCCATACTGCGACTTAGTGATTATGTTGTGTTTATGAAAAAAAGACGTAAGCCTATCATTAATGACACGCTCAAATATCTTTGAAAACACCGGCAAAACAGATATCGGCCTGTAGTTGGTAAGCTTTTTCTCATCGCCACCCTTGTAGACAGGGGTGACCTTAGCTATTTTTAATTCATCTGGGAACTCGCCGCGTGTAAGCATCTCATTTATTATATAGGTTAATACAGGACTTATAACATGAGCGACATACTTGACAGGTAAGGCCTTTATTTCGTCTTCCCCGCCTGCAGCTTTGTTTTCTAGGGTCATGATAATTGCTTCAATTTCAGTAGGAGTCGCTGGTGTAAGCATAATGGAATCAACCTGCCCTGCAGTCATGAAAATATCCGCTTCCAAGTCTTGTCCACTATATACCCCTGTGCTAACAAAGTGTCGATTCATTTCATCAACAAGCTCTTGCCCAACTACACTGGCATTGTCGATTTCAATTTCATTCACGATATGCGTTTTCCGCCCTCGTCCGGTTATATCGTTCACTGTATTCCACACTCTACGTTGATCGTTTTGAATTTTGTAAAATTTTCTTTCGTAATAATCATCCCTTGCCTTTTTCAAATCGAAGTTTAATTTATTTCTGAATTTTTTAAACTCAGTCAATATGTCACAATTACGAGAGCTAATGAAACTGTGGTACAAATGATTTTTTTACGTATTCGTTTGTATAAGTCCGCAGTTATCCATGGTTTTCTAACTTTTTTATTTCTTTTTTTCTGCTTTCGCAGAGGGAAGGCTGTATTGTAGCACTGTTTAAATTTATCCAAGAAGATCTTGTACGCAGTTCTGGGGTTAGGCTCATCATAAACGGCCTGCCAGCTTTCTTGGTTGATAAGGCAGCTGAACATGTTTAGCGTAGTTTCGTTTACCGTGCGGAGCAAGAGGTTTCCTTCATCATTATGGTGTTCCTTGTAGGATGCATTTGTTAGGCAAAACACGGGCAGGTGATCGCTGATGTCATTCAAGATTACACCAGCGGAAAGATCATCGCTATCTATGTTTGTGACGCAGATGTCAAGGGATGTGGCTGTGTCAAGGGTCACCCTAGTGAGCAGTGTTATCACATTGTTGCACGCGTACTGGTGAACAGCATCTCGAAATGTGTTAGCATGTAAATTACCGGATATTGTGTCAATATTTATATCTCCAAGGATCATAAACGGCGCATTCGCCGAGCTAAAAGAGCTAAGTGAATTTTCAAAAAATGACATGAATTCAGATACGCAGCGAGAAGGTGGCCTGTACACGGCGCAGACAATGGTGTTAAGCACTTTCACTGATAAGCTCTCGACATTTTCATCCATTCTGCATATGCTGTCTAATACCTTGTGCGGTAAATTATCTTTTAAGTAAATGGCTATCCCACCACCTCTTTTGTTTTTTCTACTTATGCTTTCCCATTTGTAACCTTGAAGGTAAGGGGGTTCGATTTCATCTGACAGCCAAGTTTCCGTGAGTACTATAACGGTAAATTTTAAGCTAAGTGACTGCAGAAACATTTCAAGATCTTGAGCCTTATTTTTAAGGCTTCTCATATTTAGATGAATTGCTGAAAACTTTCTTTCGCCTTTTTTGTATTTTTCATTAAAATGATCACATTCCTAATAGTGGCATTCCTGTGGTTTGTCTTCCATTTGAGCTGTTTTGCACTGTACAGCTTGTACAGTTTTTTTTATACAATTATCTTCTCTATGTCAGCAACGCTGCTAATTCTGTGGCTTGTGGTTCGCTCGTCCTTACGGGCAAAAATTTTCCCGCCAGTCACCCACACAAACTTCCATCCTGCTACTTTTTTCTGACCGATCGCAGCACCCAGAATTATCTTGTTTGAGCGGGTCAGATGCTCGTTCACATAGATGGGTGTGCCGTCTCCACCATAATCAAGATCTTTTGTAGTCATTCTCTGCTTTCTTGCTTTTTGCAGAATTTTGTCCCGTTTTGTGCGTTGTACAAAACGGACAACAATGTTTTTTTTCGGAGGAGTTTGATGTGGGCACACGATGGCAGATGTCAATGTCCGATTCAGCAATCGGTTCATTCAGAGTACTCCCGATCCTCCTCACAACATCGACAACGTCACCTTCCTCAGGCACTCCTTTTATTTCCAAGTTGTTCATCCTTTGATACTGTTCTAATTGATCTATCCTTTCACTCAATCTGCAGTTTTCAGCTTCCAGTTCTTTGTTTTTCTTTGAAAGACTTTGGACTTCCTTTCTAAGTTCTTTCATTTCACTTATGATTTCATTAACACCATCACAGGTATCGTTGCAGTTTTTCACACTTTCTTTCAATGATCTGAGATCTGTCCTTAGTTCTCGCCTCAGGTCCTCAAGCGCCTTGGCAATATCTTTCACGTCCTTACTCATTTACGTTTAAGTATAGCAAGTGCCTTAGAGAAGTACCCAACAAAAGCAATGGCAGTGTCAAATACAATGTTTGCTGTGTTCGGCAGCAGTGCACAGTCAAGATTTCGGGCTTTATACAATAGAAAATTATATTGCTCACCTGCAGAAGATACAGGAATTAGTCGTTGCTCTGTGGTGCACCGCTGCCGAACTGAAGATTCAGCTGAGGCGCTGCTCCTAATATAGGCAGAATCGTCCACCAGGGGCGTCCTTGTGCATGCGCTGTTCCGCCACTCGAAGCTTGTAATGCTTGCAATTTTCCGCTGACGGCCGCTGATAGCACCGGACCAGCGACGAAGCAATGCCTTGCTAGGTAGATGGGCACGTGCCGAAAAGCTGCAGAAGATACAGGAATTAGTCGTTGCTCTGTGGTGCACCGCTGCCGAATTGTGACCACGCGCCGCATGCTGTATGTGCGAGTGAAAGGGTGTGGGTGGGGGTGGCATGGGTGAGCCAGCGAAGGTGGCTCAGACTTGTGTGCGCAAGGAAGAAAAGCGGGGAGGAAGCGCGTCGCCTTCCGTCGCATGCCATACATCGGATGGAGTGCAGGGAGGGGGGGGGGGCTGTGATCTGTTAATCTGGGGTTGCGCAACATGTTTATTTACCTTGTTTGATGCATCATATAGAGTGACTTTTTCTTAGATACGTAGATTTATTGGATACCTATAAGTACATTTAAATATCTTGTTGCGAGGTTTTGTGTATATGTGCAGTGAACTTTGTTCCCAGTGACACTTATTCCCCTTTATCAAGCTGTACCTTCGCATTTGTATATTCCATTGTATCTTCGCTTTTCTAACGTACGAGGGCGAGTAAAATGAAAGAGAGACAACCCACCCTTCGCAATAATGGTTCAGTTCATTATCTGCGAGGCATGCGAGTAGCACACAGGCATCTCTCATTTACAAAAGGGACGCACAGGCGTGAGGATTAAGGTTCCTTAACGATTTCATACAGTGGGTTGAACATGGTTGCGTGACATAATGGACGCTTCTAAAGTTGAAAAGCGGGCTGTCGGTAGGTTTTTGGCAGATGAACATGTTTCCCAATAAGAAATTAGTCGCCCTATAGCTGCCGTGTACGTTGAACATAGTATTTCATTGGTCACTGTGAAGTGTTGGAGCAAACTGTTCAAAGAAGGACGTGAAAGTTGCAGACGATTCAAGACCGGGCCAAAGCCACCGTGCAATCACCTCCAACACAATTGCAAAGGCTGATTAGACAAAAACGGAGGATAAGCATCGATGAATTGGCAGGACGTGTGAACATCAGTTACGGTTCGGGTAACGCCATAATTCACTAACATCTCGGCTATCGGCTCTTGTGTGCGCAATAGATGCCCAAAATTTTGAACCACCGCCAAAGACGGAGAGGTTCCGCGCTGCCTTGACTCATCTAGTCCGGCATCATGATGAGGGTGGCAACTTTGTGTCTGCAATTGTGACAGGGGACGAATTATGGTGCCACCACTACGAGCCCGAAACACGATGGCAAAGCTTACAGTGGCAACATTTGAATTCAACACCCCAAAGGAACCAAAGGCCGTCATTCCTGCCGTGAAGGTGTTGACTTTCTTTTTGAATCGTCAGGGGCCATTATTGACTGAATTTGCTAAGCCTGGAGAACGTATCCCTCGTTTCTGATATTGTGAAACGTCGGATCGGCTGCGTGTCATAATCAAGAACAAACGACGCGGAAAATTGAAGAATGGGGTCATCTTGCTTCACGACAATGACCGTCCCCACGCCGCTGATATGGTTAATACAAAACTGGCAAAGTTCAAGTGGGAAACGCTGCAACATCCGCCATACAACCTAGACCTGTCGCCTTGCGACTTCCACATTTTGGAACACTTGAAAAACAGCTCATGGGAACCATATTCGTGTCGGACGATGACGTGAAAGAGTCAGTTACAGACTCTCTGAAGCACCAACCCAAGGAGTTTTATGAGACGGCAATCACTCGACTCCTTACACCCCCGTCACACGGGCACTTTCAAAGTCCTTTGAATCAAAGATGATTTACTTCAAGGGAGAATGCGCACTGTCACACAGGCAGAGCAAAGGAGCCCTGCTGGAAGGGAGCTTTGAGTCAAAGGAGTGCGCGTTCGTCCTTTGAAACCTCAAGTTAGTTAGTTAGTTAAATGTGGTTTAATGGCACAAAAGCGGCTGAGGCTATGCTGCGCCAAACACGAGGTGTTTTAAAATCCAGTTTATGAAGGAAATGGCTCTATATTTTATGTAAAAAGCCAGTGTCATCTAGAAATTTACGGACGTTACATAATGGTACTAGTGGATCATCACCTAAAATTAGAGCAGGGTGTAAAGGTATGTGTAGTTGATATAATTTGTGAAAAAGTGTTCGTCTGTGTGTTTCTGTCTCCGTACATGTGAGTAATATGTGCATAACTGTTAGTGGCTGTTGACATTTCTCGCATGTTGGTGTGTCTTCTTTCGTAAGTAATTGTGTGTGAGGTGTTTGTGCCCAATGCGTAGTCGGCATAAAACTACTTCAATGAACCGCTCCTGATGATAGCATGACTTCCACTCGCCAACTATGGGTTTCGTGAGATGTAGCTTGTTGTCGGCGCAACGGTCCCATTCACGTTGCCACTTTGCCGTTAAGGCTTTTCTACTTGCACGGATGCTATCTTTATATGGGAGTGTTGTGTTTGTAATGTATTTGTGCGCTGCCATCAATGCACATCTAGCGGCTGCTTCCTTACCCGGTATCCTAACACGGCTTGGGACCGAGCAGAAACGAATCAACCTCCCGTATTCGTAAAAAGCCACCATGTTTAAAATCTCTCCAATCAGGGGTTCACACTCAGATTTAAGATGTAGAGCCTTTAGTGTGCTTAAGGAATCTGTGTATATAACTGCATTTTTGTGTTTATCAGCGATAATCGTTTTTACAACAACCCATACAGCGAAAACATCGGCCGTGAAAACAGAGGCGTGTTGTGGCAATCGAATAGTTTTTTCCCAATTTTCCGTTATGACCCCAACACCCACGTGCTCTTTTGTTTTAGAGCCATCAGTGTAATATTGCATGTTATTTTGATATTTGTTCTGAAGTGTACGGAATTCTTGTGTGATGTGTTCGCGTGGGGTGTGTTTCTTCGTTAAATGTGTCAGTGTCCAGTCACATAGCGGTTCAAAGTCGTACCACAGGGGCAAACGCTGTGGCTTTCTGGCAACCTGGAGGACTTCGCAAGGAATGTCATAATCCCGAACATATTCCTCATATCGCAGGACAAGCGGTTTAATCATGTTCGGTTTATTTGTATAGTGTAGGCGTGAGTTGGCTTGTGTGAGGATATTGTAGCATATGTGTTGTGGTGATGACTGAATTCTTACTACGTAGGAAAAAGTCAGTAAAGCTCTGCGCTGATGTAATGAGGGTTTGACGTGAGGGTTCATTACAATGAGGGTTCATTACACTCAACATATAAACTTTGGACAGGTGACGTTCTGTAGGCACCACTTGCCATTCGCAGTCCAAGGTTATGTACTGGATCAAGTCGTTGGATGTAGGACTGTTTGGCTGAGCCGTAAACCACGGAGCCGTAGTCTAAAAGGCTACGCACAAGAGACCGGTAAACACGTAAAAGGCACGTTCGGTCGGAACCCCAGTGCTTATGAGACAAAACTTTAAGGATATTGAGAGCTTTATTTGCTTTAATCTTTAGTGCTTTTATGTGAGTTAGGAAATTAAGTTTGGTCTCAAAGGTTACTCCTAAAAACTGATGATCTTGTTTTACCGGCAATATGGTGTCGTTCAATTTTAGGACTGGATCGCTGTGTAGCCCTTTCTGAGAGAACAAAACAGTAACTGTTGTCCGTGTGGAGAAACGGAAACCATTTTTGTTAGCCCATTGTGTAAGTTTATTTGTTGTCATTTGAAGCTGCCTTTTACAAGTTGGCAAAGTTGAGGCGCGGCAAGCCACTTGGAGATCGTCTACGTAAACAGAGTGCATAGGAGACGACGGTATAATTTTACTAACTGAGTTCATTTTTACTATAAACAGTGTCGTGCTGAGAACACAGCCTTGTGGAACGCCATTTTCCTGCGTAAATGTATGAGAATATACTGAATCCAGACGTACCTGAAATGTTTTATTAGACATAAAATCAGCTAGGCAATTCAGCATTTTACCACGGATGCCGAGGTCAGCCAGGTCTCTTAAAATTCCATATCTCCATGTGGTATCATAGGCTTTTTCTAAATCGAAGAAAACTGCAAGACAGTGTTGTTTATGTAAAAATGCATGTCGAATTTCATGTTCAAGACGGACAAGATGGTCAGTGGTTGAACAACCCTTTTTATATCCACACTGGTAGAGGTCTATGAGGTTTCTTGTTTCTAAAATAAATGAGAGTCTGATATTGATAATGCTTTCATATGATTTTGCCAAACAGCTTGTGAGGGCAATGGGTCTGTAGCTGCTTGCGGATGTTGGGGATTTACCGGCTTTTAGAAATGGAACTACTATTGCTTTTTTCCACTCTGCGGGCATTATACCAGATTCCCAGATTATGTTGAAAAATTTAAGGAGAGCGTCTACAGACGCCTGAGATAGATGAGCCAGCATGGCGTAGTGAATACGGTCGTGACCTGGCACTGTTGTTTTCCCTGCAGAAAGGACTCTGTTTATTTCTTGTTGTGTCAGGGGGAATCGTACGGTTCATTTGACGCGCCAGCAGTGGGCAGCTTCTGTTTTTCAGCAGACTGTTTGTATTGTAAAAATTCGTTTGTATAATTCCGTGAACTAGATACATCACGGAAATGTTCGCCAAGTATATCTGTCTGTTCTTGTATTGTTGTTTGTGTGTCTGGGCATGTAAGTAGTGGAATTGTGTACGATGAGTACCTCCTCTAAATTTTCTGACCTGGTCCCACATTCGTTTTGACGTTACTGTACTGTTGATTGATGATATGTATTTGTGCCATGATGATTTTTCAGCCTGTCTTCTAATGAATCGTGCTTTGGCTTGTTTGAAGTTTAAGAGGTTGCAATAGGTGGGGTACCTCCGTAGGATTCCCCAGGCCTTATTTTGTTCTTTTTTAGCTTTGGTATACTCCTTCGTCCACGAGGGGTTTAGCTTTTTGCTCACAATACCCGAGGACTGGGGTATAGCCTTTTCTGCCGCTCAGATTATTACCACAGTGAATTTTTTGTTAAGTTCATGAACGCTTAGGTCTGGCGAAAAGACATCTTCCAGTTTCGAATTTTCCGTAAAGAACGACCAGTTAGCGAGCTTTAGTTTCCATCGGCGTGGCCTAGTGGTTAAGGTTGGCGGTGATGACAGGAGTTTAATGACTGCTGAAAAGTGATCACTACCATAGGACGTGTCGAGGGCCTCCCACTTAAGATCATTAAAAAGTGATGGTGAACAAAAAGCTAAATCTAAACAGCTAAAACTGCGGGCAGTTGGTGAAAAGTACGTCGGGGCACCTGAATTTAAAAGGCAGATATCATTGGATAAGATAAAATCTTCAACCAGATGTCCTCTTTGGTCAGTTTTGGCGCTGCCCCAAAAAGTACAATGAGCATTAACATCCCCTACTAAAACAAATGGTTCCGGTAATTGATCTGTTAAATTTTCTAATTGTTTAGTAGTGAAGTGGGTGTGGGGTGGAATATACAGTGAGCAAATGGTGATGGTTTTGTGAGATAAAATGGTGACAGCTACGGCTTCTAAGGATATATTCAATTGGACATTTCGGGTAGGAGTGCCGCACTGCACGACTATAGCCACTCCGCCTGACAAGCGGGTGGATCATTTGCGGTCCCTTCGGACAACGGTGAAACCTTTGAGAATTTGACTATTTTTTGCACCGAGATTTGTTTCCTGAAGACATATAGCAACTGGTGAAAAGATGATGTCTTTGATGTCACCTAGATTGTGTATGAGGCCTCTACGATTCCAATGGATAATAAAAGCTATTTTGAAATTGAAAGCTAAGAATTGGCACTACGGAAAGAATAAGAGGTGAGATGTTAGGTGACATGGATTTTAAAATGCTTATACAAATGAGCGATAACCTTTAGGTTATCACTTTCTTATTCTGAGTGGTTAGTGGGATTTTTTCCCTCTTACCGCGCTCCAGAGAGCGCTTGTCCTTTGGCGTCAATGACACCGGGGTTTTCGCGTCGACCTCCATCGCTCTCTCTGAGGCGCTGGAGGATCGAGAGTTAGGCGCCGAGACACGTGTCTCAGGCCTTGGGGTTCGCTTGATCTTAGGGCCCTGCGGGACTGGTGTCTGCAGGGCGTTTGAAGAGGATGGAGCAGCGTCGGCTGCTTCCATCACGGGGGCGGGAGGGGTCACTGCGGGACCACTGCGCGTGGGCTCAGAGGACTCCTGAAGCCTCTGTGACGCTGCCCCCATCTGCGTCACATCGGCGTAACTTCTTCGCGGGAGGTACGATAACCGCTTTCTGGCTTCATCGAACGGCATTTTTTATTTGACTGTTAGAGCAATTACTTCTTTTTCTTTTTTCCAGCAAGGGCAGGACCGCGAATAAGCGGGATGATCTCCCTTACAGTTGACACAAAGTGGCGAAGAGGTGCAATTGTCGGTTTGGTGATCGTTCGAACTGCATTTAGCACAAGTTGTTCGTCCTCGACATGCATGCGAAGCGTGTCCAAACCTTTGGCATTTGAAACATCGTCTCGGGTTCGGGATATACTGTCTAACATTTACCTTTACATAACCTGCATCCAGCGAGGTAGGCATTACACCTGTTCCGAAGGTATTACATGTTTTGTGGGGATTTCTTGGTCGTTCCTGCGGATGACAATTCTTTGGACTTTGGTAACTTTTTGTTCCTGGAAACCTTCCAGCAGTTCTTCGTCGCATAAGCCAATAAAATCTTCCTCTGATATTACACCCCTGCTTGTATTTAATGTTCTGTGCGATGAAATCGTCACTGTTGCGTTATCAATACTGGTAAGTTCTGTGAGCTTTTGCGCTTGGTCTTTGTCATTTAGTTCTAGGAGAAGGCCCCCGCTAGATATTTTTGAGGCTTTGTATGTAGGTCCGATTTTTTTCTTTTAGACACTTGGCCACTAGGAATGGAGAGAGCTTTCTCACTGGTACGTTGTTTTCGCTGTGCAGTACATAGAACTTAGGAAATGATGGAGCGTTGCTCCGAAAAGAGAACTGGAACGTTGCTTCGGTGCGGCATCTTTTCAGACGCCGATCATAGAGAATAGAGGCTTGCGCTGCCATGAGAAAAATGTGTATGTTCGGCAACAGCGCCGACCGCCCAACTCGGAGCCTAACGAGGGGAGGCGGCAGAGCTTGTGTATAAGTCTGCACGACGCCAGTCGTACGCCGTCACTATAACCAAATCTAGTGTACCCAAGGTAGGATAGCCACACAAGGTTTACCCTAGCCGCCGTGGAGAAAGGAAGTAAATGGAAGAGAGAAGACGACAGGAAAGATCATAAAGTGAGAGATAAAGACTAAGATTTGGGGAGAAAGAGACAGGAAGAGGCGACTGCCGATTTCCCCCGGGTGGGTCAGTCCGGGGGTGCCGTCTACGTGAAGCAGAGGCCAAAGAGGTGTGTTGCCTCCGCCGGGGGGCGTTAAAGGTCCGAACACCCGGCATCGGCTCAACCTCCAGGATCACCCTTTCCCCGGACACGGCTAAGCCGCGCACGGCTACACGCGGGAGGGTCCAACCCTCGTGTGGTCGGGTAAGTGGTGTCGCCACACACCAAACGCCTGCTGACGCAGGCGCCCCTGCGGGGAAAACCTCAAGGGAATACTCTCGAGCCTAGAGGGCGTCCGACAGCAGCAAAAATAATCTCTAAAAATATGGAAGTTCAACTTTTACTTCTTCAGAACGAGCTTATAAGTACTGAATCATATTACTAAAGTACTAAACACTTGCAGGACACCAGCGATCTCCATCATGAAAGCGCCGGTATAGCAGCGCCGGCACGGCCTGTCGTAAGCGGCAACATCGACACAGCACTGGTGTCATGTGTGATTTGGTTCTTTGGTTAGCGGCTGCTAGGCATCCCTGACTGCTGGGCTTTCTAACGCGACAGCATTAAGGAGCTCGTGTCGCAGAAAATACGGTGTCGGCGGCGTTGACCGTGAGCGAAAAATCCCGGAAGGCCATTCATAAATAAAAACAACTTGGAAGATGTGCTGAGTGGGAATCGTGTCAGGGTCTTCGGAGTGTGAGGCGGAGACGCTACCACTCAGCCATGATTTCTATGGTCCAAAGCGGGACAAAAGCGCTTCTAGTGAATGCGGTGTTGCCTTAGAAACGTGCCGTAAAAAGTTATACTGTGGTGTACATCGGTAATTATGAGCATGTAAATTACAGAAGTCGCAGTTAAACGCGCGTAGCATAGTACGTTTCCGCTACATTTCTTCTGCGCTTGCCGCACACGCAGAGCCATCTTGCGGCAAACACAGAAGACCTCCCCCCCCCCCCTCCTCGCAATGTACGGTACTGCCCCGACAGCTGGCGCGCTACTCGCCCGCTTCTCGCGGCCGTGCGGGGTCTGGTGCGACGCACTTAGCGGCCCGGCCCTCCGTACCGATCACGACGTTTGGCTCCCGTAGATCGTTTCTCCCTCCGAGACACCGAGTTCTTTGGTTCGTTCCGCTTGCTCAGGCGCACGTTTCGCTGCCGCGCCGGACGCTGCGCTGCGCGGCGCTCACCGCGTGATTGGTGGGTGCAAAGTCCGATGCGGGGCGCCTTGTAAGTGATTGCCCCTTGTAAGTGATCGACCGACCAAGAAACACCCCTTGGTCGGTCGACGGGAACGCTTTCGCGTTGGACTCTTGAAGGCACAGCTTAAGCGCGCTCCTTCTTGATTGTAGCAAGGCTTTTGACAGTGTTCATCATGATCTGCTGTTAAATAAGCTTTTCTTGTTAGGATTTCGGGGTGCTTTCTGGTCGTTGTTAGCAAATTTCCTTCGGGGTAGGCGTCAGGTTGTCTCAGTTGGGGAAGTTCATAGTGCATTCTCCATTATTAATGCTGGAGTTCCGCAGGGATCTATACTCAGCCCATTATTATTTAATATTTTTGTAAATGACCTCTCTAGCGTGATACCCGTTTCGCTTTATCAATACGCCGATGATACGATGATCGTAACTACCGCCCACAGCTACTATGATGCAATTGCTTCTTTACAGTCTGCTGCCACAAAAGCTATGGATTGGTTTCAAAATAACCTAATTACAATAAATGTATCTAAGACGCAATTAATCTGCTTCCATAATCCTTTAAGGAGGGTAGCCCTTGACTATCCTCTTGTTTTGCATTCTTCAGATTGTTCAGCTTGTTCTTGTAGACCTTTAAAGTACTCACCTGTTGTAAAATATCTTGGTTTATATCTTGATAGCGACCTGTCTTGGAACAGTCACCTTGCTTACGTTTGTAAAAAGCTTCGAGCCGTATCCTGTCTACTGTACAATATAAGATACTACATGCCCTTATCAGTAAGGAAAACTATAACACATGCTTTAGGCTACAGTCTACTCCGGTATGGAATAACAATTTACGGGCACTGTGCTGTCCGCTGGCACAACAGAATAAATGCGATACTGCACTCCCTCTTAAAAAACATATCTTATGATATGAACCTGAATGCTGACACAGACCGCTTCAAAGTACTTTCGATGCCGAATTTCAATGATCTTTTAATGCAAACGGTTATTTTGAAACACTTCTGGTGCAGTCAATTCCTAGTTCCATACACAGCTTCCCGATGCTTAAGGCCCAGGGACCCCTTTTGGAGGCCACGTTGTTCCACAAGGTACGGCACTAGAGCTCGGGCCCATTATGTGCCCACCTACTTCAATAAATTACCGCACAGTACATTTTGTGCAAAAACGAAATATAAGTTAAAGAGACTGCTAAGGCGTGTCTGTTCGTAAAGGCGTACTTGTTCCTTTTTTTACCGTTACTGTTTGTGTTTTGTACATGTGGTTGTGCCATTCCTTTGCACCATGATGGTCAGTCTGGTATATGGTTATGCATCCTCTCACGGTAATTTTTTCACACGCATTGCTGTACTTCTGTGTTTCATTATGCTCAATGAAATTTCTTTTCATAGACACTGTATACATTCTCATAACCTTTTTTTGTGTTGTATACTTGATTTCGCTGCTTACAACTAGTATATCAATGTACCGTGTATGGTTTTGCTGCCTGCCAGGCACTGCCACTCAAGCCTTCAAAGGCTTTGGCAGGCCTGTATGAATGTACTGATTTGATTATTTGCAATAAAAGTATTATTATTATTATTATTATAATTGTTTCTGCACGTCTTCTTCCCTCGTCACTTTCGTTTTGTAGTTCTATATTTTACCGGATTTGCGCGTACCTACTGCTGCCTAGCCACAAGGAATGAAACAAAGCAGATGAAGCAAAGGAAACAACGAATAATCGACGCCAACATGCGGTGTACGAAGCGGTACACATGGTGGCCATCATTACAATAAATACTTCTGTATGTGGTAAAGTAATACCATTACTACGCGTGCATTTTGTTTTGATATTTCTATGTATTAGGAAAAATAAATATTGCTGAAAATAATGCGACAAATGTATTATAAGCCACATTTGGGCCATATTTTTATTACTTTCGAGGCGATGGCAGCGCTAAGGATACGTTGCGGTTTCTGTTAAAAGCTTCAACAGAGACAGACCGTGTAGCACCTACATATATCCTTTGAATTAACGCGTCTTTGAAAGTTCAATGCTCCTTAACTTCAAGGGACCTTTGGCACGCTCGTGTGACTGGTGAGTGGTGTTAGTGGGACAAATGTCTAAATGCTCATGGAGACTACTTTTAAATAAAATACCCCATTTGTCATATACTCGCAGTAACTCACTTTCATTTGACTCTGCAGAAGGGTCGAAATCCGGGCCAGTTGGTACATACTTGAAGGAAAAAGCCAGTCAAAGAACACAAAGGACAAGAGAGGTTCCCACCACAACGACTGGACTATCAACTGAGCTTTATTAGAAACGGCGTAGTCCCAGCAAGGCTAGCAGAGCATGAGCAACCACATCATCGCTAATCACACAGCATGAAAAGACAAGATATCGAATCTATTGTAACCGACCTAGAAATGCAAGTTCTTTTTCAAGTAAGCGCACCGATGTTGTACTAATGATGCCTAATAAACTGATGCAGTACGCTTCCAGGATTTCTCACTCTTCTTTCCCCCTTGCCCCTACCAAGAATTGTTGCCCTTGGCCCTACTAAGAATCGTTACAACAATGTAACATGCGCTGAAACGCGGCTGGTGCCGATGCGAGGTCAAAACACTATGCGGAACCTAAATAAGCCTTCGTGCGTAATAAACGTCGTTAAACTCTCTTCTGCTAATTCCACTTCATGGTAGGCTGCAGCAAGATCCAGTTTCGAGAACCATGCTGCTCCGCTCAGCGCATGCAACAGTTCCTCCGTGTGCGGCAAATGGAATCCATGAATGACTACTGCTTTGCTCGGCTCGCGCTAATCGACGCATAGACGAATAGTTCCATCCTTACTCTGCACAACCACTTAACGAGACACCCATTCCGCAGCACTGACCATTTCTATAATGCCTGCATCCAATAATCTTGCAAGTTCAGCCGCTACTTTCTCTCGCAGCGTCAGGGGCAAACGTCGAACCTTCACTGCTACTGGTTTTACACCTGCGCGCCGCTTCACAGAATGTACGAAGTTTTTCGCTAATACCAACCTATAAGCGAAAAGAAAGGAAAACTCAGATAACTCAGGAGGAAGCGACTGGGGGCTGACCGTGAATTGTAGGCACTCCAGTGTAGAACCGATGATGTGCAACTAGCTGGTGCACCGCATCCAGTCCTAGTAATACCATGCCTTGGGGAACGACGTCAAAGCGAAGGCAAGCCGAGTACAACTCTGGCTGTGAACCATCCCAGGACTGGAATTTTCTTCTGTGGAAAATCCCGCAGCGTCGCTGTAGCTGCAGTCACAGGGAACCTGTTGGCGAACTTGGCGCGATAAACGTGGTCTGGTAAAGTAGACACCGACGGCCCAATATCCACCAGCAATTGAAGTGGCTCGTTCTCACTAACGACGTCAACGACCAAAGCCCTTCGTTCCACTTGTCTGACCGCCAGCACAATGAGCACGTCCTCCTCGCTAGCGCCGTCGTTTCGGACCGTCCGCACGTCCCGCTCCGCCGACCTGCCACAGAACGCTCGGAAATGTCCCATCCTGTGGCATGGGAAGCAACGTTTCCCCGTGCTTTACATTCCTGTGAATTAGCTTTAGGTGCCTTGTAGAGCCACACCGGTAACACCTGTGCACCGGCGTCATTGCCGAGTCGCTGTCTGGGCCTCTGCCTTGAGATGCGTGCTGCACTGTGTCCGTTTGTGGCGACCCTTGGTCATAGACCGCAGCACCCTCCGCTGCTTGCTCGTACGTCTGCAGCATTTCTGCTGCCTCTGCGAGCGTAAGTTGTGACCCCTTCACGAGGAATTTCTGCCGCAACTCAGTGCTCCGTACTCCGTGAACAACCTTGTCCCGTAGAGCCGCTTCCAAGAAATGTCCGAAGTCGCACGTCTAACTGTCGGAGGGCACTGACGTACTCTCGTATCGGCTCATTCGGCAGTTGCCGACGTAACGTGAATCGACGTCGCTCGACAAGTACGTTGACGGTGCTTGGGAACTGACGCTCCAATAGGCCCAATGCCTCCATGTAACTATCCCCTTCACTTGCCTCCGTCTTGTCTTTTCCTGCTGGTTTGCTTGCCTCCGGCCCGGCTTATGTCATACCTGACGTTCATGCCGGCTCGGGGCCCAATGCGCGAAAAACACGGCGTCCCTCGACCCCGTTGCTGCTGGGTGGATGTGGTGGACGCTCCTGTACACGAGGCTTCGGCGACGTTGTTCGTAGCTAAGTACTCTTTTCTTTTTATTAGCTAGTGTTTTCAAATATTCTCGTTTGCATAGAGTAGGGGCGCCAATTTTGAATTCTTGGTAAAAGTAGTAAACGTAACGGCTTTGTATGGGTCTGACGGTTCCCCCGTTACGCCTAGGTGGTAGGTGGCAACTATTTCGTAGGCTTATATAATTCCTCAGCTAGCTGTTCGAAGTGATTCTTACATGGCGTAGGGAGTGCTAAATATTTATTTTTGTTTGGGATAGTGGTTGAAGTCGGCTTTGCTCGAGTGATTTGGCAGACTTGCTCGTTCAGGTACGTAGGCCTAGCGATGAAACCGAAGAAAGGGAAGGCCGCGGGGGACGGGGAGCAAATGCAGTGCGACGACTGCCTGTGCTGGTGCTTCCTCGACGATACCAGTTTCCAGAGTAAACAGACGTGGAGGGATCTAGCTTTACGTGCAGGCTGTGCGAGGGTGTCTGGGAAGCAGTCCAAAAACTGGAAGGAACTCGGGCAGCCAAGTTCGAAGAACTTAAAGCATACCTGAGGGAGGAACTGGAGAAGCGGGTAGCACCGCAGGCGAAAGTCGACGATTTGGTCAAGGTGGAAGTGGCCCAGGCCGCGCAATTAGTAAGACCCGTGGCCGAGCTTGAAGAGAAGAAAAGGAACGCAGAACTGGAAAGGCGGCTGGATGCACTTGAGACGCGGGCCGCCGAGAATTCTGGATCGGGACATCAAGCCGGTGGGAAAAGCCCAGAAAGTAGGGTGGACACTACAGGCGAAGGCGGGGGCAGGGTGGCAGGGCAAGCGGTCGTCGGCTCGCCGCCGGGGAATCGGCTTAGTCATAGTGAAGCAGCGCAACACACCACCCGTGATGCGACGCTATAGCCACAGAGGCGCCAGCGGGCGCGAACAGCGGAGGGGAACAAGCTAACCCCAAGGATTGAGGTCACAATTAATGATAAGAGGCCGCATATTCCGGAAGTTAGGAGGGAGGAAGGGAATGCCCTAGTCCTTATCGGTGGTGACTCTAATATGAGGAGGTGCAAAAGAGCTATAATAGAGCGTGCGAAGGGTGATAAGCGGGTAGCAATCGGGGGGACGTTCCCAGGCAGGGCAATGGGCGCAGTACTGAGAGAAACAAAAAGCGAACTTTCTGAGAATGTTGCAGAGCGCAATTTCGTACTAGTAGTGGCGGGGCTAAATGATGTCTTGAATCGTGAAGCCGCAAAAGTAGTGGAAGGATTAGGAGAGGAAGTTGACAATTTAAGGGCGATAGCACAGCAAGTCGAGATCGTGGTATGCACAGTGCCCGAGGTACAAGGATGGAACGGAGAAATTACCAAGGACGTTGTGGCTGTTAATCGTGAGATAAGAAAGCTTAGCCAGGAGAAAGGATTTGAAGTGGCAGACATAAACAGATAAGTGCACAGAGCAGGCTTTGGCGGAGGCTTTAGACGAAATGGCATCTACTTTAATGGAAGGCTAGGAGCCGAGATCGGCTGGCGCCTGGCAGGTCGGCCAGTAGCTCTTTTAGGGGGTCCAGTACGGCTCAGGGCGTAGGGGAAGGTAGAAACAATGTAAAAAGTGCAACAATAGAGGGTGACGCCACTAAAATGGCCACTAGGAGGTCTAGGAAGAAAACTACAAAAAAGAAATTTAACACTAGCATCAGGTACATAAACATGCAAGGCGGTAGAAAGATAGCGATGTGGTTATAAATAGAACAGCAGTTAAATGACGAAGAAGTAGGTGCATATGCACTAGGCGAAACACATCTCAGGGATCTAGAAGACCCACCGTTTATTGAATGCTAGGTCTTGGAAGGGAGCAACAGAACAACAACGGAGAGGAAGGGAGGAGGGGTAGGTATGCTGATACATCAAGGAACAAATTGGCAAAGAATAAAGTCAACTTGCAAAGAACATGTCTGGGTATCAGGTACAATTGCCGGTAGAAAGAAATGGCTAGTAGTAGTTGATTTAGGACAGGGGACAAGTGCTGGCAAGAGAATAGGGATCTAGTGAAGTGTCTCAATGACGATATAAAGCAATTTGGAGAAGGTGCCAATATTATTCTGTTGGGTGACACGAATGGCCACATCGAGGATCTGTATGGATACACAGATTGTAACGGGAAGTTGATGCTAGACTTCTGTGAGCGACACAGCCTAGTTAAAGTAAATAGAGCAACTCAGTGTGAGCGACAAATCACGTGCGAATCCCGTAACAGGCAAACGACCATTGACTACTGTTTAATGTGGAAGGAGATGTATAGCAGCTCGCAATAATGGAAAGAGACGAAGAGGGAAAGTACAGCCTCGGAAGTGATCATAAGCGTATTAGTCTACAGTTGGGAGCCCTGCTCAAAATAGAAATGCAGGGAAGTCAGAAAGAGTACACAAAATTAAATAACAAACAAACAGCGCAAATAGCGGCCGGCATAGAGGAAACATCCCATGGAACAATAGGGATTATAATCAGTTGGAACTACTAATTATTATAAAATAAAATAATTAAAAGGAGTACACCGCTGGAGAGGAAAGAGGAAGCCACGAAGTTGGTGGAATAAGAAAATTAGAGAGGCCATCGAACAACGACGATTTGGATCGCGGGAACACAGAGAAACAAAGAGGGCGCAGTTATCTGAAGAGGAAATAGGCCTAAAATGGGAATCTTATCGACAAAAGAAACAACAAGTGCATGTCCACGTCCAGGCTAAACTAAAGCAGTCCTCTGATCGCTGGCTGGATGAAGTTCGCGATGCAACTAAAGGGGGGTCAAGAAAATTCTGGAACCATATAAGCTGGCTAGGTAAAGCGAATCACAGAAAGCAAGGACAGATTCACGATGCCGAAGGAAGTTGTTTAAAAGGAGATGACCCTGTGAACTACATTGGTTCAGTTATAGCAGAGTCATTTAGGAAAGACGATAGGGTAATCGCCCCAAGTGAGGGAGCAACACATAATAGCATAATAGAAAACAGCTTCGAACTGACCAATCTTAACTGGAAAAAGGCGGAAGCAAATGTTCCAAAATGCACGTCCGCGGGGATAGACGAAATTCAAATCAAGTTCATTAATGAACTTGGCCCAAGAAGCAAGGAAACGCTGATAAAAGCATTGGAGGCAGTCATAACAAATAAGCAAATTCCGCACAGCTGGAAACTGAGTAAAGTGAATTTGATATAAAAGGAAAAGGGGATAAGACGAACAGAAAATCCTTCGGACCAATTACGTTAATATCAGTTATATATAGGCTGGCAATGCAGGTGGTGAAATTAAAAATGCAGCCATGGGTAGAAAGTAATAGAATACTCGGATAACATCAGCACGGGTTCAGAAGTGGTAGGCGCTTAGATGATAGCCTGTTTGTGCTTACCCAGTGCATAGAAATAGCTAAGGCAGAAAATAGACCTCTGTATTTAGCTTTCCCGGACATAAACGGGGCATATGACAGTGTGAATAGGGAACTCCTGTGGAACACATTAAACGATGAAGGTATTGGTCATGAGGTAATTGATTTTCTACAGGAAATATACCGAGAAAATAATGTTGAAATAACATGGGAAGGAATTAAGAGTACGACATCTGTCGAGGTACACATCTGTCGAAGTAAGCATTAAGGCAAGGCTGTCCTCTATCACCACTGCTCTTCATGCTTTATACAATAAGTACGGAAAGTTAATTAATTAAATTATGGGGTTTTACGTGCCAAAACCACTTTCTGATTATGAGGCACGCCGTAGTGGAGGACTCCGGAAATTTCGACCACCTGCGGTTCTTTAACGTGCACCTAAACCTAAGTACACAGGTGTTTTCGCATTTCGTCCCCATCTAAATGCGGCCGCCGTGGACGGGATTCGATCCCGTGACCTCGTGCTCAGCAGCCTAACACCATAGCCACTGAGCAACCACGGCGGGTAAGTATGGAAAGAATGCTACAAGGAAGCAATCTAGGGTATAATCAGTCGTACAGATTAGGCGGAAAGGTCGTTGAGCAACGACTACAGGGTTTAATGTATGCGGACGATATTGTACCGTTAGCAGATAGCCAGGAAGATTTGGAAACTCTGGTAAACTACTGTGGAGACGAAAGAGACAGTCTAGGTTTCAGTTTTAGTGCAGCTATGTCCCGTGAGATGTTTTTCAACGATACAACTGATCAGGAGCTTACAATACAAGGCCATAAAATACCCCTAGTGGCCGAATACAAATACCTTGGGGTATGGATAAAGAAAGGCCAGAGGTACACGGTAAAGCAAGAACAGTCTGTCATGGCAAAAGGGAGAAGAGATGTCGGGATAATGAAACATAGGGCATGGCGGGGGTACAACAGGTATGAGGTACTGAGAGGTATTTGGAAGGGAAAGGATAGAAAGTTGGGCGAGTTGGGCGAGCGTCACATAGTTTCAATTGTGGTTGTAAGCCTTTCTTTGAAGACACAGAAATTATTTCCAGACACAAATGCCAAACCACACGGGAAATAATCGAGGCATTCCACATCAAAAGATTAGGAGACACTTGCGTTAGCTATGCACCGTTGTCTCTGTTAGAATGCGAATTTCAGTATCTTCACAACACGTGTGTTAATCTGAAATAGTGTCTTTTTGTTGTTTCCTTTTTGACTTCCCTACCTCCTGATATGTTTAACTGATGTTTTAGCTCGTCATATTCTTATGCTGCGGTTTTTTGCAATCATCTATAAGTATGTGTTCATCATTTTAATAAAAATTAAGTTAAGAGTTAGCGCTTGTCTTGCCTGCTTCTAATCTGTGTCCATGTCGCTTCGCGCAACAATCCAAAATTTGGAAGGGAGTAATGGTGCCGGGGCTTACTTTCGGGAATGCGGTCCTGTGCTTAAGGGCAGAAGTTCAGTCGAGACGAAGTAAATCAGAGAGCTGTTGGAAGATTAGCACTAGGTGCCCACGGTAAAACCACAAACGAAGCAGTACAGGGTGATATGGGCTGGGCATCGTTCGAAGCACGGGAAGCTCAGATTAAAATCCTACACGAAAAACGCCTGCGGAAATTGGACGATAACAGGTGGGCAGCTAAGGTATCCAAATACCTATATAGAAAGAGCGTCGACTCACAATGGCGGAAAAGAACTAGGAAGCTAACCAGTAAGTATGCAAGACACGAGGACGGAGAAAGACAGAGCATTAAACGACAGGTTAAAAACGCGGAAGGTAAAAATTGCATAAATTCAATGGAAAAGAAGCGTAGTGTTGAACTATATCGAGACTGGAAACAGCAGATCAGGAAGGAAGCGTTCGGTAACTCAAGAGGCAGTCCTCTTTGAAGCTAGGTCAGGAATTCTTAAAACGCGGAGCTATAAGAATAAATTCAACAAGGAAGAAGACACGTGTACTGTGTGTGGTAAATCTGCAGAAACAATAGAACACCTCATACTAAGATGTGATGGTATCCATCCCGATGTCAATGCGGGCACAGTCACACTTCCTGAGGCCCTAGGGATCAGAGATAACAATAGTCATGTAAATAAATGTGCGGTGGAAATTAGCAAAAAGCGATCGGAGGCTCAAACGCAGAGAGGTAAGGTTCAAAGTGTAGGAAGACGTATTTAATGAAAATGGCAAATTTTAATAATTTCCAACACAGTTTAACAAAAATAAAAAGCTGAGCATGGTGGCAACTGCCATCACCCCATTTCAAAGGGTACGCTCCTACCTTCCATCCATCCATCCATCCCAAGACATAGCAGCAGAATAGCCTTTTTCCGTAGTGGCGGTTGCGCGTCCATCCCCGTCGCTTCAAGGAAATTTGTGAAATCATCGCGCCACTGCTCCCATGGAATTGTCGCATCTCCAGGAATCTCCAGGGAAGGCGCTAATGGCGGTAGTCCGTACGCCGCCATCTCGTAGGCGACGCCCCTTGGAGCAGCAGGAAGCCAGGTAAGGGAAAGCAGTTCGTCGCTAGCTCGCTAGCTTCGCCGACTGCACCAGATTGTGGTGACGCGAAACGCCGAATGATAAGACAAGACTATACATTGGGGAACCACGGAACTGCCCTTTATTCTGATGGCAATCGCCTATACACAGCTGATGTAATTGACAGCGCCCCCTACACACAACAGTGTCTTTTAACCATATTAGCACAGAACTTTCCCATAGGCTTTTTTGTGTAAAAGCCAACCACACATCTCTTGATCTATCATAATCAAGCGTTCGATCCTGTCGGCCACAAGACGTCCGTAGTGTCGTCCATGATAACACGCGCCGTACGCGTCTGCTCAGGCGACGATGCACTGAAAAAGGAATTACGGACGATCCACCATGAACTAACCCACAACGGCTAGCCTAGTCGTTTCATATGCAGGACCGAGAAGCGGACATTAGAGCCAAGCTCGGAGAACAAGACGACAATCGGTGCACGTGCAGCCATCCCTTACGTTGTAGATTGCACAGAACATTGTAGATTTACACAGAACATATCATGAATTCGTCACAAAGCTCCACCCAAGAAACTGTCTGTTGGTTATGAAAATAAAAAATGGCAACAAACATTCCCTTACTTTCTTGTGCTGCCCCGCACACGGTGATAATGAACTAATGTCTACAATGCAGACATTCTGTTCTTTCATTAGAGGCAGGTGCAAGTTTCACTGACACAATGAACATGCATTCATTGCATACAAGCTAATCCATGTTGGAATATGTGTTACAGCAGGCATGGAAAATGTTCTCCCCTACTTGCGTCTTGTGCACCATATGAGCCAGCGTTTCATTTCATTGTTGTGTACTTCTTTAAGCAGTTACTGATTAGGAGAGGCAAATGTAAAACGACTTACTACGTCAACCATTCGCATGCAAGATCAATGCACTCATTGCAAAGCTTATCAGAAAGTTTTAGATCAGGGGGATGCAATCGTTAGGGCCCCAAGTACCAGGGGGCCTAAACGCTTGCGCCTCCTCAATCTATATCTGTATAGTCGCTTGATAATCTTGCAGAAGAGTACGCATCTGGGCTGGTTGGTTCATGATTACGAGCAATAAAAAAACAAGCGCTAAACACTAGGGCGAGTAAAGGGACACTGAGAAAAATGCTGACTAACCACCAAAGTGTCTTTATTCTTTCAGTCAGCATATATATACTCCGCCGCTATCTCAAAGCACATAATCAACAGAATCGGGCATGCGAAGGGGGGCATTGCAATTAATGCGATAGGAAGGCAATCTCCTTCGGAAGGAGAGAAATAGAGGGAAGGCTTTCACATGATTCGCCGCGAAGATGAATGTGGCAAGCTTCGGAAATAAGGCATGCGCTGTCATCACGGTATTTTGACAGGTGGGTCACATCTTTGAAAGACGGCTTGCAGCCGCATTCATTGCAATGCAGTGATAACTGATTATCTTTAGCTCGTTTCTGAACTTTGTTTGAGTGCTCGCGCATGCGATCATTGATGCACCGCCCCGTTTGGCCGATATAAAAACGCTCGCATGAAAGGGCAATCTTATACACCACACAGTCGCAACAGACACCAACAAACCTCTGTCTGTGCTGCTTTTTACAACTGTTTTTGTTGTCGGTGACCGGATTGACTTGATGGCACAGGCTACCTAACTTACTTTTTGCAGTGAACAGCAACCTGACGCCTGCCCTGCTGACAACATTTTTTGAGATTATACGCAACCTGGTGCACATATGGGATAACCGCAACCATTTGCTGTGAGCGATTCTCAGATTGAGCAGCTGCCGACTGCTTTCTTTTAAGGCTTGTTGCTAGGCTTTCAGCAATGCTGGTCAAAAGCGGTGCCAGGAAACCCGCGAGATTCAGCCTGGCTACATGCTTAGGAAACTTGCATCCACATGGTGGTCACAAGACCTGATGAGGGCCGCCTTCATGCAATATCTTGCAATACCGCGCTTGACTATATTTCATGGCGCGGAGGAAAAGGGGAGAAGGCTCTTATGAGGCCGAGGAACGTAACCGCAACATACATGATTGCTTGAGAACGATAGCTCCAAGTCGAAGAAACGGAGCTTGTTGTCTAACGGATGCTCTGCGGTCAATTCAAAGGAATATAAAACTATGCGGAACAGGTCAAATATCATAGCAGCAGCAGGCTGCGCGTCAGTGGTGTTAGTATTGTAAAAAATTAAAAAGTCCTCGAGTATCGCATCACTTTTACAGTGCTTGTCTGGCTGAGCTTAGTTCCAAGATTGGGGTCATAGCTGGCTAATAAAATGTCACTAAGAACAGGGGCTATACATGAACCGATGTACACAGCTTTCTTCTGTATAAAAAGCTTCTGTATAAAAAGCTTTCAAAGATGTGACCTACCTGTCCATATACCGCGATGACCACGCACGCCTTATTTCCGAAGCTTTCCGCATTCATGTTAGCGGCGAAGCGTGTGTAAGCCTTCCCTCGATTTCTCTCCTTCCGAAAGAGATTGCCTTCCTATCGCATTAATTGCAATCCCCCCTGCGCATGCCCGATTCTGTTGATTCTGTGGTTTGAAATAGCGGCAGAGTATATATATGATGACTGAAAGAATAAAGACACTTTGGTTGTTAGTCAGGGCTGTTGTCTATGTCCCTTCACTCGTCCTGTCATTTAGCGCTGTTTTTATTGCTGATAATCTTGGTTTGCTTCAAGATGAAATACAGATACTGCACCTATGCACTTCTTTTTAATGTAGCTGTGCATTAGCTAGCTAGGATGTCACTGCATGAATGACATTTGGGCTATGCCCAATGCAATCAAATAACATTACTTTGCTATAGCTCACTGACTTCATGCATCCCTTGCAAGCTTATTTTTTTATCTATGGAAAAGAATAAAAAGCGAATGCATGCAGAAATGCAGCAAACAGCAGCAAACGGTCTCAAGGCAATCATCCTTGATTGCCGCCATTGCTGAGAGAGTAAGCATGGCTGTATTCACTTTGACCACAGGCTGTACATTGTTTAAATGCTGATAGAGGTATGGATAAATAGTGAAGGGGCAGCAGATTGGCCAACCAGGACTTTGCATGGGCGTTGCTGCCTTGTGTTCCCCCGTAAACCTCTGTCATATCTTGAGGCATGAATGACATAACACTACTTCTATTTGCAGGGACATTTTTGCACCAACAAGAAATGGAAACATTACATGAACTCACGCCTATACGGGGTGTCTTTTCAGCAATATGAATTATTATTTGTTTTCATGCAGACATTCTTCTCTTGAAAACCTATCTGACAAGCATCTCTGCCTGAAGAAGTAACTATGATATGTACATATCACTTTTACGTATGTCATAATTAAATCATTTGCTTAAGACATACTGGTGGGCTAGTTGGTTAGTCATGACGTAATATGGCAGTGCACATCGAAACGATGACGTAACATAGAATGAACAAACACTAGCTCTGTGTGTATGTGTCGCACAGCCCTCCTGTACGTTCATTCGGTGTTAAGTCATTGTTCCGAAGTGCGATGCCATATTACATCATGCAATCAATTATAGCCTCACTATTCACTTGACAGCTACTAAAGAGACCTCAACAGCACAGTGCCTTCACATCAACAAGCCATTGTTAAAGATTCACACGCGGACTCGGTAATGAAGTGACTTGCCAATCAACACAGCTGTATTCAGTAAGTAAGTAAGTAAGTAAGTTTATTTTCGACCATCACGTCATACATGATGATAGTAGACAGTGATAGTAGAACCATCTATATAGGAATATGTTAATAGATAACGCTGCGGCGCTTTAGCGTGCTACGCTGTTGCTGCGACATATTCCTTGCTCATTGGCTTAGATACACCTGTGTGTTCGTGTATGCACATTCTTGCAAGCTGTTACGTACAGGGCCTAGTCCCATCCGTGCAAGGAATGCGCATCGGTTGGTGGCAGAAAACAGACCGAGTTTATTTTCTACAAAAGACGCAGACGAGAGCTGCATGTGTTCGAGGGGCAAACTCTCGGTCCCTGTCCGGTGGCCGAGATGCTGGGGGCGATGGAGAATTCTTGAAACTCGACTCGGACTGGGGTCGCTTCCTGTTTCGTCTGCACTGGTGCTTTGTCCAGCCGAGGAGTGGTGGTGAGTCGTTTGTTCACAACACTTCCCTCGCTTCTCAGATGGAGTTGCCGTAACTATCCGAAGGGCATCATTCCCGCTGCGGGCATGACTCTGCAGTCGTGTTTGGCACGGTCTCAGGGGCAGTGCCAGTCTCTGGTTTGGTCCCCGATGATTGCGAAGGCTCCAGCATTCCTGAGAGAGTGGCCTTTGACGACGTGGAATTATCTGCATTTATCTCAAGCATAAATGGGAGCGGGACACTGCTCGCGGTTACTGTACAGCCCTTATCTTGTGTCGCCGAATCTTCTGTGGAGTGTCTCAAAGCGGTGGGCTTGATGTGGTCACATTGTCATCGCACTAACCTGTCGGGGCCTTTAATGAGCCACGATCTGTGGCCTAGCTTTTCCAGAACTCTTCCCTCCGTGCAGATCGGGTTCCCTCCGAAGTTTCGAAAGAAAACTGCTTGTCCGACAGCGAGTACTCTCGACTTTGTGTACCTGTTGCAGTTGGTATGGATTTTGTTGGCTTTCGCTCGTGGCTGAATGCGCGTGAGAGCTGTATCTAGCTCAAATCCATACACAAGTGTAGCTGGCATTTCGCCCGTTGATGTGCACATGGTGGTGTGTTGCTTAAGCGAAAACTGGGCCCGCCTACACGCGAATTTTTCGTCCTTGTTTTCGGCGAAGGTTCGTTTTGTTTCAAAAATCATCCTTTCTGCTTGGCCATTCGTTGTAGGATGGTACTGTGCGCTTGTTACGTGGGCCACGCCATTCTTTTTTAGGAAGCCCTCAACTTCTACTGAAACGAGGAATGGTCCGTTATCAGTCACAAGATTTTTGGGGAGCCCAAAAGCTGCGAACAGGTTCCGGAGTTCCTCAATCAATGTGACAGACTGTGTATTGCGCATGGAGCACACTTGAAACCGTTTGCTGTGTGCATACATAACAATTAGCAGCATTCTGCCTTGTACGAGACCAACGAAGTCTGCGTGAACTGTATCCCAAGGCGTTCTTGTGCGTTCCCATTTGGGCACTGGTGCCATGGTTGGCGCCCTTTGGGGACAACAAGTTGCACAGTTTCTAGCGAGCCGTTCGATATCTGCGTGAATGCCTGGCCACCAAAAGTACCTTCGTGCACATGCCTTCATGGCCACAATTACGCGGTGGTTTGCAGGTGCGAGTTTAAGAAGGTAATTTTCCGCCTTTGTTGGAGTTACCATCTTGGAGCAAGGCACCTTTCCTACGCTGAAAGCTCCGTCTCCAGTTTCCGGCATGATGAAAACTGTCCTTTTGGCAGTTTATGAATTTCACCGTTTGAGACAGCCCCCAGCACTTGGGACAAAACCGAGTCCTCTTGATTCATTCGTGCTAGTTGACGTGGTGAAAGCTGGAAGCTGGGCAGAGTAGCTAGCACGAGTACGTCTCCCGGGGAATAAGGTTCATCAACTTGTGCTGGTAGTGGAAGTCCGCTTATTTCCCAAGGGCCTTTCTTAGAGTGTCCGCATTTTGGTGTGGACGCTCTAAGAAAAGCCCTTAGGAATGTCTTGTCAGATTGTTTGGGTGCTTGAAATATAGCCTCAACCTTTTTCTCGGTGTTGCGAACACCATTGGCGTCAATTTGATGTTCCAGAAACTCAACTGACGTAATTCCGAGCCTGCACTTTTCTTTCTTGAGGTGCAGACCTTTCTCAGTTAGCCTCGACAGAACCTGATTCAAATGTTGTGCGTGTGCATTTGCACCATTCCCGTTGACAATAATGTCGTCAAGGTGAACACTCACCCCTGGAATTTCAGGTAACATTGTCTCCATCATGCACTGGAAGATAGCTGGGGCAGCGGAAATTCAGAACGGGAGGCATTCAACCCTGAATAGTGGTTTTGTGGTGTTCACTGTGAGCAGTGCTGCTGTTTCTTCGTCAATTTTCAGTTGTTGATATGCTTAATAAAGATCCAACAATGAGAAGAGGGTTCCATCATGTAGGTTTGCGAACACTTCATCTGTAGTTGGTAGCGGGTACGATGCCTTCTTCACTGCTGCATTAACAGTACTGCTGTTGTCACCACAGACACTGAGTGCACCGTCGGTCTTCCGAAGAAGTACCAACGGGGTTGCCCATTTGGTATGCTGCATTGGTTTTAGGAGGCCTTGGCGCTGTAGACGATCAAGCTTATGTTCCATAAGTGCTTGTAGCGCCACTGAAATCGGACGAGCCATGCAAAACTTTGCTGTCGCACCGTCTTCGAGTTCCAGGTTAACTAAAGGACCCGTATAGCTGCCAATGTCTTCCTTGAAGACATCTGCGTGTCATCCCAGGACCTCTGTAATTTCTGGTGCTGGCTCTCCAACCTGGTTGACCCCTTCACCTGAATGTGAAGTGCCGAAAGCCAATCTCTTCCTAGGAGGTTGCACCCGGTTCCCTTCATAACCAACAACGGCAGCAAATAGTGCTTTGATCTCAAACTCACACGAACTTGTGCGGAGTCCAGGACGTGTAATTCTTTACCTGACCATGTGCGCAAATCGAGCGGCACGCTTGAAAGCCACAGAGTGTTCTTCCCAATTCTGTAGCCCGTGTCCTCGCTTATCAGGGAGCATGCCGTACCTGTGTCCGCCTCAAACTGGACTGGCTTTCCCTCCACTCTCAAGTCCACGAGGAACTTCGGGTAGCGTGTACGTACACTCACTGTCTGCAGCCTGCAGCAGGACTTACTTTCAGGCGGTGGGTTGACACTGTGTGCCCGTAGCTGCTTGTTGTCGGAGCGCTGTTCCGTGTTTATCTTTTTCTTTTAGATGCAGGCACGCTCGACGTGACCTTCCTTGGAGCAGAAACGGCACTCGGCTGTCTAGAATTTCCGTGTTTCAGGGTCGTGCAGGCCGTCGCATCAATATCAATGTCACGCTGACGTATGCTTGCCTCTTGGCTTGATTTGCGACGTCCTGTTAATTTCCCCTGAGCTTGCCACTCCCTTGATTCCTCACTGATGCCTTGGCGCACTTTCCGCTGACAGGGCTAAGTCCAAACCGCGTTGAAACGTTAGGCGTTTTCTGCGAACAATCTGCGGAAGATGTTCGTTCCAGAAGCCGCGGACAAACCTGCCCCGGAGCATCATATCTTGGGGCGGCATAGTTGGGTTCACTGCTGAAGCGGTCGTTAGGGTGTAAGGGGACGTCATCGATATTGTAGCCGAAGGCAGCGCTCCGAAGTTGTGGTCGGCTGTCAAGGTTCAGAGGGCCGCAGCGTAGCTGCTGATCGACTCGTATGGCCGTTGGTCAGGTCTTTGAAACACGTACCCGCTGTAAAGCTCGGATGTCCTGGTGTCGAAGTGCCGCCTGAGAAGTTTCACTAAATCACTGAAGGTGACTTCTCCCGGGATCTTCGGCGCTATCAGCGCGCACACAGTGTTCGAAAGTGTCAGCTCCACAAAGCGCGAGAAGTGGCTGCTTCTTCGCTGACGTCGCTCACCACGAAGTAAAAGTCGAGGCACTGGATCCACGATTCCCAAGATTTGCCCGAGAAAGGCTCGACAGCGCCGTGCATTCGTCCTGTAGCCATGGTCTTAACTTCAAAAACTTCGCAACTCCTCCCTCGTCTCAAGTGTTACGTACGGGGTCTGGCCCCGTCCATGAAAGGAGTGCTCATCGGTTGGTGGCAGAAAACAGACTGTTTGTTTTCTACAAAAGATGCAGGCGAGAGCTGCTTGTATTCGAGGGGGCAAACTCTCCGTCCCTGTCCGATAGCCGAGACGCTGAGCGCGACGGAGGATTGTCAGGACTCAACTCGGGATGGGGTCGCTTCCTGTTTGTTCCGCGCTGGTGCTTCGTCCAGCCGGGCAGCGGTGGTGCGTCAAGCTTTCGCTAGCACAGGTACAAAAAGTGCGCCATCACGCCGGACACAACCTATCACATATTGACGTACGTTGTCGCAACGTTATGCGGTAGCAAAAAACTAAACAAAAAAACGGCGCAGGTAAGTCGACTGCACAGTGTTCCAAAGGTGGGTCACCACGTCAATGCCACACATGCAGGACAGAATGTGGCAGCGCAAGAGTCGCGTTTTCACCTTGACGCGGAAGCTTCAACCTACACCGAAAGAAATATGCCAGGGTCGTCTGCAGTTGGCGATAGTTGCCGACTTCGAACAGCGTTGCTCTGCGCACTGCCGAACATTCGCCAGCTTTCAACAGACGTCGCGTCCCCAAACCGAAGTGTGCATGCCGGCGCATGCGAACCACTCGAGCTAACTAATAAAAAAATAACTAATAGGAGAGAAAACGTAATAACAAATTCCTGGCATGGTGCGATCGCCAGCACACGAGGTTGCCAACTCGCTGACGCATGTTGCCAGTTGGTGGTTACCTATTTGGACAACCAGAGGGCGCATGCGAACCGAACCGCTATAAGATCCCTTGATAATTTGAAAGTAGCGCCACTCTTCGAACTCTGCCGCCGTCGCGCGTCCTCCTCGCCTCTTGCGATTAGGGAGGACAAAGGTGGATGAAGGAGGATTAATGTCGATTAGGGTTGATAAAGGAGGATTAAGACCGATTAGGATGGATCACGGTAGATTAAGGTAGATTATGGTTTATTCCGGTGGATTAGGGTTATTAGGCAGGATTAAGGTGAAGTAAGGTGCATGTATAAGGATTAAGGTGTTTGAAAAAGGATTAAGATGGATGAAATAGCATTGAGGTGGATTAGGGTGGATTAAGGTGAATTAGGCGTGATGAAAGTATTAGGACCGAGTAGAGCGTAATAAGGTGGATTAGGTTGTATTAAGGAGGATTAAGGTGCAGTAACAAGGAGTACGGAGGATTAGGGCGCATGAAGGAGGATTAAGGTTGTAAAGCCTGCTGTAACAAACCTTATTCCTTGCCAATCCTTCATTTATCATTTATTACGAATACCTACAGCGCCCAAGTTGGGAATTATCGTAGGGGGTTAAATAAAAATATAAAGGTCAACTTCGCGAGCAACGGCATCATATCCTCCGTGGTATTAAAAATACAATCATCATAATTAGTAAAGAAAGACAGCACATCCAATACTAACAACATCCGATTATAAGATTTGTTACACAATGCATAAAATCACTCAATGTTACACAATGCATCCACCGTAATAGGCCTTAAACCTCCTTAACGTACGTTAATCCACCTTAATTCACCATATTCCACCTTCATGCTCATTTATCGACCTTAATCCACCCGAATCCTTCCTAATTCACCTGATTCCTCCTTAATTCTCCATAATCCTCTTTCATTCACTTTAATGCACCCTAGTTAACGACAGAGTGGCAGGTCTTGTGAAAATTAATAAGAGGTACAAGTTGAAGGTCGTACAGGTCTACGCCCCTACATCCAGCCATGATGACCAGGAAGTCGAAAGCTTCTATGAAGACGTGGCATTGGCTATGGGTAAAGTGAAAACAAAATACACTATACTGACGGGCGACTTCAATGCCAGGGTAGGAGAAAGCAGGCTGGAGACAAGTCAGTAGGGGAATGTGACATAGGCACTAGGCATAGCTGGGGAGAGCTATTAGTAGACTTTGCAGAACAGAATAATGTGCGGATCATGAATACCTTCTTCCGCAAGCGGGATAGCCTAAAGTCGACGTGGAGGAGCCCGAATGGCGACAATAGAAATGAAATAGACATTATACTCTGCGCTAACCCTGGTATCATAAAAGATGTGGACGTGCTCGGCAAGGTGCGCTGCAGTGACCATAGGATGGTAACAACTGGAATTAGCCTAGGCTTGAGGAAGGAACGGAAGAAACTAGTACATAAGAAGCCGATCAATGAGTTTGCAGTAAGATGGAAAATAGAGGAATTCCGGATCAAGCTACAGAACAGGTATTCGGCTTTAACTTAGGCAGAGAACCTTACTGTTCAAGCAATGAACGACAATCTTATGGGCACCATTAAGGAGTGTGCAATAGAAGTCGGTGGTAATCTCGTTAGACAGGATACCAGTAAGCTATCGCAGGAGACGAAAGATCCGATCAGAAAACGCCAATGTATGAAAGCCTCTAACCCTACAGCTAGAATAGAACTGACAGAACTTTCGAAGTTATTCAACAAGCGTAAGACAGCTCACATAGGGAAGTATATTATGGATAGAATTGAACATGCTCTCAGGAATGGAGGAAGCCTTAAAGCAATGAAGAAGAAACTAGGAATAGGCAAGAATCAGGTGCATGCGTTAAGACAAAGCCGGCAATATCATTACTAATATGGACGAGATCGTTCAAGTAGCTGAGGAGTTCTATAAAGATTTATACAGTACCAGTAGCACCGACGACGATAATGGAAGAGAGAATAGTCTAGAAGAATTTGAAATCCCACAAGTAAAGCCGGAAGATGTAAAGGAAGCCTTGGGAGCTATGCAAAGGGGGAGGGCAGCTGGGGAGGATCAGGTAACAGCAGATTTGTTGAAGGATGGTGGGCAGATTGTTTTAGAAAAACTGGCCACCGTGTATACGCAATGCCTCATGACTTCGAGCGTATAGGAATCTTGGAAGAACACTCGCATAATCCTGATCCATAAGAAAGGGGACGCCAAAGACTTGAAAAATTAGACCGATCAGCTAACTGTCCGTTGCCTACAAAGTATTAAGTAGTAATCGGAAAATCGCAAAGTAAGTATTATTAAAGTAGTATGGTATGGTATGGTATGGTAAAACTTTATTAATTAAAGTCCTGCAGATCGTGAGTCTTCACGAAGCGGGCCGCTCCCACGTGGGAACCGGAAGGCCGAGCCTCTCGGCCGCATCGTGGGCCTGCTGGACAGCCCAGAGTTGGTCAGCCAGAAGAGGGCTGCGGAGAACCGCCTCCCATCTGGCCGAGCTGTTAGCGATGATAGAGCGTGACCGAGCACACCGCCAGAGCATATGGTCTAACGTGGCTATATCTCCACAATCGTGGCAGGTAGCGTTGGTGTAAGTATGCGGATAGATTTTATTTAAGAGCGATGGATTCGGATAGGTATTCGTTTGTAGTAGACGGAGCGTTAATGCTTGAGCTCTATTGAGGCGCGGATGAGGAACAAAGTAGGTTCTACGGCTGAGATAGTAGTGTTTAGTTATCTCGTTGTAGGTGGAGGGCGTGTCCCTGTTCTCTAGTGAGTCGGCTTCCGATTGGTCGAGGGTAGCGCGGTGGGCAAGTTCACGCGCAGACCCGTGAGCCGACTCATTGAGGTTGGGAGGAGCACCCTTTATCTGACCCTGATGTGCCGGAAACCAATAAATGAAGTGGTGCGTGATTGCCTTGCCCCCAAGAAGTCTGAGGGCCTGTTTGGAAATGGTGCCTTTTTCAAATGCTCTGACTGCAGATCTTGAATCACTATAGATGGCATCCCGTGAGCTATCTAGCAGGGCTAGTGCAATAGCCATTTGTTCAGCTATTTCGGAGTCCCTCGTCCGAACCGAGGCAGCATTGGTGATTCCTTGGCGACCATCAATCAAAATTAAAGTAGTAATCGCAAATAGAATCAGGAACACCTTAGACTTCTGTCAACTAAAGGACCAGGCAGGATTCCGTAAAGGCTACTCAACAATAGACCATATTCACACTATCAATCAGGTTATAGAGAAATGTGTAGAATATAACCAACCCTTATACATAGCTTTCATTGATTACGAGAAAGCGTTTGATTCAGTCGAGACCTCAGCAGTCATGGGGGCATTACGGAATCATGGTGTAGACGAGCCGTATGTAAAAAATATTGAAAGATATCTATAGCGTCTCCACAGCCACCATAGTCCTCCTTGGAGAAAGCTACAAAATCCCAGTAAAGAAAGGCGTCAGCCAGGGAGATACGATCTCTCCAATGCTATTCACAGCGTATGTACAGGAGGTATTCAGAGACCTGGATTGGGATGAATTGGCGATAGGAGTTAATGGAGAATACCTTATTAACTTGCGATTTGCTGATGATATTGCCTTGCTTAGTAACTCAGGAGACCAACTGCAATGCATGCTCACTGACCTGGAGAGGCAAAGCAGAAGGGTTGGTCTGAGTATTAATCTGCAGAAAACTAAAGTAATATTTAACAGTCTCGGAAGAGAACAGCACTTCACGATAGGTAGCGAGGCACTGGAAGTGGTAAGGGAATACAACTACTTAGGGCAGGTAGCAGTGGCGTAGCCAGAAATTAAGCTCGGGGGGGGGGGGGGAGGGGGGCTCAAATTGCAGCTCGGTCTGCCCCTGAAGAGGAAGCTTTAGCTCGGGTGCTCGTATCTAAATACATGTAGAAGGAGAATTCGTTTTTCTTGGCAACCAATGCACCAAATTGGAGCAGGTTTGGTGTATTTAAAGGAAAAGCTTAAATTCTAGTGACTGTCGGCTTCGAATTCTTTATTTGTGGAGTCAGTTATTTATTAAAGATTCACAGAAATCGCAAATTTTCAGAAATCTCAACTGTCAAGTTTAAAGCTATGTAACTCAGCAATGAAAAATGATATCAAAATTCCGTGAGTTGCACCTAATAGTACATCTACAGCGGACGAAATTCCTATGGTAAACATGAATCTCAAGAAATTTAGCATTATGGAACTACGGTTTTCGCAGAATCCTTGTACACAACGTAACCAATTCACGTAAGATATGAATTGACCAACCAAATTTGTCCGATTTGACTGTTATAATAGATGCCGTTTCCTGAACAGCGACATGTGTGCTTGATGCAGAGCTATTAGTTTGTCAACGTCGTGCTTCTATTTTTTTAACTTTCGAGTTTTTCAAAATATTTAAACAAGTTCAGGCCATAAATTGATATTCCGCTTCCAACAGACACTAGAATTTAACTTTCTCTCTCAAATGCATCAAATTTCATCAAAAGCGATCAGGGGGTTATCACAGAAAAGCAATTCTGCGTTTTATATGTACTTAAATAGGCCGCGTCGGAGCTGGGCGCGAGCTAAAGCTGCCTCTTAAAGAATTTGTCTGGGGATCAAGTACATGAATAATAACTGCGTTGGCATTACTAAAGATGCTGCAAACAAATTCTTGAACGCTACGCACTGTCAAAACAAGTAAAATATATGTTTTTTTCATAAGAGAATATACTTGTATGTGCCAAAAATTGTGCCCAAAATAACCGATATCAATGCTTTCATGTTTTTTCCCTATTTAATAAGAAAGTAAAATATCACACGAACTTTAGAACTATATCAGTTCGAATCACGGTGTAAGAGTGTTTATTTATTTATTTATTTATTATTACCCTCAGGGCTTACAAGAACCTCTATAGAGGGGAGGGGCATTAGAATATCAGTACATATAAAATATATACAAGGAGAAGTGAAGAACAGTTATACCGCAAATAATATACAGCAACAAATACAATAGCGCAACAATAAAGCAACAAACAAGCAAATAAGCAACAATAAAGCACAAAAGTAACAAGGCAAAAATAAACACTTAAAAATCAAGTAACAAGAATATCAAAAACGAGAACATGGAATAATAGCAATGAAAGAAAACGATAGCAATAGGTGACAACGTGATAGTGACGCAGTTTTGAAGTAGGCTTATAATTCGTTTGACAGTGCTCTGCGAAAACGGTCTGTATCAGTGATAGCGACTAGTGACGCAGGCAGGTGGTTCCACTCAAGACATGTTCTCGGCAAGAATGAGTGTGTGTAGGTTACTGTGCGCTGCGCAGGTACATGAACTTTGAAGCGATGATCGATACGTGCGCAAAGACATAAGATGCTGGTGTAATGTAGCGGGACTTGAGCTCATGGTTATGATAGTAAATTTTAGGAAAGAGCGAAAGACGAGATAATTTTCTTCGGGAAGAGAGAAGGGGAATGCCAAGAGCAAGTTTCATGTTAGTAACGCTAGAAGTACGGTGATAATTGTTAAGAATGAAACGGACCGATCGATTTTGGACACTTTCAAGGATATTTATTAGACTAGCATGTCCAGGCTCCCATATCGAGCATGCGTATTCGAGGTTAGGCCTGACATAGGTGACGTAGAGTTGTTGTTTTAGTTTCGGTGGAGCTAAAGAAAAGTTACGTTACGAAAGTTACGAAAAGTTAAGAAAAGCATGCGGTTGGCTTTCGACGTGATGTATTCGATGTGTCTTTTCCATGAAAGATTGTTAGCAATATACACACCGAGATATTTGTAAAAAAGTACTGGGTCAAGGGGAGTATCATTAAGTATGTAGGCGGGGCAGGCTGACTGGTTACGGGAAATTCTCATTGTTTTGCATTTAGAAGTGTTTAGTTCCATTAGCCAAAGCTTGCACCATGCTGCAGTGTTACTGAGATCATCCTGGAGTGTTAAAGTATCGTTAGTGCTTTCAATCTTGCGGTATATAACACAGTCGTCAGCAAATAGACAAATGGAACTTGTAATTTGGTTAGGAAGATCATTGATATAAATTAAGAAAAGTAAGGGTGCCAAAACAGAGCCTTGAGGTACCCCTGAACTTACCGGAACTTCAGGAGAACCATTATCATTAATGCTTACATATTGTGTACGGTTAGAAAGAAACTCTCGAATCCAGTTGAAGACCAGGGGATCAATATTTAGCTGGCCGAGTTTTAATAGGAGTAAGTGGTGGTTAACTCTGTCGAAGGCTTTTGCAAAATCTGAAAATATACAGTCTACTATAAAGCCAGCGTCTAGGAAAGTATGGAGATCACTACAAAATGTTAATAACTGCGTTTCGCATGAGAAGGACTTACGGAACCCATGTTGACTGTTATGAAAAAAACTGGTTTGATTCCAAAAAGTTGAGAAGATGAGATAAAATTATATGTTCAAATATTTTACACGGTACTGATGTCAAGGAAATAGGTCTGCAGTTGTATGGGTTATGGGTGTCGCCTGACTTGTGAAGTGGAATCACCTTTCCTTTTTTCCAGTCTCTGGGCAAGGAGCTATTGTTCAGAGATTTTGTAAAAATCAAGTTTAATATAATGGAACTATATTCGGTAGTACCTTGCAAGAATTTGGACGTAATGCTATCAATACCGCACGAAGAGGATCTTTTTAGTTTGTTAATAATAGAGCAGATACCAGATGAGTCGAGCAAAATCGGTTCCATTCGAAAGAAACTAGGTGCTATGAATGGTGGAGAGCTGCCAGAGTGAGTGGGGCAAAATGAATGGGTGAAAGCGATGTTCAGTGTAGACGCGCAATAACGGCTTGGGATTACCTCACCTAATTCATTAGTAAGGGTTATACCTTGACTATCGCGGTTTTTCACGACGTTCCAAAAGCGTCTCGGATTCGTTCTGAGTAATGATGGAAGCGTGGTGTTATAGAAATTAAATTTAGTTTTTTTTTAAGCATTGGAGTAGAGTTTTGCTGCGACGGCATAAGCGGACCACTTGTCAGTAGTTGACGATTGTTTTGCAGCACGGAAAAGTCTGCCTTTTTTGTTAGATGGTCGGTTAAGGTGTCTGGTGTACCACGGTGCGTTAGATGATTGATAAACCTTTCTTAAGGGAATGTATTTGTTTATTAGAAGCATTACTTTACATTTAAATGATGCCCACAATTCTTTGACTGATGCGTCAGTGTAAGATATACAAAAACTGTCGAGGAAGGAAGAAAGATTGGTGTTGATAGCGTCAAAGAGCTTTATTATAATCTCAGATAAGTTTAAAGCGCTTGTTCCTTTTAGCAGTTGGTACAGAGACAGAAAAATGTATCACGTCGTGATCACTGAGCCCTGGCAGGTGAGGTATTGTTGATACGATTTCAGGTGATGACGTTAGTATCAAATCTAGTAAGGATGATGTCGTAGAAGTAACACGTGCAGGAAGGCGGACTAGTTGCGATAAGCTAAAATCCAAGCATGTGGCTAGGAAGCTACTAGTTTCGGCGGAAGCAGGTTCTGCAAGCGGACATAAATGAGACCATTGGATTGATGGAAAATTAAAATCACCTAGAAGAAAAACTGGTATACCGGGAAATCTGGCTGAAATCTGGCTTAGACAATCATGAATTACTTCGCAAAAAGAGCTGTTCGAGTTAGGCGGGCGGTAAGAAATTCCAAAAATCATTTTTCTAAAAGCAATGGTTATACAACACCACACTATTTCTAAATTACATGGAATGTTCAAAAGAGTGCATTCAAGACATTCATTCACGGCAACGAGGACACCGCCACCCGTTCTCTCAGCGCGGTCACGACGATATACGGTGAATCTTTTCTCGCACTGAAAACGTTCACGGGTTGAAATTTTGTCAGATAGCCAAGTTTCAGTCAGCAATATTATATCAGCATCTGTATCATTAATTAAGGCGCTTAGATTGTCTCTTTTCGGGATAAGACTGCGAATATTTGTAGAAAGCACGGAAAGCACTGACGGGGTACCACCACCCCTCGCACTGTCCTAGCTAGCGGCAGAGTAGGCACGGCCTGACGGGTCGCCCTCGGGGAAAGGGCATCGGTACTTGGCGAAGTGGTGCCGGAGTGAAAGGAAGGTGTCTCGCAGACAGAATTCTCGGAAGCATCATACATGTAACATTTTTTGTTTGCATATAGCCGTTTGTACCGCACCTTAAAAGGCGTTTTTAGACCCAGGCCGAATTCCACCAGCTTTCTACGAGCATGGCGAGTTGGTGCGGAGAAATCTTCAGTAATGCTGATGCCAGTACCCCGCAACGCACACCGCTTAGATAATAAGAGTTCTTTTGATTTGAAGCAAGAAAATTTAACAATGAGTGGTCTATCTTTGCCTGCCACATATCTGCCTATTCTGTGCGCACGTGTTATGTCTTTAGATGACATGTGAATGTCCAGCCTGTCACGGGCGATAGCAATAACATTTTCTTCAGACTGGCGGGCGTTCTCATCTGAAGTGTCCGATATGCCGTGAAACAGCAGGTTGTCTCGTCGAGACCTATCTTCGGCTTCGTCAAGGCGGGCTCGTAGCTCAACCACCTCTTGTTCCACGCGGTTTAGTGATTGACGTGTCTTAGATATTTCTTGCTGCAGATTTGGAAGATCGTTAACCCTATTTTCTACAGTTTGCAACCGCACGGTAATGTCGGTTACAATAGCAGAAACCGTCTCATGGGAAATCTTAAGATCCGCCATTGCCTGTGACATACTGGATTGGTTAGATTCGATCCGAATACAGCGCTCATTTGTCTCTTTGACCATCTGAATTAGTTCCGCCATGGCCTTGTCAGGCCCCGGATTTTCTTCAATGTCGCCACAAAGCAAAAGCAGCAAAGTACAGAAGGGTTTCAACAATGCTTCTGGGCACGGAAGCACAACCGCAAATCGGTCGTCTGTCTTGTAACATTTACAAGGTAGGAGAAGGTTACCACCAACCTGCACAACGAAAACGAAGCGCTGTGATTCCTTCATACCACTTGTGCTTCCGTGCCCACTAGCGTGGCAGCAAGCGGTGCGTGCTTTTAAACTGTCCGTTATCGCCCATGACGATGTCGCTGACGGTGGACAGCGTTGCTCGAGGTTCGGGCAAGGAATGACGTCAGAAGGGCCGGGCGCTCTGCTCTCTAACGCACGTGAAGATTCAGTGGCGGCGCAGTTGATAGCCAGGCGTGTCGATGTCGAGCAGCAACAAGGGATTTGGACAGCAGGAGGCGTTCGATGATCCGGGCCATTGCTTGAAAGAGAGAGAGACAACTTCATGTAGTCGCCTGCAGAACGACACCACGATTAAATGGCGCCGTGACGCGGGCCCTGACGTCTTCTCAGCGGGTGGTCTCTACTCAACTCCAGCGCGTGTTACTCCCGCGGTTGGTCGCCCTGGGGGGCAACGTTCCGTCGGTTTCGCTCGGCCTTTGTCTTTCAAGAGCCGCCGAGACCTGCTGGACGGCCCAGGTTTGGCTTTCATGGTCGTAGCATTCCGCCGCAGCCGCGAGTCGCGGGGGAATCGTTGTACTTGTCGAAGCCTCATTGGGAAACTTGGTGCAATCCCATAGGATGTGCGTCAGGGTGGCCCTCTCCCGCTGGCACACGCGGCACACACCACTCACATATAATTTAGGGTATAGATGAGTCATTAATACTGGGGTGGGTAAAGAACCAGTTTGTAATTGTCTGAACAGCACCGCCTCCGCTCGGCTCAGCCCCGGGTGCGGGGGTGGGAAAGTCCTTCGAGCCAGGCGGTGGAACTGGGTAAGTTCGTTGAACGTCGTCATGCGGTCCTTGGCACTACACCACGTTGGACGGTCGGTTGCAGCGGCGCGGTTGGTTAGCGCTCGCGCCACTGCGTGTGCCGTCTCGTTGTGGTTATCGTGCTTCTCGGACGCATCGTTGCCCGCGTGCGCCGGGAACCACTTGATTCTAACACACCGATTCTGTCGTTGCAGGTCAGCCGAGCACAGAACGCGCACGGCCTCACCACACACTTTGCCCTTTGCATAATTCCGCACTGCACTTCGGGAATCGCACAACACCGTCTGGCACCCGGGGTCGGCAATGGCCAGGGCAATGGCCACCTCCTCCGCCTGACACGCCTCGCGGACCCGTAGGCTCGCCGCTGCCCTCGTCGCGCCGGACGACGCCTCGATGACGGTAGCTACGAACGCCGCGCAGTCTCCCTGGTATTCTGCCGCATCCACGAACCTTGCGTGCTCGTCCTTGGCGTGAAAGTCGATGAGGGCCTTGGCCCTCGCCGCTCTTCTCTCTTTGTTGTACTCCGGGTTCATGTTTCTCGGGATGAGGTCCACCCGAATCCGGCGCCGGGTTCCGTCCGGGACAGAAACGTCGCTACTCGCCGCTTTCGCTCCGGGCGTGAAGCCCAAGTATTGAAGTGTGCGCCTGCCGGCTTCGGTCATAGAGAGCCGCTCCAGCTGGGCGGTCCGTTGCGCTTCCGCAATTTCGTCGAGGGTATTGTGTACCCCCAGGCTCAGGAGCTTGTTGGTGCTCGTACACTCGAATAGTCCGAGCGCCGCCTTGTAAGCTCGGCGTATCAGGGCGTCGATTTTATTCCTTTCACATTGCATCCAGTTGTGGAAGGCTGCGACGTAGGTGACATGGCTGATTACGAAGGAGTGCACAAGCCGAATCAAGCTTTCCTCCTTCATCCCGGCCTTGCGGTTGGCGACCCGTCTGATGAGACGTATTGGGTTGGTAATCTTGGCTGTAAGGCGGGAAATAGTCTCGCCGTTGCCCCGTCGCTTGTCTATGATCATGCCGAGCACCCGGATTTTGTCGACCTCCGGGATCACGTGGCCGTTCCTAGTCACGATCTTGATGGCCTCGTAATCCCTCGCTTCGCTCTTCTTACGTCTGACGTATTTCGGTGGTAACACCAGCAGTTCTGACTTGCTCGGTGAGCAGATCAAACCGGAACCGTTCAGCTGGTCTTCAATCGCGTCGACGGCTTCTTGCAGCGTGCTCTCAATGTGACCATCGCTGCCTCCCGGAACCCACAGCGTGATGTCATCGGCGTAGATGGTGTGCCGGACGCCCTCGACGCGAGAGAGTCGCTTGGCCACCCCGATCATGACGAGGTTGAATAACAACGGCGAGATGACCGAGCCTTGGGGGGTCCCGACACTGCCGAGCCTCTTCTCTTGGAGCCGTAGATCGCCGGCGCAGAGCTCGGTAGTCCGCCCCGTCAGAAAGTCCTTGATATAATTGTATGTTCTTGCGCCCATGTTGAGTCTGGACACCTGGGCTAGGATCGCAGAGTGCTTCACCTTGTCGAAGGCGCTCTGCAGGTCCAGCCCCAGAATGGCCTTGTTGTCTTTCGTTAGGGTATCTTCGTCAATTATATCTTTCTTCAACAGAATCATCGCGTCTTGGGTGCCGAGGGAACGCCGAAACCCGATGATCGTGGTGGGGTATAGTCCCGACTCCTCCAGGTAATCCTGCCACCTACACATGAGGACGTGCTCCAACACCTTGCCCACGCAGGACGTGAGCGAGATGGGCCGGAGGTTGTCCGTGTTCGGCGGCTTGCCTGGTTTGGGGATGAGTATGGTCTTGGCACTCTTCCACTGCTGGGGCAGTGACCCCGCACTCCAGCACTTGTTGTAGTAACCGGTGAGGTTTTCGATGGCCACATCGCTGAGGTTCTTGAGCGCTCTGTTCGAGATGTGATCCGGGCCGGCCGCTGACTTGCTGTTTAGTTCGTGCAGGGCCGCTCGCACCTCCTCGACGCTGATGTCGCGGTCAAGCTTCTCGTTGGCTTGACCACCGTACTCAGGATGCCTTTCCGTGGGTGTAACCGGAAGATACTTGCTGTTTATGCGTCTGATTACTTCAGTTTCCCCGTTTTCCTTGACTGCTCTGTGAATGATCTTTGCGAGGCGGTCGCGTTGGTGGGACTTTGTTTTAGTCTCGTCGAGCAGATGCCGCATCAAGTTCCAGGTTTTGCCGCTATGCATCTGCCCGTCCGCAGCATTACAGATTTCGTTCCATTGTTGCGTGCAGAGCAGCCGACAATGAACTTCGATGGCGCGATTCAGCTCCGCCACCGTCTTCCTTAGGCGCCGATTTAGTCGTTGCTTCTTCCACCTGTTTAGGATAGATTGCTTTGCTTCGAATAAGTGCGCGAGGCGGCTGTCAACATTGTCGACCTGCTCATCCGTTTCTATGATTTTGGTCGCCTCCTTGACCTTCCCCGCGATGTGAGCTGACCATTCTTCTATGTTATTGATTTCCTCCATCTCCGTTGGTAACAGGCTACGGAAGGCATCCCAATCCGTAAAATAATGTTTTCTGGTGTCCTCCGAGGCCTTGACATCTTCCGGTATGATGACCTCTACGATGTAGTGGTCGCTGCCGAGCTCTGACCCCGTGTTGCGCCAGGAGATATTCCCCTTCTCGTCGTTCTTCACGAACGTGAGGTCCGGCGTCGTATCCCTGGACACAGAGTTCCCAATCCTTGTAGGATCAGTCGGGTCTGTGATGAGGGTGAAGCCCAGGTCTAATGTGTCTTGGAACAGGTCTCGCCCCTTGGCCAATTGCTTGTTATATCCCCATGCCGGGTGTGCCGCGTTGAAGTCCCCGCAGGCGACGAGCCTGTGAGTCCCCGCCACGGTGCTGGCTCTGTGAAGGAGCATCTTGAATTTTTGCTTGCAGTGTGAAGGGCTACTGTAGACGTTAAGCAGAAAGGTGCTGTTCTTTTGTTTCTTGCCCGTACCGACCTCGATGAGAGTGTATTCAATTTTACTATTGTGCAACTCGTGCTCAATGAAGGTGAGTCCCTTGCGAACCAATGTGCATATCCCTCTGCCGCCGCTGACCTTTGGAGACTTGGCGTATACGCGATAACCGGGTAGCGACACTGTATCAGTGCGAGTCTCTTGTATCATGATTATATCAGGCTTGTTTGCTACTTGTGTTATGTGTTGCTACAAGACTGCCTTCTTGCTAGCGAAACCGTTACAGTTCCAGTGCCAGGTCACGAGACCCTTCACTGCTGTAGTTGTTGTTGTTGCTGGAGCGGCCATGATTGTTGCTGATTGTACTGCCGCGTTATTTGCTGTATTGCATTCGTTAACTGCTGACACGTCCGCTCGATGGCGGCGAACCTGTCGTTAATCATCGTGGTGAACGTTGTCTTAATATAATCTTCAAGCCCATCGAGGTGTTCCTCGATTTGGTCGACCTTGTCTTTCAGGTTGTCCACCCGGTCATTGCTTGAAAGGAAGCCCAGAAGCTGCACAACAAAAAAGATGCGCTGTGAGTCCTTCATTCCACTTGTGCTTCTGTGCCCACTAGCGTGGCAGCAAGCGGTGCGTGCTTTTAAACTGTCCGTTATCGCCCATGACGATGTCGCTGACAGTGGACAGCGTTGCTCGAGGTTCGGGCAAGGAATGACGTCAGAAGGGCCGGGCGCTCTGCTCTCTAACGCACGTGAAGATTCAGTGGCGGCGCAGTTGATAGCCAGGCGTGTCGATGTCGAGCAGCAACAAGGGATTTGGACAGCAGGAGGCGTTCGATGATCCGGGCCATTGCTTGAAAGGAAGCCCAGAAGCTGCACAACAAAAAAGATGCGCTGTGAGTCCTTCATTCCACTTGTGCTTCCGTGCCCACTAGCGTGGCAGCAAGCGGTGCGTGCTTTTAAACTGTCCGTTATCGCCCATGACGATGTCGCTGACGGTGGACAGCGTTGCTCGAGGTTCGGGCAAGGAATGACGTCAGAAGGGCCGGGCGCTCTGCTCTCTAACGCACGTGAAGATTCAGTGGCGGCGCAGTTGATAGCTAGGCGTGTCGATGTCGAGCAGCAACAAGGGATTTGGACAAGCAGGAGGCGTTCGATGATCCGGGCCATTGCTTGAAAGGAAGCCCAGAAGCTGCACAACAAAAAAGATGCGCTGTGAATCGTTCATTCCACTTGTGCTTCCGTGCCCAGTATGCTAGGTGAGGGAACGGTGCGGGCGCGCCGCTATGCAGAAAGGAGGTCGGAGCATTCTGCTTACACGGTGGTCAACAGAAGGCCCTACTGACTGTTCCCCGGGTCTCCCGCTTTCGCCTTCGCGCCATTCGATTTTTTTTGTCTGCTTGAGCTTGTTCCTGCTTTCACACGCGCGTTTAGTCAAATCTAACTCTGGGATCGACTTATTCTATGCGGCAGTGCGATGGTGAAGTTCTTTGTGCCATTTTGTAGAAGCGGCTACAAATCGTGTAAGGAGAAGTACTTGCTTTCCAAGCCGCCCCAGGATGACGCAAAGCTCGAAGCGTGGCGGCGAGCAATACCTCGCAAGGACCATCTACTACAAAGAACAGATCGTGTGTGCGAAAGGCATTTTGCTCCCCACTTCATCTTGAAGACGTGGTCAGCGGAAGTTGATGGCCACGTGTTAATGTCCGGCAAGAGAATAGCGGGCCTTACAAAAGACGCCATTCCATCTATCTTCGAAGGGGCGCCGAGTTACCTTTCAAAATGGATCAAGAGCCCTCGCAAGACAGTGAAGCGACTATCTCGTCGCTCAGCTTCTTCTTCAGCCTCTCAACAGAGCAGCAGCATTGTTGGATCAAGACTGCTCGCCGAGACGACTCAACCTGTGGCCTCTTCCGATGAAAGCGACTGCGTTGCGAAGTCCTGCGAGGCCTCGCCGTTTGCAACACTCTTCAACGAAGCGCGCAGCATTTGCTTAACCTCAGCATTCATGGGCAGCACATCGCAGCGACGTTGAAAGGGTGAGAGACATTGTGTTTATTGACGCACAGGTAATACACAGACAAAGGGACGGTTCTTCAGTAATTTTCAACAGACAGACTTTGCGTGAGAAGAGTGACCTCGCAGATGAGGTGCATGTCTGGCAGGCCAATTGATTGTGCTGCTGTTGGTGTAAGTTCGTTTGCCACGTCGCCATCTGATATCGAAGTCATGCTCAAAACCATGGACAGCCTTAACGTGTTCCAAGGAGGGCAGAGTTTAAAGGACTTCCCGAGTGGTGCATCCGGAGTGTGCTTCGGCAGACTCCCAGAAGAGCTGAAGACACGACAAGTGCCTACTACTATTGCCTGGAGGAGTCATATGTCATCACTGCAGCGGTCTCGCTGACACCTTGAGGTTGCACGCCAACCGCCGAGCTGCGAGAGCGCAAGAGGAGCGACCATGGAAACGCATAAGGCTTTCTGTGCAGCCTTCCCAGCAGGAAAAGCTCAAAGCTTCGCGCCGGGCAAAATCGGCGCTCCAGCAGTCACGAGCGCGACTTATTAAGCGCAACAAACTGTTGATCAAGCAGATACAGGACACCAGGACAGAGCTAACAAAATTGCAGGATGAAGATGTCTAAGATAAACTCCAGGCACTGGATATGCCACCTGCGCACCTGCTTTTGTTAGAGGAATGCATTTCACCTGCCAAGAGCATAACAAAAAGAAACCGGCGATACACAGATGACTGGATTGTCTTGTCACTCCTACACATACGCAGCCATGCTACGTACTCTTTTTTACGAAGCAACATTTTGCCTTTGCCATGTGTTAGTACTGTAAGGAAGTACATCAGCATGATGTGCTTGAAACGTTGTTTCGATGAAAAATTCTTGCAAGTCTTGAAGCCCAAAGTCTCTAAGGAAACTCCCTTTCATCGCCGAGGAATGCTGATAATGGATGAAATTCAAGTGAGGAAAGAAATGGCTGTAAACTCAAAAACGATGACCTACGCTGTTCTCGTCGATCATGGGGAGAAAGAAAATCAAAGCAGTGAGCTGGCGGATCATGGTCTTGTTTTTGCTTTTTCTCATTTCGGAGAAAATTATTTAAAGCTGGTGGCTGTGTTTGAATCGAAAGAGTCAACAAAGGGAACAATCCTTGCTCAACTATTGAGTCAGTGTATTGTACATTTGAGAAAGCCGGCTTCTTTGTCGACGGAGTTGTGTGCGACGGCGCTTCCCCTAACCGCGCGATGTGGAAACAGCTCGGCATCAGTGGAATACTCGGACAAGTGGTTAACTGCTTTGAGCACCCAACGGACACTTCAAGAAAAGTATACGTTTCTTCCGACGCACCCCATCTCTTTAAGTGCATTAGGAACCGTCTGCACGACAAGAAAGTTCTAAAAAAAGATGGCCACATTATCAGATGGTCGTGCTACGACGCTGTGTTTGTTGCCGACAGCAAGAACACTGTTGCGCTTTGAGTCTGCCCCAAGCTTGCTTACAAGAAGCACAAAACCATGTAAACCCGTCCAACATGCTGGAGATGAGGGTGAAGCTGGCCACACAGCTTTTCAGCAATTCTGTTGCCAAAGGAATCATGTTTTATGCACGCAGAGGTGCGCCAAGGTTGGCTGACGCGGAACCGACAGCTCAATTTACACTTTTTTTTTTTGAACGACCTAATCGATGCTCTAAACAGCCGGTACCCTGCAGAGGGCATTCGACCAGGAAGCAGAGATTTCATTACTCTCCAAACTGCATCTGAATGGCTCGACACATGGGAAAAACAGGCTGTAAATGGTGGCATTTCAAAAGACCTCTTTTTGACCCAGTCGACTGCCGAAGGTTTGCGCGTTACGCTGAAATCTGTCCAACAACTTTCTACCTACCTTCTAAAAGACTGCAGTTTCAAGTACGTGTTGTCGGCCAAAATGAACCATGACTCCTTAGAATGCTTTTTTCGGCATAATCAGACAGGCGGGAGGTCAAAATGAACATCCGACCTTTCCCACATTCTTGCAGTTATACCGCATGCTAAGTTTGTATTCTTTGTTAAAACCTCCGCAGTTTGGAAACTGTGCAGCGCCTGATAACAGTCAGACTGCCGTTGTTACTCTGGCGGATTTAAGGCAGCTATATCAGAGTTCAGGTATGGAGCAGCCAAATAAACTGCAAGAATTGAAGCAGAAGCTTGATGGGCTGATAAAAGAAGGCAGCTGGGAATGTGATGACATATTTGAGCTAAACGACTGCGACGTAGACGTTGTAGAGTGCATTGTATACTACGTCACTGGCTTTGTCTCAAGAAAACTCGCAAATGAGGCCTGCTGTACGATTTGCAAGGAGGCGCTTGAGGAAACAAAAGAGATCGCAAACGTGCCTGAAGCCGACCTGGTGAATTTAAAAACGAGAGGCAGGCTGACGCACCCGAATATGCATCCTTTTGATCTCTTCAAATACTGTGAGCAGAAGATTGAAAAATATGCGAGTGACAGGCATACGTTCGATGGGACAATTGATGCCGTTCTGGAAAAGTTCCGGTTTACATTTCCATGCAGTCTTTACAAAGAATACATGCTTGCGCAACTGATCCACTACTGCGTGTGCGTGCGTATGCGTCAATGCTGCAGGCTGTTGAAAGGCCAGAAAGACAAAAAGAGCTAGGACTTGCGAAAATTGTCAAAAGTTGTGTGAACCCGTGGTTCGAAGCGACTGCATGAGCGCTAAAATTTACTTTGCCGTGCCATATTTTCCCTCACTTTATTCTCCCACATTAACCAGTTGTTTCCGGACTTGTGCTTCTGTTAGAATTGTTCAATAAATTTCTAAGTGCTTCGACTTTCATGCAGTGAAGCGTCTTCATCATCTTTGCGGGGCGAGTATGGATATAATTCATGTTATCGTAATATCACGCTAACATCCGAGGCGGTGCGCCCGTGTATCTTTTCGGCATTGGTATGGGTCTTTTCCTTGCACAAGGCAATATGTAATAAGCGGCAGAGTTAGTACGAAGCCTACAATGCGAAATGAAAGACAGTGTTTTATTAAGCGCATATGCATGCCATCAACGCCACGTCGAGCTACTGATTTCGACGCTTTCTTTAAAAGAGGTGAAATGTTTTTGTATAAATAAAGGACACTTTACATCCCCAAAGTAGAATACCAGAAGAGGAAATCTTAAGGCCAGTTAACCACGCCGTTCAAGGAAATACAGGCCCAACGCAACGTATAGCGCTCGCGCCGGTCTGGCCCGGTCGCTCGCGGAGCGGAGAATAGCGGGGGAAAGTTGGTCGCGCCATCTGTCGGCTGCCTCCAGAAGTAGAATGTTATGGCAGGGCGCTGGGCGTGGGCGTTCTCTCACCTAAACTACTCTTACACCGTGGTTCGAAACCAGCAAGGCAGTGCATGCCACTGATATGAAAAATGTAAAGGCCATGAAATTAACAAGCTGAGGACCAATATTGTAATCAAACTTTGTCATTAAAGAACATTGTCTAGATTCTTGCACATATGCAACGGCGAGTGAAAAATCTTAATGACGCTGTCATTTGTTCCAATGTATTACGCAGGAGCAGCTGTCACCGGTCGTGTATCGTGAGTAGTTACACCGAAATTACAGCCGCAACAGAGAGCACGTATAAAAAGCAGGAGTTCTGCAAAATAAACGAGGGCGAGTCAAATGAAAGTCGGCCAACGCGAATATATGACAAACGGGGTACCTTATTTAAAAGTAGTCTCCATGATCATTTAGACCTTTGTCCCATTGTCTAACGAGTCGCGTGATTCCCGTCTCACTAAATTCCTTGAGTTGCTGCTTCAAAAAGTCTGCAACTGATTCTTTCACGTCATCGGCCGACACGAATCTGGTTCGCTTGAGCATTTTTCATTTTTTTTTCAAATGCTCCACAATGCGGAAGTCGCAAGGCGAAAGATTTGGGCTGTATGGCGGATGTTGCAGCGTTTCCCACTTGAACATTGATAGTTCTGTATTAACCACATCAGAGACTAGGGGACGGCATTGTCGTGGAACAAGATAACACCATTCGTCAATTTTCCACATAGTTTCTTCTTGATTGTGACACGCAGCTGATCTACAATAATTTATCTACAGCTGATTTACAATAACGAAACGAATTGATAGTCTCTCAAGATTTAGCAAATTCTATCAGTAATGGCCCCTGACGATCGAAAAAAGAAGTCAACAACACCTTTCCAGCGGAAATGACGACCTTTCCTTTGTTAGGGGTGGTGAATTCGAATGTTTACACTCTAAGCTTTGCTGTCGTGTTTCAGGCTCGTAGAAGTGGCACCATGGTTCGTACCCGATCACAAATGGAGACAAGAAGTGGTCACCCTGATTGTGATATCGGATCAGATGAGTCAAGGCAGCGCTGAACTTCGTCTTCTGGCGGTAGTTTGGCAACCATTGGGCAACCATTGCGCACACAAGAGCAGATAACCGAGATGTTCATGAATTATGGCGTGAATCGAACCGTCACTGATGTTCACACGCTCTGTCAGTTCATCGATGCTTATCCTCCGTTCTTGTTTCATCAGCTCATCAAACTTTGCAATTTGGTTAGGGTTGATGGCACGATGGCTTTGGCCCAGCCTAGGATCGGCTTAGCAACTTTTCCGTCCTTCTTTGAACCGTATGCTCGAACGCTTCACAGTGGCCGATCAAATGCGATGTTCAACGTACACGGCAGCCATACGGCGACTAACTTCTTTTTAGGAAATCCTCCAGCTGTCAAAAACCTCAGGGCACCACGCTGCACAACTTCTATGAATGAATGTGTGGTTTTTACTGGCGCAAGAGCCAGGTATGGCCAAAGAGCGCCAAGGCAGTGTTATTGATTTCGTGGTGGAATGATGAGTTCTGTGAAGATGTGACTTGGCTGTAAAGGGGCCTAAAATAGTCGCTGTACAGTGCGTAAAATCTACGTGCTATAAGATTATGGCCATGTCTAATGACCAGTACTGTGAGCCTTACACTGCACTGTGGGAGAATGATGTGATATAAGAAACGTGTAATATGCAAAAATAACTAAAGCACAACTGCCTCACCAGAGCCCTTGAAACACAAGGGCCTGGAGGCATGTGCTATACAGTACGAATATCCCAGCGGCATCCTCTAAAGAGAGGAAGCGCTACGAATATATGGGACTAATAACATGTAAGGCCACATCTCTGAGGAAACCTAGGACTGTGTCTTTATTAAAAAGCGGTTCTGGACCGAGAAACATTGCAGGATGGAGAGGAATGTGCTGCCGGTATGCTAAAGGAAAATGTCTCTTTCTCTCAGATTCGGCTTCCCGACACTCCAGGAGGACGTGGAGGACGGACAGCCTCTCCCCGCATCTACCACAGGTTGGTGGCTCGCTTCCAGTAAGTAGAAAATTGTGTGTGGCAAATGTGTGTCCTATTCTGAGACGGCAGATTAGGACATCTGTTCGGCGCGATTTTGTAGTAGAGGGCCAGAGTCATAACTGTGGCTGTATTAGGTGAAGCTTATTCTCCGTTTTCGCGTCCCACATGCGTTGCCAGTGGTCCCGCAGCCTCCTTCGCAAGAAAGGCCTCAGATCTGTGACAGGCACCTCAGCGGTAGGGTTAACGGTTTGTGATGCGATAGACGTGGCCATCTCATCCGCCAGAACGTTGCCCTCAATGCTCCTATGCCCAGGCACCCTGCATATAATGATATGCTGGTTAGATATGTACGCTTTACACAAGACGGTGTAGAGTTCGTTAAGTACTGGATTTTTGTGTCTATTAGCGGCGAGAATTAGGAGTGGCGCCCTCTCGCGTGTGACGTCACGGCCAGGACGCCGCTCGCTCCGTCTCGCTCGGCGTCCGCGCGCGCTCGTTCCCTTCGTGTATGCTTGGGGTATGGGTGGCTCACTTATTGAAGGTTATGTCGGCTTCTCTCTTCTGTCATGCCTGAACCACAGTTCTGGCATGGCACGTGAGCACGTGAGTCAATAAAAGTTGGGGCTTGGATATCGCAAGCTATGTAGCGTTCAACGGGGCTACTGGTTTTACAATGCATATATGCGCCGTGTCTGTCCATAAATTTTGCGTAAAAAGAATGCCTGCAAATTCAATACTCGAAGTTGTGTACGATGCTTGGCTAAACACTTAACATTCCCTTAGAATTTAGCTGTGAGAGACATTGCATTTTAAATGAAAGAAAAATCTTGGTAATTAGCGTCAGCATGTCATCCGTGTTAGAAAGACATTGCCCAGCGAAGCTGTCATCGTGATTCTTATTACTCTAGTGAGTTGTTCTAGCCAAATATGGCAATTTATTAATACGTAAAAGAAAGAGTTAGGCGCCCATTTTTTATGAAAAAGTTTGCTGCTAGTTTCACCCCTCTCTGAAACAGGCCTTCAAAAAACTAATCGCTCATGGCTGCTAACACGATGGTGCGTCATGTAGAGTATTTACATAGTTAATTCACATATACCGTAGTAGCAATCACCTGAGACAAAAGTTTCGTTATTAAGATCGAGAGCCAATCAATTGCAAGCGATTAAATGTTTCATAGTGGCCCTCAGTAGCCTTTATCAACAATATGGCACACCCATCACGCAACGGCAGCACGCAAGGGTAGCAACCGACTGTCGGTATGGCGAGGCACGCTTTCTTCGTGAAACCCATCAGTTCACTACAATTAAACAACAATTCACTACACTACAAAGCAGTTTTTACCGCTCCGATTGGAATGGCTAAAATATTCTCGAGCTACTACAGCGCAGCTAAGATTGCCTAGAAAATAAAAATTCAAGAACTTTCTGTCTCACCATGTCTCGATCCAGCGTTGTTTAATTGTGCAAGCGGAGAACTATTCGCTTCGTCGGTACATAAAAGAGAACCTCGCCCAACTGCAGGCAAAATAAAGTTTGAACACGTGAAGAACCGCCTAGTTTTAAGAAGCAGTCAAAGAAGCAAGTTGTGCTTGTAGAACCTAACTGCAGTATTAGTTAAGTCCTCGTGTTACCGCCGAGCGTTTCTGTGAAGAAACGCAAAAATTCTATATTACACCATGAAATACTCGTCGTGAGCAAACCAGTTTTAGCGGATTGTAACTGTTGTAGAAGTCATATATAGCCAGCGTCTGTGACATATTTGATGCGCCGCGGCAGGTATGGTATCATAAATGGATTCTTATTTTCTATGTTTTAGCGGTTGTCGATTGAAAAACCCTCAATGGGCTGGTCTGCGATAATTCGGCTGGCAGTGCAGCGTTGCCTTCGAGAGCTGCATTGTCGTCTAAGAAATGAGCTCTTTGAATAAATTTGCGCAAATGAAGACGTCGCAAAAATATATTTCAGACGACCGCCATAAGTATACAAGCAAAGAGAACTAGGGCGCGCAAACGAAAACACCCCAGAAAGCGCCCGAACTGTAGCAGACGACAGGCGCGAGTCCTTGCCCTGACATCACGCGAGCGGCGCTCGCAGCGCCCCTGTAGTTCGTTCTCGGGGCTAATAGAGTGACATCAAGGCCTTCACGACGCTTAGGGAGTCTGTATATATCGCTGATTTTTGAAGTTTTGATTTTCTTATATGATTTGCAGAAGACAGTACTGCGTAGGCCTCGGCCGTGAAGATACTTGTTTCCGGTTGCAGTACACCAGATTCCGAGAAGGATGGGCCGAAGGCAGCATAGGACACCCCGGCATTTGACTTCGAAGCGCCTGTGTAAACTCTGCGCAGGCGTGCTTGTGCTGGAGTTCTAGAAAATGCATTCGGATTTCTATCTTTGGTGCTTGTTTTATTACTTCTAAAAAGAATATGTCACATTCTATCACCTGCCACTACCAAGGTGGTAACAGCCTGGTTGGATGCATTAGGTGAAGCTCGAGGAGTGGAGTAAAGTTTCGTTCGTTCTCTGTCCTCGCTTCACCGTTGGAACTTGAAGCTTCTCGGACGATGATCGGCAGTTGTTGATCAAACGCACGCAGGAAACGATGAGATCAGATGTACAGTCGCGGACAGAATAAAATGGACCACGGCATCTCCGAAAACGTTCAATTCCCGAGCAGCCTGTAGCAGTAACCAGTAAAACTGCCCACGACAACGTTGTTAGCACATTCTAGTCGAGGTCCATAATGCAAAAACCAGATTGCGTTGTGATGTTGCGGAGATATTCAGCTTTTTCTTAGATTTCATGGTCCATAATATTCTGTCCGGGACTGTACAAGAAATATTTATAGGTAAACTTTTCTATATACATAGCAGGTAAAACAAATACATTACAAACTTGAACAATTGAGAAACAAAGTCTCACTCTTCGACTGTCTCAATGACTGTTAGAGCCCAGACTCGTTTTAACGTACATAGTACGGAGGCTCACTGATCTATCAGCAATCCTGATTTCAGCCAAGTCTGAGGGCCAGCATGTCCTCCCGATTTTTATAGTCCAAATATGCAAAGAAAAAAAGGCGGTAGGGCCGTTGGCCCGTCCCACAGGTTCAGTTGCCAATCATAGTCAATCGTTTGTTAAGCCACAACCCACAGGGATGGGCTAACTCTTAAAAATAAACATATTGGAAAACAAAGCTCTTTTCCTTCTTCCCCAAAACTCCGTTGCCCTCTCATTTCTCCGTAGTTAGTGACGGGCTCAGCAAAACACGCCGGGCCCGAACAAGTTATCGCTAGACCGCGTCAAATCCCAACGGCGTCTAGGCCGCAAATGTCTCGGAAGCAGGGGCATCCACACCACGTAGTGGCGCTGTACTCAAAGTTTGGCCGTGTGGGAGACGGATGGCCCTCCTTGTCCTTCAAACTTATTGTCTACAAGACAAAGTTCTCCGAGTGCGTGTTTCCAAGACGCCGTCGTCCGAATGCACTCTTTCGTGTGCACCGCATTCCTACAGCGTGCACTGTAAGCTGGCCTTCGACACCACACAGGCAGTCGCACCCAACAACAAGGCTGGCGATTGCGTTCCGGACGCGTAGAAGATCAGGTTCATGCTCACTGCATGCGGCACGGGGTCAGAGTTGCTAAGTCCTTCTTAACCTCGGCGGCGCCTCCAATTAGTCAGGCACTCGGGCGCCAGACCCACAATACCTTGTACAGCGGTCCCTTTCAAGGCTGGTCTGTGTGACCGTCGGCGGACTGCCAACACCGTGCGCACAATACCGACTTCCCGGAATCGGCACTGCCCTCCTGGCGCCTGCCGCGACGCGTCACCCAACAACGCGCGGTGCCTGTGACCCCACATAACACAGCAACTGTCGCCCCGCTGACATGAGGGGAAGAGAACCCCCTCTCTATACACAAAGCACACGGCCGATTCCTGACATTTAAGAACACGAACAATTTGAGCGACCTTACACGTCCCTCCTGAAGAGTATACTGGGCTCACAATGTGCCCAGATATACTACAAGAGCCAAAGGGCGCTGTGTCCTAGAATTTAAGCTCTGAAGGTTCCGTCAAAGAAAATTGACATACGCTGCCCAACACGGGTGCTGCGGAGTCCGTAAGGAACAGGAAAATGAACTGAAAGGACCACGAAAAAAAAACAATTTTCTCACAGCGATCAAAGAAAAGGGCGAAAGCTCAACCCATTCATGACAGTGAGCATGCAAGAGAAACGCTCATGTATGTACAGGAACACTCCAACACACTGCACGGCACAACAGCAGCAAAGTAACATATGTACATACATAGTATGTCCACAGTCTTATAACCCTCACACACGTGGACGACAACAACCACAGAAAGTTCCACCAAGGCTGAACTGTCGCACGCACACATCCTTCGGGTGAACGGGAACATTCACGCCTGTCCCAGCTGGCATGGCTCTTTCTGTCTATCCTTTCTTTTCTGCTCTTTACTCGATTGGCTCCCATAAACGATTCGAGAGCCTTGACATTGCATCAGCATTGGCGTTACATGTTCCTTTGCCTTGACGCACCGTTACATTGTAGCGCTGTAGTGAAAGCGCCCATCTTGCTAAATTGGCCCCCTTCGGGGTGCTGGTTGTCAAATATGACAATGGGTTATGATCAGAGACAACATTCACCACTGCTCCCAAAAGACAGTAGTCAAATTTCTTGAGTGCCCAAATAATAGCAAAGGCTTCTCTCTCTATAGTCGACAAGCGCGCCTGTGTCGGGTTCAAGCGATGGCTAGCAAAAGCGATCGGCTTTTCTTTTCCGTCCGCTGACATTTGAGCTAAACAGGCACCGGCCGCCGTCGCCGACGCATCAGTGAATAGCCGGTACGGCTGATGAGGCTCAGGAGTGTTCATGGCGACAGCCAGACGGAGAGCTATTTTTTGACTGTCGAACGCGCACTGCGCATCTTCCGACCATGGAATTGAATTAGGAACCCCTCGCCTTGTCAAAGCTGTAAGCGGGCTCCCCACGTCGGCGTAGTTCTCTCTCAGAGTTGAGGGCACCGCAATTTCACCCGTCCACCCCGCAGGGGCGTCTGCGTCAGCAGGCGTTAGGTGTGTTGCGAAACCACGTACCCGAGCACACGAGGGTTGGACCCTCCCGCGTGTAGCCGTGCACGGCTTAGCCGTGTCTGGGGAAAGGGGGATCCTGGAGGTTGAGCCGATGCTGGGTGTTTGGACCTTTAAGGCCCCCCGGCGGAGGCAGCACACCTCTTTGGCCTATGCTTCAAATAGACGGCACCTCCAGACTGACCCACCTGCAGGAAACCGGCAGTCGCCTTTTCCTGTCCTCCTCTCCAATCTTCGTCTTTCTCTCCCACTGTTCCATCTTTCCTGTCTCCTCTTCACTTCTTATTACTTCCGTATTTCTTGGCGGGAAGGGTTAACCGTGTGTAATATATCCAGTCTTGGGTATATATATTAGGTTATAGCGGGGATGCATGGCTGGCGTCTGCAGGTATCCTTCCAACCTTGTAGCGTCCCCTTGTTGGGCTCGGTGGTGGGTGGCCACCATCGCCGCCGAAATTTCCAATGCTATATGGCAAGCAACTTTCCACCATTACCTCATCGCTCCCTCAAGAGGGGGCGCACCGATGAAACTTTCACGTTTTTCATGCAAACAAAGCAATCCTTTCCCAAGTACCACGTTGTCCACAATCAGCACGATATCAAAACAGTCAGAATGATCTCACCATTTGTTGTAGCAAAATGCCTCACGGAATCAAGTGGCCCAGGCTATAAAGTAACGAAGATGGGAAGTGGTGATCTTCTTCTGGAACTTCGCGACAAAGCACAATATGACAAGCTCTCGAAACTTGTAGCGTTTGGGGAAATTCCAGTCTCAGTGGGCCCACACAGATCCATGAACACAGTGCGCGGGGTCGTCTCAGAAGATGACCTTCTCAAACTGAGTGAAAGCGAACTACTAGAAGGATGGCAAGACCAGAACGTAGTAAAAGTGCAAAGAATAACATTAAGGCGAGATGACAAACAAATACCGACCAAACACATAATCATTACTTTCGGAACCAGTGACCTGCCTGAAACAATAGAAACGGGCTACTGCAAGCTACGTGTTCGACCATACATCCCAAATCCGCGTCGATGCTTCAAGTGTCAGCGTTTTGGGCATGGGTCGCAAACCTGCAGAGGGCGTGATACTTGCGCTAAATGTAGTTCAACAGAACACGCTTCAGACATCTGCACTTCAGCAATGTGCTGTGCCAACTGTAAAGGAGATCACCCATCCTACTCGCGATCGTGCCCCTCGTGGAAGAAAGAGAAACAAATCATAGAACTGAAAGTCAAACTAAACCTATCTTTTCCAGAGGCACGTAAACGTTTCGCTCTCCACAATCAGTCTAGCCCTTCCTACACCGATGTGGCGCGCCGGGGGGCAGCGCTACATCATTCGGCGGCCGCCCAAGTCACACGGAGTGTGACGGCGGTCACGCCATCAGCCCCCCCGGCCGGAACAGCCAGCGCTGTTCCAGCCCCCGCAAAAGAGGAACAGCAGGCCCCCGGGCCTGTTGAACCCAGGGCCACTGCTCGTGCAGATCGGCCAACCAACCCCGCGAAAATCCCCGCTCCGCGGGCAATATCCACCGCCTCAGACGAGGTGATGGATACGAGCACAAATCACGCCCAAGGAACGGCGCGGCTCCCTCGAGCGCGCCGGGAAGAAAGAGAGAGCTCGCATCAAGGGGCCTGGAAAGGCTTCGTGAGCTTAGCTCTATTTCTTAGACACACAGCACAAAATCCACACATTATGGATACACAGATAATACAATGGAATGTCAGGGGTTTACTCCACAACCTAGACGACATTTACGAACTCTTAAATAAGTACAATCCAAAGGTGCTGTGTGTCCAGGAAACACATCTTAATCCTTCACGCACGAACTTTCTCCGGCAGTATACCGTTTATCGAAAAGACCGCAACGACGCATTTGCCTCGTCTGGCGGTGTGGCAATTTTGTAGATAAGGGTGTTGCTTGTCGGCAACTACAGCTTAAAACACCCCTAGAGGCAGTTGCAGTCCGTGCGGTACTGTTTAATAAGCTGATTACAATTACCTCTGTATATATCCCCCCGAACTACCAACTGTCAAAAACAGAATTTGACACCTTTATCTATGAACTTCCTGAACCTTACATTGTCCTTGCAGATTTTAATGCACACAACACCCTTTGGGGAAGCCACCGTTGTGATGCCAGAGGACGCTTAGTGGAAAACTTCCTGCTCTCTACAGATGCTTGCTTGCTGAATGGAAAAGATCCTACATTTCACAGTGTCGCAAACAAAACATTTTCATCTATTTATTTGAGCATTGCATCGAGTTCACGCTTGCCGCATCTGGACTGGAACGTGATTGAGAATCCGTATGGGAGTGACCATTTCCCCATTGTCATAAAACTAACAAAAGCTCATGAGTGCTCTCCACATGTCCCCCGGTGGAAAGTCGATTGTGCTGATTGGACACGATACAGGGAGCTAACACATTTGACTTGGAATGACATCTGTAATCTATCTATCGAAGATGCAGTGACATATTTCACAGCGTTCAAAGTTGATGCGGCGTCAGTATGTATCCCCGTAACAAATGGATCGTCCTGTAAGCGACGTGTTCCATGGTGGAACGATGACTGCAAGAAAGCGCGTAGAAATCAAAATAAAGCTTGGAACAACCTTCGAGAGTCTCCAACTACGGAGAATTTGATCATTTTCAAGAAAATAAAGTCTGAGGGTAGAAGAACGCGGTGCCGTGCCAAAAGGAAGAGCTGGCAAAGATATATTTCTAGCATCAACTCTTATACTGACGAAAGAAAAGCCTGGAACAGAGTGAATAGAATCAAAGGTCGGCAAACTCATCCACTACCTTTAGTAAACACGCAAGGAAATACCCTTCAGGACCAAGCTGACTCTCTTGGGGCACATTTTGAAAACATTTCTAGCCCATTGCATTACTCCGATGCATTCCTTAGATACCAGAAACAAGCTGAGAGACTGCCTCTGGACCTAAAAGGAAAGAGCGATGAATCGTACAACCGTCCTTTCAATACGGCTGCATTTCAGGCTGCACTACATAGTTGTAATGAATCAGCTCCTGGAACCTATCGAATAATTTACGAGATGATTCAACATCTGCATCCCGAAGCACACAAAACACTCCTCTCCCTTTTTAACGTCATATTCTCTGCTAGCTACATCCCGTCAACCTGGAAGCAAGCAATCATAATTCCTATTCTGAAAGACGGCAAGGACCCGTCTTTGGCCAGCAGCTATAAGCCTATAGCCCTAACAAGCTGCCTATGTAAGTTTTTTGAGAAAATTACTAACCATCGCTTGGTGCATTCTCTTGAAGGTAACAAGATACTAGATCCTTTGCAGTGTGGCTCCAGGGAACATAGATCCACAACAGATCAACTTGTCCGTATCGAGACAAATATCCGGGATGCCTTTGTGCACAAACAGTTTTTCTTATCGGTATTTTTAGACATGGAAAAAGCATACGATACCACTTGGCGTTTCGGAATTATTCATGAGCTGGAATGGGCGTCCGAGGCAACTTGCTAAAGGTGATCCAAAGTTATCTGTGCAACCGCACATTTCATGTTCGTATTGGTAATGTCCTATCTCGTCTATTTACTCAGGAAACAGGTGTGCCACAAGGTGGAGTGCTGAGCTGTACTTTATTCCTTGTAAAAATGAATTCGCTCCATACTATCATACCACGTACAATGTTTTATTCCGTACACGTGGATGATATCCAAATGGGGTACAAGTCATGTAATCTTAGTATCTGCGAGCGACAAGTGCAGCTTGGCCTGAATAAGTTGTCTAAGTGGGCAGACGAGAACGGCTTTAGGCTGAACCCTGAAAAAAGTACATGCAGTCTTTTCTCCAATAAGAGAGGGGTAATACCGGAGCCCGTTATTGATATTAAAGGGGAACGGCTATCTGTTAGCCATGAACATAGATTTCTAGGCCTCATTTTAGACTCCAAACTAACTTTTATCCCACACCTAAAATATTTGAAAATGAAATGCTTGAGGACGATGAATCTACTGAAGCTCTTGTCCCGCACATCTTGGGGAAGTGACAGAAGATGCCTCTTGAGCTTGTACAAAAGCCTTATACGGTCACGCCTTGACTACGGAGCCATTGTGTATAACTCTGCCACGCCTAGTGCTTTGAAGATGCTCGATTCCGTCAACCACTTGGGTATCCGTCTTGCTACTGGTGCCTTCAGGACTAGCCCTGTAGAAAGACTGTATGCTGAATCGAACGAATGGTCCCTACATCTCTAAAGAACGCATTTAACTCTCTTTTACGCCCTTAAGGTCAAATCAAATTTCAATCATCCGTGCCATTCAGTTATTCACGACCTGTCTACGGCTTTTCCGCAACCGCCCAGGCACTAGACCTCCTCTGTCCCTTCGGTTGGAAGCATGGTCCGAGGAAACAGGTGCGCCGATTTTAGAGAATGTCATAATGGCAACTACGCGGCTTCCACCGCCGTGGGAGTGGCAGTCTATCGAATGTGATGTCTCGTTTGCAGAAATAACAAAACGAGCACCTGAGGCACAGATACGGTCACATTTTCTTGAGCTTCAGGAGAAATATTCTTGTGCTGAATTTTACACAGATGCCTCTAAGTCGTCTTCTGGTGTTGCTTTCTCAGCACTAGGATCAGAATACTTAATATTCGGTACATTGAACCCATATACATGTATCTTTACAGCGGAAGCATATGCAATACTCTCTGCAGTGAAGCACATCAGGCAATCGAATCTTACAAAGGCTATAGTGTTCACAGACTCATTGAGTGTAGTGCAAACCCTTATGAATGTACGTAAACATAACAACACTGTCTTTAACCAATTGTATACATTACTGTGCTCAGCTTATAGTGCTAAGCAAATGATCATCCTATGCTGGGTACCTGGCCACTGTGGCATAAAAGGCAACGAAGCTGCTGACGCGAAAGTTACTTCGGTAGCTTTTAGTGACACAGACATAAACATACCCATCCCTGCTACAGGTCTCAACGCATACTTGCGTCACAAACTGAAAATCCACTGGCAGCAGCAGTGGAAGGCTAAGATATCAAATAAACTGCACTCGATAAAACCCAAATTAGGATATTGGGTATCGGAGAGAACATCACGATATAACGAAGTGCTCCTTTGCCGATTAAGAATAGGACACACTTACGGCACTCATTCTTACCTCTTGACTGGGGGGTATCCCCCTACTTGTAGTAAGTGCAGCCAAAATCTCACAGTGCTGCACGTCCTTATTCAATGCCCTGCAATAGAAGCACAGAGAAAAAAGTATTTCATTTCTCCATATCGAGAGAATATTCCTCTTCACCCGAAATTTTTTCTTAGCAATGAACCGCTTTTTAATCCGAAACTAGTTTTAGAGTTTTTAGCCGAAACAGATACGCTGGAAATCATTTGGCGAGGGAATTTTTGCGCGCGTATGCCAGCCCTGGACTCAAAGGCTTTCTTGAAGCTAACGTGTCTATGTTACGTTGTATCGCATCATGCTTTTAATGAAACCCCATTACCATAGCTCACAGCACTACTTGGTCAGTGTCATTATTTTAGCAACTGTATATTTTACGCCATCCACGGCAACAGATTTTAGGCCTTTTTACAGCCATGTCACATATACCATGAGAAATTCATTGTATAATTCATTGTCTACACCATTCACCATGCACTGTTAACATTATCTTTGTCATGGCGCTCTTTGGCCAAACCTGGCCCTTGCGCCATAAAGCACCACACATCATCAATTTCACCCGTCCAAGTTTACTGCAATATTGATAGGGACCCATTTGGGTTTGTACCGTACAATAGCCTGAACGGCGCCACCCCGGTGGTATCATGCGGCTCTTCGTGATACGCCCACAGAACAAATGGGATCAGCTTGTCCCACTTTCTTCGGTCCCATTCCATTACATGATACAACATATTTTTGCGGACTCTGTTCCATCTCTCAACCACTCCGCTGCCCTCAGGGTGTTCGGCAGTGGAGAAACTGGGTGAACAGCCCAGTTTTTCTAACATTAACTGTGTCAGTTGAGATTTAAAGTTAGTACCTTGGTCTGAACAGATCGTTCCCGGCACTCCAGTACGACTGAAAATTTCCAGTAAAGCCTCGCATGTGGCCCTCGCTGTCAGGGATAGGAGCGCCACTGCCTCATTGCGTCTTTCTTCTGGTAGGACCAGTTGTCTCACTTTGACTCCTGCTAAGGAATCCCAATGGTACAAAAGTCCGTCTGACACGAACATGCCAGCTTTGCCGTTTCTCGCATCATTCCAGGCCTTTTTCAGGCTTTCATCGGCAAGCTGAGCAGCTCGAAATCCCTCCCGCTGACTGGGCACCCCATTTACATCTTGTATAAAACTATTCCCTTGCAATTTAAGCATTTCATCTGTCGTTTCTTCGCAACTTAGACCGCAGTCTGGCTTCGTGTTATCGACCATTTCGACTGATTGGACCCCAACGGAATTGGCTACCCGCGGAATATTTTTTTCTCCAAACTCCTCTTTTTCCTGAGCCGGCAGTAGTTCCCAATCTTCCTTTGACAGCAGGCAGTCAACCCCGTTTGCAAGTTCGTCTGTAACCGCGCACACCAGATCGATCCTCTGCGGTTGTATCACAGCCCCCGGGCGATGCATGCCTACGGGCAGCGTAGCTAGGTTAGCTCGAATGGTGTTTCCGAATGCCGACTCGAGTCTTACTGTTCCCGATGGCTCCTGTAAAACGACGGGCAACATACTTTTACGGACTACCGTTATCTCACTACCTGTGTCCAACACAGCTTCTGTTGCTATACCCCCACACATGATAGGGATAAGGTCCAGCTTTGACCTCCCTGAACTAGCATTTTGAGCTAAGACTTGTACTTTAGCGCTTAGCACCCTTTCTTGCTCTGGTGGAAGTTCTTCACTTACAACAGCAACCTTCTGTACCATTTGTTTTTGCACAGTCGGCGCTTTCCCCTGCGGTTCTTTATCTGAAGCTTTTGGGCAGTCTCTGGCTAGGTGACCCTGTACATGACACATGTGGCATTTTAAATTTGTCCTCTGCGGGCTAGCTAGTTTTGCGTGCTGCAGCAGTGATGCTGTTGCGGCTGGCTTAGTTGCTCGTCCTTTCCCTTTAGCTTACTCGAAAGTCTCGAGCACTTTCGCCACCTCCACTGGCTTAAACCAATCTTCGCCCTCCCGCAAAAGAACATATTCAAGGGCTTCTGAGCTTAGACTAGCTTTCATACGGTCAGCGACCATAAGCTCCGTCATAGCTTCTTTGGTGTTTGCATTGCGAGATTGAAGGTAATATGCCAAATAAGTTCTAGCGCGGGACGCGAACTGAGCCCAAGTTTTCTCCTTTCGTTTAGATGCCTTTTCAAACCTCTCCAAGTATTTAGCTGGCGTGAGTTTAAGTTCATCTAATACCGCCTTCTTTACAGTCTCATAATCAGTACATTCCTCGTCATTGAGGCCACGCAACAGATAACGAACCCACTCGGCCAGCGCAGGCATGATCAAATGTACACGGCTGTGTTCTGGTACTTGAAAAGATGAAAACAACTTTTCAACCTCCTCAAACCATATCGGAACGTCAGCGTCACAAGGCAACCAGTATGCCTTAAGCACTTTAGCACATTGCGCTATTCCATCCGTGATGTCACGGTGGCGATCGCTTCCTTCCGACACTGAAGGCGGCCTGCCCGACTGCTCAAGCTCCACTCTCCGTAAAGCAATGCGCTCGCACTCTAGCTGCAGGAGCACCTTTTCCAGCTCCAGCTCCAAGCATCTCACCGCCATGGCTTCTGGATCCGTCGTGCTCGGAGCCTGCGCAGCGCCTTGCGCCTCACTATCCATTTCAGTATCCGACGTCTCAGGCTCAGTCTCTCCAACGCTTTGCAGTTCCTGCCGTCTCTGACTCTGTTTGTTCAGATGCCGTATCACTGTTTACGTTAGCCTCAATCGCATTTGTTGTTCTGCGCGTGAACACCATTAACCTCACTGAACAACAGCCATGCCAACCTAGACAAAACGCAAGGAATCCCGCTCACCCGCTGCAGCTGGGGGCGCTGCCTGACGTCCTTGTCCAGATGAATTGCACCCCTTGCGGAATTCGCTGGTGGCCCTCTGATTCCTTGCGCCTGGCTCGCTGCTCGTTGCTCGTTGTGGGGCTTGCCGATCCTGTCGTGCTGCGCCAGTAAAGTTTCGTTCGTTCTCTGTCCTCGCTTCACCGTTGGAACTTGAAGCTTCTCGGACGATGATCAGCAGTTGTTGATCAAACGCAGGCAGGAAACGATGAGATCAGATGTAAAAGAAACATTTATAGGTAAACTTTTCTATATACATGGCAGGTAAAACAAATACATTACAAACTTGAACAATTGAGAAACTAAGTCTCACTCTTCGACTGTCTCAATGACTGTTAGAGCCCAGACTCGTTTTAACGTACATAGTACGGAGGCTCACTGATCTATCAGCAATCCTGATTTCAGTCAAGTCTGAGGGATAGCATGTCGTCCCGATTTTTATAGCCCAAATATACAAAGAAAAAAAGGCGGTAGGGCCGTTGGCCCTACCGCCTTTTGGCTGGTTATACGGTTCATTCTGTCTAGATTTTCGTAAGATTGGCTTACGTTCTTCTATTTCTTTAAGTTTAAAAAAGGATTGGGAATAGTGGATTGAGCTCGACACGCGCTCAAATTGCTCTCCAAGTGAGTCTGCCTGAGCTTCCAGGGTATCGCCTTCTGTGTTTACCAAAGGGAGTGAATATGTTTGCCGCCCTCTTATTCTATTAACCCTGTTCCATACTTTGGCCTCATCTGTATACGAGTTGATGTCCGATAAAAACCTTTGCCAGCTCTCTCTTCTGGCCAGTCGGCGCGTTCTCCTGTCTTGGGACTTTGCTTTCTTAAAGTTAACAAGATTCTTCGCAGTGGGAGAGGCGCGTAGCAACCCCACGCTTTGTTCTGTTTCTTTCGAGCGATCCTACATTCGTCGTTCCACCACGGGAAACACCGTTTACATGCCAAGCCATTTACTTCCGATATGCATTTATATCCGGCATCTATTATGAAGGCTGTAAAATACTCCACTGCAGCATCAATTCCTAACGAAGACATTCCGAAATTTTTCCCAAGCAGCTGTCTCAATCTTCACCTAGGAGCCTGTGGTGGATACTCGTTTTCTTTAGGTGATTTTAGCAGTATGGGGAAGTGGTCGCTCCCGTAAGGATTGTTGGTAATTTCCCACTCGAGTTCAGGCAGTATACACGGGGAAATTAGGCTGAGGTTAATTGAAGAAAATGTTCTGTTTGCGAGAGAATAATATGTGGGTGCCTTCTTATTCAGCAGACACGCACCAGAAGAGGAGAGGAACTGTTCAACAAGATGACCGCGCTCATCTATACGAGAGTCGCCTCACAGGCAGTTGTGCGCATTGAAATCCCCAAGGACAATGTAAGGTTCTGGCAATGCATCTATGAAGGACTGAAATTCATGTTTAGTTAATTTGTAATGTGGGGGTATGTAGAGCGAGCAGACAGTGATAACTTTGTTTAGGAGAACAGCACAAACCGCCACTGCTTCAAGAGGCGTTTGTATAGTTACAAACGTTGGCACGCTATGCCTTTCTGAATAACAATGGCAACACCGCCCGATGATGCGAGAGCATCATCGCGATCTCTGCGAAACGTAACATACTGTAGGAGAAAATTTGTGTATTTCGATTTTAAGTGTGTTTCCTGTAGACACAGCACTTTTGGATTGTGTTTGTAAATGAGTTCCTGCACATCATCAAGGTTTCTAAGAAGACCTCTGACGTTCCACTGAATTATCTGTGTATCCATATTTGAAGTAAATAGGTGCTGTGTGTACGGAAACAGAAGTATTAATTACAGAGATTTCAGGGATTAGGTTACAGGGCTCTTTCGAGGCCCTGTAATCGGGGTTTTGCCCTTTCTGAAGCGTTCGAGGGAGGCGCTTGGCGCCCTTTGAGGATAGGTGTAGTGTCCATTGCCTCTTGTGAGGCGCCGGACACGTGCTCTTGCGAGCGAGAAGTTACCAGGGAGAGTCCCGCCTTGGAGGGCAAGACCCCTGCGCCCACCAGCGGGGAGGTCGATGGGGCTCCCTGGGGGATTTGGCTGCGCCAGCCGTTGCCAACGCTCGAAGGGACCTGGGAGGTTGAGGCAGCCTCGGCTGCGCCCACCTTCGGGGTCGATGGTCTCTTCTCCTCGGTTGACGGAGCAGCGCTAGCTGCAACCGCCGCGGGGGCAGATTGCGTAACTGCCGACTCACTGCTTGTTGGTCGGACAGCCGCCGGAGGCCGTTGTGACGCTGCCCCCTGACGCGCCGCTTCGGCAAAGCTTTTCTTTGGCAGGTATGCTACCCGCCTGCGCGCCTCTTTGAACGATATATTCTCTTTTACTTTGATCGTTACAATTTCTTTTTCCTTCTTCCAGGAGGGGCACGACCGCGAGTACGCGGCGTGCTCCCCATCACAGTTTACACAGTGGAGAGGGTTCTCACAAGTTTCAGTGGTGTGTTCAAGGGCACTGCATTTTGCACATGTTTGACGGCCCCGACAGCTCTGCGAACTGTGGCCGAAACGCTGGCATTTGAAACATCGAAGGGGATTTGGCACGTACGGATTTGGCACGTTTGGCAGGACACTTCGACCAATGGTGATTATTAAGTGCTTCCTCTGAATTTCTTTAGCACCTCGCCTCATCTTAATTCTTCTGACATTGATAACATTTTATTCGCTGACGCCGTCCACGAGTTCTGCTTCAGTCAGCTCAAGCAAGTCATCATCCGACACAACACCGCGGGTGGTGTTCATTGTACGGTGCGGGTGTGATGTGTGGTGCGCGACATGGTGCGGTGATCGGGACGGTCAGGAGCAGACGACAAGGAGTGCGCGCGTCGAAGAAAATTCCGTGCTGGAAGGAGAAAAAGGACAACGCCGAAGAGCGTCCGGCACGTGAACGCGCGGCGCCAAAAAAACAACTAAAAGAAGAAAAGCAAACCAATTAGGAAAGAACACGGGGCGTCAGGCAGCCAATCGGAGAATGCCTAATCGGCCAGAGAGAAGAAAAAGCGTCGTGCGCTGGCAGGAGGAGACGCAGGGGAGACGCCAGGAGGGTTCCAGGAAGCGACGGCAGGAGGAGGTCAACCACCGGAGCGGGCGTTGAAGACGGGCCATCGGGTTACCCGAGCCACCAGGACTTCACCCGACCGGGGCCTCCTGCCAACCTGTTCCTGTGCGACGCCCGTCGACCCGAGCTTGCCGCCAGCTCCTCAAGGCCGGTGAGCTTCTGTGCTCGTGGGCACGACGAGAACAGTCGGGCTACGGGCCCGAGTTCTACGCCAGCTGCCCTGCCAGAACGCCACCCCCGTCTGTCGTGCCGCCTACTGCCCGAGGCCGGCATTCGAGCTTCTGTGCCCGTGGGCAGGACGAGAGCAGTCGGGCTACGGGCCCCAGCTCTACACCCAGCTGCACGGCCAGAACGCCGCCGCCGTCTGCTCGTGCCACCAAGCCGCCTGGTTTACTTCTCCGAGACAGAGCTGGACAGCTCCGGTCGCCCGGTCAACCAACTTAGACCACGACTTTTGGTGAGACCGGCGCCACAGCGTCGCACCTTCGAGACTGTTATGTTTCCCTGCCGTCGTGGCAAGCCCGGACTCGCGCACTACTTAGCTCCATACTAGCCCCAAATGTGTGTCTTGATGTGTATTTGAGTGTTTCTTTTATGTTTGCTATTTTCTTCTATTTATTTTTTAGCCTTTTTTAATTCCATTAAAAGTTTGTGTGTGTGTTCAAACCAACGGCTTTGTCCTCAAATGGGTTCTCGGAGGCTCCGCCTAAGAGAACCGTTAAAACATTTGAGTGCACGAACCTTTGCCCCCATATTAGGGTCATCACAGCGGGTTTACTGTTATGTGGGTCTCGCCAAATGACACTAGTTTCGGTAGTTTTTCATATTGTTTCAAATCACGGAGCTCCAAGAGGACGTCACCGCTTGCCATCCTCGACACCTTGTAACCTGGACCAAAAACATTAGTCAACAACTTTGAGACAAGGAATGGTGAAATGGTTCGCACTGCTCTGTTTGGCTTTTCAGAATGAATAACGTGGAAGCGGGGAAAATTCTTGATTTGGTGTCCGAAAAACTTGAAGACATCTTCGGTGCACCCTTGTTTCTGAGGGCGATCAACAAGGGAGGGGAAAGAAGTGACACTAGTGTACCGTGAATAATGTGAAGTGATGAAGCGAGCGGCTCGGTTTTGAACGGATTCCAATGATGAGACTAGGTAATCTTGAGATGGATGCCACACAGCAGAGGCAAATTCGAGTTGTCAACGGACAAATGTCAAGTACGTCAACTTCTTTACCTCTGGGGATGCCTTCTTTAGATTTCTTTGTAGATACCCGAGTGAGCGCGCAGCTTTTCGAGGTATTGTTTCGATATGTGTTATCCAAGAGAGTGATGAAGTCAAAATAAGACTCAGGTACTTGTAAGATGAAGTGGCGCTGATGTTGACAGAGCTTATGCGATAAGTGGACTGAAAAGGACTGCGTTCTCGGGTAAAAGACATAGATTTGCATTTCGATAAGTTGAGAGGCATGTGCCATTTTTCGCACCATAATGAGATGGCATCGAGGTCACGCTGCAGGCAAAGAACATCGTCAGAGGAGTTAACAGCGTTGTCAACTACGCAGTCGTCTGCGAAAAGCCGTAGTTTACAATGTATGCTAGCAGGCAAGTCGTCTAATAGATTACAAATAATAAAGGGGACAGACAGGCGCCCTGAGGGGCGCCCGAAGTCACATCGGTAAGATGTGAGCGGTGATTGTTTGTGGAGGTGTTATTGCGTGCGCCAGGATAGGAATTGTTCGATCCATCTGAGTAAGTTATTACAGATTCCAAGTCCAGATAGTTTTTGCATTAGGAGCTTGTGAGGCACCTTGTCAAAAGCTTTTGAGTAATCTAAGAAAACGGCGTCGATCTGCAGGTTCCTGTCCATGATAAGCAGAATGTCGTGGGTGAATTCGGCGAGTTGGCAATCACACGATAAGTGTTTTCGGAAACCATGCTGAAATGGGTAGAAAAAATTATTGCTTTCAAGGAATTTCATTAGGTTTGAGGCTATAATGTGTTCAAGTAATTTTGAGGAGATGCTTGTAACGGAGATTGGGCGGTAATTGGTAAGGTTTGAGCGGTCACCTGATTTAAAAATGGGCAAGATATTAGCTTTCTTCCAGTCACCTGGAACAGTCCCCGTTTCTAGCGATTGTTTGAATAGTACGCAGAGTATTTGTGCTGATACATGAGAGGTGTTCTTCAGAAGTTTACTACTAATAGTATCACAGCCAGCGGAAGATGATGGTTTAAGGCTATTGATTAAGTTAAATATGCCCTCCGCGTATATGTCTATAGGTCTGGCATAGTTTGCACTGAAGCAGTAAGTGTGGGCAGGTCAGGTACGTGAATGGGAGCAGTAAATAAAGAAGAAAAGTAGTTATTTAGGGCAGTTGCGCATTCATCATTATGGATAGGTTCACCATCGAGGTCAACGAGTTCGATGGTGTTAGATCTGTCTTTAGTGCAGAGCATGCGCCCAAATTTATTTGGATTTGATCGGAGAATGGAGAGTAGATCGAGACTGTTAAATTTATCTTTAGCTTGACTAACCTCCTGAATATACAGTTTTACGCATGCGCGATACCTTTCCCACGCTGCAGTGCTATAACTCTGATTTGCTTTCCTGTAGAGATGTTTTTTACGTTTAAGAGATTTTACACGTTTAGTAAACCAATGGTTGTTATAGTCTGATTTTACGACAATAGTGGGTATGTACTTATCTTTTAGCTTTAACATTGCGTTTCTAAATAGCTCCCAGTTGGAGTTCACTGAGCGTGACGAAAGATCTGAAAGTTTTGCCAAAATGACTCTAGTCCACTGTTTATGGCCTCATAGTTACCTCTCCGGTAGTCAAAGATTAGTTTTTGGGTAGATGATTTCTTACTCAGGGGAAGACGAATAACAACGTGCAGGAGACAATGATCGCAGAAGCCAGGTATCGCGGTAATGGCCGAAATGTTGTCCGGGTGACATGTAAGAAGTAAGTCGAGTATGTTATCGCCTCTGATGGGGCATGCTATCATCTGCTGGAGGTTGAAGTCTTCTGTTACTTCAAGAAACTGCATTGCTTCAGTGGATAAGGTCCCTGTTGATACCCCCTGTTTAATTACCCCTGTTTAATTACCTCCAGTTAATCTGGGGGTAATTAAAATATTCGAAAAGAAAAACTGGTGCATTCGGCAGCTTGTGTTTAATGTTTGCTAGGGATTGGGACAGCAAATCAATGAAAGCTTGCTGTTTATCAGGTGGTCAATAACAAATTCCAAAAACTGTTCTTATCGTATTGTTATAGACACATACCCATGAAAGTTCAATGTTACTATCCTGACATAGTAGGTAAGATGATAATGTCTTTCTAAGAGCGATAAGAACGCCTCCTCCCCTTCGGCCTTGCCTATCGTTACGGTATAATGTGAAGTTAGTGGTAGACGGAAAAACTTCGTTATCGTCTATGTCCGAGCTCAGCCACGTTTCTGTTAGCAAGATGATATCGGATTTTGTGTCGCTAATATAGCTGTGTAACTGATCTCACTTTGGCACTACACTTCGTATGTTAGTGAACGCTATGTTGAAATTCAAAAACTTAGGCAGCCTTTTGGGAGTGGAACTTGAGATAGTATTCTTGAGGCATCATTTGGTCAAGGCTGTGGGTGTACTTACAGAATTTATAGTTTGCGTGTACGCATGACGCATTGGTGATGTGTATTCCTCAACTTTAGAAGACGCGATGTCATAGAAAAAACACTTACTACCGATATGAAGTTTATCGAAACTGAGTTTGAATGCACATTTCTGAGTTCGGGCGAACTGTGATAGTTTAGATCTAGACGCGCGCGTGGTAGCCTCGAAGTCTTCTCTGATGGCATAGCTGGTATCTTTTAATTTTCGTCCATGAGACAGAATGTTGTCCTTTGTCTTAAAATGGGTGAATTTTGCAATGATAGGCCGCTTCTTTGATTCGGAAAAATTACCAATTCGGTGCGCTCGCTCAATAGAGTTGGGTTCTAATTTAATGTTCAGATTATCTGCGCACAATGCCAGTATTTTATCTTCGGACTCCTTCCATGACTCACCGACACAGTCGTCTAATCCTAAGAATAGTAATTACTTCGTCGCACCCTATTACTAGTATTTATGCTTGCAGTTTTTAGGGCTGCAATATCGTTGCGGATCTGAGTTGTTTGGGATTTTGAAGAATCATTGCCTGGTGTTTGTCTGGTGCATTCCAGCAGTGTTACGTGTGATTGAAGGGACAATAATATCTTGTCTTGGTTTGCTTGAAATGCTCGTATTTCTACGATTTCTGCTCGAATTGCCTCTAACAAAGGGGTGAGGTCGGTAGCAGCGAGTGGGCCTGGATTCAACTCGACATCACCTGACAATAACAGTATAAGCTCTGAAAGCAGTTCAAAAGCAATCATGTCACAACGTAAACAAATCACAAAGCGCCAATTTACGTGAATGGGGCAAGACACCGCAATGAGAAAGTGGTCACTACTACGAAAATCCTTTGAGTTGCCGAGGTAATAAACCTGGAACGATACGTGGATCAGCATGGTGTGCCGAGCGGTGTCGTGCCTCACGTAGGCGCCATTCCAATCCCGGTTAAGTAGTGCTTAATGCGGTCCTGTGACAAGTGACGTAGGCGAGGCGGGGTGTTGCCAGACGGGCACTTCCGTGCGCGCTGGAACTGGATGTAGGAAAGGTGGCGGAGAAGGGTTGGTTGGTGGCGATGGGTTCAGTTGCGTCGACAGAAGATGGCGTCGGCAATGGTAACGGGTCCGGTAATGTGCACGGGAGAACAAGGGGCCAGCATAGCAGCACCTGGAACGATACGTGGATTAGCATGGTGTGCCGAGCGGTGCCGTGCCGCACGGCGCCATTCCATTCACCATTCCATTCCATTCCATACGTTGGGCGCCATTCCATTCCCGGTTAAGTAGTGCTTGGTGCGGTCCTGTGACAAGTGACTTAGGCGAGGCCAACGTTACTAGATTATTTTCAGTTGTCAAACTCCGCCGCGGCACCTGGCCCCTTTCTGTCGCGCTCGCGGGGTGGCGTGCGCGACACTGTCGGCCTAGAGTTACTGTATATGCTACCAAAGGTAGCAGAGTTGCGCGTAGGTCCGCCATCTTGCCTGGGAAGCAACCAAATCTATGCGGCGAAGCCGCACTTTGTTTTTGCAGGCGACATGCCTACCGTATCGTCGATCGACCGCGGACGCTTTTGCATCGCTTGTGGACAGCTTTTCCGCCTAATCGCAAACAAAGTGCATCGAAACAGCTGACTGAAAAGATCGTCAAGAAAAAGGCGCCAACATTGGCCCCCACCGAAGCTTAGGCCAAGTGTATCCGCCGAGTGCGTCTGCACGTTCTCGGCGCGTTACTAGGCTCAGGAATCAAGAAGTATAACAAGGATAAATCGCCATATTTCAGCTTTCGCATCAGTGTTCTTAAATAAACCCTTTTTTCATGTTTGCAGTGCCAGCACAAGTAGCGATGAGCGCCGATGTGACGCGTCATAAACACAGGTATATATGTGCTGTCGCCGAAGGCTCACAGCCCTAGCCTGCGCTTCTGTGACGAATATCTATGAATAGACAGGTGTCAACTGAAAGGCATCACTGAACTAAGGAAACATTGCATATCCTTTGCGTGAAGAACAAGAAACGGCTATCCAAAGCGGTAGTAACAGCCCATGCAGCGTCCCGGGTCGGCGGTTCATTTAGGACTTTTTTCGAAGTTAAAAGGCAATCGCAAGTGAAAATCGGTGTTGTGGCACTTCCGAGCATGCTACTGAATATGGACAGCAAAATTTTGTTTGCAGCGCAGGCGCGAGTTTCAGTTGCCGGGCGATAGCGCATCTACCATGACTGAGTGAGACGCATATCTGTGGAACTAAAACTGCTTCTCGATCCTTGACGTGGAAATTATGCGCCCACGTTCGGCTCCTGGCGTGGCGTAGTGGTAAAGCACCAGGCTTGGGATTTGTAGGTCCGACGATAGAGTCCTGGTCGGAGCTCATTTATTTTTACGGTTTGTATCTTTTTTATTGCTTCAAAACGCTTTCTGTTCTAAAAAAATATATATACGGCGTCCAGGCACCGCGTATTTAACGCGCTAGCTAGAGCTGTTTTTTTGCACCAGTACCCAGCGCGTCCCAGTTCGCCGCGCCTGACCAGCGCTCCAGCATCCAGCGCGCGGCACGTGGCCCATAATCCGGCGCTGCACTGGACTATAGAGTTTCCTACAACTCTATGCACTGGACACTGGGTACTGGGTTTTGCAATAGGCATACCTGCTTATGTGCCAAAGCTCTCAACGTGTAGGCAGTCTTAGATATTACTGGTGAATCAATGACCAACCATTAGTATTTCGACTCTGGTACCCCGTTATATTTGCTGTAGAAACGTACCCACCTACTAGCAGGCACTGGATATTAGCCACACCTGCAAGTGCCACTTCATTATGTGCCTTTTCACTGCAGGGATTCCAAAAGTAACCTTCTGTGGGAGTCTAGTGAAAGTTTTGCTCACAGGATTGACATAGCTACATTACGGGTATTAATGCAAACACAGTTAGGCCCTTACCGTATGGTAAATAACGACATTAATTCCTCGTGCATCCTGCTTCACATAAGCAGTAGTAGATGAAATATCTTTGCTTGGTAGTGTAACCTCTTTTATGTTCAGAAACAACCCAAGCAGTGCATAATCATGAAAATGTGAGCTGGCTTTTTTATGACAGTTCTGTGAAAGCAGTGTGGTGCATGGGATTGAATTGGATCGAATAAAAAGCTTTTCCGCTTTCAGAGCGATTCGTGCAGTCGGGAGCAGAGCACCCGGTCATTATATCATCCCGACGGGACTGCGAGGACACTGCGATGAACCAACTGTTAGATGCGCTGCGCACGTTGTGTTGTTGCTCCGCAGCTAACCCGCACGCGAACAGAGAACGCCAAAATCGGACGGATTCGCTTTGAATTTGATTGGCGATAACTTGTGGGAATCCAGTTCGCTGCAGCGGCGGCGTCGGGAAATACAAAAATTGGCCCAGGCATCTGCTTCTCCGCAATGCACGGTTGCTCAATTGCCTACCACGTGATGACGTTCTGCCAATAGAGGCGCTAGCGGCGTGATAAAACAGACGCGCAATTCTGCTACCTTTGGTAGCATATACAGTAACTCTATGTCGGCCCGAAGGCGGGCGGTGCACGCAACGTTGTGCGGGCGGACAGAGACGCCGATGAGCGCAGCAGCGTGCCACGTTTTACTTGTGTTTCTGATGTGTATGCCAGGAAAATTCTGCTCGCCTTGTGAGCAAACATGCCTGCAATGGAACAATGAAACCGCAATGAAACAAGAAAAACCACGAGAAAGAGATGAAGTGATAGCTAGGGAGGGTGCAGCGCCCTTCCTATCACTTTGTTTTCACTCCTGTTTTCTTTTGTGGTTTATTAAAAACTTGCGAGCATTCTACGACGAAATAGTGTACCAGACCACCGCCTTTGAACTTTGTGCGCATTTCCTAAGGGCTATAAACTTGTAGCACTAATCATTTCAGGTCATCAAAGATTTTTTGGAACAGCTAAACTTGACAGAACAGAATGCAATTCAAAAGAACCTGAAGCTTTTTGCATCACAACAAACGACAAAGTTGCTGCGAGTAACTCTGATGTCGACCTTAGACATTGTCGATGATCTGCCGCGTCCAGGTGCGCTCTATGTTTCGACAGCCCATTAATTATCAAGATTCACTGGAGGTGAAGCACACTGTTCACATTTGTTGTGACTGCATTCACATTGCACTGTTTGCTAGGAAATTTCCTCACTCATGTTTTTTCTGCAATAGATTGGACTGGTGCGTTCCTTCGGTTGTGATGGGTCCCATCCTACTGTAATCAACTTCCCGCAGATTCCGCCTTCTAAGCCTGTGTACACCTGTTAAAACAGCGCTACGTGGTAGTGTGTAATGTAAGGTGTGCCAGGCCCTGTGCTCGTCGGCGTCATCGACACATTCAAGCAGATGAGAGAAGCCTGCCAGCGAAAAAAAAAAGTCTTCGCAATGCCATTGAGGTGGCGTTGATAAGTTGCCTGGGGTCAAGGAGCTCACCAGAATATGCTTGCAATGAGCACACTTATGCTCGAGGAAACATAGGGACAATGCTGTTTGTTATCTGTGTGGATATGTCATTCATAAAGTCAGAAAGGGCGCACCATGTGAACTATGCATAGCGGACATAAGCTTTGAAATCCCAGCAGTTGGCTGCGACAGTTACTTGAGTGCAGAAGTCTCAAGCAAGGTTCCTTAAAGCACCCGATGCCAAAGATGCTGGGCTTTATGAAGACTGCTAACAAAAGTGTGTCAGCTTCCTTGGATGAGGCAGGCCTTTGCGGAGAGATATTTTGGAAGGTTTTAGATGACCTAGAGGGGTGCTGCCTTTTCTTCTTGGTTGTGCAGAGCATTTGTTCGCGTTCACGTGCCAAGTACTGAATTTCTTCGTTGTTATGCGGATGCATTTTTACTCCAGGGATACAAACTCATCTGCAAAGCGGTCACAAGGTAGCTGTAGCAACCAAGAAAGCGTGTCTTTTGTGAATATCGATGCATCATGCTGAGATTCATCATTCCGGCGTTGTACCGGCCGGTCCTATCCTTTTTTTCATCTGTACGTAAAACATGCCACAAACGAAAAGCCTCACTGTCCTCTTCATTCACCTATTAGCTGCTTTTTACAGAGTGCACAATGTAAAAATCCTATTTGAATATTTAGCGCCACGGAGAGCAGCAAAAAAAATATCTGGCATTGAATCGGCGGCGCGCTGCTCCCTTGGGAAGCTTCCGTATCCAACCGGGCCAACCAAAAATCCCTTGATGATTTGAAAGTAGCGACACTCTTTGAACTCTGCCGCCGCCGCGCTACCTCCTCGCCTCCTCCTCGCCCCTTGCGCTTTCCCCCGCGGTAACCAGTTTTGCCCCCGTTTTTCTGCACGACGATTGGTCTCCCTGCCGTTGCCCCTGGAAACGCGCGGATCTTGAGTTTTGCTTGTGTTTTTCTTTTTCGTTCGCGCCATTTTCCTCCGGAGCACGGCTGGCTCGGCGCTTTAACTCGGCGTAGCGAACGTTGTACGCCGTGTTTCCTGCTCTATGTGCTAGCGCTATGCCGGACTGTTGTGCATATAACTGCAGCAAGAAGCCTGAAGATGGTTATGCCGTTTTTAGGATACCACAAGGAAAGCGTGACGGCTTGTGCAGGAAGCAGTGGTTGCATGACATTGGCCGAAAGAACTTTGTTCCGACAAAGAACAGCGTTGTTTGCGAGCTGAGGCGTCTTTCTTATAGCTCGTAGCAAAGCATCCCGTAATGCTGCATTTTTTTTTCATTCTTCCACTCACCACGCCCACCACGCTCACCACGCTCATAAACGCTCACCAGCGTTTTTATTGCGGTTGTCCTCAGCATGCTTAATATTCCCCTCGCACGTCGCTAACTGTTGTTATTCAGTCGGAAGTGCAGCCTTATAGATTCTGCTTTGCGCCCTGAAAAAATTAGTGGCAAGTATACCCGTTTTATTGCAGGTGATGAGCGTTAGCTAGTCAACATTGAGTTTTTTTAAGTTTTAAGGCGAAAGCCTTTAGATCTCTGTTTCAAGGTTGCGTTGCAAACTGGAAGTATCACGTGACCCAAGGAAGGCCAGAGGTGGCCCAAATCATGTCCACGCCTGCATAAGAGAATGATTACCCAAGTTAATTAATGAATCATTAGAGATTGACATAAAATGGATTAGGGAGGATTAATGATTAGCGTGTATTAAAGAAGAATAAGGTGTATTAGAGTGCCTTAAGAAGGATTAAGCTGCATGAATAAAGATTATGGTGGGTGGAGGAGGATTAAGACGGAATATGGTGGACTAGGGTGAAGGGTTGATGAAAGTGTATTAAGACCGATTATGGTGGATTAGGGTGCATAAACTAGCATTAGGGGGATTAAGGTGGATAAAGTGAGATTAAGGCCGATTATTGTGGAATAGGATGAATTAGGGTTGCTAAAGGAGGATTAAGACTGATTAAGGTAGATTAGGGACCATAGAGCTGGATTAGGTTTGACAGAGGTGGATTAGGGTGTATTAAGGTAGATTGGGACTATTAAGCAGGATTAAGGTGGATAATGGAGGATTAGGACGGATTATTTTTTTTATTTAACATACTGTTAGTCCCACTGGGACTGTTACAGGAGTGGATTTATCAGAAAGATACAGGAATACAGTGCAGTACAGTAATAGACCAGTTACACATCAAGCCGGCAACAATACAAACAGTATACAGTACAGTACAGTAATACGCCAGTTACACACCGTGTGGGCAACACAATATCAATACAGTCTGAACATGATCGTCAGGTGTGGATTGTTGACAAGACTGACGAGGCTGCGAGCTCAGCGAACTTTTTTAAGGAATCCTGCGCAGTTATAGATTTATCTAGCCCGTTCCATTCTCTTATGGCTCGAGGGAAAAAGGAAAAGTAATGTGTGTTGTTTGCACAACAGTATTCATTAATCGTAAAGTCATGCTTGTGACGTGTTTCTCTAGAGCGATTAAAACTAATGTAAGTAGCAGGATCCGTGTTAAATGCGTTATGAATTAATTGATAAAGAAACTTGAGTCTATGGAGCGTGGCGCGGCTTGATAAGGTGTCTAGGCTTGCGTAGGAAAGCAGCTCTGTGGGAGAATCAGTGCGCTGGTATCTATGGTAGATAAAACGAACAGCTTTTCGTTGAACTGGTTCGAGCATGCGTACATCTTTTTGCATATATGGAAACCAGACGACGTTTGCATATTCTAAGATTGGACGGATAAGGACTTTATAAGCGAGTAACTTGGTATCTGGAGTCGCAAAGCGCAAGGTGCGCTTAAGGAAGTATAAACTGTTCATTGCTTTTTTGGTAATGTTTTGTACTTGGGTTTTAGAGCTGAGATTATCAGAAATGATCACACCAAGGTATTTCTTTTCAGTTACTGTTCTGAGAACGCCGTTGCAGGTACCGTAAGAGAAATTAAGTTTTGTTTTCTTATTTGTGACAGACATCACTACAGTTTTTTCCATATTGATTGACATTTGCCATGTATTGCACCACTTTATGACGTTGCCCAAAGCTGTGTTTAACCTTATTTGGTCTGCATGAGTGTTTATTTTTTGGTAGAGCACGCAGTCATCCGCAAAGAGACGCACCTTCACATGAACGTGATATGTTATGTCGTTTATGTATAAAATGAACAAAAATGGTGCTAGCACAGAGCCCTGCGGCACGCCAGAAATGACCGGAACGATATCAGAAGCATGGTCATTGTATTGCACATATTGTCGGCGTTCTGATAAGTAGCTGGCTATCCACCTCGTAACGGGACCATCGCCAAGTATTTTGTTTAGTTTGAAATTCAGTTTAGCATGTGCCACACGATCAAAAGCCTTTGAGTAATCAAGGAAAATTATATCAGTTTGACTTTGATGATCGATTCCTTCTGCGAGGTCATGAAAGATTTCTGCCAGTTGGGTAACAGTGGACAACCCTGCTCTGAAGCCATGCTGGTTTTGGTGAATGATGTTTTTAGTCTCAGTATGTTCTTTAAGAAATTTTTATAAGATGTGCTCAAGAATTTTACAACAGGTACATGTGAGGGATATAGGCCGGTAATTGGACGGGGTCGTTACGTCGCCTGATTTGTGAATGGGCACAATTTTTGCTACCTTCCATTCAGCGGGCAGACAGCTGTCCTGAAGTGACTTAGAAAATATGAGGTAGAGATATTCACTGATTGGTTCGGCATAGCGCCTAAGAAAGCAGTTTGGAATTCCGTCAGGACCACAACTCTTTCTTTCATCAAGGTTCACCAACAGAGAAAGAATCCCAGGTACACTTATGACCGGAGCGCCAGAAAGTTGTGTAGACTCATTACTATAGCACGCTAATGGTCCTAAAACACCGTTATCGGCGGTGAATATCGACTGGAAGTAATTGTTAAATGAGTCAGCTTGCTGCTTTCCACGTGTAGGCGAACTAGCAGTAACATTCTTTCCGTTTAAATACCTCCAGAACTTGGCCGGCGAATTTTTAATGAAGTTGTTAAGTGTAGTGCCACAAAATCGTTTCCTAGCTTCGAGTACTTTATTCTTTAATTGTTTTGTTAGTGAAATTATGTTTACCTTTAGTTCTAAGTTTGGTCGTTGCCTATTTCGTTGCCTTAACCTATTAATTTTTCGTTTCATGTGGATTATTTCTCGAGTAATCCACGGATTGTGCTTGCATGTTGCCCTCTTTTTCAAAGGAATAAAATTTGTGATGCAATGCATCACGTGCTCTTTAAATTGTACCCACAAGGCGTCAACAGTAACGATACTCTGAGCATACAAATCATAAAAATCATTAAATTCATGAATAAGATACGTCATAACAGCCGCGTCGTTCGCTCTGTTAAATGCGCGCACATATTTCGTCGGACCGCGCTGGCGACCCAAGTTTGGCAAGAACAGCGTACACAGTACCGTTTCATGGTCAGAAATTCCTTTTGACACTTCAACTTTACAATAATCTATTCTGAAGTAGTTACTAACAAACACCAAGTCTAGTATAGAATTGGATGATCCTTGCGCACGAGTAGGCTCTCTAACAATTTGTACAAGTTCTAAAGTGAATAGGATACGATAGATGGCATTACTTGTTGCATCAGTTGAGCTTAATGTATTCCAGTCAACTAGCGGACAATTAAAGTCGCCAGCTAGTATGATCATAGAGCCATAGACATATTTATACATGTAATCAAACAGAAGATCCAAATACACAGTTTCAGCATTTGGTGGCCTGTAGACCGCGCCCACATTAACAGATTTACATTTCAAGTGAACTTTGCACCAAACGGCTTCTACACCAGGAATGTCAGGCATTTGCGTAAAGGGTAGATCACGTTTTAAGACCAAGGCCACTCCCCCACCCCTAGATTCCCTGTCTTTGCGAATGATGACATAGCCCGGGGGAACGATTTCATGATCTTGAACGCCAGAATGCAGCCAAGTCTCAGTGATCACAACAATATCTGGATTAAAGGCGAGAAGGGTAGCTTCCAAGTGGTCAATCTTATTTAGAAGGCTGCGCGCGTTTATATTTAATAGGGTTATCGGCAGCTGCGTGTTCTCTTTGATAGATTGCTCGCATTTCCGTTTTTTTCTATTTTCTTCTCACTTTTTTTTATTTCGACCAAGTCGTTTATTTCTTCATCCCATTTGAAAAGCTGGCCATTGATGCTTACTTTGTCGTGCATTAGGAAGACCTTCCCCTTTCTGTCACGGTTTGTCTTAGTTCTATCCCATAGTTTCTTTCTGATTTCCCTGAGAGGACGTGAAAAGTCTTCGCTGATAGAATATCCTGAATTTTTTAGTTTTGAGCAGCATTTGAAGATCTTCACCTTATCACGATAGTCCAAAAGTTTCAACATGACTGGCCTGTTTGTTGTTCTGTCACTTCGCATTCGCCCCAGACGATGAATCCTTTCAATGCCTTCGACTTCAATATGTAGTATATCCTGAAAGATGTTTCTAGTTACAGACCCACGGAGACTTTCAGTGGATTCACCCTCTTCTTCATCCAACCCATAGATGATGAGGTTCGGCCTACGATTTCTATTTTCCAGTTCGTCAACTTTTCTTGCCAGAAAGGACACATTCTCTTCAAGTGCAGCTATTTTTTCATTACTCTCAGCAACTTGTTTCTCAAGCACTCCAATCTTTTCCAATTTTTTGTCGATTGCATTAAGCTTTTGGTTAGCCGCTGCTTTACCTTTCTTTATTTCTTGGATATCTTTCGCAATAGACTTCAGCTGTTCTGCAATGGTCACATCATCTGGGCCCGGATTTGTTTCAACGTCCCCGCTAAGTAGTAGAAGAGTTTGAAAAAGAGCATGCATCGAGTACACAAGATCGGATCAAGGTCCGTGGGCACGGCAGCAGGAGCAGACAGACGTTGTTACTACAGTAAACTTTTTCATAGCGTTTTCTTACCTGCAGAAGGTATAGAAACGGGTTGGTCTGCATAGTAGCACCGCTGCCACGCCCACTGGTTGACGGCCTGTTGCAGCTTGTATTTATAGCATGGCAGTATGACGTCGACGATGATCCGCTTTCCGTTTCCGATGTTGATAGCGTGGCTCCTGATGGTATCGCAATGCTGATGTCAAGCAGGGCTTTATCATTCTGGCTCCCAGTTGTAGATCCGAAGATAGGCGGCAGAAGATCCAGCGTCGAAATGTTCGCTGTCGGTCCCGATGGCACAAGCAGCAAACTGAGAGAAACCTGCAGAAGGTATAGAAACGGGTTGGTCTGCATAGTAGCACCGCTGCCGCGCCCACTAATGGATCGCGGTTGATAAAGGAGAACGTATATGGTAGGTAAGGTGCATTAGGGGCGATGTAGATTGGTTAGGCTGTATTAAGGTGGATTGGGAGTATTAAGCTGGATTAAGGTGGATGAAGGAGCATTAAGGTGGATAAGTGTGACTAAGGTGAATAAGGGTTCATTGAGTATTAAGACCGATTAGTCTACCATAATCCTCCTAATGCACATTAATCAACCGAATCCCCATTCATCGACTTTAATCCTCCTTCATTCACTTTAATCCACCATAATCCACGAGAGTCCTTAATGCACCCTAATCCAACTTCATCGACCTTAATCTACTCTAACCCTCCTTAATGCACTTTAATCCTCCTCAACCAACCCTACTGCTTCCTCATCCACATTAATCCACCCTAATCCGCTATAATAGTATTTAATTCACCTTAATCCACAATCATTTACCTTAGTCCACCCTAATCCTCCTTAATCCACCCTTATCCTCCTTCATTCACTTTAATTCACTTTAGCCCACCATAATCCTCCTTCATGCTCCTGAATTCTTCTAAATCCATCCTCATCCTTCTTCGTGCACTTTATCCACCCTAATCCACTATAATCGTCCTTAATGCAGCTCAACGCATCTTCATCCACCCTAACCCACCTTCATCGAACCTTGTCCTCCTTTATGCACCTTAATCCAATTTCATCAACTTTAATCCACCTTAACCCTCCTTAATACACCCGAATTCATCTTAATCCAATCCTAATCGATCAGTACTTTGCTAATCATTAATCATCTCCTATGCGCGGCTGCACATGCTTTGGTTCGCTTCCCTCCTTCCTTCGGTCACGTGATATTTTCTGTAGCCCACAACGGGACCTTGATAGAGAGGTCTAAGGCTTTCGCTTAATAAGCCACACACAAACGGACGTGTCACAAGCAATACTACATCAGACGCACGAAGTAAAGCATCTCATAATGCGGCAGAAAAATTGTCTGGAGTATAGAAATCGCCTCAAAAGCTCCTTTTACATCGGTATACCCCGTTCATACGGCTTTAGGAAAAAACCAACCTCGTCATAAATGTTGCCTCTAGCATTATCGATGCTGTTATTAGCATCTCTCAAAATTTTCAACCCCACTGGGGCGCGCAACTGGCCCAAAATAACACGCCTCCATAGAATCCTGCGGCCCGTCCGCGGGAGCCCAGGGGGAATACCGTGCCGTGCGGAACCGGCGGGCGAGGAGAATCGAGGAGGAAAGCGTCGTGAGGAGGAGAGTGTCACTACTTTCAAACATCAAGGGGCTTTAGGCTGGCTGGATGGATGGATGTTATGAGCGTCCCCTTTGGAACGGGGCGGTGGGTTGCGCCACCAAGCTCTTGCTACTATACTGCCTAATATTCTACCTAGGTTAAACAATGAAAAAAGAAAAAAAACCACTATGAACTACCACGCCCAAATTTTCTGATCCGCTATTGCGACCTGTGCTTTTGTACGTCTCCGTCTTTTGTCGTTTCCCTACTTTTCTTCCACCAATCCTCCAGTCGCCTCTTACTAATGTATATTGCGGACATGTTTGCTTTACCACTGCTCCCTCTGAACCCAAGGGCTTCAAGGAGGCCAGTGGTGCCTAAATCGACCGCTGGGTAGACGTCTTCACATTCTGATAAAACATGCTCCGTAGTTTTCCTAGCTTTACCACAGCAAGCACATGCTTCTTCTTCCTTCTTATATCTCGCTTTATAGGTGCGTGTTCTAAGGCATCCTGACCTCGCTTCGAAAAGTAATGAGCTTCCCTTAACATAAATGGTTTCTTTCCTGATTTCGTTTTTTCCTCTTAAGTAGTTACTCATGACAGGTTTCTTTTCCATTGCCGCCACCCATGAGATTAATTCAGCTTCTCTGACTTTCCGCTTGACCTTTGTTGTTGTGTTGTCCACCCTGCAGGCCGCATACTTGCTGGCAAGCTTCCTAGTTATTTTCCTCCACTGTGGATCAATGTTTTTCCTGTACAGATACCTGAACACTCTCCCAGCCCATTTACTTTCTTCCATATTCCTCAGCCGTTCTTCATACTCAATTTTACTGCGAGCTTCCCTCCCTTCAAAACTAGTCCAGCCCATATCACCCTGCACTGCTTCATTTGTAATCTTTCCGTGAGCGCCCAATGCGAGGCGACCCACTGACCTTTGATTCCAGTCGAGTCCCGATTGTACCCCTGATTTATAGCAAACAACCGCATTTCCAAAAGTAAGTCCTGGAACTATTACACATTTCCACATACCTCGGAGGACCTCGTACCTATTGTATCCCCATAGAGCTCTGTGCTTCATTACGGCTGCATTTCTCTTCCCCTTTACTGTTGTGGTTTTTTCCTGTGTTTCCATATATCCATGCTTTCGTTTATCCATATACCAAGGTATTTATATTCTGTTACCCGAGGTATTTCTTGGCCCTGTATCTCCACTGTCTGTTCATTGTTTTCATTGAATACATAACACGTGATTTTCTAACGCTAAACTTCAAACCTAAATCGTTGCCTGGATGGATGGATGGATGGATGGATGGATGGATGGATGGATGGATGGATGGATGGATGGATGGATGGATGGATGGATGGATGGATGGATGGATGGATGGATGGATGGATGGAAGGTAGGAGCGTCCCCTTTGAAACGGGGCGATGGCAGTTGCCACCATGCTCAGATTTTTATTTTGCCTTTTATTTTTATCTGTGTTGTGTGTTATTGAATTTCTCGATTTTCTTTAAATACGTCTTCCTACCCTTTTAACCTTATGTCACCTCTCTGCTTTTAAGCCACCAATCCTCCAATCGCCTTTTGCTAATTTCCACCGCACATTTATTTACATGACTATCCTTTTCTCTGAACCCTAGGGCCTCAGGAAGGGTGACTGTGGCCGCATCGACATCGGGATTGATACCATCACATTTTAGTATGAGATGTTCCATTGTTTCTACATATTTACCACACACAGTACATGTGTCTTCTTCTTCGTTAAATTTTTTTTATAGCTCCGCGTTCTAAGACATCCTGATCTAGCTTCAAAGAGTAGGGCACTGCCTCTTGAGTTATCATAAAACGCTTCCTTCCTGATCTGCTGTTTCCAGTATCGATATAGTTCTACACAATGCTTCTTTTCCATTGAATTTATACAATTTTTACCTTCCGCATTTTTAACCTGTCCTTTAATGCTCTGTCCTTTTTCGTCCTCGTGTCTGGCATACTTACTGGTTAGCTTCCTAGTTCTTTTCCGCCAATGTGAGTGAACGCTCTTTCTGTATAGGTATTTAAACACCTTAGCTGCCCACCTGTTATCATCCAATTTCCTCAGACGTTTTTCGTATAGGATTTTATTCTGAGCTTCTCGTGCTTCGAATGATGCCCAGCCCATATCTCCCTGTACTGCTTCGTTTGTGGTTTTCCCGTGGGCCCCTAGTGCTAACCTTCCCACAGCTCTCTGATTTACTTCTAGTCTCGACTGACCCTCGGCCCCTTAAACACAGGACCGCATTCCCGAAAGTAAGCCCCGGCACCATTACTCCCTTCCAAATGCCTCTCAGTACCTCATACCTGTTGTAACCCCACAATGCCTTATGTTTCATTATCCCGCCATCTCTTCGCCCTTTTGCTATTAGAGACTGTTCGTGCTTTTCCGTGTACATCTGCCCTTTGTTTATCCATACCCCGAGATACTTGTATTCGGCCACTCGGGGTATTTTGTGGCCTTGTATTGTAAGCTCCTGATCAGTTGTATCGTTGAAAAACATCCCACCGGACTTAGCTGCACTAAAACTGAAACCTAAACTGTCTCCTTCGTCCCCACAGTAATTAACCAGAGTTTGCAAATCTTCCTGGCTATCTGCTAACAGTACAATATCGTCCGCATACATTAAACCCGGTAGTCGTTGCTCAACAACCTTTTCGCCTAATCTGTACAACAGATTATACCCTAGATTGCTTCGTTGTAACCTTCTTTCCATGCTTATCATATATACCATGAACAGCAGCGGTGATAGAGGACAACCTTGCCTTAATCCTTTGTGAACCTCGACAGTTGTCGTACTCTTGATTCCTTCCCATGTTATTTCAACATTACTTTCTCGATATAGTTCCTGTAGAAAATCAATTACCTCATTACCGATACCTTCAGCTTATATTATGTTCCACAGGAGTTCCCTGTTCACATTCTCGTATGCACCACTTATGTCCAGGAAGGCTAAATACAGAGGTCTATTTGCCGCCTTATCTATTTCTATGCACTGGGTAAGCACGAACAGGCTATCATCTAAGCGCCTACCACTTCTGAACCCGTTCTGAAGTTCTCCAAGTATTCTATTACTTTCTACACATGACTGCATTTTTAATTTCACCGCCTGCATCACCAGCCTATATATAACTGATGTTATCGTAATTGGTCGGAACGATTTTATGTTCTTATCACCTTTCCCTTTATAAATCAAATTCATTCTACTCTGTTTCCAGCTGTGCGGAATTTGCTTATTTGTTATGACTGCCTCCAATGCTTTTATCAGCGTTTCCTTGCTTCTTGGGCCAAGTTCATTAATGAACTTGATTTGAATTTCGTCTATCCCCGCGGACGTGCATTTTGGAACATTTGCTTCCGCCTTTTTCCAGTTAAGATTGGTCAGCTCGAAGCTGTTTTCTATTATGCGAATATGTGTTGCTCCCTCACTTGGGGCGATTACCCTATCGTCTTTCCTAAATGACTCTGCTATAACTGAACCAATGTAGTTCACAGCGTCATCTCCCTCTAAACAATTTCCTTCGGCATCGTGAATCTGTTCCTCTTTTCTGTGATTAGCTTTACCCAGCCAGCTTATATGGTTCCAGAATTTTCTTGACCTCCCTTTAGTTGCATCGCGAACTTCAGCCAGCCAGCGATCAGAGGACTGCTTTATTTTAGCCTGGACGAGGACCTGCACTTGTTCTTTCTTTTTTCGATAATATTCCCATTTTTGGCCTATTTCCTCTTCAGATAACTGCGCCCTCTTTGCTTCTGTGTTCCCGAGATGCCCACCGTCGTTGTTCGATGGCCTCTCTAATTTCCTTATTCCACCAACTTCGTGGCTTCCCCTTTGCTCTCCAGCGGTTTACTCCTTTTACCTCTTTTATTTTTGTACTAATGAGTAGTTCTAACTGATTATAATCCCACCTATCCATGGGATATTTCTTTATTGCTTCCTCTATGCCAGCCGCTATTTGCGCTATTTGCGCGTCATTTAATTTCGCGTACTCTTTTTGGCTTCCCTGTATTTCCCTTTTGAGTAGGGCTCCCAACTGTAGACTAATACGTTTATGATCACTTCCGAGGCTGTACTTCCCCTCTTCGTCTATTTCCATTATTGCTAGCTTGCTATACAACCCCTGCGACATTAAGCAGTAGTCAATGGTCGTTTGTCTGTTACGGGCCTCCCACGTGATTTGTCCCTCACACTTAGTTTCTCTATTTACTATAACTAGATTGTGTCGTTCACAGAAGTCTAGCATCAACTTCCCATTACAATCTGTGTATCCATCCAGATCCTCGATGTGGTCATTCATGTCACCCAGCAGACAAATATCGGCACCTTCTCCAAACTGCTTTATATCGTCATCGAGATACTTCACTAGATCTTTGTTCTCTTGCCTGTATTTGTCCCCTGTCCCTAAATAAACTACTCCTAGCCATGCCTTTTCACCAGCAATTGTACCTGATACCCAGACATGTTCTTTGCAAGTTAACTTTATTCTTTGCCAATTTGTTCCTTGGTGTATGAGCATACCTACTCCTCCTCCCTTCCTCTCCGTTGTTGTTCTATTGCTCCCTTCCCAGACGTAGCCTTCAATAAGCGGTGGGTCTTCTAGATCCCTGAGGTGTGTTTCGCATAGCGCGTACACACCTACCTCTTCGTCCTTTAACTGCTGTTCTATTTCTAACCACCTCGCTCTCTTTCTACCGCCTTGCATGTTTATGTACCTGATCCTGGTGTCAAACTGATTTGTAGTTTTCTTCCTGGACCTCCTAGTGGCCATTTTATTGGCGTCAGCCTCTATTGTTGCACTTTCTACACTGTTTCTACCTACCCCTACGCCCTGCGGCGCAGTAGACCCCCTAAAAAAGCTACTGCCCGACCTGCCAGGCGCCAGCCGATCTCGGCTTCTAGCCTTCCATTAAAGTGGATGCCATCTCGTGTAAAGCCTCCGCCAAAGCCTGCTCTATGCACTTCTTTGTTTATGTCTGCCACTTCAAATCCTTTCTCCTGGCTTACCTTTCTTATTTCACAATTTACAGCCACAACGTCCTTGGCAATTGCTCCGTTCCTTCCTTGGACCTCCGGCACTGTGCATACCACGATCTGGACTTGCTGTGCTATCGCCCTTAAATCGTCAACTCCCTCCGCTAATCTTTCCACTACTTTTGCAGCTTCACCATTCAACACATCATTTAGCCCCGCCGCTACCACTAACAAATTGCGCTCTGCAACATTCTCAGAATGCTCGCTCTTTGTTTCTTTCAGTACTGCGTCCATTGTCCTGCCTGGGAACGACCCGATTGCTACCCGCTTATCACCCTTTGCACGCTCCATTATAGCTCTTTTCCACCTCCTCATATTTGAATCACCACCGATAAGTACTAGGGCATTCTTTCCCTCCCTCCTAACTTCCAGGTTGTGCTTATCATTGGCTATGAGCTCATTTCTTGGGGTTAGCTTGTTCCCCTCCTCTCCTCGCGCTCGCTGGCGCCCCTGTGGCTGCAGTGTCGCCTCCCGCGGGGCGTGTTGCTCTGCTTCGCTATAACTACGCCGATTCACCGGCGGCGAGCTGACTACCGCTTGCCCTGCCACCCTGCCCCCGACTTCGCATGTAGGGTCTACCCTACTTTCTGTGCTTTTGCCCCCGGCTTGGTGTCCCGACCCATCATTCTCCGCTGCGCGCGTCTCGAGCGCATCGAGACGCCTATGCAGCTCTGCTCTCCTTTCCTTCTCTTCCCCAAGCTCGGCCACGGTTCTTGCTAATTGCGCGGCCTGCACCGCTTCCACCTTGACCAACTCGGCGACTTTCGCCTGCAAAGCTAACCGCCTCTCCCGCTCCTCCTTCAGGTCTGCTTTCAGCTCCTCGAACTCTGCTGTCCAATTTCCTTCCAGTTTTTGGATTGCTTCCCTGACCCCTTCGCACAGCCTGCACGTAAAGCTAGACTCCTCCGCGTCTGCTAAGCTCTGGAAACTGGTCTCGTCGAGGGAGCACCAGCGCAGGCATTCGTCGCACTGCACTTGCTCCGCGTTCCCCGCGGCCTTCCCTTTCTTTGATTTCATCGCTAGGCCTACGTCCTTAGGCTCAACGAGCACGTCCGCCAAATCACTTCGAAGAGCTAGCTGAGATAGTTAAATAGGCCTATCAAATAGGTCCCGCCTAGCACCTAGGCCTAACGAGGGAAACTGCCAGACCTAGACAAAGCCAGTACGTTTACTACGCTTACCACGAATTCAAAATTTGCGCTCCTGCTCCATGCAAAATAAAACACTTCAAAAACATCAGCTAATAAGAAGAAAAAAGACTACTTAGCTACGAACGAAGTCGCTAAAGCCTCGACACAGGAGCGTCCGCACGCCCAATTACTATTTAAATGGAAAAAACAGCAAATAAAAACAGAAGCAAGCTCAAAGCATGCACAAAAACTTATGATTTCGCCGTCGCCACGGAGCCCCGAAAAGCACGTCCATCCGCCACGAACAGGTTATAGACGAACCTGTCCTTCCTGTCCGCCTTCCTGTCCGCGGCAGCGCCACCTCGCGAGAGGAGACGGCAGAGGGTCACGTTCTCGCGCCGCTCGCAGGCGGAGTTTTACAACTGAAAAGTATCTATTATAGTAGCGGTGGGCGAGGCGGGGTGTTGCCAGACGGGCACTTCCGTGCGCGCTGGAACTGGATTTCCAGTAGAAAAGGTGGCGGAGAAGGGTTGGTTGGTGGCGACGGGTTCAGTTGCGTTGACGGAAGATGGCGTCGGCAATGGTAACGGGTCCGGTAATGTGCACGGGAGAACAAGGGGCCAGCATAGCAGCACCTGGAACGATACGTGGATCAGTATGGTGTGCCGAGCGGTGTCGTGCCCCCGGAGAGGTTGCGCTCAAGCGAAAGCAGTGCAATTAGTCGAGTCCCCACAGTGATGGCGGCGAGCGGCGATAGTGTCTTTTTCTCGTCTGCTAGCCAGAAAGTGCCCAAAACATTGCCAAGCGAAAATCTACTCGGCCAGAGAAAAGCGAACGCGCACCGAAGTGCGCCGCGCGGTGGTCGGGGCAACACGAGTAAAATGCATGCGCTCTGGCAGGCTCTGCCAGCCTGTGAGTAGCGAGTACAAAAACATTGAAGAGGCTCAATGTGTCCTCGCAAATAGAAGTCAAAGTAGAAAAAAAATAAATAAGAACGTGGTTAATTTGCCTGGGTTTAGTGTCTTGACATGGATGCTTTGGCGCAGGTGAAAAGGAAATGTTGGTATTTTTTATGTGACATGACGGCGCGGACAAACCACCACAACGCTTCATCTCATGAGACCTCGCTGCGGGCATCGTCAACTTGCCTGATAGTGTGTTGATTTGGCTTGTCTCGTCGTATGTTCCGATGTAAGACTTTGAAAAAGTCGATGCACCTTTGGCGTCTAATATTTATCGGAACATTAAGCCCACAAAGTTCCGCAATTGAAAATCTAAAGCGCACGTTTGGAAATGTCAATGCACCTTTCGCATCAAAAGGTTATGAGAACTTTATATCCATAAATTTTGGAATTGATATCCATGCGCTGAGTAGATTCCGCGGCCTCCGCAAGATGCCGTGGCGAGCCCGTTCGCCATCAAAAAACCCTTGAAATCCATACTTGAAACTGTGCTCGGATGGGGCTGCTTGCGTTATGTGACTCCTGGTGCATGGGCGCTGCCGCGAAATCCAGCCCGAGTTCGCAAGGTTCGCGCTGAAATGTCTTTTCCAGCGTGAAAAAAGACAATCTAGAGAAAATTCAGAATGATTTCCGGCACCGGGAATTGCTTGCGTGGGCGGTGCACGGACAGCACGAAAAAATTTCGAGGGGGAGGGGGCTGAATCCCCATAAGACCCCCCCCCCCCGCTGGCTACGCCCCTGGACCCGACGGAATGTCCAGTACTTATCAGGGGGCCGCGTGTGGGTGTGGACACCTATCCGATACCGTGGGCTCTCAGAGAAATTGTTGCGCCGCTATTTCGGCCCCTATGAAGTTGTACGCCGCCTCAGTGATGTGAACTACGAGGTGGTGCCTCAAAGCTCTGATCCTGGTTCGAACCGACGCCGTCCCCGTGCTGAAGTCGTCCACGTAGTACGGATGAAGCCGTACTACGCGCGCGAGGGATAAGCAACCCTCCTAAACCGCTTCAGCATTGTGTACATTCCTTTATATTTTTTTTCTTTTCATGTTGGCACTCTTGCCCATAGTGCGCGGCCGCTGCCCTTGAAGCGACCGGGCCGGTCGCTTTTGAGAGGGGAGCAATGACGCGAAATAAGTTTGGACGCGATGACACGGGACCCTTAACGCGAGAACGACGAAGTTCGTGCGCTCTCCGAGGACCGGCCATCGCAAAAAGGCAGACGTTTCTTTGCCAATCTGTCGGTGGTAAGCTGTTTTAGTTGTAATAGCAGGGTGACAATATTTGCCACATGTTAATAAACTTACATCATTAAAGTACGTTAGAATTGGCGCTAAGACTGGTGCACAATATATGCATATACTCTAAACAATCATAAATAAGGCAGGAGCTTGAAAATATTGGTTTCTGTAGCAATTTCCTCTGTTTGGTAGTGTTGCCGTGTCCACACATCCTTTGGAATTGCTCATGTGATTGTTGTATAAAAATTTTTTAAACAGGGTTGAAGTACCTCAGACAGGCTGGCCAACGTTTCGATAGGTGGACCTATCTTCGTCAAAGGCGGCCTCGTCATCCTCGGCGTGTTAGTTTTAAAGGGTTAGTGCAGTGACGTCACGTGCGGGTGTTGTCGCTGGCGGCTGGTTTTAAAGAGAGAGATTACAAGAGGGAACAGGCGCTGTCGTCCGACGTCTGTGAGCCTCATTATCAAGACGAAGGGACAAGAGCGTGAGAGTGGGCACGCGGGGAGGAAAGAAAAGAAATAGAAGCAGAAAAAAAGGGAAAAAAGGAAAAAAAAGAGGGGGGAGCCAGGGCCGTACCAAGACACAACAAATGGGGGGGTGAAAGAAAAAGAACGAGGAAAATGAAATCTTTAAGAAATACGGGGGCTTGGGAGCGTGTTGGGGATGCGAAAGGTTAGGAGGTGTTCAGGGGGAGTCGATGGCGGCATGCTTTTGAGGCATTAGAACGGCCGGTCAAGCAATAGGTCGAGTAATTTTGAAATAGTTAAGGTGGCGACGAGGAGTCTGCGGTGCAATGTGTGGGGTGACTGAAAGGCAGCGGCATGGTCTTTCAAGGGGCACTGCCCCACGCGCTTAACGTAGGTGTCGTTACGGCGGCATCCAGAAGGCGATACTCTGGGTTGAGGCGCCGAAAAAGGCATATTGACTTCGGAATGTGTTGTCGAGGGGGTTTCAAAAAAAAAAGGACTAAAAAAGGGGGGCAGGGGGAAGGGGGGGGCGAAATAGGTATAGCAAACAGGAGGGTGACGCGTGCAGAAGCGGGCGCGGGCAAGTGTACATGGAAGAAGGGGATCGTACAGTTGGTATAGACGTAAAATCCTGAGAGTACATTAAATTGAGTAGTAGGCAGGAATTTTTTTTTCTCTTTCCTTTTCCTCCGAAATGAAAGAGTAGGTGAGGTTAAGAATTAAAGTTGGCTGGTGGCCTAATGTGTTTTGTGTATTGGTTGGTGATATGAGAGTTTCAGATTTAAGTTACAGCTTTTAAAGATTCTAAATTGCCGCGTGCCAAATTAATTCCTGTCGGGTGTAGGCAATTAAACTTGTGTATGAGGTATGATTCCGTGTACTTCCTTTCGCGAGGGGAACGGAAATTTGTTTGTAGTATATAGAGCCTTGCTTTGTCAAACATATGTCCATGTTCATTAAAGTGGCTGGCTACTGCTTTGGGTAAATTGTGTTTTGTGTCCGCGCGGTGACCATTGAGTCTTGTATTGATTTGTTGTCCTGTCTCACCTATGTATTGTTTGCTACAAGCGGCGCATTCTAGACAGTAGACTACATTGCTTGATGTGCAGGTGAAAGCCGAAGTTACCGTGTGTGTGTAATTCGACGCTGTACTTTTTACTGTAGTAGTGGATTGAATGTGTTTGCATGTAGAGCACCTGGGGCGACCACAGGGATTGGTTCCCAACTTCTTCTTTTTCTGTAGTTTGGCGTGCACAAGAACATCTTTAAAATTAGTGTTGCGTCTGTAGGCTACTCGGGGAGGGTCGGGAAAAATCTTAAGTTTCTGGTTGCTGGTGAGAATTGGGTAGTATTTACTTAGGATGTTATTCACGTTTGGGACTGCGTTTGAGAATTTAGTAGTTAGAAGAGGCGTTGTTGTTCTTGTGATCCTCGGGCGGGGCTTGAGGACCTCGGCTCGATCAAGTTTGGTTGCAGCGATGTAAGCTGTTTGAAGGTCACTGTTTGGGTGGTTCCTGTTTGATAGCGTTTCTTTAAGGTGATCGAGTCTATCTATGTAGTCTTGGTTTTCAACGCAAATGCGACGTAGACGTGTGGCTTGGCCTTTAAAGATGCCTTGTTTGCAATGTCTGGGATGGTGGCTGGTATATTCTAGGTACTGTTGTTTGTCGAAAGGTTTTCTATACAGCGTTGTCTTTAGTTCACCATTGTCAATGTATATTGTTGTGTTCAGAAAGTTTATGCGCTCAGTTGAGGATTCTGATGTGAATTTTATTGTTGGGTGAACAGAATTTAGAAAGGATACATATTTATCTAGACTGTCTTGGCCATGTCCCCAGATTATGAGTATGTCGTCTATGTATCGTAGGTATGTGTGGGGCTTGGTAGTGCAGCGCGATAGGAAATCTGTTTCTAGAATCCCCATAAATATGTTCGCGTAGGTTGGTGCAAAAGGCGTACCCATGCTTGTACCATGTATCTGTAGGTAGTAACTCTCTTCAAATTCGAAGTAGTTATGTGTGAGAACTAATTCAAGGAGAGACAGGTAAACTTCAGTAGAGTGTTGTGCACTGTGTTTAGACAGCGTTTGTTTTATCGAAGATAAACCATCAGGGATTGGAATGTTGGTGTACAGCGCCGTGACGTCTAGTGTTACGAGAATTGTGTTGTGGGGTAGTGTGCCTTTAGTATTAATGTCTTCTATAATTCTCAGCAGGTGGGGCGTATCTTGTGCAATTGACGGAAGTGTTTTCGGCAAGTTACCAAGGTAGTGGTTAAGGAATGTGGAGATGCTCTCTGTCGGGGTGTTGTTGTTTGATACTATCGGACGGCCTGGGATAATAGCAGTGTATAGTTCAGCGGATGGAATTTTATGAATTTTCGGAAGGAAGTAAAAACGTCCGGCAGTTTTGTTGCTTGGTTTAAGAAATTTGTATTCTGATGGTGTTATCAATTCATCAGCCAAAAGTGATTTCAGCCTGTTGGTAATTGTCACTGTATAGGACAATGTCGGATCGTTATCTAGTTTGCGGTAATGTTCTGGGTTGTTTAGTTGTCTGTAAGCCTCGTGCTTGTATTTTTCTATTGGCCAAATAACTATACTTCCACCCTTATCTGCTTCCTTAATAACAATGTCATTCCGGCAGCTCAGATTTGAAATGATATGACTCTCCGACGCAGTTATGTTTTTAGGTCGCTTAGATGTCTTGGATTGGCTTATAATTTCTTTAGTGATAGTTTTAAGGTATATGTCAAGTTCTATGGCTTGTTCTGGTTCGGGAGTCCAAGTGGATTGGGCTCTAAGTGGTGTCGTCCCGGTGTCTGGTGTGTCTGCAAAAAAGTGTCGGATACGCATTCGTCGGGAGAATTCTGAGAGGTCCTTGTGAAGCTCGAATTCATTTATTGTGTTGTTCGTGGGGCAAAAGTTTAAGCCTTTGCTGAGTACGGCTATTTCTTTTTGACTTAATGTTTTAGAAATGTCTATAACATTGGAGCGGTTTAGTTCTGTGGAAATTTCCTTACTGTCTGGTCCTTCTAAGCTCGAGGTCCCTCTTGTCTGGGTGTGGTGGCTGTTTGTCTGGAAGGTTGTTTTTTGATTAAAATTTGCTTTTTTCCTTTGTTTTTGAACCAATTTTCTAGATTGTTTTTCGCCGTAATGTTCTAAATCTCTCTTCTCATCTGGTGTCAGGGTTATGTTCCTAAGTCTGTGGTTAAAAGTTTCGATTTGCTCTTCGCAGTGTTCTTTGAGGATATTCAAAATTGAAAGTGAGGCATTATGTAATGTTGTTTGCCAGTTTGCGCGATGGTGTGGTGGGAGTGTTCCTAGAGCTGGTATAGCCTTGAGTGTTAGGCCTTTAGGAATTATATTTTTCTCGGTGCAGCTTGTGTAGGTTTTCAGATGTGAGGTGTAGCTCACATGTTTTTTGGTAAGTTTTCTAGCCTGTAGGAATTCGGTGCTTCGTGGCATTGAGGAATTATTGATTTGCGATGTCTGTCATTTACTTGTCTTCTTGCGGGCAGATTTGCGTGGGGTGTTTTTGCGTTCGGCCGGTTTATTATCGTATGCCTGGCTTAATTCGATCTCGGTCTCTGTTTGAGTTTGTGTGTGTGCAGGCAGGCGTGTGGGGGTTTGTGTGCAGACTTCGGTGGTGGGTTTTCTGTTGTCTGTTGCCATTGTGTCTGTTTGCATGGTGGTTGATGTCGTTTTGGTGGTGTGTGTGCCTTCTGGTTCTTTTCACATTCCACTGTCTGTGTTCCAACTGTTCTTGTGTTGACTGTTTCACTTGTGCAGTGGCTTGCTTCACATTCCACTGTCTGTATTCCCTGTGTCCTCGAAGTGACTGTCACAGTTGTGTTGTTCGCGGTTGCACGTTCCGCAGAGTTGGTGGAGGTGGTATTTGAGGTGGAATTTAAAAGAGTTTTTCTGTACTTGTCCTTAATAAAGGACTTGATGTGTTGGGAAACTAGCTCTATTCCACTGCGGTTCAAGTGGAAGCCATCCCAAGCTAGGTGTTCGTGTGGTGCTTCGTGTATTTCCGCGTGGTGCATGGTGTAAACATTCTTATGGACGTTTTCTAAGTTGAAAATTAGTGAGTTTAGCTTGTTAATCTCCTCATTGTGTTTCATGAGTGCATTAGTTTGGTAGAATAGTGGGCGGTGTTTGTTTTGTAGGCGGGGAGCGACAGTCTTTATGGTTATGTGTGCGTTTGGGCGAGCGGCTTGAATGGTTCTTATTACGTCGCTCATGGACTCTATCGTGTCCGCGGCGCTTTGTGTTCTTAAGTTGTTTGTGCCTACATTGATAATAAAGTGTGTGGTGTCAATTGGCGCATCACATACTAGTGGTAGAATATCTGATGTTTGTGCCCCACTAAGGTGTTTTATGTATGGCGCGTGTGGGCCTGGTGGAAAATGTTCCTTCAGGTATCTGTACTGGCTGTCTCCAAGGACTGCTACAGGATGTTGCTGTTATTATCCGGAGACGTTGAAGAAAACCCTGGTCCTCTTACTGACGAGATGCTTAAGGAACTACTTGAAACGCAGAAGACAATCCTGCTTAAGCCTAATGAAATACAAGAAAAGCAAGCTTCCTCTGATTCTAGTTCGCAACTTGTTGACAACAGGCTATCAACGATAGAAAATAAATTGCTGTCTCTGGATGAAACACGTGACAGGCTCACTAAAATTGAGAATAGTTATCAGGAATGATGCTAATTTGGCTGAGCTCGGCCGCAAAGTTGATGATTTAGAAAACCGATCTCGACGAAACAACATAACTGCACGCGGAGTTGTTGAAGAAGGGCAAGAAAGTGAGGAAATGCTAATGAAAAAAGTAAACGAGGACATATTCGAAGGTATACTGAAACTTAAGTTAGGCTCCACCGAGAGGATTCACAGGCTGGGAAAGAGGATTCCTGGTGTGAACCACCCGATCATACTCAAGTTCGTAGATTTCAGGGATAAGAAAATAATACTAAAAAATTGTTCCAAGCTCAAAGGCACCCCGATTAGTATTAGCGAAGATTATTTTAAAAGGATTGTTGAATCACGAAAGAAGCAGTGGAATTGTTGTTCTGAGGAAAGGAAAGGTGGAGCAAAAGTGGCATTGATCTTCGATAAATTGAAAGTTAATAATGTAATGTTCAGTTGGGATGAAGATAAACATGAAAGGGTCAAAGTTGTGCAATTGCTTCGCGCAAGAAACACCTGACAACCCCGCACAAAAGAGGCAAAGTTTAATATTAATAATGTGAACGCCAGAAGTATCCTAAATAAGTTGGAATCCCCAGAGAGCATTGTCCTGGAGCATGAGCCAGATGTTATGGGTATAACAGAGACATGGCTGCGTAAGGATGTAAGTGATTCAGAGGCCACACCCCCTGGGTATTCAATTGTCAGAAGAGATCGGGAAGGTCGAGGTGGTGGCGCAGCATTCTTGATAAAAAACGGTGTACCATATGATATTCTCGAGACCGAGAAAGCGATGGAAACGGTCTGGATCAAAACAAAGTTGAGTGGACATCAAGTCCTTATTGGTTGTATTTACAGGGCTCCTAACTCACCCGTAGATGTTATTTTGCATTTAAGAAAATTTATGGAGTCTAACATGCATCAAGGCAATAACATTATACTTTTAGGTGATTTTAACTTGGCCGGCATTGATTGGCCGACACTTTCACCGGGACAGACTCAGGTTTCAAGTTGTGACCAGCTGTTGGAGCTAGCTTTCTGTTTAGGTCATTTGAGCAGCAGTCGCAACAACGAGAACAAGTACTAATTCCTGCTACTTCTACTGACTGCAGATTCTTCTAAGCCGCTGCCTCGTGTCTGCTTGGTTCCTGCCATCTGCGCCCTGCGCAGTTCATTAATCATCGAGTCATCTGTGCAAACATCTGGCACGTGCTTCACCTCCCTGGACCACGCTGCGCTTGCGCTACCTTGGCACGGAGAGTATATAAACGGATCCACTGCCGCTCCAGCTTCATTGAGCAGCAGTCGCAACAACGAGAACAAGTACTAATTCCTGCTACTTCTACTGACTGCAGATTCTTCTAAGCCGCTGCCTCGTGTCTGCTTGGTTCCTGCCATCTGCGCCCTGCGCAGTTCATTCATCATCGAGTCATCTGTGCAAACATCTGGCACGTGCTTCACCTCCCTGGACCACGCTGCGCTTGCGCTACCTTGGCACGGAGAGTATATAAACGGATCCACTGCCGCTCCAGCTTCATTGAGCAGCAGTCGCAACAACGAGAACAAGTACTAATTCCTGCTACTTCTACTGACTGCAGGTTGGTTTTCATTTTTTGCTGGAAATTTTCTTACGTCACGGTTCTTTTTGCGACTGCTGCTCACTGGTTTTTGGTTTTTGGCTGTGTCTACTTCTTCGGTTGTGAGATGCCTACTAATGCTGAGCTATGCAAAAAGATGGAGCGGCTCGAATCCTTGCTTGAGGGCAAACTGGATTCCGTTGTTGAAGAGATTGCTGCAAGGATTGTACAAAAACTTGAAGAGCAGGGCCATGGCAATATTTCTGAACTTACTGATAGTGTACGCTTTATCAGTCAGCAGTATGAAGAAATGAGGACTACGTTTGATGGACTGTCCGCTACAAACAAGGCTCTGACAGCACAAAATGAATCCCTGACAAAAAGAATTGCATCAATGGAACAGTACAGCAGGCTGAACAATATTGAAATTAAAGGTATCCCGTCAACGCAAGGAGAGGATTGCTCTGCTATTTTGAGCACTGTCGCTGAGGCAATTGACTGTCAAATTGATGTGACGGACATCGACACAGTTCATCGGGTGGCTAGCAAATCACCCCATAAAAATTTAATCGTTCGATTTTGCTCCCGTGTCAAGAAGAATGACTTCCTTCGTAAGGCTCGTAAGGCGCGCCTGAGAACCTCCATGATTGGGCTCTCTGGTAATAATGATAGCCCTATATATGTCAATGAGCATCTCACATTTGAGAACAAACGTCTGTTCAGCCGAGTTCTTGCTCTAAAGAAGCAGCATAAGTGGCAGTTCCTTTGGACAGACAACTGTCAGATTAAAGCACGGAAGACTGAAAATAGCAAAGTGTTCTTCATAAGCTCTGAGTCTGACCTCAGCGTCATCACTTAACCTGATTTGCGATTAGTCTGCGTGTTAGGCATCCAATCATTCCCTCAAACATGTCTTTGTTTTCACCTTCTGAAGCTACGTCACTGCTTAAATCTGTTGGTTGTTCATTGCTTCACTTCAATGCACGAAGTTTGCGTAAGAATCATGATAACATATCTTCATTCATTGACTCTCTTTCCCACACTTTTTCATTCATCTGCATAACTGAGACATGGCTTGGCCCGGCTGATAGCAATTTATATGGGTTCCGTGCCTATCAGGCTGAGTATTGTAACCGTGTTGCATATCAACATGGTGGTAGCGCGATTTTCGTCGCACCCCACATTAAATATAAACATAGACTGGACCTTTCCATAGATCTATTTCACTGCGAAACTGTTTGGATCGAAACCGATGCCTTGTCTTTTCCAAATTATTGTGGCGGAATTATTATTGGCTGTATTTACCGTTCTCCATCTTCTTCCATACCTGATTTCCTTCGTCATCTCAGCTTAGTTCTTCAAACAATTACTAGTGAAAACAAGCCTGTCCTAATTGTAGGTGATATAAATATTAACTTGCTCGATGTCGACAATAGTACTGTATGCGCTTATTCGGACTGTTTTTCTGGCTTTGGGCTTGAGCAATTAATAACTTCGGCCACCAGGATTTCCACTCAAGGAAGCAGCTCCCTCTTAGACCATGCCCTCACTAATATTTCGCCTTCACCAGAGTCTGGTGTAATTGACATAGACATATCAGATCATTACCCTGTATTCGTCACATTCAAATCTAACCCTCCTAGGTCAGATCCCTGTTATCTTACGTCTCGTCTTGATATCATAAATTTTGTTGATGCAATTGACAAAATTGACTGGACAGTTATTGCTACCAAACTAAATCCAGAAGAAGCGCTTCAGTTATTTTCCTCTTTACTTTTAAAAGCGGTTCATGCTAACACTGTCACTGTTAAGTGCAAAAAGAAATTTAAATTTCCGCATAATCCTTGGATCACTAATGGGCTACTTGTGAGCATGAGGAAAAAAGAAAACATGTATAGGAAGACTAAAAAACAGCCTTTCAATGTGAATTTAGCATTACGCTATAAGAAATATTGCAACATGTTGAGTAATTTATTGAAGAAATCTAAAAGACAATATTACGAAAATGAATTCATGAAAAATAGGTTTCATCCAAAAAAACAATGGCAACTTATCAACGAGTTTCTGAATGTACCACGTTCCGGCAGTTCCATTGAAAAAGTAATCTACAATAATGTGACTATCACTGACCCGCCTAGCATTGCTCGTGCGTTCAGTAATCACTTTTATGAAATTTATAATACTACCCATTTTCCTTCTGTTTATCATACTAGCCGATGCGATAAATCTTTCTTTTTGTTTCCTGTAACATATGAAGAAGTCCTTACTGAGATTTTCAACTTAAAGAACACAAGTCCTGGTTTTGATGGAATTTCTGCATTTCATTTAAAGCTTGTTGCTCCGACTATTTCAGATGCTCTCAGTAACTTAATTAACCTTATGTTCAAGACAGGTATATTCCCTAGTAGTCTAAAAAAAGCTAAAGTCATTCCTGTTCATAAAAAGGGGGACAAAGCTCAAGTCGCGAACTATCGTCCCATATGTATTTTGCCTTCAATTAGTAAAGTTGTAGAAAAATTTATACATCGTCGTATTAACATTTACCTTAACAAATTTAGCTTGCTGAAATCCTGTCAGTTCGGTTTTCGTTCAGGAGGCTCAACTAACTTGGCTTTGCTAGCATTAACTGATTATATTCGACATTCACTTGATCTCGGATACTTTGTTGGCTCGGCCTTTCTAGACTTTACTAAAGCCTTTGATACAATGAACCACAAAATTTTATTTACTAAACTGGAGTCTGTTGGCATTTCTGGTCCAGCTCTTAATTTATTAAAAAGTTATCTGTTTAATCGTGAATTAACAGTGCACGCAGGCGGGGCTTTCGCTGAAAGCAAAATTATTAACCAAGGAGTGCCTCAGGGCTCGATTTTAGGTCCACTATTATTTACCATTTATATAAATGATTTACCTGACTGCCTTAATTATACCCTACCTATATTATATGCCGACGATACGACTGTTGCCCTCTCGGATAAATCATTACTTTCGCTAACATTGAAATTAAACAGTGATCTGTCAAAAATTACTGAATGGTGTAACGCCAACTTTCTAGTTATAAACCCTACGAAAACGCAATTCATGGTATTTAAGTCATCACAGAGGCATTTACCTTGCTCTCCGTCCATAACTCTGAATGGGCATGACATTCCTGCCTCCACTTGTGTTTCTTTCCTCGGCATCAAATTAGATCCCCACCTTAAATTTACTAACCACATTGCACACATCAAACAAAAAACAGCATTTGGCATTAGAGCACTACTCAAATCACGTGCATTTTTTTCCAAAGAAGCATTATTATCGTTATACTTCGCTTTCATTCATAGCCATATTATTTATGGTATCGCTTCTTGGGGTAATACTTATCATTGTCATCTTTCCTCTATTCAGCACATTCAAAATCAGGCTATCCGCATAATAACGCGAAGCCATTTTTTCTCTAACGCCTCTTCTCCACTGCGTACAAACCGCATTCTTCAAGTTACTGATTTGTTTAACTATCATTTAGCGATATTATTTTTCAAATTACTAAGTCAACAAGTTTCTTACAACTTTGTTAGTTCTGATCTCCTTTTTAATCCCAATAACACAAGGTTTGCAGCACAAGGAAATTTCTTGTTGCCTTTATGTCACACTAATTACGGAAAGATGGCTTCCTCTTTTTGCGCGCTTAAACTTTGGAACAGTCTTCCATATTCCATTAAGTTGTCAACTACCTTGTACTCTTTCAAATGTGAACTCAAGAATTATTTGCTGTCTGATTAATTTCCTACATTGTTATTTTGCTATTTAGAAGCTGTGGAATTACCATTGATTGTGCATCTTTCCTTTTGTTGTTTGTTTTTTATGTGTGTTCGTCACTGAGTTTCTTGGTTATATTTTGCTTATTTCATGATTTCTTTCTCTGCTCTGTATTCCGCTTTATTTTTTTTTGTATAACTTCTAAACCAAGGGTCCCGGTGCAGTCTCTGACTTTGGGACCCTTGTCTGTATACCATATTTTGTAACAAGTTGTTATGAACGAATAATAAACTGAAACTGAAACTGAAACCCGGGTAGTGACAGATTATACAAGAATCTGTGAGACTAAGTCATCAATACTTGATTTAATTTTTCCGTCAAATTCTTTAATACCATATCTAGAAATATGTAAAACGGAGGATGGTCTTGCGGACCATAATATAGTGCAAGCATGTCTAAGCTTAGGACCTGAACCATACCCATGTGCTCCTCATAAAACATTTTTGAAGTTTTCCTCTGCTAATGATGTTGGTGTGTTGGACTTTTTAGAGCGTTCTTTCAACCATTTTGTTCATTTCTTTGAGTCAAATACTAGTACAGATGCTTTATGGGACTACTACATTGCAATCATCATGGATTGTAATAAAAACTACATACCAAAGTGCTATAAAAGAATTAAAAGGAAAAATCTTTCGATTACAAGGGAAGTTATACATCTAAACAGAAGGCGAAAACGTGAAGACTGTTCGAGGAATCCAACCTCCGATAAGATCTCAATTCAACGCATGAGCCATGACCTGAAATGCCTTATAAAAGATTCTAAAGACAAGTTTTATAATGTGACACTTACAAAGTTCCTTAAAGAGGCGCCGCAGAAGTTCTGGCGATATGTCAACCCATCCACAAAACCGTTATCCTCAGAATCCTGCAGTACTGCTGCAACGCAAGCTGATAATTTTAATGCTTACTTTGCATCCGTTTTTACTAAAGATGATGATGATGATGAAAACTTTATTTATCCCTCTTTAAAGGGAAGGGGGCAATGGAATAGAGGGTGGGGGAGGAACTACTTGAAGTAGGCCTCCTTTATCCTCTCAGCCCACTCCAGGATGGCCTCCTGAAGATCGGGCCTGGAGCTGCGCAAGGCAGCCTCCCACTGCTCCTCACTAGATATTAATTGCTTGAGGAAAGGGGGAAGGGGGTGCTTAGGGCACCCCCACATGATGTGGTTTAAGTCTGCTTTGGGAGAGACACAGAATTTACAAGAGGGAGAAAGGTAAATGGCGGGATGAATGCGGTGGAGGAGGTAAGGGGACGGAAAGGCGCGAGTCTGCAGCTGTCGCCACAGAAATTCACACCTACGCGGGGATTTGCCCATGAGTGGCGGAAAGGTTAAGCAGTCTAATCGGTAATGTGTGCAGATGTCGTGGTAAGTAATAAGTCGATCCCGCGCTGTAAACGGTGCCTCCTCCGTGGCGAGGTCCGACACATCTGATGCCTGAGCCCGGACAGTAAATCCTCGGGCACTGGCATGAGCTGCCTCGTTTCCGGCAAGGCCCGCATGCGCGGGAGTCCAGATTAATGCCACAGTTTGATGGAAAGGATGGGCCAAGAGGAGAGAAAGGGCTGACTTAGAGACCCTACCCGCTCCGAAGTTATGTATGGCTGCTTTGGAGTCGCTAACGATAACTGATGAATTTGGAATTGTGAGGGCCAGGGCTATGGCCGCTTCCTCCGCCTCCTCCGAGGAAGAGCCAGGAATGGAGGCGGCCGCAGCGACCTGGCCGTGAGAGTTAATGACTGATATTGCGTAATGATTTCTGTTCCCATATTAGGCGGCATCAACATAGAGCACGTCTTTAGAGGTGGAGAATTGTTTTTGGAGAGCCTTTGCTCGCTGCCTCCTGCGCTGTTTGTGATGCACAGGGTGCATGTTTTTAGGAAGTGGGGCGATGCAGAGGTTCTCGTGTATGTGATGTGGAATGGTGTATTTAGTCTTGATGATGGGTGCCGGAGTGATAGAAAGAGTTTGTAGAATGTGTCGACCTGTTGCGGTGTTAGAAAGTCTGCTATATTGGGATGTGAGGTGGGCTTCTGTGAGTTCAGTAAGCGTGTTGAAAGTTCCGGTAAGCATTAGCCTATCAGTGGAGGTACGTATGGGGACTCCCAAAGCGAATTTATATATTTTGCGTAAAAGAGTGTCGATCTTATCTGATTCTGATTTAAGGAAATGTAGATATGGTGTTGCGAATGTAATCTTACTGATAACGAAGGCCTGAATCAAGCGGAGAAGTTCGGCCTCCTTTAGTCCGCCATGTTTATTGGAGACTCGCCCTAGAAGGCGCAGGGTATGATCGAGTGTGGTGTGGAGTGTATGTAGGGTATATGTGTTGAGCCGGTTGCTTTGAATGTGTAAACCGAGCACCTGGAGCCTGTCCACTCTAGTAACAGGGATGTGGTTTAGGATTACTTCTATACTAGACATGTGTTTTCCGGCCCCCCGGTGGGATGGTAGAAGAAGCAGCTCGGATTTTTGAGGGGAGCATGTGAGATTCATAGCCCCGGCATGAGCCACGACGGCGTCTGCTGCGGCCTGTAGAGTGTCTTGAATCTCTCCATCAGAACCGCCAGTCATCCAAAGAGTGATGTCATCGGCGTAGAGTGAAAACTTGAGATCAGGAATAGACCGCAATGCTTGCGCCATCGGCATCATACAAAGATTAAAAAGAAAAGGAGACAGCACAGAGCCTTGGGGCGTGCCGTAGCTACCTAAAGCGTATGAAAGAGGTTGCTCTGTGCCTATGTGTATCGTTGCGGTACGGTTGGATAAGAAGGTACATATGTAGTCATATGTCTTTCCGCCAACCCCAATGAGATTAAGCTCTCGGAGGATGGCGGAATGTGAAACGTTATTGAAAGCTCCGTGGAGGTCCAGACTGAGAATTGCTTGCGTATCTAGACTGCTATTAGGTGTAATGATGTCATGCTTCATTCGAAGCATGATATCTTGGCATGAGAGAGATTTTCGAAAACCTACCATTTCTGATGAATAAAGATTGTTGCCCTCCATGTATTTACTGAGTCGGTTGAGGATGACGTGTTCGAGTGTTTTACCTAGACAAGAGGTTAGTGATATAGGCCTGAGATTAGAAATGTTGAGTGGTTTGTTTGGCTTTGGGATAAAAATTACCCTGGCATCTTTCCACGAACTAGGGAGGGTGCCTGTGTCAAAGCAGTGATTGAAGTATGCCGTGATGGCTGTGACAGAGTTGTCGTCTAGATTGCGGAGTATTTTATTGTTAATAAGGTCGGGGCCTGGTGCTGACATTGTGCGCAGGGTGGCGAGGGCATGGCGAACCTCTGCTTCCGTGATAGCGGCGCTAAGTAGCTCGTTGGGCTCGCTAGTATATGCCAGTATATGCCAGTATATTTGGCATGTCATGATTCTGAGCGGGAGGCAGATGTTTATGGCGGAGGTCGTCGAAGAATCCATTGAGATTATTTTTGTGTGCATGTAGCAGTTTGTTTATGCTATGGTTGTGGTGTGTGCGCGATGTGGTAGGGTCTAATAAGTGCCGCAAGAGTTGCCATGTGCGCTTGTTATCGAGGTTGTCATGCATGCTTTCACATACCTGGCCCCACTGCTGGCAGGCCAGTTGCGTGGCGTACTCCTGGATCTGGAGGTCTAATTTGGCAATTCGGAGTCTTAGTTTTCGGTTGAACCGTTACCTCTTCCACCGTTTAAGAAGAGACGTTTTGGCTTCCCACATGTGTAGAAGCTTGGAATGAACCGTAGTGAGAGCGGTTTCGGGGGGCAGAGTGGTAGTGTGCGTCTGGGCGTCTGAGTGTAGTTGCTGAACCCATTCTGAAATGTCTTGAATGTTTGTGGGAGCTCATATCTGGCGGGCCTCTCGAAAATTGTCCCAATTGGTAAGGCTGAGGCGTTTGGGTGCAAAGGGTTTGTGTTTGAATTGTAGTGTGATGGTAATGATGTAATGGTCGCTACCGAGGTTAACTTGTGAGTTGTGCCATGTGACGTGTTGGATCCTGTGTGTAAGCGTAAGATCGGGGGAGGTGTCCTTAGCTACGCTATTGCCTAGCCTGGTTGGTGCATCCATGTCGTTATGTGATGTGAGTCTGTGGTCTTATATGTGGATCCATAGGGCTCTGCCCTTAGGAGTAGAAACGGAGTGACCCCACAAATGGTTGGGTGCGTTGAAATCTCCAAGGATTAGCAGAGGGTGGTGTGTGGCAGCGGCAAAAGCTTGAGCGAAAAGGGAGTCAAAGCGGTGATGTTTGTCTTGTGGACGACTATAGATATTGAGAATGTAAAGGCCAGGTGCATTATTTTTGCGAGGAATAATTTCTAGAAAATCATGCTCTATATCGACGCTGTCGAATCGGGAGTGATTGGCAGTGAGGTGCTTTTGCATAAGAATTGCCGTATCGGGCCGGCAGACCTTATTGTTCTGATAAACATTATAACCTGGAAAGCTGATTAGTCCGTGAGTTTCCTGAAGCGCAATGACAGCTGGGAGATTAGAAGAGGAGGCTAGAAACTGCTGGAGGTGTGCTTTCTTTTTTCGAAACCCCCTACAGTTCCACTGCCACACTTCAAACTCGGAGCGGGTCGGGTTATTGGCCATTGTTAAGCGGAGCTAGTGGGGAGGCGGATCGAGCAGGTGCAGCTATGTTAGGTTGATTCGCGGTGACTCCGGCTATCCAACTTGTAGTTTGTTGGATGTGTGCTTGTACGAATTCAATAAATTTGTCTAGCTTTTCATTCCTGGATGTGTAATCTGTATTGATTTTTTCAATTGCAGTGAGTATATTATGGAATTTAGTTTCCAAAGCGGTTAGCCTGTCGTTATAATTTAAGATTGTCTCGTCCAGGGTGTCCTCTGATCGCGGAGTGCTCGGAGTTTTACGTTTGCTGGGGGAAGGGTGAAGCGGTTCCCGTTCAGTGGAGGGGCTAGTGTCCATGGGGCGGTGTGAAGAGGTTTCAGGTAGGGCTGATGGATGATGAGTCGAAAGGGTCGTGTTAGAGAGAGGGGCTTCCGAGGTTGAAGTAGAGGGGTGACGAGATTGGAGCTCTAATTTAAGTTTTTGAATTTCGGCTTTTAGAATTCTATTTTCTTCAAGGAGGGATTCATTATTAGCAGTCTGGTTTGAGGAGCAGCTGGAAGAGGCTACCTTAGCCCAGCTTACCTGGGGTGGGTTGCACGAGGTGTTGGCGAGAGTAGGGCTTGATGATAGAGCTGGCCAGGCGACGTCTTGGGTGGCGTAGCCAGGCCCGCGGTCCTTGCTTTTTCTGCGACTTCTTCGCCGGCTTGAGTCACGAGTGCGGTCGAGACTGGGAGTTCGATTGGTGGGTGAAGTGTCTTGTTTATGCCCGAGACGTGTAGGGCGTGGTTTGAACCTCTGTTTGCACAGTGAGGAGCCGGTTTGATGGTTGCCGTTGCACACAACACATATCGGGTCACATTCGTGGTCCATGGGTGCGTCTTTCGTTCCACACTTGGGGCAGAGTGTGTCGGTGGCACTAGTGCAGACGTCCTGGCGATGACCAATCCCGCGGCATCGGGTGCAGGCTTCTACCTTCTGCCTGAAGGGGCGGCATCGAAGTGAACAGCCGTCGTAGTTGACGTAGAAAGGGATGATTTTGCCTTGGAATATGACCATGATGGTTTCAGTATTGCCCAGGCGTCGTGCACCCCCAATAATCAATGTTGGGTTGCATCTGCGGAGGGTTGAGGCGATGTCATCTTCTGAGTAATCTGGGGGCAAGTGAATGCATCCTCTGCAGGTATCGATGGGATCGGCCACATGGGTGGCGACTTCGTAAGGGTTACCATCGAATTGCAGACTCTGGATGTTGCGGTAGAGATTTGCACGTCCCATGTCTACACAGCTGCTAGACCACCCATTCGAAATGCGAAAACACCCGTGTACTTAGATTTAGGTGCACGTTAGAGAACCCCAGGTGGTCGAAATTTCCGGAGTCCTCCACTACGGCGTGCCTCATAATCAGAAAGTGGTTTTGGCACGTAAAACCCCATAATTTAGACCACCCATTGCAGACATTGAAATCAATGAGCAAGGTGTTTGAAATCTTTTGCTGAATATTGATGTTAAGAAGAGCCCTGGCCCTGACGGCATTCCAAATGAGTTTTTACGTAGATATGCAGAATGGAACTCTAAATACCTAACTAAAATTTTTCAGTCCTCTGCTGATAGTGGTTGCTTCCCGGTAGCATGAAAACGCGCAAAAATCATACCTATACACAAGTGGCAGTACTGCCGAAGTGGCAAATTATAGACCAATTTCTATTACAAGCGCGTGTTCTAAGCTCCTCGAGCACATTATTTATAAACAATTAGTTTCTTACTTGGACAAATACAACTTTTTTCCTGGACAGCATGGTTTCCGAAAACAGCTCTCAACAACCACCCAACTCATTGAAATTTTACATGACCTCTCTGAAACGTTAAACTCCCGTGGTCAAACAGACATAATCTTCCTCGACTTTGAGAAAGCATTCGACAAAGTGTCCCATCCGAAGTTAATCATAAAAGTTAATTCTGTATTTCAGAGCCCCGCAATCACTCAGTGGTTTTCATTTTACCTTTCTTCTAGAGAACAATACGTCGATTTCGGGGGGTGCACATCACGCCCTTCCCGTGTTGTGTCGGGAATTCCGCAAGGAAGTGTCCTAGGTCCTGTTTTATTTCTGATCTTTATAAATAACTTGCCCAGTAATATTAGTGTCCCTGTCAGTCTGTTTGCTGATGATTGTGTGATGTATAATAAAATTCGAGATAGTAACCATCAGGCCAATTTAGTCTAGTCTGCAAATAATTAAAAAATGGTGTGACGACTGGCAGATGGAATAAACGCAGCCAAGTCTGTTATGTCCATAGCGAGAAAGAAAAAACATTTGCATTACCCTTACAATATAAATAGTATAACTATTAGCACAGTCTATAAACATAAGTATATAGGAATAACGTTCACTTCTGACCTCAGATGGAATCAACACATTGATGCTGTATGCGGTAAGGCCAGCAAAGCGATCTGGAGCGTAAGACGGTATATAAGTGCGTCGACACCTGAGGTAAAAATTCTAGCCTATAAATACATAATAAGTCCTATCATGGAGTATGCTAAAACTGTATGGGATCCCTACACTAAATCCAACCAACAAAAGATTGATAGAATCCAGAGGTTAGCATCAAGGTTCACATTTAACAAGTATCGCTACTGCCAATCCCCCACTGAACTTTGTAAGCTTGCCGACTTACCTCCGCTAGATTTGCGTACCAGGTATGAGCGACTGAAACTAATTTACCTTATCATTTGTAGTAGTGTCGCCCCCTGTCAGATCTGTGTCATCGTACATGTATGTTTTGTAGTTGTTTAGCTAGATGGCGCACCCCCCTTCTGTCATGTGACGAGCTTGGGCCAATCTGGAGGTGTCATCTGGCGCGTGAAGCCTTTATTAGCAAAAAAACGGCCGCGGGTCGCCGGAGTCTTCGTTCCGGTTTTCATCGGGAGCAGTTAGTTGCGAGCCTCCTTCACTGCGCCGGCGCTCGCGCGCGTTCGCTGGCCGGGGGCCCCCCACTTGCCTGCCGCTGCCGACACAACATCTTTTGGCGACGAGGATGGGATTCCGGCAGCGGTTCCGACCGAAGCCCCGGGAAACCAACGAGCTTCGTAAGTGAAGCGTCCTTTACGTGTCGGCACGGCCTGCAAACGCCGCCGACGCACTTGGCGTCGCGAGGCTTCCGAACCTAAGGCCTTCTCGCCCCCTTTGTTCTTCCTTGCCCATTCCTGCGGCGAGCTCCGGCTTGCCTCCTGCACTGTCTCCTGCACGCTACCCGGCATGGCTTTTACGGCGAACCTTCCCGTTTTTCTTGCAGTGCCCGGCCCACCGTTAATTCCCTGGTATCGCTGGAAAAAAATTTTTCAGGCCCACCTCGAAGCGGCCGGCGGTGGCGACTGGAAGGACGCGCGACGAGCGTCCGCGCTCGTCAGCGCTCTCGGGCGTGACGGACAACGGAAGTACTTTGCAGCCGAGGAGCAGGAAGCAGCAAGGCAGTTAACCAGCGCAGCGTCAGCTTCAAGCGAAGCAGCAAGGCAGTCGACCGGCGCAGCGTCAACGAGAAGTGATGCGGTCCCGCCAGCGTCAGAGTTTCCGAGACTCTTCCAGCGGCTTGGCCGGCTGTTCGCCGCGTCAACAAATGTCCTGGCGGAAAGACACGAATTCACCAGTCGAAAGCAGTTCGAGGGAGAAGGATTCCTGGAATTCGTGACCGCATTGAAGGAGAAGGCGGTACAGTGCAACTTCGGCACAACCTATGACGAGCGCGTCCGAGACCAAATCATACATGGGGTAGCGAACGTCAGCGTTCGCGAAAAGTTGCTGGCTCATGGCGAAATCCTGTCCCTGGACAAGGCAGACGAAATTGGACGCTCGTTAGAAGCCTTGCATCGAGCGAACCGCGCGTTCGGCTCTGAAAGTGTACGAAGGATCGAAGCATCTCAACTTGGCGTTCCGTCGACGGGCCAAGATGGCCGACTTCTTCCGGGGAGGCGCCAATATGGCCGATGTAGTCCGGAAGGCCGCCAAGATGACGGACTTCTTCCGAGAGGCCGCCAAGACGACGGACTTCTTCCGAGAGGCCGCCAAGATGACCGACTTCTTCCCAAAAGCCGCCAATAGAGCCGACAATAGGGTCAGGTGCAGCGGTGGCGTAGAGGTAGAACACCTGCCTCGCGTGCAAGAGGTCCGTGGTTCGAATCCCGGTGCCTGCAATTTTCCACCGGATTAAAAAAAGAAAAAGAAAAAAAAGATCCGCGTGTTGATGAAATTGCATAAACAGGCCTGGAGTGTGGCCTGATCCCGGTGACCAGAACCGGTAACGCACTCCCTCACCAGAGCAGGATTGGCCACCCTGGTGCAGTACTTGGCCACAACCTCCTATATGAACAACACAATCAAACCCCGGCCCTCAGTCCCCAGCAGCTGTGAAGCAACTGACCACGGCGGCGGTCAGACCTGCCACGCAGCAGAGGGTGCTAAGAATCACTGGCTCCCGACAGGCCGCCATTGGAATATGAACCTGGCAACGTTTAACGCTAGAACGTTATCTAGTGAGGCGAGTCTGGCAGTGCTATTAGAGGATTTAGAGGGCAGTAAATGGGATATCATAGGGCTCAGTGAAGTTAGGAGGCCAAAAGAAGCATATACAGTGCTAAAAAGCGGGCACGTCCTGTGCTACCGGGGCTTAGCGGAGAGAACTAGGCGTCGGATTCCTGATTAATAAGAATATAGCTGGTAACATACAGGAATTAAATAGCATTAACGAGAGGGTGGCAGGTCTTGTTGTGAAACTTAATAAGAGGTACAAAATGAAGATTGTACAGGCCTACGCCCCTACATCCAGTCATGATGACCAGGAAGTCGAAAGCTTCTATGAAGATGTGGAATCGGCGATGGGTAGAGTGAAAACCAAATACTCTATACTAATGGGCGACTTTAATGCCAAGGTAGGCAAGAAGCAGGCTGGAGACAAGGCCGTGGGGGAATATGGCATAGGCACTAGGAATATCAGGGGAGAGTTATTAGTAGAGCTTGCGGAACAGAATAATATGAGGATAATGATTACCTTCTTCCGCAAGCGGGATAGCCGAAAGTGGACGTGGAGGAGCCCGAACGGCGGGACTAGAAGTGAAATAGACTTCATAATCTGCGCTAACCCTGGCATCATACAAGATGTGGACGTGCTCGGCAAGGTGCGCTGCAGTGACCACAGGATGGTAAGAACTCGAATTAGCCTACACCTGAGAAGGGAACGGAAGAAACTGGTACATAAGAAGCCAATCAATGAGTTAGCGGTAAGAGGGAAAATAGAGGAATTCCAGATGAAGCTACAGAACAGGTATTCGGCTTTACCTCAAAAAGAGGACCATAGTGTTGAAGCAATGAACGACAATCTTATGGGCATCATTAAGGAGTGTGCAATGGAAGTCGCTGGTAACTCCGTTAGGCAGGATACTAGTAAACTATCGCAGGAGACGAAAGATCTGATCAAGAAACGTCAATGTATGAAAGCCTCTAACCCTACAGCTAGAATAGAACTGGCAGAACTTTCGAATTTAATCAACAAGCGTAAGACAGCTGACATAAGGAAGTATAATATGGATAGAATTGAACATGCTCTCAGGAACGGAGGAAGCCTAAAAACAGTGAAGAAGAAACTGGGAATTGGCAAGAATCAGATGTATGCGTTAAGAGACAAAGCCGGCAATATCATTACTAATATGGATGAGATAGTTCAAGTGGCTGAGGAGTTCTATAGAGATTTATACAGTACCAGTGGCACCCACGACGATAATGGAAGAGAAAATAGTCTAGACGAATTCGAAATTCCACAGGTGACGCCGGAAGAAGTAAAGAAAGCATTGGGAGATATGCAAAGGGGGAAGGCAGCTGGGGAGGATCAGGTAACAGCAGATTTGTTGAAGGATGGTGGGCAGATTGTTCTACAGAAACTGGCCACCCTGTATACGCAATGCCTCATAACGTCGAGCGTACCGGAATCTTGGAAAAACGCTAACATAATCCTAATCCATAAGAAAGGGGACGCCAAAGACTTGAAAAATTATAGACCGATAAGCTTGCTGTCTGTTGCCTACAAAGTATTTACTAAGGTAATCGCAAATAGAATCAGAAACACCTTAGATTTCTGTCAACCAAAGGACCAGGCAGGATTCCGTAAAGGCTACTCAACAATAGACCATATTCACACTATCAATCAGGTTATAGAGAAATGTGCGGAATATAACCAGCCCTTATATATAGCTTTCATTGATTACGAGAAAGCATTTGATTCTGTCGAAACCTCAGCAGTCATGCAGGCATTACGGAATTAGGGTGTAGACGAGCCGTATGTAAAAATACTGAAAGATATCTATAGCGGCTCCACAGCCACCGTAGTCCTCCGTAAAGAAAGCAACAAAATCCCAATAAAGAGAGGCGTCAGGCAGGGAGATACGATCTCTCCAATGCTATTCACAGCGTGTTTACAGGAGGTATTCAGAGACCTGGATTGGGAAGAAATGGGGATAAAAGTTAATGGAGAATACCTTAGTAACTTGCGATTCGCTGATGATATTGCCTTGCTTAGTAACTCAGGGGACCAACTGCAATGCATGTTCACTGACCTCGAGAGGCAAAGCAGAAGAGTGGGTCTAAAAATTAATCTGCAGAAAACTAAAGTAATGTATAAAAGTCTCGGAAGAGAACAGCAATTTACCATAGGCAGCGAGGCACTGGAAGTCGTAAGGGAATACATCTATTAGGGCAGGTAGTGACTGCGGATCCGGATCATGAGACGGAAATAATCAGAAGAATAAGAATGGGCTGGGGTGCGTTTGGCAGGCATTCTCAGATCATGAACAGCAGGTTGCCATTATCCCTCAAGAGAAAAGTGTATAATAGCTGTGTCTTACCAGTACTCACCTACGGGGCAGAAACCTGGAGGCTTACGAAAAGGATTCTACTCAAATTGAGGACGACGCAACGAGCTATGGAAAGAAGAATGATAGGTGTAACGTTAAGGGATAAGAAAAGAGCAGATTGGGTGAGGGAACAAACGCGAGTTAATGACATCTTAGTTGAAATCAAGAAAAAGAAATGGGCATGGGCAGGACATGTAATGAGGAGGGAAGATAACCGATGGTCATTAAGGGTTACGGCCCAAGTAACCACGGATATCCGTGGGACGTCCACCATAAGTCCCAACGTCCATCCATTCGGATATCCAACACGGACGTCCGTGGGACGTACAGCAGAAGTCCATATCCTGTTTGGATGTCCGAAGGACATCCCACCGGGATGTCCATGGGACATCCCATTTTGAACGTCCGCTGGCTGTCCAAAAATAGGCATGCCCAGGATATACACTAGTGAGTTATATATAAACTAGCATAAATATATTGCCGGAAATTTTAGTTTGTTCATATTATATTTGTTTATGTTTGTTCTCTATCGGACACAGTTCATTCTTTTTTCAAAGCAAAATAAATATATTTCCAACTTGATATCAATTCTGCCCACTTTAACATCGCAGTATTAAAATACGATTTTTTTTTCTATCGGTGGGTCATACAAACAATTTGTAGTTTGCTTTAAAAAAATGCTTGTGGATGATAAGCGCCCATTTGAAGCCACTTATTCGACCTAGAGCCAAGCACTCAAGTTATCCCTCATTATGAAAAGTTCCTGATCATAGAGTTTTGGTCCTGACCTCCGAACATGTAGGTTCAGGTTTATCATTGAAACAGGAAGTAGAACACGTTGTTGGGCTAGTTGGTGCATTGTATTAAGAAAAAAACAGCAAAAAAAAAAGACGGACACAGGAAACATACACAAGACAGGCCTCTTCCAGCCTCTTTCCTGTCTTCTCGTATGTTTCCTGTGTGCGCCTGTTTTTGGCTGGTTTCTTAAAACAGGAAGTTGTCTGCAGTGTTCAATTGTGCATACAATAATATCATTATAGGTAACAAAAACAAATCTCAAAGGCTACGCTTTTGGTGGCTGCGTGCGTTGAAAGCGATTACGAAAGCTATAATGCGTCAGAGCCGCCATGCATTGACAGTAATCTCAAAGGCTATGTTTTTCTGGCGCCGACAGCTTTAGCAGAAACTAAAAACTCGAAAATCAGATACCGAATATTCCCAGAATAAGTAAATATTTCACTGTGTAATAATAGAATATTTTAAAAACCTATTTATGTTTGCGTAGATGCACGTGGAAGTATTACAACCTTGGCAAAGCAGAACGCTGCAGTCATCCAATCCAATCCAAGCTCTAGCCATCGTCGCCACGCCATTTTACATTCTGCGATCGTTGTAAGGGCAGCGGAGCAGCGTTTGTCACCTTCCGTGCCTGCCGAAGTCTCCTACTCAACTACCAAGGTATGACAGCTACATCGATTTCTTTTTTAATTCGTTTGGGTATTGAAATGTGTTTTCTTCACAGGTGCCAGGATGCCTAGACTGCGGGAGAAGCCGCACGCGCGAAAAAGAGCGTCGCTGGAAACAAAGACGATATTCGAGAACTTCGGATCTCGCACCGGCAGCCAGCAGTCAACAGCTCGAGAATTCGCAAGTCTAGAACTGTGCAGTGGCGCGCATAACCCGCACGCATGCATTAACATGTGCGTTCGGGCTGTCCCTGCAAACATTTGTACGCCTTGTGATGCTGGTCGCTGCACCGAGGCGACATCGGAAGTTCAGGACGGTGGTTGTGACACTACGCGCACTAAGGACAATGTGCCTTGCTTCCCTGATGGATATACTCTACGTGACGCTTCGGATGGTTCACTTCGCTGTGAGAACGGAACAGGATCCCTTAGGAGAGGTGTACGCACAAGTCAATGCGGGTTTTCTGGTAAGCAGGACCCCGGTCTACATTTGCTTTAGCTACCGCGGACTCTTCATCGGCGCCCTTTGATTCTCCTGGCAAACAGCTTCTCCTGGCTAATGCGCTCATGATCAGAGCTGTAGCCGTCAGTAGCGGCAAGATCGCCTGCTGATCTCTACGAAAATAAAAAGCTCCTTTTAAAAAAAGTGAAGAATATATTAGTTGTTTTTAACTACAAGTTTGTTTAATATCGTGAGAATATGGTCACTACGGCCACGGCGGGGACATTGTAAACGAGAGTACGCATTCGATGGCCAAGTGATTTTTAATAATTGTAAGAACGCACTACGCCACGAGAAAGAGCTATTGTTTAAAGAAAGTGAAGAATATATTGATTGTTCTTCACTAATAGTTCGTTTAGCCACGTCAGAATGTAGAGACATTGGGAACGAGAGCACGCATTTGACGGCAAGTTGACTTACGAGAACGCACTACGTCGCGAATAACATTTAAGCTGCAATACCATTAAGCATGTCCGTGTGGCACCCCGCGAATGACATTAAAGTTTAAGGCATTAGCCAGTTAATGTCATTTTTTGTGCTCGTGTCGCAGAGTGCTAGTGAAGTGATGTAGTCAAGATTAATTCCTTCATGTCATTTCTGTTGCTTTCGCTGCTTAATAATGCTAATTGATGTGTTTTTGCTCTTTCTTTTTATTCCATGCTGCAAACTCAAATGTCAAAGCAGGGTGGGCAATAAGTATTTTTGTTCTGCTGTTCTCTACCTTGTTGTGCTATTGAAATTGCAAGTTTTCTTCTTTATCCGTGTATTTATTTGTTCTTTGAACAGTACGCATATATCTGCTTATTGGTCTTTTTATGTATATGTATAAGGTCACAATAAACGTTTAATTGTATTTGGAAGTTGGTGTAAGTTCATTTCTCGTTTATTTAGAACAAGAATGCATTCAAGCATTAGACCAATGTAATATATATAATGGTCCGGTGCTTGAATGTGTCCCGGCCACTATTGTCGCTTCAAGGCATGTGTATATCTGGAATATCCCCGGGAAGACACACACATACACACACACACACACACACACACACACACACATATATATATATATATATATATATATATATATATATATATATCCTGAACGTCCCCTGAATGTCCATGATGGATGTCCGCGTCGGACGTACTACGGACGCCAAAGCAATTACCTTTGGATTCCCCAGGGACGTCCCTCGGACGTACGTCGGATATTCATGGACGTCCCACGGACATCCCGAATATCCAGAAAGGACGTCCGTCGGACGTCGCCCGGATATCCGTGGTTACTTGGGGGACTGTATTCCAAGGGAAGGGAAGCGTAGCAGGGGGCGGCAGAAAGTTAGGTGGGCGGATTAGATTAAGAAGTTTGCAGGGACGGCATGGCCACAATTAGTACATGACCGGGGTCGTTGGAGAAATATGGGAGAGGCCTTTGCCCTGCAGTGGGCATGACCAGGCTGCTGCTGATGATAATGATGAGGGCCGACATTTCGCACATGGCTCCTCCGGGAACCGTGGTGCATGCGATCGGTGTGGTAGCATGAAACATATTGCAACGTACAGGAATTGTCCAGCAAGGAACCTGCGGTGCAACGCCTGCCACACGGTGGGCCATTTTGCATCAGTATGCCGAAAAACCCGTACTGTTAAACACGCCTCTTCGGCAGAGACGCTGTCTTCAACTTCCGCAGGGCAGCCGTCCGCGTCTTTCTTGACGGTAAGCGCTTTTGAAACTAAAAAAGATTTGGAAGTTCCGGTCGTAGTTAACGGCGTCTCCATGCGACTGCCGGTGGATACGGGAGCGTCCGTCTCATTGATGACGGCCGAAGATTTTGGAAAGCACTTTGGTCGACAGCACAGACTGTCACAAACAACAGTGGACTTGAAAATTTTCTCCAAGCAACGCATCGACATTCAAGGCCTGTTTCAAGCCACTGTCCAGTTTTTCCAAAGGTCATGCACCGTCACGTTCCACGTAACGACTACAGGAACATCACTGCTGGGTTTAGACGCCATCCAACGCTTGGGCATACATATCGACGGTACGTCACTGACATGTCGTCTACCATCGCTTCTTTCAGTACAGAGCCCCACAGGTACGTGTGCCTCCGGGTTATGATCACCTCTCCAGTGACGAGTTCGGTCTCGCCAACAACTTTGTGCACCGAATTCATCGGCAGCAAGATGCGAAACCAGTATCCTGAAAGTTGCGCCGACTACCCCTGGCTCTCCATGACCAGGTCACACATGAATTGCGACGTCTCAAGGACTGCGACGTCATCGAGCGCGTCGAGGCTTCTGAGTGGGTGTCTCCACTCGTGGTGGTGCGCAAGAAGGATGGAACCATGCGGCTCTGTGTAGATCTACGGGAACAGGACAGTCTTGTGCCTCACGTTCAAGAAAGGGTCTTGCAGAAACAGTGGCAGACTAAACAGTACGTAGACAAACGCAGAGCTGCTCAGGCAACTCGTATCGAGGTGGGAGACACCGTCAGAATAAGATTTAAGAGGAAAGGATTTTTTCAGCACAGTAAACCTCGTAAAGTCAAGGCCCAGATAGGACCATCTACTTTTCTACTCAGTGATGGGAAGACGTGGCATGTGTCTAAGTTAACCCTAGTGGTGAAGGATCCAACAGGTAGTACATTGTGTACAAGTGATAAAGATTTTTTGTACTCGTATTCAAACCTGGATAGTCATCCGATGACTCGTCTGTAGTAACATCGTCTTCTCATAAGCACCAGTTAAGTAGCTTGTCTGACCGTATCACTTCCGAGTCTACGCAGTCAGCAGTCGTCTCTGATTCCGTGGGGGAATCAGTAGCCTCCCAGGACTTGTTGGGACGTCGAGAGGAGCTTCCTGGGCAACCCTCTCCAGCTTTGAGCAACAACCACATTCAATTGTCCAACCAGAGGGAGGGAAATAGTAGTGGGACGACTAGGTCTTTAAAGTCGACCGATACGCGTCGAAACCCCCAAAGTTCTGAGGTACGCACGCGTCCTCGTGACAGAAAAGTGCCTCCGTGGCTCGATGATTTTGTTTCTATAGTGTAGAGCGTTTTTCCGTCTTCGAAATGCCACGGCTAGGGGCCTCGCTGTGACATTCGAGAGACAGTTCACATGTTTCGTTCACACAGGTATAAAATGTGTTCCTTGTCGCGGTGCAGTGAGTCTTGTGCCGTGTTCCTTGTCAGATTTTGTTTTGAGTGATTGCCTGTGTTTTGGTGCCCCAAGTCTGGTGCGCGTGTGGACTTGGGCGGGAACGGACTGAATTTGTTGTGGACATAAGTGCGTGCCTTGTGGGCATCGTGTGCGCGTGTGTGTGAACGTGGGGGGGAACGAACTGAAATCGCCTTTGGACTCAAGTGCGCGTCTTGTGTGCGCGTTTCACTGTATGTTTACTTTGTTTCCAGGAGGGGATGATGTAGTATAGTGTCGCCCCCTGTCAGATCTGTGTCATCGTACATGTATGTTTTGTAGTTGTTTAGGTAGATGGCGCACCCCCCTTCTGTCATGTGACGAGCTTGGGCCAATCTGGAGGTGTCATCTGGCGTGTGAAGCCTTTATTAGCAAACAAATTGGAGGACGCTTAAGCTTCGCCTTCAAGAGTGGAACGCGACAGCGTTCCCATCGACCCGCCAAGGGGTGTAAGACAATGCGCTACGGCGCAGGGATCACTTACGAGGCGCCCCGCATCGGACTTTGCGGCCACTTATCACACGGAGAGCGTCGAGCAACGCAGCGTTCGGCGCGCCAACGAAACGTGCGCCTGAGCAAACGGAATGAACCAAAGAACTCGGTGTCTCGGAGGGGGAAACGATCTACGCCTGCCAAACGTCGTCATCGGCACGGGCAGAGAGATAGATAGATAGTAATCTAAAGGAGGGAACGGCGCTTGATTCTGCAACCCGCGTGGGAGCACGGCGAAGCGTCGTCAGGGGAGAGGGAGTCGGGGCCGGTCCGCGCACAGCCCCAATGCGCGCATGGTGCGCCACCTGTCGGGGCAGCGCCGTACATTGAGACACGGCCGGTCTCTAGGGGAGCGCGCGCTTTCCTTCTTACGGCCTTCGCATTCGCCGCGGAAGCAATGGGAGAGTTTCTCCAAGAGTTACGCCTTTCGCCGCCGCCAGAGGCGCGACGACCCTACCGCTCTCTTCCCGCCTGCTTCTGCGGCGGCGGGCGGTGATCGCCTGGTTTCGTGCTGTTTTTCCGCTGCTTCTTGTTCAAAAAGTAAACAAAAAGCGAATGATTTATCTACATGTCAGCCAATAAGTTCACACGTGAACGGAGTTTTCATAGAAAAACTCGAACCATAGAAACATCAAAGGTCCAATCACTCTCGTTCCTGAAAGGTATGACAGGGAAATGACAGATGTTGCGGTCTGAAATGCCGAAGGTCGTATTTCGCTCAATTTCTTGCATGTCTCATAGTCCACGCCGAAGTTAAGTGCTGGTAGAGAATTTAGTTAATGCGAAGGTTAACGGAATGGTTTATGGTTTATGGGGGTTTAATGTCCCAAAGCGACTCGGGCTATGAGGGACGCCAATGTGAAGGGCTCTGGAAATTTCGACCACCTGGCGTTCTTCAACGTGCCCAGACACTGCACAGTACACGGGCCTTTAGAATTTCGCCTTCACAGAAATGGCTCAGTAGCTTAGCACTCCAACCACTGAGCCATCGCGGCGGATTCATATAAGTTTCAACCCTGCCATATTCATTGCTTTCTTTTTCTCGCCACATTGTCAGGAATAGGGGGTATCGTCTCCTGACTCGGCTACCTGACGACGCCATTGTCGCCGCTGCTTCCGCGAACGGCATTCCTCGCAGCTGCGTGTCGAATTATGTCTCGCATTCCGACTAATCCGCTTTTACGGGGTTTTCTAAGAATCCTCCCAAGGTCCGGATTCGCCGATCTTAACAATGTGCAGAAAAACCTGCCAACTTGACTTTCCTCTTATGTGCGGAGCGCAAACGTCACTGTTGGTCTGCGCTTGCTTTTTTTTTCCGAGCCTCGCATATTTCTCTCTTGGACGGGGAGTGCTCTCATCGCACTGTGTGCCGGCAGGCAGCGTGGCCTTTAGTGTTGTGAGCGCTGGTGCACGTTTCTACCCGTTTCTTCCACGGATTAAGTTATTTGCTGTGCGACGGTGTTTACTGCCCGCCGTTGATCATTTAACGCGGCGATGCATGGTGTACTGCTGCGTACCGCTTTGCAAGTCGCAGTTGGGTAAGACTCAGGGCGTTTCTTTTCATCACTTCCCGAGTGATTCAGAACTGTTTGCAAAGTGGCTCAAAAACATCTCCAGAGGAAATTTCGTCTACGACGACAAGTCGGCATCGAGTGTGGTTTGCAGCCGGCATTTCCTCGCGAGTGACTACGTTTCAGGGTGCCGCATCAGAAAACTTTTGCCTGCAACCGTGTTCGATGAGTACCCGTGCTACCTGGTGCCCAGTGTGAAAAAGCCTCGCTGGATACATTCTCAAGTTGATCAGTGACTTCGGATGTGACGCTTGCAATATCCTACTTCAAACTAGCGAGAGGACTGGTCCTCTCTACACTCTTCTGCAAGGCCAAGATTCCAGTGGACTGCACTACCCAAAACCAGATTTTGTTGCCCTCTTGGACAAGGTCGTACATTTCTTTGAAAAAGTTGTCTTGCACCTGCCACGCACAAATGTTCTGGAAATACTTCAAATCTTCATTCAGCCACAGCTTGAAAACTCGCCTTTGCTCAGTTGTTCAGAAGGAATCGACAACAGCCATGCCATGAGGTCTGCTTCTTTGATATCTGAAAAATTTCTCAGAATACTTCTTGTTAACTACACCAAGAAAGTCACCGACAGGAACGAGAAGCCAGCTAATTATGTGCATAAACCATCCAGGAAGCTTTTCAGACTGTGAACTTTTCTTCTTTTTGTTTGGCGCTCTTCTCACTTCCACAGCGTTGTTCATGCCATTTTCTTTGATGGGAAGTTGTTGATCACTCATGTACTAAACCGACTGAATCTGCAATAGGTGTGCGTCCGTCGCGATGCTATAGATATGTAGAGTATTTCAGCCAACTGATATTTTCTGAACGTAAAACATATTGAAGTTATGGATCTGAGCGCACCGCATCGGACACCTTGAATTTAGCTGTGAATAAATTTGTTTTCGTTTCTCTGAATCCGTCCAGCGTCATGAATTCATGTTAAATCCGCTTTCCTGCAAAACAAAAACAGGAGCGCTTGAGATTTCAGGAGCTATATTTTATACGCTTCGGAATTCTTAGGAATCTGTCATATAAACGCTTCAGGTCGCTTATAATTCTACACACTGGTTAAAACCCGTCAGTAGGCAAACTGAAGAGGCTGATAGGTTTGTTTCTCTCCAAATTTAACAAGTAGAAAGTGTTGACGTGAGTGTACGAAAGCCTCATGCGACCATGCAGTCATACTGAAGAAGAGCACGCGATGGCGCGCGGTAGTTATTCTGTTGTTTATAACTCTTAGCTGTCAAATCGAAGAGGCTGATTGCGCGGTCTTTGCATAATGCATAGGGGTGAAATATCAGGACCTGACGGTTACCACTCACGCGGGGCGGACTTGGAGCGGGCGCGCGTTCTCCTTCCGCGTGAACGGCGGTCGCAGCGGCGGAGCAGTGGGGCAGTGGCGACCCCACCGCGGTGCGGTGGGAGGCGGAAACAGACCCCATTGCGAAGGCCGTAAGAAGAGAAGGGCGCGCACCTCTCGAGACCGGCCGTGATTGAGAGGAGGGGGTCTTCTGTGTTTGCCGCAAGATGGCTCTGCGTGTGCGGTAAGCGCAGAAGAAATTTAGCGGAAACGTACTTCGCTACTCGTGTAAATGCGACTTGTGTAAGTTACATGCTCATAATTACGGATATACACCGCAGTATAACTTTCTACGGAACGTTTTTAAGGCAACACCGCGTTCACTAGAAGCGTGTTTGTACCGCTTTCAAGCATCGAACTCGTGGCTGAGTGGTAGCGTCTCCGTCTCACACTCTGCAGACCCTGGTTCGATTCCCACCCAGCCGATCTTGGAAGTTGCTTTTTATTTATGAAGTGCCTGCCGTGATTTATCGCTCACGGTCAACGCCGCGGACGCCGACGACACCGGCTTTTCTGCGACACGAGCTCCTTAACGCTATCGCGTTAAAACGGCCGCGGGTCGCCGGAGTCTTCGTTCCGGTTTTCATCGGGAGCAGTTAGCTCCGAGTCTCCTTCACTGCGCCGGCGCTCGCGCGCGTTCGCTGGCCGGGGGCCCCCCACTTGCCTGCCGCTGCCGACACAACATCATTAATGGTCACTTGCTTGTCGACAAACACAAGTTCTTCGAAATCTGGACAAATGAAATATCCAGATATCGTCATAGCCAGTACATCACACCCCCTCAAGTCAGAACTGACTGTTTTAAGTACAGCTTTGTCCCGAGAGGTATTGCGGAGTGGAATGCGCTCCCCGACTCTGTCATGTCGGCCTCATGCGTTGAGGAATTTTCACAATGTGTACACGCTATTGCGGACTTCGCCCGTGACTGTGGAGAAGTGATTGTGGCTGTTTGATGTCGTTAAATGTGAGAGCTTCTGGCGAAGTGATTGAGTGTGGCCGTAGTAGTTCTGCTCATGCAGTGTTTTGCAGGCTTCACCTGTGCCTGTGACTGATCGTGTTGCTCAATAGCTTTGTGTAAAGTGACGTGGTTTGTGTGGATGTCATCCCAGTCATAGCGAGAAACATGACCGATGTTTGTGTAAAAAAACATGGACCTCTCGAAAAGTTAGCTAGAAAATCAAACAGCAGCAAGCCAAGTCTGTGTTTTGTGGTTTTGCGAGCTTATGCTCGTGCGAGCAGCAGAATCACGAAAGATCCGTTACGTAATGTCAGTTCCACAAAATCAGCTTTGCTGCAATACAGTCATGTTATGCGGTGAAGCATGCGTAATGTATTGCGGTAAAGTATACGTAAAAGTAGGCAGGGCCACTGCGTTACCGTGGCAATTTTCTTGTTTCAAGGTCACGCCCGTGCCCTTTTAAAAGGCGCGAACAAGGAAGGATCACGGCCGAAGCGCATGGTAGAAACCTTGCCAATGTTTCAATTTGAAAAAAATAAAGGAAACGATTTGGAGTGGGTGATGCCAAAACCAAAGCCTTGACTTTTGTATCATCAAAGAAACTCCAAGAATATTCAATCATATTCCAAGCTCCTGCCTTATTTATGATCGTTTAAAGTATATGCATATATTGTGCACCAGCCTTAGCACCAATTTTAATTAACACATGGCAAATAAATAATTTGTGTTGTATGGTAAGTTCATTTATGTGTGGGTTCCTTTGACAGGAATAGTAAAGATTGGTTTGGCAAGCTGGCACCTGTACCTCGAGGTTGTGGTTCATTCTCAACGAGATACAAGGAGGTAATAAAAACATGTTTCAATTGAGAATTTGTGAAATAATCGGGTAAGCTTTTTATTGACAAGCCTGGCCAATCAAGGCAAGATTTAATTGTAGATATGCTTACGGTGCGGGAATAAGCAGCTACAATAAAATGTACAAGTTGGCTTTGTATGACTTCAACTAAATATGAGAGATGTTTTTTATAGGTATATCCCTGACTGATGAAGTATAGCCCAGTTTTGAACTTTCAAAAATATTTACACAGTGTACGTTTAAGGGAAGCAGGAGTCCAAGAAAACTTGGAGCACAAAAAGCCATGTGTTCAGTTATTAGCATTAGTCAAAAAGTTGATATGCATTTGCATTGAAATATCCCTAGCAAAAAATCTGATAGTATAAACTAATAAAAATTCTATCAGTTTTTTCTATTGCACTATGAAACGATACAACTGATACACTGATAAAATTCCTTTTAGTTCTATTCTTGACGTATCCGTGCTAATCTGCTTGTACAAGTCTACTAGTGCATTCTTTTTAATAGTGTAATAGTGTATTCGTATTAGTTTGCCTGATCTGTTGTCTATCAGTATTTATGTGTGTTGTATAGGTGTAATATGCGCTTCAAGGAGAAGCAAGCTTGCTTCTCCTTGAAGCTAGCTTCCTCGTTTGCCCAAAAAATGAGTCAGAAATAATGTATTTATATTGTCACAAAAGGCAATACATATAAATCAAATATGAAGCCCAGGATTTGCAACGGAAAGATTATTGGAATATACACCATACAACAGCTTAAAAAGAATAAAAATGTGATCACACTTAAAAGAGAAAAGATGTTTACATTGGTTCACAAAAAGTCTAGCCTCTAAACAGAATGTTATTGGCAATCAAGCCACCGAATTGGTTCACACGTACGCTACAGAGATTATCAGACTTCACAATATGGAAAGCTAGTGAATGGAAGTGGTGGGTTCTTCATTATTCATTACCATGCCTTCATGGCTTCATGGCAGACAGTTTTGTGAGGCACTGGAAAGCTGTGCCTGAACTTGGATGAAAGTGAAAAACAGGCTGTAGTCCACAACAGTGGCTGTGACTCAACAAGTGTCACTGAATATTACCGAATGGTCATCAACCAACAAACATTCCACTCTCTCCAGTACACTTGGACTATAAAGACAAAAACAGTGCAATTGTGAGCTTCTCAAGTGCGTTTTTTCTTATTTGTAGAATTCTTACTGGAGCGAATTCTTGTATAAATCTGCAATGCGAGAAACTATTTCCTGTTCAAATTCTGCACCAAAAGCACCTTTCAGTCTGCGTCAGAAGATAAGAGCCACTAGTTTATGTAACACCCAGTGAAGTTGTGTGTTCATGAAAATAGACCACAATATTTTTGTAGCGACAATACCAAACCTTTATGAAAGAGACTAATTCCCGTACTCAAGGCATGGTAATGATGAACAGTATGTCTTCAGCCATGGTACATGAATGTCTAGTAATAACAGGTTATAGCTTTAAAATACAGCAGTTCGTAACAGTGCACCATGCTTTATGGCGTTCTCTAAGAATCAGCTTTTTGATGTTTGAATATATTAAACAAGCCAGAGCCATCAAAATTCCAGAGTGTTTAATTTTTCTTGCGATAGCTTCTTGTTTTCCTAATGAACCAGCTAGCCCAATTTGCCATTCTTCTTTATTGTACTCTTGTTGAGCAAGTGCTTGGGGAATTGCATGGTCTGCATGTTGGCAGTAGTGATGCAGCTGCTGATGAACAGTTGCAGTATCCAAAACGTGACAATATTTTACAAGACTTATACATGGTTTCGGGTCAGTGTCCTTACATGTGGCGAAGGGCCCTACTTAACCAAGTGACTACCTTGAGTGGGTGATCACAGTGAACAAACAGTGCTGCACTAGCAGATGGTGAAGAGGTAAAGCTTCTCAGTCTGTATGCAGAGGCATGTAAAGCAGCTGAATGATGCCTGAAGTGAGCAGTTGTGCTTCTTGATACAACAGCATCACTTTCACACCATGCATCTGTATTCCTCAATTTATTTTCTCCTTTGACTCAATGTAGCCGGTGCAAGTTTATCCGTTAACTGTGGCGGCATGACTAAGACACTGTCTTTTTTCTGAATGAAACAAGCAAACTCTAAAATTTTATTTTAACAGTGTATTACGGTTTGAGTCAAAGACTCCGAACATTATACATGAAGCCTGTTGCTGGTAGTCTTCTTTGCTGTCATGTGCTGAAGGCTGCACAGGTTAAACTGCTTTTACACATTTCGACGTGCGGTGGTTGAACTAGCACCCAGTGAAGAATTGTGTCTTCAGATTTTGCAATATGTGCACTAGATGTTTGGCTGTTTTTGTTGATGAATATGTGGTTTTAAAAATGGTAAATCCATGTTCTTACATGAATAAGTTCTCAGATCTGTACTCACTTCTGCTTAAATAATATTGCTGTATTGTCATGTTCTGATATATTGCTGTAGATCTTGTACCAATAGCGATGCTTGTCCTGTTTCCTTGCTTCCTGTCAGTGTGCCATGCCAGTTTGTTCTTTTTGCACAAGCTCACTTGTGTTCTGTCACATATCACAACACTTTTGGGACGAATGCGAAAGTGCATAGTCTGGAGAAAATAGCTTCATATGAAGTTGCAATATGATAAAAACATGTGCCAATTGGACCTGGCGTTCTATGCAGCTTCTGCGAGCACAAATGAGCATGGTGAAGTTGCTAATTAATTCAGTCTGTGTTCTTCCTCTTATGTGTTTGTTTAAATGTGGCTAAAGTTGCTTGCTTATTCTTTGGATAATGGAGTGTAAAATAAACCCTAGTCATGTTTCTGCTGTCTTGTCCTTGTTCCTTTGTGGATGGATGCATTAGCGTTGTTATAATTTTCAAATCAAGTATGCATCAACAAGCCCAGAAAGCAGCTTTAATGAAATCACGTTGGTAATGTCTAATTTATGGCGAAAAAAACTCAGCCTGACATTTTAGAGCTGTGGTTAGTATCCACAGTTTTGAAACTGCTTTGTTTTGCGTTGGTAAATAAACTTTATTGCAACAGTACGAAGATACCTATGAAAAGGGGGGACTAAGGGCACCTCAAGCTGCCTCATTGCAGCTTTTATCTTAGCCCCCGCCATTGTATTTTTGCAATGGAAACAAATAAAGAAAGAGAGAAAAGAAAGTAGGAAGATACCTATGAAGAAAGGGGTCAGACAAGAAGACAAAATCTCTCCAATGCTAATCACTGCGTGCTTGGAAGTATTCAAGCTATTAAACTGGGAAGGTTTAGGAGTAAGGATCAACAGCGAATAGCTCAGCAACGTTCAGTTTTTCGATGACATTGCTCTATTCAGCAACACTGCAGAGGAATTACAACAAATGATTGAGGACCTCAACAGGGAGAGTGCAAGAGTGGGACTGAAGATTAATATGCAGAAGACAAAGATTACGATAAATAATTGGGAAAAGGAACAAGAGTTCAAGATCGCTACTCAGCCTCTAGAGTCTGTGAAGGAGTATGTTTACCTAGGTCAACTAATCATAAGGAACTCTGACAATGAGAAGGAAATTCACAGAAGAATAAAAATGGGTTGGATCGCATATGGCAGACATCGTGAGCTTCTGACTGGGAGCTTACCATTATCGTTGAAAAGGAGAGTATACAATCAGTGCATTTTACCGGTGCTGACATATGGCACAGAGACTTGGAGACTGACAAAGAAGCTTGAGAACAAGTTAAGAACCATGCAAAGAGTGATGGAACGAAGAATGCTAAGTATAACTTCAAGAGACAGAAAGAGAGCGGTTTGGATAAGAGAACAAACGGCTATTGATGATATTTTAATAGACATCAAGAGAAAAAAATGGCGCAGGGCCGGTCATGTAAAGCGCAGACTAGATAACTGTTGGATCATCAGGGTGACAGAATGGGTACCAAGAGAAGGGAAGTGCAGTAGAGGATGGCAGAAGTCTAGGTGGTGCGCCAAAATTACGGAATTCGAGGGTGCTAGTTGAAATCGGTTGTTACAGGATAGGGGTAATTGGAGATCGCAGGGAAAGGCATTCGTCTTGCAGTGGACATAAATAGGCTGACGATGATGATGACGACAACAATGACGAGAATAATCCTGTTTTGGATATGTGTTAAATGTTGCACATCGGTCTCGCAAAATTTGTAAATGTAATTTTGTCTTAAAGGAACTGGAGCATGCCTGCTACAAAAATGGCCTGATACTTTTCTCATGCAACTTCCCCAATGTAGTTTCACAGACTAAGTAACGCTGCTGTGCTTTGAAAACCTGTGCTTTAATTTATTTTGAAACATGTTTAGAATAACATATCTGCATACAAGCTGTAAAAAGTTTTGATAATTGAACAGTTTACACAGTTCATTTTTATTTGATACTCTAATATCCCAACTGTGTTTGTTAATCTGGTCACGTGGCAGGCAATGCATTCAGGGTTGTATATTCAGTTCATCTTAAAAAAACATCTCTTCATGTGTGCGGGCACCGGTGTGTGTGCTATTTCCAACATGCTTTATCAGTGCTTCAATTAGATTTCTGTATGTCGTATGATGATCTCTATCTGGGTTTAAAAGACTGATCCATCATGCTATTTGGTCTTGTATCTTTTAGGCAGCATGGTGAGATCTATCCGCTGCCTACCAGTCTGGTAAAGAGTTCTATGGGTCAGGTAGGAATACATATCACTCTTAGAAGGACCCGTACAACCTATACATATTCCTAAGAGACTTGTAGAAATTTCTATCAGTTTTTTTGCTATGGTACTGATGTTAGGTTTTTAACTATGGATGGCACTTGGAAGAGATAGTGGATATTAGGCTTAATATACAAACTCCCCATTATCTATATGTCGCCGACCGATAATTTGGGTTTGACTGGGACTGCCTAGAAGTCTGAATAACTGGGAGTTTGAAATATCAAAATTCGCCAGAAATCAAGTAACTTTTATTCCACAAGTGGCTCCACAAGTGGCTCCACAGCCACTGTAGTCCTCCATAAAGAAAGCAACAAAATCCCAATAAAGGCGTCAGGCAGGGTGATACGATCTCTCCAATGCTATTCACAGCGTGTTTACAGGAGGTATTCAGAGACCTGGATTGGGATGAATTGGGGATAAGAGTAAATGGAGAATACCTCAGTAACTTGCGCTTTGCTGATGATATTGCCTTGCTTAGCAACTCAGCGGACCTACTGCAATTCATGGTAACTGACCTGGATAGGCAAAGCAGAAGGGTGGGACTAAAAATTAACCTGCAGAAAACTAAAGTAGCGTTTAACAGTCTCAGAAACAGCAGGTTACGATAGGTAGCGAGGCACTGGAAGTGGTAAGGGAATAAATCTATTTAGGACAGGTAGTGACTGCTGATCCTGATCATGAGAGTGAAATAATCAGAAGAATAAGAATGGGCTGAGGTGCGTTTGGCAGGCATTCGCAGATCCTGAACAGCAGGTTGCCATTATCCCTCAAGAGAAAAGTGTATAACAGCTGTGTCTTACCAGTACTCACCTACGGGGCAGAAACCTGGAAGCTTATGAAAAGGGCTCTACTTAAATTGAGGACTACGCAACGAGCTATGGAAGAATGATAGGTGTAGCGTGAAGGGATAAGAAAAGAGCAGACTGGGTGAGGGAACAAATGCGTGTTAGTGACATCTTAGTTGAAATCAAGAAAAAAGAAATGGGCGTGGGCAGGACATGTAATGAGGAGGGAAGATAACCAATGGTCATTAAGGGTTACGGCCTGGATTCAGAGGGAAGGGAAGCGTAGCAGGGGGCGACAGAAAGTTAGGTGGGCAGATGAGATTAGGAAGTTTGGAGGGTCAACATGGCCACAATTAGTACATGACCGGGGTAGTTTGAGAAGTATGGGAGACGCCTTTGCCCTGCAGTGAACATAACCAGGCTGATGATGATGATTCTCGGATGATCACTTTCGAAGATACCTTGTAGTTTTTGCGTGACTGCAGCATAAAATGCCATCTAAGAGCAATAGCATTCTTGGCCCTGTGCCAAGCATGCTATCCTTTATCAACGTGTCTGGTTCTAGTCACGTGAAATGTGAAAGTATCCCTAAAAGGTCCAAAAATAAGGCCCAAGTTTGTCAACGCTTGCTGTGCACACACAGCAGTCATAGTCCAGCACTGGTCACCTCTATCAGAGTTGGGCAGATCTGGCGTTCCTCCAACTGCAAGGCCAGACACACCGCTGGGATGAGGGTTTGTAGAGATGCCATTCTGCAGTGGCCTAGGTCTTCGGTGGACCAATTAAGCATTAAGGGCGTGCGAAAAACCAAGCACAAGATACCGTTTGGGTTCGATGCACACCCTGTGGTGAGATGCTAGTTGTTAGGGGGCCCCTTATTTTTTGGGGCCCCTATTCCAAAATAGCCTATCAGCAAGGTGCATCATGAATGCATGTCGCTAGCCGATAGGATAAGTCACTGTGCCGACGCCCTTTTCTAACTGCTTAGCGGATCAATTCAGCAAAAGCTCTGGTTGTACTGCTGACTATCGCAAGTCAAATGAATGGGACAACTTAAATTTCTACTTATTAATTCTGGCGGAGGCAAGTGATAGTCACGTGATGGAAGTTTGCAGAGCTATGCCGGTGTTGCACGTAACTTCAGGTTGGGGTCGAGCAGAATCTGCACCCTCAAGCGCAGTATTCTGAAAAATGCTAAAAATAAAGTGAAGGCAGGTCAAAAACATTTAAAAAGCCTTTTTATTGGCAATAGTACACTATGAAATTCAAATATTGTCCAAATTTAACCTCATTTTGCAAATCTGCATTTGTAGCCAAGGCATTATGTTCCGAGTTTCAGACGAGGACTCGATCCGGATCATTGGACCATGCAGCAGCAACCACTGTTGATCACGATCAAGAAATCAGAGGCCCCGATAGTGATCAGAAGTGTACATGTGACACTGGTATCAAATGCGGCAAAATTCCACTTGGATGAAGCACAGCTCTCAACACTACATTATTTATAAATAATGTAGTGTTGAAAGCTGTGCTTTTGAATGTATTCAAATAAATCAAATGATATTTGTAGCTTGAAGTTCAAAGGCACCCGAAAGCACCTTGTATTCGAAGTCCACAAACAATACAGCAAACGGCGCATGTTTTTTGCTTTTGTACACAACGACATGGCACAGAAAAGAGAAATTCACAATTACAAAAAATGTAATTTCTGTCATACCTTCTTTTTTTCATCTTTTTGCTTCTCACCATTTCATTAGGGATGAACTCGCTCAGTTTTCAATTTTACTGCATAAAATAATTACATATAGTGCTAAGTATGAAATGTAAATGCATTTTGAAAAAAAAAGGAAAAAAAAAGTCCACTTGAGGTTTCTTTAACAGTACAAACATCTCTCATAATGCATGTGCTCTATGCTGTCTCAGTGACTAACAAGGCGAACAGGAATATGTCAAGGCTGAAAAAAAGGAAAGCTACGCAATTCTTTACAAAGCTGTTCTTGCACACAAACATTGGCACAAATGTAAATACACAGGTGCCTAGTCATAAGAAAGCACACACTTTGCCAGGCATATATGTATGTGAAATGCTCACTCAATATGAAAAAAGTAACTTCATCTTTCACAGTTAATTGCCTCGTCTTGCATGATATTTTACCTTTTTCACAGCCATCCATGTGCCGTATACTATGATGCAGCCCAACTTCAGAGCCCTGACTACAATAATACAATTAATATAAGACTAGCAGTCATTAACTAATGTAGCCATTTTTTACAGTCACAGCAATAACAATGAGAAGACTGATACGATTTAATGGAACTTCATATTAGTTCCTCATTTGAGGTTGTCATAGAACAATTGCACATCATCAATGAACTAATTCACAGCTGTAACTTTTTAGATGGTTTATATGAGTAGTGCAAAGAAGGAAAAAAAAAATAACAGCTGAACACTTTCTAAAAAAATTTGATGCCATAAGAATACAAAAAATATAGCCATGAGCAGAGCAGCTTTGAAGCAGAGTGTAGCATTTCAATCTCTCCACATTGATAGCAAAATACAGTGGCAATCATTTTGATTTACCTGACCTGTTGTGTTATTGTGTGGATGCTATCTATGGCTTGTTCTTACAGCACTTTTTAGACAATCATGCCACGGGGACAAACAGAAGGATGACAACGTACGAGTACTAAAAAAAATAATTGTGCCACCTCTGCAACGTTGTCACTGCCACATGGCATAGACGAAACACCTCGGCAAAGCCTGCTTTTTTTCAGAAGAATGCTCACACAACCAGAGCACAACTTTGATCAACTGTACTTTTATCGGTTGGGCTGGTTGGTGAGATAAGTTGATGCTAAGAAAAACAAGCAGAAGCACCTGCTTTCATCTCTTTTCGTGTGTTTCGTTTAATGTTTTGTGTGTTTATCAGAGCACATGTAAGAGAAAGTATTGCGATTGTGCTCTGGTCATGCGAGAATCACCTCTGAGCATCTTTCCAATAAGGAATCAGCTTTCCTGAAGTGATTTGCATACGTCCAATGGCAGTGACTTGGTTGTACAAACATGGGTTGTTGGTGATAAAATACTGTTGATGGTTAGTGCACATGCGTCTTCATCATCTCAGATTGTGAATGCAGCCTGCGCTACGGTATCTTTTTTTTTTCATGGCCCATATATTATATGAGACACAAACATACTGAAGCTGCAAAGCATGATTTTCACGGCTTGCGTTTTGAAAGAAAAGACAAAATCATAGCACTTGTGAGCAGTGGAGTTGTAGCACTGCTGTGCTACGTAGCAGCACAAAACAGTAACATTTTGACTTTATGAGAGAAGAAATAGCAAATGCACTTAGCTCTATCAAATAGTCCCAAGGCAAGGATAATGATCGTGATCATAAAAGAAGTTTCAAATTGTGTACAACAGTGCGATACCAGCACACATCACCGACTCACTGTTCGTTACTCAATGCGAACACAGACGCAAACATCTCTGTTTGGTCCGAGGCAGTGCTTAAGCCCCTGGCACAACTGTCGTGGTGTCATGTACCACGTCTGGTGCATGCTTGGCCTCCACACTTCGAGCAGTGTTTTTGCAAGTGCACAACAGGGTGCCATGGGCAGGGTGGTGCTCTTCAAATGCAGTTGTTCAGATGACATAGAAGAATTACTCACAGTCTCTGTCGAGTGAACAGGACTAGCACCACTGACACATCGAGGTTTGACAGATTTGCGACAGCAAGGAGAGATGTCACCAGTGGGGCTTGGTACAGATGGGGCACTGCTAACTTCCCTGCTGTCCAAATCGAGTGTGCTCTTTCGAGCTCGGGGGCTCAGACCTCTTGGGATGTCGTTGGCAGCAGACTCCGGAACAGAGGCATAGCAGGAGGCAGCGACAAGTGGTGGACATTCGCACAGGGTTCCCGACTCAAAGGCCAAGTTCATGTCCAGTGCCACCTGCTGAATACTGATTGGAGCCCCCATCTTCTTGCAGCTCACAACCCATGTTATCCGCTTCAGCCTGGGGCCGGTTGCCAGGCACGAACGCAAGATATTCCTGTTTGTTTTCACAGTCTGCATAGAAAGATGCGATTGAACTGTATTTAATTGATATCCCAAATCTGTCAAGAGATGCTATAGTGGAAGTGACAATTTGTTATGAATTTAAACACGGTCTGCTCACAAGCCATTTGGGAGTGAAAAAATATTTTTAGTGCAGAAAAGAAAAAAAAACACCGACTAATTTCCTTTGACAACACAGGCACTATCATGGTTCACTCATGGCTAGAGGTTAGCAAATAGTCCAAGGCCTTGTGGTGTTTGCTCAAGTGCACTGTTTATAACAAATTGCACATATATATTTAACTTAGACTCAGTTGGAAATTAGTGCCTGTGTTGTCCTCTTGAACTTGTCCACATTACTTAATCCAGTTTGTGGTATATTTGCCCATATCTACCAGTGATTCAGGTTGCCTAACAGCTAGCATTACTAGGTTGGCTACTGTCCTGCCTAGCAGATAAAACGCACCATAGGGTATGTGCCCATTCTTGGCACCTGAATGGATGTGCCAAGGTCACATTATGTTAAAGTGATGTGCCCCATCTGCGTTGGGCACGACCACTTGACCGATAAATGGCTATCCGGCAATCGTGCCGTTGTAGTGTGCCCAGAGGTGAGAGCCAGAGAAGACCTCAGCTGTAGTAATAATAATAATTATTTTCATTACTTGTGGAAAACAAGCAATGTCACGCCATCTGTGTTGAGCACGGCCACTGGATGGATAGCAAGTTAAAATGGCTATCCAATTGCCAATGTCTTGCCACCCAAATAGATGAAGATAGATCTCAAGATCATCTTAACATATAAAACATATCACCCATCATAAGAAAGACTGCTAATTGCATCAACATCGCACACCATCTCCAAAGAATGGATGTGCCACCAATTTTATTTCATAGAATACCAACTTGCCTAATGATATTCCCTATTAAGTTACATTTGACTGATTGTTTATTGGCCAATAATAATTTCAGACTGCCATGGTCATTGAAAGCATGCACTTTTGGAAATGTGTTTTGCCATTTATGTGGAGGGATCTTTGTGGGAATGTGTTTACTGCAAGTCAGTTGCTGGCCCACCAGCATTGCCATGCATGTTTCTACCTCTGGTGCCCACGTGATACACCACACTTATGTGGCGTCATGTTTGCACTCCCTTATGTAATGTATACCAAGGTGAGATTATAATGATTGCAGATCTTGTGCTACATGCCATATATTCTTGCATAAGGATGGTGCACCTCGTGCCTGAATTTCTTGAGTGCAGCACATACATGAGTGAAAACTAAATAAATCTGTATCTACTGCGAAAAATTACAGCAGAGTCCATCTCACAATGACTGTCGACAGTAATGCTATTAGCATTCAAGCAATGTAGCCACATACCGTATTGTCACGTAGTAGTGACAGTGAAGAATGATGCAGAGTCAAAGCTGGGAGTTACAAATTTAACTTTTTACTGGGCGGACTTGTGCCTAGCAAAACAAGCAGCACTCAACAAGTAGCATTCAACGATAGTGGTGAGCAAAGTTGGCGATTGTTGAGAATGTGATCTGTGGGTCAAGATCACCTCTTCAAGCAGATTTTAACCTGTTTGGTGCTCCTATAGCACTCAATATTTTTGTGCATTTGGTCTCATACGATGTGTCGGAACGGAATGAAAACGAAAAACTAAACAAAACAATATTTTTCACTGGAACGAAAACGTAACTGAAACAATATTTATTATTTTGTATCGGAGAGAAACCGAAATATTGTTGATTACATTTCGGTTCAAGGGGAAAGTCGGCAATCCAAAACAACCGACCTCAGACAACGCCAGAATCAGCGTGCAGCCCTGGCAGGGACTCTGCGAGCTGGTCGAGCAGCCCACTAATTTAAGCCTGCGTCTTGGTGCACTAGCAGATCAGCATTGTCGCAAAAGACTGCATGAATGCTGAAGAGCTTATCATTTCATTTTCTACGCGTGCAACTCTTTGTTAAGAAAGTTTTATCGTTCATTTGTGTTTGTTTAAGTTCGTTTTATCGGAACAACAGTCTCACATTTTGGCGAGTACACTCTACGATGTGCTACTTCTGAGATCATGCTTAGTGCCTTGACTCCAGGCACTGCGCATGATCTCAGAATTCATTATTCACTTATTTAGAAAAAATAAATGTTTTTTATCATTACATTGCTTCTAAAATTTTTTGCATGCGAATTTAAACCGTTATTAACCATTACGAATGTTCTAAACATTTTTTTCGTTCCGGAGCAGAATCGGAACATTTTTTCAGTGGAACGAAACTAAAAGCAAAATGAAAAACATTTTGTTCCGACACCTTGGTTTTCCACATATATTTGCTTTTTTTCCATTTTTCTTTTTGTCACCACACCTACTGCACGCACAGTGCACTTATGTGCAGGCCATTCGATCATTTTTTGGCCAGAAGCCAACATCCCAAGCTGGCTGATCATGTGTGATTTTCTTGCTTGATTGACATCTCTTTAAGTTGGTTCTTTTCTCTGTTATGCATTTTTGCCCTTTTACTATGTACGTCCCACTCCTGCCTAAGCCCTTCCGTGAAGGCTGGCAGTAATTCTGAAAGAAAAAAATATTAAAGTGCATCAGCATTTATACATAAGTCTCAAAAGTTCCAGCATATTCGCTGGTGCCCGCGCACATTCTAGAAACTACTACACAATTCGCATCACACATGCAATCAGATTATGCAAGGTTCGTCTACAACAGAAGATGGATAGAATCATGAATAATATTCGCGAAACTTCCGATACATGCAGGCGCATCCTGCACTGAGCGATAATAGTTAACATTTATTAGCAGGTGAAAAGTGGTCTCCCGAGAAAGGTAAACATGTACACATGGCAATTCCCCCCTTTTAATATGCATTGTCCTGATGTTACAAACATAACAGAACATAAAAGCACACTTAGTAAAACATAACAAAGCAACAGAGAAATAAAGTCCCAAAATTCATCAGCACTGGTAGAATGGCTTAAGGCACACCACGTCGACCACTTCGGGTCGTGTGCAGCGTCGCGGTGATTGTGAAATGTCGTCCGGCACAACCTCACAGTCCAGTACACCAATACGTTGCACTATCTTGTAGGCTCCGAAATAGCGCAGCAAAACTTTCTCACTGCCCTCATCGACGTATTGAAGTCCAAACCAAAACATGGTCGCGGGGCTGGCACTCCATGTAGCGCAGTGGAAGCTTGTAGTGCTGGCTGTCAGTCCTCTGCCGGTTCTTGATGTGCAGAGCTGCCAGGCTCCTTCGGTGCGGCAGAGATATGGGGGGATGTAAAGATTCTCTCCATCGGCAACATGCGGCAGTATGGCGTGAAAAGTAATAGTCAGATTTCTTCTGTAAACCAACCTGAATGGGGGGACCTGCATTGTTTCTTGCACTGCCATGTTACAAGCAAAGGTTGCATACGAAAGCACTGCATCCCACATTTTGTGCTTGACATTGGCATACATTGCTAACATGTCGCAAGGGTCTTGTTCAGCTGCTCTGCAAGACCATTCGTCTGCGGGTGGTAGGCAGCTGTCTTCCTCTGGCTTGTCTGGCTTTATTGCAGAATGGCTTGGGCTAGCTCTGCTGTAAATGTCGTTCCTCTGTCAGTGATGAGGACTACTGGGGCACCAAGTCGCAGGAAAATATTCTTGACGAAGAATTTAGAAACTTCGGCCACGCTACCTTTACGCAGAGCTTTTCTTCCAGCATAGTGGGTAAAGCAGTTTGTTGCCACGACGATTCACTCATTTCCAGGTGTTGATGTTGGAAAGGGTTCAAACAAATCCACCCCGATTTGCTGAAATGGTCAGTAAGGAGGCTCAATTGGCTGTAGTAATCCTACTGGCCTTGTCAGTAGCATATTGCGTTGCCGACAGTCTCGGCATGCCTTGACGTAATGGTTCGTCGGCGGTCAAGCACAGCTAGTAATACTTTGCCTGTATCCTCGATAGTGTCTGGCAGAATCGGAGGTGCCCAGCTGCCGGATTGTTACATAGGGCGTGAAGTACTTCTGTACACAGTGCTGAGGGAACCACAAAAAGGTAGTTAGCACAGACTGGTGAGAAGTTTTCGAGCACATTGTTCTGCAGCGGAAATGAAGACAATCCTCATCTAAATGCCTTAGGGAGAATGTTGGTCTTGCCTTCCAGCTACTTGACGAGGTTATTTAAGCTATAGGTCTTTTCATTGCTGTTCAGCAAAGTCTTCCACGATTATTGTTCTTAGGAAGGCGTCGTCATGCTACTCGTCTTGCGGCAGCGGGTCAATGAGGGCGTGTGATAAGCAGTCTGCATCAGAGTGCTTCCGTCCTGACTTGTAGATGACGGCGATTTCAAATTCCTGGAGTCTCAGACTCCATTGTGCAAGGCGTTCTGAAGGGTCCTTTAAATTTGCCAGCCAACACAATGCAATGTGATCGCTTACTACTTTGAAGCCATATGGCTACGGGCGGAATTTTGTGGTAGCTCAAATGATGGCAGGGCATTCTTTTTCTGTCGTAGAATAAATGGCTTCCACTTTCAATAGCGACTGGCTAGCCTAAGCAATGAGCTTCTTAAATCTGTCTTTCCTTTGGACTAGGATGGCGCCGAGGCCTGGGCTACTTGCGTTGGTGTGGATTTTGGTCGAAGTGGACAAGCACTGGTGGTCACTGCAGGCATTGCTTAAGGTCTTGGAAGGCTTCGGCTTGCAGCACTTGCCACTTGAAATCAATGTCCAATTTTGTGAGAAAGGTTAATGGCTCAACAATGTGCGAAAAGTCTCTTATAAAGCGCCTGTAATAGTCACACAGGCCAAGGAATCTGCACACAGACTTCTTGTCGACGAGCCGCGGGACTTAGTGATGGCAGTTGTCTTCCGTGGGTCAGGACAGATTCCAGACTGGCTGATGACGTGGCCTAGGAACAAAAGTTCTTCATAAGCGAAACAACACTTTTCTGGCTTTAGGGTGAGTCCAGATGACTTGTTACCTCTAATACTGTATCAAGCCATCTATGGTGATTGTCAAAATTCCTGGAAAAGACGCCGACTTCATCCAAGTTGAAAAGACAGGTCTGCTACACCAACCTTGCTAACACAACGCTGGAATGTTGCGGGCACCAAGCACCATCCAAATGGCATGAACTCGTAGAGCCCGTCCGGCATGATGAAGGGGGTCTTCCCGCGATCCCTCTTGTCAACTTCTATTTTCCAGTACCCAGCCTTGAGATCCATCGACAAGTATTTATGGAGTAAATGTCTGCAGCGCTAAGCACTGAAGTGCAGAAACAAAGGTCAAAGAGGAATGAAGGGTTGCAAGAGGACGAAACGAATACTCATGTTGTCCTGTGTTGCAAGGACAACACAACGCTCATGTTGCCCTCTTCCAATCCTTCTTCCCTTGTACTTTTTTAACCTTCCTTTCCACACTTCAGTGCTTCGCGCTGCAGAAATTTTATGCCATGGACCAGTGGATCTAACAGCACATCGAAGATGTCTCGCCCTAGCTTCGCCCTCTTGTTCACGCAGTTTCTGGTACTACTCTGGCCTCATCTCTTGCATGCTCTCGATGGCCAACTCATTGACCCAGAAATCCGAAGCTGTCTATCCTGTTTAGCAACGAAACACCCAGCACTCCACCTGCAACTGCCTCACTGGAATGGCAGAATTCCCGGAGCAAACGGTGCACTCTGGTCAACGCAGCTCACACAGCCACCTCCCCCATATCTGCACCCACGCTATCTACTACACATCAGGATGACAAGAGAAACCAAGATAACTGGTGCAAGAGACTTATAAGAAGAAAGCCCGAAACGCCCGTCCTTTCAGTGGGTCTGACAGCACATCGAAGATGCGTTGCCCTAGCTTCACCCTCTTATTCACGCAGTTTATGGTACTACTCTGGCCCCACCTCCTGCATGTCCTCGATGGCCAACTCACCAACCTGGAAATCCATAGCTGTCCACGCTGCTCAGCAACGGGACACTCAGCGCTCCACCTGAACTTGCCTCTGTGGAATGGTAGAATTCCCGAAGCAAATGGTGCACCCTGGTAAATGCAGCTCACGCAGCCACCTCCCCAATATCTACACCCACCCTATCTACTACCATCCGGATGACAAGAAAAACCAGGATAACTGGTGCAAGAGACTTATAACAAGAAAGCCCGAAATCCCCGTCCTTTCAGTGGGTCTGACAGCACATCGAAGATGCGTTGCCCTAACTTCACCCTCTTATTCACGCACTTTATGGTACTACTCTGGCCCCACCTCCTGCATGTCCTCGATGGCCAACTCACCAACCTGGAAATCCGTAGCTGTCCATGCTGCTCAGCAACGGGACACTCAGCGCTCCACCTGAACCTGCCTTTGTGGAATTTATTTATTTATTTATTTTATTTATTTATTTATAAATATTTATAAATTTTTATTATTTATAAATTTATTTATAATGGTAGAATTCCCGGCGCAAACGGTGCACCCTGGTCAAGCAGGTCACGCAGCCACCTCCCCGATATCTACACCCACGCTATCTACTACGCATCCAGATGACAAGAGAAACCAGGATAACTGGTGCAGGAGAGCAAGCCCGAAATACTCGTCCTTTCGGTGGGTCTGACAGCACATTGAATATGCCCTAACTTCACCCTCTTGTTCATGCAGGTAACAAATCGTTACAGCCTATTGGCAAAACATAGTAGTTACCGCGCTTTACTTGTGCTGCTAGACCCACAGTCCTATGTTGTATTGCTCATGATTGTGCATGTGCAGTGGTCAAACTACTCTTGCTGGCCGGTGGCGTCGAGACAAATCCTGGACCTTCCACAGCTGAACTACTCAATGCACTAAAGGAACTGCAGCCTGGACAAAATACAATCCTTGACTAGTTAAAAACAATCCAGGTGATGTTTACTGACCATGGAAAGACATTTGGCGACTTGAAGAGTAGACTAAAATTGAATCAGATTGTGCATCTCTTGCAACATTGCAGAGACAAGTGGATAACATATGGACTGTTAGCTCCGACTGTGTGTCTTCAAATCTCGAGATTGACGGTCCGCATGGATGGCAAAGAAAATATATATAGATGGTGCAACTTTATATGTTACAGGCTCAAAGATGCACAAAACGAAACCTGGTAGGATTCAGAAAAACTGTTAATCGAACACTGCAAGTTGCACATCGGCACTGTTGTGCAAGCACAAGACTTCGAGTGTGCTCACCAACTAGGTACATTTCATCAGGACAAGTCAAGACCAATTATTGCTAGTCTTGCCCATTACAAAGAAAAAGAACACTTGCTGTCTTTAGGAAGTAAGCTAAAGGGCACGACTTATGGCATCAGCAAAGATTTCTCGCCTTGTGTCCGTCTCACTCGAAGGCACTTGGTTCAGTGTGGTAAATCCATGCAAGCGCCCTTTCAAGCTCCGTTTCGACAAGCTTCTATGTGATAACAAAACCTATATATTTGACCCTGCTACAGAAAAAGTTGTTGAAAAATCAAACTGACTCTCAAACTCTCAAACAATCAATGACTCTCAAACAATCTGCACTCAACCATTGCCCCCAACAGAACCACGTTCCCCTATCTTTCTTGTTTACTAACGTACACAGTGTCATTGCTAAGTCTGACCTCTTACGTGATCTCACCTGTTCATGTAGCTCTAACATAGTTCTGTTACCTGAAACATGGCTCAACTCGTCAGTCAACAATTCAAAAATCCTACCTGCCTTCAATAATTATGCGATCTTTCGTAAAGGCAGGTAGAACAACCTACGGGGTGGTGGTGCCCTCATCGATCGCAGCCCATCACCAATTACTTTGCTATCCCGTTGAATTAACAACTCCCTTGAAAATGTCCTCGGTTTGCTGTAAAGCTACCTTTGCACACCTACTAATCGGTATCTGCTGTCGTCCACACAGCACCGATTCATCATTCATGCCACTGTTGCATGACGCTATGTCCACCATTTCCACTACCTGTCCAAATTCGCCCAGTCTACTTTTCGGCAATTTTAGTTTTCCTTTCATAGACTGGTCTGATATAGCAACTACGTTATCAAGAAACAACTTGGCTAGCGAGTTCGTGAGTGCATGTCTAAACTTCGGGCTATCCCAAATAATCAGTAAATCGACGCGCATGACTACCCACTCTGCCAACACTCTCGACCTTATACTAACCACACATCCCAATAACTTATCCGATATCACATCGTACTTCCCAGGCTTTAACAATCACATAGTCATCCCTAGTACATTCCCTTGCAATTTACTTAGCAGTAAAAGAGCTAAAAAGACACTCTCCCTTTGCAATAAAGGTGACTATATGAGCATAGATAATGAACTAGCAAAGTTATGTGAGCGTTTTGCACCTGCTTTTCATTCACAGACCACCGAGTCAAATGGGTAGCTATTCAAATCTGAAATCCTGCATTTATTAAACCAAATATTGCGACTAGAAAAGTAACTGAACACGCATGAGCTCCATGGTTCAATAGAACTTTGAAAAGAATGAAATATAAGAAAAAAAAATGTATTTCGCTCATGCAAGTCCCGGGTTCTTTTTTAGAATGTTGATTAGCATGGCAAAAGTATCACAATGCAATGATGCATTGTAACTTGCTTACCCAGAAAGAGAAGTTATTAATGTCCTAAACATCACATTCTCTTCAGTTTTTACTAATGAATACACTGACAATATGCCCTGATATCTCTTCATACACTGATGCCCATATGAATAACATTACGTTTGATGGGCCTGGCATTGGTAAAGTCATTATTTCACTAAAAAATTCATCATCAACCGGAATTGACAGAATCAATGCCAAGGTATTAAAAAACACTAAGCATCATTCCAGCATCATTCTTGCCAAAATTTTTCAGCAATCTCTTAATGCGGGTACTACACTGGTTGAATGGCGTGTTCCCAGTAATCCTAGTTTATAAAAAAGGTACAAGTCTGGCCGCAAAAATTATCGCAAAAACTAGACTTAACACTTCCTTTTCATTTATTGCCCACTTTCTAGGGAATGACTCTGCTGTTTGTACAGCTTTCAATGACCATTTCAAAGCTGTTTTTATGACAGATAATAATCGTTCTCCAATGTTCAATTTGCTTTTACCACCTATGTCGGATGTGAAAATTTCTGAGCATGGCATTTTCAAACTATTGCTGAAACTAGACGTTAAAAAATCTCCCGGCCTGGATGATATCCCAAATGCTTTATTTTTAAAAGGTATGCAGAATGGTGTGCGAAGTACTTGTTTGTATTGTTTAATAAGTCTCTCAAAGATGGTATGTTGCCTGATGACTGGAGGACAGTTAGAATAAACCATTGCACAAATCCAGTGACAAATTATTACAAAAATGTAATGACCCATTTCATTAACATCTACTTCTTGAAAAATTTTTGAGCACATAATTTATAAACATAAAGTTGATTTTCTTGAACAACACAAAGTGCTAACATATGCTCAACAGATGCAGTTACTCAACCAACACACAACTAATTGGAATTACGCACGATTTCACAGCTGCAAAAAATAAAGGAAAACAAACAGATGTTATATACATGAATTTTATGTTGAATTTTAATGGTGGAGTTGGAGTGGCCGATGGACTTCGCGAGCGAGCACTCGACTCTGGTGTAGAGCAACACCTCCAAATCCGCGAGTGGAACCCAATCTGCGTCGCCGGAGCAATGCAGAAGCGGAACTTTTATTGCCGAGTTACCCAGGATGCCTTGCGTGTTGTCATTTCCTTCCGCTGTTTGCTCCCAGCACTACCGCACCGGTCACTTGTCTCTTCAGCGCCGTTCACCTGTTGTTGTTTTTTTAAAAGTGCAGAATAGATATCTCACCAAGCATGCAGCAGCTTTTGCTTTGATGCTTGGAGACTTTGACCACTTTGATCAGCCGTAGTGGGGGACTCCAGATTAATTTTGGCCTACAGGGGAATGTGCCACCCATGCACCCGACACATGCGTTTTTGCATTTTGCCCCCACTGAAATGCAGCTGCCGTGGCCAGGATTTGATCCCGCGACCTCGTGATTAGCAGCACAACTAATGGTGGGCCCAGTGACTGTACGTTGGCGCAGTTTGCTAACTGCTTTGCTCTCGCCATGCAGAAGGTCATATATCTCATCAGAGAGAGAGAGACTCTTTATTAGAAAAACAGATAATTTTGCGGGCGCGTATAAAACCGTTGGCATGCTACTCTGTATAGGGATGAGGAATGTGATTAAATGATTCCAGAGGAGAGTGGGAGAAAAAGAGAAAAATAAATATGAAATGTGCAAGGGGAACTGATACTAATATTTACAGGTGACATGGCGGATAAATTTAGGCTTTTGTATATGAAATGTTCAATCTTTAAAGCTTTCCTATTAGATAAATTTCTCACAGGTAATTGAACAATAAATCCAAAACCTGCCGCTGTTCTGAAGGGCCGGACATTGGGCCTAAGATGCTGGGTAATGTTAATGGATCGTGGCAAATCATGTCCATTTGTTGCTTAAGATATTGTCTCTCGTCGCGGCTCGCAGGGCATTCTAGTAATATCTGCTCCATTGTCTCTAAGTTGCCATAGTTATCACAGTAGGGGTTAGTGGTAAGCCCTATGCGGTACAGATAATTGTTCAGACGTTCAGTTGAAGACGGTGGTACAATGTCTCTAAGTGTCGAGGAAGTGGTCGTGGAATTTTCGGTTTCATTTCCGGGTCAATGTAACGCAGGAGGTTATCTTGGTGAAGTGGCAGATTCCAGATGTGGTCTTTTTCTTGGTAGGCATATTTCTTTCGCCATGTTTGAAGCATCAGCTTTTGTAAAAAATGTTCTTTTGAAATTGCGGTATTGGAATCCATTTTGGGCAGCTTCATCCGCTTTTTCATTTCCCGAAATACCGGCACGGCCAGGTATCCATTGTAACTTGATGCAATGCCCAGCCATCTTAGCCTTGTGGGGAACATAAGCAATGTAAAATGCTGCAGGTTGATCATTACAACACTTGTGCCTGTTTCACATAATTTGTAGCGCTGCTTTTGAATCCGTGAAAATCACCCGTCTTTAGGGGCTGCTGCCGAAGTACAGACACAATAGTCAAGTGTTCGCGAAAACTCGTCTGGCGAGGAAACATAATGGTGCCAAAAAAATGTGCACTCGCCAAGAATAAAATAAAAATAAAGCACCTATACTTATATTTTTATGAACCTATGTTTAAGAACCTGTATTTTTATTTTATTCTTGGCAAGTGCACGTTTTTTAGCACCAGTACATACACAAGGGTCATAATGCCATATAGCTCTGCTGAAGTAGATGATATCACTCGCTCAAGATGAAACGAGAATTGCTGCCCTGTAGAGGGAACGAAAAGTCCGCACGATGAGCGATGTAGAGTTTAGAGCCATCTGTGAAAATGTGCGTAGCAGCTGTATTATTTTTTGTGCATATATTCCAAAGCTATCTGATAAGGCGCTGCTTGAGGCATTTTCTTTTTCGCACTGATTTCAGGGATATATGGCATGATTTCCAGTAGGGACAGTGTCCATGGTAAAATGCTTCGTGGCATAATTTGTGACGCCTGAGCAGGAATCGAAATAGAAATGCTTCCGACGGCCTGTCCAAAGCTAGATGTAGCACTGGTTCTAGAAATATCCTTTAAAAAGTGGGCCTTTGTACGAATAACGTGTCAGAGGTGAATTCGAAAATTCGAAGTGTCTCCTGCAAAGATAGCACTTCAAGAGGCAGGCATCCGGCTTCTGCTATAGTTCCTGAGCGGGACGACCCCTTCGGAAGGCCAAGACATACGCGAAGGCAGTTGTTCCGTGCTGCCTCAAGTTTTTCTCTTGTTTGTGAGAGACATTTTGTGTAGGATCAGGAGGTAAAACCGTAGTGTTCCATCGACGTAGGCCTTATGGAGGAACATCATTGATCGATAGATGCTGCCCCACTGTGATCCGGCTAAAAATCGGAATACGTGCGACGCCGAGGAAATCTTCTCACTCAGTTTTTTCACTTCGGGCAACCATGCGAGGTTCCTATCGATCATCACTGCAAGAAACCTTTGCGTCTTGACCTATGAAAAGGTACGACCACCCAACACTAGTGGGTATTTTTCCATACACCTCGGCGGAAAAGCCAGAGCAACGCTTTTGTCGGCGGACAATTTCAGACCCCTTGGATTTAGGTAGGCCGATATATTTTCCAGCGCTCTCTGGAGATGCTGTCGGGTGGTAATGTGGTAACGCGCCGCGCTCTAAATGCAGATGTCGTCCGCATACAGTGTAATTTTGACACCACAGGGCAGGTTTCTGCTCAGATAGATGAGGACTAAATTAAATAATACCGGGCTTAACACAGCTTCTTGTGGCACTCCCTTCTCGACGGCATAAATCGCCGTGGGGCCATCTGGTGTACACATGAAAAGCTGGAGTCCTTGAAGGTAGTCCTTAATCCATGCGTAAAGCCATCCTCCAAGACCAAGGGTTTCCAAAGCGTCAAGTACTGCTTTACGACAGACCGAATCATATGCTCGTATATTGCCCTAATGTCCAAAAATATAGCAGTAGGTGTGTTTCCACAGACCAATTCCTCTTCAATTGATGAGACCAAGGCAATGACATTATCAATTGCGGATCTATTTTGCTGGAAGCCATTCATTTCCTCCTGGTAAACTTTTGTAGTTTCCAGGAACCAATTTCGTCATTTGTGAATCATTTTTTCGGATAGCTTCCCTACGCAGCTAAGCAGAGATATGGGTCTGAAGGAGGTGTAATTTGTCGGCTGCCTCGCTGGCTTCAATATAGGAATAACTTTCGCACGCTTCCATTCCATAGGAACCTCCCCAGTTATCCATGAAGCGTTGTAGTACTCCAGAAGGTGTAGGCGAGATGTGTGGCGTAGATTTGCGAGCGCTTCAAAACTCGCACCGTCATGGCCAGGTGATGATTGCTTGTCTGCATTGCCAATTGCTGCCATGAGCTCTTCCATTGTAAAAGGTAATTGTAAGTCAGGAAGGGTCGCACTAGGCTGATGACTTCCAATATGCCGAGAAGGTTGTGCCCTGCTGGAAAGGAGCCAGAGTACAGCTCTGCCACCTCTTGCAGAGAAGTGTGCTCATGTAATAAAAGGGCGATAAAAGGATAAAGCTGTTGTGGCTTTTTGCGAATGCCTCTGATGACTCGTCAGATTTTGCCCAGCGGTTGTTGTATGTCCAATGTCCCACAAAAGCCCCTCCACCTTGTCGGGCCCTCTGGCCCTCTCTGCAGCGTGCACGGGGGAAGCCTTTGAAACGCGGGCCACAACGGCACTCGTCGCATTGAGCATGCGCACCGATCGCGTATCGTGAGAACTCGCACGGGGAATGCCGGGAAGGCGGCGGCCTGATAAGAAGGCAGCTGAGACGGCACTCGTGGCTTTTTTTCCGGGGCGCGGGCCTGAGGAGGCGCTGGTGGGGTGTGGCCCGTCTTGGTTTCTTTCCGAGCGTGCTGCAGAGCAGGGGGAAAAGTGTTTTGTGTCCGCGGGACCAGTGCTCTTGTTGTTCGCTTTTGTAACTGTGTCTGCGCGCCTGGTTTGGTGCTTGCTTGCTTTCTGCGCTTTATGCATACTGTTATTGACCGAAAGATTGTGTTGTTTGATGGTGTGTAACGGCCGTTCTTTTGTTGCTCTCTTTGGATCAGTTTGCTGTATATGTCTTTGTGCCTGTCAACAAGTTCTGAAGTCTTCGATATTCTTAGTACGTAGAGCCTTCCTTTCGGCACGCCTTCGAATTGCACATAACCTTCCAAATTTCTCGCTGTTAGTAGGTACATTACAATTAGTACATGACCAGGGTTGTTGGAGAAGTATGGGAGAGGCCTTTGCCCTGCAGTGGGCGCAACCAGGTTGATGATGATGATGACACAATGCTTAGTGGCAGAGCAGGTACTTTGCTTGAGGCAATGAGCTATTGTCGGTATTAATTCTGCTTTCGTAGTCAAGGCTGTGATCCCTTTGTCTACAGCTGCTGTGTAAGCTTCCCAGTCTACCGACTTCAGTTTCACTTTTCTGGGCGACATCCGAAAATGAAGGGCAGGCATTAGGATCGGGTAGTGATCACTACTTCGAGTCTTGAAATCTGTACACCATCTGAACATAGGGGCAACTTGACTTGATGCAAATGTAATATCAATGCAGCTACAGTCTTCGGATTTTTCGAGTATGTTATGCTGCCATCGTTCAAGGGCTCTGTATGGTATCTTGCAAGAAGTTTCACCAGCTTAGCACCCTGAGCACACATATGTGAACTGCCTTAGATCTCGTTATGTGCATTAAAATTGCCACAAATAATATGGGCAGACTGGGATCGGGTAGTGATCACTACTTCGAGTCTCGAAATCTGTACACCATCTGAACATAGGGGCAACTTGACTTGATGCAAATGTGATGTCAATGCAGCTACAGCCTCTGGATTTTTCGAGTATGTTATGCTGCCATCGTTCAAGGGCTCTGTATTGTATCTTGCAAGAAGTTTCACCAGCTTAGCACCCTGAGCACACGTATGTGAACTGCCCTAGATCTCGTTAGGTGCATTAAAATTGCCACAAATAATATGGGCAGACTGAGTGCTTGTCAACAAGTTTTCCAATCTTGACACGTCAAAAGGTGATCCTGGTCCTAAGTAGATGCCGATCAGGGTAAACACTTTAGGTGCAATCACTGTGGTTGCGCAAATATATCTATTCTTGTCATGTGGTGCTACATCAATCACAGAGGCAGGCGCGTCGTTCTGAAATCCAACGCGCAGTCGGCTAATTTCATTTTGTCACCTTGAATGATGAAAATAATAGCCGTTTATCCTAAACTGCTCATCAACACGAGACTCGGAAATGGCCATAAGAGAGAATCGGTACACTCCCGCAAGATACTTGAAGTCTGCTAACTTCAAGCGCAAGCCCCGAGCTTTCCACTGGAAGATCGTACATGTGTGGAAGTGTTTGTTGGTGGACACCACTTGTGAGACGATTGTTGGCGAAGCCATTGTTGCTATTTCGAAGAATCACGGCGTTGCGCCATGAAAGAAGATGACACCAGCGGTTCCAAAGCCAGGACGGCCTTTACCTCAAGGATGCTTTTAAACGATGGACTGGCACGGAGAATAGCCTTGGCTGCTGCAAACATCAGGGGAATCAGCATACTTGATATCTCATTTACAGCGCTACCATCTAACAGCTTTTCTTGGGTCTTCTTGTTCTGCTGCTGTCACCTTGGGGACACTTGTTGTTGTGGGGTTGAGGCTACTTCATTTGAGGGCTTTGATTGACTCTTTGCAGATGAAGGCCTTTGCTGGTTTTGCCTCATGAGTGAGGCGAAGGACTTTTTCGAAGCTGTGTCGCTGCACTGCACCATGTCGTGTTGCCTTTGGTTTGTAGATGTACATATCACATCCAGATTCGGTGGTGGTTCTCGTCGTTTCCGCACTTTTCCCTGGATTTGCTCCATTGTCCATGCAAGAGTGGCTGATTTCTTTTCGGGACACCATCCGTATGATGCAGCATGCTCAGCTCCACAGTTTGAGCATCGAGGCTGGGAATGTGCGTACACTCCTTATGCATATGTGCACCAACCAGCACATATCTTGCAGTGGATGGGGACTTTACAATATTTCGCTATATGCCCATGTCTTTGACATCTGAAACATTGAGTAGCGGACCCCATGTATTCCGTCAGGAGATAACTGCAGAATCCAAGCGACACTCGGTTTGGTAAAGGGGCATCCTTCGAGAATTCCAGGATGACCGAGCATCTTCGGGTTTTCGTTACCATGCCATCTTCGTTAGGGACGTACAAAACTTGCCCTTTAGCAGATTACTCCTTGTTCGCTCAAACACTCCTTGAGGTCGTCATTCCAGTACTCAACGGGAACATCCTGTATCCTCCCGTCTTTGGCAGAGTAGGAGTATGGAAATCGAGCTTCTACAGGAATACCCGATAGATCTGTCACTCTGAGGAGGCAATTAACTGCAGGAAGTGTAGACACTGTCACCATGAGGCTGCCATCCTTGTTGAGACGATGGCTGAGTAACTTTTTTAGTTACTGTTAACTTTTTTAGTTCTAGTTAATGGTAGGAGAAAATGGGTTTGCTAGCGAAGGGCTAGCAAACCCATCCTCTCCTACCATTCAGCTCATTCAAAAGTAATAAAAAGAGGCATCATTCTATCATGTCTAACCATCGCACTTAACAAGTCATGTCTGCATTGGCTGCAAAGCAGTTTTCATTGTCAGGTCAGCCACCTCAAAGGGGCAAGTTATCCTCAGCACGTGATCGTATCTGTTGCAGAAAACATGCTCAGACAGCTCAAGCAAGCTAACGTTGTAAACCAGGGTCGAGGAGGCCCTTCTAAAACCAGGTGCACTATCATTCCACATGTTCACGGCATATCTCACAACCTGAAAAAAGTAGGTAAACGAGCTGGTGTTTGGGTTTTATTTTCCACTCCGAAACGTCTTGGTTTCATCATCATCATCATCAGCCTGGTTACACCCACTGCAGGGCAAAGGCCTCTCCCATACTTCTCCAACAACCCCTGTCATGTACTAATTGTGGCCATGTCATCACTGCAAACTTCTTAATCTCATCCGCCCACCTAACTTTCTGCCACCCCCTGCTACGCTTCCCTTCCCTTGGGATCCAGTCCATAACCCTTAATGACCACCGGTTATCTTCCCTCCTCATTACATGTCCTGCCCATGCCCATTTCTTTTTCTTGATTTCAACTAAGATGTCATTACCTCGCGTTTGTTCCCTTACCCAATCTGCTCTTTTCTTATTGTCTTGGTTTGATGTGTGCCAAGGTGAACGCAGGACATCGGGAAAATAAACAGGGGTGCACAAAAAAACATGGGCAGAAACATGTCGGATGTGTAAAGAAAGTAGTTTATTCGGTTCCCTTGTCATGTGGTTCATCATATGCAGGCCAAACGGGCAGATGTCTGAATGATAGAAAAAAATTATGGGGTTCTACGTTCTAGTATTCTATTATGAGGCACGCCGTAGTGGAGGACTCCGGAAATTTCGACAACCTGGGAGTTCCTTAACATGCACCTAAATCTAAGCACACGGGTGTTTTCGCATTTCGCCCCCATCGAAATGCGGCCACCGTGGCCGGGATTCGATCCCGCGACCTTGTGCTCAGCAGCCCAACACCATAGCCACTGAGCAACCACAGCGGGTCTGAATGACAGATTGCATGAGCATCGATATAAGATGGAAAACCAGCTCTCCGGTCATGTAAGTGTGCATCGTAAGGCTCACAAATGCATTCTAGATTTTGATAGAACCTGTGTTTTGAACAGAGCTGATGATCAACTGACAAGGGAGATATTGGAAGCGCTTGAGATCAAGAAGCATGGTGATGATTGTATCAGTGAAGCCTCAGTTTCTCTTTCGACAAAGGAACTGGATTATCTTGGGAGCGACACTTAGAAGTTATTCTCTATCGTGGCTTCCTTGTGCGATGCAGATGACGGCCGTTCCTTCAGGTTGTTTTGATCCTTGACAGCAGCTATATATTCCTATAAAACACTCAGTTGTTAGTGCGCCTACGTGGTTGTCTCGTGTCTCCTTCCTTCATCTGTTGTTTTATTTGGTGCCTTCTTTTTAATCATTTTTGAAAGAGACAACACTGAAAGCTGTCTAGTCCATCTCTTCATTGTCTCCTGTAGATCTCATCTTCATGTAGCCTTTTCCTTGCTTGCTCATCTTCTCTCTGTCCTTGCTTGCTCATCTTCCTGACTGCTGATTGCTTGCGATGGATGCCATCAGAGCATCACGAATGGCGGGTGACGGCGGAGGCTCGCCACGCTGGTACAGTCCAATGTGCTTCGGGAGCCGCTTGATGAGCTTCTCTCGCAGGACGGTGACCCCCAGGCCGGTGTTCGATGAGAGAGAGGCACAAAAAGCAAAAATGAACTCTACACTTGCTAAAAAAGACTTAAAATTGCAGACGGGTGTTCGTAAGCGAGCCTATCGCTCGTCTTCTTTCTCCTATCTCATTACCAACCAGCTGCTTTCTGTTCTGGCATGCACAACCTCGGGTGCCTCGTCAGTGCAGGCTTTCCCTTGTCAGGAAGACGGCACGGCCATGTGCCATCCTTTGCCTGGTTTCAACTTCTCTCCATTTCCACCGGCGTCACTGTTTGAACATGAGCTACTGGTCCTGGAGCCAACTTGAAAAGAATCATCGCCATCGACAGCCCTACCAGCTATAAAGGAACAACCACTGTCGACACAGCTCTGTGGGCCCGGTGACTGTCCCTTGGTGTAGTTTGCTATCTGCTTTGCTCTCACCATGCAGGTTTGTCAAACATATGCACCTTTTGCTAAAAAAAAATCAAGCATTTATCTTCTGGTACAGCTCCCTAGCCCACGGTGCTACGTCTTGATTGCCACTGAGTGCATTTATGTCATCCGCCCGCTACTAACCATATCCAACGACGTCGAAACTAACCCTGGTCCTGCCAGCCTGGACACTGTACTGGCTGAATTACAGAAACTAACCGCAGGCCAACTGACACTTGTGCAGAAGCTGAAGGGCCTGAAACTGCAGCTGAGCACTACAGACAAATAATCAACGACCTTAAGAAGCACATGACCGACTTAGAGGCCCATTATCAGGCCCTCATGCCTCTGTGCCATGACATAGAAATACTACAGACATAAACTGAAACAACTTGCCTAGTAACAGCGTTAAAGGCCCGTTTTGCCTCCACGGAAAACCAATCTGGCCGCAATAACCTGACCTTCTATGGAATTACTGACCCCACTGCAAATGAAACCTTTACTCAGTCTGAAGAAATAATAATTCAGATCTGCCGTGATCATTTACAACCGACATCAACCCCACAGATATAGAATGGGCACATTGCTTAGAAAAACACACTAAAGATCGGAATTGTCAAGTAATAGTAACGTTCACACATTGGAAAACGAAAGACGCCCTTCTGTCAAAAGCCTGGATGCTGAAAGGGACAAATTTTAGCATAGCTGAAAATTTCTCTCACCTGACTCAGAAAGTATGCAAGGCCCTTTTGGCTTTCGCTAAATGTAAATCACTTGCATACTTCTTATGCTATAAAACCTTGTACATGGCCAGGATGCAAGAGTTGGTGTCATGTGCATCATATCCAGGGCGGTCGACAGGATGACGGGAGAAGCAGTCGGCATCCTCTTGCAATCTGCCTGACTTGCATAAAACAGGAAATTAATATTCATGGAGCATAGCGCCCATCTACCCAATCGTCCAGTGGGGCCTTCAAGTGAGAAGAGCCAGCACAAGACGTGGTGTTCGGTAACCATTGGAAATGTGTGGCCATACAAGTAGGGGCTGAATATGGCAAGAGCCCAAACTAATGCCAGGCATCCCCTTTCAGTAATTGAAAAATTCCTCACGGCGGGTGACAGGAAGCAGCTGGCATATGCAATTACACGCTCTGTGTTACACTGCCAGTGAACAAGTACAGCCCCAATTCCATGGCCACTGGCGTCTATACGAAGTTCAGTGGCGGCAGATGGATCATAATGAGCCAGCTACGGTAGAGCCGTGAGCAAGCGTATGAGGGGGGAGAAGGCTTTGGTCTGAGCAAGGCCCCATGTGAAAGCAACGTCCTTCTTAAGTAAGACGGTGAGTGGGGGGGGGGGGGGCGGTTTCGGCAAAATTCTTGATAAGACGACGGAAATAAGAGGATAGTCCAATGAAGCTTCTTACATCTGCAGTGGAAGATGGAACAGAAAAGTTGTGGACAGTGCAAATCACAGCAAGAATAGCCAATAGATGCGTTAGACGTATCATGAAAGATGTTGAAAAGTCTATGATGTCGTCTAGATGATACAGACGTGGACCATATATAGCTGCGAAGTAAGGAGTCCATCATTCTTTCGAAGGTTTCCGGAGCCATTACAAAGGCCGAACAGCACAACCTTGAATTGGTAGAGGCCTTTACGAATTGATAGAGACCGTTATGAAGGCAGTTTTCTCACGGTCCATGTCAAGTACCGAGGTTTGCCAACAGCCTGATTGGAGGTCTATTGATGAAAAGTACTTGGCTCCGTGCAAGCAATCCAAGGCATCATCAATACATGGCAAGGGGTAGACATCCTTGCGTGTGATTTTGTTGAGGCGTCTGTAATCTCCACAAAAGCGCCAACTGCCGTCCTTCTTGACAAGGACAACAGGGGATGCCCACGGACTGCAAGATGGCTTGACAAAGACTTTAGTCAACATCTTATCGACCTCTCGTTGTATCACTTGTCGTTCAGCATGTGAAACACAGTACGGCCGGCGGCATATCGGATTGGTGTTTCCGGTGTAAATGCGATGGGTGACCACTTATGCCTGGAGCACTGATGTCTGGGCGGCCGTCAAGGTAAAAAATGTCACGGTAAGTTTCCAACAGATGGTAGAGGTAAGCAGCTTGTGCTGGAAGAAGATAAGGTGCCATCATCTTGCTAAGTTTGTCTATGAGAGTTGGTGCATCGGAGATTCCTGTAGACGGTGACGGAATTTTGGCATTAGGAGTTGATCTCTCGCAATCGTTCACACGTGAAATGCCGCCCAAAGACATGCCTCTGGGAAGAATTTGAGTTGAGCAGTTAAAATTAAGGAGAGGGAGCGAAGTCTGTTTGCCTGTAACACTGAGCATTGGGGGACGGCCAAATTTCTGTCAAGCGGTATCACAGCGGTAGGATGCAGTAAACAGTTGCCATCAGGAACAGATGGGAACAACAGTAGAAGGACATCCATAGTGGCTTGATGCGACAGGCAGATGTCTTCGGGTGAGCATAACCGTGGTTGTCTGACTGGTGGATTATAGCAGTTCAAGCTGAATGACACTAGACGAGCAATCAAAGAGGGCTGAATGGGACTATCTAAAGTCTAAGCTAAGTATAACATCGTAAGGTCATTTTTCCAAAACGGCGAACAAAACAGTCGTTAGGTGCCTTGCGATGCCAGTGCGAGCAGTACACATACCAAGCATGGTAGGCATTCCTTCGTCGGCGACAGGGAGGGTGCGTGATGCGGCGGGTGTGAGAACTGTGTTCAGGCGTTGGCGCAATTGGACGCTCATCACGGATATGTGCGCGCGCGCCAGTGTCAATGAGTGCTGGAACACTTGCGTCATTGACTAAAATGTCCATCAAGTTCTGTTTGGTCGGCAATGTGATCAGAGGGTTTTGCAGTCAAGTCGTCAATGCAGCGTCACCTCCGGGAGCTGCATCTGGGACGGTGGGCAACAAGGCTGCAGCGATAAAGACGATGATCGACGAGCTGGTGGCGAACAGGACTGGTGCCGTTGGAACAATGACGAGCGACTGTACGAAGGAGCATGAGCATTATTGTTTGGCTGTTGCAGTGCCAATGGACGTTGGTAACGACGCTCGCTCTGTTTGGGGTGGTAAAAACTGGTGAATGGCAGTCGCAGAGGCGAGGAGGTTGTTAGAATGCCGAGCAATGTGACCGATTTGCCGGCAGGCAAAACAGACTGGCTAACTGTCTACAGTTCGCCACTCGGCTGGATTTCGGTAGCAGCCAGGATACCGCGGACCACACGATGGACCTGCAGCATGAGACAGCTGTGAAGCGGCAATGACAAATACAGAATGAACTCAATGAATAACAAGTTCTTCACAGACAACTGCCTGCACGAATGGTGCTGTAGGCAAGTTGTTCGGCTCACTAAGGTGGCAAAAAAGACTGCAGGAGCGATGGCTTCAAGTTCTTGCCGCACTATCTGCATCAGGTCATCTGATAATGATGGTTGCTGCACTCTTAGGCTGTCATCACAAGAGGATGTCGCAGCTGTGTTCGGCAGACATGCAAATGGCGTTGCAATGCGGAGACTCTTGGCCTGCTCAAAGCGTTGACATTCTTTTATGGTGTCCTGTACTGTTTCACAATTTTTGCACATGAGCAGGTTGAAAGCATCATCAGCAATCCCCATCGGTACATGCCCAATTGTCTGACTCGGTCATATCACTGTCAGCCTTACGGCACAGAGCCAGCACGTGCTGGATGTAAGAGACGTATGATTTTGTGGACTTCTGGGCGCAGGTCACTAGTTCATTCTTAGCGGCAGGATGGCCGAACTAAAGCCCCTACATCCACGCAACACCATCGCTTTCTTAAGTAGCGACAACCTTTGTTGTGCGCCGCCTTTTCCCCTCACACCAAATCCGGTTCCGGCATTTCCGTTTCCAGCATTTATAGTTCCAGCAGTTCCGGTTCCGGCATGTCCGGTTTTAAGATTTCCGATTCCGGCGTTTCCGCTTCCTGGAGTTGCGCTGCGAGAATTCCCCGTCTGATTGCAGACGATGGTGAGACACCCGTGCTTAGCAAGCGGTGCTAATCTGAGTAGCTCGCTCTAGCCTGTGGTGTGAGATCTTACAGTATGCTCTAGCTGCTCCAGCAAGCATCATTCGTGTGCATCTATGCACTTGTTTGCATACGCTGTGCCCACACGCTTTGCCTGTCGTCCCCTTTCGCTGAGAAAGTGCGGAGAGCCGTGGGCTGGGGCTGCATCATCAGCTGCTGCATGAGTCCGGCATGTTGGAAATAACCCGCCTCGGCGCCTCTCGGCGATAACGACCTGGAATGTATCATCTGTCCAGAGCAAATCGAGGAGATTCCCACAACGGCCAATTCCACTACACTTTGCGAGGTATGTGGATTTCGTTGCTCATGTTACATGCTTAGGCGAGGGTGTATATCCTGCTTCTTAAAATCAGTTGCTTTGTTGCCGGTGCTATAACCAAAATTATAGAGTGTCACCATAGTGTAACCTAGACATTTTTTTTGTGTGCAGTAAACGCGACCACATTTACATTGTCGTTCAGGGGAGGATGGGCCTTAGCAGCAACATTCATCACTAAGCAATAATACCCAAAGTGACATTCATGGCGATGTACTAAATTCTATTCTGCACCATCATGTTTCTTGCACAAGCAGAACATGTGCAATATTTCCTAAAAAAGTTATGCAAAGCGCCTTGAGTTTGGGAGCAGTTTATTCATGCTTGAAATAAGGGTATATTGAAAATAAATATTTCATATTTGAAATAAGAGTAATAAATAATAATAATCGCAGTTATGTGAATTGCACCTAATAGTACATCTAAAGTTCAAAACATTGATGTGTTATACATGGCTCTCATTTACACCGCTATTATATAAATAAATGCTGGCTGCCATGCTAGGTCATGAGGGAGGTAGTGCAGTATTCGGCCACTACCTCCCTCATGACCTCTGAGGCGCAAATTGGAATCAATTAGTGCAAGACAGGGACAATTGGACATCGCAGGGGGAGGCCTTCATCCTACAGTGGACATAAAAAATAGGCTGATGATGATGATGACCTCCAACATTTATGTTCACAGTCGAGTGCAGTAAACACTTCGGATGTCTCATAACCAAATAACTTTGGGAGTGTTTACTGGTTCAGACCACACATTTGTTTACCAGATGTTATGGGACAGCAAGATAGCAGCAGCATTGCGTACACATGGTTTTGCAGATATAAGGACATTGTTGTACCTCAGTGTAGATATTTGGGCTTGTTGGTGTAACATGTTTGCAGATCATTTTCTTGTAGTGCGAAAAACACACGGACATAGAAGAATGAAGACACACACAGGCACTTCTTCTACGTCCGTGTTTTTTGTGCACAAGAAAATGTGCAAACGTTGTACCAGCTAGCTATAGATATGTGTGCGTGGACTGATGAGTACTGGTACTATTAAAACTCGCAGGACCACTTCACTGCGAATCAGTTTGACCCACTGACATTGCACAACTGTGATGCCAAATGCACTGCCACCCCCTCACTCTTCTGCCGCATGGCTCAAGGGCAACGTAAGAAGCCATCAGTGTACAGATACATTCACTCAACTGCACACACATGTATCTCATGCTCTTTGTGATATAAATAATCATCAAAATTAATTGCACTCAAATGCAGGTGAAAAGCAAGGCACTGACAATGTCTTATCTGAAAAAGAAAACATGCTGACGCAAGGTATGTTATCAAAGCAAGTTTTAACGCAGCTGCCTATAGGTGGAAATCATTTATGAGCTTCAAATTTTACTACTAATCCATGTAATACTTTCAAATTGCAGATGGCTCTCAAAATAATGCACACATTAAAGTTACATCACAGTGCTTCAGAGGATAGTGCAGTCATGAGCATGAGCCACAGACTTCTTTGGCCACAATGCAAGGTATGTATGCTCCTCCAATGCAAATTAATTTAGGAACTCTCCAGGCCGATAACATTCCTGTGTTAGATGGCAAAATGCCATTGTATGTGCTTCAGCAATGTGTAATATAGGAACTTGGCCAATTCTTTGAACTGTTGAATTCAGTAAACATATATTTTTGGTATTGAAGCACAAAAAGCTGCACGTGGAGGCCGACACATGCGCTTGTTGCATGCTAGTCTGAATGTGTAGACTTCTATACCAGAAATAATGTCCACCCTTGTGCAAGAAACCTCGTCCTGTACTTCCTGATCCTTAATCTGAATACCCTTTGAATACAAGGGGTATTCAGTTGCTGCACTGAAAAGGAAAACTAGGAGCACATCACAATACTGGCTTTTTTCTGCAACCACTCTTATTGATGCATTTTTAATCTAGTGAAGTGCATTTGTTCATTGCTGTACTTTGTACACCCGCAAGCTTATGAGCAGGTGCTTTGTTTCCAATTCAGTTTCCAGTGCAATGAAGCCAAGGCGATCTCTTCTCAAGCCAAAAGTGTGTGCATCTAGATTCAGCCTCGGGCAGGTGCCACAGCTACCAGGCAGAAGTGTGAGCAAAAATGGTACAAGTATGCTCATATTATAACTATTGGGTGTGCTTTATGACTTAAAATAAGAGGGGACGCAGGTTTTAAATCGCGAAAAATGGCCAAAAAAAATCGATTTTTTGAAAATCACATCTTCAGTTTCTATAACCCCTTTTCTATCTGATACCCAAATATCATCACTGTAAACCACTTAGAAGTACTCTAAAAATGAGTTTTATCAGCCAAGGTGGCGACAAATCTCGCGGAAATCAAGAAAGAACAGCGTTTTTCATGCCACGATATCTCCGGAACGGCGCGACTGAGCGCCACCATTTTGGTCTCGTTGGAAAGCGCATTTTTCCGTCTTCAAAATTGCCGCTTCAGCGATCTCCTCCATACAGAAACAAGCGCACAAAAAGCAAATGATTGAAGGTCGCGCCGGAGTCTGCGATTGGCCGCGCCTGCCACGCGACTCTAGCGCGGTTCGCCATTGGTCTGTGGCTCGCGTCGTCTGCTCGGCTCTTTGCACCTCGCCAGTTTGATGTGTCCACTCGCCGTAATCTTGACGTGTTAAAACGGGTGCTACGCGAACATCGCAGCAGCGTGACCGATCCCTGCGCTTGTGGACGTTTCAGACTCGCGGCTAAGCATTCCGAGCATCGGCGACGCGGACTTCGCAACCAACATTCAGGCGCGGAATCCTCGGACATGCGGCTAAGCCTTTCAGCACTCGGTGTTTCGAATTCGTGACAAATTCGTACCGCGCACGCAATCCTCGGAAATGCGGCTAAACATTCCGCGCACAGGGAGTCTCCGACTCGGCGATCACGCACATCGCGCGCGGACTTCTCGGACGGCCACCTAATCATTTTGTGCATCGGCACCTCGGACTGCGCGAATAAGCGCATCGAGTGTAGACTCCTCGAGCCCGCGACTAGGCATTTCACGCGTCGGCACCTCGGACTGCGCGAATAAGCGCATCGTGTGTCGACTCCTCGAGCCCACGACTAGGCATGTCACGCGTCGGCACCTCGGACTGCGCGAATAAGCGCATCGAGTGTCGACTCCTCGAGCCCGCGACTAGGCATTTCACGCGTCGGCACCTCGGACTGCGCGAATAAGCGCATCGAGTGTCGACTCCTCGAGCCCGCGACTAGGCATTTCACGCGTCGGCACCTCGGACTGCGCGAATAAGCGCATCGAGTGTAGACTCCTCGAGCCCGCGACTAGGCATTTCACGCGTCGGCACCTCGGACTGCGCGAATAAGCGCATCGAGTGTAGACTCCTCGAGCCCGCGACTAGGCATTTCACGCGTCGGCACCTCGGACTGCGCGAATAAGCGCATCGAGTGTCGACTCCTCGAGCCCACGACTAGGCATTTCACGCGTCGGCACCTCGGACTGCGCGAATAAGCGCATCGAGTGTCGACTCCTCGAGCCCACGACTAGGCATTTCACGCGTCGGCACCTCGGACTGCGCGAATAAGCGCATCGAGTGTAGACTCCTCGAGCCCGCGACTAGCCATTTCACGCGTCGGCACCTCGGACTGCGCGAATAAGCGCATCGAGTGTAGACTCCTCGAGCCCGCGACTAGGCATTTCACGCGTCGGCACCTCGGACTGCGCGAATAAGCGCATCGAGTGTCGACTCCTCGAGCCCGCGACTAGGCATTTCACGCGTCGGCACCTCGGACTGCGCGAATAAGCGCATCGAGTGTAGACTCCTCGAGCCCGCGACTAGGCATTTCACGCGTCGGCACCTCGGACTGCGCGAATAAGCGCATCGTGTGTCGACTCCTCGAGCCCGCAACTAGGCATTTCACGCGTCGGCACCTCGGACTGCGCGAATAAGCGCATCGAGTGTCGACTCCACGAGCCCGCGACTAGGCATTTCGCGTGTCGGCGCCTCGGACTGCGCGAATAAGCGCATCGAGTGTCGACTCCTCGAGCACGCGACTAGGCATTTCGCGCGTCGGCACCTCGGACTGCGCGAATAAGCGCATCGAGTGTAGACTCCTCGAGCCCGCGACTAGGCATTTCACGCGTCGGCACCTCGGACTGCGCGAATAAGCGCATCGAGTGTCGACTCCTCGAGCCCGCGACTAGGCATTTCACGCGTCGGCGCCTCGGACTGCGCGAATAAGCGCATCGAGTGTCGACTCCTCGAGCCCGCGACTAGGCATTTCACGCGTCGGCACCTCGGACTGCGCGAATAAGCGCATCGAGTGTAGACTCCTCGAGCCCGCGACTTGGCATTTCACGCGTCGGCACCTCGGACTGCGCGAATAAGCGCATCGAGTGTCGACTCCTCGAGCCCGCGACTAGGCATTTCACGCGTTGGCACCTCGGACTGCGCGAATAAGCGCATCGAGTGTCGACTCCTCGAGCCCACGACTAGGCATTTCGCGCGTCGGCACCTCGGACTGCGCGAATAAGCGCATCGAGTGTCGACTCCACGAGCCCACGACTAGGCATTTCACGCGTCGGCACCTCGGACTGCGCGAATAAGCGCATCGAGTGTCGACTCCACGAGCCCACGACTAGGCATTTCACGCGTCGGCACCTCGGACTGCGCGAATAAGCGCATCGAGTGTCGACTCCACGAGCCCACGACTAGGCATTTCACGCGTTGGCACCTCGGACTGCGCGAATAAGCGCATCGAGTGTCGACTCCTCGAGCCCGCGACTTGGCATTTCACGCGTCGGCACCTCGAACTGCGCGAATAAGCGCATCGAGTGTCGACTCCTCGAGCCCACGACTAGGCATTTCGCGCGTCGGCACCTCGGACTGCGCGAATAAGCGCATCGAGTGTCGACTCCACGAGCCCACGACTAGGCATTTCACGCGTCGGCACCTCGGACTGCGCGAATAAGCGCATCGAGTGTCGACTCCTCGAGCCCGCGACTAGGCATTTCGCGCGTCGGCACCTCGGACTGCGCGAATAAGCGCATCGAGTGTCGACTCCACGAGCCCACGACTAGGCATTTCACGCGTCGGCACCTCGGACTGCGCGAATAAGCGCATCGAGTGTCGACTCCACGAGCCCACGACTAGGCATTTCACGCGTTGGCACCTCGGACTGCGCGAATAAGCGCATCGAGTGTCGACTCCTCGAGCCCGCGACTTGGCATTTCACGCGTCGGCACCTCGAACTGCGCGAATAAGCGCATCGAGTGTCGACTCCTCGAGCCCACTACTAGGCATTTCGCGCGTCGGCACCTCGGACTGCGCGAATAAGCGCATCGAGTGTCGACTCCTCGAGCCCGCGACTAGGCATTTCACGCGTCGGCACCTCGGACTGCGCGAATAAGCGCATCGAGTGTAGACTCCTCGAGCCCGCGACTAGGCATTTCACGCGTCGGCACCTCGGACTGCGCGAATAAGCGCATCGAGTGTAGACTCATCGAGCCCGCGACTAGGCATTTCACGCGTCGGCACCTCGGACTGCGCGAATAAGCGCATCGAGTGTCGACTCCTCGAGCCCACGACTAGGCATTTCACGCGTCGGCACCTCGGACTGCGCGAATAAGCGCATCGAGTGTCGACTCCTCGAGCCCGCGACTAGGCATTTCACGCGTCGGCACCTCGGACTGCGCGAATAAGCGCATCGAGTGTAGACTCCTCGAGCCCGCGACTAGGCATTTCACGCGTCGGCACCTCGGACTGCGCGAATAAGCGCATCGAGTGTAGACTCCTCGAGCCCGCGACTAGGCATTTCACGCGTCGGCACCTCGGACTGCGCGAATAAGCGCATCGAGTGTCGACTCCTCGAGCCCACGACTAGGCATTTCACGCGTCGGCACCTCGGACTGCGCGAATAAGCGCATCGAGTGTCGACTCCTCGAGCCCGCGACTAGGCATTTCACGCGTCGGCACCTCGGACTGCGCGAATAAGCGCATCGAGTGTAGACTCCTCGAGCCCGCGACTAGCCATTTCACGCGTCGGCACCTCGGACTGCGCGAATAAGCGCATCGAGTGTAGACTCCTCGAGCCCGCGACTAGGCATTTCACGCGTCGGCACCTCGGACTGCGCGAATAAGCGCATCGAGTGTCGACTCCTCGAGCCCGCGACTAGGCATTTCACGCGTCGGCACCTCGGACTGCGCGAATAAGCGCATCGAGTGTAGACTCCTCGAGCCCGCGACTAGGCATTTCACGCGTCGGCACCTCGGACTGCGCGAATAAGCGCATCGTGTGTCGACTCCTCGAGCCCGCAACTAGGCATTTCACGCGTCGGCACCTCGGACTGCGCGAATAAGCGCATCGAGTGTCGACTCCACGAGCCCGCGACTAGGCATTTCGCGTGTCGGCGCCTCGGACTGCGCGAATAAGCGCATCGAGTGTCGACTCCTCGAGCCCGCGACTAGGCATTTCGCGCGTCGGCACCTCGGACTGCGCGAATAAGCGCATCGAGTGTAGACTCCTCGAGCCCGCGACTAGGCATTTCACGCGTCGGCACCTCGGACTGCGCGAATAAGCGCATCGAGTGTCGACTCCTCGAGCCCGCGACTAGGCATTTCACGCGTCGGCGCCTCGGACTGCGCGAATAAGCGCATCGAGTGTCGACTCCTCGAGCCCGCGACTAGGCATTTCACGCGTCGGCACCTCGGACTGCGCGAATAAGCGCATCGAGTGTAGACTCCTCGAGCCCGCGACTTGGCATTTCACGCGTCGGCACCTCGGACTGCGCGAATAAGCGCATCGAGTGTCGACTCCTCGAGCCCGCGACTAGGCATTTCACGCGTCGGCACCTCGGACTGCGCGAATAAGCGCATCGAGTGTCGACTCCTCGAGCCCACGACTAGGCATTTCGCGCGTCGGCACCTCGGACTGCGCGAATAAGCGCATCGAGTGTCGACTCCACGAGCCCACGACTAGGCATTTCACGCGTCGGCACCTCGGACTGCGCGAATAAGCGCATCGAGTGTCGACTCCACGAGCCCACGACTAGGCATTTCACGCGTCGGCACCTCGGACTGCGCGAATAAGCGCATCGAGTGTCGACTCCACGAGCCCACGACTAGGCATTTCACGCGTTGGCACCTCGGACTGCGCGAATAAGCGCATCGAGTGTCGACTCCTCGAGCCCGCGACTTGGCATTTCACGCGTCGGCACCTCGAACTGCGCGAATAAGCGCATCGAGTGTCGACTCCTCGAGCCCACGACTAGGCATTTCGCGCGTCGGCACCTCGGACTGCGCGAATAAGCGCATCGAGTGTCGACTCCACGAGCCCACGACTAGGCATTTCACGCGTCGGCACCTCGGACTGCGCGAATAAGCGCATCGAGTGTCGACTCCTCGAGCCCGCGACTAGGCATTTCGCGCGTCGGCACCTCGGACTGCGCGAATAAGCGCATCGAGTGTCGACTCCACGAGCCCACGACTAGGCGTTTCACGCGTCGGCACCTCGGACTGCGCGAATAAGCGCATCGAGTGTCGACTCCACGAGCCCACGACTAGGCATTTCACGCGTTGGCACCTCGGACTGCGCGAATAAGCGCATCGAGTGTCGACTCCTCGAGCCCGCGACTTGGCATTTCACGCGTCGGCACCTCGAACTGCGCGAATAAGCGCATCGAGTGTCGACTCCTCGAGCCCACTACTAGGCATTTCGCGCGTCGGCACCTCGGACTGCGCGAATAAGCGCATCGAGTGTCGACTCCACGAGCCCACGACTAGGCATTTCGCGCGTCGGCACCTCGGACTGCGCGAATAAGCGCATCGAGTGTCGACTCCACGAGCCCACGACTAGGCATTTCACGCGTCGGCACCTCGGACTGCGCGAATAAGCGCATCGAGTGTCGACTCCACGAGCCCACGACTAGGCATTTCACGCGTCGGCACCTCGGACTGCGCGAATAAGCGCATCGAGTGTCGACTCCTCGAGCCCACGACTAGGCATTTCACGCGTTGGCACCTCGGACTGCGCGAATAAGCGCATCGAGTGTCGACTCCTCGAGCCCGCGACTTGGCATTTCACGCGTCGGCACCTCGAACTGCGCGAATAAGCGCATCGAGTGTCGACTCCTCGAGCCCACGACTAGGCATTTCGCGCGTCGGCACCTCGGACTGCGCGAATAAGCGCATCGAGTGTCGACTCCACGAGCCCACGACTAGGCATTTCACGCGTCGGCACCTCGGACTGCGCGAATAAGCGCATCGAGTGTCGACTCCTCGAGCCCGCGACTAGGCATTTCGCGCGTCGGCACCTCGGACTGCGCGAATAAGCGCATCGAGTGTAGACTCCTCGAGCCCGCGACTAGGCATTTCACGCGTCGGCACCTCGGACTACGCGAATAAGCGCATCGTGTGTCGACTCCTCGAGCCCGCAACTAGGCATTTCACGCGTCGGCACCTGGGACTGCGCGAATAAGCGCATCGAGTGTCGACTCCTCGAGCCCGCGACTAGGCATTTCACGCGTCGGCACCTCGGACTGCGCGAATAAGCGCATCGAGTGTCGACTCCTCGAGCCCGCGACTAGGCATTTCACGCGTCGGCGCCTCCGACTGCGCGAATAAGCGCATCGAGTGTCGACTCCTCGAGCCCGCGACTAGGCATTTCACGCGTCGGCACCTCGGACTGCGCGAATAAGCGCATCGAGTGTCGACTCCTCGAGCCCGCGACTAGGCATTTCACGCGTCGGCACCTCGGACTGCGCGAATAAGCGCATCGAGCGTCGACTCCACGAGCCCGCGACTAGGCATTTCACGCGTCGGCACCTCGGACTGCGCGAATAAGCGCATCGAGTGTCGACTCCTCGAGCCCGCGACTAGGCATTTCGCGCGTCGGCACCTCGGACTGCGCGAATAAGCGCATCGAGTGTAGACTCCTCGAGCCCGCAACTAGGCATTTCACGCGTCGGCACCTCGGACTGCGCGAATAAGCGCATCGAGTGTCGACTCCTCGAGCCCGCGACTAGGCATTTCACGCGTCGGCACCTCGGACTGCGCGAATAAGCGCATCGAGTGTCGACTCCACGAGCCCGCGACTAGGCATTTCGCGCGTCGGCACCTCGGACTGCGCGAATAAGCGCATCGAGTGTCGACTCCTCAAGCCCGCGACTAGGCACTTCACGCGTCGGCACCTTGAACTGCGCGAATAAGCGCATCGAGCGTCGACTCCTCGAGCCCGCGACTAGGCATTACACGCGTCGGCACCTCGGACTGCGCGAATAAGCGCATCGAGTGTCGACTCCACGAGCCCGCGACTAGGCATTTCGCGCGTCGGCACCTCGGACTGCGCGAATAAGCGCATCGAGTGTCGACTCCACGAGCCCGCGACTAGGCATTTCGCGCGTCGGCACCTCGGACTGCGCGAATAAGCGCATCGAGTGTCGACTCCTCGAGCCCGCGACTAGGCATTTCACGCGTCGGCGCCTGCGACTGCGCGAATAAGCGCATCGAGTGTCGACTCCTCGAGCCCGCGACTAGGCATTTCACGCGTCGGCACCTCGGACTGCGCGAATAAGCGCATCGAGTGTCGACTCCTCAAGCCCGCGACTAGGCACTTCACGCGTCGGCACCTTGAACTGCGCGAATAAGCGCATCGAGCGTCGACTCCTCGAGCCCGCGACTAGGCATTACACGCGTCGGCACCTCGGACTGCGCGAATAAGCGCATCGAGTGTCGACTCCACGAGCCCGCGACTAGGCATTTCGCGCGTCGGCACCTCGGACTGCGCGAATAAGCGCATCGAGTGTCGACTCCTCGAGCCCGCGACTAGGCATTTCACGCGTCGGCGCCTGCGACTGCGCGAATAAGCGCATCGAGTGTCGACTCCTCGAGCCCGCGACTAGGCATTTCACGCGTCGGCACCTCGGACTGCGCGAATAAGCGCATCGAGTGTCGACTCCTCAAGCCCGCGACTAGGCACTTCACGCGTCGGCACCTTGAACTGCGCGAATAAGCGCATCGAGCGTCGACTCCTCGAGCCCGCGACTAGGCATTACACGCGTCGGCACCTCGGACTGCGCGAATAAGCGCATCGAGTGTCGACTCCACGAGCCCGCGACTAGGCATTTCGCGCGTCGGCACCTCGGACTGCGCGAATAAGCGCATCGAGTGTCGACTCCTCGAGCCCGCGACTAGGCATTTCACGCGTCGGCGCCTCCGACTGCGCGAATAAGCGCATCGAGTGTCGACTCCTCGAGCCCGCGACTAGGCATTTCACGCGTCGGCACCTCGGACTGCGCGAATAAGCGCATCGAGTGTCGACTCCTTGAGCCCGCGACTAGGCATTTCACGCGTCGGCACCTTGAACTACGCGAATAAGCGCATCGAGGGTCGACTCCTTGCCCGCGACTAGGAATTTCACGCGTCGGCACCTTGAACTGGCGACTAAGCACATCGCGCATCGGCTCCTTGTATCTGCGGCTATGCATTTCGCACATCGGCACTTCGGACTCGCAACAAAGCACATTGCGCGTTCACTCTATTATCATATTGTCACGATAGCTCGTAACAATATCTATCATACCACCCCTTCATAAAGAGAACCTCATCATGAGCTCTGTTCACTAGGCCCCTTGGGCTGGCACACACCTGGCTGCAGAAGTGATCGAGGCATCATACAAAAGTAAAATTTTGGAAAGCACCTAGCAGCTGCATATCTATCACTAGCTCTCCGATCCTAAGTTCCACAGCCACTGTCAGGTGAAGATGACTTGGAAGGCTACTTACACTCAGAGCCTTCATTCAGTAACATGGTCAATTATACCAAATGAAAAAATGCCTCACTGATTGTAATGGAGACTGCTATCAATCAGACAGCCTGCATGTACAACACTGGAACTATATTCATGCCCACACAGAGTTCTACACTTCGGTTTGAAACCCAGGCACCATGCTCATTGTAGAGCATGGTGCCTAATAAAGTTTTTTGTGCTAGTTCAGTGGCCAGTGTGCTATTATTTTGAGAGTGTGCAGTCACACATTTAGTATGGCCATTCTTACAAAACATAGAGCTTCAAAATGGTGCCATTTGTATTGCTGTAGATTCACTTCAGCAAAAGCTACATTTGTTTGGAACTTCAAATGCGTTTATTTCAGTTCGATGTTTTTGCACACTGTACTCCGCCTTACAGGTATTTTTGTGGGTTGTCTTTGGCCACAAATGACAAGGGTGGTATCATTTTATTCGTATTGAAATGATCTGGGGGGTGATGCTATTTTTATTACTCTTGCACCGTCGTAAAAATTACATTCAGGTATAGTACTCGCTGCTAATTAGAAAAAAAATGTTCATAATAAATGCAAGATTGTTTTCTTGTCCGCAAAATGCTTCCAAATGAATAAAAATAGCATCACCCCCTACAGTAGGTCTTTAGCAATGGTGTCATGTATTTAGTTTTTGGTTTAGCAAGACGGAATCATCAAAAAGCCCCGTAACGAGTTTGAAATTAATTTGACTTCAGATCGCAATACTTTTTGACCTGCTACAGCTATCAAAAACCTAATTACAGATCTGAAATCAGCACAAAAAATTACCTTAGACAGAGGAGTTTAATAAAGATTCACCCAAAAATAAGAAAAAATTTTTTAGGACCTACTTATTGCAGGCATATTTTCAATGTGTATTATATAATTGAATGCTTATTCTCATTTGTAACCTTCAGGATTTGACCTTCCTTGTGCAAATCCTGGGCAATCGCTGTTGAAACAACACCAGGCATCGAACCTGCAGCAGGATGGGCAGCCTGTGACTCGCAGCATGCGCACTGCCAGTGAGTATAAAGTGTAGTGTCATTGACACATCGATGTGCTCTACAAGTTCATGACAGGTAGTGGAAATGTGTTTGCATTTGTGATCTTCAGTGGCCAGTTTTCATCAGGTACAACCTGGGCACTCACTCCTGAAAGAACACTGGGCAGTTCATGCACCCAACATTAAGCTAACTAGGCAGCCAGCAACTTGTGCTCTGGGAAAAACTGGTGAGTGCTAACAAGGCTGTTAGATGTGCTATGTTTTGCTTTAGTTATGCTGCAGATATATATTGCATAAGTGCCTATCCAGCTTTTAGAGGCAATTCTTCCAGAAATACTACCTGGCCAATCAGTACTACGACAGCAGCAAGTAATTTGTGTGCAAAGTCCAAAGCAGGACACACAACCACCTGCTAGCACTTCAGGCAAACATGGTAAGTTAAATCTGACAAGTTATCATACTAGACTATTGGGCATGATATGTGCGTTTGGTCAGTATGCAACAGCCATTCAAACTTCCAGGACTTAAAATTGGTACTGGCCAGTCACTGCTAAAGTGCAAGCAAGAACCTTGTGACCTAAACCCAACAAAGGATTCACAGTCAAACGTTACTGGTGGGATCACAAGAGGTTAGTGTAGATGAATAGCCCTCCACAACTATAGGGCTCGAGTCTGCTTTTGAATACCGCTGCAAGTATGTATTTGGCATTTACCACTTTCAGAGTCCAGCACCACAAGCATAGGCCAAGGTCAATCATTGTTAATGTCACGAGCAGGTGAGGATAGATAAAAACATGGAATGTGAAGTTCATGCGTGCAGAGTGGTACTTCATTTGTGTATGTGACTGAGAATGCGGACGGCAATGGATCATATGCTGTTTTTCTGCATCAGTTACAGGGCACAATCACTATGCAAATGACATGGACATTCAGAGTGCTGAGCTAACCAGCTCGCCAGAATCTGCACGTACTATACCAACTGGTTCGTACAATCATTACTTTGGTAAATGGTCTGCAGATATGTAAATTGTTGAGCTAAATATCATGGACATAGCAGGCTGCAGTTACGCAATGAGTCCTGCCTCCACACAAAAGCTGGAAACAGTGCCAATTTGCAGTGTGCGTAGAAACATCACTGAAAGAGTACTCGGCAATCGGTTGGAAGGTATTGTAGTGAATTTTTTTTTTTCAATTTGATCTTTCACACTCTAAGTCTTGTTCTATGCCTTTGCAGACAGCACGTTAGGCAGGATCAACAGTGTAGTACAAAGGTGGTGATAACCTTCACAAGTAGTTCAGTTACAGCTGAAAACAGGGATTACTGTATTGCAAAATTACTACATTAACGGCCTCTGGTGCCCCTTCCCATTACTTCTGGCTACTGCTGCTCAGTAGTCAGTTTTGCACAAGACAATTATGATGCAGTCAGCATACTTTTATTGAACCCGTATCTCTTGAAATCAGACAGCCTTGTGTTTTCCAAATATAGGAGAAGGGTTTTGTTGCCATGTTTGGAAAGGCTAGAGTGGGGGCGGCATTTATACCTTCCGTCTGGATTCACTTAGCTGGATTATTTGCAGTGTCTCCCAGTACCTCAACGTGCAATGAGTTCGAGAAAGGGGAAATCTTTGCTTCAAAGGCCCAAGACCAAGTGCCAGGTAAATACATGTTCAGCATTTTCCATTCATAACTGGATGTGCTATTGAGGAGCATTTCTTGTTTGATTATTTTCAGAAACAAATGCTGAAACAGAGGCAGCAGCTCATATACTGCACTTGAAAAGGAGGCTTTCTGCATCACAGCGGAGAGTCAGTGTATTGGAAACCGAAAACAAGAATCTCAAAACAGGTAGGTATACAGTGCTATTCCTGTGAAACCCCTTTGTGAATTGAACCTTGATTGGGATGACTACGGCGGAACAGGTAAAAGGGAAAAATGGACACAAGTAGTAGCACAACCCCCCATGGTGGCTTAGTAGCTATGGTGTTGCGCTGTTAAGCATGAGGTCCCACAAACAAATCCCTGCCCAGCGGCCGATTTTGATGGGGTTGAAATTCTTTTTCTGTGCCATTTCACCGATTCCATCACAGTTATACCATGTCCATAATCAAACTTGTGCAACAAGCAATTCTTGTGAATTTCATTTTGATGCACTGCACATACAGGTATTGCAGGCTACCTAGGCAGCGACCAGGCATCTTGTCTGCAGAAAGGAACAATGCGGGGTACAGCATGGAGCATGGAAACTGTTGTAAAGGCATTGAAACTAAAGCTGTCATGCCGCTCTCAAGGATATAATGTGGCCCGTGAACTGGGTATGCCTCTACCATCAGAACGAACACTACAGAAAAAATTACAAGGGTTCAAGTTTGCGCCTGGACTGCTGTTTGAAGTGATAGATTCGCTGAAAATTAAGGTGTGTACTGTTCCTAGTTATTCACTCTCTTCCTATTACTCACTCTGTTCATATAGACTCACTATACCTCTAGCACCTTTTGCTGTTCTATTGTACAGATGGCCCAGCTGTCACTCAAGGAGCGTCACGCAGTTCTGATGCTAGATGAAATGCAGATTAGCAAGGGTCTGGACATTGACTCATCATCTGGGACCCTGCTGGGAAAGCCAACAATACCCTTGACCAGCAACATAATTCCGGAATCTTGCTATGCCACGCATGCCCTCGTCTTTATGTTGGGAGGAATTTCTACTCGGTTGAAACAGACGGTAGCTTACGAGTTTACTGGTCATTCTTTCCGAGCTGACGTAGTAAAGAAAAAGGTCAGTACAATCATAAGTGCCTGTGAAGATGCTGGTGTTAAAATACATGCTGTTATGACTGACATGGGGCCATGCAATCAGGCACTCTGGAGGCTATTTGGCATCACTGTCACAAAAAAAGCTTGAAAGTGCCATGCTCCTTACCCATGTGATAGTAACAGGCGGCTATATTTTATTGGCGATGCGTCACATGTGTTGAACATGAGAGGGCATTTCACAAGAGGACACAAAATTCACCTTCCAGAAGATACTGTGGAAAGGAATGAACTGCCAACAGCAGTGGTCTCCACAGACCATGTCGAGCAACTTCTTAAACTGGAGGAAGACAATGAGTTCCGCCTGGCCCCAAATGTAAGCAAAACCTGCCTGAGCCCAGGGCATTATGAAAAAATGAAGGTAGGCCCTGCATATTAGCCCACACATCATGACACCGCTGCTGCTCTGTACTGCTACGTCGAAAAGGGAAATCTTGAGAGGGGCGCTCAAATAACTGCATGGTTCTTTGACAAGATGCACACTTGGTTTACACCAATCACGTCCAGAACACGGAAACTGGCTGACAGACATCTTGGTGCGAGAGGGGATGCCTTTTTTTCAAGAAATAATTGGCCTCGTCGAAGCAATGAAAATTGAAGGAGGTAGCCGTGGATGGAAGCCAGTGCAGACAGGAACCATCCTGACCACAATGGCAGCCATGGAACTGCAGGAACACCTTGTAGTGAAAGAGGGGTTCCACTTTGTGCTCTTTTCCAGACTAGGGCACGATGCATTGGAAAACTTCTTCTCAACAATAAGAATGAGGAACCCTGTTCCATCTCCTTGTGAATTCAAGTCCGCACTGCGCACTGCCTCTCTTGCTCAGTTTCTTCGGTGGAACCCCAGAGGGAACTACGAACCTTCAGACGCAGAGGAACTAATTAGATTTCCTGACAAAGTACAGCAGCCTTGTTCTGGTATTATATATCACCCAGCAGCACAGACAGTGGAAAACATGGAGTTAGATGACGCCTTCCTGTATGTGTGCGGCTATGCTGTAAGAAATGTAAAAAAAAACTGCAGCACATGTTGCATATGTGCAGATGCTATCACAGATGAAGCTCTTGATGCTGCAGAAAACAAGTGGCTGCGGCTAAAGTCGTATTTGCCCGAAAAAATTCCGCTTGAATCGGCATCAAAAGCAGCACAAGGTTTGCTGAAGTATTGGAAGGCCTCATTTAAGATGCATGAGCAGAGCTTTTTAGGTGGAAGGATTCAGCTGCAGCATCTCACAGATGAAATTCTCAAAAACACAGTAAATGCAATACCCATATGCCATAATGTACCCTGCAAACTAGTGAATTGTTTTTTGAAGATGAGGATGCACATATTCTGCAACCACCGAAATGGGACAATCAAGAAGGATGCTGCAACAGCCAAATGCAGCAGCAGAAGCATTGGAATGCATCAAGCCGCTCAAGCCATTCGATGACTGAAGAATGGTGACATGCAGTTGTAGAAAAAAAATGTGCGGACTGTCACCTTTCTCCTGAAATTAGGTGTTTATGCATGTGGAACTTTTCGTTGCTGTATGTGATTTAGTTTTCAGAAGCGATTGTGGAATGACAGTCTAAAAATAATACAGGACTGCACATAAGAGAAATATATATGGCCGGGAGAGCAGTGCATGAAATCAAGCTAGTCAGCACACTCTAGTCAGATTATTCAGACAGTTGGGAATGTGATATTTAAATATTCAACTGGCATTTTTTTTTTTCCATGGTAGTTCATTGGGCATTTCAAGATACAGCGAAGTTGTTCCTATGTCTCAAATAACCAGCTAGCACATTGTCAGGTCACATGCTTTACTTTGAGGTTCAAGTTATACATTTGGTTTAGCCGAGTGGAGCATCTGCAACATTGTAAAAATGAGAATATACTCCTGTGACCACCAAAAATGACGTATCAAAGATGCCTCAGGACCTAATTATAGCAGGAAAAAGCATCGGAATGCATCAAGCTGCAAAAGCCATTAGAAGACCAAGGAACTATGTTGTTACAACGCTGAACGGAAGGTTGAAGGAGAGTGCAAGCTTGCAGTTAAAGACGACGTTATGGACTTGCCTGCTCTGCCATTCATGTGTATATAACCCGTAAATAGATTTCCCTGTTTTTTGCTCCTTGTATATTCAGGATCTTCTTGCCCTTTGCCGCAAGGTGGACGAGCGAATGCTAAAGAAAAGGTGAACCATGTACTGAAGGGCATAACAGACAACACATTTAACCTTCTCGCGTACAAGAACTTACCAGCAGCGACGACCTAAAATGAATGCCAGTGAAGCTAAAAGCTGTCGAATTGTGCATCTGTATACCCGTCTTCCAAATATAGCCACTACATCATTGTGTGAAGACCATTCCGCACCTCAGCCAACCACATCCGAGAGCATTGTTCGCATTGTTTGCAGAAAGATGGACATTGCGTTGCTGGTTAGCTCCCAGACGTCTGGCCCTCGGCTATTTAAACGCCAGAGTCATTCGCCTTCCCTACCACCTATCGACCTTGACTATCGGAATGTCATCGCCTCACAGTAATTTTTCGTATTCTTCACCAACTGCCTTACCGAACTTCCCAAATATGATCTGTACTGATCGTCCGCCTCAGCACGCCGACCAGTTACGTCGGTTCCTTGCCTCGTTCAGCGAAATGTTTGACCTGAATGGTCGCCCTTTAGGTCCGACCTCTAGTAGAAGCTTATAATATAATTGACATTTGGGATGCCAATCCAATTCACCGGAGACCATACCATGCGGCCTTGGATGAGCCCCAAGTGATTGAAACGGAAGTAGAACAGATGCTTTCTCAAGGAACCATTAAGGCATATTCCAGCCCGTTGGCATCACCAGTAGTCCTAGTTAAAAAGGACAAAGCCTGGTGCTTCTGTGTGGATTACAGGCACCTGAACAACATAGCAAAAAAGATGTTTACCCTATCCCACGCATCAATGAGATCCTCGACTACCTTCACGGTGCAAAGTATTTTTCTTCCATTGTCCCTCGTTCAGCTACTGGCCAATGGCTGTAAACATCGACCGCAAGAAGACGGCCTTTGTAACACCGAGCGGTGTTATGGAATATAAACGCATGCCAATCGTGACATGCAGTTCTGGAGAAGAAAGCACTGGTTATCACCTCACTTCTATCATTCCAGAGCTTATAAATGGGGTGCCTTTTCTTGCTGTCTGTGATCAAGCTTCACAAGGTATTGCAAAACAATGGCCCGAAAAGAATGCGGGAGCGCACTTCAGAAAAACAGACTTGCCGGTAAGGCAATATGCGACATCTGTCAGTGTGTTGCTATCTAGTCTAGTAACTAAGTGGGCTATATGCAATGTCTTTAAAATGCTTTATGAAATACTGGGAATTGTAAAAAAAATGCAGGGAAGGAAAAGCAATACAGTAATGATGTTCGATAGACATTTGTCAGCATTATCTAGCAGATGACACGCACTTTAGCATTCTCAACACTTGTTGCAGGAACTCTTCAAAATGTACAACTGCAGATTTATGTTATAAAATGACATACACGAGATCAGTGGTCTTATGGATTGCTCTACAAGCTGTATGCTGTGAACTGAAAAGTGAAGTAAATGCAAAATTTTGTACTGGTCTTGTGATAGTTTTGCACACTGTTCTGCTTTACTTTGAACGCATTTGACCAGGGTGGGGGACCAAAGTTCCTATTTCTAGAGAGGAACAAATTTTTCATCTGCGAGGTCTGCTTACTAAGGAAACCTCTGTACTATTCTGCTATGTCAGGCAGAGAGCAATGGTCCCTGTGATAAGACTTCGTTTAGCTAGATGATTTCTGCAGAACATATTTGATTTTAATGCCCTGCACTGCAGAACAGAGCACTTGGAAATTAGTTCTGTGGAAGCCCGCAAGATAGAGGAAGAACTGTGAAAGGGAAAGTCTGTCATCCATCCAAGAGTAGTCGAAGCAATAAAAATGTTGACTGACATGGCTGCTTGGGCATGTTGATATGACATGATTGAAGCTTTTAGCACACAAGACTAGGACGAGAAGTAGGTATGAAGCACATGGGTACTGACTATCGTGTCCTGTTGTGCGCGAAAAGCTTCAACGATGAAAGAAGCCTGTATCGGTATATCTTATTGGAACAATTTAGTTTGAAGCACGGGCCCAACATGTAGACCAATCTGAAGCACGGGACCATATGTATAGGCACAACCCTGTTCCACTTCATGCAAGTATGACAACTCTTTTAGGGATAGAGCGATAGACCGTTTTGCCACACAGGTATTGCCTAACCGGTCGATGGATTCTGCCTTGATAATTCCCCACTGTGTGGCAAACCTGTCTATTGCTCTATCTCGCAAGGGGCTTATTGGACTTGCATGATGACAAAAAATGTCTGCAAGTTGTGCATACGTGATGTAAAATAGGGTTTTGCCTCTTTATATGGTCCCATGCTTCAAAATAAACTTGTACGTCGGCGCTTGTGTGCTTCATATCTACTTCTCGTCCTAGTCGTGTGCTAAAAGCATCAGTTATGAAAGAAGCCCATATTGGTATATCCTGTATGAACTTTCTTTGTACTGCAAGTTAGAGGACAGTTAGCCTTTACGAACAGAATATATACAAACTGTAGGCATATGAAATGTTGACAGAGTGGTACATGCAACGGACAGTATTTGTTCATACAATAGCAGTAGGTATAAGCCAATTTTACATTTACTTCACAAAGCTTGGATAGCTCTTAAAGCATTCAGCAAATCAACGCTGCTTCACTTCACCAAACAAGTAGATGTCATTTCGACCAATAACTAAACTGCCGTACATCAAAATTTGAAAGCTTTGAGTAAAGTTGAGTAAGTAAGGCTAAATAAAGTCCCTCCATCCTCGCTCCTGCCGGCATAAAACTTCGGTGGCGCGTATATGGAAGTGCTTTAGTGCTGAGGCCAGGGATGGATACAAGCGCGACAACAGAAGTATGACACACCTACCGCCCGAAATACTGCCGTGTTTGCCTCCTGAACACTCGCAATAAAAAAAAATAAAAAAAAAAGCCATCGTAAGTTCACGTTGCAACACACAATTCACCATACACCTTTGCTCACGCCACAACACACGAACATAATTCGCCGTACACAACTGCTCGCGTCACAACAATAACACAATTTGCAGAGCGCGCCACACAATTCGCCGTACACCTTTGCACACGTTACAACACGCGCGCGCACACACCAATTCACTGCACACCCACGCTCATATCGCACAAGAAAAGTACACTTGTTTTCACCATGTCACTGAATGCCCTCCATGCAAATTTGAACTTGTTATATTTCATGGCTTCACGTCATTTCAGTTCATCACATAGTGCATGCACTTGGCACGTTCGTTACCTTCGATCTGTCGTACGAGACAAGGTTCAAACCCAGAATCAACAGCATAAACTCTATGCGTCTGCCGTACAAATTGGCGTCGCGAAATCCTTCATACCTCCATACGTGCTGGCTGGAGGGGATTTATGCTACAAAACAAGAAGAATTCAAAGGGGACAAGCTGTTGTATTCTGCTGAAGCAGTAGTTTGCGGTCGCTGTTTTCCAAATGCACGAAAAACGGGAGCGGTCTCCAAGCACCCAGGCACTACATTCCACTGTACATTGTCTCTCGTGGCACAACCCGTCACAGGTTGACGCGAAGCAGCGAACACGACCAAATCGCCGATTACAATAGGCGGTGGTTCTTGAATGGAATCGCATTAACAGTTTCAACCGCAGCTGGTGCAATTAAAGCCTCTCTATCGACGCAAAAGTAAACAACGCTAAAAAAACATAGCGTCACTTCCACTCGGAACAGGAAGCTAGAGCTACGTAAGTTCCGCTTGACGCCGGAAGCTAAGGGGGTGAGTGGGAGAGGAGCGAGGAAGAGGAGGGTAGGTTGGCGGTGCATAACCTGGTCGGCGGAAACGTGTATGGAGGGGCTTTAGGTCAACCAAGTCTTTCAGCTTCTCTTTGCATGTGTCCCTGTCATTAAGCTCTTCCTTGTGGTTGTCATACCACACCTTTGCCGTGCCTTGTAGGTAGAATACCAAGTTAGCCAAAATAATTGTTGGATCCCATTTGCTATGGGGACTTATATGCTCATATGTGGCGATACAGTCTTCCATGTCAATGTGGTCGGTGTCGCAGAACGTTCTTGGATCCCGCGGCTGAGCTAGCACAACCGTTGAGATTGTAGGCATTGATGTGGGCCGCGCCATGTCAGGTCCTGTTTCGTCCATCATGTTGTCCAGTCCGAGGTGATGACCACTGCGGAGCTCTGTTGTTGTTTCTCGTGGGTACCCCGCACCTCCACCGATTTGTTACATTGCAGAAGTCGCATATGAAGATGTACTTACAATATTTACAAGAGAGAACGATGCATGAACAAGATGGCTTTTAAAACTGATTCCACCTCTACATGTCAAATCGTCTTCTTCTGAGTGGTGCCACTTTTGGTTGCACCATAACAATACAACTGTATTCTAAGCAACTACTTAACTGTAAACATCCCCACCTTTCCTTGCTTCTCTCTCTCTCTACCTCATATAAAGCTCATGCAATAATGTGGAAAGCAGGCAAATACCTTGTTTCTATTAACAATAGACAACAGATTAAAAAAAAGCAAATCAAAATTGTGCAATGAAGTCAGCCAGTTGCATCCCTTCCTGCAAATGCTAGCATCCTTTCGAGTGCGGATGGTTCTTGCACGCCCACAGCTAACCAAATGTGCAGACGTATCAGGATGCACAAGCCATGCCCAACAGGTCAGAAGCAATGTTGCTAATGAGTCTGCAATTACATGTATTACTGCATAAACTAATAGCCATATCCCATCATTACTGCCCTTAAAATTAAAGTATCATGCAACTTGCAAGATATACAACGAAATTATGACATTTTTGTATCTGAATCTTTTTGTTAGATTGTGAGCTGCAGTTGGTTACCGATTTATACTATCATTTGATTTAATGGCACACGTGTGCAGACTCATCAAAATTGCACTAAGCCGAGCCCATTTCATTGTTTGACAAGTGGTTCATTTTTCACACAGTCACTTGTTCTATCAATTTTACTGGTGTGCGACTATCAGAGATTTTAGATTTGATGCAGACAATGTTCTTGAAGCCCTTTTTTCCCGTGTTATTCATTGGTCATTATTCCCATAGTCGTGCGGGTTTCATCACTGGCTGGTCCTTGGGCATTTGAATGGTGCTATGTGTTGGATATTTTGATAGTGAAGCGTAGATGGTGCTTGCTATGTCTAGTTTCTTTTTCTCCCCGTTGGCTTGGAAATGACTATGTTCAATGAATTGTTTCCTCTGCTGCTCCATGTGTGGTTCTTGCTTGCTGATTTGATCTATTGTGCCAGATATGACTCGTCAGTGGTTGATGGCTTGCTGTATTTTACTTCTAATGTTTCATGTGTGATTGGCTTGGTTCACCTGCATAAGGCAGGCTTGATGCGGAAATAAACTTAGTTGTGAGTGGCGCCAGTCCTGTCGTTTGCGTTCTTCTCGAGTCCTAATCCATTGCGCCTTGCGCTTTATTCATTCAGGCTCTTGCCATTTGCCATAGATTCTGCTGCCATGCACCACCACAGCACCGTATATGGGCTTGTCCAAAATAAATGCTGACACCAAGAAAAGCACTTACACAGAAGCTCCATGCCGTTTATAAAGTGTAATGTTGTTTTTGATTGTTTTTCATATTGTTACGTAGGCAGACGCAGACAAAGAGCTATATGCAAGTATATATTGACACGTGTACTTATCTTTATCGGGCAACCACGTTTCGCCGCTTAACAACTGTAATCGCAGAGCAAGGGACGCGCCTGCATGTATCCGACGTTTCTGGAAAGTTATCGACGCTTCTATCCGCGTGTCTGTTGTCGCCGAACCTTGTGTTATCAGATTTCATCGCGTGACACGAATGGTGTAGAACTTTGTGGAAGACACGCGGGTCCCATCAGTTAATCTGGAACATTCGACGACTGATCTATAAAAGCCGACGCGCTTGACCCGCTGATCAGTTTTTCGACGATCGCCGAGCGTGTTCGCCGCTATCGTTGTGCTATAAGTGTAGCCTGTTTTGTGGGCACAGGTTCGCCCAATAAAGGTTAGATTTGTCGTTCACAGTATTGCTACTGTGTTATTCAACGTCACCACCACGTGACATCTGGTAGAGGTGCTTGCGCGTTCATGTACCGAACGCCCCCGCAAAGCCGCGATCCTAGCCCGAAGCCCGACGACAAAACCAACGTCGCCCAAGACCAGCGTGCTAGCCGCCGACTGCAAGGACTGCCCCCGGAGCACGGACTTCTACCTGAGAAGACCAAAGAGATTGTGGACAAGGCAACCCCAATGGCAGCCCTAGCGTCCCCCATCGTGCTGCAGCAGCCCAGGGACCCTCCGACGTTCCGCGGATCAACATTCGAGGACCCGGAAACCTGGCTCGAGACGTACGAGAGGGTCACTACGTTTAACAGTTGGGACAGCGACGACAAGCTGCGGCACGTCTATTTCGCACTGGAAGACGCCACCAGGACCTGGTTCGAGAATCGAGAAGCCACTTTAACGACATGGGACCTGTTCCGAAGCGGCTTCTTACAAACGTTCACAAGCGTCGTACGAAAAGAGCGAGCCCAAGCACTACTAGAAACCAGAGTGCAGCTGCCAAACGAGACGATCGCGATCTTCACGGAGGAGATGGCCCGTCTTTACCGGCACGCCGACCCGGAAATGTCAGAGGAGAAAAAAGTCCGCTTCCTGATGCGGGGCGTCAAGCAAGAACTTTTCGCAGGACTTATTCGTCACCCGCCGAAGACCGTAGCTGAGTTTTCTGCAGAGGCATCGACGATCGAGAAAACTCTGGAGATGCGCACCCGGCAATATAACCGCCAGGGGCTCATGCCACAGTACGCCATCCAAGGACTGGATTCCGGCGACCTTCAGGAGACCATCAGGGCCATTGTGCGTGAAGAACTCCTCAAGGTCCTGCCTTCGTCGCAGCCCCAAGTGGCTTCGATCGCCGACATTGTCAAAGATGAGGTTCAGCGGTCGCTTGGAGTCCCGGAGGTGCAACCCCAATTACCGCAACCACAGCCCGAAGCGATGACCTACGCCGCCGTCGTACGCCGTCAAGGTCCCCCTCCGCGACCACGCCAGGGTCCTGCAACCACGCAATTCCGTCGTCCGCCGCCGCCGCCAACGCGCCCACTCGTCGCCCAGCGCACCTACCCGAGGAAGACCGACGTTTGGCGCGCTCCTGACCACCGCCCGCTCTGCTACCACTGCGGGGAAGCGGGTCACGTCTACCGACGATGTCCATATCGGGAAATGGGACTGCGAGGTTTCGCCGTCAACGCGCCGTGTCCACAGCTTGGAGAGCGCCCACGTGACATCGCCGACTACCTCGCCGCTACTCAATGGAGCCCTCGACGACCATCCCGTTCGCCGTCACCAGGCCGCTACCTGTCGCCGCAGCGCCGACCATACACTGGCCCAGCTCGGGGCCGGTCAGCGAGCCCATATCCGGAAAACTAAAAGCAGCAACCGATGGAGGTGCGGTTGCTGTTCGTCGAACTGACGAAGATCCTCCGCCGCCGATGAAGACGCCGAAGAAACTACCTCGACGATATAACGACACGCCGCCGTCCCGACGAAGTCTGGAAGTAAAGAATATGACAACGAAAGACAACCTGACGACGCGGCGTTCCACCTTCAGCTTAACACGACGCAGCTGTGATCCGACGCCAAGACCCAACTGCAATGCCAGACAAAGAACCACCGACCTCGACGTACTACACGAGGGCCACGCAGTTACCGCCTTAGTCGACACAGGGGCTGATGACTCCGTCATGAGTGGACACATCGCCGCCCAGTTGAAGAAGGTTAAGACTGCATGGGAAGGCCCTCAAATTCGAACCGCTGGAGGACACCTCATTACGCCGACTGGAATCTGCACGGCAAGAATTACCATTCATGACCGGACTTACCCTGCCACCTTCGTTATCCTGCAACAGTGTTCACGAGACGTCATTCTCGGCATGGACTTCCTGAACCAACACGGCGCCATCATCGACCTGAAGTCGCAGTCAATAATGCTGTCGGAAGATCAAGCGATACCATCGGAGCGCCCTTATAGCCACCACGCCTTGAGTGTGCTCGAAGATCAAGTGAGCATCCCGCCTCGCTCCAGCATCGTTATTTCGGTCGGCACCGAAACACCCTCTGATGTAGAAGGCGTCATTGAAGGCGACCAACGTCTACTACTCGACCGTGAAATTTGCGTCGCAAGAGGGATCGCTCGACTGCACGGAGGAAACACGAGAGTGTTGCTGACAAACTTCAGCCAGGAGTTCAAGCACATCAACAAGGGCACAACGATCGCATTCATCGAGGAAATACAGGAAACCAGCGATGCCTTTGTCCTCTCGGATTCTGTTGCATCTACCCCGACGACCGCAGTTCCCGAGCCAGACTTCAACATAAATCCAAGTCTCCCCGTGATTAAGCAGCAACAGCTCAGAAGTCTGCTTCGACGATACAAAGACTGCTTTTCGACGTCATCAAGGATTCGACAAACACCAGTCGCAAAGCATCGCATAATCACCGAAGAGAGCGCTCGACCACTACGCCAGAGCCCTTACCGAGTTTCGACGCGAGAACGCGAAGCTATAAGACAACAAGTCGACGAAATGCTGCGCGACGACATCATCCAGCCGTCGAAAAGCCCGTGGGCATCTCCAGTTGTTTTAGTGAAGAAAAAGGACGGAACCCTACGTTTCTGCGTCGATTATCGTCGACTGAACAAAATCACGAAGAAAGACGTATACCCCCTCCCACGGATAGACGACGCATTAGATCGGCTCTGCAATGCTAAATACTTCTCATCGATGGACCTCAAGTCTGGCTACTGGCAAATAGAAGTCGACGAAAGGGATTCGAAAAGACCGCCTTCATCACGCCAGACGGCCTCTATGAATTCAAGGTTATGCCATTTGGACTGTGCTCGGCGCCTGCAACGTTCCAGCGCGTGATGGACACGGTTTTAGCAGGATTGAAGTGGCAGACCTGTCTTGTTTACTTGGATGACGTCGTCGTCTTCGCCGGAAATTTCGACGATCACCTTAAGCGGCTTGCGACAGTATTAGAGGCCATCAAGTCATCAGGGCTCACCCTGAAGCCGGAAAAGTGTCGCTTCGCTTACGATGAGCTTCTATTCCTAGGCCATGTCATCAGCAAATCTGGAGTACGCCCCGACCCGCAGAAGACAGCTGCCATCGCAAAGTTCCCGCAGCCAATCGACAAGAAGGCAGTGCGCAGATTCCTTGGCATGTGTGCCTACTATAGGCGCTTTGTCAAGGACTTTTCGCGCATCGCGGAGCCGCTAACACATCTAACGAAATATGATGTCGAGTTCAATTGGGAAATGCCGCAGGCCGACGCATTTCAAGAACTCAAACGATGCATGCAGTCACCGCCGGTACTTGCACACTTCGACGAGGACGCCGATACTGAAATCCACACTGACGCCAATAGCCTAGGCCTCGGTGCCGTCCTAGTCCAGAGGAAAGAAGGACTTGAACGGGTGATATCGTATGCTAGCCGGTCGCAGTCAAAAGCGGAAAGCAATTATTCTACGACTGAAAAGGAATGCCTCGCCATCATTTGGGCTACAGCTAAATTCCGCCCTTACCTCTATGGCAGGCCATTCAAAGTCGTCAGCGACCACCACGCGTTGTGTTGGCTAGCTAACTTAAAGGACCCTTCAGGACGGCTGGCACGGTGGAGCCTCAGACTACAAGAATATGACGTAACGGTAATATACAAGTCCGGAAAAACACACACCGACGCCGACTGCTTATCACGCGCCCCAATCGATCCCCCGCCGCAAGACGACGTGGACGACGACGCCTTCCTTGGGATAATAAGCGCGGAAGACTTGACTAAACAGCAAAGAGCAGACCCGGAGCTAAAAGGCCTCGTCGAGTATTTGAAAGGGAACACCGACGTTGTCCCTAGGGCATTTAAGCGCGTGTTGTCTTCGTTCATGCTACGAAACAACCTGCTCGTGAAGAACTTCTCACCAGTCCACGCCAGCTACCTTCTTGTGGTGCTGTCAGCGCTCCGTCCAGAAATACTGCACGCCCTACACGACGATCCAACCGCTGGGCACCTCGGATTCTCCCGGACGCTGTCGAGGATACAGGAAAAGTATTACTGGCCACGTCTGACCGGCGACGTCGCCTGTTACGTCAAGACATGCAGAGACTGTCAACGACGCAAGACACCACCGACAAGGCCAGCAGGATTACTACAGCCGATCGAACCTCCTCGTCGACCATTCCAGCAGATTGGGATGGATTTGTTGGGGCCGTTTCCGATGTCAACATCCAGGAATAAGTGGATCATCGTGGCGACAGACTATCTCACCCGCTTTGCTGAAACCAAAGCTCTACCGAAAGGCAGCGCAGCCGAAGTGGCGAAATTTTTCGTCGAGAACATCCTGCTGCGACATGGTGCCCCTGAAGTCCTCATCACCAACAGAGGAACGGCTTTTACAGCAGAGCTCACCCAAGCCATTCTGCAGTACAGCCAGACGAGCCACAGGAGGACAACTGCCTACCATCCGCAGACGAATGGTCTCACGGAGCGCCGGAACAAGACCCTCGCCGACATGCTAGCAATGTACGTCGACGTCGAGCACAAGACGTGGGACGCGGTCCTGCCGTATGTCACCTTCGCCTACAACACGGCGGTGCAAGAAACAACACAGATCACGCCATTCAAGTTGGTTTACGGCAGGAACCCGACGACGACGCTCGACGCCATGCTGCCGCACGTCACTGACGAGGAGAATCTTGACGTCGCTACCTATCTCCAGCGCGCCGAAGAAGCCCGACAGCTCGCCCGCCTACGGATCAAGACCCAGCAGCGTACCGACAGGCGACACTACAACCTCCGACGACGTTTCGTCGAGTACCAGCCCGGCGACCGTGTTTGGGTATGGACCCCGATACATCGGCGAGGACTCAGTGAGAAGCTGCTGCGACGCTATTTCGGACCCTACAAGGTCATCCGACGTATTGGCGCACTAGACTATGAGGTCGTGCCAGACGGCATTTCGCACTCACAGCGGCGCCGCGCACGATCTGAAGTGGTCCACGTGGTGCGCCTTAAACCATTTTATGGACGCTGATGAACTTCCTTAGTTTGTTGTTTTCTTTGCTACGAGTGCTTTTCTTTGTTACTTTCGTTTGTTTGCAGCATCGGGTCGATGCTTTTTAAGAGGGGGGTAATGACACGTGTACTTATCTTTATCGGGCAACCACGTTTCGCCGCTTAACAACTGTAATCGCAGAGCGAGGGACGCGCCTGCATGTATCCAACGTTTCTGGAAAGTTATCGACGCTTCTATCCGCGTGTCTGTTGTCGCCGAACCTTGTGTTATCAGATTTCATCGCGTGACACGAATGGTGTAGAACTTTGTGGAAGACACGCGGGTCCCATCAGTTAATCTGGAACATTCGACGACTGATCTATAAAAGCCGACGCGCTTGACCTGCTGATCAGTTTTTCGACGATCGCCGAGCGTGTTCGCCGCTATCGTTGTGCTATAAGTGTAGCCTGTTTTATGGGCACAGGTTCGCCCAATAAAGGTTAGATTTGTTGTTCACAGTATTGCTACTGTGTTATTCAACGTCACCACCACGTGACAATATACAAGGGAATACGCCACACTTGGCCAAGCGGACGCAGTCCGCGCAAGTCTCTAATCGTCGTCGTCATCGTCTTCTCACTGCTTGCCTCTTCGTCATTGTAAACACTGTTCCGTAGCACTACCCCTGGAGGCAAAAGCGCCATCCCAGAGTGACTAAAGGTCGGACTCGAAAGCAGTGTAGTAGGCGTTGAGCCTACTGACGTGCACGACATCACTAGAGGCCAGAGTAGAGGACGAGGTTGAGCTCACAGGATCAATTTCGTACGTCACAGGCGTCACCTGGTGCAGCACGCGCTAGGGACCTGTGTATCGCGAAAGGAGCTTTTCTGAAAGTCCCGACATGACGAGAGGGCAACCACAGGAGCACAAGCGCACCAGGCGAAAACTGTACGTCACGGTGGCGGGCGTTGTACTGATGCTGCTGAGTGGTTTGCGAGGCCGTCAGTCGAGCACGGGCAAGCTGGCGTGCATGGTCGGCGAGGGCGATGGCGTCGCGCGCATACTCACTTGTTGATATCGCAGCAGGATGAAGTGCCGTGTCTAGGGGCAAGGTCGGTTCGCGACCGTACAGTAGGTAAAATGGAGAAAATTCGGCGGTGTCGTGCCGGGAAGAATTGTACACCAATGTGACGTAAGGAAGGGCAATGTCCCAGTCGTGGTGATCCTTGCAAATGTACTTGGAGAGCATATCGGTAGTCAGCTTGTGTTGAGGTAGTCAGCTTGTGTTGAGTGGAGCAGGAATGCACAATGTCGTCTATAACTTCCGAGAGGAAGCTACGACCACGGTCAGTAAGCAGCTGTCACGGGGCACCATGAAGTAAGATAATGTCACGCAAGAGAAAGTCCGCGACGTCAGTGGCGCAACTGGTAGGAAGAGCACGCGTGATAGCATATCGGGTGGCGTAATCAGTTGCGACGGCTACCCATTTGTTCCCAGAGGATGACGTGGGAAAGGGACCGAGGAGGTCTAATCCAACACGAAAGAATGGTTCCACAGGGACAGTGATCGGCTGGAGATGACCGGCAGGTAGCACCTGAGGTGTTTTCCGACGCTGGCAGGTATCACAGGCAGCAACATAGTGTCGGACAGAGCGAGCGAGACCAGGCCAATAGAAGCGGCGGCGGACGCGGTCGTACGTGCGGGTTACGCCAAGATGTCCTGCAGTAGGTGCGTCATGCATCTCAAAGAGCACAGTCTGTCGTAGATGTTTTGGCACGACAAGAAGAAGATCAGATCGGTCAGGGAGGAAGTTCCTTTGGTACAGAATGCCGCCCTGGAGGGTATATCGGCAAACGGATGCGTCGTAGGTGTAGAGCACAGACGCTCGATGAGTGCTCGCAGCAATAGGTTTCGGTACTGCTCATTGGCGTGGTTCGCGAAGGCAGACACAGAGAAAATGCCGTTGCCGGTACTACTGTCGGCGGCGTCAGGCTCGTCTACCGGGTAATGAGACAGGCAGTCAGCGTCCTTGTGTAGGCGGCCAGATTTGTAAGTGACAGTATACGAATATTTTTCGTAAGGCCCAGCGACCAAGTCTTCCTGCAGGATCTTTCAGTGAGCATAACCAGCAAAGCGCGTAATGGTCTGTGACAACGGAAAAGGGTCGGCCATATAAGTATGGGCGGAACTTCGCAACCGCCCAAACTAGGGCCACACACACACTCACAGTGATGGAATAGTTGCGTTCCGCGGTTGAGAGGAGCCTGCTGGCATAAACGATAACATGGTCGTTGCAACGCTGGTGTTGGGCCAGTACTGCGCCAATTCCGTGACCGCTGGCATCAGTATGGACTTCGGTAGGTGCAGAAGGATCGAAATGTGCCAGAACGGGAGGCGTTGTGAGAAGGTCAATTAGACGCGATAATGCAGAGGCCTCGTTATCACCCCACTGGAAAGGGGCGTCTTTTTTCGAAAGCTCGGTTAGTGGTCGTGCTATGGCCACAAAATTTTTCACGAAACGGCGGAAGTACACACAAAGGCCGATGAAGCTGCGCACATCCTTGACACACTTCGGAACAGGGAAGTGCGTAACAGCATGGATCTTGCCTGGGTCCGGTTGCACTCTGTTCGCGTCAACGAGTTGCCCAAGGACGGTAATGTGGTGGCGACCAAATTGGGATGCATTGAGTTGCAGACCGGCTCGACAATAAACGTCCAGGACTGCTCAGAGGTGCTCGAGGTGCGTAGTGAACGTTGGGGAGAATCCTATAACATTGTCCAAGTGGCACAGGCACATCGACCATTTGAAACCGTGAAGAAGGGAGTCCATCATGCATTCAAAAGTGGCAGGAGCGTTACATAGACCGAACGGCATCACTTTGAATTGATAAAGACCGTCGGGTGTTACAAAAACAGTCTTCTCGCGGTTGAGATCGTCCGCCACAATCTGCCAGTAGCCAGAGCGAAGGTCAATAGAGGAGAAGTAGCGAGCACCGTGGAGGCAGTCAAGGGCATCATCAATCCGAGGTAGGGGATACATGTCCTTTTTGGTAACCCTGTTAAGGTGCCGATAATCCATGCAAAAGCGCCATGAGCCATCCTTCTTTTTTACCAGTGCAACAGGTGATGCCCATGGACTACATGATGGTTCAACAATGTTCTTGGCAAGCATTTTGCGAACTTCAGCGTGAATAACTTGCCGCTCAGCCAGTGATACTCGATACGGGTGGCGATGAATAGGAGGGGCATCGCCGGTATTAATGCAATGTTTAAGAGCTGTAGTTTGGACCAAAGGACGATTGTTAAAGTAAAAAATATCTTAAAGGAAAACAGAAGGCGGTAGAGCTGACGAGCGTGCTCGGACGGTATGTGGGGCGCAATCATCTTATGTAAGTCGGTGATGGTACAAGTTGCCGACTGCGATGGTAGAGGAGGATTAGCTGAATTGTCTTCTACTGCGATTGATGCTACTGAGTGATCTTCGAATGAGCAAAGCTGGGCCAGAGACATCCTGCGTGGCAGCGCTTGTGTCGTCAAGCCAAAATTGACCACTGGCAGGCACACGCAATTCGCCGTGACAGATAAAACTGTAGAGGTATTGTGATCCCGCATGTAAGTAAGACGTCCTGCATAGGAGCCGCGATGTAGTGGCCGTCGGGCACTGGTGGGGATGACACTAAGTCAACGCAAGTCAGTGCCGAAGGTGGCAAGCGAATGAAGTCGACAGAACTGAGGCGACTTGGGTGTGGTTCAGCGGGATCCAGAACAGGCAAGTCAAGGCGGAGAGTACTGGCGGAACAGTCGATGAGAGCAGAATGTGCGGAGAGGAAGTCTAAGCCAAGGATGATGTTGTGAGGATAGTGGGCGATGACTGTGAATAGCATGATTGTGGGGCGATCGGCGAAGGAGACACGGGCGGCACACATAGCAATTACGGGGGCTGTTCCGCCATCGGTGACACAGACAACAGGCGTTGTGGCGGGAGTGATTATTTTCTTCAGGCGGTTACAAAGGTCAGCGCTCATTATCGACAAATGCGCCCCAGTGTGTATAAGAGCAGATACAGAAACACCGTCGACTTGCACGTCAAGAAAGTTCAGATGAGTAGGCAACGTCAGTAGAGGATTTGGCGGCGTAGGGAGCAATGCAGCGTCACCACGAGGCGCTGCATCATCTAGTTTTCTGGCTGGGAGCGGCGTCCGAAGGGAGTCGGCGAAAAGGAGCGACGCATCTTCTCCGATCTGTTTCACAGTGTGTGGTACGTAGTGCCATTGGTAGCGTACTAATGCACCGCCATTTCTTGCTGCAGCCAGCACAATGTGGGCATCAAGTTTTGCTTCGGTGGCACCCATTGTTGCCCACCAGCGCGATTTTGTTTCGGTTTCCCATCGCCCCACCAAAGCACCATGCAATAGGAAACCAACAAAACACATCTTGGGCCACCGGATGACCACCAGCTCGATGCGCGTCGGTGCCTCGTGCCATAACTATCTACACGATGCTTCACATTACGTAGATATTAACAATAGTTGAGTCTGTCAAAGTTTCTTTTAGTTACTTCAAATCGTACATTTTCCCAGTTAGTAAGATTTTTCTTGCGTTTTTTTCCAATACGTATGAACGAGCTTCTACTGTATATCCGTAATATATTTCTAATAATATATTATATAGCACTAATGCTGAATTCCAATGGCAGATTTACAGCACACCTGGATCAAAAGTTATTGTTCTTTTTTGATGAAGTCTGTTCCAATGGCAGATCAAGGGCTGATCTTGACCCAAGATCACACCGCAGAGCACTCTAGACAGCTCCACTGATAGGCAAATTTTACCGGAAGTTTGAGATGTAGCTCCTGCAGCAGCCATTGACTGGGTTGTCCCAGTAGCAGATGGCATAAAGACAGTGCAGACAATACAGGACAGCATGCAAGCAATTCCTTGTTCTTCAGTAGCAACAGATGGTAGTTGCTCGGAAAAAAAAAGGAAAGAAAAAACATGCGCCTGTGTACTATTGACACAGCCAGCATGTTAAAGCATGACACAGCTTACACAGTACTATTGACAGCAGCGGTACCAGTTTTAGAATGCAATACAAACTCGCCCAATCCTCAACCCTAGTGGCCCTTACACTCTTGGTATGCTTCACCGCAATGCTTTGAGTATGCTTCGCCTCGTAGCACTTCTGTATTGAGGCAAAACTAACATTAAAAAAAAAACAGCATTATGCTACGCCTCGTGCTTTCCTAGCTTCGAAGCCACTGGCGAGGATTGCAAAAGCTAAGTTGGCACCATTGCTAATAGCGGCAAATTATTTCAATGAAAAACACGCCACCGAACATTAAGAAGCTTGGTAGCAAATGTCGGACTAAAGTAAAGCTTGGTAGTAAATGTCGGAGCGGCGAAAAGTCCAGTGTTATAAACGCGAAAATTACGAGAAACTATGCAGGAGGAGCCGTCGTGCGGTGTGCGGAATGTGGAAGACTGCACTCTTCTTTGGAGAGTGATTCCGTCCGCTGTTTGTGGCCACTGCCACAGCCCACATGCCGAAGCAGTTCTGGTGCAGCGTGGCACAATTTTGGTAAATTTTCTGTTTGGCACAAGAATTGGCGTTTGTATCAGAATGGCGTGACTGGCACAGGAGTCCCACTCCTGCTATAGTGAACCAACTAGCTCAACAACATGTTTTGATGTGAACATCATTTTATATTGTTGCGTGTGGAAAGACAGAGACGAAAGAGGCTATTTACAGGCTATTCACACTGGAGCCAGAGAACCAGGCCGACACTCGCTCGCGCCAAGGGCACAGACCCACTTCATATGTTCTCACGGCGGCTCATCTCTTTAGCATCTCGCGGATAATATTGTAATAATATTAATGGTGAAAATGGCCGTTCACTATTTTCAAACTGTAGGGAGCGTTCCGCTGCAAGAATTTTTCGAATTGGTTCATTAATAGCCGAGATAGAAATATTTCAGTGCCACGAACCCATGGTTTCAGGAGGTGAGGGCAACTGCCAAGAGAGTTACTTCTTCCACTTGCCCCGTCTAGGCTCTGCAAGCAAAATTCTTTTCCTGCATTCTCCCATACCGGAGCTCAAGGATCGCATTACACCTATGTCACAAGCACACCTTCATTTTTTTCCCTCGCTTTCTTTGCTGCTCAGTGCACTTCTGCTGACAGTGTCGTGCTTAGCTGTTGCGTTTGTCTCATATTGCGCAGCACAGGATTTATCACGCTGTGCACAAGTACACCCGACTAGCTGTATAAGCCAGTGCTACACGAATACTGAAGAGGACGCAAGCAGATCATACAGCATGATCGCATGCTCAAACATCGTAAAAAATAACATACTTTCATTGTCTGCACAAAAAGACGTGGGAACATGCAGATGAAACAGAAGTAAATCTCTCTTGCAGTGGTGCGAAGTAAAACACAAACACACAGACGTTCAGTTTGTATGTTTTATTATTTCTCTAAACTTTAATTCGCCTATTAAAGCAACAGATTACACAAATAATGGATGTTGCCTTGAATAATTCTCGAAGTCACATGTCACTGTGAGCAACGTCACAGTTGTGCGATGTGCAACTGTGAGCAAAAGTATATGGACCAGGGATTGTGCAATAAAGCCGATTTTTCCACAGCCTGTGAATGCAAATTGAAACTGAGGACCACAGTCCAAGAGTTGGGAACATTTCAGTCTACTCGTCAATTTCAGTTTATGCATGCTAATGGCAAGAAAATTTAGTTCTTTTGGAGACCCTGTGGTCCGTATACTTTTGCTCACGGGTGGAGTAGGCGTACTTGTGCGATTACGTCCGCTCTCCGACTGGGAGCACGGCGCCGCGAGGAGAATAGCACACGGCATTTGGTTTGAAATTTCAGCTTTGTCCGAGGCATGTAGCGATGTAATACTGAGCAGACACGATCGTTAGAGTGCGTAGTATGTGCGGCGCTTGTCAGCTCAAAATGGCCAGACCAGGTGAGCGGCCTTTTAAGGGCTCAAATCCCCGCAGGCACGTCCAAAAAAGCTTGGAAGGCCTGCCAGTACACTAACTAGGCATATTGGTGCTCGTACTGTTATAGGAGATGGCAGGTGCATGCGTGTGTCATTAAGGAATACATTCATAATGCAAAGAAGGGGTAAGGTGTGCAGACATGGACACAAGAGAAGTGGACAATACGAATGCCGACTATCAACTGAAGAAACCACTGAAGCGAAAAAAGAAAGAAGACACAAAACTCATCTGCACATGCTCTGGAATGGTAGCACCACGTGCCAACCGGGTACACATGCCGGTCTATGTGAGAGGTAACTGTTGAGGCATTTGATCTCTTTCATATGTAAGGTAATTGAAGGCTGACTCACGTACGCATTTCCACCATTATAGATATGCCATGCCTCGATCATAAGAAGCGTATCTTCATTCCTATGCCTGTACAATATCGTATATTCATCTAACTCAGGCGTGCAGTTACAATCGTGGCAGTCTTGACAATATAAGGAAAGATTAGAAGGCAATCCACTGGTTAACAACCTTTTATGTTCTTGGAAAGTATATTTAGCGCCAGCAAACAAGGACAGAAAGGAGACGACACCAATCCTGAAAGTGTTTCCTGAAAATCAAGTTGTTGAAGTTAGTGCATTGTGGTGTCGTCTCCCTTCTGTCCTTGTTTGCTGGCGCTAAATATGCTTTCCAAGTCAGTTTAACAACATGCCCAACAAATGGAAATGCTGGCTTTTACGTTTCATTAGTCTCTGATTGATACACCGCTCTGTTTGCCCTACATAGAAATGGAAACAGCTAAAGGGAACTTTATATACCACACCCATACGACAGCCACTAAAATTGTTGTTCTTGATGTGCTTCACTGGAAAAATTTCTGTTCTTTTTTTGCCTTTCACCTGCTACTTTTTTCTCTACATGGCAGCACATATCTTACCTAGCTTATTGGGAGCAGTAAAAACACATTAACACCATATCTACTTGCAACTTTTTTAAGTCTGTCTCACACTGAATGAATGCAAGGAATAGCCATTACTCTTTTCGTGCTATTACTGCTTTCTGTAATCATGTCCATCCCCCTCAAAATCGACTTCTTTAGGTGTTCAGTCATAGTGGCCACTACTACGCTAGGATAACCTGCTTGTAAATGGTGCCGAACCTCTGCATTAAATTGGGGCTCATTTTGTGCATGCACAATCTGGTGAGAGAAGACTTAAGGCACGACATGTCCACTTCTCTTGTGTCTGCACGCCTTACCCCTTCTTTGCATTATGAATCCTTACCAACTAGCTCAGCTTTCTGTTGTTCTAAGGAATACATACTGTCTCCCATGACAATTGCCCCCTTACCACGTTTGTTATGCTTCAACAAGTAGCACTGGTGTACCGAGGTGAAGCTGACTGTTGGAAACCAGCATTATGCAACGTGTTGTGCATTTCGAGCTTTGAAACAAATCGCAAGGACCACAAAGGTGGAGTGAGTGCCGTTGCTGACAGAGGCGAATTCTTTAAATGAAAAACGTGGCACAGAACGGCAAGAAGCTTAATAACGAACATCGAAGCAGCTAGGCCTAGCGTTGCCGCGGGTGTGGCTATGGCTTCCAGAAGATGTGCGTGCGATAGCGCTGGTTTGAGGCGGCAAGGTAATCAAAATGGCGGGAATGGTGGCGGCTTCGATTAATGCTGTTTCGGAGCAGATGTCATGGCAAAAACTTGGACGGCGAAGCGTTCTCGCGTCCGAAATTTCAGACGTTCTTATACACTGACATTGACGTTATACATTGGGCACCTGGTGGTGCCGCAAAGCCGTCCGAATATCGGACACGTCCCAAGAATCGGACATTCGGAAAGTTGGTCGTTGAGGGTACACTAGCAACTCCTCTAGCGGACGACACGGACTCAAAGGGGATCTGTTACGATTCCTCTTTGTTACTCGAGCCAGCATTACCGCGACTTTCGTTCCCTTTCAACAAAATTGCTGCTCATTTTCCCTGACACAAGCGCAAGTTCCCTCGAGTTTTCTCCGAGTGTTTCCAGATTATTCAACATGCCTGAGAATTCCCAGTTTTCCCTGTCGTTAGACACCCTGAATTTGTTTCTGGTATTCGAACTTGATTTGAATTTGCACATCTGTTGATTTGATGCCCACACTACCGGTGCACCCTTAATTGGTGCCAACTTTATTGAGCAGAGACAGAAGTCCGACAAAAGGTACCCACCAGACCACTGGTCAAAGGCCAGAACAGTAGATGACGCAGCTCACTCATTTTGCACAGCGTATCTGCAAGGCTGTTACGAAGCGTCCACCTCTTGAGATCTAGCCTTTGCAGCCTGCACAAGAGAGAACACACATTGCATCTTGTCAGCCAAGAATACTGTTACCAGACCTGTCAACCTTAAAATATGGAAATACTACAGTAGAAGAGAAATCGTCTAATTACTCCACATCTTTGTTGTTATGCAGGGATGCTGTGCAAACAACACTCTGTTCTATATACAGTGAAACCTCATGAATAAGTACTCAGTGGAAATTTGGCATAAGTATATAAAAACTGGCAAGTGCAAGCTCGCATTTTTTTGCCATGTGCTGCAGCATAAAAAAAAAAGAAATGAAATGCCACAGTAAGTGTTACCTAAAATTCGCACTAAAATGTTATTTTATTGTTTTTATATTTTCCCCAGCAGTAAAAATCAATTCCCACTTTTTTTTTGCAACCCTAGTTAATAGAGCATAGCTGATAGCAATCCAGAACTTTAGTAGGCAGCACAGTAATAGCAGAGTGGACAATGTATAGTATCAACTCATCTGAATTTCCTTGATACGTGTGTGCACATTTCTCGTACACTGATCTGAGAACTGACGCTGCTCCTGTGAAATGCAGCATCACCTGTTATGCAGCTCCAATCATTCTACGTAATGTCTGTGCAGTGCCTTGCCTTAAAGGCACACTAAAGAGAAAAATTATTTTAGTTATGTTAGTACAAAATAACAGAAAGCCACTCTTACTGCGAGATGCAAAGGGTGGCGATGCTGCCTTGAAGTTCTCGCTCGCCATGACGTTTGTGGCCATCAGCTCAAGCCTACTTAAATGTTTATAGAAAAAAATAGGCTACTTTTTATTGTAAGAGAGTGAAAGACTTCAGCGAGCTTAAGGAACTTTTACTGAACTACAGCAGCCAAAATACGAAAAAATACTTTGCAATCCACGAGTTCAGACTGACGTAATGGCCTTGGGGTTTTGGCATGCAACTCAAAAATGAAACTTTGACCGTCACTTTCTTCTTTATTGGTCAAATTTATTCTGTGACACTAACAAAGGAGTTAATCAAGAGTACTTTATCAATCCAAACTAGTTTAATGTTTCTTTTCACTGTCTTTTGAACACTATACTGCATCTTCATGCGCATTTATTCTGTGCACTCTTCGTAGCCACACCATTTCTAGCTGCACAAGCGGTGCATGAGTGCGCCAGAAAACTTGGTGAGTCAACACAGTGATTGCGGGGCGCCCTTCTTTCTACAAGTGATGCACACGCGGACCGGTAATGCGGCAAAGAATGGCAGCGCATTTGGGTTATTGCACACTGAAAATGGGCAGTATGCTTACACTACACCACGTACCACATAGGCTTGCGCAAGGGCTGCATCCACGCAAGGGCCACACTCTCAGCCCCAAATTCAGAAAAAAGAATTTCCAGCAAACACATTAAGTGGCCCGATGGCGTGTGCATGCATCAGCAAATTTTCGCGCACTGCGTACTTGCACGTGCCGACACCAGATGGCGAAAGCTGTGCGTCGACTTCTGACGCAATAGTAAATGCAGAGATCTGGTGTCTGCACAAGTTGCCGGTTGTGCTGGCACCATTTTAACTAAAAGGTTTGGTCCCATGTAAGGGCTGCACCGCATCGAAATTGTGATAGAAAAGTGCAGCCCTTATACGAGTTTATACGATATCCCGTCAAGCAGATAGGTGAAGATGCTTATGTTGACGGTGATAAAGGCAAACCCATTGTTGGCAATCTTTTTTGGCAAGGCTGCTGCCACTTCTCAGAGCATTTCTGATGCTTAAAACCATGCTGACGCTGGAGACCGGTCACCGCACTGCCAAGGAATGCCTCGTTATTATTTTGCAGCACAGCACGTCTGCATCCACATTGCAAATCGAGGCGACACAGTTAGCCTCTGCGAGAAAAAATAAAAAACTGTCATAGGTGCACACCAACCAGCAGGCATGCAATGAGCTATTTCCGTCTTTCCTGCCTTGGTCTCTTCTTCTTCCACAACACTTCTGTGCTCCCCTTTGCAAGATATAAAGCCATTACAGCTTAAGCGGTCAGCCAATACATTCAACGGTACGAAGACTAGGTCAGGGATTCATTGAAACAATGTTTTAATGATTATGTGGTTTTAAGCAGGTACATATTAACAGTGTTTTAATATAACAGCAGCAAGGATGACCTGCACAGCAAAAAAGAAATGTTTACAACATTCACAAGCTAATTTTGTAATAGTGGCTGATTTGCTTTATAATATTGCTGCTGTGGGTATGTTGGAATAAGTAGCAGATCCAAAAAAATAAGACTGAAAAAGCAAGCCATGACTGCATTTGTACTCTTTTGTCGTAAACTGGATATAAATGAAAAATTGTGCAATTATTGGTGCCGATATGACAATTGCAAATAAGGTCTAAAAATTAAGGATTCACCATAGAAGTTTCTAGGTAGGTCTTTTCCGACCACTTGTGGCAATATTATGACATACCAGTTCACAGCTCCCAAACTGCAATGAGAAAGCCAAGCATGCAAAGTCACCTAATGAAATTAAAACATGTCAGCAGGTCTGAATCTGTCGCATTGGAAACGACACTAAGCCCACAGAGTTGCCAATAAGGCTCAACCAGGCAAAAAACTCTCATGGCTTTCAGGCGTTCAGGGGCAGCCTACACAGCCAAATGTTTTGTGGTTTGCCACAAGATTATAAACACCTGCATACATTATGAATGTGGAAGCTCATATTGAGGCAACCAGCAATTTGAAAAGAAAAAAATAAAGGAGGGGAAAAGACGGAAAAAAAAAAGCTGTCTTTCTCTTTAACGTGCCATGCAAGAGCTTTGAGTTGCACTGGGGAACATGAGGAAGCTATCAAAGTTCTAGGCGAATACTTTGACCCTGAACCTTGCAAGATAATCTAGAACATACAATCACTGCCACTTGCAAGGTGAGCCCGTTTAAGAGGTCGCTGTTGAAATATGCCAGATTGTGGATGGCTGCAATTCTGGTGAGGCATGCTTGACCAGACGCTTCATGACAGGATAGACTGTGGTGTTAGGTCAAGTGCCTTGCAGAAGTAGTTGCTCAACAAAGAGAGAGAGAAAGGAACTTATTTACAGAAATGAAGAGGTTGGCCACTTCTGGCATGCACTGGGAGAAGAATGATGAGTGAGAAACTTAACATTACAACATTACAGAAAGCTGAAGCCACATTAAGAGAGTCAGATGAAAGTGATGCAATGAAGATATCTTGCATTTAGAAGAGCAGAGAATTGGGCAACATGGTTAAGATTCGTGGCTGGGGGCAGCGTGAGGGATGAGGAAAGCGAGATGACTTACAAATGCGTTTGTCGTCTTGCTTTCGTGGTTTTCTTCTCTTGTGCTCTCACTTACCAAGATATCCTCTAATTGTGCTGAAAGTCAGCACATGACAAGCAAATGCCAGTGCACCAGCATTGTATGCAGGTGTCATAAACATAACAATGCTTGCAGCTTGGCGAGCGCTCACTGCTGCTGCTACAGCGGGCACGGTGACCTTGCAATGAGGCACCTTAGTGAATGGAACACAAACGTGTGGACATTAACTGTGCCTTGTGCAAAGGACAGTTAAAGCTTCTGATTTGTTGGACACACACCCGGTGTAATACTGATACAACAATGGCAGTGGGCAGCAGTTCATCCATCGACATAGTGCCCACAGAACTGTCTGAGAAGAACCGAGAACAGCAAGCTCCTGTTAAACCTTGTATTCCCACATTTTTTTCGTCCCCTTAAACCCCTTGTGTGCTACGATATTACAGCAGAATCTCGATGATGGGATCATGCCTTATACGAATTTACTAAATGCCCCAGCCGAAGTCCATTAGCTTACATTTAGCTAAATTTTGGATGTTGTGAATTCGCACCACGGGGATGGTACGAACAACCAAGCTGCCACCGGGGGGAGCCGACGAGGAGTGGCGTGCCGGGTACACTGGCTTTGCCAGGGTGACCTCTGCCCCCCTTTGAGTGTGAACAGCATTTGCTTATTTTTTGTCATAAAAACATTTATGGCATGCAGACAAAAGCTTTACTGTACTGCTCAATGCTTCAGGACTTACCTGAATAGGCCTTAAAATTGCCTCCTTCCGTTACATTTGAACATGAAACCAAAACTGCAATAATGGCATTGGCCTACCATCAGAGTCATCAGTGCCATCGCAAGATAGCATAGAGCACGTTTTCGTGAAGGCTGCTGTGGGTTATGCTCAACTACGATCTGAAACAGTATTCGTGGTCAATCACTTTCTGAGACCCGTGTCACCTTCGTGAGATTTCACGAGACCAGTTGCGTTGGCACATCTACTGCCGAATGCATTTCAGTCACTGTGCCAAGCCTGCACACAGTGGCACGAACGCAGCCTGCACACTGTGACAAGTCCACTGATGCCTACTGCGTTTAATGCACACGTTTGATGCACAGCCATGTGAAATCTTGCGAAAGTGATAGCAGTACCTCGAAAACTGATCGCTAGAGGATGCCAAAACTGTGTGCTTGGCATCAGTAAAGAGCCAATGGTGATGACAGTGTGCTACATTAATTAAGAAAGCTCATTAAAAAAGCTCCCTTCTGTGAAGGTAAATTTTGCACAACTTGTTTTTCTGATCGTAAATGTGGTGGCCATGCCACATTTTTATTTTGCAACAATGTTAGCGGAATCTGTACTTGTAAATTACATTACCTGTTAACCTGAGTTGCAATGATTCATTTGCATGGGCCCAGAACTAGCAGTATTGCTAAGGGCCCAGGTGATCTTCAGCAAGGCTTGTAATCATAAATGGAAATAAACAGAAAAATTATGATGCACTTCTATTTTTTTTTAAACCCGCCAAAATTGAGTGCATGTTAAAATTGGGTAAATGTAATATTTGATAAAACAGAATGATTCTACCTTCATTAATTGTGAAATGGCAAAGGAATGAGTGAAAACTGCTTGAAAATTCCAAGCTGAGAAAATGGTGTCTAAAGCTTTATTTGTAGAAATGATTGCAGGAGAGCCATAGAGCAGCTAAAACTTACCGGGAAAGTAGTCCTTTGCCAGTACGGTCCTGTTTTCTTTACACGTCTATGCAATCCTTGGCTTTCTTTAGCAGTGTCATGCTAAATTGGCTTGACCATTTGAAATGCCTTGCAACTATAATAACGGCCGGCAATTACATGCAACCTAGTCTTGCTGCATCAGCAAGATCACCAGCATTCACTTCCATGGGTAGCCTTATCTCAGTATTCTATGCCTTATGTGGTGGCTGATGACAATTGCCGATGACTATTCGAAAGTTCGAAATCTGATCGCACAATACAAAGCAGCTTTGCCGCACCAAAGAAAAGTAAGCAGGTTCCTATACCTCGTGCAAATCATGTCCTTATCACTATCGGGCAGCAACTGGGACTTGGCAATAAATGCACTCGAGATAACTAGGCAAATTTTGAAATGTTGGCCTCAGAACACGCAATATGCATGGCTCGCTGCTGCCAAGGTGTGTATGAAACAAGGACGCCAGCGATTCTGCATCAGCCAAGAGAACTCCCTGCATGCCACGTGACTGCACTACTGACTCATGACGCTAATTTTCCCTCTTTTGGGCTAGCTTTTTTGCTTTTACTTCTGTACGGAGAAATGCAGCATAGCAGTTATCTGAAGTTCCGATCCCATGTTTACAGCGATACCAAGATGGCAGTGCTACAGTGAGCCAAAGCGTGCAACCAGTGGCAACCTCCTGAAGCCCAATTTTCTTCTCAATTTCTAAGCAACACACCGAAAAAGTTCAATCTGCTCAAACTCTGTTGTGTATTTCCTCCTAGTAATATTTCGGCATGAAATAAAGCAAGTCCCTAGGATGGTGGGAAAATATTTATTAAAAAATGATAAATCTTGACCAAAGCATGGCTACGTCCCCCCTTAATTTCCCTACATTTTTTTAGCTTTTTGGGTGAGAAAATTTTTTTTCACTGTCCTGAGAGATTCGTATATTCAAGATTCTACTGTATTTCTAAGTCTGAGCAAAAACAGCCAAATCCTTTTATAGCAGAAATTTTACAATGATTTAGCGTTTACTCGTTCAAAATGCCAAAACTGGAGATCAACGGCACTCTACCGTGCAATACTCAGAAGAATACCTGAGTGCAATGAGAATCTTGGTCACTCAAACAGTACTACGGTCCATTTTCAGAATCCCTCAATTCATCACTGATGCTAGCTTTCTTTTCTGGTGGCACCACTTTTGAAGACCTGAGTTGCCGACATGTTTTACTTTGTCCACAAAAATAAACTCACTCCTGCTTGTGCTGCCATTTAGCAGAAGCACGAGAAAGCACTAAGACAAAACCAGCTTGTTCATAGCACTGCTAGCAAATAAAAAGTACTATTGATGAGCATAGTTTGGCCCTTGCTATCAGAAACACATGTACTAACCAAGCTCGTTCAAGGCACAGAAGGGGCTAAAAGCCTGCCAGTGCTCAGGAGATGAGGTACGCCGTGGCCTACAACAAAAATGCTCCTTGATAAAGCGGCATGCTCCAAGCCGAGTGAGGGGTGCTCAACGTATCCGTGCAGCAAGGGGATCAGGAAGCTCCTCCGATGCTGCCCTTGTCGAGACCGTGGCCCAATGGAAGGAGCCCCAGTCCTTCTCCTCAACACTATAGCAAAGAAGGAGCTGTACCAACATTTCGCAAGACCTCTTCTTTTTCTCTTTTGCCTTGCACAACAAAATCTCCAAAGGGGTTGAGCAATCTTTGGAGTACATTAAAACTCTGCCAAAACGAAACTAAATGTGTGCGCAAAAATGATTTATTGGGCAAACTTATTGTTGTGATATTATCAACACTGGCCTTACACTGCAATCTGCTAGTATCTTCATTAACTAATAGGATAGAGCACTTCGGGGGTAACAAAAGGGTCTGTTTTAGGACCGCTTTTATTCCTCATATACATCAATCGCATCACCACGAATATTACCTCGAAAATATGGTTATATGCGGCGATTGCATGGTTTATATGACATAGACAGTGATGTTGATGCTTTGTCCCTGCCCTGCAGGGTGACCTTGAGCGAATACTTGCTTGGTGCCATAAATGGCACATGAACGTTAATCCCAGTAAATGTAGTTATATATTAACTTTAGCAGAAAGCGGGCTAACATCCTCCACAACTATAATTTAGACAACGTTTTAATCGAAAAAGTAGATCAGGCAAAATATCTTGGTGTTTTCTTTTCTTCAGATCTTTTGTGGAATAAACACGTGGACTACATCACCACAACAGCCGGACATGTTCTTAATTTCATTAAAAGGAATTTTAAAAAAGCCCCTCAACATGTCAAACAACTTCTGCACTTTTCTAATGTTCGGTCAATTCTAGAGTATGCTGCACAGGTCTGGGACCCGAACACTAAAATTCTTTTGTAGGAGTTGGAGGCAATACAGAATCATGCTGTGCGGTTTGTTACTAACAAGTATAATCATGATGTTAGCGTTACAGTCCTAAAGCACACTGTCTCGTGGGACACCCTAAAAGTCCAGCGCAACTTTTCTAGGTGTTTATTTTTCAAACAGATTGTGTGTGAAGAGGTGGCATTAAATCGACACGTGTACCTTCAGCCCCCTACATACATATCCAGATGAAGGGACGACAACCAAAAAAATAGGCGAATATTCACACCGTACATCTGCGTTCCAAGCGTAATTTTTTCCCCAAACTACTGAAGAGTGGAACGCCTTTCCCGACACTGTTGTCACGGCCCATACTGAATTGTTTTCTGCTGCACTCTGGCAGCATTTGCGCATTTATTTATTTATTTATTCATTCATACTGCAGGCCAACATACTGGCCCACGTAGGAGGGGCACTACAGCTGATAAGGTAATGACAATGCAACAAAGATAATAATAAAAAAAATGTATATATAAACAGTGCATGAAAAGGATGCAGCCCATAGCCACGTTACAAAAATAAAAATGCTTGCCTTAGCACAGTAACTACAACAAAAAGAATTGCACATTTGAATTTATATGTGGATAAAAATGCTGTGGCAACAACAATCGGGCACTAAACATAACAAAATACAAGAACTTTCACATAAAAAATGAGAAAAATAGTGAGAAATACTGCTTATGGTTGTGTTATTGTATGTGACAAATAGTTTTCCAACGCATTTGTGAAGTTCCCCGATTGAGGCACATCAACAGGGAGAGAATTCCATTTGTTTATAGTACGCGGATAAAAACTATTTATGTGAGATTTTGTTTTATCAAATAATGGCGTAAGGGAAAAGTTGTGTCTATGTCTTGTTTTTCGTGCATTAAAAGGCGTTACATAATGAGGCATTTGAAGCCCGATTTTTCCATTTATGATGTCATGTAAAAACTGGAGACGACTAACTTTACGCCTATGTTCCAGTGAACTGATTTTATTTCTAAGCATTAGTCGGACGGGGAATCCTCTCTTTTATATTTTCCAAAGATAAATCTAACGGCCTTCTTTTGTACACGTTCCAAATTCATGATGTCCTTTTTGGTATGAGGATCCCATACAACAGCTGCGTATTCAAGTTTCGATTGCACGAATTTGTTAGCTGCTAAAATTTTGGTGTTTACCGGTGCCTTTTTAAGTTTACTTTTCAAGAACCATAATTTGCGCAAGGCTGCTGAACATGTGCAATGTGACTTGAACTGTTTTCATTGAGTGTGCGGCTGTCACCTGCTGGTTCTACTGTCATCTGTGTCCACTGCTGTAATTACGTGAAACATTTTTTTTTTATGCCGTGCTTGTAACTTTTTGCTTTATACTCACGTATAACACCCCCCTACAATGCCTGAGGGCGAATGTAGGTATGTTAATAAGCAAATAAAGAGACTGCTCTGGAAAGGTCCAGGTTCAATGCCCAGCTAGGACATGTTTTTTTTGTCTGCTGAAAAACCTGTTTCCTTGCGCCGCTCTTGTGTGCATGACAATACAGTCGAATGTCGTTATAATGATACAGGATATAACGAATTAAATGAAATTCCTTTTGAAATACCCATAGTGATCCATGTATTGAAAACCTTGTTTCAATGAAGTTAAATTGTCCTGCCAATGGATATCTCTGTCTCCAAAACACACACACAAAAAGAAAAAGAACCCGAGTGTGACGCCTCCTATACATTACTTTCCGCGAGTTTTAGCACTCGTTCGCCGTGTCACTTCAAAACAAGTGCGTTGAATGTGTCGTTGAGCAACATTGGTCTTTCTCCCTGTCGCATGCACCTACGCACAAGCACCTCGGTGTGTCCACTTCTCTCTTGCACATGCCTGGCTGCACGAGAAGTGGGGCGAAGAGACTTGTGCGCATGCTTTTGCACGGCACGCAGCACGGGCAGGTGCAGCTGAGCATGGCCTCAGAGATCTCCCCGGTGCTAACTCGTGGGTTGCATGCAAGCCGGCGCAAGCTGCGCCATACTGCGCGGCTACGTGCGGTCGTGGGAAATATTAGCGCATTCACTTCTCTATTTCTCTACAGCGCACCGATGGCCTGGCCTCAGAGCAATGCATTGGTTCGGGCTAGTTGGTAATCCACATTTAATACTGTTTTAGCGCAGAATTTTGCCTCCGAGATCTGCCCATCTCTAAGGTCGTGCCGTGCGTTTGCTTCCCCTTTTCGTGTGGAGCACCGTGTGCGCTGGGCGCAGCCTCCGAGACTGAAGTGCTGCAGCCACAGAGGCCACCAGCTGAGCGAGCCATGGCGAAGCTGGCCTGCCTCACACAGCAGAAGCAGTGTGCCACGTGCTGCTGGACCGCGATTAGCAAAGTGGAAAGCGGATGAGATCACAATTGGAACACAAGGCAGCCATCTAAAGGCTGTCACGCCAGGTGCCAAGTTGTTTGTTGCACACGCTGAAGATTCCTTTGTTGTATGATTCACATTTCATTGCATGTGTGGCCATGTAACCATACTGGGAGCCACAAAGCGGTCTTCTTATTTGCATGTTTACAATTGTGCACCCTATTATGCATATATTGCATTAAATGGCCAGAATGGATATAACAAAGTAACGGATATAACAAAGTCGTTAAAGCTTCCCTTCAACTTCGTTATAATGAGGTTCGAGTGTATTTTGCAAAAAGCTGTTATATTAAAGCAGTTGCTTACTTGTCCAACCTCAGCAGCATCGATCGGAAACCATCGTTGTCTTCACCACGCTCCAGTGTCAGCCGCCGAAGTTGTTTCAGCCTCCCAATGTTGACAAATGACTGCAGTAAAGAAAGCATGGCACCACTTAACGAGTTGTCAACAATACATCAATCCAGTAAAATAAGGAAAAATTGGATAGGTCAGACCTGCCCTCTGGTACTGGCAAGTGTATGCATTATTTGACAGTGGTGGAACAGCCATTTCACCTTTCGACACAGGTCCTGGTATAAGCAAAAAGCTGATTTGGCGCAGCAGCAAGCACTTTTGGTGCCGGGTCCAACACACATGTACTTAACATATACCGTGCAAATTTTAACTGATAGAGTCAATATGTTGTGGAGATGGGTTTGCGCGAGGCTCACCATGCAAGTGTGGTCAGGAAAGGACATGATGCTCCTCCACACCGCAACACAGAGGGCACTATGGCCAGGTTCGTCGATACGGTACAGAGAGGTCATCAAAGACAGATTGTGAACAAAGGTGCGTTTATTATCCCAGGATGCAACACAGTGTGACAGTCACGGCTGTGGGCAAAGGCTCACCACAAGGCTTTTCTGCGCTATTTGGAGACCCGATTCGACACAAAAGTTTTGTGTCAACGAACATGGTGACACCGATCGTAGTGCTGGCTCTCGCGGTGTGCCACATTTGACCTCATTCGCTAATACTATTCTTAACCATGCACCACGTGCGATTCTGATTGCAGCAGCACTTTTGCAAAGCCTCGTTATCACAAATAACCATCCAAGAAGCTTACCTTTCATCCCAAAATGTGACATTCTTCTTTGGCAAACTCCGCGGTACCATGCGGGCGGGTTCAGTGAATGCCAAAATGAAGTGCCAGCAAGACGGTACAGTGGCACTGCATTGGACGTCTGACAGAGAAAAATGTGCGAATGACGAACCGGAGAACTCTGGCGGGCCGGTAGAGTTTCTCTCTATTGGTAGCGAGGACTTACACAGTCACCATCTGTCGGAAGCACCTCACTTGCATAGTATGAGGGATAATGCGATGCGCTCCTCATAGGTTTGGCTGTTGGCGCTCAATAAAAACACCATGCGAGAGCCCTTCTGGGCATTTTTTAGGCTTGTAGCGCAGCTCATAACGAGCAAAAGTGAAGGTGTAATGAAAAGGAATGGAGAACAGGGCGATCGCTACCCCTTCACTACCCCTCCGAGCGGATGCAGGAAAAAACATGCCAAGCAGTTGGCTGCTGTACAGGGGTCACGTACAAGATCCCATTGACCTGTGGGATGGCTTACATAGGTCAGACTAGGTGCTGCATTAATGACTGGGATCATTTGAGGGCTATTAGGGGATGTGGGACAAATTTGGCTGATCATTGCACCAATTGCACAGCTTGTGAACCGCTACTGAGTGACATAAGAATCCAAGGCAAAGGTTGCGATAAGACTGCGCGTGAATTATTGGAAGCCTTTTATATCAGGAAAGGGGGAGATAAATGTGTGAGCTATATGTCCGTGAAACTCTTCAGGGCAGAAATCTAGTTTCTTGAATGTGTGTTGTAGGTTTAATGATTTGGGTTGCCTTGTCACTACGTTTTTTCCATTCTTGTTATGCACTGCGCATGTCATCTTCTCTGCATATATTTGCTGGCGTGGCTGCAAATAAAATAGATGTCAGTTAGCGCCTGTTCTGTGTCTTGCTTGTCTGCTGTGTGTGTTTTCCAGTACACTTACTTTCGAGCGATCTGCAATGCACCATCTAGCCCGTATGCAGGTGTTGTTAAAATACCCTTTCCACCTTTCTTTTTGCTCGTTCTGAGCTGCGCTATAAGCCTGAAAAAGTCATGATGTACCAACTCGCCCAAACTGCTACGCTTTTGACCTTCTGGACATTTCTGTAAGTACTCTCCATACGACAGAAGTTCTTTACTGTCAAAATATTATTCTTGGGCAAACCGAAAGCATAGAAGTGTTTACAGATGCTATCTCTTTACCGAATACTTACAGTGAATGCCCACTGCACGCGGGAAGCGCGATGAAGTCCCCCAAACCAGTTTTTTAAGTGAATGATAGGCAATCGCTGAGAGCAAACTATGTGAAATATGCTCTTATAATGGGCTGCCTATATAACCAAACGAAGCATAATAGAATGAAGCCTCAATGCAGCGATCGCACGGTTTGCAGCGACCAACTGCGCATCTACATGCATGTCCACACACAATGTTTTGCTTTCACTGCGAGTGCGTTTTCTCATTGTGCCGTAAGCTTTAGGCCAGAGCATACGAGTATTTGACAGTAGTTAAGCAACCATTGTTGTGTGGACGCTATCAGAGCTGTTCAAAAATAAGTTCGTTATAACTAGGGACTTCGGACATCTATAGCGACTTGTGATGTGTCATCGTGACAATTGAATCATTGTTCTTTTTTTCATTTCTTCTAAATTCTTGGACGTTTCAATATCATTATTTCTCAAGTTGCATTGCAATGTATATTTATTGGTCTTCTCAGCAAGCAAGGTACAGCTACTTCTTTTTCTTAATCCTGTGCACGTTCACTGTTTGGCGCTAACACAAACATGAGCATATGTCATGCCTTTTTTAATGTGCTACTTACCGTTCCCTTTCCATTCCGGTGAACTTGCCAGTATCAAGCATGAACAAGTTCATAGATCAAAGCTTCATGACATTAGCCACGTAGTGTGCGGGTGAGTATTTCAGTGTGTGCTCTCTGCTACTCACCGAACATTGCAGCCCCGATGTCGTAGCAGAAATCTTCCCTGAGGAAGTGCTTGCTGCACACCTGAGTTGTAGCCGATGGCTGTTTGCCAGTTGCAAGTTTCACAATCCATGCTTCATGCAGCCTCTTGTCCCGCGGGTATGTGTGAAGGGTGACACCGGGCTCTTCTGGCACATCAGCACCGAGCAGTAGCCTACCATGTTGAAAACCGCCTTCAAAGGCAGCCCACTGTAGGGATTGCAGGTGTTGCCAAGCAGAAGCGCGAAAACCTCCCCACTTATTCAGAACTGCAGCGCAGGTGGAACTTTCAGCTTTTGTCTTCTGCTCGCTCCGACACTCCCAAAGCAGTCGACACGGCCTCCGTGTCCACGTGATCCCTCATACCACGTCATGCTGACGGCAGCGCCAGCTTTTCCAATGGTGGAGCTCGCCCCCAATATAGTGAGAAACTCTATAGATGGGCCTCTACTTTCTTCTATGATTAATAAAGGGAAAAATCAGACATCTACCCGTTCTTAGGAATTGCTACAACTGAAACTCATACGGGTTCCTCGAAAGAAAAGCCTCATAGTTTAGGAAAAATTTGTCCTGGTCCGGGACTCGAACCCGGGACGACCGCCCTTCCGGGGCAGCCACTCTACCATCCGAGTTAACCAGGCGGCTAGCAGGTGGCAGGGCGAAGTCGAATTTGTCGATAACACGAAACAAAGGCAAGTGTCTGACGTAGTAGTTTGACGTAGATGATGATGCTCATAGCAGGCTATTGGTTTTGGTTTCAGTTTTGCTAGCTACAAAGCATGAACGGAAGGAGGGTTTCACGCTTACACATGCCCTGGTGCAGGATGGCGCAAAGAGCCATTCTCGGTGCAGCTGTTCTACCACTGCCGATGGCACCAAACGCTTGTCAATTCAAAGGTACTAGGCACTGGTTAATTCTGACAACTGCCCCAGGCACACAGAGCGTCAAGCAAATAAAAAGCAGCACTGGCAGTGTAAGCCAAAATGAAGCAATGGGGTCCACATCACCACAGTAAGCAGAAACTCATCTGAAAATGATGAGTACATATTTTAAATTTGTTTATTTTTCTAGAATAGCAGCTTGGGCTTGTTGGTTTTCCATCCTGGTGTTAACAGCGCAAAACGTAGACGAGACATGAGACGAGAAGACGACACCACAAGCGCCGACTTTCAACAATGTTTATTTTAAAGAAACACGACTTCTTAAATCATTGCCCACACGTGTCTCAATGACGTGATCGCACATCATGTGAAACACGCACTTTTTCTTTGTTTGCACACAATATAGTGGTTGTACATGCAAAAGCTCAAGTTCTTTTTTTGTCTGTAACAAGGACGGCATGCCACATTGGTCACGAAGTCTGGTAATCTCGGCTTCCTCAATTATCTCCCGGATTAGCTGGTCATTGTGTTTCTTCAGCACTCCACAGCGTCTGAATTCTGCGACGCAAGCTTTAGAAGGGGCAATCTCTGACATGGATACCTAGATTCTTGTTAGCCTGCTCGACGCTAAGTTTATGTTACTTTAGTCTCTTGTTTGTGCATCTTGAAGTTTGCCCTATATATACTTTTTTCCACATTTCAAAGGTATTGAATATTTTTGCACCGCACATGACACTGCATTGTTCTTGTGCATTCAGGAAGTCACCATCTGTAGTAGCTACTGTCATCATGACAATAAATTAATCTGCTGCAGACAATAGGCATTTGCAATTGAGTCTTGAATCTATGCACAGATGCTCACGAGACTTCCCCTAAAAACATCACTCTGGTAATGTGCAGACATGTACGCTGCAAGTAGTCTTAACTATGCAAAGTGCTTGCCTGGTTCCTAATGCGGCATGTGTTACCAAGTTATAAAGTTATCTTGCAACACTACAGGGAATTCAGAAGGCTCTACCCAGCCCCGCATAAGAACCTTTCAGCCGCGGACTCAGCGACGTTACGCAGGCTCCAAACGGACACATACATAAACCTACATAAATTGCACATATACTGCCCAACAGCATACAAGGACATGTGCCCGTGGTGTGGGAGCACACCAACGCTCTACCACATCACATGGGAGTGCACAGCTCACACAGAAGAACAAGAAGATAATAACACGAAAGCGAGGTGGGAGGCATTGCTATCCAGCTCCGCCCTCGGGGATCAGCTCAGGCTCGTCCGGAGGGCAGAAAGGATGGCGAGGGCCAGCGGTGCCTTGGAATAGGGGCCCGACCACACGGCGTTACCCCGTTTTAGGGGCAACGAAGTTCTTTCTACCAAAACAGTTTTGTTCTTCTTGTACCAGAAGTTTGCTCATGTTGCGAATATTAGAATGTGAACACTGCTTTATATCAACAACTAAAAAGGCTGTTAATTTTTCAAGAGCTATTCAATATTCAATTTGTATATGGTTCTATCGGATTTGTACTTGGTTCAGTTTGAAAAATGACTATTTGTGTGATCCTGTCTATTTTAACCGCGAAGAACTGGAATCATCTTTCTGCTGAAAGAAAGCATTTATCACTCTGGACTTTCAAGGCTTTCATCATCCGCTACCATGCCTCATGCATTGCCCCGAATTGGTGCATTTCAGGCATAAATAAAATCAAAAGCATGAGGGCAGACATTCTTGTTCAAATGAGGCTGCCCTGTCTGAACTAGTACAGAGAGTAAAGCCCAGAGGAATAGACCTACAATAAATTTTGATTAAAAAATATTAATAATGAAGCATTACCATAATAAATAGAGGAAGTTATGTCTTGAGAAAAAGGAGACCAGCTTTTTTTATATCACACAGAAATACTAACTGGCAATTTGAAACCATCAATTACGTTCAAAGATAACAAGGTACTAGAAAGTCACTTAATAATGTAAAAATAAAATAAAAAAAGAAGCAGACTCCTTAGAATCGGTAAACTTCCACCTTCTCAACACAATTTTCGTAGGAGACTTTCATGTGAAACACAACTAGTAATTTTCCTTTATGACCTGCACATTAATCTTTATAATAACCATCAAACTGATGCTATCTTTCTAGACTACGCTAAAGCTATTGATACAGTTTTGCATCACCACTTACTACTGAAATTATCTCGATTGAACTTATATAACGTGTAAGAGTCTCACTAAGTGAAATGGATAAAAGAAGTGCTATCTAAATGTTTCCAGTTCGTCCTTGTCAATATCTACTTGTCCAAACTCGTTCCTGCGACATCAGGCATCCCTTAGGGCTTAGTCTTGGGACCGCATTTTTGCCTGATGTACATGAACGACCTCTGCTGCATGTATCTTATTCTGCATGTCCTATTCGCACGTTTGCTGGTGACTGTGCAATTTACCATAATGTGACCAACTTTTCCTTTTCAAACATCTCTACAGAATGACCTTGATAACACACAAAACTGGTGCAAGCTTTGGCAAAGAACCTTGAACCCTAACAAATGCAAGCGTGTTTCCTTTTCCTGCTGTCCTGCAATCCTGTAATCCTGTAATCCTGCAATCCTGCTGACCTGCAATCGTGTAAGTAGAGAGAAGGGGGTTCTCTCTACTTACACGATTGCAGGTGCCCCAGTGGAATCAGTTCTAACATATTTAGGCACAACCTTGCCCCAAGGCTTTTCCTGGAATGCGACTAACATCATTTCGTCAACAAAGAATACCTTAAAGTTTATAATACAGTAAAAGCTCGTTAATTCGACACCCGTTAGTTCAGAAATTTGGATCATTTGGACGGCTCTATTGGTTCCTGCCAAAGTGCATGTTATTCTATGGGACCAAAACTTTGCTAATTCATTAGAATTCGGCCCCACACTGCTTAATTCGGACAAATGCTGACGGCTGCCGCTACACGAAAGTGTGGTAAAGCAGCGCTGGCACCACTGGAGTGAAACTGAAAACTGAGAGGCATTGTCATGATTATCAATTAATCGGGGCGACCGCAGCATCACTGAACGTCAGTGTCTTCTTCCTTCGCTCAACTGTGCCTTCGATGCCATTTTCCCTTGTGTTGTCGAGTCGGCATCATCTCTTCTTGCGGAGTTTACTTTTTTCATTGTGACCGTATTTTGCATGCCACCACCATCGTGCGCTATAGTGATTGCAACGCTGGCAAAGCGGCAGAAGTACAAAGCCAGGAACTTGGCGACTAAGTTGGAAATTTTGCAGACTTTGAAGAATGGCGAATCGCGACAGCACGTTATGACCAAGTACAACGTGAAGCGGAGCACGTTGGGAACGTACGTGAAAAATGAGCAGCAGATTCTCCAAGCCTTTGAAAGAGAGAAGTTTCATGCACCAAGAAAGCGGTTGCAAACCGCAGCTCATCTCCAGCTCGAAGAAGCTTTGCTCCAGTGGGTTACTGACTGTCGCAACGCGCATCTGCCTTTGAGCAGACCTCTCATCATGACACAAGGTGAGAAGTGTGCTGCAATGATAAACACTGAATCGTTCAGAGCTTCAGAGACACACGAACTCGTCTTCAGAAGTGTTTGCGTCAAAAAGGCCAGCACTGACGAAAGTGTGACCACCCAGTGGAAAAATGTGAAGCTGCTTGAGCACATCGCCGCATATGAAACAAGCAACGTGTTCAATGCAGACGAAACTGCTCTATTTTTCAGAGCTCTGCCCGACAAGACAGTGACTTTCAAAGGGGACCCATGCATTAGTGGCAAGAAGTGCAAGCAAAGGATAACTGTGCTTCTTGCTGCCCATATGACTGGCACGGAGTGCTTGCCACTTGTTGTCATCGGGAAGGCGCGTAAGCCACATTGTTTAAAAAACATCAAAAGCCTTCCTGTCAAGTAGAGAGCGAAGAGGAAGACTTGGATGACCTCGGACATTTATAGAGGCTGGCTGCAGCAGTCAGACCGGCACTTCACGTCAAAGGACCACAAGATAATTATGGTTGTTCACAACTGCAGTGCACATAACTGTACAGTCAAACTGAAGAGTGTCAAGGTAGTTTTTTTGCCGCCCAACACTACATGTGCCCTTCAGCCAATGGACCAGGGCACTATTCACAACATGAAGTCGAAGTACCGAAAGCACTTGCTACAGCGAATGATCTTATGCTCAGAAGTTGGAAAGCTGTATGAAGTGGACTTACTCGGTGCAGTGTACATCGTCACCCACGTGTGGAAAGATACACCTCCGCAAGTCATCGCCAACTGTTTTCGGCACAGCAGTTTTGCGAGGCCCGAGCATGTGGCAGTAGCTGACAAGGTGTCAGCCGAGTCTGTCGATGATGACTGCCCGACCTTCGATGCTGTCCTTCCCATAGATGCGACTTTTCAGGCCTACATCGCGATTGATGATTGTGTCGCCACGACTAGTCTCCTGACTGATGAAGAAATTATTTATGACGTCACAGGTGCCTGGGAAGACTGATTCAGACGAAGAGTCATGCGAGGAGGTGCAGCTGCGACCTCGTCGCACCTCACAAGAAGTCCTGGAGGCACTTTTGATATGGGAGGGCGTCTGCCTGAGCAATTCCGACAGTTTTCGGGCTGTTGGCCACTTGGAAGAATTAAGAAAAATTGTGATGTCAGCCGGAATCTGGGCGAAAAAGCAGACGACTATTGCAATATACTTCAGTAAATAAAGGTATGCTTCTCCAACTTGATCTTAAGGTTGTCTTTCCTGATCATTTGTTAATTCAGCATTCAGATAATACGTACATTTTTCCCGGTCCCATGAGATCCAAATTAACAAGCTTTTACTGTACCTTTGTCATGCTCCGCAATATGTCAAGTTACTCGCACAAATACAAATAATTTGTCCAATCTCAACTCGAATACGCTGCTGCTACTTGAAACCCTCACTAAACATATACCATCAACGTAATGAAGAGTTCGGCAAAAGCCCGTCTGGTCGGGATAAAACAAGACAAAAGAAAGACGCACACCGACCAAATAAAACTTTAAAAGGCAAGACCTTTCAACTGCCATATGGAAGCCTTGTTCACAATGGGGCAAAAAAATAGAAGTGCCTGCTTAAGTAGGTTTTGGCATGTGACGCAAGCACTACGTGTAGCATGGGGGGAGGGTTCCTTCGTTTTGATGGAGCACGTGTCCTGTTGATCGTATCTCGAGAGACTCCAGGTACAGGTGTGACTTCTGGTTTGTTTCCAAGGCGATACACAAGCCCACGTCAAGTTTCTCTGCCGAAGCCATTCCCCTGCCGGAGCAAGGCGAGCTTTCACGGGTCGTCACAAACGTCTCCTTCGCTGATCACTTTGTTAAGCTGCATGCTACTCACGTTGCACGTAGCCGCTTCTTTATTCATTTCACGCGAGAAGATCAGCACTGGTTGAAGGAGGGATGTCTCTCGAGCCAGCGTGTCATTGTAGAGGCAACAGTCACCGAGGATGCTCGATGAAAACACAGAGCCACGAAATTGCTAAGTGGATGAGTATAGAATATGATGACAAAAGTCTAAATGTTAAAAAATGGGAGTGTGTTGGCCGCAGAAGGCGGCGGAGAAAGGGAGTGAAGTGAGAAGCTGCAGCTGATTCTTTCAAGCGATCGTAAGAATGCAAAATAGACAAGAGTCCGCACATGTAAGCAGTGCTTGTCAGTCCCAGGCGCTTAATTTTTTCGTGAGATCAGGAAGTAGAGATATACTGTTTGAGAGTTATAAACATGAGCAATAAAAAAAAATTAAGAAAAAGGTTAGCAGAAAGTGAGTTGTATCAACAGACTCATATTGGAGCTCATTGCTTTCATTTCACATTTGGTCCGATTAAGGTACGTCCTCACTTGTGGAAATAAGCGATCCCAAGGCGGCGTGCTTAAAAACATGTGCCGTGTTTCGAAGGACACATCCCTGCATGTTTGTGGTTGCGAGTAGTGGTGGGCAGGCGAGAGTTCTCGCCCTCTCTCGAGATGACTTGGGAGCCCGCGAGAATTCCTGCGCATACTGCAGGAACTCCGGCGTTGTTGCGGCGAGAACAATGACCTCACCGCCCACGTGATGACTTTGGCACCTGTGATTGGCTCGCTTGGGTTTGCGGAAACGCGGCACTGCAAAAGAAATGGGTTTGGGACCCATCCTTCTGCGGCAGAAAATGCTTGCCGCGAAAGCGCCTTTCGTGGTGCGCATCTCTAGGCACGCCGCCTTGCGCGCACTTATTTCCGCAAGTGAGGATGTACCTTTACTCGGTAGCTATGCAGCGCTGCGTTGCTCAGCACGAGGCCTTGGGTTCGATTCCTGGCCACAGCTGCTGCACTCAAAGAGATTTAACGCAAAAAATGCTCATGTACCATGCTTGGGGTGCGCAGTCAAGAACACGAAAATAAATACAGAGGCCTCCACCACAGTGTACCTCATTGTCCACTTTTCAGCTTCTGGATGCTAAACCTAACAGTTTAACATAACCTAACACTTCCCACACTGCTATGCTCTGAAAGGACAACACAATGTTATGCATATTTATCGCAAGCGAGATAACAGAGGAAAGTAGTGTGAATGACCCGTTAATTTTGGACACATATCACAAAACAAACGCCGCATACAGAGTGAGGATCATTAAATCACAGCCTTCCGGCTCTCAAAGTGTGAAATGTAAATTTAACAGGACACATATGAGATCAATAAATACCCACAGTCGCTGCAGACTCATGCGGGTGAACATAACCTTCTGCTGACTCACATTTTATTTAGAAGCATGAAATTACCATAAGTGTCCACGCTTGCCTTCATCTCAGGGGCGACACAGTGAAATTGTGAAAATTTTCAATTTTCTGATTTATTAATTTTTTCGCGATCCTGAGACTTTATTTACCACGTAGTCAAACATTATACCAAAATACACAGTAGAAATAGAGGAAACGGCACTTTCCTAGAGTGCTGTCATCAAAAACAATGAAAAAAATTTGGCTTCAAAAGGCCCCATCACACCCTGGATCGCCCGGCTATCCGTTGATGCAGTGCCGCCATCTTGGTATCATCGTCAAGAGGAGAGATCAGGGTTACAGATAGCCGAGCGACGCATTTCTCCACCAAAAAATAAACCAGCAAACGCAAGCGAAAAAAGGCAAATGCGGCATTGCGATTGGGCGCAGCAGTTTTGTGGGGCACAGAGCGAGTTCCTATTGGCTATTGTAGATTTGAATTGCTGACGAACCTCTGTCGCACGCATTTGTGCAGCAGCAAGCTGTGCGTTCCGATCAACATGATGACGATCATAGCAGCTTATGCACCTTTTCCGTCATGAGCCCCCAAAAAATCAAGTTCCGAACGGCCCACATGTGCGGAAGACCACGAAAGGCGTGGAAAAGAGGGAGAAAACTACTCGTAGAAGCGTATGCCGCCGAGCTTGTTGACGAGGCACGACTGGCACACATGGGCGACTGGGAAAATGTGCCCGCGTGCAGTATGCGACCACAGAACATTGCGAGCGATGGCGAAGGTGCATCCTCGAGTGAGGGTGAAGGCGCATTCGCGAGCGATGGTGACGGCGCGTCCGCGTGTGGTCGTGACGGCAACGCGACATCGGCGGAGGAGAAGTCGCGTTGAATATTCAACTGCGGATTTCAGCTCCAACTCTCACTAATAAAAAGGTTGTGCAATGAGAGACAAGAGCGGAAGTTTTGAATGCCCAGTCATCTGCCTCTGCATGATGGATGGTTCCACAATGATCAAAACGGCAACTAAGGTGCACAAAAGTGCTGCAAGAATGCAAAAAAACGACATCAAAATGTAAAGTAGATGTGTCCTCATAGGCAAAGGACTGCATCTCAGGCGGGTTTTAGGTGCTCAAAGTAAAAGTAAAGATTTGAATGTTTACAACAAATGATGCTTTGAGCTACGTTTTCTCAGCTTTCATTTCTTATGCAGTTGCTTTCAGTCATCACAGTGCCAGTTCACAATGAATGAAGACAAAATTATTCTGTCTTTTACACTAAGATCCTGGAACATTGATCAGTGTAATAAGGCTGTTCATTTTTAACTGCAGCTCATAAAAAAAATTGTTTTTTTTTTTGCAGAAGTTGTTAGTAAGACAATATGCATAGGAAAGCTAAAAAGCTATTCTTGTGCTCATTTTGGCATTTAAAAAATAAACTAATAGCTTTATTGAATAGAATGGGCCTTTGTGAACATGCAGATGTAAAAATCCTGGCAAACTTACGTGTAATGAATTAATTAACTCAGGGAAAATAATTTACTTAATGAATTAATTAAATGAAAACTGCTTTGAATACTCATTTTTTCCCAGGGTCGTAAATGAATGGAATCAGCTGTCCAACGATGTGGTGTTGCAGCCATTCCTGAATTTGTTTATGTCCCATATTGTGTAATTTCCTTATTTTTCGCTCTGTTACATTTGCACTTGCAGTAGATGCATTGATTCAGTTGTACTCGAAGCGTATCTTTTATTTCATGATATCTGTATTGTCTTTTTACTAGCACATGTAATTTTTCTTTTGTTAGCCCTGCTAATCATGTCATAATGATGTATCCCCATCCTGCAAAAAACCGGTAACGGGATTGCAGTATTTGTAAATAAATAAATAAATGAATAAATAAATAAATAACTTACATTACAGGCTATGAATTGTAACTCGAAAACTATAATAAATAGCACAGAACTAACTTCAGTTATGATATCAGCATAAGTCACCCTGCATGCCAAATTTCATCAATTTATTCCCATCAATAATAATAAAAAAATGTTTTCATTGCCACGTTGCCCCTTAAAGGGACACTAAAGGCAAATGTTAAGTCAAGCTAGAATGAAAGGACACAGGACGAGTGCTGACTCACAACTACGTTTGCTGAAACACGCATCAGGTATATAAGCGACACAGGTGATCATGTGGTCAATCAAGGAAGCCACAATTATACCTGATGTGTGTTTCAGTAAACGTAGTCGTGAGTCAGCGCTCGTCCTGTGTCTTTTCACTACGTCGTCGTCTTGTTCGTGCTGTTCCCATTATGAATGTACACCAACTCGCCCAACTTTCCACTTTAATAAATCAAGCTAGAATGATGGATTAGTGCTCGAGAATATTTAAGGCGTCAATATTATCGGGATTAGAGCCTTAATAATAGAGAAATTGAAGTAAATGCAGGACATGGTTAGAGACTCCCCCAAGACATTCAAGCACTTTCCCAATGACGAAAGCACTCCTCAGTTAACTTCTGTCACTAGTACTTAACCAGTCGATGCAAAGAGCATCTTAGTATTGAATTGTAAGATGAAATAAAATGCTGCTTGTCCAGTTCTATTTCATTTTTGGAAAAAAGAACTAATTGAAATGACATGGGTGGACGAAAGGTTTTGTTTACACTCGACTGCGCACAGCCAACACTTTCATGTTTCCGTAGTTTCGTTATTGTGTAATGCTGCACTGGTTTTGCTGGCTCATGAAACACGCACAAACTGCAAGCAGCAGAGAATTCAACTTCCATGCGATGTCGCAGGATGCTCGAATCGTCTACGCCACCTGACCAAAAAGCAGCTGCAGCGGTGAATCCACCACTCTGGATGGATGTTATGAGTGTCCCCTTTGGAATGAGGCGGTGGGTTGCACCACCAAGCTCTTGCTATTATACTGCTTAATGTCCTACCTAGGTTAAACATTAAAAAAACAAAAAGAAAGACTATGAACTCCCACAACCAAATTTTCTGATCCCCTACTGCGCATTGTGCTTTTGTACGCCACTGTTGTTTGTCATTTCCCTACTTCCACCAATCTTGCAATCGCCTCTAACTAATCTCTATTGTGGACATGTTTACTTTCCCCCTGCTCTTACTCAACCCAAAGGCTCAGGAGGTCAGAGGTGCCTAAATCAACTGCTGGGCAGACACCTTCACATTCTAATAAAAGATACTCCATCATTTCCCAAGATTTGCCACAGCAAGCACATCCTTCTTCCATGTTGAATCTCGCTTTATAAGTGCGTGTTCTAATGCATCCTGATCTCGCCTCAAAAGGTAATGAGCTTCCCTCTGAGTTATGATAAATTGTTTCTTTCCTGATTTCGTTTTTTCCTCTTAAGTAGTTACTCATGGCAGGTTTCTTTTCCATTGCAGCCACCCATGAGATTATCTCAGCCTCTATGATTTTCCGCTTGACGTTCCTTGTTGTTGCATTGCTCACCATACAGGCCGCATACTTGCTGTTAAGCTTCCTATTTCTTTTCCTCCACTGTGAATCAATGTTATTCCTGTACAAATACCTGAACTCTCTCCCAGCCCACTTATTTTCTTCCATATTGCTCATTCGTTCTTCATAATTAATTTTACTGCGAGCTTCACTCACTTCAAAACTTGTCCAGGCCATATCACCCTGCACAGCTTCATTTGTAATCTTCCCGTGAGTGCCCAATGTGAGGCGTTAACGATTAATTAATCTGTAAAGTCCAATATGGACAGCAGAGGGACATCCAGTTTATGTATCTTCGGTAAGCCATAAAGTGCAGAGGGTACACACCGTTGTGTCAAAGAAGTGACTGATTGAGGGAACTGTGCTCAGGAGAAACAAAGTGGGACACATCTGCTAGGGGTCTCTGCAGTTCCTTCTGTGCCCTCAAGGTAGGGCCCAAGGTGAGCCAGATGGAAGTGTCCTGGTCCTCAAGCAGATCCAGCATTTTTCTTTTGAAGACGGACGTATCCAGGAGAAACTGTGGCCATGTCAGCAGGTACAATGACGATCTCAGAGTCGTCACGAAGCCGTTGAGGTGGCTCTTGTGTGCAAACTGAGGCATGCACTTGCAAGTGAAGCTACGAAAAGAATGGCAGTGTTTATACAAGATCTCCAGTGTGGATTGCAATATATTAGGGAGACTTTAAACAGCAGCTGCACCAGCACCATAATAATGTGCACAAGAAAAGAGTGGTGTCAAATGCTTTGGCAGAGCATGCAGCAACGACTAAGCACTATATAGACTGGGTGAACTCTAGTATAGTTAGCCAGGAAAGAAACTGGAAGTCGCACTTCTACCTGGGGTCCTTCGAGATACAATCAACAAGACAAAGGCTCAATCGAAACGAAGGAACCCTCGCCCTGTCTTACATGTGGTGCTTGCGTCACATGCTAAAACTTACTTAAACAGGCAATTCTACTAAATTTGCCCCACTGTGAGCAAGGCTACCACATGGAAGTCGAAACAGCTTGCTTTTTAAAGTTTTATTTGGTTGGCGTATGGCTTTCTTTTGTCATATACCTTCAATGCGCTCAAATCGGTACTGAATCACGTGACTGCATTCATTCATTCTTCCTATTCGTATGACATCAGCATTCATTGTTAAACGCAGAATGTGGCTTGACACCTTTTTTTTTTCGTTGCCGTATTTCCATGCTCTCTTTCTATCAGAAATTCTTTTACAGCTCACTTAACCACCCTCCTTACACTATTCCATGTTCTTCACAAACATAACACCGCACCAGCCATCAAATGCAAGTTGCTCATCCTCGCACACAAACCGTCACATTTCAAGCTTCATTGTTTCCTTGGGAACTAAGGACTGAAACAACTTTCCTTGCAATGTTACCGCCATCATGTCACTCAGAATTTTTGGAACCTGTTTCGATTGAATTTCACTGCAGCCACCTGCTTTTACCTAAGTACATGTTTATGTAATACACTGAACAGGGTTGTTAAGGAAATAAAGTAAAGTGACTCGAGCAATTCCTTTGGCTCTCTCTGGAGCATGCTAAGAAAGACATTATTCTTTTAAGCCCACCATTTCAGACCAGTTGATGCAGTCACCCAAGTGCAGCTCTTCTAGACCATGCAGGAGGCTGACAAGGAACACCACAGCTGGGGTCATGTTCTGCACGGTCACCAGAGACTGCAAGTACGCAGGAGACAGATGAGATCGCATCAAGTGCCATAGCTCTTCCAAGGAACCCCCAATGCTAGGTCATCACACGCTAGGTAAATCCCATGTAGCCGGAAGAAGTGGAGTCGAGACGCGAGCTTACAGCGAACACAAAACAAAATGTTTATTGCCACATCCAAACTCCCTAGCTTTGCTCTCGTCACTCCCTCTTCTGCTCACAGCAGTAGGTGGCGCTAGTAGCCGGTGGCGCTAGCAGCACAACACTAACAATTGCCACACTCCTCCCCCTTTAGTTCTTGACATGGAGAATACCGGTTTACAGGGTGTCCTGTGCGGGCACCTTTTCGCAGTGCAACAGAGCTTTCTCCCGACAGGACAACTGCTGCTGGCAGCCCAGTTCTGTTGTGTGGCTGACTTTGTGCCTGTTCTGGCTCAGCAGCAGCTCCTGCAGGCTCCACAGGCTCTGTTGCTTGTTGCTCAGATGGCTGATCTAGAGGCACAGTGTTTGCAGATGGTGGTGGCTGTACAAGGTTCGGGCGAATGTGATCCCCATGTCTGTGCCACACAGTTCCATCTTGTAATACAACCTCAGATGAAGCGCAGCTCGCAGGTCCGCTAACAGAAGCAGGTACCCATTGTGGACCTGATCGGAAGTTGCTGGTAAACACTGGGGCACCCGAGTTCATTATTGGCGCACTGTGGCAACCCTTGTCTGCATGCAGTTTTTGCTTTACCTGCTTCATTTGAACAAATGATAGAAGACTTGGGCACATGACATCCAGGGGTGTCTTGATTCTTCTTCCCATGAGCAACTCGCACGGTGCACAGCCTGTTACTTTATGAGGCGTAGTGGAAGAGCACCCTGGCCACTTGTGTCCTGAATTCACCCGGTGTGCTTTTCTTCAGTTTATCTTTGACAGTCTGTACTACCCACTCTGCAGCCCCGTTGGAAGCAGGGTGATATGGAGGCACCAGCATGCGACGGATGCCATTCCTGTTCAGGAAATCAGCGTACTGGCTGCTGGTGAATTCGGGCTCATTGTCGGAAACAATGTTGCCTGGCATCATTGTTTCCGACAATGACGACATGTTAAGACATGTTCCGACATGTTAAGAAAAGGCAGTCCTGAACACAGAGATCGTGGCCTCTGCAGATGGTGATGGAACAGGATGAACTTCTACCCACTTGGAAAAAGCATCCACCATCACTTCCTCGTGATGGTGGATAAAATAAACATGGATCCTGGACCATGGCTTGTCAGGAAATGGCCATGGCATAACTGGTATCCTCCAGCCAGACTTCTGGTGCGCTTGGCAAACAGGACAGTTCTGCACCTGGTTCGTCATGTCATTGTCGATTCCAGGCCACCACACATGGGACCTAGCAATCATCTTTGATTTCTCAATTCCAGGGTGGCCAGCATGCAAAACCTTAAGTACTTGGGATTGCAGGGACTTCGGAATTATGACACGGGCTCCCCACAAGCGGCATCCTTCATGCAGACTAAGTTCATTGGTCCTCATAGCATAAGGGCCTCAGTCTCCTCCTTCCGGAAAAGGACTCCCAGTCAGGGCAGCCTCAGCCACTTGTGACAGCATGGGATCCCTTGCTGTAGCATGTCTTACGACTGCAGGTGACAGGACATCAGGGTATGCTTGTTCCAACATGAAGACATTGGCAGGCGTAGAGTCATGAACCTCAGTTGCGGGAAGAGGTAGCCGGCTGAGTCCATCAGCATGGCCTAGCATACTGCCTGGCTTGTAGACGAGCTTGAATTGATAGCTTGATAGTGTGAGTGCCCGCCTGAAGACTCTCGGTGATGCCTGGCTTGGCACAGCTCGACTTGAGCCAGAGTCCTAGCAACGGCTGGCGGTCTGTTACAGCGGTGAACGGCCTTTCCCACAGGTAGTGATGAAATTTGTGGACACCAAGCACCAAAGCAAGACCTTCCTTGTCAGTTTGACTATAGTTCTGCTCAGCAGCAAGCATAGTATGTGAAGCAAAAGCTACAGGTCTTTCGGTTCCATCTGCTTCGGTCTGTGCCAAGACTGCACCAACACCATAGGGTGATGCATCGCAACTGAGCACAAGTGGTTTCTCAGAACAGTAGCGGACCAGAACAGGTGCATCTGACAAGAGCTTTTTACTTGTGATGAATGCTTGCTGTTGCTCTTTCCCCCAGCTCCACTTTTCCCCCTCAAGAAGCAGCTGATGCAAAGGACATAGTCTCGTTGAGATGTTTGACAAAAACTGCCTGTAGAAATTAAGCAGACCAAGATAGCTTTGAAGCTCCTTCACATTCTGTGGCTCTGGTGCATTGATGATGGCCTCTACCTTCTCGGGGTTGGGCTTTAGACTTTGCTTGCACATAATGTGGCCCAAATATTCCACTTCGGGAGCGAAGAAAACGCACTTCTCCAGCTTCAACCTAAGGCCCACTTCCCAAAGTTTCTGCAAGACAATCGTCAGATTCACCAAGTGGTCTTTGTCATTGATGCCTGCAATAACAATATCGTCAAAGTACACAGCTGTTTTCGGCACACCACGAAGCAGATTTTCCATCCCTCGCTGAAAGATAGCAGGTGCAGCAGAGACACCAAAGGTAAGCGTGTATACTGGAAGAGATCCATGTGTGTGTTGATGGTCACAAATTCCCGGCTTTTTACATCCAAAAATATCTGCTGGTAGGCGCCTCGCAGGTCAAGTTTGGTAAACTTCTGACCTCCCGACATGGCTGCCCACAGCTCTTCAGCCCGCGGAACTGGGTAGGTTTCCATGAGTGACACAGCATTGACTGCTTAAAATCCCCGCAAATTCTTATTGTGCCATTCTTTTTCTGAACTGGCACAATCAGTGCTGCCCATTTGACTGTCTTCACAGAAACGAGAATGTTCTCACACTGCAACCTCGGGATCTCCTAGCTGTGTTATGAGGTCCACCAACGTGAACGGAAGTGGGCGCAGTTTGCAGAATTTCAGCACTGCATCTGGAGGCACAAGAATTTTGGCGGAAAATCCCTTGAACGTGCCAATGCCCTCTGCAGACACTTCAGGAAAATGAGCAATAAGTTCGCTGACATCATGAACTTGGTTAATCTGTTTGAATCCTTCGACGCCAATGCCCAAAGCTTGGAACCAGTTGCGCCCGAGCAACGTTGGAGCAGTGCCGTTCGTGAGGTACAACAAAAGGACCTGTTCGTACCCGTTCGCTTGTGTATCCGTTGCAAATGTTTGCCTTGCACTTGACTTGCTCAAGCTCCCCATTAAACCTGCGTAAAAATGCGTTTTAATGTTCTAGACTCACTTCTGGAAAGGCCCGCTGAAACTTGTCTACTGGCATTACAGAGACGCTTGCACCGGTGTTTAACTCCATCGGAAACGGCTTCCCAAACATTTCCACAGTGACGAGGAAGGGCCGCACAGTCAGCTCACCGCTTAGGTGCCACATGTCAAAAACGTCAGCGCCGCGAGGAACATGAAGCACGTTGGTGTCGTCAACAGTGTTTACCTATGCGGTATATGTTGATCGTGTTGGAACATTCCTCACAGCAGATGTGTTTTCCTTCGCAAATGTGTTGGCCTTCCGCGAGTTGCAGACGACCAGGTGCCACATGTCAAAAACGTCAGCGCCGCGAGGAACATGAAGTACGTTGGTGTCGTCAACAGTGTTTACCTATGCGGTACGTGTTGATTGTGTTGGAACAGTCCTCACAACAGATGTGTTTTCCTTCGCAAATGTGTTGGCCTTCCGCGAGTTGCAGATGACCGTCAAGTGCCCCACTTTCTTACAGTAGTGACATTGCGACTTGCTGTGTCTACATTGCAACACTAAATGACTTCTGTCACTGCAGTGGCAACACGCTATGCTCTTAGTCGCAGACGCTACCCGGTGAGTAGGAAAACCCGGTAAACTACTTGCAGTGGTCTGACACAGTTCACCGGCATCCTTTTTAGCGGCTTCCATCACCAGGGCAGTTTTCACTGTGTCCTCAAATGTGAGGTCAGAACTCTCGAGTAGCCGCGTCTGAACCGCTGCGTTGGTTATACTATTCGGTCTCTCAGCATGTTGTTGAGTTCGGTTCCATAATTGCAGTGTTCAGACGAACACTTCAGGGCTGCAACAAAGTCGCTGACTGCTTCTTCTTTGGAACGCCCCCTTGAATTGAAGCGAAACTGTTGCACAACGATGGATGGGGTGGGGGCGTAGTGCCTGCCAAGTACAGCCAGTATCTGGTCGAGCGTTGTACCTTGGGGCGTTTCCGGCTTAAAAAGGTTGCGAAGTAGTGCATAGGTACGAGGCCCGCAGCAGTTAAAAAATATTGACCTTTTCTTTGCTGGCACAACGTCGTTGGCTTTGAAGAACTCTTAAATGCATGTAAGCAGGCCAAGTGTCGCCTTTTCCCTCGAACGCTTCAATCCTACCAAAAGTAGGCATGGTTGTTCATGCAGTTCGGTGCACCTTCATCGCCAGTTTGTCGCATGTAGCCGGAAGAAGTGGAACCGTGACCCGAGCTTACAGCGAACACAAAACAAGCTGTTTATTGCCCCATCCAAACTCCCCAGCCCTGCTCTCGTCACTCCCTCTTCTGCTCGCAGCAGTAGGTGGCGCTAGCAGCGCAACACTAATAATTGCCACATTTGCTCTTGTGCTCACTGAACCTTGAGTCAGACTACCTGGCATTGGCCAGAGAATGTCAGTATGACCCTATGTCTAGTTGTGCCAAAGCTTATATCTCGGCAACACTGTTAGCAAACTAGCTCAATACCACATCTCCCTGGGCTTTGCCATCATTCATTACTCAAAATACTACACACATGCAGTGGGTATTATTGTAGCAGTACTGTTAAACGTAAAAACACGATGGCAAAAGAGAAAAAAAAAAACACAGCCAAAACACAATATGACAGCACAGGCTGTCAGATGGCTTCCCTCACCAGTGCTCGCAGATTCTGGCACCGCTGGGCCAGGTTGTGCGCCGGCATGGTCAATGGGAGGAGAGCCAAGCCATGGGCGCCACGCAGCTCCAGCCTCTCCAGGCCTGCCACGCATAGCAGCTCCGACAGGCCACCCAGGGATGCTGGATGGTGCTGTGTCTCTCGGCCCACTGCCCCGCCCCTAGCAGAGAGGGCCCTTTCAAGTCAATGACCCTCCACGTTTATGCACTACGAAGGGAAGCTACATTCTGAATGTGTTCCAATGTTGGAAAGCATTGGAGACTATCCACGTGGACAGCTAAAAGAGATAGCTTCGAGCCCAAGTAATAGAATGCATCCGAAAACATCTGGAATACTCTGGAACATGATACAACCTCGTGGCAACAAGAAAAAGCTAATAAAACCACATATTATGGCTGTATTTGAACACTTCGCATGTGCGAACCTATAAATAACACTATGTAGCTTACATTAGGCATAAGCAATACATTAGGTCGCACTTTCCATTACACCGGAAAGTGCGACTATTTCTTGTGTGCAGACAGCCTTCCTGTTAAGTTTCCAAGCCGTCTGCTCAGCCACCATTTTGTTTGGATAACAGAGCAGTTTGCATCGCTTACGACTTTGATACCGTCTTCGCGAAGCTGTCTTATTTGACAGCTCTGTTACAATTGGAACGAGACTTATTATGGCTGCTGTCTGTTCAGTGCTCTACTTTGCCATCTATGGTGAATATTGGAACACAGCCTATGAATGGACTGCTCACAGAGATGTAAGGTCACTCTTGAATACCCTGTGCCTGAAGATCTTGTACCATTCATAATTGCAGATTTCAATCCGCAGGTGAGTTCATTATGACACAAAATATTGATCAGTATAAAACTAATGGTTGCACTCCAGCTGTTATAACCTGTATTACATTCAGCAGTACAGTCGTGGACAATATGAGTGGGAACATGGAATTCGTTACAAACATTGATTACCTGTGTGCTTAGAATGACAGAAAGCTGAGCTAGTTGGTAAGGATTCATTATGCAAAATAGAAGTGAGGCGTGCAGACAGGACACAAGAGTAGAGAAGTGGACAACACGAACGCCGACTATCAACTGAAGGGAGCACTGAGGCGAAAAATGAAAGAAGACACAAGACTCATCTGCGCATGCTCAGGAATGGTAACACCACGTGTCAATCGGGTACACGTGCTGGTCTATGTGAGAAATAACTGTTAAGGCTCTTAATCTCTTCCTTATGTAAAGTAATCGAAGGCTGACTCACGCACACACTTCCACCATTATAGATATGCCATGCCTCTACCATAAGACGCGTATCTTCATTCTTATGCCTGTACAATATTGCGCATTCATCTAACTCTGGCTTGCAGTTACAATCTTGGCAATGTAGCGAAAGATTAGAAGGCGATCCACCGGTTAACGACCTTTTATGTTCCATTAGCCTCTGATTGATACACCGTCCCGTCTGCCCTACGTAGAACTGGCCACAGCTAAGGGGAATTTTATAAACCACACCCATACGACAGTAAGTAAAACTGTTGTTCTTATTGTGCTTCACCAGAAAATTATCTGTTCATTTCTTGCCCTTTACCCGCTCCTTTTTATTCTGTACGGCAGCGCATATCTTACCTAGCTTATTGGGAGCAGTGAAAGCAACATTAACATCATATCTACTAGCAACATTTTTAAGCCTGTGCGACACTGAATGAATATACGGAATAGCCACTACTCTTTTTTTGCTCTTACTGCTTTCTGTAATCGAGTCCATCCCTCTCGAAACTGACTTCTTTAGGCGCTCAGCCACGGTGGCCACCGCTACACTAGGATAACCTGCCTCTAATAGGCGCCGGACCTGCGCATTAAAACTGGCGCTCATTCTGTGCATGCAGGATCTTGTGAGGGAAGCACGACATGGCAATTCCGTTTTTTACTAATTTAGAATGCTTGGATTGAAAGTTTAGCAACGGCTTCGAAGATCTAGGGGAGTTGAGTAGAATTTGTTGCTGGGCGAGTTGGTTGGGATCTTAAGAATACATTGTTGCTCCAAAAAAGGAAAATAAAGACTTGGGAAGGAAGAGTATGAAACGACAGATTGAGCGCTGAACTTCAACTGATTTTATTCCTACAGCAGGACAGGGAGAATGAACAAATGTGCATGCGTACACTAGTGTTGCCTAGAGCGATTCCAGTGACGTTTTTAACAGTTGCAACTCGTTTTCAAACAGAAAAACAGATGTGTCACTAATACAACTCGTGCCTCTCTCTTTAATGTGATATGCCTCCAAAAGTTCTCTTGCTAACGTATCACCACTCCTGCCAAGTATCTTTATCTCACGCAGCAGTGGCTGGCATCTGCCTTCCAGGCAAATCGTGCAATGTGCAGGTAAATGCGCATTACCTTTATTGATTACAGATAATTCGTGCTCCCGGGTCCGGTCATTAACACATCTCCCCGTTTGTCCAACGTAGGATTTCCCACATTTTAGCAGTATTTCGTACATAACGCCCATCACACAATTGACGTACTGTCTAGTGTGCTTTTTCTGGCATCCTGACTTCTTGTCAACGCGGCTTCTGTGCGGACACAGTCCAGCCAACTTGCGTGGTGCCGAGAAAACAACTGGCACACCAAACCTAGTAGCGACTTTTTTCAACTTGTGGGAAAGCTTGTGGACGTATGGCACCACTGGGGGTTCGCCTCGTTTTTGGTCTGGCCTAGGCGCATGCCTTTTCCCCTTCACCTTCTGGAGCAATTTGTTACACACCGCCCCAACGACCGAGCTCGGGTAGCCGGCTGTGTGTAGCCTCGCCAATTGCTTATCAAAGCTAGTCTGCATCGTGTAGTGGCACGACTTCACGAGAGCAGATTCAAGGCAAAGAGTGGCTATTCCTCTTTTAACTAACTTTGAGTGTGCCAAATCATACGGTAGCAATTCCTTCTGGGCACGTGGGCTATACTGCCAACATACGTGGTCTTTGTCAAAAAACAAAGACAGATATAAAAACTGAAGAGTGCCATGGGAAGGTATTTCATGTACAAATAGCATGCCCTTCCCATGTAGTCTAAAAACAACTAAGACCTGGCTAATGCACTGGTCAACGGTAAAATCATGGTTACCTTTTAAAAGAATTCAAAAGTCATCGACATATCTAAAACCCTTAAGGTAGAACCTAACGTCAAAGGAACTGTGCAGGTCGCGGTCAATTGAAGCCAAGAAAATGTCACACAGCACAGGAGCGACGCAGGACCCGATGCATATCCCTTGTCGTTGAACATACAATTCATCGTTAAAAGAAATAAAAGTAGACTTTAAGTAAAATTCTAATAAAACCATAAAGCTGTCAATGGATATGCCCACTAGATTCTGAAAATCTACAGGGTCGTTGCGATCAATGCAATCCCTAATGGAGGCACACATTTCCTGTTAAGGCACTGAGTAAAACAAATCAACCACGTCCACAGAAAAGGCGTATGCGATAGAGGGGTTTCCTTTCAGGAATTGAATTACATCTCTAGAGCGCTAAGTCATGAAAGGATCATTCACTTGCAACGTTTTTAAGTTTTTTAAAAGAAACTGGCTAACTATCTGCTGCCAAGAGCCTTTCTCGCTTATGATGGCACGGAATGGAATTCCTTCCTAGTGAGATTTTACAATCACTTATTGCCTTGACTAACCTTGAAAAATGAAGTTCTGTGCGAAGGGCTACAGCTTGTTTCTTGACTCTTGTTGCCTTTTCTTTCACTAGGACAAAGTTCTTATCTACAGCTTGTTGTGCCTTGTCGCTAAACACACCTCCTGAGAAGACCACAAAACGTCCTTCCTTATCAGACTGAAGAAGCTGGAGGTTATTTTCTTTGAAAAAAGTTACGATGGTCCTTGTAGGGTCTCTGGACTTGTCGAACCGCACTTTGTTCGGAGCTCTACCGAGGGCATCAACACCTTCCAAGAGGCATCTCTCCTGGTTTTAACTGGTGGCTTTCTTTGAAATCCGTCTATTTGAGGCCAATAATTCATGGGCGGGTATACGTGGTTCATGGCTATACTTCGGCCCTTTGTCTAGGACACAAGTGATGCTTCCCGGGATTACGATACGGTCTTCCGGCACCAACAGACCCTCTTTTCGTGTTGCCTTCTTGTCTTTCGGGACATGAAGCAGTCCTCTAATGCAGTCCAGCCACAAGAATTTGGTAGCTTGGGAGGCCTGACGTTTGAGAATCCTGAAACGCTGCTCAGCAAATCCAGGTAGGGTACGAAGCATAGCAAAGGACACGCAGGACATCCCAGCTACGTCTGACTTGAGCCCACAACTCCGAGCGACGAATCTTGCAAATGCGCTTAACATGACCTGTTGACGCCTTGAAAGGACCAAAAAGGAAACTGACCTCGGCTGGCACAAGTCCTTTCCGTAAGCAGAGAGCGATGAACCTAGACTGACACACTGATTGCACAATAAGACTCAAATGGTTGATGTAACTTGAAGTAGACATGGTAGAAAAGGGGCCCACTGTACTAGAAATGTAGTTGGGTAGAACTGGTTGCTGGGCGAGTTGGTTGGGATCTTAAGAATACTTGTTGCGCCAAAAAAGGAAAATAAAGACTTGGGAAGGAAGAGTACGAAACGACAGATTGAGCGCTGAACTTCAACTAATTTTATTCTTACAGAAGGACAGGGAGAATGAACAAATGCGCATGCATACATCAGTGTTGCCTAGAGGGATTCCAGTGACGTTTTTAACAGTTGCAACTCGTTTTCAAACAGAAAAACAGACGTGTCACTAATACAACTCGTGCCTCTTTCTTTAATGTGATATCCCCCCAAAAGTTCTCTTGCTAACTCCAAAAGTTCTCTTACTAATACGAGCCTATTGCCATGTCGTGCCTTAAGTCTTCCCTCACAAGATCCTGCAAGCACAAAATGAGCGCCAGTTTTAATGCGCAGGTCCGGCGCCTATTAGAAGCAGGTTATCCTAGTGTAGCGGTGGCAACTGTGGCTGAGCGCCTAAAGAAGCCGGTTTCGAGAGGGACGGACTTGATTACAGAAAGCAGTAATAGCAAAAAAAGAGTAGTGGCTATTTCGTATATTCATTCAGTGTCGCACAGGCTTAAAAAAGTTGCTAGTAGATATGATGTTAATGTTGCTTTCACTGCTCCCAATAAGCTAGGTAAGATATGCGCTGCTGTACAGAATAAAAAGGAGCGGGTAAAAGGCAAAAAACGAACAGATATTTGTCCAGTGAAGCACAATAAGAACAACAGTTTTACTGAATGTCGTATGGGTGTGGTTTATAAGATTCCCCTTAGCTGCGGCCAGTTCTACGTAGGGCAAATGGGATGGTGTATCAATCAGAGGCTAATGGAACATAAAAAGTCGTTAACCGCTGGATCGCCTTCTAATCTTTCGCTACATTGCCGAGATTGTAACTGCAAGCCAGAGTTAGATGAATGCGCGATATTGTACAGGCATAAGAATGATGATACGCGTCTTATGGTAGAGGCATGGCATATCTATAATGGTGGAAGTGTGTGCGTGAGTCAGCCTTCGATTACTTTACATAAGGAAGAGATTAAGAGCCTTAACAGTTATTTCTCACGTAGACCAGCACGTGTACCTGATTGACACGTGGTGTTACCATTCCCGAGCATGCGCAGATGAGTTTTGTGTCTTCTTTCATTTTTCGCCTCAGTGCTCCCTTCAGCTGATAGTCGGCGTTCATGTTGTCCACTTCCCTACTCTTGTGCGCTGTCTGCACGCCTCACTTCTATTTTGCATAATGAACCCGTGTGCTGTAGATTCTGATCTGACATGTTAGAAAGTACGAAGCAGCTCTTTTGTTTGAAAATAAGACTCACTGAACATGTTGATGTGGAATATGTCCATTTAACCCTTACAATAGAGATGAAAGCAGCCAAGGAAGCTTTGGAGAAGCTCTCGGAGCAGTAAATTTAGCACTTTGGAGCAAGTTTGGAGCATGAATGGTCTGTTTTGGAGCAGTAAATATGCGTCTTGGCGCAGCTTGGTAAATGCCAACATGAGTGAAATACAGGCAGACAAAGAAAAGGTATGCTTTATTTGGCTCTGCAGAAGACTATTAGGTTACGGCAAATCAGTTGTTCAGAAGCTTGCTAGGCGAGCAAAATTCACACCAAGGAAAAATTGTCATAAACCCTACTGTAGCATGAAACTAGAAAGGAAGCCTGTAGGCATTTCTCAGAAAATACCATAAAGTTACATAAAGGATATGTGAACTAAATCAAGTGTACAATAAAATGCAAAATCAGTGCATTTTAGCAGTGTTGACATATGGGACAGAGACTTGGAGATTGACAAAAAAGCTTGAGAACAAGTTAAGGACCTCACAAAGAGCGATGGAACAAAGAATGCTAGGCATAAGTTTAAGAGACAGAAAGATAGTGGTTTGGATCAGAGAGCAAATGGGCCGAGACGATATTCTAATAGACTTTAAGAGAAAAAGGTGGCACTGGGCAGGTCATGTAAAGTGCAGATTAGATAGCTGTTGGACCATTAGGGTGACAGAATGGGTACCAAGTGAAGGAAAGCGGAGTAGAGGATGGCAGAAGACTAGGTGGTCTACGAAATTTGCTAGTGCTAGTTGGAATTGGTTGCAGGACAGGGGTAATCGGAGATCGTAGGGAGAGGCCTTTGTCCTGCAGTGGACATAAAATAGGCTGATGATGATGAAGGAGGGTAGTGCCTATCAACAGCATTTAGCCAAACAGGAATACTCTGTTGGCAACCATGGAATAAAATATGAAAGCTTAAGCAATAAGCTTGTATCCACCCCAATCTAATCAATCAGGCCGCATCCCGGTCTACGGGAACAATAAAGCATTGACAGTTATCGTGAGATGGGTTTTTATAAAAAAGCACTAAAGACGAAGACAAAGTCGAAGTAACACACACGACAGCACTGGCGCTTTGTCTTTAGCACTTTTGTATGAAAACAGTCACGATGAACCAACTCGCCCAAATCAAGGTATTGTTGCGAGATGAGTTCTACTGAGTTTTATTGCTAAAGCCCAAATGTAAAAGCAACAGAATTTACAGAGCTCATGTAAGAACAATGAAATAAATCTAGCGTAAGACCAGTGCAACATATGTATTTGTTGCATGCATGACCCGGCAGTGCACTAGACGAGGCTGTCGCGCAGCAGTGAGGTTGCGCTATTCGCTGTCATTTGCCATTGTGCGATATAAATTGCAAAAAAATGTTTATTTTCTTAATACCTTCAATAATTCGACATTGGGTTAGTTCGGCCAATTTTTTCGGCCTAGTGAAACTTGAATAACCGAGGTTTTATTGTACCGACTATGGGTGATAACAATGGGATTTTCCTGGCACTTGATTATTGTTATAAGCGGGTTCGAATTGTACAGAATTGTAGTACTACAGCAAATTAGGGTTATTTCAGTGTTTCACAGTTTGATGTGGATGCTACGTGGTCAGGGATTCGATGTGCAACAGGCTGAGGCAATGTGGATTTGAGCGCATGGGGGTCTCACCCTTTCCGGGTGATCGTAGCAGACAGGCTTCGGAGGCGAGGAAAGGCCCCGGCGAGGCACACAAGCTGCAGCGGGTTCACCTCCAGCACCACCAGCTGCACTGCCTCCAGTTGGCTGTTGCGAGACAACACAGGGTCTAGGCTTTCTTTATCCAGCACCTGCGCAGAGGGATGCCCAAAGGAGTTCACAGTTCAGTTATTATGCAGTCCAGGCCAGCCTGTGTCGTCGTGTAGCACAGGAAGTCAAGAGCCTGGAGAAATTTTATCTGGTCAGAAAGAATGACTTATTTATTTATTATTACTCTCTCGGCCAAAGCCATTAAAGAGGGGAGTGGGTTACAGCAAATGAGAAAAGGAAACAAATAAAAGCAGTTAGAATGTTTAAGTACAAAAGGCTTTTGATTATACAGTTTCAGCTAGGATTTGCAATATTCATGCTTATATTGCGCTCAGTTTTACAGAGACGATATTAAGTAAAGGACAAGACGTGGACGGACGTAGCGCAATTGCGCTACGTTTGCGACTGCACATTTTTGGATTTTCAAAAAGCTTTTGATTCTGTCACACATAATTTATTATTACTGAAACTGTCTACCCTCAAAGTTGCACCCACCCTGCTGCAATGGCTCGAAGCGTACCTCATCGGTAGAAAGCAACGCATCATTTTTGAAGGCGCAAGTTCATCTGATATTGCAGTCTTATCGGGTGTTCCCCAGGGATCAGTCTCGGGCCCTCTTCTTTTTTTAATATTTATCAATGATATAGTTGACCGAGTTTCCCGTTGGGTTAAATTGTATGCTGACGATTGTTGCATTTACCATGACGTCACATGTACAAGCGACTCTTATGAATTGCAAAGCGACCTTGACTCTGTCTTGGCATGGTGCAAAACATGGAACATGACATTAAATTTTTCAAAATGTAAAGTTCTGCAATTTACAAATAAAAAGCATCCATTACCTACCCAGTACTCTTTAGAGGACAGAAACTTATCATTTGTTAAGAATTACAAGTACTTGGGTGTTATCTTCGCAAACAACCTTTCTTGGAACAACCACGTAAACCATATTGCTGCCAAAGCTAGCCGTGTGTTAAACTTTGTAAAACGCAATTTCAAGCAGGCCCCTGCTGATTTGAAGGAGACACTCTACTTGACAAACGTGCGTCCCATCTTAGAATATGGTTGTGCGACTTGGGACCCTGAAACAAAAACACTTTTCAGCGAACTAGAACAAATTCAAAAACGAGCAGCAAGGTTTGTGTCCGCAAACTATAATTTCACAAAAAGCAGCTCTTAGATGTGCAAAAATTTGGGCTGGCCTCTATTGCAAGACAGACGCAAATACCTTAGACTTAAGCTATTTTACAATATTTTTATAGGCGCAACAGGTTTGTCTAAAGAGTCATACATGAAAGCCCCCAGCTATATATCCTCCCGTTTAGATCATTCTTTAAAGGTTCAAGAATACCAGTGCCGTATAAATGTCTTTAAAACTCAATTTTTCCCACAACAGTGCACGACTGGAATGAATTGCCAGAAGAAGTTGTCAGCCTCCCAATCTTCTTTTGAAAATGCTCTGTGACTCCTTTGTTGAATTAACTTTTATTAAACTAAATTTTTGTGCTGTGTTGCTGTGCGTTTTTGAATTCTTGTATCATCATCATCAGCCTGTTACGCCCACTGCAGGGCAAAGGCCTCTCCCATATTTCTCCAACAACCCCGGTCATGTACTAATTGTGGCCATGCCGTCCCTGCAAACTTCTTAATCTCATCCGCCCACCTAACTTTCTGCCGCCCCCTGCTACGCTTCCCTTCCCTTGGAATCCAGTCCGTAACCCTTAATGATGATCGGTTATCTTCCCTCCTCATTACATGTCCTGCCCATGCCCATTTCTTTTTCTTGATTTCAACTAAGATGTCACTAACTCACGTGTGTTCCCTCACCCAATCTGCTCTTTTCATATCCCTTAATGTTACACCCATCTTTCTTCTTTCCATAGTTCGTTGCGTCGTCCTCAATTTGAGTTGAACCCTTTCATAAGCCTCCAGGTTTCTGCCTCGTAGGTGAGTACTGGTAAGACACAGCTATTATACACTTTTCTCTTCAGAAATAATGGCAACCTGCTGTTCATGATCTGAGAATGCCTGCCAAACGCACCCCAGCCCATTCTTATTCTTCTGATTATTTCCGTCTCATGATACAGATCCACAGTGACTACCTGCCCTAAGTAGATGTATTCCCTTACGACTTCCAGTGCCTTGCTGCCTATTGTAAATTGGTGTGCTCTTCCAAGACAGTTAAACATTACTTTTGTTTTCTGTAGATTTTTAGACCCACTCTTCTGCTTTGCCTCTCCAGGTCAGTGAGCATGCATTGCAGTTGGTCCCCTGAGTTACTAAGCAAGGCAATATCATCAGCGAATCGCAAGCTACTAAGGTATTCTCCATTCTCGGTATTCCATTCTAAGGTATTCTTCATATCATGTAATTCTTGTATACGCTTGTTCATATGACAATATTTACGCATTTCTTGCTTTCATGATTCTATTGTTATCAGTTTGCTCAGTATTGGAATGCATTGTATTTTTATTGTTTGTCGTTTGTTATTTACAGTGTCATCTGCATGACAATGTATTTTTTCAACTGTATCCCCCCTACAAAAATTCCTTCAACAGGCGCTGTAGGTACCTGAATAAATAAATAAATAAATAAATAAATAAATAAATAAATAAATAAATAAATAAATAAATAAATATCATGATACATTGGTAGCAAACTAAGATAGTAACATGGTAAATACAAAATCGGGGTGTCTACCAAGTTGACATTTCCAAATTTCCCGAGTTGTCCAGGTTTTCCCTGAGTGCCTTTACAAAATAACCTGATTGATGCAGAACTATGTTTTATGTCAAGTCAGGCTGAAACTATATCGCCCGACGCTGTCACTCTCCAGTAAGCATATGAAAAAAAAAAACAACTTAATCCAATTTGTAAACTAAGGAGTAGTGTTTGCGTTACACAAAAAAGATAATAGAAGGCAGGGGTAAGTAAAATGCACAGCAAATAATATGTCTTCGAAAATCATTGCAAATCGAGTTGGACATTCTCAAATACAAATAAAGAAGAGATGCATACAAAAGCAAATATTTTCCAATGTGAGCTATTTCTACCAACTATCAAGCTCAGTGGCTTGAGGTCCAAACTTTGTCACAATTGAAATTCTCTCTCAACAGCTCATAAGTCAACCTCAACTGTCCTGACACACTCTCAGCCCGGGCACGACACCTCAGGGTTGTGTTTCACTGTGTTAAAGAGCTTATTTTGGTTTGTACGAGGGACACCTGCATCTCGGCATTAGCCAACACTGTTTTTTGAGCTCAAGCTCCTTCAAAACAGCGGCAGCAGGCTTTCTTTCCAGTTCATTCCTCAATGCGTAGGTCCTTTTTGTTCTTTTCCTTCTGCCACTCGTTCGCCCCACAGGCCATTTGAAGCCACTTCTTGGTCAGTTGCACAGTCCTAGAGGCCTGGAGTGCGGCCTGATACCGGTGACCAGAACCGCTAACGCACTCCCTCACCAGAGCAGGATTGGCCACCCTGGTGCAGTACTTGGCCCCAACCTCCCACATGAATACAACAATCAAACCCTGGCCCTCAGTCCCCAGCAGCTGCAAAGCAACTGCGAAGTTTTATTGGGCAAACTTGTGCCCTAGAAAACAGGCTACACTCAAAGAGTGGCGAAACAGTCGGCGATTGGCGAAAATCTGATCAGCGGGTCAAGCGCGTTGGCTTTTATACATCAGTCATCGAATGTTCCAGAGTAATCACTGGGACCCGCGTGCCTTCCACAAAGTAATACATTATTCGCGTCGTGCACACACGCGATCAGATTACACAAGGTTCGGTCACAGACAGCGGATGGAAGCATCAATAACATTCGAGGAACTTCCGATACAAGCAGGCGTGCACTGCGCTACGCGATAACACTTGTTAGGAGGTGAAACGTGTCGCCCGATAAAGACAAACAAGTACACGCGTCAATACTGCCCTCTTAAAAAGCATCGACCCGATGCTGCAAACAAAAGTAATAAAAAACACCCGTAGCAAAGAGAACAACAAAACAAGGAAGTTCGTCAGCGTCCATAAAACGGTTTAAGGTGCACCCCATGGACCACTTCAGATCGTGCGCAGCGCCGTTGTGAATGCGAAATGCCGTCTGGCACGACCTCATAGTCCAGTGTGCCAATACGTCAAATGACCTTGTAGAGTCCGAAATAGCGTCGCAATCGGGGTCCAAACCCAAACAGGGTCGCCGGGCTGGTACTCGACGAAGTGTAATCGGAGGTTGTAATGTCGGCTGTCAGTATGCTGCTGGTTGTTGATCCGTAGGCAGGTGAGCTGTTGGGCTTCTTCGGTGCGCTGGAGATGGGTAGCGACATCAAGATTCTCTTCGTCAGAGACGGGCGGAAGCATGGCGTCGAGCATTGTCGTTGGGTTCCTCCTGCCAACCAGCTTAAACGGCGTGATCTGTGTTGTTTCTTGCACCGCCGTATTGTAAGCGAATGTTACGTACGGCAGGACCGCATCCCAGGTGTTGCGTTTGACGTCGATGTACATTGCTAGCATGTCGGCGAGGGTTTTATTCAGGTGCTCCGTAAGACAATTCGTCTGTGCGTGGTAGGCAGTTGTCCTCCTGTGCCTTGTCTGACTGCATTGCATAATGGCTTGGGTGAGCGCCGCTGTAAAGGCCCTTCCTCTGTCGGTAATGAGGACTTCTGGGGCGCCATGTCGCAGCAGGAAGTTTTCGACGAAGACTTTCGCCACTTCGGCTGCGCTACCTTTCGACAGTGCTTTCGTTTCAACGAAGCGGGTGAGGTAGTCTGTCGCCATGACGATCCACTCATTTACAGTTGACATCAGAAAGGGTCCCAACAAGTCCATCTCGATCTGCTGCAACGGTAGGCAAGGAGGCTCGATTGGCTGTAGTAATCCCGCTGGCTTTGTCGGTGGCGTCTTGCGTCGCTGCTGACAGTCTCGGCATGTTCTTACATAACAGGCGACGTCAGCGGTCAAGCACGGCCAATAATACCTTTACTGTATCCTCGATAGTGTCCTGGAGAATCCGAGCTGCCCAGCGGTCGGGACATAGTGTAGAGCGTGCAATACTTCTGGACGCAGCCCTGAGGGAACAAGAAGGTAGTTGGCTTGAACTGGTGAGAAGTTCTTCTTTACGAGTAGGTTGTTTTGAAGCGAGAACGAAGATAATCCTCGCTTGAATGCCCTAGGGACAACGTTGGTGTGCCCTTCCAAATACTCGATGAGGTTTTTCAGCTCCGGGTTTGCTCGTTGCTGTTCAGCGAAGTCTTCCACGCTTAATATGCCAAGGAAGCTGTCGTCATCTTCTTCATCTTGCAGCGGTGAGTCAATGGGGGCGCGTGATAGGCAATCGGCATCAGAGTGTTTTCGTTCGGACTTGTAGGTTACAGTGATATCATATTCTTGCAGTCTTAGGCTCTACCGGGACAGCCGTCCTGAAGGGTCCTTTAAATTCGCTAGCCAACACAAGGTGGGATAGTCGCTTGCGACTTTGAATGGCCTGCCATATAGGTAAGGGCGAAATTTCACTGTAGCCCAAACAATGACGAGGCATTTCTTTTCGGTTGTAGAATAATTGCTTTCCCCTTTTGACAACGACAGACGAGCGTAAGCTATCATGCGTTCAAGTCTGTCTTTTCTCTGGACTAGGACGGCACCGAGGCCTAGGCCACTGGCGTCAGTGTGAATTTCAGTATTGGTGTTCCCGTCGACGCGTGCAAGCACCGGTGGTGAATGCATGAATCGTTTGAGTTCTTCAAATGCGTCGGCCTGCGGCGTTTCTCACTTGAACTCGACATCACATTTTGTTAGATAAATCAGCGTCTCAGCAATGCGTGAAAATTCCTTGACAAAGTGCGTGTAGTAGGCACACATGCCAAGGAATCAACACACTGCCTTCTTGTCGATGGGCTGTGGGAACATTGTGATGAGAGCAGTCTTCTGCGGGTCGGGGCAGACTTCGGACTTCCCGATGACATGACCTACGAACAGAAGCTCATTGTAAACGAAGCGGCACTTCTCTGGCTTCAGAGTGAGCCCTAATGACTTGATGGCCTCTAGTACTGTCCCAAGCCGCCTAAGGTGATTGTCAAAATTTCCGGTGAAGACGACGACATCCTCGAAGTAAACAAGACAGGTCTGCCACTCCAATCCTGCTAACACCGTGTCGATGACGCGCTGCAACGTTGCAAGCACTGAGCACAGTCCGAATGTCATGACCGTGAAATCGTAGTGGCCGTCTTGCGCGATGAAGGCGGTCTTTTCGCGATCTCTCTTGTTGACTTCTATTTGCCAGTAGCCAGACTTTAGATCCATCGACGAGAAGTATTTTGTGCTGCAGAGCCGATCTAATGCGTCTATCCGTGAAAGGGGGTGTACATCCTTCTTGGTGATCTTGTTAAGTCGATGATAATCAACACAGAAATGTAGGGTTCCGTCCTTTTTCTTCACCAAGACTACAGAAGATGCCCACTGGCTTTTCGACGGCTGGATGATGTCATTGCGCAGCATTTCGTCGACTTGTTCTCTTATAGCTCAAAGTTCTCGTGTCGAAACTCGTTAAGGGCTCTGGCGGAGTAGTCGAGCGCACTCTTCAGTGATCATTCGATGCTTTGTGACTGGTGTTTGTCGAATCCTTGACGACGTCAAAAAGCAGCCATTGTATCGTCAGAGCAGGCTTCTGAGCTGTTGCTGCTTAATCATGGGGAGACTTGGATTTATGTCGAAGTCTGGTTCGGGAATTATGGTCGTCGGGGTACAACATGCGACAGAATCCGAGAGGACAAACGCATTACTGGTTTCCAGAATTTCCTCGATTTTTTTTTTTTTTTATTTGAGGTTTTACGTGCCAAAACCACTTTCTGATTATGAGGCACGCCGTAGTGGAGGACTCCGGAAATTTTGACCACCTGGGGTTCTTTAACGTGCACCTAAATCTAAGCACACGGGTGTTTTCGCATTTCGCCCCCATCGAAATGCGGCCGCCGTGGCCGGGATTCGATCCCGCGACCTCGTGCTCAGCAGCCCAACACCATAGCCACTGAGCAACCACGGCGGGTAGAATTTCCTCGATGTACGCGATCGTAGTGCCCTTGTTGATGTGTTTGAACTCCTGGCTGAAGTTTGTCAGCAACACTTAAGTTTTTCCTCCATGCAGTCGAGCGATTCCTCTTGCGACACAAATTTCACGGTCTAGTAATAGACGTTGGTCACCCTCGATGACGCCTTTTACGTTGGCAGGTGTTTTGGTGCCGACGAAAATGACGATGCTGGAGGAAGCGGGATGCTGACTTGACTTTCTAGCATGCTTAAGGCATGGAGACTACGAGAGCTCTCCGGCGGTATCGCACATCTTCCGTCTGCATTATTTACTTTGACTTCAGGTCAATGATTGCACCATGTTGGTTCAGGAAGTCCATGTCGAGAATGAGGTTTCGTGAACACTGTTGGGGGATAATGAAGGTGGCAGGGGAAGTCCGGTCATGAACGGTAGTTCTTGCCATGCAGATTCTGGTCGGCGTGATGAGGTGTCCTCCGGCGGTATGAATTTGAGGGCCTTCCCATAACTTTCTTCAACTAGGCAGCGATGGGTCCACTCATGACGGAGTAATCGGCTCCTGTGTCTACTAAGGGATATGTAAACCTTGCAAACGCTGTAAGATTTGTCAGACGATCCCACCGCTGGCATACAGTTGTAGGAATTGTCGGACGATCTCGCCGCTGCAACCATTTGTAAGGCTTGAAAGTTGTAGAGAGGAACTTGGGAGGAACTTGGTGAACAGGGTTTATTTACAGTATTTACATATTAAACAAGGGATACATTTGACAGTCTAAGCGTGGCTCCCAAATGGAGCACGCAAGACGAGCATACAGCCCACAGCTTACGAGCACACAGCTCACGAGTACATTGACGAGCACAAGCACGACGATAAGCACACTGTAGCAGCGACAAACAGCTGCTTATAAACACTCTGTTCAACGTCATCATTCGACATCATCGTGGACTACCCGCCTTTTGGGAGGAGGAGGGCTCACACACACGTACGCACTTTCACTGCCTCCCCCCTCCCACCGAGGGCAGACGACCTTCGCAGCACTCAGAGCTGACCTTCGCAACGCGGCCGTCGTGGTGTCCATTGTCTTGCGTGCCCGTAGCCAGATGGTCACGTCCGACCCCAGCCGGCAGCTCTAAATTCCAGAGCAGCCTTTCTCCTGTAGTGGCCACATGTGTCAGCAGACTGTGACGAATCCTGGGGCCCCCGCACCGCAAAGCACCCTTTTGGGGGGGGGGACTCTTCTTGCTCCCGTAGTCCGCAGTTCTCTGAAGTAAGTTCATGGTTGGTTAGCGCTGTCCTCACTGGTTCTCTGAAGGGCGCCCACCGCGGGTCCATCGAAACACGTACAGCGGGCTGAAATAGCTTTGCAGAGCAGTACCCCTGCACTGCCCCTACCCCTACCCCGGTACTGAAATGTCCACATTGAAATCACCAACAATGACAACAGCAGTAGCATAATCGCAGCTAATTCATGCAAAGTGAGTAGCGATGAACCTCACAGGACTATGAGTCATTGCGCTTTTTGCTTGCTTACGAGGGTACGAACCACTGCTCACGAGGGTATGAGCCAGTGATTGATGATAACACTTTCTAACACACTGTTCTTTATGTTGTACGAAGACAATGAAGGGAGCGAGCGGGCGCATCTCACTTGGGCTCAATGTTTTTGCTTTGAACTGCCAGATTTTTGAGTCGCACCTTAATGAAATTGCATTGACCGGATGCATGAAGTTGTGTGGACCATCGGGAACCTAAATTCCGAAGTAGGGGACCGTTTTTCCGAACTTAAAGGACTTTTGTGTGCCGAGATGAGCGTCCGCCGCTGGGCCTAACGTCGACTTCAGGCTTGGCCGGCGAAGCGGTAGGCCCAGCCCGAGACTCGGTGAAGCCGCCAGTGGAACATCGAATCATCGGTGATTACGCAAGTGAGCATTGACATAAAATGATTACCACTATGCGTGTAGAGGTGGACGGCATCGAAATTTTGCCGTACCAGTGCACAAGATCGCAAGGCTGGAAAACTGCTGTGAGAGAGTCAGGCACAAAGGCATGGGCAAGATAGGCCTAAATCATCATTATCATCATCAGCATGGTTATGCCCACTGCAGGGCAAAGGCCTCTCCCATACTTCTCCAACTACCCCGGTCATGTACTAATTGTGGCCATGTTGTCCGTACAAACTTCTTAATCTCATCCGCCCACCTAACTTTCTGCCGCCCTCTAAATCCCGTACTTCAAACGAGCCAAGATGGCGCCAAGGCCACGGCTGATGTCAACAGTCGGAGCAACAACCTTGGCGGTGGCGCCGCCGGCAGCGATACACCTCACTCAAGGGCGAAACGTATAAACAAGGGCAAATTGTTGAAGGGCACGTGCATGGCAGATTTGCCGCGCGGCGACATAAAGATGGTGTTCCGACCGCGAGGCGGGCTCCACGTGAGCGACGTGATGCGCATTGAACTAAGTCCTGCAATTGCAGCGGCGGCACAGATCCCCGCCAATGAAGCAAGTGAAGACGTCATGTGCCCCAACCTACAGCAAAATATCGTAGTGGTGAGAACCTCCAAGAGAGAGCACGCCGACCGATACGCTGCAGTAGGAACTATCAACACACGCGGCACGGCACACGAAATAAGTACCTACGAGGCGGCCCCCCACGACACGGTGAAGGGCGTCATAAGGGCATCCCGCTCGAGGATACAACCTAGGAGATTCAGGACAATGTTGTGCACAAGCATAACCCAACGGCCCTACAGGCAAACCGAATGGGTAAGACCCGATCAGTCGTCATTGCTTTCGAAGGTCACAAAGTACACAATTAGGTGAGATACAGTAACCTGCTCACAGAGTGCACGTTGCACAGAAAACAAATCGACATATGCCATGCGTGAGGAAGAGTGGGCCACAGAATGGACGTGTGCCCGGATCCTTCGAACACAAGCTGCCAAGGGTGTGGAATCTCCAACCCCGCCGGAGACCACAGATGTGTCCCAAAGTGTGGCCCGTGCAGAGGCAAACACCTGACCACGGACAAGGCCTGCAAAGCCCGCTTCAAGACTCCCTACGTCGTCCGCCGGGGACGCTGGGAATGGCGCCGAGCAGAGGAAGAAGACGCTGGGAGAAGGAACCGAGACAAGAGAGGTCCTGCAGGCGGATCCCACCGTAGTGCATCCAAACAACGGGGCCGGTCACACACGCCAGGCCACAGCAGCAACAGCAGTGGCGGCGGAAACGGCTGCGAGAGTCGCGCTCGATCGAAAAAAACCATCTGGGGGTCGCAACGGCGGCGGCAACCGCTGCTAGCGCTCCCGTACCAGTTTGAGATCCGGGGCCACTTCGAGGTCCCGGAGCGAGTCAACTGAACGCCGAAGGATCGCCGAGAAAAAGGTGGGCTGGACCAACAAGTCTCCCGTCGCTCGAACCAGCGACACCGAATTCCCACGACTCACCCCTTCCCAACACCTTAACTCACAAGCGAATGTGCGAAAGGACAGTAGTGAAGTGATAGAACTTAAGAGGATCATAGAGCGCCAAAACGCTCAGATCCTGAAGCAGAATGCCCAAATACGGGCGCTTATGAATAAGATTGAAACGCTGGCGAATAACGGCAGCTTGGCAAATGCAAGCCCCCAAAACAACAGCACGCCAGCAAACAATGCCGCAGGCTTGCGCAGGTTGCCGCGGAGGGACCCCCCCTCACCCCACCTAGGGTGGGCGGCAGGAGAGGCTGGGGCTACGCAACGTGCATTAAGTAATCAAGAGGCAATGGACACCGAAATGAGCCCCGCGAGCAGAGAGGAAGCGGTGACCGCAGAGACCACGACCACGGCAACGACACAGATCCCGCGAGGAGAGCTGGCAGCCACTTTGGCCGCAATTTTCCAAATTAATGAAAGGCTAGGCAAAATGGACACCCGACTCGAGGCTGTCAAGAGTCGGCCTCGCACGCCATCGGGGAAGCACAAGCGCCTAGCACCAAAAGTAGCCTCAACATCGGTGAGGAACCACTTCACGTCCCTGGAAAAGGAGCGGGCCGAAAAAATCAAAGGCGCGATTGCGAAAAGGCTCAATCAACTCGAGATGTCCGGAAAGGATGATGCAGAAGCCTAGTAAGAAGCACAAGAAGAAGACCGGGGAAGGGGGGGGATAGCATCGTAATTTATCAATGGAACTGCAGTGGAATTCGCAACAAAGAAGCGGAACTATTATTACACATTACCGGGCAAGAAAACAAGCCCGATGTAATTGCTCTACAAGAAACAAACAGGAAACCAAGACTCCCAGGGTATGTCACTTACACGGACCCCACAGAGAACCGGACGGTAGTGCTCATCCGCAGCAACGTGGCGGCAACTCAACATATCATGGCACAAGGTGGGTGCGAGCACACGCTGGTCGATATTCATGTGAGAGAAATTGGCAGCTCGGGCAATTTATTTGTAATGAGCGCGTACTGCCGGCCGTCACAATGGCAGTACGAATTTGACCGCATCGTGAGCCAGGCAAAAGGGTTGGCGGGGACCAGGTCGTTCCTGATCCTTGGCGACTTTAACGCCCCTCACACAACGTGGGGCTGTCAGTTTCAGTCCAAGAGAGGAAAAGCATTGGCCAAAGCAATGGAGGCTCACAAGATGGCCCTCCTGAACGAGCCGGACGTAACCGCTAGAAGAGGCAACAATGCCGCAAGGGACACCACGCCAGACCTGTCGTGGTTATTGGGCATGCTAGACGTCTCCTGGAGAAGCGAAGAAGTGGACCTGGGGTCTGACCACAGCGTGATCGGCATCACGATCCGAGGCTCCCGATATTGGGCTGTGCTGGGGACGGCGCAGATCACGGATTGCGACAAGATGAGAAAGTTTACCCAAGAACAAGAGGAGGCACCGAGCGAGAATCAGGACAAGCTGAAACACAAAAGACCTACTACACCGAATGGGTGAGGGACCAGAAGAAGGTCCTCGATAAATTACTCAAGAAATCACAACGATGTCACAGACACCGTACGTGGACGTCAGATTGACCCACATGTGGGCAGCCTGATACTCGTTAACGCGGCGGTGGAAATGTCAGAGACACAATGGAAAGCTGGCCAAGCGCCAAACGCGGCCAAACTATGTAAGGAAAATTGGCTGAAGACCTGCGATGGCCTACAGGGCAAGCTCTCGACGTAGAAGACGTGGTGTCTCTTGAGGCATCTGATCGGCCCACTAGGTAGCAAAACTGCGACCAATCGCAACCTCACCAAAGTACTGAACACGTAGAAGGGAGACAGCCACAGGCTCCTGGAAGACCTGAAGGCCAAGTACCTAAAGACAGAGAAGGGCCAGTACCAGGTGCCCGAGAAGTACGAAGGACCTGACAACAAAAAAGTGGACCGGCTGTTTACCATGATGGAATTGTGGACAGCGATAGATGACAGTAACAAGAGAAAGGCACCTGGCAGGGACGCCAGACCTTACAAATTACTCGGTAACATGAGCGGTAGAGCGGCCCGCGGCCTCCAAGAGCACATTAACGAAGCCTGGGAGAGCTCGCAGTTGCCGAAGGAATTGAAGGACGCCGAGGTCCGCTTCATTCCAAAGCCCGGCAAGGCCCTCACAATAGACAACATGCGGCCCGTCTCCCTCACATCCTGCATGGGGAAGGTGATGGAGCTTATGGCCCTTCACCGGCTGCAGAAGCACCTCGAAGAAACGGATCAGATGCCGGAGACGATTTATGGCTTCAGGCAACATCTCAGCACCTAAGATGTGATGATCTAACTCCACGAAATGGTCATCAAGCTGGCAACGAGGCAAGCGCCGTGTGGGATACTCGCCCTCGACCTGAAGGGAGCGTTTGACGTGTCCCATGCAAGCGTGTTGCAGAATCTAAACAAGACCTGGTGTGGCTGAAAGACATTTGGTTACATAAAAGATTTTCTGTCAAACCGAACGGCGACCATCAGGATAGGGGAGGAGAAGTCGGACCCTGTCGAACTCGGTGATAGGGGCACCCCTCAGGGATCGGTCTTGTCGCCCCTGCTCTTCAATCTGGCCCTGCTGCCCCTGCCCGATCTACTCAAGCAAATCGAAGGCGTGGACCACACATTCTACGCCGACGATATTACAGTGTGGATGGCCCGAGCCGTATCCGATGCCTGGATGGAGGAAGTCTTGCAGTGGGCAGCAACAACCATGCACAAGTACGCATAGTCGTGCGGACTGAGCTGCGCTCCCCAGAAATCAGAGCTGCTCATGATCCAACAGGGAAAATCCAAGAAGGAGCTGCCACCGAACGTGATTACCACCATCGCCGGAACGAGCATCAAGCCCACACAGCAGATTAGGATTCTCGGTCTACTACTTCAGAGCGACGGGAAGGCACAGGCTGCCATCACAAAGATCAAAACTACAGCCGGGAGATTCTTGGTATGATTCAGAGGGTATCTAACAGAAATCGAGGCCTTAAGGAGGACGATGCCATGCACCTGGTACAGGAGTTTGTCGTGTCGCGGGTTACCTACTCCGCCCCGTGTTTCCAGCTGACGAAGGCAAATAGGTACACCCTAAACAAAATGCTTTGTCAGGCAATGAAACAAGCACTGGGCATGCCCATATACTCGTTTATGCGAAAGCTGCTAGACATGGGTGCCCACAACACGGAGAAGGAGGTCATCGAAGCCCACCTCTCTAAGCAGAGAATCCGGGTCAGTCACACGGAACATGGACGAGCAGTCCCACGCAAGATAGGATGGCAGATCGAGCCAGTACCCATCAAGACGGCCCTTCCGGAAGACTGGAAAATGATCATTCAGACCAAACCCCTTTACTGGAACATGACGCTGGGCAAAGACAACGAGAGGCGCACCGCGAGAGCCAAAGCCCTAGCCCGGAAGCTGGAAGAGAACCCCAGGGTCCTCTACGCGGACGCCTCGCTCTGAAAACACAGTGACCGTGCAGCGGTGGTGGTTACATCAAAAGACAGGCTGATTGTCAGTGCATCCCTGAAGAGAGCAGACCCCACAGTTTCCGAAAAAGCGGCCGTGGCCCTCGCACTCACACAGCCGAGCGTGGACACCGTAGTCACCAACTCAAAGACAGCCTACAGAAGCTTCCACAGGGGGGTAATCTCCTCTGCGGCCCGAGCCATTCTAGCCAAGCACAAGCCGCCGGGAAGAGCCATAGACCTTGTGTGGGTCCCGGCTCACTCGCAGGTAGCAGGCAACACCATCGTCGACTACCATGCCCGAGAAATGTCAATCTGGGCCGAGCACGAGCCGGTAAAGCTACCGCACCCGGTTACCAGCTTTCGGGACATTACCCAGATGTACCGAGAGGAGAGGTGCAGACTGCCAGAACCGCACCCCAAACTCACCAAGCAACAACAGACGATCCTGCGTCGAGCGCAGGCGGGATCGCTTGCGCATCCCGTACTGATGGACCGCATGTACCCTGCGGAATATGATATGCTTTGTCCTTTTTGCAGAAGAGAAAAGCGCACCCTGCCACACATCTTGGCGGAGTGCACAGAACTCAAGACCCCCCTCCTCCCCTTCCCACCAACACCCCCAATCACCAACCCTTCATTCATTCATTTCTTTTTATTTCTACTCTTGCCATACAACTTATCAGACACTGACTGAACCCATAGCCAGAGGCTAGTGTGGGGTTCAGAAACAAAAATACACGATGGCAATGACACAACACTTGTGCAAAATAGAAAGCCCAAAATCACGGCGAAAGACCAAAGTACACTATACAATGAGGAGAAAATAATATAATGTGCATTTTACAGGAGAATGAATAAAGATCTGTAATGAACAACACTGTACAACAAACACAAACCGCGAACGACTGTCACATAGATCAAATAAGGCTAAAAAAGTATGTTCTTAATGCTTTATTTGTTTCGTGGGACTGTTTTATTTCTGGGGGTAAAGCATTCCAAATCTTGGCTCCTGAAAACTGCACCAATCTTTCACTGTAGATGTTATTATTCGGTGGCAGATTAAAGTTACTATGTGTGAGGTTTCTCGTCAGTCGAGAAGGACAGCGAAACAGGGAGGCATTGAAAGGTTGGTTATATTTTACTATGTTATTTACACACAGCGCTATCTTTAAAGACCGCAAAAGATCAAAAGGAAGGATATTTAATAACTGGAAAATTGGTTTACTTGGTTCAGTATACTTGCTTTGTGTTATAATTCGGATAGCCCGTTTTTGTAATCGCCGGATAGGATCAAGGTAAGTGTTGTATGCTAAACCCCATGATTCTACACAGTATGTTAGATGACTGTTAATAAGGGCAAAATAAAGGGTACGCAGTGTATGTGTGTTAAAACAATCACGGGCCTGTAATAAGGCATAGCAGCCAGAAGCCAACTTTGAACAGATGGCGCTAATCTGATTTTTCCAGTGAAGATGTTCATCTAGAATGACACCAAGATACTTAAATGAGCGTGTTCGCTCTAGTGAGTGGTCGTTAATGAAAATGTTAATTTGGAAGCTGTCAATGACTTTTGCTCGTGAGCTAAATACCATATATTTGGTTTTGCTTGAATTAATCGTAAGCTTGTTAGTAAAAAACCAGCTTGTAATTTTTTTCAATTCAGCGTTTGTCTTTGCTTCTAGATCCTCATGGTTGTCTGCGGTTACAATGATCGCAGTGTCATCAGCATACATTAAAATATCACAGCAACTTAGGACCTTCGGCAAATCATTCAAGTATAATGAAAATAACATGGGCCCTAAAACGGATCCTTGAGGAACCCCGGTCTGTAAATATTTAAGTGATGATATGATGTTATTGATAACTACAGCTTGTTGACGGTTTTCGATGTAGCTGGAAAGTAAGCTGTAGGCTTCACCGCGAAATCCATAGCGGTTTAATTTGTTGAGCATAATAGCGTGATCCACGGTATCAAACACTTTCTTTAAATCAACAAATACAACAGCGGCCAGTTTGTTTTCATGTAATGCTGTATTAATTAATTGAGTTAGGCTTAGGACTGCAGTTGCCGTTGAATGATGTTTTCGAAATCCATGTTGCTGTTGACAGAGTAGGTTATATTTTTCTAAGAATTTGCAAATATTATTGGATAAAATCTTTTCGTAAATATTATTAATAACACTTAGGTCAGAAATGGGTCTGTAGCTTGACGGGTTGGATCGGTCTCCATCTTTGTATACCGGGACAACTTTGGCAATCTTTAGTGCAGAGGGGTACTTTGCACATTTTAATGAATGATTAAAAAGTTTGCATAAGATGGGTACTAAGATATCAGTGTTTTCCTTAAGTATGCGTGGGTAAATTCCGTCCAGTCCGGCAGATTTATTGCCTGGTAAGCTGAGAATAATGGATGTAATTTCATGGGGTTCGATTTCAAACATTACAAAAGTATTGAGAACTGTATTGGGTGCAGCATTTTGTTGTGATTCGGGGAGTTGAGCAGCCAATGATGGGCCGATATTGGTGAAAAAGGAATTAAATCTTTCTGTAGTATTGCGATCTATTTCTTCCGGGAGAACACGGCGCAAACTGGCTTTGCCAGCAACTTCATTTATTATTTTCCAGACCTTTTGTGAATTGCCAGAAGCCTGTTCAACGAGACGCATGTAATATGCTTTTTTTCGTGCCCTCATCATCGACACGGATCTATTGCGCAGGTTCTTAAATTGTTTGGAATAGTAAACATTATCCTTGTGTTGCTTCCACTTACAGTACCATGAATCCTTCTCTTTTAGAACGGCGAGGATTGGCTCAGTCATCCAAGGGCATAGTGGTGCTTCGTAGGAGCGAACACTAATATTTCTGCTGCAGGTAGTAACCATTTGCGAAAGCGTGTCTATTAGGTTACTAAACTCTGTATCGACGTCATCATGGTATATTACACTGGGGTCAATGGCCAATAGATTTTCTCGCAGTAGGGCATAATCTATTTTAGAAACATACTTCTTGATCTCGCGCTCTGGTTCTATATCAATGTCAGCAGCAACAAAAAGTGTGCGCAACCTTGCCACACATCTTGGCGGAGTGCACAGAACTCAAGACCTCCCTCCTCCCCTTCCCACCAACACCCCCAATCACCAACCCCTTGAGCGATGGGAGACCTTGTTATCCAGCCCCGCCCTACCGATTCAGCTCGCACTGACGGACAGAGGCCAGGAGCTGCTGGGAACATAGGGGTCCCGTAACTAGGGAACCACCCCGTCTTGTGCCTGTGTGCACCAACGATTTATTTCAGGCCCGGTAAATGTTGCTTCATCAGCATCTGTATGTTGTACGCATGATTAGAAAGAATTTAGGCACTGTTCGCTTCACTTTGCCGAATACTTGTAGCCTCTACCTTACGGGGCTATGAGCCATTGCATATTTTGCTTGCTTACAGGAGTATGAATGCTTATGGGGGTATGAGACATTAATGATGATAGCTTTTGTTCCCAAACAACAAAAATGCATGAAACTATAGCCATATACAGCTTCGCTGTAGAAAGGCATGGCATATGCTCATGCTTATGTAGCACCAAACAATGAAATGTATTGGATTAAGAAAAAGAAGCAGCAGGTAATTGCTCACTGACAAGACCGATAAACATACAGTGTGACACAACTTGAGAAACAACTATATTGAAACATCCAAGACTTAAGAAGAAAAGAAATAAAAATATTGAATCATTGCGATGGGACATCACAAGTTGGCGTCGTAGGTGCCAAAGCCCCTAGCTATAACGAAATTATTTTTTGGACAGCTCTGATAATGTCCACGCAACAATGGCTGCTTGTGTACTGTCAAATAATCATATGCTGAGGCCTAAAGCTCACGGTATGGTGCGAAAACGTGCTTGCAGCAAAAGTGAAACAATGTGCATGGACATGCATGTAGATGCGCACTCAATCACCGCAAACATGTGCAATCACTGCATTTGGCTGTACCGACAGCCCACTATAGGAACATGTTTACCGCACGTATTTGGCAAGCATATGGTGTCTGTAAACCATTCTGTGATTTCTATTTGCACAAGATTATTATTTTGTCAATAAAAAACTTCCTTTGTTTCGAGAGAACTTACAGAAATGCCCAGGAAAGCTTCCGCGTGGTGTTCTTAATGAGTGCTGACAGCTAAACCTATGAGGAGCGCATCACGTTATCCCTCATACTGAGCAAGCGAGGCGCTTCCGACATGGTGACTGCGCAAGTCCTCGCTCCCAGTGGATGTTTTGTTCTTTCCAACGTGACGTAGTGTGTGCGCACGCATGCTCCCGCTACATCGGACTAGATACGCGCTTTAACTGTGCTATTTTTTCTCCAACTTTCATTAGTTTGAATTTTGTATAATTCGAATTTTTGTAGCAATTAACAAGCTTTTACTGAAAAATGTATTGTCACCGTCAGAACGAGTTATGTATGAGGTGTGCTGCAGCAGGACTCCTCTTTTGTGCCTCTGCAACACTCGGCAACATCTAGCATTGCCAGCATGTATTGTCTGGGTTGTTGCCTGTTGGTATTTCACAATTACATGCTAGAGCACAAAACAAGACAGCACACAAAACATGGAGCAAAAGATCCTCTTCTGCAACTTCCACTTCCTTCCTGTCCTGATTTCTGTCTTTTCCAGTGCTGCAGCATTTAATCATAACACACCTGAACACAAACTAGCCGAGAAGATGTCTTTCACTGACGAGGTAAAATGCACAGCATACCTGTGTTTCAAAAGTACATGAATACACATATCATAAGAAGCCAGCAAACACTGACACCATGGACAACACAGGGGAAATTACTTGTGTTAATAAATGAAAATAAAAGATTGATAAATTAATGGAAATGAAAGTGGATGAAAACAAAAAACAACTTGCCGCAGGTGGGGAACGATCCCACAACCTTCGCATTACGCGTGCGATGCTCAAATGGTAGAGTACAAATTCATGGCATAACTTACGAGCTCTTCGGTCTGCATGTGTTTTAACTTGCCCACGCACGCGTCCCAGTTGTGCACATGGAGCTGCCTGAAGTCGACCCTCTTCCACTGCAAAAACAATCATGCAATGTAGAGAAAGGCCTGCTAATCTAGAAACGCTAACTTGAACCAGGCCTAGCACATCACATCTTCTAATTTGAATGTGCTGCTCAGCATCAAACTCAATATTCGTATTTATTAATGGAAAGAAAACATATTTTCACATGGCGATGATGTGCAAAGCATCTGCTGTTATTTAATTCTTTCAATGTCACTAGTACATTTCAATTTTTTTGTCCTGCCATGTAAATGATGCACTGCGCACTAACACCAAGTTGGCAAGCTCCGAGTTGATTCTAGTGTACTTCTATAAAAACGTACTTTCTTTTCTCTATCGGTTTTCTCAGTCTGAATTTTTGCTAGTGTGCTGTGGAATGTGCCCCTTCATGGATGTTGTTTTGGCATGCGGAGCGTCCGTTTGCAGATGCTCATCTGCACCTGCACAGGGAGGACACTTTGCCGTTGCGATGGCAATTCTTTGTTAAAATACTCGAACCGTAATGCACCACTATAATGTGTTTCTGCCATCTGATGTGTGTTTATAGAAGGTCTTTTTTCCTTCTTATCTTTCGATATCTTTGCGAAGGCGTGCCTCCTTTACAGAGGTGCGGGAGCTTCTGTTGTCAGTGTGCTTTCTCCAGGATGGCTTTGCCCTCTGTCGCATCTTTTTCATCATTTGCTCTCTATCTCATCTTTACTCTCTTTGCTTTGTATAGCCAAGCTCGAACAAACAAGAGTGTTCCTTCCTTATTTTCACAATACTGCAGACATCTGTCCAAGCAGGAGGGCACTCATGAGCAAATACAGGCAATTCCGGATATATCGAACTCAAAGGGGATCGTGAAATAATTCGATATATTGATAATTCGAAATATAAAATATGCATGTCAATATCTTCTCTAACAACTCCACACATCTTAAGGAAGTTTCCCGATGTCGTGACTAATGGGAACTTACCAATCTGTGCCTCCAAGGCACGTAAAGAAACAAAAATACAGCGCGATGACCAGAGCACTTTATTTTGGAAGAAAAAAATCTGTGATCTTTGCTTGCTTTTTCTTCTGCACCATCAAGTTCATTAAGTTGTCCTCAAGCTTGTTGACAGTGTCCAAATGAGAAAAGCCAGCTCCTTCCATTGTGCCACAACAGCGGCGAATGACGCTGAAAGCTGATGCAAGTTCAGCTGCAGTGCATGGTGGTTGGTCGTCTTTGTCGGAACCTTCGCCGCTGCTCGAGTCTGCGTCCTCGTCACCCATGATGTCAGCCACAATCTCCGCGTCACCGCGATTCCGCTACAGCTTGCACGCCATCATCAGCGCTGACAAAATCGCGTGCTGTAATGCCGCCTGGGATGGCGCCCGGAATGCCTCAGGGTGTTGCGAGGGATTCGGAACGCCGCGGCGACCGACGACTTTTTTTCGCCGGCCTACACCCATTGAATGATGTCTGCCTTTGTTGAAAAATCCAAATTCCTGCGTATTTTCCCGGCCATGGCTCCGGAACACGTGCCAAAAGCGGAAAGAAAAACGAATTGCACCACACGAGTCTCAAGCCTTTGCATTGGCCTCGTGAATTAAAGGAACAAAGCGAATCGAAAGACGCACCGCTCCACATCTCCACACTACCCCAAGCCTAAGCTGCACTGACCTCGGTGTCAGCCAACCAAAACACAGGAAACAGGCGCCTGCGATCAGCGTGGTTTCTCCCTCCCTTCCACACCCAATCGCACTCCAAGTGCTCCTCGTCACGTGCCTTTTACCCACAAGCTCCTTTCTCAGAGTGCGAGGCGGCGCGCATGAGATCGCGGGAACATCGCGAGAGCTTCGTGAGAAGCGTACTGGCAGAGGTGGGGTGCGATGGGAGGAGCGTACTTGCAGGAGTGGGGTATGGCGGGAGAAGCGCACTTGCCAGGGCACAGCTTAGCATAGAGTTCGATACATCGATACGCCGGTGCACGGGAGTTGTATTTACGCGAACATAAGCGCTATACTTTTGCATGGGATTCCCAAGGGGATTTTTTAACTGTTCGATATAGGCAATAATCTGACATGTCCGGGTTCAATATATCCGGGATCGACTGTACAACCAAAAGCGAACATACAAAGATATACAAGGGTCACGAAAAGCAAGAGTCAACAAAGACCAGTTGGAATTTCCGGGCAGGGCATTCCAATCATTGATTGTTTTTTGGGAAAAATGAGTATTTAAAAAGTTTTTCGTGCAAATATTGGCTTTGAGTTTGAGTTTATTTTGAGGGAGTTACATATGGACAAAGGCATACAGAAAGGGGTCCCTTAATATGAACACTGCAATGGGACCTCTTGTTAAAATGTGCATAAAAATATTACAAAATAACAGAAGCAATTAGTGAAATGCACACATTTAATACAGGCAAACAGAATCAATTACAAAATGCAAGCAAACAATACATACAAATACAGGGAGTTGGTAAGCATAGGGAGTAACGAACAAAAGAACTAATCAAAATTGAAGAATATATGCAAATAAGTGAGTAAATAAGTGAACGGATAATGAAGAGTCACATATCAAAAAAAATCAAATACTAATAAATCACACGACATGAAGTAACTGAATGAACATAAATAAGAATACACGAAATGCACTGGAGAGGAGAAAAGTAACGACAGCGATCGTCATATAAATCGACCGGTCATGAACAGGCGAACTGAACATTTCAAAACAATTAATGAGGATCAGGTTGTAGCCTCCAAGGGTAGACTATTCCACACTTTGATGGTACTGAAACTTATGGTATTTTTTCCATAATTAGTGCGAGTCTTAGGCAATAAATTTATTATTGTGGGAAAAACGTGTATTATTAGAGTTAGTCATAAATTTCTTTCCTATAACATAAAGAAGACTTGGATTACGCACGATGTGGTAGGCCACAATAAATAAATTAAAGAAAATTATATTTCAAATAGGAAGAATATTTAATAAGGAAAATAGTGGAGCCGAATTAGCGAGATATGCGCTGTTGGTGACAATACAGAGTGGCTGTTTTTGGATGTGTTTAAGAGGGCATAAGTAAGTTTTATGTGTAAGGCCCCACGACTCGGTACAATAAGATAAATGACTATGAATGAATGCAAAATAGAGAGAAGTTAGAATATGGAGCGCGAAATATTGACGAGCTTTGAGAACACGAATGCCGTAGGCAGTTTTCCTTTTTATTTGATTAATGTGCACGTTAAAGTTTAACAAACAGTCAAGTTCGACACCGAGAAATGTGCATTGATTAGATGGGTATATTGCATAGTTATTGACATACACCAGGAGTAAGTCACACTGCTTTTTAGACCTAGAACTGAAAACAACATACTTTGTCTTAGATAGATTAATAACAAGCTTATTTTTATGGCACCAAATAGTAACGCTCTGCAGATCACTGTTTAGCTGGGAAGTTAAGGTTGAAATGAAGTCACCTGAAGTGAAAATGGTGGTGTCATCAGCGCAAAGTAAGGATTCTGTGTGTGGTGACAAACAATCTGATAGGTTAAAAATATAGAGGAATAGAAGAGGGCCTAATATAGAGCCTTGTGGGACCCCTATGTTGGTTGTCTTGGTGTCAGAAAGCACGCCTGAAATAGATACAGCCTGAGTAAATTAAGTAAGTAGTTAGAAATCCGTGACACGAGGACACATGGTGGTAATATTCTGCATTGTAATTTGGAAAGCAAAACAAGTTTTCATCGGAATCGATAAGCCAAGTCTCAGAAACGCAGATTATCTAAAAAGGGAAGCGAAGGGAACAAAAAAGAGCCAGGAAATCATCAAAATGCTTGTGGAGGCTGCGCGTGTTGAAGTGGATGACAGAGTTATAGGTCTGAGATGATACAGAATGAAAGTTATTAGAGTCGATATAAGGCATAGTGATGACAGGATATCAGATAAGATTAGTTCAAAGAGATGCTTAGGTCAGCTTCATTTCGAATTCGGAAGGCACGGCTGTCACATGTTTTACGTGCCTTGATCAAACAGTCATCCGTCTACAAAAATTGCCTTTTTCTTTGTTTTTTTTCAGTTTTAGGGTCACTGGTAAAATCTTTTTATTCTGCTGGGTCAAGTGATCGTATACATGCATGGGCTGAACATCATTTCATGAAAAGCCAAGGTCGTTAGTCTGCAGTCGTGTCCTTTGTGCCTTGCCCATGAACTCAGCCTTCTTTGTTTAGGAATGGAAACGTGCTATCAAGTATTTCGAATTTGAGCTTGAAGGAACACGATGAACTATGTCTACGTCAGTGTCACAAATGGGGCATTGAATTTTGTCACCAATGCTAAACTTGCTAAAGTTAGCTAAACAACTTTCACCCTCTGTGCACGGAACACCCTTGATATTTAAATTATTTTTGTGAAAGTATTGTTCCATCTCAGCAATTCTTTTTCTAAGTTCAGAGTTCCAGGCACTCAAAGTCTTGTTTTCAGCTAACAAATATTCATGTTCAGATTTCAGCTTCTCTACTGTTTCATTAAGGAAATTCACATTGATTTGGAACTTGTCAATTTTTTTCCTCACATTATCAGTCAATGGGCTTGGAATAGTAACCATCCTTGTATCAGCACAAGAAACAACTTCATCAACAACTTTAGCAATTTTGTTCTGCAGAATTTTTTCGAAGACTTCTATGCATTCTGCAAGTTCCCGAATTCTGCATTCTCCCGACGGAAGAGTATTTGAAGGCCATTCTAGACAACCAGGCAGAAACCAACCGGAAACTTAATTCAATTTAAGAACAAATTGGTGTTCTCTCAGCAAGAACGGAAAAGCTGTCAGATTACCTTGTGGTAATCCAGGAGATGAGCACAGCAATAGATAACCTCGAGGATACTGTCAGGCAACAGGCCAAAAAATTAGTTGAGTTTGAAAACCGTGGGCGGCGTAACAACCTTTTAGTGTTTGGTGTCCCGGAAAAGGCGAACAAAACAAAGTCAGATTTCAGGGCAGCTGTTGCAGATAACATTTTTAAAAAAGAACTAGGTGTCCATGTCACCACAATAGAAAGAATTAACCGTATTGGAAGGAAGAAGCCAGAAAAACATAGACCTATCATAATGAAATTCTATGACAGCAGGGAAAAGGACAGCATTCTAAAGAATTGAAAGAAACTTAAGGGAAAATCTGTTCACGTCAGCAATGATTATGCAAAAGATACTGCAGACGTCAGAAAGAAACTATGGGAATCTGCCATTGTAGAAAGGGACAACAAGCAAAAGGCGTCTCTGGTTCATGATAAGGTTAAGATTGATGGCCGTCTATATGCCTCGGATCACAGTCGCAATGAGCGTATTCTTTGCCAAGAATGCCGTGATAAGGGCCGCCATAGCAATCGCAAAGTGTCAGGGGAAACTTGCAATGACAAGGAGGGCATGCCTTCCTGCAGTTCAAATACAGCATAGCTCAGAATCGTTTCGTTCAATGCTCGCAGTATTCTTAACAAGGTTACTGAATTAGAATGTATGTTGCTATCTGAGCAACCACGCGTCGTTTGCATTACAGAAACATGGCTCAACAGTGCTATTTCTTGCGACTGTATTATCCCACCTGGCTACACAATGTTCAGGTGGGATCGGGACTCTCGTGGTGGTGGTGTGGCCATTGTTAAATCATCGCTGACAGCCTGTACGGTTATGTGAGACATGTCGGAATCGGTGTGGTGTAAAATCACGTTTTCTGGCATGTCGTACCTCATAGGAGTTGTTTATAGGCCGCCAACTACTTCACCTGATTTTCTAGATATGTTAAATATGTTTCTTTGCTCACATGTAAATAGGAACACCAGGCTAATAATGACTGGTGATTTTAACTTGCCACATATAGATTGGGAACTTATTTCGCCTGGAAATACAGAAATTTCTAGTGCCGAAAAATTATTGGATATCACATTTTTTCATGACTTAAGGCAAATAGTGAAGGAAAACACACGTATAACGTCCCAATCGCAGTCATTGCTTGACTTGGTGTTCCTTTCCCATAAAGTAGGCGATTATGAAATGGCAGCCAAGCCACCGATGGTATATCCGATCACAAAATGATTTTGCTGAATGTGCTTACTTGTACACCCCCACCTACAAAACCTCAACAGGAAACAGGAACGCAAGCCTATCAACAGGAGTTGATAGGCTTGCGCTCCATTTAACACCAGGCAGGTTAAAATCGTCCCTTAGTATTAACCTACTACGTTTGTTAGTTATGCTTACGATGTAATCATCAAGCTTTTGAAGAAACTCTGAGGAGCTGCCAGGGGCATGAGAGATAACACCAATTATTAAAACGAGTCTATCTATGAATAATTTGCACCATATGCTCTCAAGAACCTCAATGACAGGAACTGGTTCGTACTTAATTGAGTTCTTGATTAACAAGGCAATGCTACTACCCCTTGCTCCTGTCATTATGTATGACATGAAAAGAATTAGGGAGAACTTCTTCATTTTTAATGTCACATTGTAACTATGTCTCTGTGATGCCAACCACATGAGGGTCATGTATTAAAGGGACACTAAAGCGAAACAATAAATCAGTTATAACTAATAAAGCATTGTTTGAGAACCCTGGGGGCACCAATTTCAAAATAATAGTTTGATTATTAGATGAGAAAATGAAGGTAGAAGTATCAGTATTTGAATTTCGCGCCGAAACCCCGACGCCGGTACGTCAGTGTGACGTCAGGGATTCCAAAGTATCTTTTCGCATTTGGGCCACATTGGCTAAGCAAAGGTTTCTGAAACTTGCTATGTTTAATATTTGGTTCATTGAGAACACAATGTAGTCAATCTGTACTGCTGTATAAGTAAGTAGGCCCTCAAAGATGCCATCAAAATTCCCGACGTCACAGCGACCAGGTGCGGGAACTTTAAGGAGGCGTCGCCATGCATCTTATTGTGGCAAGAGTGGTGTTTTTAGTGTCGTAGAAAGGTAATCTGCTGATGCAGAAAAACTGATTTTTCCCTTTAGTGTCCCTTTAAAGTTAGGCATTTGAATGGTTCATACTTAATAACAATGTTTCAGGCATTTATATTCAGTAGCCTTATTTCTTGAGGCTTCTGTGGTCACGAACACTTATGCGGCCCAGATTGGCAGTTAATGCATGCTTCAGCCCATCTATTTGCCCTGTAGACGTGCCTCCGATTGATGGGCTCAAGCCGTCGGTCCATGTGACGTCATCACAAGCAATCTTCGGTGAAGATTCCAAAACATAACACATGCTGCCTGTAGTGCTTGATACTGTGCTTTGGGACATCAGCGGCAGAATCTGCAAGGCAAGTCAGCAATGTCTTAGCAACATGGTCGCTTTGGTGCTGCTGCTCCCACTGAAGAGAAACGGACGTAGAGAAGGCTTTATGCACTCGGGGAGCCCCGTAGACATGCCTCCGATTGGTGGGCCCCAGTTGTCGGTCCATGTGACGTCATCAGAAGCAATCGGCGATGAAGATTCCAAGTGGGCGAGGCGGCAGCAATCCCGGCAACATGCTGAACAATCCCTTTTGCTTCATGCTACAGTGTATCGTAATCTGATAGTACACTTGCCAGCGCAAACCCACGTCACTATTTCTACTCAGCACGAGCCGTGCCCTTTCTCTTTACTTTTCCCTCTTTGCTCTTGGCGTGCCTTTATAAGCAAGCGCAATAAAGGACGCAAGCAGTTTTTCGCCCTTCACCATGTCGGCCTGGTCAATGCTTCGCACACGCCCATAACGCACGGAACGTTACATGGTGTCAGAAGTGGCCGCCCAGTGCAACACTTTCCAGCGGGAGCAGGACCTCGGGCGCACCCAGGAACAAACATGGATGTACTGAAGCCACCGGGACCACTACTCATGACAGGTGATACGGGCAAGAATTGGCAACGATTTAAGCAGATGCTGGAGCTCTACTTCACGGTAAAAAAGCCGCATGACAAACCCCTGAGCAAGGCAGCAAAGACAGCAGTACTACTAAGCTTAGCAGGGGAGGACGCATTAGAAGTTTTCAACAACTTCTCCTTCAGCGAAGGTGAAAGCAAAGAAGACTATGAGACCGTCGTGGGCAAGTTTGACGCATACTGGGCTGCTGACGCATACTGCATACTGGGCTGCTGACGCATACTGGGCTACTGGACGCATACTGGGCTGCTCAACCAAACGAAGTGTACGAGCGGTATCTGTTCCGGAAGCGGATGCAGGCAGTGGGGGAGAGTTTTGAACAGTTCGCACGAGACGTGAGGATGCAAGCCCGATCGTGCAATTTCAGTGAGCTAACAGACTCCATGATTCGCGACCAAATTGTGATCGGCATTAACAATGACAGCCTCTGGGCTAAACTCCTGCAAGACAACGAGCTCACGCTGGCTAAAGCCGAAAAAATATGCAAGGCATCAGAAGCAGCTGCTTTACAATGCGAAGCATGGGCAAAACAAAGTAAACCAAGTAGATCCAGTCAATGTCGCTCGGAGCTCAACCAAGCATCCAAAAACGTTCAAATGCTCACGTAGTGGCAGAGAACACAGGCCACGTGACTGCCCAGCTTATGGCAAAACTTGCAGAATCTGTAACGCAAGGAATCACTTCGCTGTTTGCTGCAGAAGAGTGGTGCCCGTAGATGAGCTCCAGGATGGCGGTGATGACAACGACTTCGAAATTTTGGATGTGTGTACCAGTAACATACGGAATGAACGTGATTGGATGGTGATAGCGAGCCTTGGCAGCGACGAACTCAAATTCAAAGTCGACACGGGATCTCAAGCTAACGTCATACAGTATTCAGCTTACAGGAAGCTGCGGCCAATGCCGCCTGTCAAACGCAGCAACACCAATTTGCGGTCATACGATGGGGCCATCATCAAACACCTAGGTGTCGTCAGCCAAGAAGTTGTCATTGGTGACAGACGCCAGCATTTGGACTTCTTCGTCTCCAAGAAAGGAAGGCAGGCACTGCTCGGGCTCAAGGCAAGTGAATTGCTCGGGCTAGTTACCAGTACAGTCGACGCAGTGGCAGCAAGCAACTCCGAACAAGTAATGCAGGAATTCGGCGAGCTATTCGAAGGTACCGGCTGCGTACAGCGACACTACAAGATGGTCCTGTCTGCGGATGCTGTCCCAGTGGTTCAAGCTGCTCGACGTGTTCCTTTGGCCCTAAAGGAACCACTTCGCAACGAGCTGAAGCTGATGGAGCAAGCGGGCATCGTGACAAAGGTCAACGAACCGACTGAATGGGTAAGCCCATTAGTAATAGTCAAGAAAAAAGATGGAAAGTTGAGGGTTTGCATGGATCCCAGGATAATCGATGCTAGCATAAAACGGGAGCATTACGAAATGCCAAGACGTGAGGTCATAGGGGCGGAACTGGCCAGTGCAAAGGTGTTCAGTCGACTTGACGCGAAGGCTGGTTTTCATCAAATTCCGCTCGATGAAGAAACTTCAAGAATCTGCACTTTCGCAACTCCTTTTGGAAGGTATAGGTTCTTGCGGATGCCCTTTGGAATTGCGTCAGCGTCAGAAGTATTTCAAAAGACTATGAGCGAAATATTCGATTCCTTACCGGGCATTCATGTGTATGTAGATGACATTTTGATTTGGGGAATCTCGCAAGAACAACATGACCATCAGTTGAGATCAGTACTCGAAGCTGCTAGGCAAGCTGGTCTTAAGCTAAATGCAGAGAAGTGCAAGGTTTTTGCTCACGAAATCGAATTTCTGGGTGATATCTCGAAAAACGGCATAAAGCCCAACCAACGACTGACCGAGTGCATGAAACAAATGCCCATTCCGGCCGACAAACAGGGAGTGCAGCGTCTTCTGGGTGTAGCCAATTATTTTTCCAAGTACCTTCCCTCCTTGTCGCAGAGGACGACTTCTTTGCGCAGCCTAATCAAGCATGATGCAGTATTTGCATGGACACCAACCCACACGCATGAATGGCAGAGTATCTGCGACAGCCTTGGCCAGCAGCCACTGCTAGCTATCTTTGACCCTCGGAAAGAAACGAAAGTGACGTCAGATGCATCAATGAATGGCTTGGGTTCAGCTCTCATGCAGCATCACGGAAGTGAATGGTGTCCTGCAGCGTACGCATCAAGGGTGCTGACTGATACGGAACAGCGTTATTCACAGATAGAAAAGGAAGCATTAGCCGTGACTTTCGGCTGCCAGAAGTTTCATTACTTCATCTATGGTCGACAGATTGTCTTGGAAACTGATCATCGGCCGTTGATAGCTATAGCTCAAAAAGCAATAGCTGATATGCCGCCTAGACTACAAAGGTTTTTTATGCGTCTGCTCAAATATGACTATGTCCTTCGATATGTTCCAGGAAAAGAACTCATCTTGGCAGACATGCTCTCCCGAGCCACAGCCGTGATACCGGATCAGGGCGATGCGGACGCTGATGCGGATGTGGAAATCCATGCTGTGAGTGCGGTTACAGCCCTTGTCAGCGACGTCACGTTGAAGCGGCTCAACGAAGAGAGTGATAAGGATCCCTATTTATGAGCCGTAATTGAGGCCATTCGCAATGGTGAAAAAGTTGAAGGAGAGCTTAAACCTTTCACAGGCGAGCTGTCAATTGTGAAAGGTATTCTACTGAAAGGTACAAAAGTGGTTGTGCCTGTGTCCATGAGAGGCGAGATGATTGCACGAGTGCATCAAGGCCACATGGGCCTTAATAAATGTAAGGCAAGGGCAAGAAGATTCATTTTTTGGCCAAACATTAACGCAGATATCACAGAAATGATCCAGAGGTGTGCTGTGTGCAAACACTATGCATATAATCAACCCACCGAACCACTCATCATTAAACCTACACCGCATTACCCATGGTATAGGGTCGGTGTCGACCTATTCGAATACAGTGGAAGGTCGTATCTTTCAGTGTATGATGCTCTTTCTAACTTTCCAGAAGTGGAGGAGTTGCGTGACACATCGGCAACAACCGTCATCGACAAGCTGGGGGCCATATTTGCGAGATATGGTGTTCCGTATGAGGTGTGTACAGACAACGGACCTCAGTTCAGAAGCAGAGACTTCTGCAGGTTTGCAAGCAAGTATGACTTCAGACATGTCACCTCAAGCCCGGAGTTCCCAAGGTCCAACGGACTTGCAGAGAGAGGCGTGCAGATAGCTAAAAGAATTTTGAAAAAAACGAAAGAAGCAAGAGAAGACTTCTGGCTGGGGCTACTTAGCTACAGGTCAACCCCCTTAGAAGATGGACGATCACCCGGAGAACTACTCCAAGGAAGGCGATTAAGATCGACTCTTCCCGATTTCAGCAAGCAGCAGAGAACGCAAGTGTGGAAACATGTTCAAAAGGAATATTCGAGACGGGTTTTATTACCGCTGGAAAAGGGACAAACTGTTAGGCTGAAGAAAAAGTTTTGGTCACGGAAAGCGAAAGTGGTTAAGCAGGTTTATCCAAGATCGTACGAAGTGTTGACAAAGGACAACAAAACACTCCGTCGCAACAGGCAACATCTGCTCCCCACAGGTGAAGTTTTCATTCAGGACGCACTGGAAGATGACGACGGTACTGACGAACGCTGGCAAAGTACACATGCCGTTCCCGATGTGCCCGACCAGATTAACGCAACGCCTGTAATGGCGACAGACCCCACTACATCATTCGAAGATCTCGCTGCCAGTTCAGAACACCTCAACGTCTGCAGTACGACGAGAATTTCCAACAGTTGCCTTGAACGCTTGACTTTTTAATGCTGTGAGGACGTGCATTACATAGCTGCTGTTCTAATGTGTACTTTCAAAAGGAGAGGGATGTATCGTAATCTGATAGTACGCTTACCAGCGAAAACCCACGTCACTATTTCTACTCGGCACGAGCCGGGCCCTTTCTCTTTACTTTTCCCTCTTTGCTCTTGGCGTGCCTTTATAAGCAAGCGCAATAAAGGACGCAAGCAGTTTTTCGCCCTTCACCATGTCGGCCTGGTCAATGCTTCGCACACGCCCATAACGCACGGAACGTTACATACAGGTTACGATGTTTACTCTCGGAAACCAAGCTTCGACTAGCGTCTGTGCTGCTTTGACAACGTTAGTGGGGGTGGACCAAGACGCTGGCGTGCATTCATTGACATGTGGTGAGTGCGGCATTATGGATCGACAAAGTTTTCCATGCGTCACAAGTCTGGGTATCGCCTCCACAAGAGTGACGTCAAGTCACACGCCTCATCAGACAGCTATAAAGGCGCCTGACGAGCTGTGCTTCACCAGTGGGGGAAGCGGCAGCAATCCCGGCAACATGCTGAACAATCCCTTTTGCTTCATGCTACAGGTTAGTAGATATATGTCAACTCCTGGTTATCGATCGGATAACCGGTTTTTGCTGCTGGTGCCCTGTCCACTGCCTGTTAATTATTTTTTGTCTAGTATAATTCGCCCATTAATTAGAGGTCTGGTTTGCGGAGACGAAGAAAATCCACGTCCAACAAAAAAAGATCTTTTGCTAGAACTGTTAAATGGGCAAAGTAAAATTCTTTCTACCATACAGGACATGCAAGTAACACAGAATGAAATGCAAAGGAACCTATCAAAATTAACAGAAAGAACTGATGACATTGAGCAGCCATTGGGTGGTTTAAGTGCACTGAAGTCTAATGTAGAAAGCATCGAAACAACAATAACGAACCTCGAGGAACAACTCACCAACATAAGTGAACATGTTGATGATCTAGAAAACAGAAGCAGGAGAATAACTTAATAATTTATGGCTTACATGAACCTAGAGTTGAAACTTCAGAAGACTTAGAACGAAATGTAAAAGATGAAGTCTTTAATAAAAAACTAGGCATTAACGTAACAGGCATCGGAAGGTGTCACAGACTGGGAAGAAAAAGGGAAAATGAAACCCGTGCAGTGATTCTAAAATTTCTTGACTACCGAGAAGAATGCCCTGTTTAGAGCATCGCATAAACTAAATTGTCACTACCTGAAGACTTTTCTAAGCGAGTACGTGACACACGGAGGCTTTTATGGGAGAGTTCTAAGGAAGAAAGGCAGAAAAACATGAAAGTAAAGCTGATTTACGGTAAGTTGAGCATCAACAGGACTTTGTTTGGTTGGAATGCTGAAAAAAGATTCCGTTATCAGCTGAAGAAATCAGGTCTTAAAAACTGACAGACTATGCGCAAGCGTGGCTCTTTAGGAATACTTAACCTAAATTGCAGGAGCGTTATAAATAAGCATACAGAGTTAGAGGGAATTCTTTTGTCATATATCCCAGATACTGTCGTCTTAATGGAGACATGGTTGAATGAAGAAATATGACAGCGAGTTCAGACCTAGGTCAATTAATCAGAGGGAACCCTGATCATGAGAAGGCAATTCACAGAAGAATAAAGATGGGTTGGATCGCATCTGGCAGACAATGCCAGCTCCTGACTGGAAGCTTACCATTATCATTGAAAAGGAAGATGTACAACAAGTGCATTTTACCAGTGACAACATATAGGGCAGGGACTCGGAGACTGACAAAGAAGTTTGAGAACAAGTTAAGGACCACGCAAAGAGCGATGGAACGAAGATTGCTAAGCATAACATTAAGAGACAGAAAGAGAGTAGTTTGGATGAGAGAGCAAATGGGTATAGACGATATTCTGATGCACATCAAGAGAAAAAAAAATGGAGCTGGGCAGGTCATGTAATGCGCAGGTTAAATAACCGTTGGACCATTAGGGTTACAGAATCGGTATCAAGAGAAGGGAAACGCAATCAAGGACGACAGAAGACTAGGTGGAGCTATGAAATTAGGAAATTCGCAGGCACTATGTGGAATCGGTTGGCGCAGGACAAGGGTATTTGGAGATCGCAGGGAAAGGCCTTCGCCCTGAAGTGGCCATAAAATAGGATGATGATGATGATGATGAGGGATGGGGCGGCCCAAAGTCAATTTGGAGCAATTTTTGGAGCAAGTTGCATTTTGGAGCAGTTTGGGGAGCAGACACAATCTGCCTCTTTCATTTTCCTGTGCTGCCCTCTGCCGCACACCGCTGAAAACGTTTTGGAAGGGTCCCCGGGCTTTCGCCGGTTGATTTGTGTACCTGCGCCCACGTTGAGTGCGCGTCGGTTGTGTGTTTCGTGGATCGCGTATCCTCAGTAATTGCTTCTTCGCGACAGCATGTCGTTCCTGAAGCTATGTAGCACTCAATGACTACTGGGTGAGCAGGCCTGAGTGCGCCGTTCTGCAAACAGTGCGGCCGATAAAGGCACGCTGAGTTCCGTTTGACGGCATGGCTGCCTTGAAATTCGTCATTGATTTCTGCGTTTGGACATCACTCTTTGTATTCTTTTTACACATTATTTATATGTTTCACATATTCAAGAAGTCTTTGAGCGCAGCCTTCTGCGTTGGATTTATTAAAGCGGTGCACTTGTTTACATAGACATCTACAGCCGCAGGTCGTTGTTATCGTCAAATATTGTGGAAAAGGTCCATCGCTGATATGAAATACTGTCAAAATGTAGCAAAACATGCATATCTGCACATATGTGCCATGTTGTAGCACCCTGAGACGAGTCAATATGAGCGGCCGAACCACTTAAACAAAGGCAACTGTGATCCAGATACATATTGTCACGTGGTGGTGACGTTGAATAACACAGTAGCAATACTGTGAACGACAAAACTAACTTTTATTGGGCGAACCTGTGCCCACAAAACAGGCTACACTTATAGCACAACGATAGCGGAGAACACGCTCGGCACTCGTCGAAAATCTGAGCAGCGGGTCAAGCGCGTCGGCTTTTATAGATCAGTCATCGAATGTTCCAGATAAACCGTTGGGACCAGCATGCCTTCCACAAAGTTCTACACCATTCGTGTCAAGCGATGAAATCAGACAACACAAGGTTCTGCGACAACAGACAGCGGATAGAAGCATCGATAACTTTCCAGAAACTTCGAATACATGCAGGTGCGTCCCGTGCTGTGCGATAACATTTGTTAGGCGGCAAAACGTGTCGCCCGATAAAGACAAGTGTAGGGCAAGTGTGTAGGGCGTGCAATACTTCTGGACGCAGTCCTGACGGGACAACAAGAAGGTAGTTGGCGCACACTGGTGAGAAGTTCTTCTTTACGAGTAGGTTGTCTCGAAGCACGAACGACGATAATCCTCACTTAAATGCCCTAGGGACAACGTCAATGTGCCCTTCCAAATACTCGATGAGCTTTTTCAACTCCGGGTCTGCTCGCTGCTGTTCAGCGAAGTCTTCTGCGCTTAAAATATCGAGGAAGGCGTCGTCATCTTCGTCATCTTGCGGCGGCGAGTCAATGGGGGTGCGTGATGGGCAATTGGCATCAGAGTGTTTTCGTCCGGACTTATAGGTTACAGTGATATCATATTCTTGCAGTTCTAGGCTCCACCGCGCCAGCCGTCCTGAAGGATCCTTTAAATTTGCTAGCCAACACAAAGCGTGACGGTGGCTGACGACTTTGAATGGCCTGCCATATAGGTACGGGCGAAATTTCGCTGTAGCGCAAACGATGGCGAGGCATTCCTTTTCGGTTGTAGAATAATTGCCTTCCGCTTTTGACAATGACTGGCAAGCGTAAGCTATGACGTGTTCATGACCATCTTTTCTCTGGATTAGCACGGATTAGTGTGGATTTCGGTATCGGCGTGCTCGTCGAAGTGCGCAAGTATGGGCGGCGACTGCATGCGTCGTTTGAGTTCTTGAAATATGTCAGCCTGAGGCGTTTCCCACTTGAACTCGACGTCACATTTAGTTAGCTGTGTCAGCGGCTCAGCAATACGTGAAAAGTCCTTAACAAATCGCCTGTAGTAGGCACACATGCCAAGAAATCTACGCACTGCCTTCTTGTCGATGGGCTGCGGGAACTTTGCAATGGCAGCTGTCTTCTGCGGGTCGGGGCGAACTCCAGACTTGCAGATGACGTGGCCTAGGAACAGAACCTCATCGTAAGCGAAGCGCCACTTTTCTGGCTTCAGAGTGAGCCCTGATGACTTGATGGCCTCTAGTACTGTCGCAAGCCGCCTAAGGTGATCGTCGAAATTTTCGGCGAAGATGACGACGTCATCCAAGTAAACAAGACAGGTCTGCCACTTCAATCCTGCTAACACCATGTCCATGACGCGCTGGAATGTTGCAGGCGCTGAGCAGAGTCCGAATGGCATGACCTTGAACTCGTAGAGGCCGTCTGGCGTGATAAAGGCGGTCTTTTCGCGATCTCTCTTGTTGACTTCTATTTGCCAGGAGCCAGACTTGAGATCCATCGACGAGAATTATTTTGCGTTGCAGAGCCGATCTAATGCGTCGTCTATCCGTGGTAGGGGGTATATGTACATCCTACTTTGTGATTTTGTTCAGTCGACGATAATCGATGCAGAAACGTAAGGTGCCGTCCTTTTTCTTCACCAAGACAACAGGGGATGCCCTCGGGCTTTTCGATGGCTGGATGATGTCATCGTGCAGCATTTCGTCGACCTGTCTTATAGCTTCACGTTCTCGCGGCGAAACTCGGTAAGGGCTCTGGCGGAGTGGTCGAGCGCTCTGCACGGTTATTATGCGATGCTTCGCGACTGGTGTTTGTCGAATCCTGGATGACGTCGAAAAGCAGCCTTTGTATCGTTGGAGCAGGCTTTTGAGCTGCTGTTGCTTAATCACGGGGAGACTTGGATTAATGTTGTAGTCTGGTTCGGGAACCATGGTCGTCGGGGTAGATGCGGCAGAATCCGAGAGGACAAACGCATTACTGGTTTCCAGAATTTCCTCGATGTACGCGATCGTCGTGCCCTTGTTGATGTGCTTGAACTCCTGGCTGAAGTTTGTCAGCAACACTTCAGTTTTCCCTCCATGCAGTGGAGTAATCCCTCTTGCGACGCAAATTTCATGGTCTAGCAGTAGACGTTGGTCACCCTCGATGACGCCTTCTGCATCGGCAGGCGTTTTGGTGCCTACGGATACAACAATGCTGGAGCGAGGCGGGATGCTGACTTGACTTTCGAGCACATTTAAGGCATGGTGACTACTAGAGCTCTCCGGTGGTATCGCTTGATCTTCCGACAGCGTTATGGACTTCGACTTCAGGTCAATGATTGCGCCGTGTTGGTTCAGGAAGTCCATGCTGAGAATGACGTCTCGCGAACACTGTTGGAGGATAACGAAGGTGGCAGGGTAAGTCCGGTCATGAACGGTAATTCTTGCCGTGCAGATTCCTGTCGGCGTAATGAGGTGTCCTCATGCGGTCCGAATTTGGGGACCCTCCCATGCAGTCTTAACCTTCTTCAACTGGGCGGCGATGTCTCCACTCTTTACGGAGTAATCGGCCGCTGTGTCGACTAAGGCAGTGACTGCGTGGCCGTCGAGAAACACGTTGAGATCGGTGGTTCTTTGTCTGGCATTGCAGTTGGGTCTTGGCGTCGGATCACGGCTGCATCATGTTGAACTGAAGCTGGAACGTCGCATTGTCAAGTCGTCTTTCGTCGGTGGTCTTGGCTTCTCGACTTCTTCGGGACGGCGGCGTGTCGTCATTAGGTCATCGAGGTGGTTTCTTCGTCGTCTTCGTCGGCGGCAGAGGATCTTCGTCAGTTCGACGAACAGGAACCGCACCTCCATCGGTTGCTGCTTTTAGTTTTCCAGATACGGGCTCGCAGAGTGGCCCCAGGCTGGGCCGGTGTATGGTCGGCGCTGCGGTGACAGGTAGCGGCCTGGTGAGGGCAAACGGGACGGTCGTCGAGGGCTCCATTGAGTAGCAGCGAGGTAGTCAGCGATGTCACGTGGGCGCTCTCCAAGCCTTTCCGTCCCAAGTCCCGGTATGGGCATCGGCGATACACATGGCCGGCTTCTCCACAGTGATAGCAGAGCGGGCGATGGTCGGGGGCTCGCCAAATGTCTGTTTTCCTCGGGTAGCTGTGCTGGGCGATGGGTGGGCGTGTTGGCGGCGGTGGCGGCGGTCGACGGAACGGCGGCGTTGTAGGGCCCTGGTGCGGTCGTGGAGGGGGACCTTGACGGCGAGCTACGGCGGCGTAGGTCATCGCTTCTGGCTGGGGCTGCGATGATTGTGGTTGTAACTCGGGAACTCCGAGCGATCGCTGAACTTCTTCTTTGACAATTTCAGCGACTGTGGCCACTTGAGGTTGCGATGAAGATAAGATCCTTTGAAGCTTCTTTCGTATGACTGCCCTTATGGTCTCGCGCAGGTTGTCGGTGGCCATTGACTGAACTCCGGCGTAGCTTGTCGAGCTCGTGCGGCGGTTGAATTGCCGGTTCCGCATTTCAAGTGTCTTCTCAATGCTGGTGGCCTCGCGAAGGAACTCTTCTACGGTCGTCGGTGGGCTTCGTATCATTGCGCCGAAAAGTTCCTCCTTTACACCACGCATCAGCAGGCGGACTTTCTTCTCCTCGGACATTTCCAGGTCAGCGTGGCGGAACAGACGGTTAATTTCCTCAGTGAAGATCGCGATCGTCTCATTCGACAGCTGCGCTCTGGTCTCCAGTAGAGCTTGGGCTCGCTCTTTTCGCACAACGCTTGTATATGTTTGCAGAAAGCAACTTCGGAACAGGTCCCACGTCGTCAAGGTGACTTCTTGATTCTCGAACCACGTCCTGGCGGCGTTCTACAATGCGAAATAAACATGTCGCAGCTTGTCGTCGCTTGCCCAGCTATTAAACGTAGCGACCCTCTCATACGTTTCCAGCCAGCTTTCCGGGTCCTCAAATGTGGAACTGCGGAACGTCGGTGGTTCCCTGGGCTGCTGCAGCACGATGGGGGACGCTGGGGCTGCCGTTGGAGTTGCCTTGGACGCAATCTTTTTGGTCTCAGGTAGGAGTCTGTGCTCCGGAGGCAGCTGTTGAAGACGACGGCTTGCTCGATGTTCCGGGACGGCACTGGTGTTGTCTTTGCGGTCCGGGCTTGAATTACGACTTGTCGGGGGCATCCGGTACATGAATGTAAAGCATTTCCACCAGATGTCACGTGGTGGTGACATTGAATAACACAGTAGCAATACTGTGAACGACAAAACTAACTTTTATTGGGCGAACCTGTGCCCACAAAACAGGCTACACTTATAGCACAACGATAGCGGCGAACACGCTCGGCGATCGTTAAAAATCTGATCAGCGGGTCAAGCGCGTCGACTTTTATAGATCAGTCCTCGAATGTTCCAGATTACCCGTTGGGACCCGCATGCCTTCTACAAAGTTCTACACCATTCGTGTCAAGCGATGAAATCAGATAACACAAGGTTCGGCGACAACAGACAGCTGATAGAAGCATCGATAACTTTCCAGAAACTTCGGATACATGCAGGCGCGTCCCGCACTGTGCGATAACATTTGTTAGGCGGCAAAATGTGTCGCCCGATAAAGACAAGTACACGTGTCAATATATTACGGGGTGTTAACTCATTCTCGCTTTTCTTTAACTCTATCATACTTACAGTTTTAGCGTGCCATAGAGCATTGTTAGAGAAAACTGTGCTCGCATAAGTGCTCATTTGTAGGCCATGTTGTTCTCTCACGAAAACGCGCTGATGCCATTGCTCACACGGTGTTGGTATAAATGAGCGAGGCGGTTGTTTATGCTGCTGTATACTGAATCATCATCATCATCATCATCGTCGTCATCATCATCATCATCAGCCTGGTTACGCCCACTGCAGGGCAAAGGCGTCTCCCATACTTCTCCAACAACCCCGGTCATGTACTAATTGTGGCCATGCCGTGCCTGCAAACTTCTTAATCTCATCCGCCCACCTAACTTTCTGCCGCCCTCTGCTACGCTTCCCTTCCCTTGGAATCCAATCGGTAACCCTTAATGACCATCGGTTATCTTCCCTCCTCATTACATGTCCTGCCCATGCCCATTTCTTTTTCTTGATTTCAACTAAGATGTCATTAACTCGCGTTTGTTCCCTTACCCAATCTGCTCTTTTCTTATCCCTTAACGTTACACCTATCATTCTTCTTTCCATAGCTCATTGCGTCGTCCTCAATTTGAGCAGAACCCTTTTCCTAAGCCTCGAGGTTTCTGCCCCGTAGGTGAGTACTGGTAAGACACAGCTATTATATACTTTTCTCTTGAGGGATAATGGCAACCTGCTGTTCATGATCTGAGAATGCCTACCAAACGCACCCCAGCCCATTCTTATTCTTCTGATTATTTCCGTCTCATGATCCGGATCCGCCGTCACTGCCTGCCCTAAATAGATGTACTCCCTTACGACTTCCAGTGCCTCGCTACCTATTGTAAATTGCTGCTCTCTTCCGAGACTGTTAAGCATTACTTTAGTTTTCTGCAGATTAATTTTTAGACCCACTCTTCTGCCCACCACTTATACTGACCCACTTATACTGAATACACCGTCTCTTGTTTGCCACTTGATGCAGAGGCAAACAGCGCATCTCTGAAATTGAGAAATGTGTCGGCAAAGCAACATGTACAGGCCCACCCATATATGTAGTGAATACGGCCGACAGCCTACAGGTATGGTGAAGTACAGATGTTGGCACAGCGCTGTGTCGCCACTTACCGCTTATTGTGCACGCGCCGTGCGAAATGAAGTGCGTGCGAAGTGAAGTGCAGCTGATTTCAAATCGCTAAGGCCAGAATTGAACTATAAAAGCAGTTTTGTTCGACCTAACTGCTTACATTTCAGTTCAGGTCCGCCGGTAGCGAGTGCACGAACTCGACGGTGCCAGGTTAACCTTCGCTGAACAGGATCGACATTGGCTCAACATTCGTGGGCACGGCTTGAGAGGGTTAAAGCTTGTGCATTTCAACTTGGTAGGCATGCCTGACTCATTTTGAGCACGATTAATAATATATACAAATGAAGACGCTGTCGCTATTGTGTTGTCGGTTCGACGGCCGATCGTGCGGGGTTCGGTCGAACGATGGTCGGCACGCTGATTTTGCCGGTGCCTTCGACAAGAAAGCCTGTCGCAGTACAACTCGCGCTCGTCGGTTGTGTTGTTGTCGACATGGTATGATAAAAAGGTTCCAGTGACGCACAATATCAATCATTGGAGTAAGTGTCTTGTCGGTCTCATATCGACCCAGTGTTGCCGGACCTTACGAGTACGTGCAGTATGGAACGCGCTGCCACCACCAGCGTGAGGACCGATGCTGCAAAAAGACTTTGTCAGCAACGCCCAAGTGTAATGCGTGGTATTTTTGTTATATTAGCGAGCAATTCATGAAAGGCGGCAACCACCTGGCTCACGGTGCAGTCCGGACAACTCGGTCGATGCCCTGGCCGAGTTGTCTGGACTCTTTTAAAGTGGAGTTGCGGTCTTATGCTACGCACGTTTTCGGCACCGCACCGACGTTGAGCTACCAGTAGAGTTTCAACGCGGTACACGGCACGAGTGTTTGCAGCAGCGCACATCCGAGCGTTTTTAATTATTATTATTATTTTTTTTTCAGGGGACTTCCCGGCACGCGGCCACGCGTACGACCCTTCCAAAACGTTTCGCGACTAATCCGATAGGGCATGGCGCATGTGCTGTCGCACCATGAAAGAGGCAGATTGCCTTTTTGAGAAGCTTCGAGCAGACTAAATTTCATTTTGGACCAATTTATAATAGATGAAATTTCATTTTGTAGCAGTTTGGAGCAGGCCAACTAAATTTTGGTGGTATGATGGAATATGGCAGTGCACTTCAAAACCACAATCAAACACAGGGCCTCTTCCATTTTCGAAATTCTGGCAGCCAGCTAGTTCCGGTCCTGATAGAAAGTCACATAAGCTTGGATCCCATGACAACCCAAAGCTGCCCAAAGTTTGCAAAATTGAACGCCAGGTTAGGGGCAGCTGGCCGCAGGATAAATGTAAACATGCTGCCAGCATGGCAGCACCCGGCGAGGCCAGCGCGCACATGGCTTAGTCGGCCCATTTACGCATTGCCAGCTTGAAAAGATGTACAGCTGCATTTGGGGATATGGTCACTTTTGTAACCTAGCCAAAGAAGAAGCCAGAAAGGTGATTCTGATTACGAATAAGTGAGGGGCTGGGATGATCTGAAATAAACAGTGATGACCGCCTTGTTAGTCTAGTTACCTGTTTTGTTACAAATTTGGCGCAGATGCATATGGATCCTTGTGCTACTCGCCTGAGCCGTACTGATTTTCCATGGACAATGATCACTGACGTTACAGTTTCCCGTGATAAGCCGGTGAACGTTGCACATTGTGTCTATGGTGAAGAGCGGTCCTGTTCAGGTGAGCACGTCATATTGAACTGTAACTACTGCAACTTGTCTACCTGAAGTCGAACGCTGGCAAGAGCTCTCAAGAATGCCATTAGTGATCCCCAGCATAAAACAGACATTGTGCGTCCTTGTGAGCTTTGCAGTTCCACAGCAACAAATCCTGTCTTCACGAAAACGGAAGTAACCTCTCGTAACTGCGATTTAGAGGACCACAGTGCAAGTGCACTGGTGCACAATATAATGAAGTTGTAAAAACGAATAGCCAGAATCAGCAGTAACTATTTCATGTTTTATTGCAAGCAAACTTTCGGCAAATGAGGAAGACACCCATGCAGCTTGTCGGGCCGGAAGTCTATGACTGGTTGTACACAGGAAGTGCCCAGGAATGGCTTGAATTTTACAAATACACCTGTGACAGGAATTGCTTGCGAGACAATAAAGACAAAGTCATGAACATGCGTCTGTACTTGGGAGGTAATGCAAAGATTTGGCATGAGCTTCTAGCTTCTGAAAAAGGTGCATGCCCATGGAGTGGATTGAAACCGCTTTTTATTTTCATTCGGTGAGAACAAGCTTCAAAGCTGGGATAAAGCTATGTCTTACAAGTACAACTCCAGCCTAGTTCTTGACTATTTCTTTGAGAAATGGAGACTGCTGCATTTAGCTCTGACTCTGCTCTATCCCAGGCTTCACTCATCGTGCTCATTATGCTGGGACTTCCGGAAGACATGCGGTAGCGTGTTCAGCTTCAAAAGTCAAACAAAACAGAAGAGTTACTACAAAATATAAAAGGGCTGTGTTATAATGTTGAGCAACCTGTGAGCAGTTATGATAATGTGAAATCCTAAGATGAACTGGCCCCATCGAATAAACAAGTTGCATATCAAGAGGAGATCAGGAAGGCAGCTACACACACCTCTGATTACAATTCACCGCGACCACAACAAAAAATATTTCTTGTAGAGTGCATCAACTTTGTATATATTTCGGTGCATGTAAATGGAAAAGAAGTCAGTGTGTTAATTGACAGTGGAGCTTCTATCACAGTTGTGAAGAAATATATACTGGACTTGAACCAAGTGAAATATTTTCCAGTCATTGTGTACAGATACAATGGCAAAAAGTAAGTGCACAAAAATGGGTGGAAGCAATCGCCACATGTCAAAGCAAGAGTATCAAAACTAGAGCGTTGGTCCTCAATGGAGTAAAATATGAAATGATTTTGTCACGCCAAGTAATGCAAGAGCTCCGTCTAATCCTTTATTGGGATGATCAAGTTACTACTCAGGATGATGGCCAGTTATCATCAATCTCCCTATTTAGTGAAAGCTTATTTTAAAGAGAAAAAAAAAAAAACGCGACTTCCGACGGGACGTGACGTGACGAAGGAGTGGACAGGGGAGTGGTAGTCAAGCCTTCGGAAGCCTGCTACAGTGGATGATGTCACCAGGATGTGCCCGGAGCTCCTCTGTGTAGGAGGTTATCCTAAGGCTACACCCAAGTTTAAAGTACCGTTCGAACTTTGAGATACAGTAAAGCCTTGTTAAACTGTAGCCGCTTAAACAGTAGTTTCGTTTTAAATGTAGTAAAGTCAAATGCACAACTAAGCGGCTGTTAAACATAATGTATTTTGTATCCGCGTAAACCGTACCAGCTTATTGTGTACGCATTGGTTAACACGTAGTGTTTCCACGTTTTGTCGCGCAAACACCGTGGTGCATTGTCTCCATTAGGCGGCCTGGCAGAACAACAAGCACCCTGAGCGTTTGCGCATGAACATCAACATCAACATCATTTTGCCGCCGTGCCAGAGAGCGTTATTGTGGCGTTGTGGCATCGTGCAATCAAGGACTCGGGTCATGCCGAAGCTCGAATAAAAAAAGACGCCGGGTGCTCAGCACAGAAGAAAAATTAGACATAGTTCGTGCTATTGAACGTGACACGAAGAAGTTGGCGCTGGCACGTGACAGAGATCTACTGTTGACTACGGTGTGTGGCACTTGGAATACGAAGTAGTTGCTCGGCAGCGCTTCTGCGACCGCGAAGAGATGTCGGCTACGAGTTTTGACTTTACGTCATTGTTGCCTCTGTTGTTGCCGAAGTGTCGACTAGCGACAGTGATGAGGACGACAATGAAAGCGACAGCATGGGCGATTCAGGCGCGACAGTGGCAGAAGCTGCGTGTTACGTCAGTCTCATGAATGCAATCGTCGCGAAGAGAACAGCACCCCGCAATGAAAAAGGCGCCCCACGACTTTTGCAGTGCTACCGCGTGCGTGCACGAAGAATATGTAACGCCAACGAGGAATCTGCCATGCGAGTGTTGGTCGAGAAGAGGGGGCTGGCTGAAAAGCTGGCTCACAGCTTCAGAAAGTTTGAGGCCGCAGTCGTCGCTGCTAGGGCACGGCGGCATGAAACGAAAATAACATGTTTGTTGCGCAAAGTAAATAAATACTGCATGTTTTTTCCCTTTCATCGCACTCTCTCTGAGTTCCACTTTTGACAGATAAGTGGGCGATTTCATGCTATGGCGGTTAAGCACTACTACCGTTTAGAACATACTTTTTCCCAGCTCTGGCTAACTATGGTTTAACGAGGTTTCACTGTACCAGGAAAACTCTTTGCTACAGTTGATACGCTGCCATGCATCAGCACCCTGAATGCATCTCCCTTGGATGCAGTGGATATCTTCGTGGCAGAAACGGTGGCAGCTACATCCAAAGTTTTGCCACTCAATCTGGAGATTGTGCGTCAAGCACAAAGCTCAGATGGTGAATATTTATCTCCTTCTGTGAGCGTGGGTGGCCTCGGAAGTCCAAGCTGCCGCTGCATGGCTCCACGTGTTCTTCGGTGGTTGATGAAGCGGCTCAAAGATGTCTGTCTGGTGATTCCATCATCACTCTGTTCAGCAGTCTAGGCAATGCTACACGAGGGATATCAAGGCATTACCAGAAGTAAAGCCCTTGCACGAGATTCAGTATGGTAGCCAGGCACCTCTACAGACATTACCTCTCTGGTCGCCACTGCGAGAAATGTGTTCCACTCAGGTTAACTTAGCCAAGCTCCTTATCCCGACCCCTCTCCCTGGTCATCCATGAGAACTTCTTGGCATGTACTTATTTCATTTCAGTGGGGAAATTTTCCTCCTGGTAGTTAGATACTATGCCAGTTTCCCGGAAGTAATAAATTTAAGGAGCACAACCGCTCTAGCTCTCACAGATGTGCTAAAAACCATATATACTTGCCATGGTATTCCATATTGCCATATTCGCTTGCCAACCCAAAGAAGCTCGATCTGACAATGGTGCGCCATTTTTGTCATGAGAGTTTGGAGCCTTTGCTTTCTTCATGAGACAAGTAGTCCGTATTACGCCCAGTCGAACAGAGCAATGGAGAGGATGGTCAGAAGCTTCAAAAACCTCTTCCGACAAGGTGAGAGACAACCACCTGGCTCCTCTAAGCTACAGGGACACCCCCGGCATCAATGGTTTTAGCACGGCTCAGCTTTTGATGAGTCGTCGGGTGAGGAACAAATTCCCCAGGAGGGAAGAGTTGCAGCATTCAAACTGGCCACTGACGGAGACAGAAGTGTTGGGAGACGCGTCCTACAAAAGGAAGCAAGAAACAACAAGCACCATCAAACCAGACATCAAATGCAACTTCCAGCAGGCTAGCAAGTCTGAGTGTGGCGGGAAAATGTAAAATGAACTGTACTAAGCTTGGCACAGAGGCCTAGGAGCTCCACTGTAGAAACAGGGCAAGGGAGTGTCTAGCAGAGCAACAGGTGCCACCTTGTCCCCTTCATTACCAGCACCATCGCGGGCTTCCTCAGAATCAGCTGAGCTGCAAGTTGCTCCTCCAACTTCTCAAGACCCTCCCAGTGTGATTGAAACAGCGAGTGACTCGGGACAGTCACTGGGACCGGTCGGCGATCGTGATGGTGTTGTTCGGCCGGACCAAATGAAAGGGGGGGGGACATGTGGAGGCCACCACTCTACAATGTGGTAGTTAGTGGCACCCCCATTTATGCGATGGAGGTTTGCACGCAGTTCAATAAAGAGTTTTTGTATGAGTTCAACCAGCTCTGGTGGTCTCACTTGAATCTCCCACGGCCACACTCTGGTTACCGCCATACAAAGGCCGTGAACTACAGCTACAATTGTTAAGTTGCAATATGTGCTGTAAAGTATTTAGCTATTAAGTTAATTAATGATTTTTGTTAATGGGTTGAATATGTGTTTCGATTTCTCCTGCTAGTATCATTTGTCTCTTCGAATAAACCAACTCAAAGAAAATAATTATGCTATCTGTAACGGGTGATTTTTTAAAATTCCATAAAACTTAAAAATTATCACCCTGTATAACTTATAACTGTATACCGTAAGTAGGCAAAATGTTCACAATAAAGATTAGTTGCGAGTAGCGCTTGTCCCGTGTGTCGGTGTTTTCTCTTGCTCCACCTTGCAACTGCACTTACCAATAGTCATCGTAAAATCCCAGCAACATGCATGCAATGACTGTCATGCTTACCAAATACCAAGATCAGGCATATGTAGACTCACCAAGTAAGGTATCGAGGTAACCATCCTCCACGCGTGGCAGACCTGGGCGACCCTGAAAAATAGTACGAGGTTAAAACGGACAAAGAGATGGCTAAGGTAGAATGAATGAATATAATTTATTGATAGGAAAGACAGAGAGGTCGACCTGAGCTAGTGCGCTCTAGTCTGCTACTCTGCACTGGGTAAGAGGGAAGGGGAGTGAAAGTATTGGGATGGATGATGATGATAAGAGAAGTGCTGAGTGCTTATGTACATGAGACAGTTGCCTCGCTAGAGCCGCTCGTCGAGCTTGGTGTCCTGCAGGAACTTCAACAATACTTTTGTTGCACGCATTGAAAATGCAGTGTCAGGCCATGGGCCGAGGATAGCTTCCTCCGACAGCAGTTGTCTGCCAACGCTGGATAGGAAACTGTCTAACGGGCTAAGGTGGCTTAAGCACAGATGCAGTGCCATGCTGAGACACATTAGAAGCAAGAAAAAACAATTTCATTCCAATTGCAATCATACACACTGAGGAAGAATCATGGTGAGATTGTAGTGCGCATATATAAACGAAAGCCGAGATCGGACGACTAGTGACGTACTACAGTAACACTATAGAAATGTGCCCATCAGGCACACCTGGCAACACTAGACACACATTTCCTTGTGCAAACAGCAAGAAACAAACACTGCCCACACTACCATCCATCTCATACAGTAATTTCATTCACCCTCATGTAAGAAAGCAACACCATTAGGGCGGAAAAATAGGCAATGTCGAGAGCAAGGAAATAGGGATAACAGAAGACTGGTTCTTGACAAAGTGAGGACATATGTGCAATATGTGCTACAAAATTCTAACTGAATGTGGCCGGCTTTTTGGCACATTATACACACTATTGAGAGGGATTTAACCTACATGCTGCAACAGAACTGCTTGTTGGCCTAGTTGGTGCTTGCTAAAAGACATGTTTTTTGCTGCTATTGAACACTCACGAAAGAAAGACACATAAAGACAACACGGGCGGCACTTCCAACTGATTTATTTTGGGCTGTGACCCAAGAATATATATACATACACGCATGCGCTGGCTGTTCACAAATCTACGTAACCCAGCGGTCAAACAATCTAGTTTCCTATTTATAGAGCATGATAGATGTATAACTAATGCAATTTGTACCTTTCTTTTTATATAGTAGGCTTGCATCAGCTCACATGCTGTTTGAAATCTACTCCTGCCAAGAATCCTAATCTCAGAAAACCGTGGTTTGCACAAGCAGGCCTTGCGGTGTGCAGGCAAATGTGCCACGCCATCTTTCACGAACACGAACACGAACTAAATCTAATAAAAGAGGCGGTTCCATTCGACAGATGTCTGGGGAAGGTATGACTGAAAACAAGCTTTAGTTTTGCACTTTTGGATGCCAACCTTGTGCCGATGATCAGTGCGATGGGAAATGTAGTCCGGTGGTGAAATAAGATTGTCATGTAGCGTGACGTGATGATATACTTTGTGGAATAGAGTGAGGCGACTGATTTTCCGACGAGATTTTAAAGATGGGAGAGAAAGGTTACTTTTCATGGCTGTGATACTTGCAGTGCAGTTGTAATTAGAAAAAATGAAGCGAACGGAGTTATTTTGTATAAGTTCAAGAGAATATATAAGCTTTTCATGCCCAGGGTCCCATATAGATGACGCGTATTCAAGTTTAGATCGTATTAGTGATTTATAAAGTAGAAGTTTTAAGGACGAAGGAGCAGCAGAGAAGTTGCGACGTAAATACCCTAACATGCGATTAGCGTTATTGGTAACGTATTCAGTATGGGCATTCCATGTTAGGTTTCGTGATATATGTATGCCTAAATATTTATGTGATGCGATGGAATCAAGAGGAATGCCATTAAGACAATAAGAAGAAGGGTGAGTGTTAGAGCAGCGAGAAACACGCATGAACTTAGATTTGTTAATATTTAATTCCATTTTCCAAGTTTTACACCAGTTAGAGACCAAATTAAGATCGGTCTGGAGAGTATTAATGACGTTGAGGTTACGTATTTCACGGAAAATCACACAGTCGTCAGCAAAAAGGTGGCTGGCAGAAGATAGGGTGGATGGAAGGTCATTAATATAAATTAAGAATAGAAGGGGTCCGAGGACGGATCCTTGTGGTACACCAGATAGTACGTTAGTAAGCAGTGAGGTTGTGCCATTAGTGAAAACAAACTGACAGCAGTTGAGAAGGAAAGATTGAATCCATCTAAAGACATGTGGATCAAGATTAAGATGACTTAATTTATAAAGCGACAATTGATGGCATACTTAGTCAAAAGCTTTCGCGAAATCTAAAAAGATGCAATCGGCGCAAGATGACTGGTCAAGAATGCAATGCAATTTATCAGTGAATGAGAGTAACTGCGTTTCGCAGGAGTATGTTTGACGGAAACCATGTTGCACAGAAGAAAAAAAAACAGTTATCAAGAAAGAAGGCGATGTGCTTAAAAATGATATGTTCTAGTAATTTGCAGCATGTGCTAGTGAGTGATATGGGATGATAATTTTGAGGCAAGTGCTTATTACCGGATTTGTGAAGTGGGACCACATTCCCAATTTTCCAGTCGTTAGGGAGGCTTGATGAATCGAGCGACTGCTGGAACAGTTTTGTTAGTATAATTGAACTATAAGCGCAGGTACTTTTTAGGAATTTACAACTAATTTCACCACACCCCTGAGATGAATCGTCCTTCAAAGACTCGATTAATTTAGCAATGCCAGGAGCATCAATACTTATTGGTGACATAATGGAAAATCTGTGATGTGGCATATCTGGAAGATCAACTGTCGTGCTTGAGGAAAAGCTTTCAGTGAATGTTCTATTCAGTATGGTAGCACAAAGGTTATTTGGAATTATGTTGCCGGAGGTATCTTGCAATGTAATTAAGGGGTCGTGTGCAGGGTGTATAATGCGCCAGAACTTTTTAACATTTGTTTTCAAAATAGATGGTAAAGTAGAACACAAGAAATTGTTTTTTGCAAGTTTCAGGGTTCTTACGTATGTGTCGGAAGCAGTCTTGTATGTCGACCATCGCTCAATAGAAGGTGAAAGTTTGGCAAGACGGAACAGACGTTTCTTTTTATTAGGTAGTCGCCTGATACATGAATTGTACCAGGGTGTTTGGGGGTTAGCGGTGACGACGCGCTTAGGAATATATTTGTGTGATAGTTGGTATACCTTCGTTTTGAACAGTAGCCAATTTTCTTCGACAGAGCGGGTATCGAAATTAAAAAGAAAATGATCAAGAAATGTAGATAGTTCATTATTATTAGCGTCAAAGTTAGTCCGTGTGTAATCTAGGATGGTTTTCTTTATCTTATTCGTTTTAGGATGTGGCGTATTAATGACGAAATTGAGCAGAAGATGATCACTCATATGATATGTGAGATCTGTAGCTATAGTCGGATACAACTTGAGAAAAAAGGGGAGGCTTGCCGAGGCGCGACGTCCGATTGCCTCCGCGACTAAAGAAATCCCTCTCAAAAAAATCGTGCTTCTGAATCCGGCAATTCTCGGTATAAATAAAGACTCTTGTATTTTGATGACTGGTTTAGTAGAGCTCTCATGTGCTACAGCACATGCCAGATCGCGACAGAAAAATAACCCCGTGCCTTCCACAATGCTGCCCGTCGTCTGCTCTTTAGCTTCATTGCAAGTGACGAAAGTAGAAAAAGCACCTCTGCATGGCTTTTCTGCTTGTTTACATGTACACGGCAAATATACTACTCCTGTTCCGAGCTTCTAATGAATCAGTTGATATTGAACAAGTACTTATATAAAACAATGCATTTATCATAACCATTACAAGCTCAAGATGCTCGGTGTGAGCGAAAGCACAGTGTTCAAGGTGAGGAGGGAGGTCAAAGCTTCGCGTATTTCGGGTGGCAAACTGTCAACGCCGTTGCAAAAGCGCCCACGAAATGCGGAGAAAAGAAGATGCAGCACGAAGTATTACACGTTGTGCGCACCGAGGTCGTGTGCACGATTTCTTTCGCCACAACGAGATACCGACGGTCGTGAAGATCACTAACGAGTTCTCAAAGCGTATATGGTGTTATGTTTGTACCCTGGGATTTGCCTGACGGAAGACCAGTGCTATGGTGTGTCTACCGTGGAGGCAGCATTCATCCCCGCATGGTGCCTGCTTCGGGCACACGACTACATGCACGGCTCGGGTTTCCTTGCGGCTGCGCGGCGTCCACGACTGAAGCGGCCACCGGATCACGGAGTGCTATTCGGCCCCTCCCCGTACCGGCAGCAATGCAGCTCCCCCCTTCCTTTGTCCGGCAGCGCCCGCACCACGAACGACACCCGCTGTGTTTGGCACGGTTTCCAAAGGAGGGCTGTATTTCGACTCCGTGCCTTGCAGTTGGTTCCCTTTGTCCTATGCGGGCTATAAAACTTCCCCGGCGCACCATTCTGACTGACCGCCAGATCGGCCCGACGTCGAAGCGCGGTTCGAGGAAGCACCGGCCACCGAGAGCGGCGTTAGGACCACGGAGGCAGCCCGGACTCTTTCTCTCGACCTTGTTTCATCCTTAGGGTCTGTCTGGGGAATCTGGGGACTGAGGGGTGTTATTTAAGCAGCTTGCAGCTGCTCTGTTGGTCTCTATCCTGATAACGACCACAACATGTAAACACTGCAAAAGAGTACGCATTTGGGCTGGTTGGTTCATGATTACGAGCAATAAAAACAGCGCTAAACGACGGGACGAGTGAAGGGACACAGACAACGGCGCTGTGACGCACTCGTCCCGTCGTTTAGCGCTGTTTTTATTGCTCGTAATGTAAACACTGTAAACCACAACATGTAAACAAGAATTCTTCGCCAAGAAAGCTCTCCTCATCTCTGACTCTGCGTGAAGTGGGGTCCAGACCTCCTGCCGGCCACACATTACCTCGGCACACGCAAAAATGGATCTCCCATCACTGAAGCGGTGAACTGTGCGTCGCCTGCTTGTCGAGATCTGATTCAAGCATGAGAAGAGGAGCCACAATTCGCTGCTTATCGACCGGGATGACATCGCGGAATGGTGGAATCGCTACCTTCTTGACGTGGAGTGCTACAGGCAGAAGGCCGAAAGATATTTTTCCTGGACGAGACATAGGTGACGGCGGGACACACAGGGTCGATCATGTGGACACACATCGTGGTGCAGAAGCGCGGGCACCTGTACGCTCGAGCACATGGCCTGTCGAGGGGTCTGAAACAACCTTCTGGAAAAGGCCAGCGCCTGATTGTGACGCATATCGGCACTGAGGATGGCTTCATCGACGGCTGCTTAGATAGATTCCATGGCCAAAAAACAGGCAACTACCACAATGAAATGGACGGCAGTCGCTTCAAGGGATGGTTTAATGACGTTCTGCAGAAGTTGCCTGCTGGTAGCATCATTGTTTTGGACAATGCACCTTACCATTCCCGGAGAGAAGAGAAATTGCCGATGACAGCTTGGAAGAAGGAAAAAATACAGGAGTGGCTCAAAAGCAAAACCATCGCCTACAGCGAAAGGATAATTAGAAAGCAGCTGCTTGAGTTGGCCACGCTTTCTGAGCTACATCGTAGACAATGCAGCGGAAGGGGCTGGATGCATTGTACTCAGGCTGCCACCGTACCACTGCGAATTTAATCCTATCGAGCTCGTGTGGGCAAAGGTGAAAAATGGCATCGCTGTGGGCAACGGAGACTTCAAGCTGTCCACAGTCGAAGACGTCTTGAGAGAAAAAAATCAAGCATGTGACGGTAGAAGACTGAAGGAAGAACATTCACCATGTGATGGACCTGGAGGTAAAGTTCAGGCTTGATACGTCTGGAAGTGACCGTATCCAACCCATCATCATTCTAGTGGGTGAAGAAGACAGTGAAGAAAGCGACTCCGACTGCGAGCTGTCCGGCATTGAGCCACTCGATTAAGCATAACAGCTTCTTACTAACAAAAGAACAGCCCTTATTAGGGCTACCAAAATTATTCCGGTGGGTTCGCAGCAGCCAAGCATTCTCCTGTGATCTCTCAAATAAATAAGCAGTTCATTTGGTGACATATTTTTTTTAATCGAAGCCCAATTCTGAAAAAGCATCGTCCTGCACAGATCATGCTCAATATAAGATTTGGCATGGAAACGTGCTGAAATGCTGGAAAATCTGAATGAAAATACAGTTATTAACTCTGAATAACAATGTGGGGCCCAAAATGCTCATTCGGGCAGCCACTGTCCACCTTCCCACGAGAAAGCAGTAGTCAACGTGAAAGTGACAGCCACTCTTAGCAGCCTCCACGCCAAAGCATATTGTGCTTTGCGTGCAGTTGTGCTGCCCCTAATGTTTTTTTCAGCCCGTTGAGATGAATAATGCCAATGTCAGAAGGCCCAAAATACTCTATTGGGCAGCCACCTATGAGCATGACGGGCCCTGTGATGAAATAACAGTCGTCGGGGCACGCTTGAAAGGCACCTTTAGTATCTGCACTTCATAGCGCAGCCATGTTGTAGCCATTGTAGGTGAAGCAGCAGTAGTCAATGCGAAATTGAGCGCCACTTTTAGCAGTTTGCATGCAAAAGCACATTCATGTGGTCGCAATTCATTTTGGTTACCTGGCCCAGGCAAGTTTTGTGAATAAGAACAATGATCAAACATCGTTAGCTTAGTTAGGCCCAGAAAACTAATTTGGGTAGCTATTAATAGCAGTAGTCGAGGGCACGCTTGAAAGGCACCATTAGCAGCCTGCACATCAAAGCGCAGTCAAGCTGTCACCACTGCTGGTGCAACAGCAGCAATCAACGCGAGAATGACAGCCACTGTTGGCAGCTTGCATGCAAAAACACATTCATATGGTGGCATTGCTTATTTTGGTTACCTGGCCCAGGCAAGTTTTGCGAATAAGAACAATTATCAAACATCATTAGCTTAGTTAGGCCCAAAATACTCATTCAGGTAACTATTAATAGCATTAGTCGAGGGCACGCTTGAAAGGCATCGTTCGCAGTCTGCACATCAAATCACAGTCATGCCACAGCCATTGTTGTATTTGTTTATCTGACCGGGCAAGTAACACCAATGTAAGCACAATTATTCACCCTGAATAGCTCTGCTAGCATTGTTTGTAGTAAAAAATGCTGAGTGAAGTTGAATGTGTTTTATTGAGGCAATTATTTAATTCACAAGCCATCGGCATAGTGATGGACAGCCAGGTTCAGACAATGACATTTGTGAAGTAATAAATGGTGAAAGTTGCAAAAGCTCTCAGTGCACTGCTTCGCTGGGCTCCATTGACTGAAAAATGTCATTGCAACGATGAAAATGTCAGACAGGAAATGACTTCCCACTGCACAATGTTATTCGTGTTGAAAACTTTTATCATCATACGTGTTGGGCAGCGAAACCGTCTGTTTACTAAGTCTTGCAACGATGAAAGTGTCAGACAGGAAATGACTTCCCACTGCACAATGTTATTCGTGTTGAAAACTTTTATCATCATACGTGTTGGGCAGCGAAACCGTCTGTTTACTAAGTCTGAATGCATGAAAAATGCAACAGCATAGAAAGGTGTTGCTTTGCAATATGCAGCCTTTCATGTGCACTTCTGACGAGCTGCCACATGTACTGATGCATAAACATGAACAGAGGTAAGAGGCAAAGTTGCTGTGCAACCCACATGACGCTTTTAAGAAAATGTATCTCTAAACCTTTCTGTTTTCATAGGCGATCAAAATTTGTTTTGAGCAAGTTGGTTAATCACATTGAAGCCACAATACAAGAAGCAAGGACAGAAAACACAGCGAGTAGGCAGATTGATAAGACAAGGTAGACCAGTGAGAAAGGTTTTAATGAGATGGAAGAGTCCAGCCCTTCAGTGTACAGGAGTTAGTGCTTTCAATGAGATTCGTTAATGAAAACGTGTAAAGACTTTGCCGAAAGAAAACTAGCAAAAACAAATGGTAATATAAAATAAAAGGACAGAAATAAGATTATGCGCAGACATGCATGGAATCAGGCCCACAAACGCGAAAGCTAGAAAAACTCAAATATAAAGAAATGTGGGAAATAAAAAAAATGACAAACGCAAGAAAACATACACACATTTACAAACAGACCTGGGTAGAGGTATTATAGGAGCAGGTTCACAAGCTGCTGTGCCTACCTTCCTGTATGTTTTTTTTTTTTTAACCGTTCTCTAAACACTGTCTTGGGAATTTTTAATTGCAACATATCACAAGAATGGAAAAGCAGCGCGAAGCTATGTTGTGGGAGACCATATCGAGCGCTGGCAACACAACTTATGCGTGACTGTGCCACAGCACGCATTCTACAGCTTGTGCACGCGGTGAGCACTGGTGGAAAGCAATCAATTGACGGTGCCACACAACGCACGAGCACCGCGCTCGGCCATCTCAGTGCTGAAAACGATCGTTCATGCTAAGTTGACGGCGACAGATCTTTGCGTTGGAGGCTTCTTTTGCAAATATTTTCTGTTGAGACGCTCGTAGGTTTGTTTCATGTGCGCACGCTTTTCTCATTTCACCTGAGAATGGTTTTGCTCCATCACTTCATCTCGTCCAACGAGAAACGCAGCGACACAGTACACGAACCCACCCACCGCTGACAGTAGGCACCATACTTTGGCAAACTTTTCTCGTCGTAACTTCACACGGGAGCGAAATAAAACAGACATGGAACAAACAGGCAGGATCTGTGTTTGCAGCGGTCGCCGTGGGATACTGTTTTCAGGCAAAGCGTAGTGCAGCGTCAGCGATGCTTGCTGCAATGTTTTTTCGCCGGATCACGGCTTGGAATAACGCACGCGGCATAAATGCCGCATCGTAAGCTCGCAGTAATATTTCTGGCATGATAGACAATCACAAACAGTTTGGGAATTCACTGTGACGAGGCGTTGACGCGCACAGCTGACGCGACTTGGCCCAGTTCGAGGCCCGGCCGGCCATCTTTTCCGACGGCGGGGTCACCGGCCGTCCGGCGCATGACGTCGGTCCAGAGTGCGCGCCCATTGGTGGATGTTCATGTGCATCCGCTTCGGAGGAGTAAACGCTCCATTTTTTCTAAAGTTGTATCCGACTATAGCTCTGGATTTGTGGTTAGGATTAAATCTAGAGTATTTGCAGTACTTGTTACAGTCCTAGTGGCTTGCATTACCAACTGCGTTAGCGAAAAAAATGTACATAGATCTAAGAATTCTTTAGCTTGGGACAATAGCGGCGACGAATAAGGTGGTTGAGCAGTCCACAAGATACTTGGAAAGTTAAAGCCTCCGACTATAAAGAGTGGTGATGTAGGATAGCATATGCGAACCAAGTTTAAAGCATCATGGAGTTCGTTAGTAAATGTGGAAGAATAGGATGGAGGGCGGTAGCATACACCAATGATTATTTTTAGATGATCGATGACTACCAGAGCGAAAACTAGCTCCAACTCGCTGCAGATTTGAATGCATGTAGAATATCTTTTGAAATGGCACGCAGAACACAGCCGCCACGTCTTGCCGTCCTATCGGAATGATACATAGAGTAAAGATGAGTGTCGTGAAAGATTTCAAAATCAGACACGTGCATTGGGAGGCAGGTTTCTGTTAGTGAAATAATGTGACATTGTCACTTTATCAATGACATTGCTGCTAACATTGAATGTGACATTAAGCTCTTCGCGGATGATTGTATTACTTATAAAGAAATTGTCAGTTATGCAGACCACTTATTATTAAACAGAGCAATCGATTTGGTGTCCAATTGGTGTAAAGAATGGCAAATGTCAATTAACACCAGTAAATCTGTAAGCATGTCCTTTACAACAAAAAAGAAGCCTACGGAAATTACTTCAGCCTCGGTGGCACTTGCCTGAATAAAGTAAATAACCACAAATACCTAGGTTTCACATTCTCTTCTGACCTTTCATGGAACTTACATATTGATAATACTACCTCAGTCGCATTATGCAAGCTTTTTTTTTCTTAGACGATGTTTACGCTTTGCGATAAAGCACACCAGACTACTAGCCTACACAACTTTTGTTCGCCCTATCTTAGAATACGCTAACATCGTCTGGTTCCCGCACACATCAACTAACATATCAAAACTAGAAAAGGTGCAAAGAAAAGCTGTGAGGTTCATTTTTAACAAATACAGGCCCTATGACTCCCTAACAAACCTCTTAGCTAATGCAGGTCTTATTACACTATCTGTTCATCTACCAACTAATGCATGGCAGTTATAAGATAGACCGAGCTAAGTACATTACTTTCTCTACATCACGTCTATCACGAAAAAAAATCATCCATTTACACTAAACCAGTACAGTGTTCGCAATGACACATTCAAGTTTTCACTTCTCCCACGTGCGATCAAAAAATGGAATCTCCTCCACTCAGACATAGTTTCCTCGCCGTCACTTTCATCATTTATCAACCTACTAGACACATTCAACAGAGAAGACGCTACTCAACGCATCCACTTATATTAAACTGTAATACTTACTTCTGGGCGTGTAACGTCTGCATTTCAACCTTCAAACTGGCCGCTTCTGCGCGATTATGTTAGCTTTATAGCTTCTGCAATCTTACGTGGGTCATTTATCCCTAATTTTTATATAAATTCTAGTAATAGTATATTGTTATACCAACTATAGTGTTATACTGTTATGGCAATATTGTTGTACCAACCAAAAGTATTGTACTTCACATTGTCATTGGTGATTTCTACAGTAGTTAAGGAAGCCTTTTCTCATTCCTTTCTTTCTTTTACTGTACCATGTATAATGACCTGTTTGTTTCTTCCTGTAAAACTGTGCCCCCCTGCTTTGGTCTCACTGAGACTAGCAGCATTGCAAATAAAAATAAATAAAACTATCCACAACATAACAAACTTCAAACACCTAAGGCCCAGTCAGTGATCAAACCCGCACGACTACAGGAATAATGACCAACAAATAACACAGAAAAAACATGAATAAAGGCGTCTAAGTGCAGCGTCTGTGTCAAAACTAAAATCTCTAATAGTCACCCACCTAAAACATTGATAAAACATGTGACCGCGCGAAAAAGTAACCACGTGACAAACAATGAAATGGACAGAACAGTTGAACGATAAAGATCTAAAAAACAATGCCTGCGTCAAAAAAAAAAGAAAACATGCAACAAAAGCTTACGAGCCACTAGAAAATCGTCAACAAAATAAAAACTAGTTAAATAAAAGACAGATGGAAAAACCTACATGAAATCGTGTTTGCTCATTGGATATTTTGTGCCAGATATGATTCCCGAGTGGTCAATAGATTGCTGTTTTTTACTTCTAAAGTTTCGTGTGTGACTTGGCTTGATTACCCTCCATAAGGCAGGCTTGTTGCGGAAATAAACTTAGTTGCGAGTGGCACTGGTCCTGTCATTTGCGTTCTTCTTCTTGAGTCCTGGTCTTCTGTGCCTTGCCTTTACTAATTCAAGCATGAACCAACTAGCCCAAGCAAGAGTTTTACTTGACCTTTGTCAATGACGCAAAAAGCCGACCACACTCCCTGCTGGCCACCTTCAACCACTTGACGTACCATCCGAACCATTCTTCTGTGTAGGTGTTGATCTTTTAGGCCCTTTTCCTATGTCTGCTTTGGGAAACAAGTGGATTGCTGTAGCAATAGACCATGCCACTCGATATGCAATCACACAGGCTCTTCTGACAAGCTGTGCAACCGATGTCGCTGACTTCTTCCTAGAAAATGTCATCCTTCACCATGGTACCCCTTGACAGCTCCTCACCAACTGAGGCCACTACTTTCCTTCTAAAGTTGTCAATGACATTCTACACTCGCGCACGACTAAGTACAAACTTGCTACTGCTTATTATCCACAAACGAATGGTCTAACCAAGCGTTTTAACCGAAGCCTTACTGACATGCTGTCCATGTATGTCTCCGCTGACCATCGTGACTGGGACATTGCTTGTTACTTTTGCCTATAATTCGTCTCGCCATGACACCACAGGCTTCTCTACATTCTTCCTCTTGTTTGGCCATGACCCTACGCTACTTTTCAACACTGTTCTGCCTGCTAGTCTGAATTTCACATCTGAGTGTGCTTGTGAAGCCATACTCAAAGCGCAAGAAGCGTGCAATATTGCCCGACGTTGACTTGTGGAGCCGCAAAACAATCAGCGGCGCTTATACGATGCCCGCCATTGTGACGTCCATTACACACTGGGCGTCCTGCTTCTCCTTTGGTCACCATCGCGATGCGTTGGCCTCTCAGAGAAGTTACTTTCACGCTACTCTGGCTCTTACCGTGTCTCGCGTCAAGTAACTAATGTGACGTATGAAATTGCCCCTCTTGAGCCAACCGTGGCTCAGCATTGCTCCGACATGGTCCATGTTGCGCGTCTTAAGTCGTATGACTCACCCGCTTCCTAACCAGCACCGAGCCGACGCTTCCATAGAGTTTCATACAATAATTACTAGAGAACTCTGGCGCTAGTGTCTACGGAAGCTGCAATGAGAACAGTTGTACCAGCATGGGAATTATGACAAGTACATGGGTATGACTAAACTTCGTCCTTTTGGCTTCAAATGGCTTAGTGACTTTGTAAACTAGTCATTTTTAACAATGTACTGCGTAATAGATAATTAAAAAACATAATTAAAATTGTCAGATGGCAGGATTCGAACAAAGGAACTCTAGAACAGAAGCCTGATCTTGAAACCATTAAGCCATGAATGCATGCATCGACAAGTGAATTAAACGGCCTTATAAGTTTATTGTGGGCACGCCAGTGCCTTGAGATGCTTGGCGCGTTTCGATTTCGCTACCTGGATAAGCTCAATCATGGCAATTGATTGCAATTGTCAAAGTTCGCGGCATCTTCTGCCCTTCGAAGAGTACAGATTCCACTGAAATTTACGACAGTAAGATTTATATAGCATACTATACAAAGCCACAAGGACAACCGAGTCCACAAGCACGAAGATCAGACAAATCCATGTATTTCCCATCATTCCATGGTGGTACGACTGCAGTGCCAGAGTTCCGTTTAGTAGTTATTGTATGAAACTCTATGGGTGCTTGAGCCGCTGGGGGTCATGTAACACGCTGATGAAGAAACGGAAGCTTGTTCAGAAGACGACGACGCTCTTGACTACGTGCGCTGTCTAATGTCAGCTGCTAGAATTACTGTAAATATCCTGTAAATATACTTCTGACTACTTTTAACCCCATAACAATATCACTGTCACCATTTGTGTCTAGTTCAGATTCTCCCACCAGGCAGTGCCACTGGGTCATGTTTCGAAAAACGGAAAAAACTCTGCTCTTAGTTTTCGCAGCATGCTCCGATCTGACCAGGTTGCGATGCTGTGACAGGTGATCTGCTGCAGTTAAGAAAAATGGCCCCTGCCGTCCTTCTCAGGACAAGTTGTGCCAGGTACAAATATTGTTTTGTTGCTGTGCATGGTGGCCTTCCCACAGCTGATTCTTTCAACAGCTTGGTTGAACATATCTATATGTAAAATGGTCGGTGCTGCTGATTAATGGTGGCTATAGGCATGGTAAGTGGTTTGTCACTGCCATTTTTTGATGTAGCTGGCATGTGAGTGTGGGCCGCTGCTCCGAAAATCTTCTCGGTAGATGGCCTGCTGACTGCAGTGCTCACTGTCCCAGCGGAACACAACACTAGCTGTAATAATACGAGGGTGGTTCAACTCAATCCGGGACTTTTTTTCATTCCCGGTTTAAATGGACCTTGGCTGGAGGTATTGCATGCAATAGAAACTGGCCCCTGTCTCCTGTTACTGGTAGACGGAACTCATTTCTTGCGCTTCTGGGTAGACTGTTAGTGTGAACGTTTATGTAGAACAGCGTGTTGTGATGAAGTTTTTAGTGAATGAGGGCGTAAAACCTGCTGAAATTTACAGAAGACTTCAGGCTCAGTATGGACATGTGGCACTCAGTCACAGCAAGACATTTGAACGGTGTAAGCATTTCAAAGATCGCCGTATCTCTATTACTGACGATCGCGATCGTGGTGGATCACAGCTCACAATAGTCATTCCTGAGAACATTCAGCGCGTGGAGCAGCTGATCGTGGACAATCATCGCATAACCTGTTGCGAAATTGCAAGGAAGTGCAATCTGTCATTAGGAACAGTGAACACAATAAATCATGCTCATTTGTTCCGAAAAATGAGTGCACGCTGGGTTCCAAAGCAGCTGTCTGCTTTTGACAGATAGAGAAGAGTTAAAGTCTGCAGAGAACTGAAGGAACGCTATGAAAGGGAAGGCCAGGATTTTCTGAATCGCATCGCAACATGTGACAAAAGATGGGTTCACCATTTCACCTCAGAATCCAAAAGAGCATAGATGCAGTGGAAGCATATGGAATCACCACTTTCTAAGAAATTTTGAACAGCTGCATCTACTGGTAAAGTGATGGGAACTGTATTCTGGGATAAACAGGGAATCATTCACATTAATTTTTTACCACATGGTGTCACTATTAACAGTGAGTACTACTGCCTTGTTAAGCGTGATGTGCCCAAGAGTTAACGGAAGAAGCGTCCGGGTTTGATCACAAAGGGTGTGGTCTTTTTGCAAGACAATGCATGACCACATATCGCTCAACGGACATTCCAAACAATCCAGGAACTTGGCTGGCAGATATTACCACACACCCCCCCATAGTCCTGACTTAGCACCAAGTGATTTCCACCTGTTTGGGTGCCTGATGGAATTCCTTGAAGGAAAACATTTGAACACTGATGATGAAGTGAAGAATGGTGTCCTACAATGGTTCCATCGTAATAGTAAATCTTTCTATGCCGAAGCATTTCAGGCGTTTGTTAAACGCTGGGTAAGTGTATAACTGTACCTGAAGGTTATGTGGAAAAATAAATCTACTTTACACACTGAAATTTGTTCTTCTATTTGTTTTTAAAAAGTCCAGGATTGACTTGAACGACTCTCGTACAAAGAGACTGAGACTGAAATGGACTGAACCTTGGGTGACGTTTATTACCAATTATAGTTGGGTACAACTTTAGAAAAAAAGGAGTGTTTACTATTTCAAGGTGGATGCATACAAGCCTCCACTAACGAATGCGCACTCTAGACTGATGTCGCGAGCCGGACGGCCTGTGACCCCGCTAATGGATAAGATGGCTGCCCGTGCTTCAAACTGGGCTGAATCTCGTCAGTCGTGTACGTCTGCCTCTTGTCAGAGTGAATAATCAACCTGTTTGTCATGAACTATCATGTTGGAAATATTCATGCGAGCTTAGAAGGCACCATTTGTGCATTATGCAAAAAAGAGATGAGGTGTGCAGACAGGACACAAGAGTAGAGAAGTGGACAACACGAACGCCGACTATCAACTGAAGGGAGAACTGAGGCAAAAAAAGAAAGACACAAAACTCATCTGCACAAGCTCAGGAATGGTAACACCACATGTCAGTCGGGTACACGTGCTGGTCTATGTGAGAGATAACTGTTAAGGCAATTAATGTCTTCTTTATGTAAAGTGATCGAACGCTGACTCACGCATGCACTTTAACCATTGTAGATACAGATCCTGCATGCACAAAATGAGCACCAGCTTTATTGCGCAGGTCCGGCACCTATCAGAAGCATGCTATCCTAGTGTAGCAGTGTCCACTGTGGCTGAGCACCTAAAGAAGTTGGTTTCGAGAGGGACGAACGTGATTACAGAAAGCAGTAATAGCAAAAAAAAAGAGTAGTGGCTATACCGTATATTCATTCAGTGTCACAAAGGCTTAGAGAAGTTGCAAGTAGATATGATGTTAATGTTGCTTTCACTGCTCCCAATAAGCTGGGTAAGATATGCGCTGCCGTACAGAGGAAAAAGGAGCAGGTAAAAGGCAAAAAACGAACAGATATTTGTAATAATAATAATAATAATAATATTTGGGGTTTTACGTGCCAAAACCACTTTCTGATTATGAGGCACGCCGTAGTGGAGGACTCCGGAAATTTTGACCACCTGGGGTTCTTTAACGTGCACCTAAATCTAAGCACACGGGTGTTTTCGCATTTCGCCCCCATCGAAATGCGGCCGCCGTGGCCGGGATTCGATCCCGCGACCTCGTGCTCAGCAGCCCAACACCATAGCCACTGAGCAACCACGGCGGGTGCAGATATTTGTCCAGTGAAGCACAATAAGAACAAAAGTTTTACTGACTGTATGGGTATGGTTTACAAAATTCCCCTTAGCTGTGGCCAGTCCTACGTAGGGCAAATGGGATGGTGTATCAATCGGTGGCTAATGGAACATAAAAGGTCGTTAACCGATGGATCACCTTCTAATCTTTCCCTACATTGCCAAGATTGTACCGGGACGCCTGAGTTAGATGAATGCAGGATATTGTACAGGCTTAGGAATGAAGATACGCGTCTTATGGTAGACGCATGGCATATCTATAATGGTGGAAGTGTGCGTGAGTCAGCCTTCGATTACTTTACCCAAGGAAGAGATTAGGTGCCTTAACAGTAATCTCTCACGTAAACTGGCACGTGTACCCGACTGACATGTGGTGTTACCATTTGTGAGCTTGCACAGATGAGTTTTGTGTCTTCTTTCTTTTTTTGCCTCAGTGCTCCCTTCAGTTGATAGTCGGCATTCATGTTGTCCACTTCTCTACTCTTGTGACCTGTCTGCACACCTCACCTCTTTTTTCCATAATGAATCCTTACCAACTAGCTCAGCTTTCTGTCGTTCTAAGCACCATTTGTGCTGTGTGCATTTATTCTGGGCCGTGATCCGGTGAAGAAAGATTGCAATGAGCAATGTTGATGCTGCGCTACATGAACTGGCAAAACTGCAGGCTTGCAAAAAAAAGACACATAAATGTGAAAAGGAACAAAAAAAAATCACATTCTTGAATATACGTTTGTGAAAACACAAAACCAAAAAATATAGATCTTACGCTATTTAAAACGATGAATGAAGCATTTTTGTATCTTTCCTGCTACGGTTGTCCTTCTCGCCCCAGGACTCTAATGGTTTTGATAAATGCATTTTTTTCTTTAGGTACTTGTTAAATAGCAATTGATTCATTTTATGCTCAGAAAACGAGAAGTAAATGTGCTGCGCACATGTAAACTAGCGCAAAAGCAATGCAGAGCTGCTCCTTCTACTTTTGTCCCTTGCAACAAAGTTAAAAAGCAGACACACCGCATTGTAGAAGACACGGGGTTATTTTTCTCTCGCTATCCGGCATGTGCTGTAGCATTCCAATCATGAGAGCTCTAACAAATCAGACATCAAAATAGAAAAGTCTTTGTAACAAATATGTGAAGCCCCCTCAAATATGTGTCGCCATGCTGCTGTATGAAAGGCTCGAGCCGTTCGAGGGAGGTGGGTCCGCCTGGCCAATTTACGAGGAACAAGTCCATGTGTTCTTCCCGGCAAACGACACACCCGAGGCCAAATAGCAAGACATTTTCCTGGCCAGCTGCGGGACGACCCACGTCTTCAGTCTCCTGTTCGACCTTTTCAAAGCAGCCATGCCACATGTTAAGATGCTGGGCGACCTGCTCGCCATACTGCACTCGCATTTCAACCCAGCACCGCCTACACTAATGGAGTGTTTCCGCGTCAACAACCAGAGCCGCCAGGAAGGAGAGACCTCAGACAGTTCGCCTGCATTCTCGGGGACCAGCTGGACTCGCTGCTCTGGGATCGTTTCGTCTGCGGCATCAACAACCCCGCCATGCAGGCGGGACTACTGGAGCTTCCTGACCCCTCGCTGGATGACACCAAGAAGGCAGCGCTGGCAATGGAAGCTACTGCCAAGGATGCCGGCGAGATTGCCTGTGCGACTGGCTCACCGTCGGCGGAAGCGGCGGTCAACGAGTTGGCGACAAAGGGCAGTACCTGCAGTCGCTGTGGTGGTGCCCACTGCCCTTCACATTGCTAGTTCTCTCAAGCACACTGCTTCATGTGCGGGAAAACTTGGCACCTGGCACGGGTATGTCGAAGGGGGAGGACGAACAGCAAACAGCAGCAGCAGCCTGGTTCAAGCCCAGGTGCCGCACAAGCTCGCGGGCAGGGTAGCCGTCACAAGGGTACGCGGTGGGGGCGTGCGGCAGCAGGCACAAGTTCTTCCGCGCCAAGGCTCCACATCGTGGCTGAGGAGCCGCCGATTTTCGACATGTGGCACACAGGCTTTGTACCGTTGTCTGTGCTGCTGTACATGCTGGCCGTCGAAATTTGCTCGCACCCCATTTCCATGGAGCTGTACACAGGGGCCAGTGTGTCTGTCATGGCCAGGAAACAGTTCAAGCGTACCTTCCCCAGCGTGTCCATCGAGGCTTCAGGCAAGATGCTGCGCAGCTACTCCGGGCAGCTCTCCCAGGTCCAGGGTCAGGCACAGGTCAGCGTTTGCTTTAGCGACAGGGAGGCAATCCTTTCCCTTTACTTAACCAAGGGGTCGTCGCCGACGCTGCTGGGCCGAAACTGGATTCATGCACTGGGTGTTCGTCTGCCATAGTACCAAGAAGTCATCTTTAGGCTTGTAGTGCAGCTCAGAAAGAGCATTAAAAAAGAAAGGAGGTAGGGGTAATGAAAGGGAATGGAAAACAGAGCGCTCACTCTGTTTCCGTTCCCTTTCATTACCCCTACCTCCTTCCTTTTTTGCCCTTTCTGAGCTGTGCTACAAGCCTAAAGAAGTCAAGTCATGGAGTGGGCATGGTGGAGCGGCAGCCATGCAGTCACTCAAAAACCCGATCTTGCTTTTCATGCAGGTTAGTAAACCCCCCTCTCTCTATTGTAAGCGGACTAGCAACGTCTGCCTGCTGCTCCTACCATGCCCAAGTGTGCTCTTTCAGTGCTTGTGCGAATGCGTATTTGTTACGAAGCTCTTAATGTGTTGCGGTGACGTTGTACTAAACCCTGGTCCTACCAACAAAGAAATATTTGATGCTATCACTAAACTTTCTGAAAACGTTGACTGTCGTCACGTTGAACTCAAAGAAGCTCTCGACAACCTAAAGAGAAAGCAGGAGGCCTTATTAAAGACTGTCGCTAACCTAACAGTAAGATTATGTGCGGTTCAATCCTTCGTTGAATCATTCGACGGTTCTGCAGCTCTTAATGATGCACCACGTCTAATCACCGAAGCTGTCAGAATGGGAGGCCAGGCACTCAATTCTTGACTGGATGATGTTGAAGACAGGTCGAGACGAGATAACCTATTGTTTTTTGGAATATCGGACTGCCTGACTGAGAAATCCGCTCAGTCAGAAAGCCTTGTTCAAGATGTTTTGTCTCGTCACCTTAAAATACCAATCTTCGACTAGGAAGTTTCTCGAGCACACAGGTTAGGATCCTACAAAGATAAAAAGACTCAATCAATTATCACCAAGTTTTCGTTGTCTAAAGTCAGGGATGCAGTCTGGGCGCAGAAATATAAGCTCAAGGGGACTGGTGTATAAGCTAGCGAAGATTATTGCAGAGCTACGCGAAACTCAAGGAGAATTTGTAAAGGTAGCAGAGAACAGAATTTGCAAAGGTAGCCAGGAAAAAGCACTCTCTTCGCATGAATAAACTGATCATGGATAAAAAAAGACATATGTTTACTGCTCAGTAAGTGACAGCGTACGCAAAATCGCTTCAGCGTGATCAGTAGATACGCATGATAGTGCTGGCACTGTAACCGCACGTGCTGGCACTTCCAGTGCATCATAGCTATGCTCACCCAGATCCTGCGCAAAAGACGCCTCTATTTTTCTTTCCAATATACGGAGTATTCTGAATAAACGCGTGGAATTGTCTTCCGCTATTGATTCCTGCTCTGCTGATATTGTTGGTCTGACGGAGACTTGGCTTTCAGCAAAAGCAGACAAAGCAGCCAGCCTGCATGTAGTGAAAGACGTCCCCAGTTTCCTGATCAAGTTCAAGTCCCTGTTCCAGCCAGGGGTGGGCATATTCACCGGCACGACGGCTGGTGTCTATGTACGTGAGCGAGCGCGGCCACGTTTTTTCAAGCCTCGCCCACAGCGTTCGCCCTGAAGGACGGGGTCACCCAGGAACTGCAATGATTACAGCGAGAGGGCATCCTGGTACCCGTCAAGATGTCTGAATGTGCCGTTCCAATACTACCAGTCCTCAAGCGAGATGGCAGTGTCAGGATCTGTGGGGATTTCAAGGTTACCATCAACCCCGTCACTACCGTCGAGAAGTACCCGCTGCCCCGGATTTAGGATCTCTGGGCAGCGTTGTCCGGTGGACACAAGTTCACCAAGCTCGACCTCAGAGATGCTTAGTAGCAGCTGGTGAACCAGGATGCCTCCCGGAAGTATGTCACAATATAGACAACACTGGGGCTCTTTCAGTACATATGTTTACCGTTTGGCATGGCCTGAGCCCTAGCCATATTTCAGAGGGAAATGGACAACCTCTTCAGGAGCATGAGACATGTGGTGGTGTACTTGGATGACATCCTGGTAACTGGCAGCGATGACGGGGACCACCTGCAAAACCTGCACAATGTCCTGGCACGACTGCAAGACGCCGGTCTCAAGCTCAAGCTGGTAAAGTGCCTTTTCCTGGCCCCCAGTGTTGAGTACTTGGGACATGTCATTTCCCAGACTGGCCTAGCCCCGGCTCCCCTCAAACTTGATGCAGTACACAAGGTGCCTAAGCCCAAGAATAAGAAGGAGCTTCAGAGCTACCTCGTCCTCATCAATTTCTACAGGAATTTCCTGGCGAACCTGTCGGAGCATCTGCAGCCGCTCCATCTTCTGCTTCAAGATGGTCAGCAATGGGTCTGGAAGAAGGAGCAGGACCGGGCCTTCAAGCACAGCAAGGAGCTAATCACCAAGGCTCCAGCGCTGGTACACTTCGATCCTGCCAAGCCTGTCGTCCTGGCCATAGATGCGTTGCCGTATGGCGTGGGAGCCGTCCTGGCGCACCAGGACAAGGATGGCCAGGAACGCCCTGTGTCGTTTGCGTCTCGTTGGCTTCATGCTGCAGAGCAACGCTACAACCAGATGGACAAGGAAGGCTTGGCCCTCATGTTTGGTGTCGAACGCTGACACCAGTATCTGTGGGGCCGGAAGTTCGAGGCAGTCACGGAGCATAAGATGCTATTGGGGCTGCTGGGGCCTGACAAGGCAGTTCCTGTGCAGGCATCACCTCGAGTGGTACGCTGGGCCTTGAGGCTGGCAACTTACAGTTACCAGCTGGTTTACCGTTCGGGAAAGGACCTGGGACCTGCAGATGCCCTGAGCCACCTGCCCCTTCCAGAAGTGCATGATGCTGTTCCAAAACCTGCTGAAGTGTTCATGCTGGAACACGCGTACCCAGGGGTGCCCTCCAGATCTGCAGTATCGCAAGCGACCACAAGGGACCCAGTCCTGTCTCAGGTGGTCATGGCGGTGTCCCATGGAGAGAAATTGGTTCAGCAGGCCTATAGCCACAAGGACGCCGAGCTGAGCTTGCAGCAGGGCTGCCTACTGTGGGGTTCCAGGGTGGTGATCCCACAAAGTCTCCGGTCCAGGGTCCTGCAGTTGCTGCAAGCGAGTCATCCAGGTGTGGAAAAGACTAAGATGGTGGCCAGGCCATATGTTTGGTGGCCTGGACAAGGACATCACTCACATAGTGCAGCATTGCCAAATCTGCTAGGAGCATCAGCGGGCCTCACATCATGTGGAAATCACCCCCTGGCCGTTCCCACAGAGACCGTGGTCCCACCTACATGTGGATTTAGGGGGACCCTTCAAGGAAGGGCCATTACTTTCTGGTGGTAGTGGACGTCTTTTCGAATGGGTGGAGGTTCTACCTGTCGCTACTCCATCAGCAGGTGCGACCATTGCAGCGCTACGACAGGTCTTCGCCGCCCAGGGGTTGCCGGACGTTCGTGTCCGACGATGGTCGTGCTTTCGCCAACAAAGAGTACCTGGCCTGGCTGACGAAGAATGTAATCCGCCGGATGATGGTTCTGCCGTACCATCATCATCATAATCATCAGCCAGGTTACGCCTACTGTTGGGCAAAGGCCTCTCCCATACTTCTCCAACAACCCCGGTCATGTACTAATTGTGGCCATGTCGTCCCTGCAAACTTCTTAATCTCATCCCCCAACCTAACTTTCTGCCGCCCCCTGCTACGCTTTCCTTCCCTTGGAATCCAGTCTGTAACTCTTAATGACCATCGGTTATCTTCCCTCCTCATTAGATGTGCTGCCCGTGCCCATTTCTTTTTCGTGATTTCAACAAAGACATCATTAACTCGCATTTGTTCCCTCACCCAATCTGCTCTTTTCTTATCCCTTAACGTTACACCCATCATTCTTCTTTACATAGCTCGTTGTGTCGTCCTCAATGTAAGTAGAACCCTTTTCGTAAGCCTCCAGGTTTCTGCCCCGTAGGTGAGTACTGGTAAGACACAGCTATTATACACTTTTTTCTTGAGGGAAAATGGCAACCTGCTGTTCATGATCTGAGAATGCGTGCCAAATGCACCCCAGCCCATTCTTATTCATCTGATTATTTCCGTCTCATGATCCGGATTCGCCCTCCCACCCTGATCCGGATCCGCCGTACCACCCTGCTTCAAATGGTGCAGGGGAGTGAGTGGTGCAAACCATCAAGGACAAGCTCAAGAGCAGCCAGACTGGCGACTTCCAAACGCAGATTGCCCAGATACTGCTTCAGTACCTGACCACACTCCACGATGTCACTGGCCATGCCCCCTGTGAGCTCCTGCTGGGTTGGATGGTCAAGACACCCTTGGACGTCTTGCATCCGCACCTCCGATCCACAGTGCTCTTGAAGCAGCTGAAGCAGAAGCTGGCTGCTGACCAAGGGTGCCATCCCCAGCCTTTGCCAGAGTCGGGAGCTCCAGTTTTCGCCAGGAACTTCCGTCCTGGCCCACCCTGGTCCGCCGGTCAGGTGGTGTCTCCTGCCACTGCCTCATCGCTGCTCGTGCGCATGGGCGGGGCCATGTGGCACAGACACGCCGACTATGACAGGCCTTGCCTAGGGACCTGGCCAGTAGGCTCGACTGCCACTTCAGAATTACAGCCTAAAGAAGGACTAGCGGCAATACCAGTCGCTTCCAGCGGAGCACCGCCCACCTCGGAGGCTGCAAGCATTCCCAATGGTGCGGCGCCCGTTGGGCCGTTGTCGAGCCCATCACCACTCACAAGGCCGACCACTGCAGACCCTCCGGATGGAGAGAGGCTGTATCAGGCAGCACCCGACGTTACCACACCCGGCCCATTAACATGGATGCCCAGGCGGAGTACTCCATGGCGGAGGCCACCAGTCCATTACTCGCCTGGGTAGCAGGCACCATCAACCCGGCTATAACGGAGGCAGAGCCTCGTACATTGAACTTGTAAAGTTTTTTTGTTGTCGACAAACAAACTGGGGGTAAGGGGTTGTGACAAGCATGTGCTGTCCCCTCGGGCATAATCTTTGTTTTCCTGCCAGGCTCGGTAGGAAACATTGGTCTCTGCACAGCAATAAACACCGACGAGCACAGCTGCTTGGCGGTCAGTCATCGTTCATCACCACCACGCTACGGAGCGTCCGTCTAACGGAGGGTGCCTCGAACCCTCCCTTGTTCATGAACCCGGGCGGATTGTCACAGTCTTTATTTATACCAAGAATTATGCATTTTCGAAGCAGTGTTTTTGGGTGGGACTATTTTAGCTGCGGAGGCTGTCGCGCTTCGGTCATCTGGGCGGGGCCTCCCCTTTTTTCTAAAGTTGTACACGACCGAGCCGGAAGTACTCCTAGACGAATTATATATCCAGTCCATTGATGTAGACACTGTCAGAGCCAGAATGTTAGGCAATAGCTCCTCCGTAGTCATCTTCTTCGACGACCCGTACATACCAAGCAGAGTGTACCACAGAGGAGGGGAATGACTCTGCTACCCCTTCAGAAGCACAGTACAATCCTGCAACAAGTGCAAGGAATCCAGACACCATACTGACGTTTGCCCCCACCCAGATTTGAGAGTCTGTGACATGTACGGGGCAAAAGAACCTTTACCAGATCATCAGTGCAAGCCCATGTGCAGCACTTGCAAGAGTGAGCACCTAGCCGGTTTCAGGGACTGCCCCAAAAGACTAAGGGAAGCGAGGATGACAAGAACACTACCAAACCCGAAACCAAAGAAAGTCCTGAGCGCGGAAACTGACTCAAGCAATATTGTCAATAATGCGCCTAGGGACAACTCCAGACCAGGAAGTGTCTCTGCACAAGGCGCACCAATGGCAGCATCAAGGTCTAAATTCAGGGACTCGAGCCCAGGCACCAGGCAGAGATGCAGGAGTGGCGCCCGGGGACAAGATGGGAGCAAGTCTCGGTGCCGGACAGACAACATGAGAGGTCAAGAAGCCAGCAAGTGAGCTGGGCGAGTGTTGCATCTCCGCTCCAAGCAAAAGACCACAAATCACCTCTGATAGAGAAAAGTAGCTCATTGACGAGAATAAGAAACTGACCGAAATGGTCAAAAGTCTTACTGACACTGTTAAAAAGCTACCAGACAACATAGACACGCTAGAACACAAACAAGCCAAAGAGCATAGGCGGCCAAAACACTAGAAACACCGTGTACACCCTTCACCACCAATTCTCAAGACCACAGTAGCGAAGAATGCAACTTGCGGACCTGGAGACCAGAATCGTGAACATGGTAGGCCAACAACTAATGAACTTCCAAAGTAACGTGGATCATATGACAGAAACATAGATGACAAGACAAACAGGCTTTTTGAGCTGTTCAAACAACACAAAGACGATACTGTTACGAAAAGTTGTGAAGAAATGGTTTCATTTACAGGAAATGGACGATGATTGTAGCGTGATCATAGCGCAGTACGGCCTCTGAAAACTTTGGTTCTCCTTTTCTACCCTTATTTCTTTTGTACGTGCCTTTTGTATCCGTTACATTTCCCCGCAAACAGACGAAGCCTGTGGGGCGAGTCAGGATGGACAAGCAGGGTAGAAAGACTTCAGGCAAGCAATATGAGTCAGCTGAGTTCTGCTAGATCACCAATCATTGCAGAGGAAGCGAGCTATGATGTAAGTGAGTTCGCTCAGGCGGTCCACAACTCCAAATGGGCTTGAATATTGCGACAAGAGTTTTTAGCACGCACAATCCATGCTTGAGTTGCGGTGTCCAAAGAAGGACCAAGTCACATTTTTCTAATGATGCTTGTACGTGAAGGTCATCATATCACTCTTTTGAACGACTTTGAGAGGCCAGAGTACGAAGACGAGCTATTCGACAAGATGCAGTCTTCGATACAAAATTGTCATGGTGCAAAACAAAGGGTAAGAGTGCTTTGCAGTGACTTTGCATACAGGAGATAAAATGGGCTATAGTTCGCAGTTTCGTGTTTTGCTGTGTTGTATGCATAAGTGATGAAAGGCAGCAGGTCGTCCCGGTTCCTATGATTGGAGGAGATGTACATGGCAAGCACGTTGGTCAGCATTCTGTTTGTCCTTTCAAGGAGACCATTGGTCTGTGGATGATATGGCGTGGAATGACGGAAATGCGAAGTGCACAATTGAAGTAATCGAAGTGCACAATCGAAGTAACGGCACCGCATCGAGTATGCAGCGTACTCAGCTACTGCTATTGCAGGTGACCGTCACTTGGGCCGTTTGCTCAGCACTTCCCGGCACGTGCAGACTGCGCACCGATGACGCGACACCACCTCGGCTTGCCTTGGCAATCACGGCGCCGAATCCAGACCGGACTTTCGCGCACATCTGGCAACGGCGATTGGGGACTACAACGGACACCACCGGAAGAGGACTTAAAAGCCAGCCAACAAGCGTCCACTTCGGGCACGGCACCGCATCGAGTATGCAGCGTACTCAGCTACTGCTATTGCAGGTGACCGTCACTTGGGCCGTTTGCTCAGCACTTCCCGGCACGTGCAGACTGCGCACCGATGACGCGACACCACCTCGGCTTGCCTTGGCAATCACGGCGCCGAATCCAGACCGGACTTTCGCGCACATCTGGCAACGGCGATTGGGGACTACAACGGACACCACCGGAAGAGGACTTAAAAGCCAGCCAACAAGCGTCCACTTCGGGCACGGCACCGCATCGAGTATGCAGCGTACTCAGCTACTGCTATTGCAGGTTAGTTACGTACGGTGTGCTTCATGCATTAAGAGTAACAACTGCTGTTTGATCGCGGTGTCGTGCCCACTTGAGTGGATTGATGTCTTGAAGCGTTCTAATTTACTCCTGTGTTCGCTCTACTCTGCTATGTTTGAGTTGCTCCTCTTGCTTTCTGGCGACGTTGAGACGAACCCAGGTCCAATGTCAAAAGCTGAGGCAGATGCGTTTACCTCGGCTCTTGAGTCGATACAGAAACTAGAGGCCGCACAAGAGGCGCTCTTGGCGGAATTAAAAAGCGCAAAGGACAAACAAGCTGCCACTTATAATGAACTCATCATTCTAACAGCCAAGGTTGCGGCGCTTGAATTGGCCACTTCCTCAGAAAGCGCTGCAAACTCGAGCGTGAAGGAAAAAGGAAGCAGAACTTTACGTGATGTCTCAGATCAGCTGCAAACAATAACTTCAAGATGTGAGGACGCAGAAAACAGGCTCAGACGAAGCAATTTGCTGTTTTTCGGGATAGAAGATGACCCTAAAGAGGACAGGGTGACCCCTGAAAAGAAAGTAATAAAATTCTGCTCTGAAAAACTGCAAACTGCAACAATCAGTTCGCAATTCGAACGCGTACATAGGCTTGGGAAATACCAAGAAGGAAAGAACAGACCTATAATAGCTAAACTAACTTTTTTCAAAGACAAGCAACGCATCTTGTCATCTGCACACAAATTAAAAGGCTTAAAATATTCAATCGGTGAAGATTTCTCGCCAGCTACGCGACAAGCGAGAAGGAAGCTGCTTGACTTCGCCAAACCTCAAAAAGTTCCTTTTAAACTGTCAGTAGATCGGCTGCTTATAAGTAACCAGACTTACACGTACGACAAAAACACTGATACCGTTGTCATGTCGCAAAGATAGCTAGACATAAGCACTTGCCCACGGGCTCTTCCACAGTCAAAGCTACCTATCAATGGGTCTTTGTTAACACTATCTTACGCAAACATACGAAGCATCATGCCCAAGCGCGAATTAGTTTGCTCTCTGCTTGACGATAACGAATCTAATATTCTTGTTCTTACCGAAACATGGCTAAATCCTGACATTACAGACGACGAAATCCTTCCTGATAACCATTCTTACAATATTTACCGCAAAGATCGAACTAGCAAGAGAGGCGGGGGCGTTCTTCTTGGTGTTAAAAAATCATTATCTTCACTTATTATCGACTCGAACTCATCTCTTGAGATTGTGTGGGTTGAAGTAATAATAAATACGACCAAACTACTGGTAGGTGCCTGTTACCGTCCACCTGACTACAGCACTTCTTTCGTTACTGAACTACGCAATAGCATAACCACGGCCCTCCAGCTCTGTCCTGCGCATTCTGTTTACTTATTCGGTGATTTTAACTTTCCGCTAATAAATTGGCGTAATTTATCATCATCTTGTCGAACATCTGTGGATTTTCTTAACTTAACTTTAGATCTTAACCTGTTCCAGGTCATTAACAAACCAACCCGTGGTACTAACATTCTAGACCTTATACTCACCAACACTCCCGAAACGATTGAAACCGTAATTCATCTAAACGGCTTTAGCGATCATGATCTACTTCAGGTAACAATCAGTGTTCCACTACCCTTTTCTGGGATCTCAAAGAAAATAATACGTGATTATAACAAAGCAAACTACTCTAAAATAAACGATGAACTTGAAGTATTTTTCAACCGCACGCTACTTCCTTCTTTTTATAATCGCTCGGTGGAAGATAACTGGGTATGTTTCAAGAATAAAATGTCTGCTCTAATTAACAAATATATCCCGTTAATCTCGATAACAAATGACAAAACAAATCCTTGGTTTACTAATGCCCTACGTAAGCTCAGAAATAAAAAGAAACGTCTGTACAATACCGCTAAACGCGTCAATACTGCTCCTTCGTGGGAAAGGTACAGCCTTTGCTTAAAAACGTACTGTTCTGCCTTAGCTGCAGCTAAAAATAAATATTTCTCCACAGATTTACCTTCTCTCTTAAATTCGAATCCGAAAAAGTTTTGGCGTGTTATATCACCTGACCGTGACTCTAACCGGATAGCCTTGCATAGTGATACAAATACTCCCCTTCCTGACAATGAGTGCCCCTCTGCGTTTAATACGTTTTTTTCATCGATTTTCAGTCGCGAGGATCATACCAATGTACCTGATGTTGCTGATTATGACTGGCAATTCATGGAAAGTATTGAAATCTCGGTGGAGGGAATTGCATGTCTTATTAATAATTTGAAGTTTTCTACTTCATCTGGTATTGACAATATTAGTTCCAAGATATTAAAAAATACCATTTCTATATCCAGTAACATTCTGTACCATATATTCAAGCAGTCTTTGTCATCGGGACAGCTGCCCAATGACTGGAAAATGGCCAAAATCATACCCATATTTAAAACTGGGAATAAACACTCCCCGGAAAATTACCGCCCAATTTCATTGACCTGCATTTGCTGCAAGATGCTCGAACATATAATTGCTTCTCATATTTATAATCACCTAGAGTCCAATAATTTTTTTTTTCGCCATCAACATGGATTCAGGAAAGGATTATCATGTGAGACACAGTTACTCGAATTCACGACTGACCTGCACCTTAACATGAACAATAACCAGCAGACCGATTGCATTTTCCTTGACTTTTCCAAAGCATTTGATCGTGTAGCTCACTGTCGCCTTATTGCTAAATTAACTGCACTTCGAATTGACTCCTTCACTTTAACATGGCTTCGTAATTTTCTTTCGAATCGTCAACAATTCACAGTAGTTAATAATATTGCTTCGTCTCCTACTTACGTTACTTCTGGTGTGCCTCAGGGCAGCGTTTTGGGCCCTTTACTGTTCCTAATTTACATAAATGATTTGCCACTTAATGTTTCTTCTCGCTTACGTATTTTCGCTGACGACTGCATTATTTACAGATCAATTAACAGTACTGATGACCACCTGACCCTTCAAAATGACCTTAGCCTAATTCATAATTGGTGTAACACCTGGTTAATGTCTTTAAACGTATCAAAATGTCAGGTAATTTCTTTTAGCCGTAAGCGTGACAACTCTCATTTTTTATACAACGTCAATAATAAAGAATTGTTTCATACAGTATCGTATAAATATTTGGGTGTTCACCTAACCGAAAATCTCTCCTGGACAGACCATATTGCAGCCGTTTGCGCAAAAGCTTCAAGGACATTAGGTTACCTACGTCGTAATCTGGGTAATTCACCTTCAAACATCCGCAAATTGGCCTATCAGACATTTGTTCGTCCACAGCTCGAGTATGCATCATCCATCTGGTCCCCACATCCTACATGCTTAATCGACATGCTTGAATCAGTCCAGAACCGAGCTGCCCGTTTCATTTCACGTAATTATAGCCATCACTCCAGCGTAACGCAAATGAAACTCGATCATTCCATACAGCCTTTAGTTCTTCGCCGTAATATCGCTTTGTTATCCTTGTTTCACAAATATGTTTATAATGCCACACAATCCACACTACATATCCAGACCGCCTCGAGCACGTCTCGTCGATTATATAACCACTTAAGTTTTGCGCGCATGTACGGTACGACACATGCTTTTAACTTTTCCGCACTCCCTACGGCCATTCGCTTGTGGAACAATCTGCCTGATCACATTGCTTCCGAGTCAGATCAAGAAAAATTTCGTCATCTCCTACACGAGCATTTTTCATAACAGCACTTACAAATCACTTTATCTTGTTTCTAACACTTGGCAATCTGCTTCGAACTTCTTGTGATACTTTTTTTTTATGCATTGCTATCTCGCTCTTGTGAATTGCTATGTTATGCTGTATCGTGTGTTCACTTGTATGCTCTGTATATATTATTGCTTTTTTTTGCGTCTTTTTCCCTTAATATCACTTCAAGAATTGTACTCCCTGATATGTTCATTTTTTGTGTATTTGACTTTCTAGTATTAATGCCTTACGTTAAGTTTTACTCAAGTTATTTCCTTAAGTGTACCTTTGTGGCCTTTCATTACTTCAGTTGTTTGTGTTTCATGTTTCAATCTTGATAGTAATGTTGGTGAGTCCTGTATTGAGGTGTATCTTTTGTATACCACTTTAGAAGGCTGCTTACTCTGTAACCCCCCTTACACAATGCCCCCATGGGGCCTGTAAGGTATTTTAAATAAATAAATAAATTATGCAATAGCATCACCAGTGAACTGGCGGGCACAGTCGCTGATGATGACGCATGGTGGGCCATGACAAAGTACCACGAAACACAGCAGGAAGACCACCGCGCAAGCAGCGGTGGAAGAGGGAACGGCTGCAGTGTCTGCATACCGCGTAAGATGGTCTACGCAGACAAATTATCCGATGGTTCTTGTTAGATAACGGGAATGGACCCAAAAGGTCAATGCCTACTTGCTTGAACGGCGTAGTGGGTGATGTCAATGGCCGAAGGGGACCCAGGGCTGCAGTGGTTGGTCGCTTGTGACGTTGGCACCTTTTACAACTAGCGACATAGCACTTGGTTGTTTCGTACATCTTGGGCCACTAAAAGTGCTCCTGCATGCGGTGTAGCATTTGTATGAAGCTGAAATGGCCGGATGTCGCATCATGATGCATGGCACGTAGAACGCTGGACCAGAGACTTTTTAGGCCGACAAGCAGAAAATGCACTCCATGCCCGGAGTAAATAGTTTTGTAGAGTACAGACAGTAAAGCGACCGCTGCCTTGAGAAGTACGGGCATTGACAAAAAGCGGATCGATGGTAAAATCATTGCGTTGTTCTCGCTGAAAGTCTGCCATCTCAGGGAACATAGAAGTAGCAGCAACGAGACAGTTGTCAAACTTCTCAGCATCGCAGTCAGTAGCTGCAAGAGGAATCCGAGAGAGGCAGTCTGCATCAGCAGGACAATGGCCACTCTTCTACGATACCACAAAGTCATATTCCTGGAGGTGCAGCGCCTAACCTGCGAGGTGACCAGAGGGATCATGCAAACTGACCAGCCAGCATAAAGAATGATGGTCGGTGATAATCTTGAATGGTCTACCATAAAAATAACACCGAAACTTCTGTACGGCGAAAACAGCTGCCAGGCATTCCTGTTCCGTAACCGCATAATTGCTTGGCAGTCAGTCATCGTTAATCACCTCACCACCACGCTGTGGAGCGTCTGTCTGATGGAGGGTGCCTTGAGCTCTCCCTCGTTCACGAACTTGGGCAGATCGTGACACGAACCATTCAATCTAACCGGAGAATGTTCATAGATGAAGTGAAATGATTAACAAGGAAGCACATCCCTATTTATCCAACTTCATTGATGTCTGCTTCCAAGCTTTTGACGAGTGCACCATTCAAGCTAACTGGACACTGTTCATAGACGAAGTGAAACTATTAACAAGGAAGCATATCCCTATTTATCCGACTTTATTGATGTCTTCTTCCAAACTTTTTATGAGCGCACCATTCAATCTAACTGAAAAATGTTTATAGATGAATTAAAACGATTAACAAGGAAGCACATCTCTATTTATCCCACTTTATTGATGTCTTCTTCTAAGCTTTTGATGGGCGCACCATTCAATCTAACTGAAGACTGTTCATAGATGAAGTGAAACAATTAACAAGGAAGCGCATTCCTATTCATGCCATCACTTCTAATCCTCAGGCACCATGCATTAGCATTAGCATCAAGCATTTATTGAACAAAAAAACTGTTTTTTTTAACAATTTGCTCACCAATTACCAACCAAATCAAGATGGGTGATGTACAAATCTGCATGTGAGGCCTATGTAAATACCCTAAAAACTGCCAGAAGATATTTTTATGACTAATGTTCGTCCTTCGCTGGTTACCACATATCCAAATTCTGGCACATTATCAACGCCTCTGCAGATAACAATATCATCCTGATTGGCTCATTGGGTGAACCAGTTCCTACTGACCAATTAATATTAACATCATATCTACTTGCAACTTTTTTAAGCCTGTGCGACACTGAATGAATATACGGAATAGCCACTACTCCACCACCAATAGCAAAAAAAGAGTAGTGGCTATTCCGTATATTCATTCAGTGTCACACAGGCTTTAAAAAGTTGCAAGTAGATATGATGTTAATGTTGCTTTCACTGCTCCCAATAAGCTAGGTAAGATATGTGCTGCCATACAGAATAAATAGGAGCTGGTAAAAGGCAAAAAACGAACAGATATTTGCCCAGTGAAGCACAATAAAAACTACAGTTTTACTGACTGTCGTATGCATGTGGTTTATAATATTCCCCTTAGCTGTGGCCAGTTCTACGTAGGGCAAACGGGGCGGTGTATCAATCAGAGGCTAATGGAACATAAAAGGTCGTTAACTGGTGGATCGCCTCCTAATCTTTCGCTACATTGCCGAGATTGTAACTGCACGCCAGAGTTAGATGAATGCGCGATATTGTACACGCATAAGAACGAAGATAGGCGTCTTATGGTAGGGGCATGGCATATCTATAATGGTGGAAGTGCGTGCGTGAGTCAGCCTTCAATTACTTTACATAAGGAAGAGATTAAGTGCCTTAAGAGTCATCTCTCACGTAGACCGGTACGTGTACCCGACTGACACGTGGTGTTAGCATTCCTGAGCATGCGCAGATGAGTTTTGTGTCTTCTTTCTTTTTTCGCCTCAGTGCTCCCTACAGTTGGTAGTCAGCGTTCGTGTTGTCCACTTCTCTACTCTTGTGTCGTGTCTGCACACCTCACTTCTTTTTTGCATAATTAAAAGTTTTGTCAAGTGCGTAAAATTGCTTTACCTGGAAAAAAAAAAAAGAAGACTCCCGAGTTGGCTACAATGCGGCACTGTGAGTGTGTCGCTTTGGTCTCGTGCGATGCATTCCCATGGCCTCTGTGGCGACATCCCTTTTATTGTTTGACCCCACGTAACCGCACAGCATGTTCCATTTTACAGACAGCCAATATGGAGAGCTTGGAGACAAGGTGGTATCGTGATAGACTAAACGCTTCTATTTACTGTATCATGACCAATAAGGATTAGATAAGAATTTACACTTTCAACCAGTACAGCGATGGCAAACTCAATCCTTTCACTCCAGGAAAGTCGGCGAATATTTTGCCAATACGAATGCTTTTAAATACTCATTCTTCCCGCTTACAATCTGTAACTCGAACGACCTGCCCGCTCAGGTAATTGAAAGCCCCACTATTTCGTCTTTCATGTGCGCGCTTGACTGTTTGCGATAAGTAATTTCCTTCTATTTATCAAGCGTTTTTTTTTTCATGCGTTTTTATTCATGCACGGTTGTTCCCTGAGCTGTGACATCGAATACTCTCTTTGTTATGTGCAGTGCGACCGCTGTCATGTGCAACATTAGGATGCTGTTTATACGGAATTTTTGTATCCTTGTATTGTTTCACTTATTCTTGTATTGTTTCTTGCTTTATATATATGAGCTGCGATATTGAATGCTCACTTTGTTATGCGCAGTGTCGAGTGCTGTTACGCGCAGTGTTAGGATGCTATTGATAAGGAATTTCTGTACCCTTGTATTGATCATTTATTCTTGTACTGTTTCATATATACCCACTGCTGCCCAAGGCCTGACACTCAGGCCGGCAGTATGTACCAAATAAATAAATAAAGTAAATCTGCATGCGATAATGCATTTTTCAGCCAATGCTAAAAGCCCTGTGATATACATACTCACAGATTAAAACATCATTGAAACTTACAAATCAGTTGTAGGGTGGAAAGTTATGTTCAAATGTTCGCAGCGCTGGTGTCGTCCTTTTACCAAAATGCCGGCTTGCCTCACTCAGCAAGAATTGCAGGATGACTCACTAGTAGCATAGTGTAGTTTCTTTCTTCTTTTTTTTAGAAATTACCCGGGCACGCCACATGAGTAAACTACGTTCAACATTCCCCGTCGGTTTGTGCAACCACCAGTACAGTGAATGTATGGCATGAGACTCATCGCAAACGCTGAGCTTATGGCTCGCTTTCGTCGACAAAACTGCTTGCAGTATTTGCTACGAACTGATGAAGTGTTTCCTTTAACTAATATTTGCCCCGAACACAATAAAAAATAATTATTCAGTCCCTCAAGCTCAAGAAATTGCCATGGTTCATTCAATGGATCACGCACTCACGTCGCACACGTGCCCTGTGGTAATGGCTGTGCAGCTCTGTATGCAGCGGGAGTGAGGGTATGCACATGGGCATAGCTGAATTGGAAAAAGGTTCATTGTTTCGTCATCATTCAGTTTGGCACACGACGACACTGCGCTGCCGACATCTGCAAAGTCTTCAAATGTAATGGCAGCAGGAATGGGCACACCACAGCTTATCAGGTCAGTGCCTATGCCATATTCCCCCACTGATTTGTCTCCAGCCTGCTTCTTGCCTACCTTGGCATTGAAGTCGCCCATGTGTTTAGGGGGCCTTTTGAAGCTGAAAATAAATTCAATTGAAAGACTCTATCGCCTAGGTAAAAAGATTGAAGCTAGAGACCGACCCACTATCTTGAGGGTGGCTGATTTCAGAGACAAATCAACAATTTTACGCCATTGCTCTAAGCTTAAGGGTACGAATATAAGCATCAGTGAGGATTATTCGAAAAGGATTGTTGAGGTACGTAAATGTCTATGGGTTTCTACAAAGAAGGAAAGGTCAAAGGGAGCAAATGTTAAACTTCTATATGACAAAATCAAAGTCAATAATGTCCTTTATGCGTAGAATGAAATCACTAAAGAGCGCTATGAATATCAAGCACGCCTTCAGGATGACCCCGCTTGAATTTTGGAAAGCGATTCCTTCAGGATATTGAATGTGAATGCAAGAAGCATACTAATAAGGTCGAGGATATCGAAGCTATGATTTTAGAGCATGATCTGGATATTGTAATGATTACTGAGACATTGTTTCATACAGATACATTAGATAGTGAGGTAACTCCCATGTCTTATGTAATGGTAAGGAAGGACCGGCATGGTAGAGGTGGGGGAGTTACGTTAATGATTCGCAATAATATTGACTTTAGTTTGCTTCCTGTCCCCATTGATATTAAGGCACTTTGGATTAAGATCGTTTTTAAGAATCGTTCCGTCCACATAGGTGGTATATATATGCCACGAAATTCGCCATTCCAGGTTCTTTCTTGTCTCCGGCATATTATGGAGTGCAATATTCAACAAGGAGATAATATTATACTTCTGGGTGATTTGCGAGGAATGAAACCGATTTGATTTTCCACCAGCTTGCTCGATGCTGCTAATTACCTCTGCCACATACTGCGACTGAAGCAATGGAGTTGCCGAGGCCAAGACTGGGCAGCTGCCGCTGCTTCCTTCTGCGTGCTTGCATATTTTAATGTGAAAGCGTTAAGGAGCTCGTGTTGCAGAAAAGCCGGAGTCATTGGTGGCGTTGGCTGTGAGCGATAAATCCCAGAAGGTGCTTCATAAATAATAACAGCTTGCAACATGGGCTGGGTGGGAATCGAACCAGGGTCTCCGGAGTGTGAGACGGAGATGCTTCCACTCAACCACGAGTTCGATGGTTCAAAGTACGACAAAAGCGCCTTTAGTGAATGCAGTGTTACCTTAGAAACGTGCCATAAAAAGTGATACTGTGGTGTATATCGGTAATTATGAGCATGTAAATTACAGAAGTCGCAGTTACACGAGTAGCAAAGTACGTTTCCGCTACATTTTTTCTGCGCTCTGCGCACACGCAGAGCCATCTTGCGGCAAACACAGAAGACTCCCTCCTTGCAACGTACGGCGCTGCCACGACAGGTGCCGCGCCACTCGCCCGTGTGACACGGCTCCTCTTTCCGCTCACAGCGCGATTCCTAGGTGCAGCTTTCGATGTGGGACACCTCTGACGTGATCGCTGCACCGTAGAGTGTCTGGTGGGAAAGCATCCCCTGCAATATGTGCCGTGCTGCTGGCGAGGAGCCATACGTCTGCGTGGTGCTCCCAAGCGAGATAGAGGACGATCCCATTGAAGCATCAGCCCCATGATCGCGTCCGCCTTCATGGTGCGTCGCGGCCCGGCTGTCCATGCTGATTACGACGTTTGGCTAGCATAGATCGTTTCTCCTTCTGAAACACTGAGTTCTTTGGTTCGTTCCGCTTGGTCAGGTGCACGTTTCGTCATTGTGTGACTCAAAAGCATGCCGAACGAATGAGTGGGCGGTGCAAATGGGGTGCGATAACGTTATCGCGTTCCACTCTTGAAGGTGAAGCTTAAACAATTTTTTTCCTTCATCTTTTTTCCTTCATCTGCTGACAGATCAGCACTGTGTTTACCTTCTTTGTTCTGCGTTCATGTCTTATCAAAATGATGAAGTCATAGCCAGTGATTATAATCATGTTGGTGTGCTCCCTTCTGTTGCGGCATCGCCACATTCAAAATACAACGAGAATGAGGTATTGGGTGTTGCTTTCGCGTCCTTGCATTCAGGATCTGTCTTGTCCTACAGAATCAGATATGGCTGACTGTCTCCAACAACCTTTAAATCGGGACGTCTCGGTTTAGAAGCGTCATTGTTAAAAAGCTAGTGCAAGCGAGACCACCCAAGTCAACCAAAACAAGCACGAGTGAGAGCTGACACAAGCAGACGATGTGTAAAACAAGCAATCTGGCTGAACCAGATGCAAGTACAAATAGAGCAGTCGGGCGGGTCCACATCATACGAGTTTCCCGCAGGTAGGTCACTGTAGGGTTCACTCTTATTGATCTCCTGTGCTCAAGGCTCGCTTGCCGCCCCAGCGAGCCATGGGAAATCCGCCCACGACCAATCCCTCCCACAGAATGTGTTTTGCCGCTAGTGTGGCTGGGGCATTACGGCACAACATAAAAACGGCGACCTTGCTATTTCACAGAAAGTGAAAGTTATGCATTTCCTTTTTTTTTTTCGAGTGCAGCGTTCAGGAGTTTCTTTTAAGCCTTTCCTCTATGGCGAGGTCAGAGCAATGCTGGTAGGAGGCGGCCGCTGCGTGATTGGGCACGCTACTAAGAGCATTGTCAGAGAGCAGTATGTTTGAATTAACCGTCCCAAATACTTGCGTGTTCGAATTACTGGACGTTTTCAGCCATTGGAATGCATATAGCTTTGGCGGGACCACGGCGTCAGTTCGAATAAAACGGCAGTTCAAATTAAGCATGTTCGAATTAACGAGATTCGGCTGTACTAGATGTGTACAGCAGTGCTATATGCGGCTACATTACTTGAATGCTAATCACATTACAGCTGAACAGTCATCGTGAGAGGAGTTCTGCCAGAATTTTTTTGTGCTGTGAAAGTACTGAACAAAGTGGGTGAGAGAAGTAGCTGCTCATTAGGAAGCCAGTTGTACCGTCTGAGAAGCTTTAGTTCAATTGGTGCTGTGCAATTACAGTAAGACAACACAGTTTTTCTTCTCATTCTCTACTCCGGTTGGCTGAAGTAAAACTCTTAATGGTCACAGCACTGCACATACTTGATGACAGAAAAAGGTGTTTTATAGATACAGTATGTTCTAGTGTGACAGGAATTAGATGACATTTTCAGGCTTAGGATGGAGTCCACTGGAAATAGCTGCGAAAGGCCTTCAACATACAACTTAATGTTGATGACAGCAATAGAAACATATTGGCTAGCTTGTCAGCAACAATAGCAGGAGACACAGCAATGGCAATATTATTCATATTTTGTAGCAGAAGCTGAAAGAAATGCGACCTTGCCAACTACTAATAACTAGTCATAACTAGCACTAAAACAAATTTAGCTCTATGATCTCATTGGCCTATTTGCTTTTTGGAAGGAAGTTCACATGCATATGCATGGCTGCACAAATATATAAATTATCTTACTTGCACAGAGATGGTGTTGATAGCCACTTGAAGATGTGATTCAGGACAGTGAAGCCCTCAGTCAAGTCCTGCATGCTCCTCGGAGACCTTGAAACAGCACCTTCTAGCTGCAACGCGCCGGCCAAAACACTTGGCCTGTCCCGCACATAGGTCAGCTGACCACCGCTATCGACCCATATAGACACACCACTCAAATCAGAGTTTGAAGGCGCACAATGATGCCGTTTGCTTTTGGTGTGCCGAACTTTAACAGCTTTGGGAGAACATGGCACACTACTGACCAAGGCACAGTTCACTGGCACTTTTTCTTCTGGTTGCTGACATTCTGTATCTGCTGATTTTACGGTTGCAATGACTCCATCTCCAATGTGTCCAGAAGAGCACAGAGAATGGGGTTGCAAAGGGTTGACAGTTTGGTTCACTTCTGATGGCACTTCAGTCTGGTTGCACGAAGTTTGCTGCTGCATGTCTACTACCTCGTGGATGACTTCTATCTGTGCTTTTGAGATGTTGCTGTCCATGCACCAGAAGGTGGATGTTCCATCATCGGAAGGCTTATCTGCTTTCGCTGCATTGCTGAGACCTTTCCTCACTGTTTTGTGTCCGCCACTATACTCTGTGTGTGACACACTTGAAGGGTCACTGTCCTGCACCATCGGTCCACAAGCCAGCGAATACGATGAAGTGATGATGATTGAAGGTGGTGGCTCAACAGGAAGGGTGTTGAGTCCATAGATGACCTTTTCTTCCTCAGCAGTGATGACTCGCGATGCGCCTTCAATACTTGTACTTGCTTCATGACCTGGCAGAGCCATGTACACCGCATTCAGTTTGGTGGCCTCAGCAGCTTCAGGCTGCAAAAATATTAACCAAAATTGTATTAGTCTACAAAAAACTTTCCTTGAATAATAACTCTCACAAAAAAAAACAAGAAAAAATGGTAGGCAACCCTAATCTTCACAATTTTCTCTTAGTGGCACTCGCACCATGGTGTTGGAGTTCTTTAGGTTAACTTTAGGTCAACCGAATTCGGAGGCAACTGTATTGCACTGAATGGCCGGATAAATATCACGCCACCTTCATGTATGTGATGTCATCAGTGACATCATTACTTCCACTTTCTACTTCTGGGTTTCGAGGAATTTCGCCAATGTCGTGCTCATGTGGCGGGTCTCTACGGTCTACGATTCTGTGTTTTGGTGTGCGGTAATCAGTGATTTCTAATTATTTCCAATTATTCTGGACACTTCAGTAATTCAAATTGTAACTAAACTTATCAGGGTGTCTACCAAGCTGACATTTCTAAATTCCCCAAGTGACACAGAACTTTGTTTTATGTGAAGACGGGTTGACACCATGTCGCCTGATGCTGCTACTCTCTAGTAAACATGTTAAAAAAAATTTTAAAAACTACTTATTACAGTTTGAATAATAAGGACTAGTGTTTATTTTATTCAATAAGAAAACAAAGGTGGGGTTAATAACATGCACAGCGAATAAAATACCTTTAAAAAATTGCAAAAACCATTGCAAATCGAGTCGTACATCCTTAACACGAATAAAAAGGAGTTGCATACAGTAGCAAAAGTTTTCAGATATGAGCAATCTCTATCAACTGATACCAAGCTGATTGTTATGAGGCCTGAACTTTGTCACAAGTGAGATTCTCTCTCAAAATTTGGCAAGTAAACCTAAACTGTCTCGACCAACGTTACTAGACTAGCAGGAGCGTAGCCAGGGGAAGGGGGGGGGAGCTTATGGGGCTTCAGACCCCCCCTCCCCCCCTAAATTTTTTCGTGCTGTCAATGCACCGTCCACCCAAGCAATCCCCGGTGCCGGAAATCATTATGAATTTTCTTGAGAATGTCGTTTTCATGCTCGGAAAGACATTTCAGCGCGAACCTTGTGAACTCAAACTGGATTTCGCGGCAGCGCCCATGCACCAGGAGTCACATAACGCCAAGCAGCCCCATCCGAGCACAAAGTTTCAAGGGCGTTTTGATGGCGAATGGACTCGTCATGGCATCTTGCGGAGGCCGTGGAATCTATGCAGAGCATGGATGTCAATTCCGAAATTTATGGGTATAAAGTTCTCATGAAGTTTTGATGTGAAAGGTGCATTACCATTCCCAAAGTTGTGCTTTAGATTTTCAATTGCGGAACTTCGTGGGTTTGGTGTTACTATAAATATTGGACGCCAAAGGTACATTGACGGTTCTAAAGTCTTACATCGGACAATACAACGAGACAATCCAAATCAATGCACTGTAAGACAAGTTGAAAAAGCCAGCAGCGAGGTCGCATGAGATGAAGCGTTGTGGTGGTTCATTCGTGCCGTCATGACACATAAAAAATGCCAACATTTTTTTTTTTTCGCCTACGCCAAAGCATCCATGTCAAACTCTTAAAGTCAGCCAAGGTAACTAAGTTCTTATTTATTTTTTCTACTTCGACTTTTATTCGCGAGGACACATTGAGCCTCTTCAATTTTTTGTCCTCGCTACCCTACCCGCAGGCTGCCAGAGGCAGCCAGAGCGCATGAGTTTTTCTGGTGTTACCACAGAACACTATGCAAACTAGTGTTACCCCAACCACTGCGCGGCGCACTTTGGTGCGGGTTCGCTTTTCTCTGGCCGAGTGGATTTTCACCTGGCAGAGTTTTAGGCATTTTCTGGCTAGCAGATGAGAAAAAGAAAGTATCGTCGCTCACCGCCATCACTCTGGGGACTCAACGCACCGCGCTCGTTTGAGCGCAACCTCTTTGGAAAGTCTTGTCTCGCCAGTGTAGGATACCGAGCAGTACGCGTATGGTTCTCGGTGGACCAAGCGTCTCACGTTTTCTTCTATATTCTTTCGGTAGCTACATTAGGTGCCCAAAGTAGGCACTTGATTGTGGCCAACATACTTTGCGCTTTTTTAATTTCGGTGCCACGGTCCCACGAAAGAAAAAAGAAGACGTTGTGGCGCAGCGAATTGTCGTATGGTAAGGAAGAAACACACGGCATTTAGAAATGCAGCTTCTGCAGTACGCTGTACGCCCTTCTTCCTTTCGTGCAATTTACCCTTCTTTCAGTATGAACCAACTGGCCCCATCAATCTTATTGTTGTAGGTGGATACCGCTTTCTCATGGTATCACCGATTCGGATAAGGGAGAACGCCAGAGAGCGCGAAACGCGCAAACTGCTCGTCTGCATGAGTTCAAGGCTGCGGCGAGGCATCTGCAGTGGGGCTCGATGGAACAGTGCTGCCACCTGGTGGCTGTCACAGAAGTGGCGACAGCGGCTGTAAGCACGCGGGTGGAGAGTTTTACAACTGAAGCTAGTCTAGTAACGTTGGTCTTCACATACTCTCAGCCAACGCACAACACCTTAGTGCTGTGTTTCACTGCTTTAAAGAGTTTATTTTGGTTTGGATGAGGACACCATCTCGGAGTCAGCCAACACTTTGTTTTTTGAGCTCGAACTTCTTCAAAGAAGCCGCGGCACACTTTCTTTCCCATTCATTCCTCAATGCACAAGGTCGTTTCTGTTGTCGTCCTCCTTCAGCCGCGCGTTCGTCCCAAGAACCATTTAGAGCATCCTCTTAGTCAGTTGTAAAGCCACCATCCAATTTCTCGAACTACCTAGGGTCCCCCAAAACAGCAAATATCAAATTTCAGTTATGCGCTGGAAGTTGTTCCGTGCCCTCTAGGGAGCGTTCTGCTGCAATAATTTTTCAAATAGGTTCATTAATAGCTGAGATAGAAATATTTCAGTGCCGCAAGCCCATGATTGATGAGGGCCATTGCCAATTGAAACACTCCTTCCACTTGCCCCGTCTGGCCTCCTCAAGCAAAATTCTTTCCTTGCGTTCTCCCATACCAGAGCTTAAGGATTGCGTGACACATACGTCATGGCCCCGCATTATTTTTTTTTCCCTCGTTTTTTTTGTTTTTGTTTTTTTAAATTGCGCGGTGCATTTTTGCTGACGGCGTCGTACCATTGACGCCGTCGTATCATTAGTACCATTGCTCAATTGTCTAAAACAGTAAAACAGTTAGAGAGTACACTTTGGCAGTAGCAGGAAAGAATGGACAGCTTTGAGGACAGAAGTAGGTGGAATAGCCTAGTGGTATTTGGAATAGCAGAAGGCGAGAAGGAATCCTTAACTGACCTTGAAGTGAAAGTGTTAGTGGGTGCATTCGAAGAAAAACTTGGCATCAACTTGAGTACCGTGGAACAAATACATTGGATAGGAAAAAAGAGCACCCGGCCTCGACCTGTAATTCTCAGGTTGTATGACTATAGGGAAAAAGCTAAAATTTACAAACGATCAAACAAGTGTTCAGCCTTGCAAAGATGCTCATTGTGAACTACTTCTAGAAATAGCTTTCAGTAAGGATTTACAACAAGTAGTTCATGAGTGCACACGTGCAGTTGGGAAATCAAGATCTATATTAGCCTTGGTGTTCCTAGACGGGCGATTTGAAGACTACGACGTATCAGCTGAAACCAGCCTCACGGATCATAAGCTAGTTTATGTGGAGATAAAGTCTACCGCTGTATACCCGAAGGCTGGTAGCAGTACACATGTTCTGTGCTTCGATAGAGCTTATGACACAAGCATTATTGATCATCTTCATCTGTTTTGATTTCATTGATCATCTGTGGTTTGATGAATTCACTTCGACGGATGACGTCAATGCGATGTGGATTGCATTTAAAGATATAGTTTTTCACTGCGTAAACAGATTTGTGCCAACTCGGAAGAAGAAAATAAATAAACAGAACCCGTGGATAACCCTCGAAATTATACATCTAAAGCGGAAAATTAACTGTGAGAGACAGAAGTGAAAAAAGACCATAATAAAATTTCGGCGCTAAGCTCTATATCGAGAACAAATATGGCTGCTGCTAAAACAAATTACTAAGGCGTGACATTACCTAATTTTATGAAGCACGATCCGCACCATTTTTGGCGCCATTTGTCGCATAATAACGAAGGTCCAAGTGCCATTGTCACTAGTGGCGAACTTGTGTCGGACAACTCGTGTATGGCAGTATGTTTTAATGATTTTTTTCAATCTGCCTTTACTGACATTTCTGCAGATGGTCTTTCTCCCCTCTCTCTGAAATCCCCGTACACATCACCAATGCCTAATATTCAAGTTTCGCATGAAGGCATTGTAGCTTGTTTGCTTAAAATTAACGATGAGAAATCTGTAGCTCCAGACAGCATACCAAATGCCTTTCTGCGCAGATATGCGGAATGGGTAGCTCAATATCTAGAGATCATTTTTAATTCTTCGCTAAAACAAAAACGGGTCCCAGATGACTGGCTAGTCACAAAAGTGGTTCCGGTTCACAAGTCTGGTGAAAGGCAACATATTGGAAACTATCGGCCAATTTCACTCTCATGTGTGTGCTGCAAACTACGTGAACACATAGTTTCAAAGTCAATCTACATCTACCTTGAAGACAAGAAAGCTTTTTTTCCCAACCAGCACGGATTTCGACAGCACCTTTCGACTGTCACACAGTTCATAGAAACCATCAATGATTTTTCAGCTTCCTTGAACAATAGAAAGCAGGTCGACGCTATATGTTTAGATTACTCGAAGGCTTTTGATCTGGTCATACATAGCTAATTAATCAAAAACTGATGGAAATGAATATAAATTATGATATGTGGATTCGCTCATATCTTACAGATCAGAAACAATACGTTAAAATAAATGGTAACAAAGCTAACCAATTAAAAATTACCTCAGGCGTTCCACAGGGATCCGTTTTAGGACCACTTCTTTTTTTAGTTTACATAAATGATATTGCTCATCACATAAGTAACAACATAACCATCTGGTTATTTGCAAACGATTGTTTATTATATCGTGAAATCAATAACCAAAACGATCAGGTGTCACTTCGTCAAGCCCTTAAAGCTGTAGAAGTTTGGGCCGCAAAAAGCAAAATGAAAATTAACGAATCTAAATCAGTCATGCTCAGAGTTACAAACAAAAAAAGCGTGTTATTGATTGTAATTATGAGATGCACTCAACAATTTTAACTAAAGCTGAAACGATACAATACCTAGGTTTAACAATTTCGAAAGACTTAAGGTGGAAATCACACATAGAATTTGTGGAGCTGCAGAAAAAAATGTTATGGTTCCTTCGCTGAAAATTAAAAGTAGCAACGACACCCGTCAAACTACTTGCATATTTAACTTACATTAGACCGACGTTAGAGTATGCCAGTGTCAGTTGGGATCCATTTCAATCAAGATTAATAAACCAAATTGAGAAGATAGAGAAAATCTGCAAGGTTCCTTCTTTCCCGGTATTATCGTACTGACTCTCTTTCCGAAATGCTTTGGTTGCTTCATTTGCCTCCACTTGGTCAACGGCGGAAGTTGGCTAGACATAAATTTCTTTTTTTTTGTTATCAAAAGGCCACTTCAATATTGAAACCACACCCTATTTTGCTCCCAGGCAGGCTAGAAACGTCAGGTCAAGCAATCATTGCATGTTCTCAATTCCAAAAGCATATCTGGAGATGTATGCTTATTCATTTTTTTCCACGAACGATTAAGGAATGGAACAGTTTGCCGGCGTCTGTTTTGCAGTCGACTAGCATTAAAATCTTTGAGGAATGCGTTAAAAACCTATTATGAAATTGAATCTTAGTAGTGCCGTGCAAACATTGTCACACTATTTAAGAAATACGTACAATAGTCTTTCTTTTATGCTGCTTCTGATATCACTGTCACATTGTTACACACATGTATTTCTTAGCCAAAATATTGTATATCGTTATTTGTTTTGCATTGTATTTCCAACATTCATTGCTTCATGTCCTATTTACGTTTGTAAGGTGTTTACACTTTTTACGCTATGTGCAAACTTGCTGTACCCACCCTGTTACAGCCAAGATGGCCAACAGTATTTGAAAAAAATAAATAAATGACAATTGCCCCTATAACACGCTTGTTATGCTTCACCGCAACAATTTTGCGTATGCTCCACCATGTAGCAATGCTGTACTGAGACGAAGCTAACTTTCAGGAACTGGCATTATGCAACGCGACGTGCTATACGAGCTTCAAAACAAATTACGAGGGCCACAAAGGCACTCCACCTTTGTGGCCCTCGTAATGTGTGGTAATGTGTGGTGCCATTGTTGACAGCAGCCAACTTTTTCAATAAAAAACACGGCACAAAACGACAAGAAGTTTAATAGCAAACGTCGAAGCAGCTAGGCCTAGAGTTGCCACGATGCCAGCAGATCCGCGTGCGATCAAAATGGCGGCGATGGTGGTGGCTTTAAAGCTGCTTCGGGCCAGCGGTCACAGCAAAAATTTCAAAAAATCGGATGGCGAAGGGTTCCCGCGTCACAAATTTCAGACGTTCTTATACATTATACAAGCCGGTCATTGGCGGTACGCTGGCAACTCCTCCAATGGATGACATGGCATCAAAGAGGATTCATTACGATTTCTCTCTGTTACTCGGGCCACCATTACCGCGCCTTTCATTCCCTTTCCAAAATTACTGCTCATTTTCCCTGATAGAAGCATAAATTCCCCGAGTTTTCCCTGAGCATTTCCAGACTATTCAATATCCCTGAGAATTTCGAGTTTACAGGTTTTCCCAGTTGGTAGACAACTCTGCCTGATATGATATCGTTACGTAGGAAGACTGTTAGATACGGGACCGTTTCCTGAGCCTACTTCGAGTTCACCAGACCACATCGAATCGCACCAAATCGCACAACAGCTAATTAAGGAGCGCAGAAGCATGGATACCACATTCCTGAGGCACGGCACGTGCAAACAAGTTGGCGGCCCCCACTTCGTGTGCCGCAGGTGGAGCTATTCACTACTTGACTCTGCCTGAAAGTGAAGCGAGAGCCTGGCGCTGTTGTGGGTAAAGTGGGTCCCAAAGCAAGACGTCTGTAATGCGTCGTGAAAACCTGGTGGCGTTGCATCCATCCATCTATTGTGACGGCGCATTGCAAGTCAGCAAGGCAAGACCGCAGGGAGACGTAAACCCTCGGACAATGGGGGACCAAGTAGCGATTTTGCCGGGTGTGACACCATTGCACGGGCGCATACCACTGGCCGAAAATGACGACACCCGAGCGGGCTCGCCGATTGGCCGAAAATGGTGTCACCTGAGCGGGCTCTCCCATTGGCCGAACGTGACGTGTCTTCGAGACACCGAAGGACTTAAAAGACACAGACCGGGAGCAGCAAGAGAGCATTCCTAGAGCATTCCTTGATTCATCTTTTTCGAACTTCTTGCCACGGGCCGCAGCTTCCGAGTTGCTGCCGGCCCATAATGACTTTAAGACTCTTAATTGACTCTCACTGTAAATAATGTAAATAAACCTCCCAAGTTTTTCATCTCAAAGTCATCCTCAACTCCTACAAGACGCAGACAAAAAGCTATATACAAGTATATTTACACGGAAATACGTCGCACTTGGCCAAGAAGCAACAGCCCGCGCTAGCCTCTAATAATTGTCGTCCTCACCCTGCTCGCCCCTTTGTCCTCGCAAATACTGTTGCGTAGCACTACCCCCGGCGGCAAAAGCGCCGTCCCAGAGCGACTAAAAGCCGGACTTCGTAGCAGTGTAGTAGGCCTTGAGCCTACTGACGTGCACGACCTCACTAAATGTCAGAGTAGAGGTCAAGGTTGAATGCACAGGAGCAATTTTGTACGTCACAAGCGTCAGCTGGTGCAGCATGCGGTAGGACCCTGTGTATAGCGAAAGGAGCTTCTCTGAAAGTCAGACATGATGAGAGGGCGACCACAGGAGCACGAGCGCACCAGGCGAAAACTGTACGTCACGGTGGTGGACATTGTACTGACGCTGCTGGGTGGTTTGCAAGGCTGACAGTCGAGTACGGGCGAGCTGGCGTGCATGGTCGGCGAGTGCGATGGTGTCGCGCGCACACTCGCTTGTTGAGATCGCAGCAGGAGAAAGTGCCATGTCAAGGGGCAATGTCGGTTCGCGGCCGTACAGTAGATAAAATGGAGAAAATCTGGCATTGTCAAGCCGGGAAGAATTATATGCAAATGTGACGTAAGGAAGGGCAATGTCCCAGTCGTGGTGGTCCTTGGAAACATACTTGGACAGCATATCAGTATGAATACGGTTTAACCGCTCTGTCAGGCCATTGGTTTGAGGATGGTATAAGGTAGTCAGCTTGTGTTGAATGGAGCAGGAACGCACAATGTCGGTGATAACTTTCGAGAGGAAGTTACGACCACGGTCAGTAAGCAGCTGTCGCGGGGCGCCATGAAGCAAGATAATGTCACGCAAGAGAAAGACCGCGACATCAGTGGCGCAACTGGTAGGGAAAGCCTGCGTGATAGCGTATCGGCAAGGCGTAATCAGTTGCAATGTCTACCCATTTGTTCCCAGAGGATGATATGGGAAAGGGACCGAGGGGGTCCAATCCAACACGAAAGAACGGTTCCATAGGGACGGTGATTGGCTGGAGATGACCGGCAGGAAGCACTTGAGGTGTTTACCGACGCTGGCAGCCATCACAGGCAGCAACATAGCGTCGGACGGAGCGAGCAAGATCACGCCGATAGAAGCGGCGGCGGATGCGGTCGTACGTGCGGGTTACCCCAAGATGTCCTGCAGTAGGTCCATCACGCATCTCAAAGAGCACAGTCTGTCGTATATGTTTTGGCACGACAAGAAGAATACCAGATCTGTCAGGGAGGAAGTTCCTTCGGTACAGAATGCCGCCCTGGAGGGCATATAGGCAAACGGATGTGTCGGTAGGTGGAGAGCGCAGACACTGAGTGAGTGCTTGAAGCGATAGGTCTCAGTACTGCTCATCGGCGATGTTAGCAAAGGCAGACACAGAGAAAATGCCGTTGGCGGTACTACTGTCGGCGTCGTCAGGCTCGTCTACCGGGTAGCGAGACAGACAGTCAGCGTCCTTGTGTAGTCGGCTACATTTGTAGGTGACAGAATATAAATATTCATGGAGGCATAAGGCCCAAAAACCAAGTCTTCCTGTAGGATCTTTCAGTGAGCACAACCAGCAAAGCCTGTGATGGTCTGTGACAATGGAAAAGGGTTGGCCATATAAGTATGGGCGGAACTTTGCAACCGCCCAAACTAGGGCCAGACACTCACTCTCAGTGATGGAATAGTTGCGCCCCGCGGGCTAGAGGAGCCTGCTGGCGTTGTGCCAGTACTGCGCCAATTCCGTGACCGCTGTCATCAGTACCGACTTCGGTAGGCACAGAAGGATCGAAATGGGCCAGAACTGGAAGCGTGAGAAGGTCGATTAGATGCGAGAATGGAGAGGTCTTGTTATCGCCCCACTGGAAAAGGGCATCTGTTCCCAAAGCTCTGTTAGTGGCCATGCTATGGCCGCGAAATTTTCCACAAAACGGCAGAACTACAAACAAAGGACAATGAAGCTGCGCACATCCTTGACACACTTTGGTACAGGGAAGTGCATAACAGCATTGATCTTTTCTGGGTCCGGTTGCACTCCATTCACGTCAACGAGATGTCCAAGGAGGGTAACCTGGCGGCGGCCGAATTGGCACTTCGATGCGTTCAGTTGCAGACCGGCTCGAAAAACATCCAGGACTGCTGAGAGGCACTCGAGGTGCGTAGTGAACGTTGGGGAGAATACTATAACATCGTCCAAGTAGCACAGGCACGTGGACCATTTCTAACCTTAAAGAAGGGAGTCCATCATGCATTCAAAAGTGGCAGGAGCATTACATAGACCAAACGGCATCACTTTGAATTGATAAAGACCATCGAGTGTTACAAAAGCAGTCTTCTGGTGGTCGAGGTCATCCACGGCAATCTGCCAGTAGCCAGAGCGAAGGTCAATAGAGAAGAAATAGCGAGCACCGTGGAGGCAGCCATGGGCGTCATCAATCCGAGGTAGGGGATACACGTCCTGTTTGGTAACCCTGTTAAGGTCCCGATAATGAGCCATCCTTTTTTCTTACCAATACAACAGGTGACACCCAGGAACTACATGACGGTTCCATAATGTTCTTGGCAAGCATTTTGCGAACTTCGGCGTGAACAACTTGACGCTTGCCGGTGACGCTCGATACGGGCGGTGATGAATAGGAGGGGCATCGCTGGTATTATGCGATGTTGAACATCTATAGGTTGAGCCAAAGGACAGTCGTTAAAGCAAAAAATATCGTGGTATGAAAAAAGAACGCAGTAGAGCTCACGAGCATGCTCGGACGGCATGTCGGGCGGAATCATTTTCTGTAAGTCGTCGATGTTACAAGTTGCCAACTGCGATGATAGAGGAGGATAGGCTGAATTGTCGTCTACTGCAATAGATGCTATGAGTGATCCTCGAATAAGCAAAGCTGGGCCAGAGACATCCCACGTGGCAGCACTTGTTTCATCAAGCCGAAATTGACCACTGGCAGGCAGACGCTATTCGCCGTAATAGATAAAACTGCATGAGGTACTGTGATCCCGTGCGTAAGGAGGACGTCTTGCGTAGGAGTCACGATGTGGTGACCGTTGGGGACTGGTGGGGATGACACGAAGTCAATGTAAGTCAGTGCCGAAGGTGGCAAGCGAATGAAGCTGACGGAACTGAGGCGGCTGGGGTGGGTTTCAACGGGATCCAGAACAGGCAGGTCAAGGCGGAGAGTACTGGCAGAACAATCGATGAGAGCAGAATGTGCTGAAAGGAAGTCTAAGCCAAGGATGATGTTGAGGGGACAGTGGGCGATGACTGTGAATAACGCAATAGTGGAGCGACGGGTGAAGTAGACGCGGGCGGCCCACATACCAATTAGGGGGGCTGTTCCGCCATCGGCGACACGGACAATAGGCGTTGTGGCGGGCCTGATTATTTTCCTCAGCCGGTTACGAAGGTCAGCGCTCATTACCGACAAATACACCCCCGTATCTATAAGAGCAGATACAGAAACACTGTCGACTTGCACGTCAAGAAGGTTCAGATGAGTGGGCAACGTCAGTAGAGGATTTGGCGGCGTAAAGAGCAATGCAGCGTCACCTCGAGGCGCTGCATCTTCTAGTTTTCCAGCCAGGAGCGGCATTCGAAAGGAGTCAGAGAATAGGAGCGATGGGGTTGGGGGGAGCGAGACTGTCGACGTTGGGGCAAAGGCGAATGAGAATAGGGGCAGTTCAGCGCAAGAGAATCAGTGGCGGCATTATCGGAGCGTGTGGCATAGGGACGAGAAGGGCCACCTTGGGGCGAGAGTAGGCAGTATAAGTAGACCGGGTCGGGGAACTCCAGCGACTGCGACAGTGCCAAGAAATGTGGCCGATTCGATGGCAGTGAAAAAAAATGGCCGTGTCGTCAGCAGTGCGCCATTAAGTTGGGTTGTGGAAACGTGGTGGGTAAGAAGATGCGGGACAGGGCGGAATCGAAGTGCAGCATCGGGGCGTGAGGCCGGCACCAACATGATTGTGCCACTCATGCATTTTCTGCTGCGCAGGTTATCTGCTGCACCGACACACAGCCACCTCATCGCAATGGCAGCACAGACACAGAGGGTCTTGCATCGATGGCTACGGCATTCAGGGTGGAGCACGCAAGCTACGGCGGCAGCGACTTCGATGTGTGCCCGGCTACCTTGTTTGGACAGTGCCGACTATTGGCCAACGAACCTTGGGCGGATGAAGGCCGTGTCTACGGTGTACAAAAGGCGGACTGGACCAGTGCAGCATCGGGGTGTGAGGCCGGCACCAACATGATTGTGCCACTCACGCATTTTCTTCTGCTAACGCAGGTTGGTGATTATTCCAATGAGAGTTTCATCTTTCACGTATTCATGGTGCCGGTTGCGCCCCGTGGTTTAAGTGCGGATTCAAAGTACCGTACCATGTACCATGTACCATGTACCGTTCCATTGTCATGCCAAACGTCGTTTCTTTTTACTGCAAAGATGCATTCTATTTTTTGCTTTTATTCTTGTGCAGTGACGTAGAGCTAAATCCTGGCCCAACTACTGCTGAAACACTGAATCTAATTTTGGATGGCCAAAGGGAAATAAAGGCCAAATTACAGGCCATCGAAACATCGCAGAATAAAGGCCAAATAGCTATAGAAGAGCTTAAGTCACAATTAGATTCTGTGGAAAGTGCAATAACACAGTTCGCAAACCTAAGAGGAGCTGTTACAGAATGTAGGAAGAAAACTGAAGATACTTACAGCTTTGGTGAAGGCCTTATCCCGTAAAATAGACGACTTGGAAAACCGCACCAGGCGATGTAACCTGATATTTTATGGTGTCCGACAGTAAATGTCGTGAACTGCCCGCTGTCTCAGAGAAAAAAGTACAAGAAACTGTATCACATTTAGGACTAACGCCAGTGCAGATTGAAAGGACACACAGACTTGGCCGGTCCCAGGCCAATAAACCTCAGCTGCTCATTGCAATGTTTTCAATGTTTAAAGTAAACAGGCAATTCTGGCCAACGCCAAGAAACTAAAAGGATCCAATATTAGTATATCAGAAGATTCTTCAGAGGCAGTGCGGATAAAACGAAAGTTTCTTTGGGAATTCGGCAAAAGAAATGCCCTTGACGGTGCTCGCGCAAACCTAAAATATGATTAGCTGTTTATAAACGGGCAAGAATATGTATATGATGAAGGTAGTGGCCAGGTTGTGCAAACAACATGACGCATGCACAGCTCCGTAGCAGATGTAACTTTCCTTCTTGTCAACTGCCGTAGTATCAAGAACAAAGCAGATGATTTTCACAACCTTCTATGCATGACCAAACCAACTGTAGTGCTTGGAACGGAATCATGGCTAGATGAAATAACAAGCCATGAAGTCTTTCCAAACGGCTACACATGCTTTAGGAACGATAGAAACCGTCATGGTGATGGGGTCTTTATACTTGTTCACACATTGCTTTCTTGTTCCGCTCTCGATATCGGCAGCGCAAATTGCGAGGATATATGGTGTAAAATTCGGTTACCAAATGGGAAAACATTATCAGTATGCTCATTTTATAGGGCTCCTTCAAGCCCTCTTGCTGTCTTGTCTGATTTTTCAAAGACGATAGAGACAGTCAATACAGATTACCTTGTCATTGGCGGGGACTTTAACATCCCAGAGCTTTCTTGGAATAAGCACCCTTCTAATACTAGGGCTACATCTGCAGTGGCAAAGGAATTGTTGATGATACTAAGCAGTTTTTCCTTAACCCAGGTGGTAACAGAAGGCATGAGACAAAATAACGTCTTAGACTTAATTTTAACTAATCAGCCAAATTGGATTAGGAAAGTTTTTGTGGTGCCAGGTATTAGCGACCATAAAGCTGTGGTTTGTGAAATGAAGTTGACGTACGAAAAGACGCAAAGCTCGGGAGCCCGAAGGATGTATAATTACAGCCTAATCAGCCAAAATGGATTAGGAAAGTTTTGGTGGTGCCAGGTATTAGCGACCATAAAGCTGTGGTTTGTGAAATGAAGCTGACGTACGAAAAGACGCAAAGCTCGGGAGCCCAAAGGATGTATAATTACAGCCTAATCAGCCAAAATGGATTAGGAAAGTTTTGGTGGTGCCAGGTATTAGCGACCATAAAGCTGTGGTTTGTGAAATGAAGTTGACGTACGAAAAGACGCAAAGCTCAGGAGCCCGAAGGATGTATAATTACAGCCTAATCAGCCAAAATGGATTAGGAAAGTTTTGGTGGTGCCAGGTATTAGCGACCATAAAGCTGTGGTTTGTGAAATGAAGTTGACGTACGAAAAGACGCAAAGCTTGGGAGCCCGAAGGATGTATAATTACAGCCTAATCAGCCAAAATGGATTAGGAAAGTTTTGGTGGTGCCAGGTATTAGCGACCATAAAGCTGTGGTTTGTGAAATGAAGTTGACGTACGAAAAGACGCAAAGCTCGGGAGCCCGAAGGATGTATAATTACAGCCTAATCAGCCAAAATGGATTAGGAAAGTTTTGGTGGTGCCAGGTATTAGCAACCATAAAGCTGTGGTTTGTGAAATGAAGTTGACGTACGAAAAGACGCAAAGCTCGGGAGCCCGAAGGATGTATAACTACAGCCTAATAAGCCAAAATGGATTAGGAAAGTTTTGGTGGTGCCAGGTATTAGCGACCATAAAGCTGTGGTTTGTGAAATGAAGTTGACATACCAAAAGACGCAAAGCTCGGGAGCCCGAAGGATGTATAATTGCAGCCTAATCAGCCAAAATGGATTAGGAACGTTTTGGTGGTGCCAGGTATTAGCGACCATAAAGCTGTGGTTTGTGAAATGAAGTTGACGTACGAAAATACGCAAAGCTCGGGAGCCCGAAGGATGTATAATTACAGCCAAGCCAACATAAATGAAATAGGATTTGCATTACAGGAATTCCTCCCAGAATTCGAAATACTTTCTGAAACAATCGGCGTTGATGAGTTATGGGTACTTTTTAAAGCAAAAATGCTTGAGATGCAAGAAAACTATGTGCCGTCGTGGGTGCAGACAAAACGCATGCCAAATCTAAGCCATGGTTTAATGGTGAGCTGCGACGCCTTACTAGTAAAAGAAATAGGATATACAGGAAATATAAAAGAAACTCCATTTCGTAAACTTGCGATCAACTTGCGACCATAACCAAAATGCTGCAAACAAAAATCCACCAGGCAAAAAAAAGAATTCTTTGGTGCTTTGCCTTAGCGAGTGTAACAACCCGGTGAAACCTTCACCTGTTAAATCGAAAAGGTTCGCAACCTATGCAAACGTGTGGATGTTTCTATGTCCGAAAAACTACAAAAAAGCTATTCTGGAATCTTGTTAAATATAACAGAAAAGACAAAGTATGTATTCCATCACTTCAGCATGACGGAGTGGAAATAGAAAATAGCTTAGAAAAAGCCAACTGCTTCACAAGTTTTTTGCTTCCATTTTCTCACCCAGTGCCTCGAGCGCAATTCCACATCCGTCTGCTAATGAGGTCATCGAAAACATGGATATTATAATTATTGATGAAAGTGGAATACGGTCTCTTCTTGAATGTATAGATTCCAGTAAAGCAGGGGGGTGTGATGGATTGACGGGCGCTTTTCTCAAATTGTGCGCATCGTTCATCCATCCCTTTCTTAAGATACTGTACTCGAAGTCATTGAACACCGGTTCCTACCACACGAATGGAAGATGGCGTGCGTTGTGCCAGTATATAAATCGGGGCCTCGCGAACTAGTCGGCAATTACAGACCGATATCTCTAACAAGTATTGTCTGCAAAGTATTAGAGCACGTCTTGTGCAGTAACATAATGACACACATTACCAATCATAACCTCCTGAATCAGAAACAGCATGGTTTCAGGCAAGGGCTTTCCTGTACAACTCAATTAACAGAATTCGTTCATGAAGTTTATGCTGCACTGGATGCTCGTTCTTGTGTTGACTCGATGTTTGTAGATTTTAGAAAAGCTTTTGACCTGGTGGATCACACATTGCTAGTATGTAGACTACGTTGGTTTAATATAAATGAACAAGTAATTGCATGGATTCAGAAATACCTTTCTTTGCAGTTTCAGCATGTAGTGGTAAATGGCGCAGAATCTAGTGCAGCCCGCGTAACGTCTGGCGTCCCCCAGGACTCGGTATTGGGCCCATTACTTTTCTTAATACTTATAAATGACCTTCCCAACACTATTGTTTCGTCCGTAAGATTGTTTGCTGATGATCTGATAATATATAGGAAAATTACAAGCATTGCTGATACTGTTATTTTGCAAAATGATTTAGTTAAACTACACAACTGGTGCAGAGAGTCACATATGCAAATAAACACACAGAAAACCGTCCACATGCGGTTTACTAAAAAGTGTGTGCCAGAAGCCATATATTATCTATCCGGTTCCCCATCGCAGATTGTTTCTGAGTACAAGTGCTTGGGTGTATTCCTCACACCGTCCAAATGTTGGCACAGACACGTTGATTTCATTACAGCAAAGGCATGTAAAGTGTTAGGATTTCTACAGCACAATACAAAACTCTTTCCCCAGCAGGCTCGTGATATTCTGTACAAAAGCTATGTTAGACCCATTTTAGAATATGGATGTACCGTATGGGACCCTCCTACGTGTACCGACCGAAATAAACTTGAGAGTTCAGAATATAGCAGCTCGGTACGTAATCGGCAACTATGACAGAAACCTTAGTATTACTAGTGCAAAACAAACATTAAAATGGGACACCTTAGAAAAGAGAAGGCAGGCATTACGCTTGAAACTTTTTCACAATATATTTTATGGCCAAATTGGAATAGACCGTAATAAGTATATTCTTCAGCCACATTATATATCCGTACGAACAGATCACGAGCTCAAGGTTAGGGAATACACTTGTAGAACTAAGCTTTTCAAAAGCACCTTTTCCCCAAAACCATTTTAGAATGGAATTGACTGCCTGCTGCCATAGTTAGTATACTTAATAATGAACATTTTGCAAATGCTCTTTGAAATTTTCTTCTTTATTTTACAGTATACAGTAATTGCAGAGTTTGCCATCATTACATAGTGCTTTATTACTTAATTGTATGATGCCGCTTCCTGTGTGCTGTACATTGATATCCTGATGTACCATTTTTGTCTTGTCATTTTTGCGGTTTTTTCCTTTTTCTCTTTCATTGTATTGTATAGTTTAACACTGTTTATTCGATGCCATAAGCTGTTTACATTGATGTATGTAACCCCCCCCCCCCCCTGTAATGCCTAAATGGCACTGTGGGTATGAGAGTAAATAAATAAATAAAAAAGCCGGGTGGGTATCAGGGCGATGGGCCGAGCAGATGGTGTGAAGACCCATGTTTGTGAACTCCTGCGGATAACTGCCTGGATCAGGGAAACCTTGACTACAGGTGCGTTGGAGGGGCTGGAGTCGAAGGCAGCCGGATAGGCGGCCTCGACCTCACACTGGACGGTCCTGGTAACATTGCCAGTGTTGTTGGGACGAGGAGCGTTGGCACAGGAAGATGTCGCTGGGGTGCTGGGCAGACGGGCAAACTGCTGGTCAATAGGTCGGCGTTTAGCGAGTTCCAGGCGGCGGCACTCTTTTATAACTGCATCCTCTGTCGCCACGTTGTCGAAAACGAGCAAGCTGAAGGCATCGTCGGCAATGCGTTTGAGGATGTGGGATACCTTTTCTGACTCAGTCATGTGTGCGTCAACTTTGCGGCACAGAGCCAAGACATCCTGAATGTAGACAACGTAGGGCTCTGTTGACGTCTGCCCACGGCCAAAAAGCGCCTTCTGCACGGCAAGTTGGTGACTGTAGGGATTGCCGAACAAGTCTCGGAGCTTTCGCTTAAGCGAATCCCAACTTGTGAGCTCATCTTCATGTGTTTGAAACCAAACTCGAGGTATGCCACCGAGGTAAAAGACTACGTTGGCGAGCATGATAGTAGTGTCCCACCGGTTATTGCGGCAACCAGTGCAATGCAAGACAGTCATTTGTCGGTAAGAAATCGAGCACGATTGCCGGCCATCCCGCCTATGTGCCAACTGTGTTTCCACCGTGGTACAGAAGTGATGCAGTACTACCGGCACCAAACCTCGACAGATATAAGAGGTGAGTGTTATTAGTAGAAAGGTTACCCGTGAAATGGTTAGAGTCGGCTGTGAGAAAAATTGCTGCGATGCTACAGTTCCTTACGACATTGAAACACGGCTCAACCGATAGTTCAAAGAAATTGTTGCACCTCCATGAAAACCGAAAACACATTGCAGTATTCATTAAGGATGCTTACAGCTGTGTTTTTTTATAAGGTTCAGCGACCTCGCGCAGAGCTTCAAGCGCTGACATCCAAGAGCGCGATCACGGTGACTGCAAATTTCTTTGAGAACTCCTCGACTGACCTCGCCGACGAAATCATTGCCTCACCGAAAGAAACTGGCACACCCGCATCTGTGGTGAGCAATAGTGTTATGTATTTATTATTATCACGAGAGACTACCCTTCAGGCATGTTTCGTTTGCATCAGTGGCCTAGCCAGAAATTTTGGATGAGGCACGCCCTTGACCTGAAATAGGTGCTGGATAGACAGGTGTTTACCTCTTGTGCTCGGTGTCCCATAGTAAACAAAAAAAATTATTTGGTAGTGACACTTGCCCTGATGTACTACCCTCTGGCCACACAATAGTTGCAAGTGTTTGCAGGAAGCACTGTGATGTGTCTGGATTCAAGCAGTGTTTCGAGGCATTCAATTTCATGCACCAAAGATCATAAGTGGTCCTAATGGCAGGGAACATGTACTTGATCGCGATTCCATTTAACTAATATCTCATTACTCAATTGTTCCTATCAACCAAGACATTATTCTTTTGCTTGAGATTAACGCAACATCTCAATGGGTTGAAGTTCTTCCCAAGCACTTAAAACAAAACTTGACGAGATGCTTTTCTACAACTTTTCAGATGACCCAGACAGATGGAAATTTTAACGGAGGTGTTTGCACTCTGTTACTCTCTGTGACAGCAGAAGGCGCCGCATCTACACAAGTTTGCCATACAAACATTGTTGAGAAAGGTGTACAAGAAAGTGCCTCTGTGAGATCGACAGCTATTGGACAGAACGAGTGCAGCTGTGCATTTCTTGGCTCTTCATTTGTGCGATGCATTTTCCTATGATTTCCGACGGACTGACGGCACTGTGTAGTTCTCTCACGCAGCAAACGTGATTAGCGGAGTACAAGTCGCCACCACGAAGCAAACTACTTTGTTTGAAGTATTCCTGAATGTTTCCTATTCGTCCGTAGCCGCAAAACAGCAAGCGGGGCTCGTTTTGCGTTGCCATTTTCACGCACCGACGTTCACCGCACACAACATGACACAACTTCGAGCTAAGCGCCGGGAAGGGAACAGGGACAAAATGCACGATGTGGCTGCATTGGCGCTGCGCACTTGGAGAGCGGTGCCGCCACCAACTGAGCGCACGAGGAGTATAGAAAACGTTTGCAGCAATGCACTAAATAGCTGGCATTTTTTAAACGAAAATTGCGGCATACCTCATCAACCATTAAGTTAACAGAAAACAAAGCTCTTGTCAGACCAAAATTAGAATATGCGGATTTGATCTGGAGCCTTCATCAAAAATATTTACTCAAGAAAATAGAAAGAGTGCAAAATTTAGCTTTGTGGTTTATATACTCCACATACTCGCGTTTTTCTAGCGTGTCCGTTTTTCGCGACAGGGCAAAATTGAAAAAACTAGCTCATCGCAGAATTGTATCTCGCATCAAATTTTTATATCAGCTGTACCATGGTCACTACAAAATACCGCGTGAATGTTATTTACCTGAGCCCCCCATGCGGTCTGCTCGTACAAACCACAACAAAACAATTAAGCAACCATTTAGTAATCTTAACATCCATCAATGTTCTCTTTTTCCCCATGCAATTTTACATGGAATAAATTAGCCAAAGAAGTAGTTAACGCTAATACAAAAGAATCGTTTGTTCAGCTTTCAAATAACCTTTTCTATGACCTCTAAAGTGCCGCAATAAAAGCAGTTGCTTTTGCCTAACGCTTTTGCATTGTAATTTTGTTTATGTATTGCACTGTTGCATGTTCATGCTTATGTCTGTTACGTATAGTGTTACAATGATGTATGTACATGTTTTTGTTGTGATTTTATTTGCTAATTGACATGTGTAATTTACGTTGCTCCCACTCCTGCTTGGGCCCGAATAGGGCCTGCATTATTTGTAAACAAATAAATAAATAATTAAATAAATAAATAAATACCTGCGCGACTTTTTAGACCAGATAAGTGTTCCATTAGTTTCGTGTTGATGCATCTCGAAGTCTGCCCTACGTAAATATGACCACACGTCATAGGAATCTGATAAACAGTTTTTTGCGCAATCAACAAATTGGTTCTTACCCGGATTTTTAACACTACATTCATTCTTTGCATAATCCTTTCTTTCAAACTTATTTTTAACCTTAGAACACACATTACCTCTTTTGTTTTTTGGCGAGAACACCACTTTTACTTCGTAACTCCCAGCCACCTTTTTAAGTCTGTGTGAAAGGCTGTGAACATACAGAATCACTGAAACCTTGGAAGTCAAATCCTTCTGCCTTTTATTCCCTTCTGTCATCACGTCTTTAATGCATTTTCATCGCAAGTGCTTGTTACATGGGTCTTGCTGTTTTTTATGTTGACCGGGTGGCTTTGGTCTACAGCATTTCATCTCAAGTGTTATATGCGCTATGGGCGTGCTCTGTTGACTAGATCGCGCAGATGTGCAGATTTAAGAAGGAAGTTCTTCGAAAATAAAACAAGTTATTAGAAAGCACTCGTCCTTGTGTTGCTCCTCTTCTTTGTCCCTGTTTGCGCACAAGAAGTTAAAAAAAAAAATCTCTATATCAATTTTCCTGGGGTTGTCTACCAGATTTCTTGCAGCAGTTGCAGCCAGGTCTGTATAGGTGAAACTGGCAAGTTCACATGGTGACTCGAGGAGCCCCAGCATGACGTCAGAAATGAAGATATCGCTTCTGTGCGCTTGCTGAGCATGCGCATACGTCCGGACATCACATTGATCGGGACAACACGGCAATTTTAGCCAAAGAATGAAATCTGACACAACCGGGACCATGAACCCAGCAGCAGGAGGCATGCTAATGATCTACAATCAGTCATTACGTCACAAACTTCGCTTTTAATATGCCACTACTAATCTTGTCTGCCTCATTGTGTACAAGGAACTCGTACAGGTTCCGAAACGTCTTTTTTTTTTTTGTTTGAATTGGTCAGTGACTGCAAACCTTTTTTCAGACCTAATGCATAAAATGACACTGTCAGCTTGACCCATCGTTAAAACCGATATATCGTTAAACGTGGTATCGCTATAAGTGGATGGCACTGTACACGAAGTAAGGTCTGCAGTTTTGTCAGTGTTGTGTGCACTCACGCAAACATTAACAGATCTCACTTGACAACGAACTCACTGATACAGCATGAGCTAACGCTTCACATAATGTCTCGTAAACTTCAGATTACTGAACCATCAGCACCAGGCACGTGCAGCAGCCTAGTGGGCACCAACTGTTTCGACTAAGCTTTTGCACTTGCCTCAGAGCAGATGCGTGCGCCATGGGTGATACATCCCCCCTCTTCCCTGCACAATCATCTCCACTCCTTCCCCATCACAGAAGGAATCATCCGCTCTTGTGTTTCTCTGAGCGGTGCAAGATGCCGCATCTCCAGCGGTCTCTGCAAGTTGTTTACCAATGCGACAAATGGCGAAGCGGTGTTTCCTGCATATCACTGTTTCCTGCCTACCACATCCCAGAATGCACACTTTCACGGCATTTTCGCTGCTCAAACTTTTCATGCGGAAGCACATTTGAAATACCCTTTGCCTCGGCCAACATATTTATTGTATTTTGCTGAATTTACTGGCGATACAGGCTCTAAGCACATGCTTGAAATGGCCGAAAACTTCGTCACATCAAAACCGTTTAACGAAATTTTTTTGTTAAATTGTGAAAAAAATACATGGTTTTCAATGGAACTAAGGAAGGGAAATGATAATAATTTGTTACCGTATTTACTCGCATAATGATCACACTTTTTTGTAAAAAAAATTTATGCAAAATCAGGGGTGCGATCATAATGCCGGTTAAATTTCCCACGAAAAGACAAAAAAAAATTTCGGCCTGCATTTACTGCGAGACACCAAAACAAAAATGGCGGCCGGCGGAGCAAGCCGAACGCACTGAACGTGATTTTTTTCTTCTCGTGAGTACATTGCGTGCATTGAAACAGTTTCTTCTGTATCAGTAATGAATAATATCATTATATCTCCAAGTTTGCGGCAATAACGTAGCCATGTCCACTTTGAGGGGACAGAGACGGATGGGCATGCTTAGCTGCCAGTGACATAGAAACACATGGCCAGCATGCTGCGGAAACTGCGGCATCTGTCTTCACTACTATCCTAATAAGGCACGTTTCTGCTAAGGGTGGGTGAATATCTTAGCTGTGTTACAAGCGTCGGCGTATGAATAGGGTACACGTTTAATGTTTCAGTGTAAACATGGCTACTATCGTTGCCACTCACAATTTGTGGCGTGCTCATGAGTGCAGATGAGAAGAATTGAAAGGTGTCGTTTTTGTTGTTGTTGACCACAACCATTATAAAGCCTACACATAATAAAGGCAAGTTTGGTTGCAGCTTTTTTTTAGTCATGGAACTGCGGGAAGTGATGAAAGTAATGAAATGAGGCATCGACTTAAGAATGTTTGGTGCATGCTGACCGCTTGGTTTGTCTTGCAGAGTCGTTCGCGTAGCATTCGACAGATGGTAAGCGCGATTTATATTAGCTAGACTTGGCACATGACATATAGCTGCGGCAAGTTTGGAGTGCCATCATTACATGGGAAATAAAAAAAAATCGAATTTTGACGACAAAATTCAGGGGTGTGATCATTAAGCGAGTGCAACTATTATGCGAGTAAATGCGGTACATAGCGAATTTCATTAAATCGAGGTTTGACTGGATTGAGATTTTACTGTATCAGTCACTCTTAAGAAATGTGAATACAAAACCTCAAGTGCTGAAGTTGCCCTGCAAACGGAAGTGCCAATGCCCTTCCGTTTTCCTGTCATATAGCAGCAGGCTAGACAAGAAAAAAAAGCTGCTTCGCACCGTAAACTGCCCAGTATGCGGTTGACACCCGAAAGTTGGTGAACAGGTTGGGGAAGGAACACAATAGCAATCAACCCCTCTATCATCTCCAGAAGTAATTTCCTTTCTATCTAGTGTTGTAGGAGACAATTCTCTGGTCGGCTTCAGTGTGTATCAAGCTTCCTACAAATTAGGCACATACTGTGCAGGCTTAATTAATGCTCGCCAGGAAGGAAGAACATAGTGGCCTGTGCTAATGAAACATCATAAATAAGTATAGTATTTCTTTTACAAAACCAAAGAAGATGTCACATCAGTGAAGCAAAGGTAAGCAAATTGAAACTCACCGTGCTTGCTCTCCTTGCCTCGAGGGGCAAGTGCACTGCACCTGGTTCCAATTTTGGTGCAATTGCTCTTGCAGTATCCATTTTGGGCATGCCAGAAATGACTGTGCACTGTCTGCTTGCATAACTCAACACAGGAGCACTGGCTACTTCGCGTGCAACCACCTGTGTTGCAATTGGTGTCACAACTCCAAGCTCTGCAGAAGCTGGCACTGAAGGTGGGTCAGCGCACATGGTTTCCTGCAGTGACTCTTGTCGTTCCCCAGCCCCAACAGCCAAGCTCGTGACACTTGCAATCTTTGGACCGGTGCGAAGCAGGCTCCTCGTCATAACACTATGCTGAACTGGGGTCACTGGTGCTCGGTCACACCCTTCGAGCACCGCCAGTACCAAATCTGTGGGAATTGGCTCTGACCTAACAGCCTCCCTTGCTGCAGTGTTCAAAGGCACCGGCAGCACAGATGTGAGCGGCACTGTTGTTGCTTGAACACTAGTGGTGGCCGTCTCTGGCAAGCTCAAGACGCGTCGCTGTTTGGCTGTCACCTGGGAGGGCAAGCTGGGTAACTGCACGGTATTCGGTGCCTGTACTGACGGCGAGGTTAGCGGTGCCTGGAGCACAATGGTTTGCCCACTGCCCATTTTCTGCAGCTCCTCGGCACGCTTCTGGACCAGATGACTGACAAGCGATTTCAGCTGTGTGTCACTCATGTTGCCAGAATTCTGAGTCAATTGGATTGTGCAGTAGAGACTCGGTACCACCGTCAGGTTCTGTGGACTCATGGACTGGAATCGCAGTGTGGGAATCTTGGGTGCTCTTGCATTGCCGGCAGCCACTGTTGAGCCCAGTCGTGGTGGTGCGGGAAGCAGGAGTGGCAGGCGAGGACGTGGAGCCACCTGTGCCGCCGGTCTATATGATACCTGTGCACCTCCTGTAGAGGGACCCGCCATCGATGCTGGCTTTGAGGTGCCGCCACTTGCCACGACATGAATTACTGGCACAGAGATGGTACTGCTTGAACTCGACGTGGCAGGCATATTGTTGGCTGCTGTACAACTCGAAGAGGAAGGTGTTGTGCAAGTCACTATTGATGTGATTGAAAAACTGGAACACTGCTTGTGCACGGTGGCTGTGGAAGCGCTAGTGAGGCTGGGATGGAGAGGTTTCGTTATGGTTTTCGTGGCAGGTTCTTTCAAAACTTGGACCCATGTAATTTCAGGCTTAGAATTGGTGCTGTTGCAACTTGCAGTGGCATTTTCTGATTCTGAGATTGCTTTCATGCTTTCCAAGGTTCTTGCAGTCTTATTAGGCTTTTTGATGCAAGCCTGCAGAAAAATGAATACAAAAGAATAAAATAGAAAAGTTTGTGGCACATTTCAAGAAACGCTGCCATCTATAAAGCATCAAAGACAGCATGCTAAAACACATGTAGTTAAGCTATGAGTAAAAAATTTCAAAGAAATATTAAAGGAACAAGTGTTGACATGGCACAAAGTGGATGCCCCATCGTTCCTGAATCAAATATTTTTATTCATTTATATCTACTGCGACCTTATACAACATCTTAGCAGTGTGGTACACAAAGAAGTACGCAAAACAGAATAAGTACAAAAAGGGTGAGCTGCACTCAGTTTTCTTGACACAGGTGCTTAAAAAACCACCAATCCACAAAAACAAACTTTAGAAGAGTGAACTTCTGGGCTAGTTAGTTATCCAACATAATAAATGAGTTTTGAGCCAAGACCACACACACAAGAAAATGCCCGTGTTGTGCCCTTCATTGTGTATGTGGTGTTGGTGCAAAACTCGTTTATTATATCCCAAAAACAAAGAAGTTAAGCAACATTAGTTCAGTGATTTTCAAATTGTACAGTCAAACAGTGACATCACAAGCAATCTCAGCAAGCACAGAATGCTTTTCATTAAAGATATGTCGCAAAAAGTGATAATGAGTCCTGTATTACAGCTTTATTGGCCAGCTTATTCCAATCTACGATGGTTGTAGGAAAAAATGAGTACTTGAAGCAGTTGACACATGTAGTAAATAGAGTTACAGCTAGCGAGTGTGTCTGCTAGTGTAACCTGTTGTATAGATAAGAAGGTGGGATGTGTCAATGTTGTAATCGCTACTTATTATCTGAAGATAGAATTTGAAACGATATACATGATTAGCCGCTCCGAGATACGAGGTAATTGAAATGCACCCATATGTAGTGTAGATGAATTGAACAGGTTATTTTTAAGCTTTCTAGCTTTATTGAATGGGTCCCATATACTTACAGCATATTCTAATGTGGGGCGGATGAGTGTTTGGTATGTGTACTGTTCGTGTGGAGGATTTTATTACGCATCTTAGAAAAAATAACTTGCGGTGGCACTAGGAATGATGAAACTAGCATTTTATTGGCCGAACCTGTGCCCTCAAAAGCAGCCTTTACTCAAATAGTGGCGATAGCGGCAGACACAGTCGGCAATTGGCGAAAATCTGATCTACCCGTCAAGCGCGTTGGCTTTTTACACAAATCATCGAAGTTCCAGAGTAATTAGTGGTGCCCACGTGTCTTCCAGAAAGTTCCAGAAATTCGGGTCGCACATGCAATTAGATTACACACACTTCGATGACAACCAAGCCATCGATAAAATTCAAGAAACTTCCGATACATGCATGTCCCGCGCTGAGCGATAACATTTGTTAGACGGTGAGAAGCACTCACCCAAAAAGATAAACAGGTCCACGTGTCAATATTGTATTACCTCTGACAAAAAGGCGTTTTCTGTGCCATAGTGATGTAGTAGTGGCTTCTTTGTTTAATGTTATGCGCATATATACTCTCTTTTCAAAATCAACGCACATTTGCCACTGTTGTCATTGTTTACATCATTGAACTACTTAATTACAGTCCCTGTTTAACCTAAGTTGGTCTTCTTTGGTTGTCATTTCATTGTACAGCATGCAATCTTCAGTGTAAAGCCTGGTTTTAACAATGAGGTTAGTGACAATATCATTTATATATAACAAAAACGAAACTTTGGCCAAACATTGAAAATATGCAAATGCTTGATAGCTGGACCAAACCAAGGTAATGTTGTTTGCCGCCACTTGGAGATACTCAAGATTATTCTTGCATTATGCATAACTAGATAATTAGTGAGTATTATTGAATCAACTTCTCAATTATCATAATTAGAGGAAAAGCGCCATTGAGAGCATGAAGGATGCATTTAGAAGGAACACATGTCTTTCCCCAATTAACATTCTATCATTTGGGACTAGACTGCACTCGGCTTCATGCCATGGCATGATTGCATTGACATGAAGCCAAGTCCTAGTGAATTAAGACGAACCTTTAGCTCGAGCCCAACTCTGACGTGGCCTATTCAAATACATGTAAAACACAAAAATACATTTCTGTGATAACCCCCGAACCAATTTTAATGAAATTTATTGCATCTGAGAGACAAAGTTAAATTCTAGTGACTGTTGGAAGCGGAATTTTGATTTAGGGCCTAAACTTGGGAAAAGAATTTTCAAAAATTCGGAAGTTAGAAAAAAGTAGGCACGCGAAGTTTACAAATTAATAGCTCTGCATCAAACAGATATTGCGGTTTTGTAAACGGCATCAATTAGATCATTCAAAGCGGCCAAATTTGATATGTCAATTTATATCTTGCAAGAATTTGTTACGTTGTGTACAAGGGTTCTGCAAAAGCTGTATTTCCCTATTACTAAATTTTGTCAGATCCATGTGTAACATGTCAATTTTGTCTGCTTTAGATGTACTATCAGATTCAATTCACAGAATTGTGTTATCATTTTTCCTTGCTGAGTTAGAGAGCTGTAAATGTGATAGTTTCGTTTTCAGAAAATTTTTTACTTTTGCCAATTTTTAACAAAAGTGGTTAAAAGATAGTGGTCTCTTTGAAAAGCGGTGAAGAAACCACTATCTTAGCTAGGCAATTGCCGATGGTCAAAACATTCAAAAGAAAAATCGGTGCAGAGTGAGAACCCACCGCTTGTGTTGGATGCTCAGTTCCTATCAATGCCACTCGAGTTCGTCGCACCGCTTGAACCGCCGCTCTGGGTATCCCACAGCAGGTTGTCTTCCGTTCGCTCGAAGTGGTTTGTGATCGAGCACTTCTTAAATGATTTGACCATAACGTCCACGTGGACCCGCTTTCAAGTGTGCGAAATCCACTTTGCGATGGTTGATGGGTACGCTTTCTGCAGCTTTCGCCGTACAGCCGTATAGTCTGGCTGTATATGGCATACTCGCACCACGGACGCCGTGCCACCTCGGGACTCCGATGGCGCCGGCTCGATGATGGAGTGAGCAAGCGCGTTTGGCAGCCTTGGCTACGTGCTCTTCCTAACAAACAGGGGGGTGCTTAGATTCGCAGGCAAACTTTTTTCCCAATTTTCTCGCGAAAATAGAGGGGGGGTGTTTAGAATCGCGCAAATACGGTATTAGGAGTTTTACTTTGCGTATTTCGCTACGAAAGTGAGAGCATGGCCGTGGTTGAGCACGTGCGAGAGCGTGTCACACCTTCGGTCCCCACGGCATTGACTGCTTTTGAAACAGTACTGAGAGTTGCTTTGCGAAATTTTGCGTATCGGTTTTTGCTAAAAGGCACGTGCTCTACATTGATATAGTATTATAGTATTTGCATCAGTAGTAGCATTATTACATTATAATAGTATTTGCAAAAAGCCGTACAATACATGGCGAGAAAGCCGGGAAAGCACGCAGTGCGGGGGGGGTGCCTCAAGGTAGATGAGGAGGCGGATGAGAGTGGAGAGGGCATTGAATCAACCGGCACACAATGTGAAGTCGATAGTAGGCTGCAGAAAATGGAGGCTTTCCAGGAAAAGCTTCTCAAACAGGTACAAAAGCTCAAAAATGAGCTAAACAGAAAGTGTGATGCACAGAAGGTAGCTGAAAAGAGACTTGAAGCAGCCAAGGAAAAACTGAACAGGGCTGTCATTGTGAACGAGAATGTGCGTGACAATGGAATGCAGACCCTAGACGTGACAGGCGAGGGAGTGTCAGCAAAGTATGTGGAATGCATGCAGCATGATGAAGGATAGCTGGAAAGAGCGGCACCTACCTTAAGTCCACTACGCGGAAAAAGCAGGAGCCCAGGGGACAATGCCCCTTGTCGAGTTTGAATCACGCAAAAAAGGACAAAGGAAAGCAGGGAGAGGTAAGAGAGAGTGAATGGGTGATTATCACCAGTGACTCAAACCTGGCTGGGTGCTCAAAAGCAATTGTGGAGAGGGTTAAAGGCGATAAAAGAGTGGCAGCAGGGACATTTTCAGGGCGGACAGTGGGTTCTGTCATGGAGTGAGCAAAAGAAAAGCTTGAGGAAAATGCCCACTTGTGCAACCTTGTCATAATAGCAGGTGGGCTAAATGACGTCCTAAACAGGAAAGGGACTGGAGTAGCCCAGCGCTTGGCAAAGGGGGTGGACGAATTGCGCAAGCTATATCCTCAGGTGCAGATCGTGGTGTGCACGGTGCCAGAAGTGCCTGTATGTGGCACTCACGTACAAAGAGCTGCAGTGGCTGCTAATGAGGCAATATGGAAAATGAGCCGAGAGAAAGGCTTCGAGGTTGTTGAAGTAAGCAGGGAATTGAGGTGTGGTGGTTTTAAACGAGACGGCATCTACTTCAATTACAGGCTGGCACGAGAAGTGGGCTGGAGACTTGGTGGTCGCACTGTTGCCTCTTTAGGGGGCCCGCGAGCACTCAGGAAGCCAGAGTAGATAGTAATGAAGAAGGTCCACTAGGGGAACCTCAAAAGAGCATCACCGGTGATAACAGAAAAAGGAGGAAAGCAAGAAGGAGAGCTCGCCATGCAATATGCCACATAAACATGCAGGGTGGCAGAAGAAAGGAAAAATGGGCAGATATTGAGCAGTTAAATATAGATTAAATAGGGGTGTATGCGGTTACAGAAACACACCTTAGAGACTCAGAAGAGCCGCCAGTTATTGAGAATTATGTTTGGGAAGGGTGCAATAGAACGTCGGAAAGAAAGGGAGGGGGAGTTGGAATGCTCATCCATCAGGGAGCCAAATGGAACAGAGTAAATTCAAAATGTCAAGAGCATCTTTGAATATCAGATACAATGAGTGGGAAAAAACTTGGCTGGGCGTTACAAATTTATGGACCGGAAATAATTGCACAGAGAAGAATAAAGAGTTAGTGGAATGCATAAGCATTGATATTAAGGGTTTCGGGAATGGTGCTGATATTGTCCTATTAGGTGACATGAATGCCCACATACAGGATTTAGATGATGATGATGATGATGTTTGAGGTTTAATGGCGCAAGGGCCAGGTATGGCTAAAGAGCGCCATGCGAGTGGTGATGAATTTGTAGTGGTCTGATGGGTTCTGTGAATTTAATGTGACGTGGCTGTAAAGGGGCCTAAAAGAGTTGGTGTAAATTGCATAAAATCTACACATAATAAAATTATGGCAATGATTAATGACGTGTACTATGATCACTAAAATGCATTAAGAAAGAATGACGCATTATATAAAATATGCGAGATGCTAAAATTGCTTAGAGCACTACTGCCTTGCCGCAGCCCTTGAAACACAAGGGCCTAGAGGCATGTGCTATGCGAAATAATTATCACAGCGGCATCCTCTGAAGAGAGGAGGCACTACGAACTAATGGGGCTAATAACATGTAGCACAACATCTTTCAGGAAACCTAGGACTGCGTTGGTATCAAAGAGCAGTTCTGCACCGAGCAACATAACAGGATGAAGGGGATGTGCTGCCGGTATGCTAAAGAAAAATGTCTCCTTCTCTCAGGTTCGGCTTTCCGGCACTCCAGGAGGACGTGGAGGACGGTCAGCCTCTCCCCGCATCTCCCACAGGTTGGAGGCTCATTTCCAATGAGTAAAAAGTTATGGATGCCAAATGTGTGTCCTACTCTTAGACAACACAATAGGGCATCTGTTCGGCATAATTTTGTTGCAGAAGGCCAGAAGCCTAATTGTGGCTTTATTACGTGCGGCTTATTATTTGTTTCCACGCCCCACAAGCGTTGCCAGTAGTTTCACAGTTTGCTTCGTAAGAAGGATTTCAGATCTATGACAGGGACTGTAGCAGTAGAATTAATGGCATGTGATGCAATTGATGGGGCCATCTGGTCCGCTAGAACGTTACCCTGGATGCCCCTATGGCCAGGCACCCAGCATATAATGACATGCTAGTTAGATATATATGCTTTACATAAGACGGAATAGAGTTTAATAATTACAGGATTTTCGTGCTTACAGAATGATATCAAAGACTTCACAACACTTAGGGAGTCACTATATATAACTGATTTTTTGAGTCGTGATTTCCTTATATGCTTCACAGTCGACAATAATGCATAGGCCTCAGCCGTGAAGATACTAGTTTCCGGATGCAGTAAATCGGATTCCGAGAAGGATGGACCGACGGCTGCATAGGACAACCCGTCGTGCAACTTTGATGCGTCTATGTAGAATTTTGTGCAGGAATGCTTATGCTGGAGTTCCAGGAAATGCATTTGGATTTCAATCTCTGGAGCGTGTTTTGTAACTTACATGAAAGATATATCACATTGTATCATCTGCCACTCCCAAGGAGGAAGAAGCTTAGCTGGAGGCATTAGGCGATGTTTCAGGAGTGGGACATCAATTTCAGTGCTAAGCTCCCTCACACGCAGTGAAAAAGGCTGTCTTACAGCAGCCGATTGCAAAAGAGTGCAGCATATTTCATATCATTAACGGTATTAAAACACGGATGTTGAGGATTAGAGCGAAATTTTAGAAAATATGTTTGTCTGATTTATATTCTCTGCAGATGCAGTGACCACTCATTTGGTTCTACATATAAACTTTCAATGGGACTTGTTCTGTAAACGCCAGTGGCCAGTCGGATACCTGGATAGTGGACCGGATCTAGCATCTTTAACGGGCTCGGGGCGGCAGAATGATAGATCATGGCATCATAGTCCAATCATGATAGAATTAGGTTCTTGTGTAGATTCATCAAACATTACCTGTCGCTGCCCCATGTTGTATAGGATAAAATTTTCAGTAAGTTCATTGTTTTTAAGCATTTCACCTTGAGATACTTTATGTGTGGAATAAATGTTAGTTTAGAGTCAAGTGTGATGCCTAAGAACTTGTGCTCTTTGTTCACAGAGATTTGCTGGCCATACATTTTGATATTGGGATCTGCAATGAGCCCTCTCTTCTTGTGAAGAGCGCACAAGAACTTTTGTTCGGGTTCACTTGAAATTTGTTTTCGTCTGCCCATTTAGAAATTTTGCTCAAGCCCTGTTGTACTTGCCTCTCACACACTGCAAGGTTTCAGAATTTGAAACCTATTTTTATGTAATCTATGTAAACAGAATAAAAAATGGTTGGTGGTAATGAAGCCCGAAGCGTGCTCATCTTCACGATAAAAAAACGTGCAGCTAAGCACACCTCCTTGGGGTACACCAGTTTCTTGTATAAAAGGCCACGACAATACATTGTCAATTTTCACGCAGAAGGTACGTTTGGACAGATAGCTTTCTAGTATGTTTAGCATATTTCCACGAATGCCCATCCCCGACAAGTCTCGCAAGATCCCGTATCACCAGGATGTGTCATAAGCATTCTCCATATCGAGGAATATTGATAAGAAGAACTGTTTAGTTACAAATGCATCACAGATATTTCCTTCAACGCATACAAGATGATCAGTTGTGGACCGCCCTTCTCTGAAGCCACACTGATAGGGATCAAGCATATTGTTCAGTTTAAGGAAATGTATTAGTCTACGATTAATCATTTTTTCAAATAGCTTATAAAGACAACTTGTAAGAGCTATCAGGCGATAACTTGCCACCAAGGAAGGGTCTTTACCTAGCTTCAAGACGGGAATAACAATAGCTTCCTTCCATGAGGATGGAATGTACCCAGCAGCCGAGATAGAGTTGAAAAGTGCTAGAAGTGTCATTTGTGTGTCTTCGTGTAAGTTCTTAATCATGTCATAGATGATTCTATCAGCTCTCGGCGTTGAGCTTCTACATGTGCTCAATGCAGCTTTAAGCTCGGCAATATTAAGTGGATGGTTATATGGTTCATCTGGACGGCATTAGCGATCAAGTGTCTTAAGGTCAGCCAATTGTTTATATTTGAGGAATGATATCGTGTAATGTGTGGAGCTTGATACATGTTCGAAGTGTTCGCCCAGAGCGTTCGCCTGGTCCTCCAAGGTAGTCCCTTGGTCGTCCACTAAGGGCAGAGGGTGGATTTGTTGCCCCTTTATCTTTCTCACACCATTCCATACTTTGAACTTTTGGGTGTAGGAAGTGATGCCCGAAAGAAACTTCTCCCAGCTAGCCCTCCTTGCCTGTCTCCACGTGCGCCTTCCCTGTGATTTTGCCAGTTTAAATTCCATGAGGTTTTCTGCAGTCGGGGAGCGACGCAGCAAACCCCACGCTTTGTTTTGTTTTTTTCGTGCCAGTTGTACTGCTGATTCCACCAGGGTACCATTCTTGTACAAGAGAGACCTTGTGTTTGGGGAATAAACTTTTCAGGTGCGTCGATTATAAAACAAGTACGCTACTGCTTTGTCTATGTTAAAATCAGTGATAAGATCTCGTGATAAGTAAGTTGATTCTTTAAAATGAACCCATTCAACGGAGGCTAGTTTCCACCGGGGTGTATGTGGGGGGCATTCGTGTTGACGTATTGAATTTAACATTACAGGGAGGTGGTCAATTCTATAGGGGTTTTTGATGACATGCCATTGCAAGTCCGGGAATAATGAAGCCGAGCCAATAGACAGGTCTATTGATGAATATGAATTATTATGCATATTATAATACGTTGGCTCCTTCTTGTTGAAGAGGCATGGACCGGAGTTCACAAGACAATTTTCAATGAAACGACCTCTTGCATCACATCGCGAGTCTCCCCACACGGTGTAGTGGGCATTAAAATCGCCTGCGAGTATGTAAGGGTCTGGAAGCTGATCAATTAGGTTATAAAAATCACTTTTTTCCAGATGAAAATTAGGGGGTATGTATAAGCAACATACAGTGATCAATTTATTAAAAACAATTGCCCGAATTGACACTGTCTCAAGGGGCGTCTGAAGGGCGACATGGTGACAAGCTGCGGACTTGTCCATAACTATTGCTACACCGCCAGACGAGGTATTCGCCTCGTTGCGGTCTTTACGGTAGATGGTGTCATCATCATCATCATCAGCCTGGTTACGCCCACTGCAGGGCAAAGGCCTCTCCCATATTTCTCCAACAACCCCGGTCATGTACTAATTGTGGCCACGCCGTCCCTGCAAACTTCTTAATCTCATCCGCCCACCTAACTTTCTGCCGCCCCCTGCTACGCTTCCCTTCCCTTGGGATCCAGTCCGTAACCCTTAATGACCATCGGTTATCTTCCCTCCTCATTACATGTCCTGCCCATGCCCATTTCTTTTTCTTGATTTCAACTAAGATGTCATTAACTCGCGTTTGTTCCCTGACCCAATCTGCTCTTTTCTTATCCCTTAACATTACACCTATCATTCTTCTTTCCATAGCTCGTTGCGTCGTCCTCAATTTGAGTAGAACTCAAATGAGTAGAGTAGATGGTGTACTGACTAGAATATGCCTCAGTTGTCTCGTTCCCACACCATCAATGTGAGAACGACCGATTATTTGAACTCAATTGGGAATGTAAATGAGTCCGAACTATTAAATGTCAGAAGAAAACCAATGATAACTTTATCTATGTTTTAAGGCCCCTATCCAAGGAAGTGGTCGATTCATTGCTGCAAGCACTTTCACTTACATGCAACTAAGTCCACCTGTATTTCTGCCAGTTTTGCGTTGTCTCAGTACGCCGATGCAAGGACTGTTAAGGCTCGAGTCTGATCCGCATGTGAAGGCTCCAGAGCACACCGCACATCATCATCATCATCATCCGAGTTAGAATCGCAGTTTAACAGAGGGAGAACTTGCTCAATTGTTTCATCATCATTCAGTTCGGCATGCAACGACACCGTGCTGTCGACATTTGCAAAGACTTCAAATGTAGCAGCAGCAGGAATCAGCACGCTGCAGCCTAGCAGGTCATCAATGATGTCTGCATTTGAGCTCGTTGTGGTAGGTGGCAGTTCAGGCTCTTCAGTTGCGTAGCCCGGTTCATTTGGACTGCGAGGGCATCATCAGTGCCATTTCACGCGGACTGTCGATAACTTCACCAAAAAAAACCTCTTGGAGCCAGCAGAGCGCCGTCTAGAACACATACTAAACAAACAAACAAACAAGCACAGAAAAGAGCAAGCCAAGCACAGTGGTCCTGGAATGTATGTGATGATCGTGATGTTGATGCGACTTCACAATTCAGGCAAAGGCTCCAAGATTGGCATTTGCAGTCAAATCTCTGAGGCAAGTGCTGCGACCAAGGCAAGGCCTCAGGGATTACCATCTAGTGTCTTATCTCTGAGGCTATACTTGAAGTCTCGTCGATGTTGCTAGAGGAGTTTTTGCTGAGACATAGTAACTAGCGCTAACAAGACTAACGGAAAAAAGTTGGGACAGGACAGAGCACTAGACTTCAATTGACAGGTTGTATTCAGAAAAAAAAACATGCAAGAAACCACCGCATGCTCAAATAAATGCACAGACGGACACATCAACGAATGTGCCACGTAGGAGAAACCTGATGTGCAATGAAGCCGATAGGCACCAATAGCAAGCAATTACAAAGCATTGATCAGGTTCTTTTCAAGATACAACTCTTTACCAGTGAGAGCAAAAGATGGAGCGCTTACACATTCATCAGGAGCTTTTGAAATGCAATATGCCTCAAATATTTCCCTAACTGCCTGGCGAACTGTCTGACCACTTGCATGTTATGAAAACACGAGGAGCATGTGTCCACCTGCACGTTTATTTGAGCACACGGTGGTTTCCTGCATGTTTTTTTTTTTTTTTCTGAATAAAGCCTGTCAGTTGAAGCCTAATGCTCTGTCTTGTCTGAACTTTTTCCGTTAGTCTTGTTAGCGCTAGTAACTATGTCGCAGCAAATGCATCAACACCAATTAGCCCAACTTTCTGCGTTAATTACCTGCTAGAGGAGATAATGGCGACAGAGTCGGCACATGCTACAGCCACGGACGGAGTCCGGGCAAACAATAGTAGAGCTGGCAGCTGTCCGAGATATCAGTCATCCTTACACATTCAGTCTACGGGGCCATTGGCAGTGCCGTGAAGCTGTTAGAATTACCGAGCATGTCCGGATTATCGGTGTCCGATTTATCGGTTGGCGACTGTATCAAAGAGCTTGAGGTAGTACAAAAAGAAAGCTGTGCTCTTTATATGCTGCAGACTGTAGGGGTTGGAGGACGGACTTCGGGATGAAAACAAACTTGGGAGGGTTTATTTTACATTATTTACAGAGAGGTGAGTGTCAAGTAACAGTCGTACAGTCATTACGGGCCGGCAGCAACTCGGACGCTGCGGCCCGCGGCAAGAAGTTCGAGAGAGGTCAATCAGGGAATCAGGGAATGCTCTGGTCTCTCTGGAATGCTTCTTATAAACCCTTCGAGCACTGGAAGTCGCGTCACGTTTGACCAATGGGAGAGTCCGCTCAGATGACGCCATTTTCGGCCAATCGTTGGCGCCCGTGTCGCGGTGTCACACCCGGCGGCTCTCTGCGGTCTTGCCTCGCTGACTTGCAATGCACTTCTTCTAAGGTGGAGAAGGGGGGGCGCTCATGCTCCATTGTACGAGGGCCCACCTGCTCCCGGTGGTACGGCTCTGCAGTGGTGGCAAATGCCTTCTTCAAAGGCGAAGAGGGGTAGGCTTGGGCCTTCCCGGCACGTCCGGCTGTCACGGCGAATTACCGCCGTCTTGGTTTGGCACCCACTTTACTTCCAACAATGCCGTGCTATCCCCTCGCTTTCTGGAAGAGTCAAGCAGAGAATAGCTACCGGCGGCTTACAAACTTGTTGGCTCGTGCGCTCCTCTGGAATGTGCTGCGATTCGATGTGGTCCGGGGGAATTTGAAGTAGGCGCAGGAAACAGCTCCATGTCTAACAAGACACAATAAGCACTTCTTCCCGTCATCTGCTCTTCCTTCATTAAACTTATCACCACTCTGTCCGTCGTGAAATTGATTCACAAAATATCTGTACAATATAATGACTTTCATGTCTGCTTTCAAACAGCGAATACTTATCTGTTGCTAAACAAGTTTTCAATTCACAGTTATCCTCAACCTAATGTGAAACAGCTCTTAACTTGCATTTTAAATGCCACATACATTTCCGATGTATCTATGGAATTCTTTACCTGGCGGTATGCGTTCCCCACCATCAAATGAACTTTTCGCTGCACTAGCTGGCGATGCAGACTAACAACATATCTCTACTTTTCACATCAATTCAACTTACGTTTTTATGAACGTGTGAACTTTTTTGTACATTATGACTCTTACCCACTTTTGCAATAACCCTTCCTCGGCTGCAGTATGTTCAAATAAAAATAAAATCCGCTGCCTACATTGCGATCTATTGTCGACAAGCTCATTGGCAAAATAATAAGCGGGATGTGTGTGCGGTAGCGTATCTTGGTCAAAGACGTGGGTTTTGTGCCACTGCAGCCGCTAATCAGTCACGAGAATTCTACCTTTCACACTGCTTTTGTCCAAACTAGAAAACGGATATGCTTATTCATTCAGTAAATGAAATCATGCTGATATACAATCATATCTCAATTAGGGATGGGTGAATACTCAATGTTGTCGAATATTCGATTGAATAGTTCTCTATTTGTTATTCGCTTTGATTCGAGTTAAGGTATTCGATATTTCGCATTATTCGGCGGTCTCGAATCGGCAGCCAAAAGCCACAAATGGCCGGCACAAATACAACTCTCAGAGACTATATTTGATACGTCATGGCTGCCATACAGCAGCTGTATATCTCGAAGGCTATACATTTTGCATTAAAAAGCTGGAAATACGTCATCGCTACATAGCTCACTACGCGGGCGGCCCCACATTGGTGAAGACATCAATTTTCTTCCTTGCTTTCTTTTTCTCTCCCTGACAAAGCCTCGGCGTTGCCCTGACCTTTAGTCGCGCCGCACCAGTCGCGCTTATTCATGTGTTGGCCGCTGCTGCTATAGGTGAAGATGGCGTCGACCGCGCCTTGGAACGACTTTGGAGCCCGTGAGTTCTGAAGTGTGTACCTGGTCGTCATTGTGCTATCCATACCAGTTTAGGCAGTTGCAATCGCTGTGTTATCTTCTGGAGGCAGTCCCCTGATCTGGCCCGATGGAAGGGAGTCCTGACTGGTACTGGGCTGGTGGTTCTGCTTCCAGGAGGGGTCTGTGGCACGAGTTAGAAATACCTAGCACCTCCACCACTTTGTCACGTGTCTTCAAAGAGGACTCGCGACGTTTAATGCAGATAGCTGGCTCCTGAAAAACATTGCGGTGGGACCTGGCTATTGAGCAAGCGGGGGTGGCATGCGCGCTTCTTCCTTCTTGTTCTTTTTGCCTCTTCTCTTGCACTGTGGCCACTACTGCAGGTGGCAATATGGTCACCTCACGTCACTTGGTCGGGAGTGGCTGAAAACTCAGGGGAGTGGCGTGCTGTGATTGGTAGCGATGTAGATTTATAAAACCTCATAATAAATTACACGCTTTATGCGGAGCACTTAGATGAGTCAATCAATCATCAGAAAGACCTACCCTAACACTAGTACACTTGTACAACATTGTCAAAATCATTTCAGGGTCCCTTCACGATTGTGCAAATATTTGAATACATGATTTTGGATAAAATAGCAAACATTCAAATAATTCAATTTGTGAATCGGATATCTACTATTTGACGTCTTAAATATTTCGTTATTTAAGCGTTTGGTGAAAGACCTGGTCGTGGTCAGTGCGTTGACGTGCACAGCACTCCTACAGCACAGTTTCTCTGTTGGTACAAGGTTCAAACAGGTTGATGGGCCCAATCGAAACACTTAAGCAGCGCATGTGGAAAGCACGAAAGCATATGCAAAGATCGAGCTGATTAGCTACTGGAAGGCCTCAGTGTTCATGTGAGTGGATTAGCAAAGCTCGTAGATTTCTGGCCACATGCAAGCTCAAGCGCATAGGAACTTGGTACGAGTGCTAGTTGCCAACATGGCGCCAGCGGGCCTGAACACAGCTTCAACGGCCATCAATTTAACGCATACGTGTGATATCGCAACCAATAAGTGACGGGCCACATGTACGCACATATCAACGACAAGCTTTCCAAGACAGTTTGCGGCCTATTATTAGATCAGTCAGCAGCGAATTTTCATCATGCCAGCACCATTAGGTACACTGTCTAACCTGTTAGGCCCAATTTGAGCAATGTCGATGCGCGTTGGCGACTAAAGTTACGGCTTCATACCGAATCAGCACAGATCTATTCACAGCAATTACACGACAGCCCAAAAGTCAACAAACCTGACTTTCTGACTAACCGCTCTCAGTTTGTTTCCCTTAGCAATGTCAACTCTGACTCACTTCCTGTAACGTCCGGCGTGCCGCAGGAATCTGTCCTCGGCCCACTTTTATTTCTAATATATGTCAACGACTTGCCTAATAATTTATCATGTAACATCCACATGTTCACTGACGACAGTGTTATCTACTGCAAAATAACTAACATATCTGACCAAACAGCTCTACGGAATGATCTTAATAAAGTGTTCGACTGGTGTAACCACTGGCTAATGACACTTAATCCTAACAAATGTAAATTAGTTTCCTTCCACCGCTGCAAAAACCCGCTCCAATTTCCCTATGAAGTCGCTAACATACCAGTTGAAACAAGTGAATCCCATAAATACCTTGGTGTAACACTAACCCCTCATCTTTCCTGGCGCACCCATGTCACGAATATCATTTCATCGGCTAACCAATCATTAGGATTTCTAACACGTCATCTGCGTCACTCACCCTACCACGTAAGACTTTTGGCTTACCAATTGCTAATTCGACCCAAACTTGAGTACGCGTCACCAATCTGGAGCCCTCACCAAGTTTCTTTGATTAACGCTATCGAAGCAGTGCAAAATTGTGCTGCTCGCTTCATTCATTCTTCGTATTGATATGATATCAGCGTGTCATCCCTTAAGAATGACTCTGGTCTGCCCACTCTTTCGTCTCGCCACAGGATCGCCACACTATCACTTTACCACAAGTTTTATCACAGTTCTTTCAGCCATCCACCTTACATCGCTTCCGCCGCTCACACATCCCCCCGCACGGGCCATCCACTTCAAGTCACCCGATCCCGTTCTGGCACCACTACTTTTTCTGCATCATTTTTTTTGCCGCGCAGCTTCAGAATGGAATGGCCTTCCCCACGACACAGTTTCAATCACCTGGCCATCACGTTTTATTCAAAGTGTATCATATACCTGTCTTGTTAAAAACCTGTGGCATTAGTAGCATCTCTGTACAACCCACCCCTTATGTAACACCCCCTTGTGGGGGCTTTAAGAAAATAAAGTGAAGTGAAGTGAACCGCCTTGCCAACGAAAGCAAGTGTATGGGATGACCATTGCTCATGGCCGCTATCTTTGTGAAACACCGTACAGTGGCCTCTCGTTCTGAGTGCCATTCATGGACAATCTAGTAACGTTGCTCATAGAGGCACATCGGTCACTCTTCATAGCTTCAAGCAACCCATCACAGAGCTAGCTTTGGATTTACGTCCTGGGCTCAAAAGTGTCACGTGACTAGTGCAGCCACTGCCCGGTTGAAATGCGTTTACATGGACAGCAGATGGATGCAGACGAAAATAGAAAAAGATGAGGGGGGGGGAGGGGAGGGGTCATTGCGTAAGCTTGCCATGGGCCTCCTGATATTGAGAACCTATGACAGGCAGCAAATGACGCCGAGCCCAAAGGTGAAAAGGCAGCCACTGTTTACCGTCGGCGCCAACCGCGGTCGATTAGTGCTGTGCCAAAGACTGCACGGTACTGTGCCGAGTCACATGATGCATGGCCCACTGCTGTATTCAGTTTCGTTATTCATCTGAATTTTTTATTCCTCAGAGGGCGCTTCTCTTCTTTATATATATGGTTGTATGTGTTGAATAAACGGCCTTTGTACATCGGGACGGCTGGAGTCTGACTCCCACCTTGGAGAATATCACAGTGGCGATGAGGATGTTGTAAACAAACCCCCAGCGCCGCTGCACCATCTGGATCCACCCACTATGAGCTTCACCAGGCTTGCTCCGCCACTGTTTTTCCTTCCGACGCCCGGCCGTCCGTCACTGCCATGCGAGCAGTGGGAGCAGATGTTCAATGCACAGTTGCTGGCATCCGGAGCCGCCGCATTCAAGCCGGAGCAATGCAAGGCTGTTCTTTTGCATTGTTTGGGGGTGGAGGGCTAGCGTATTTATCTGACGTTACATGCAGGGACCAGTGCTGCAGCACTCGCCAATTGCAAGTTTGTCGTGGCCCCATCTGACGAATACAACTCTGCACTCGCCACATGACGGCGTCAGTTATCTGTCAGTTATCCAGTTATCCGTCAGTTATCTACACTGACGGCAGCAGCGGCAAGGAACGCGCATTTTTAAGATGCTTCTCTGATAATTACAGGCAACTCGGAGCTTCTGATTGCCATTCTTCTAGGTCAACGTGCTTCGGTCGCTGGGAAATGGAATTTTTCGTCCTGAATCACTACCACCAGCGGACATGCCCTCAGTCGGACCAAGCTATAAAGGACACACTGCAACCTGCAACTGTCACACTGGCGGCAGCAGCAGCAAGGAACGCGCATTTCTAAGATGCTTCTCTGATGATTACAGGTTAGTTACTAATTTGTTTTATTATATTCTCCTGCATATTGTTACTGCTGCTGCTGCTGCTGCTGCTGCTGCCGCCGCCGCCAAAGGTCCTGTCATGCCATTAGAAAAAGAGTGTTCATTGTGTGGTGTGCAATTCAATGAATCAGATTTCAAAATAGATTGTAGTGGCTGTGGACATAAGTATCACATGGGAAAGTGTGCAGGGATTTCTTATGCTACAATTAAAGCTAAGGGGGAGCAGTACTGTAGTGCGTGGCGCTGTACAACTTGCAGACGTTCAAAGGGTCGTGCTCCGCCACCCAACAAAGCTGATAATGAATCAGATGCGCAGTATGCTCGAACAATGTTGGTATCCATAAACGAAAAACTGGAATACCTTCTGCCCCTAAAAAAGATGGTTGAAAGTATTGAATACACAGTCCAGTTCACAAGTGAACAATACGAGGAGCTTTTAACGAGAATAGAAAGGAATGAACGTGAAGTAAAGAAACTAAAGCACAGAACAGAAAGGGTTGAGGCCAAAGACAGTGAAATGATGCAGCTGAAAACGGACGTGGACGATTTGGAATGGAGGAGTAGAAAGCTTAAGCTTGAATTCCATAGAATTAAGCCGGTGCAGAATGAAAACTTGCTTGTTGAAATAAATAAGCTGACTGTGTTAAACAACTTGCCGCAGCGTCTGGAAAATGATATATTGGCCACCAGTCACCTGCCTTCAAAAACAGATAAGACACCCGGTATAATCTGTCGTTTTGCCAATCAGGCTATCAGGGATAAATGGTGGCAAAGCAGGAAAAAACTGTCAAGTGAAAATGACAGTGTTTTTTTGTCGGAGAACTTAACTAAAAGGACACGCACCTTGTTGTTCGAAACTAAGCGCTGGGCCAAAACTAACAACTACAAGTATGTATAGCACAACAATAAAGTTCTCGTGCGGAAAACAGACAGGGCAAACGCAGTAGTCATTTCTAATTCTAGCGAGCACGAAAAACTGAGTGAGACAATCAGCTGAACTGAAACATTGCTATGGCAAATGTACCCAGTAAGCCTTATATATTACCACGCACTTTTACTATTCATTTAGAGCCAACATTTCACAAGTTTTTCAAATGTTTTCACCTAACCATCCGATCATTTAGAGCCAACATTTCGCAAGTCTTTCAAATGTTTTCACCTAACTAGACACAAGGAAAATGACCTACAACTTTTCATTGAACAAACGAAAGAATCATTTGACGTTATTATGCTGACGGAAACATGGTGTACTGACGATGTGAATATTTTCCAGCTTCCATTATATAATACTTTCTATCTGAATCGACCAACCGGTCGTGGGGGTGAAGTGTGCATGTTAACTACAAAACCATTAGAGTGTGAAGTATTGAATGAGTTTTCGATGGTAACTCCGGATTATGAGTTATTGACTGTAAAACTTCATAACACAGTGTTTTGTTTGTTATCGCCCTCCAAGAGGTTCTGTTACATATTTTCGTGAATTCTTAGATACTATACCAGCGTTCATCAATGACATGAAATTAGACAAAACTTTTGGTGGGGACATCAACATTAACATAACGAAAAATGATTCACCAGAACTCGGGCTTAAAACGCTATTAAAATGCAATGCATGCTGGAATACTATAAAACTGCCTACCAGAGTGACTAAGAATACGTCATCTCTAATCGACATATTCATTACAAATATAAATCCAGATTCAGTTAAAGCTGGCATATTCGTGTTGGATTTGAGCGACCATATGCCAATATTTCTATGTTACAAGGGACATCTACAGAATAAGGAATCACAGTCGACAGACCTTATTAAACCAATAACTGAACAAAATCTTTTTATATTTCGTACCAATATCCTGCAGAGCCTGGAATGCTGTATTTGAATGTAAAGATGCAAATGATGCTTATGAATGTTTTTTTAGCCTCTTAAAACCAATATACGACGCTTGTTTTCCGTTGAAGTGCGTAAAACAGAAAAATAAGATACGTAAGCCATGGATTACCCCTGAGCTATCTGTTCGAGTACGCAAAAAGAATGCTTTACATGCTGAATTCATAAAAAACTAAAGATCTAGAACTTTTCAGCCATTTTAAGAAAATTCAGAATCGTCTAGATAAAGACATAAAAAAGGCGAGGTGCGAGCGATGTTACATGGAAAAACCTACAATCTCTGCTAAATTACAATGTTCCTGCTGAACAGATGCATCATTTGAAAATAAATGGTACTGAGGTAAAGCACAAAGCACTAGCAGATGCTTTTAACAAACATTTTGTTAACATTGGAGCACACTGCACACCGATCAATGATCCTGAATGCATTTCTCAAAATTCCAGTTCGATATTTCTTTATCCAGTACACGAGGGGGAAATAAATAACTACTACGATTCTCAGCCTAAAAAACAGTAGTGCCAGGGATATTGACGGCCATCAAATTAAACCTATAAAATACGTTGCTGATCATATATCTCAATGCATTAGTTATGTCCTTAAACTCTGTTTAAACGAAGGTACCTTTCCTCATAGGATGCAGAGGGCACGTGTCATTGCACTTTTTAAGAAAGGTGATAAGAACGATGTGGGAAATTACCGGCCATTATCAATACTTCCTGTGTTTTCAAAGGTTTTTGAAAAGTTATATTAAGGCGGCTAACTGAATTTGAGCGAAAACATAATCTGCTCACAGTCAGTATGGTTTCTGTAAGGGAATGGGCACTCAACTTGCTTTTATAGCACAAAAAGAACACCTACTACAGCATTTCGAGGAAGGCAAACTTGTTCTGGGCATCTTTATTGACCTATCAAAGGCACTTGATTGCATTAATCACAATCTTCTAATTCAAAAACTTGAACGCTATGGCTTTTATGGCAATGTCGCTTCTCTTATACGTTGTTATCTAGAATACCACCAACAAATAGTTGTCATAAATGGCTATCACTCAGATCCACTACCTATCTCCTCAGGCATCCCACAGGGTAGCATTCTAGGGCCTTTTATATTTCATATGTATATGAATGACATTGTTAAAATTAATGAAAGCGTGAGATTTATTATGTATGCTGACAACACCAGTATACTGATAGGTGGTAAAAGATTTCGCTAGAAGAACGCTAATTTCACGTAAGCAAAATTAGATGAGTGGGCACGTAGGAATAGCCTGCTGATAAATGAGAATAAAACGAAAGCTATAATATTTCGAGCTAAAAACAAACATATATCAATCAGCAAACTTATCTCAATAAATGCAACACCTATTGAGATTACTTCCAGTATTAAAACATTAGGTGTCACTTTCATGAACATATGTCATGGGATGCTCATGTGGACAGCGTGGCAAGTAAATTTGCACAAATAATAGGTTTAACATACAGAATTTGCCATATACTTGCACCGCAAACTATGATGTTAATCTATAATTAATTGTTTTCCAGCAGAATAAACTACTGCCATCTAATATGGTCTGACACAACACAGGGAAACTTAAACAGGCTTCATGGGTTGCAGAAAAAGTTCCTTAGAATTGTTGAGGGCTTGCCCTATCACTTGTACGTACAGCATCTTTTTGACAAGTACAACGTAATCCCTGTTGCCAAACTGTTCGACTACATCTTAGGCAAATCATATAAAAACGGAAAAATACATAATAGCTGCTTTTTACAACATTTAGTTAGCCTACAGGAAAACATTTCTGCTCGCCTGACACGTATTACTATGCCCTGGAAAGTGAGAACTTATAAAACAATGTATGGTCTAAAGACACTACAGAACAAATTACCAAGGTTACTTAATAGATTTAATAATGAACATGTAAAACTTGAAGATATAACATTCAAAGAACTTCGACAGCATTTTAACAAATTTTAGGCCGTTACTTTCTTAAGTTTTCATTTCTGCAAACCAAGTTTTTCTTTTTGCCCCGTTATCCCTAACAGTGTACACGGTGACGAAATGGTTCAGTTTTCCCTCTTTCAATTTACAATGTATGCTTCATCTGTTTTGTTTCTCTTTACCATCATTGTGTATGTATTACTGTTATTTCTTGCGGATAAGTGAAACTGCATTTATGTTATTTCTTTTGTGACTACTCCATCGTTGACTGTGATGTTTTATTATATGAGTGAACTTGCAATTTGTATTTCCACCTTGCCTTATTTTTTGTGTACGTTACATTGCACGCTCGGAATGTGTAATTTCAAACGTGACCATGTATTATATGCCTTTTTTGTCGTTATGTAACTGCCCCTTGTATGGGGGGGGCCTACGGCTTTGTCAAGCTGTGTGGGGATGGCGACTCTCGCGCGTCCCCTGATGTTTTTCTCGCATAGCACGTCTCCTGTGATCCGGCTTCGCCGCGTGGCCTGCGTGATGCCCGCGGCGGTCGATGTGGTTGGGGCGCAGTGCGAGAGAGGGCACGAGTGTTGCACTGCTAACGCCGCCTCACGGCAGGGTTACTTGGGGGCGCGGGAGAGAACAGGCTGGCTTTTTCCCGGTGGGTCGGGGAACAGCGTGGACGTCCCGCGCGCACGCCGACCCGTGCTTCTCCGAGACTGCCTCGCGTGGCCACCTTCGAACGTGCCACCATTGGCGTGACCGTACACGCGAACGACCAGGTGTTGGGATCCAGCATGAGGTGAACATATTCGCCCGCTATCCGGTCGCGGTGAGTTGGACTTCTAGATTTGTCGAGCGCCCATCGGCATGTTTTGTGGATAGCAACTCGGCTAGCAGGCATTGATCTATGAAAGGTGCAATAAATGCCCTTGTGACTGATTGCCCTACTGTGTTGTCGTTCCTTTGTCCCAAGAGCACGGAGGAGACCCCACAGTTGTCATTCATGACAGCTTGTACTGTAGGTCTCCTGTGTCGTGTACTTTTATGGGACACAAATAAAGACATTATTATTATTATTATTATTATTATTATTATTATTATTATTATTATTATTATTATTATTATTAGACAGTTTTAGTTACACGTACGTAGAGGCTTCACATACGCAAACGTGAAAAGCCTACGTACCTTACGTGCACGCCATCTGAAACGCTTTTAGCTACACGTACGCAACGCACGCCAATAGGGACCCCGTAGCCACATCTATCGGGAAATGTGAACACGGCGGTAGCCAATTCGCTCCTGTCGCCGTGTTTCAATGCAAGCCGTCTGCATGCGCAAGAAAGGCACGCAAAGAATTTAATCTCATGTAGGTCCGTGAGACGCGCGCGCGCCCACTACGTTTTACACATGCGCACTGCTGACACGTAGAAGCTCTACGTACGCAAAGCCTCTACGTACGTGTAACTAAAACTTTCTATTATTATTATTATTATTAGTTTTCAACCTCGTGCAACGTTATCGTCTCGCTTTCACCGCCGCAGTCAAAACAAAGGCGAGTCCGTTCATGACTTCATTGCCGCTTTACGGGAGCTAGTGTCACATTGTTCCTATGCCTCGCAAGATGATGAGCTGCAGGATGAATTCGTTGCTGACGCAGTTTCCAAGCGCGTACATGAGCGGTTACTGCTCGACGGTTCCACACTTTCATTCAAGAATTCAGTTCGAATTGCACTTAGTTTGAGCAAGCGGCTGAAGAGCTAAAGGAGCTTTCTGCTTTGGTTGAGGCAATTTTATTGCAGCAGCGTCGTAAACCATTTTTGCATTCTACGCAAAAAGAAAATTCACAGCCGGCAGCCCCTTTCAGCAGAATTTAACAAGGAGCACGGGCGGCTTACGTGCGCCTCGCCTTTTTTGATTACACACGTCTCTTCTTTTTTCTTTTTTTGCAGTTTGTTTCATGCTGCTAGCTCTAGTCAGCAGCTGGAAGAAAGTAGAAACGTAAGAACTAGCTTTGTAATCATATCTGTTACACCTATTATCTGCTGTTGGCAATAAAGTATCTGCCCTTTTCAAGAGAGCACCCTGCATGCTGTTGAGCTCAATCTCTCAATAAATGACAAACAAACATAACTTGCATTGTCCCTTAAGGTTTCATTTAACGACAGTCGACTGTATTACATTGCCTACTAGAAGCACAAGCAATCACAAGTAACGTGCAACTTGACGTAGAGTTGCCTGCACAGGATGTACTATTTGTAGCATAAGTAGTTCCACCTCAGAAAATGTAGCAGATTAAGAGCAACTGCAATGCCGAAAGCTCGGAGTAGTACTTCTATGGCCGCACTGCTTGGGTAGTAGCTACCACAGTGTTGTCTACTATGTGTGAAACAGAACCATGAAAAACCTGCCCCTAGCAACAAAATGAGCAAGGCCTCTGTTGGCATAACGTTGGCCACACACTGGGATGCCAGCAGGAAGTTGGGTGACAGACACACCTTACAGATGAAGCGCCCCTTGGCAGCGGCTGGATGGCTGCTCGTCCTTTCAGCACACACCGCATGGAACAAGCACAGGCAGCGTGTGCACAGCAGCTGCGGTGTCTGGCCCTGTGCTCTGGGGCACCCGAGACTGCATGGCTCGCACGACCTTTGCACACTGCATTAGCCAACGAGAACATGATGGAAATGTGCAACCAGCTTTGTTTTTCTTATAGTCACAGGCTACACACAGTAGACTCCCAAGTGTCAGGAACAAACTTTTTGTGAAATTCTAATGACACAGCAAAGCAATGGTGTCCTTCCAGCTGCATTCGTGGCAGTGCTGACATAATGCAATACTAACGCTGTCTGGCAATGGTAAGTGTTGAAAAACGAATAAATCGAACAGTATCAGAGGCATTGACTGAAAGCCGAGAAGCATTCCCAAGGAATTTGAAGGCAAATCTGCAGAGCTGAGGGACATGATAGACAATGGGCACAAATGATACAAGGATGCAGCATGTCCCCAACTATGATCAACAGTAGCATTTAATAAGATTTACCACTAGATAACAACAGAGTATGCAATGCACATTGTGGGATATAAAGTGCCACCCTAAGCCTTATTTCCCAGCTTGCAAATGGCGACAGCTATTGGCCAAGCTCATTCTCCGGAAACTGGCACTCCTGCGGCAATGAGGACGACATGGCTAGCGTGCCTTAGCTACTTTACCACACAGACCGTGCTTATTCCTCTCAGGGTAAAATCACGTATGCGGGAACATGTCACCAGGACGCGCCTTATTGGCCTCCCCATTACCACCCACAGGCACCCTGTCCCACGAGTTCTATTCTCACAGGCCTGCAACTAGCTGCCTACGTGGGACTTCTGCACCAGTGACTTCTCGTGCTTGGTCGACAGCTACCCAGCCACCTAGCACAGTAGGCGCGCATTGGTCTTGCAGTGAGCCTTTGCCCACAAGCCGTGACCTGTTGCACTCTGATGTATCTTAGTTTAATAAACCTGTGTTTGTTGGCTATCTGGCCTGGAAGCCTTTCCTGCGCTGTGTCAGAGAGTCGACGAACCCTGCCTTTCATGACCGTTGTTCATATAGAGAGCATCACTTAAACACAGAGCTTTTGCACTGTTGGTAACGTGTATCACGGCTCAATTACCCCTCTTTCCCTTTGGGCAAATGTAGAACCAATATGAAAAAATGGCTTTTGCAATGTAAATAGCGAAAAAGAAAGAAAAACTCACGAACTGGTTGCAACAATTGCTGGAGATTTGCTCTGTGCAACACTTGGATGGGCCAAGCGGTGAGCAAGATGATGCAGGCTGCAGCTGGCTTTCTCCACTGATGCATCGTCATTAAATGTAGATGGCTCTTCTGTGGATGCAGGATTGCAACCGGCTGTCACCCCCCATGGCATCCCCTCACTCTGCTCTTGGCCCTGAGCTTCCGTGACAGCAAGCGTCACACCACTCCGTCTCGCCTGTAGAAGCTTGTATATGTCCCAGGCGGCCGTATTCTGCCAGTAATCCCTGCGCACATTGGGTGTGACAAGAGCCACGGTGGTCTCCTCTGCTGATGTCTTTTTGCCCATGTCTGCTCGCAATGAAGCACTGGGAAGTCCCTTAAGGAAGTCCTTCACTAACACAACTGGATGCTTCGAACCTATGCTCATAAATGCGTGACTGCATGCATCAGAAGTTGGCACGCTTCCTTCTGGGCTATCTGGTGTTTCCTGCGATTGTTTGGACATCCGGAACTCTCTCAACGACCGTGGCTCGGAAGATATGTACCTTGTTGTCGCCGCCTCTACCAAAGCGGCAGCCTCTTGCAATTCATTCACAGCGTCACATCCTAAAGTGCCTTCTTCTTCTCTCGGTGACCAAGACCCACTTGCTAGACTGTATTTGTCCTTGCTAGATGGGGACCGCTTCTGCGAACACCTCTGCTTTCCAAATGGAGACTGGGAACCTCGTTTCGAATCCTTTGTGGCATCACCAGACTGTGTGCCTACACTTGGCAAAGCCAAATTTCTAGGTGTAGACTTAAGACCGGAAGCCTCACTTGCAGAGGACTTCTGTCGTAAAGGTCTCTTAGGCACAGCTGATAGCAAACTGTGAGCTTTGTACTTGGCTGTGTAATCGAAACGCTTGGCGGTGCCTTTGTGGGGTCCATGTTGTGTCCGCAAACCCTTGTAGGTCAGCCCTGGGCAATAAAACAATGCCAGTGAAAAAAACAAAGTCCAAACAAAAAAAGCATGCAAGAAAAGAGCAACAAAAAAAGCCTGCGTAACAAAGACAAAAACATACAGTCAAATCCGCCTATAATGATACTGGTTTTAAATATCTGTCAGGTATAACAATGAGAAGCTTCTGCACCGCCAACTTTTTAAATGTTTTCTATGGTGAAATAGCCCACTTAATAGAATGCCCCCATGCCACATTATCAGTTATAACGATAATATAATATTATAATAATGTACAATTTTATTCTTTTGTTTTATGTTTTTTATATACGTGTACTGCTAATATTGTATAAATTTTATTCTCTAGGTTATGTAACAATGTAAATTAATTCCTGCTTGGGCCAAGCAATGGCCCGCAGTATTCGGAAATAAATAAAGTCTGGCTGCTGGGTGTTTGTGCCAAAGAGTAATGGAATGTGAAATCCTTGAAAAGAAAAGGAGAAATTTGAGCTTCTGCACCCTTGCTCGCTGCCCCAATGACTGCTGCTCGCTTGTAAATTACAACCCGTTTTCCAGCCTTCTCCACATCATCAGCCTCGTGTGCCTCTCTCCCGTTGCACTCCACCCCTCCAAACTCAAATGGGCTACACCAATAGCTCTATGCTGCGCCACCCTCCAAAACACAAATGGACCATGCCAACTCCGTTAACAGCACTGCCGTAGAGAAAGAAAAACATGACGCTGCTCACAGTTTACTTGCCGGCCCTTCACTCTGCGCAGTTCTGCGAACGGATCAAGTTGGTCGTGCTTGTCTTTGTTGGTTGCGTAAAGTCATTCCTGGCCACTTGGTTTCTATGCCTCGTATGACTTGCCACATAAATGAAAGATGGCTGATCCACCCGCTGATCATCGGCAATGCACAACATTGCCAGTGAAAAGAAAACGCACTGCTATAGATTTGGAAATAAAGTGCAGTATTGTGAAGGACTACAAAAATGGTGACAAAGTGCGTGAATTGGTAAAGAAGTATAGACTATCACAACCGATAGTGTTGACAATCATCCACTCGGCAGAGAAGTTCGACAAAGAAAACTGCTAGGAAGACAACAGGTGCAAACGTGTTCGACAAGGTGCGTGTAAAGTGGTAGAAGAGGCCCTTGAGTGGTTTCTCGATGCTAGTACCAAGGACTTGCTCATCACCAGGCAATTCTGGCCACACAGGCAAAGCAGTTTGCCATACTCAACAATGATGTGTGCATCCAGTGGCTGGGTACAGTGCTCGAAGAGAGGCACGGCATTGTTTAAAAGTCGTCACCGACAAGGGAGCTTCGCCTGACGTGGAGGCGAAAATGTGGGTGGAGGAAACACGGTCCCACATCCTCAACAACTATGTTGACACAAACGTATATTGACATGTGTACTTGTTTATTGGGTGACCCCGTTTCACTGCCTAACAAACGTTGTTGCACAGCACAGCATGCGCCTGCATGTATCGGAAGTTTCTCAAAAGTTATCAATGGTTCTATCCACTGTCTGTTGTCAACGAACCTTGTGTAATTTGATTTCATCGTGCAACGCGAACGGTTTAGAACTTTCTGAAAGACACGAGGGCACCAGCGATTACTCTGGAACCTTCGATGACTGATCTATAAAAGCCGATGCGCATGACCTGCTGATCAGACTTTCAACGATTGCCAACTGTGTTCGTCACTATCGCTGTTCTTTGAGTGTAATTTGCTTTTGAGGGCACAGATTCACCCAATAAAACGCTACTATCGTTTTTCACAGTTTTGCTGCCTTCTTCCTCATCACTACCATGTGACAATATAATGGCAATGAAACAGGACTGTTCTTCTCCATGTTTCTGTCCTAGATACATGCAATCAAAGGAGACAGGTGTAAGGGTGGCAGAAACAGCAAGCTGTGCTTCACTGTTTTTGTGCGCCAGCATGGTCGGGAGCCACAAGTGGCCTGCAGTTATCATTGGGAAATTAAAACCCCCGCAGCTTCCATGGTGCTGCCAGGAAACCAGTGCACTGCCGTCACAACCACAAGGCATAAGTGACGTGAGAACTTATTTGTGAGTGGCTGTGAGTGAGAGGTTTGGTGGCCTGCCAGGCTCAGTTAGGCAAAATTGGTCACCGCACGAATAAACACTGGCGAGCACAGCTGCTCGGCGGTCAGTGATCATTCATCACCACCACGATGTGGAGCGTTCATCGAACAGAGGGTGCCTCAAGCCCTCCCTTGTTCACGAACCCGGGCGGATCGTGACACTGGCGACGAGTACCCATGGATCGTCCCACGCTGCCGTGAGCAGCGAAACACCGCACCCCCTGTTGCTGCTGCCATGCTGCTGTACAGAAGGCTCAATCCGTTCGAGGGAGATGGGTCGGCCTGGCCAATTTAGGAGGAACAAGTCCACGTGTTCTTCTGGGAAAACGACACCCCTGACGTCAAACAGCGGGACATTTTCCTGGACAGCTGCGGGACCTGGGTCTTCAGTCTCCTGCTCGACCTTCTCAAGCCAGCCACGTTGCATGTTAAGACGCTTGGTGAGCTGCTCGCCATACTACGCTCGCATTACAACCCGGCACCGTTCACACTAATGGAGTGTTTCCACTTCAACAACCAGAGCCGCAGAGAAGGAGAGACCCTCGAACAGTTCGTTGATGCGCTACGAGGATTAGCGAGTGCCTGCGTTTTCGGGGACCAGCTGGACTCGTCGCTCCGAAACCGTTTCGTGTGTGGTATCAATATCACTGCCATGCAGACGCGACTCCTGGAGCTTCCTGACCCCTCACTGGACGCCGCCGTGAAGGCAGCGCTGGCTTTGGACACTGCCACCAAGCACTCCGACAAGATTGCCGTGTGACTGGCTCACCGTCGGCAGACGACGGTCAACAAGTTGGCAACAAAGGGCAGTACCTGCGGTCGCTGTGGTGGTGCCCACTCCCCCTCACATTGCTAGTTCTCTCAAGCACAATGCTTCATGTGCGGGAAAACTGGGCACCTGGCACGGGTATGCCGAAGGGGGAGGACGAACAGCAAACAGCAGCAGCAGCCTGGTTCAAGACCAGGTACCACACAAGCCCGCAGCTAGGGTAGCCGGCGCAAGGGTACACGGAGGGGGGCCGATTTTCGACATGTGGCACACAGGCCTCGTACTGTTGTCTGTGCCGCCCTACATGCTGACTGTCGATATCTGCAGGCACCCAATTTCCATGGAGCTGGGCACAGGGGCCAGCATGTCAGAATTATCCGCGAAACTCTTGAAGTGTACTTTTCCTGGTGTGTCCGTCGAGGCTTCGGGTGTGATGCTGTGCAGATACTCTAGGCAGCTCTCCCAGGTCCAAAGTCAGGCACAGGTCAGCGTTCGCTTTGGCGAATGGGAGGCAACCCTTCCCTTTTACTTAACCAAGGGGTCGTCGCCGACGCTGCTGGGTCGAAACTGGATTCACGCTCTGGGCGTTTGTCTGTCAGAGTACCAGGAAGCCAGCCTGTATGCGGTGAAAGACGTCCCCAGCCTCCCAGTCAAGTTCAAGTCCCTGTCCCAGCCAGAGGTGGGCACATTTGCCGGCACGACGGCTGGCATCTATGTACCTGAGGGAGCCCAGCCATGACTTTTCAAGCCTTGCCCACTGCCGATCGCCCTGAAGGACGGGGTCACCCAGAAGCTGCAACGGTTACAGCGAGAGGGCATAATGGTGCCCGTCAAGACATCTAAATGGGCCGCTCTAATCTTACCAGTCCACAGTCAATGAGGATGCTTCAGGACTAGAAGAGTTTCTACATGCGGACGACGCATTAGAAACATCAGAACTTCTAACCGACGAGGCGATCATCCCGAATGTGATTGCATCGGATAGTGACGACGATGACGGCAGTAGTGACGCAGCAGGGCAGGCTGCCTCAACATAGTCCCGCAAATCATTTAGTGCTTCTTGGGCTTCATTTTCATGAGGGACCTTCCACTACACTACATAGAGCACCTGGATGCCTTGGAGGAGGATGTCAGCAAGCTTCGTGTAAAGCAAGCAAGGCTGACGGACATGGGTTTTTCTTGTGCAAGCCAGTGAGAAGTATGTGGCTCGCCACATCTTTCTCTGTGGCAGCGCTGTTAGCACAGTGGGCACAGTCCATTTGTGTTTCGTAGAGTGCCGCAGCATAGAGCTATGGGCACAGCCCGTTCGAGTTTGGAGGGGTGGAGTACGACGGGAGAGAGGCACGCGAGGCTGATGATGCGGAGAAGGCTGGAAAACCAGTCATATTCTACAAGTGAGCGGCAGTCATGGGGACAGTGAACAAGGGTGCAGCAGCTCGAATTTCTCTATTTCTTTTCAAGGATTTAGCATTTTTTTACTTTTTGGCATAGACACACAGCAGCCAGACTTCATCGTTATACCCAATAATGTGGCATGAGGGCATTCTAGTAAGCGGGTTATTTCACTATAGAAAACATTTAAAAGTTGGCGTTGCAGAAGCTTTTCATTGTTATAAGTGACACATAATTAAAACCGGTAACGTTATGAGTGGGTTTGATTTTGCTTGTGGCGATCTTGACTCAGTGTTGCTTCTGGATTTCTCGAGAGGCTATTATGGTAGCCTTCTCACAACTTTAAAAGGACCCTTTTGGGGCCACCAAAGCAATGCCTCGGCAGAGCTTGCATGTCACTTGCCGCCCATGATCCTTCTTTGCAACTGTTAAAGCAGTGCCATTCTTGAACGCCAACAGCCGCGGCTTGTTACATGCGATCGGAGAGTGCAGGAAGCACGAGTTGAACAGTTAAACGAGTCAACACTATCAGCAGCCAAATGGAGAAAGGTGGTGGGGAGAGGCACTGGGGCCTCCCAGCAATTATAGTTTTCTCAGAACAGCTCAGCCATGCCCATATTGGCTTTTCTTTTTTTTTTTTCGTGCAACCTGGTTATAACAATTATCTGTTATAGCAATAGTGTTACATGTCGATTTGACTGTACTAGCAAGTCATAGTTTAGCCAACTAAATGAAATACCATGTGCAATATACCTAAACAAAAACTAGCAGGCTGGCTGGCTTTCATTCAACATAATTTTACATCACTTTTAGTTTTTATGTATAAAACATGTAAATGTGGAGGACTTCATCATCCACATTGACTACACTGCATCTCTGCCAGTGTTTGCTTTTAAGAGGTTTGTTAACAAAGAGTGATCATGAACAGCTCTTAGAAATGTGAGCACTGAGGTTCCAGTGAAAAACACTGGTCTGCAGCCCCCATGACAGTTAAGATGCACATCCTTGAAAAGTCTAGTGATGACAGCATAGTGTCACATTGTGATGGTGAAGGACACAGTAGCAGAAACAATGAATTATGAAAGTGAACCTGTGCCCACAGTTGATGATTAATGAAATCTGATCTGCACGTCAAGCACATCAGCTATTTATGCGTGACTTGTATAAGGATACTTCAAAGGAAGAGGTTCGGACACTGATCAAAATGGTTCAAAATATATTTACCTTTTGGTTCTTCCATAAGAGCCGAAACGTAAATATATCTTAAACCATTTTAGTCGGTGTCAGCCTCTTCCTTTGAAGTATGCATCATCCCAACCAGACGGGCTTCCGTCATACTTTCAACTTGATCGACACGTATAAGGTTCCAGCGTTATCACTGGTGCCCACAAACCTTCCAGAAAGTACAATATTTGTGTACAATCTAATTACACAAGGTGCTGCAACAATATAGACAACAACCAATTGGCTAAAACAAACGAGAATGTTCCAATAAATGCAAGTGCGTTTTTCGCTGGATGGTAACCGTTAACATTTGCTAGCAGGTGACTGAAAAATAAACATGTAGTCGTGTCAGTGCCCCTCTCTTAAAGAGCATCGTGCTGCTGCTACAAGCACAATATAAAAGAGAAGAAGTATACTGAATAAAGGGAACTAGCAAAGCAACAGCAGAAAAATAAACACTGAAAGTTTGTTAGCACACGCAGAATGGCTTAAGATGCACCACGTGTACGGCTTCAGGTTGCACACGACACAGCTGTGATTGCATACAGGTGCATACACACTAGCTGAAAATGGCATGCCACCATCAAGAAAACCCAGCTGCGGCACAGGGGCTACACCAACTCGCAGCGAGCCGCTGCGGCAGTAACGTGTGTGTAGGTGCAGGATGTTGCGTGCTTTTTCCTCTGTAAGCTGACAGATCGGCACTGTGTCCTTCGTTCTTAATGCGAGTCATGTCTTAAGATGATGACAGTGTCGTTGCTGATCCTAATCATATTGGTGTGCTCACTTGTGTTGCAGTGTCACTGCATTCAAAAGACAAGGAAAATGAGGTACTGGCCTTCGTGTCCTCCTATTGAGGGTCTGTCTCGTCATACAGAATTGGATATGGCACACTGTCCCCTAAAACCTTTTCATTGGGACGTCTCAATTTAGACTTATCATTGTAAAAAACAACCACCAACCATGACAATCAAAACAAGCGTGAATGAGACCAAACCAAGCAAACCAAAACAAGCATGAGCAAGAGCTGATCCTAATCATATTGGTGTGCTCGCTTGTGTTGCAGTGTCACTGCCTTCAAAAGACAAGGAAAATGGGGTACTGGCCTTCATGTCCTTCTATTGAGGGTCTGTCTCGTCATACAGAATTGGATATGGCACACTGTCTCCAAAAACCTTTCCATTGGGACGTCTCGATTTAGACTCATCATTGTAAAAAACAACTACGAACCATGACAATCAAAACAAGCGTGAACGAGACCAAACCGAGCAAACCAAAACAAGCATGAGCAAGAGCTGATGAGAGCAGACGATAATACGAAACTAGCAGTCTGGCTGACACCACATTCGAGTACAAATCAAGCGGTCAAGCGGGACCCATGACACCAGTTTCCTGCGGGCACGTGACTGAAGGGGCCGCTCTCATTGGTCTCGGGCGTTTGTGGCTCGCTTGCTGCAACGGGAAGCTGCAAAAAATCAGCTGAGGATCGATCCCTCCCACAACACGAAAAAGCTGTCGCGAGGCAGCTTTTGCAGCGGCATATAGGGGTCAGAACTCACACAGTCCCCGGGCTGGTATTCCACATAGTTTTGTCGAACATTGTAGTGCCAGCCGTTTGTCCTTTGCCGATTCTTAATGCGCAGATGGGCAAGCTGTGAGGCTTCTTCGGTACGCTGGAGATAGGTGGCAACATCGAGGTTGTCGTCACTGGTGACGTGCGGCAGCATGACGTCTAGCAGCGGATATTTTTTTATTTTATCTATTGATACTGTTAGTGGACTGATACTGATAGTGGACGATCGGCTCCCGAATCCGTGCTGGTTAGAAATAAATATGTTCAAGCTTTCGATATAGTTAAACAAGCTTGTTGATAGGATATGCTCGAACATCTTGCAGAAAGCACATGTAATTGAAATGGGTCTGTAATTTTGAACTCTATGTATCTCCCCACTTTTATGAGCTGGCATGACTCACGCCATTAACCAATGATTTGGTAAATTGTGCTGTTCAAGAGACGCACGGAAAAGTATCAGCAAATGCTTTGCGATCCATTCAGCATATCGTCTCAAGAATTCATTAGGGATGCCATCTGGGCCAGGACTCCTTGCAAATACTTCACAATCCATTCAGCATATCGTCTCAAGAATTCATTAGTGATGCCATCTGGGCCAGGAGACTTTTTCATGTCTAGACCTAAAAGAAGTGAAAGTATAACTTCTACAGTTAAGGTAATGTCTGGCATGTCTGAACGAGCATTAGACATTTTCTCTCTTATTTCTGCAGGCAATGGTAGGGGAGGTTCAAACATGGAATGGAAAAATTCATTGTATATATCAGCAATTTGCGCAAAGTCTGCAATTATACATTAATTGCTGGTAACATACTTCACAACCTCACATGATGGAGCAAAGTGACGCCAAAAACGCTGTGGAGAATCTGTCATAAACTGCGATAAAGTGTGAGAATAGTAATGTTCTTTCGCAGTAGATAATTTTTCCTTTAGTATTATTGAAAGATCTCGAACCTCATTATGATTTTTATTTTTAATTTTCCTTCTATGTTATAATTTCCACTTTAACTGAATGATTTCTCGGTTCACCCAAGGATTTCGCTTTTTCACTTTTTTTTAAATCTTCATTGAAACATAGTTATGCAGACAGTAATTGACAATACCTTTAAACTTATGCCACAACGTATTGACCTCAGCTGCTTCATCAAACGTCTCCAATGCCATCTCCAGGTAATCTAGGATGCTGAGATCATCTGCTGCAGCTAAATTTATTATGTGTATTGCTTCTCAGTGAAGCTTGACAGGCAACACTTTTTTTATGCACAGCAGGAAAAGTTTGTGGTCTGAAAGTCCGTCATGAACAGAAACGGCATGAAGCAATAAAACAATGGTCACCGACCAATAGAAATGCTAAAAAATGATTAAAGCTAAAAGACGTTTCGGCTTCCCTACAGAAGCCTTGTTCACAATGCGATGACGGAAGGTTCATGGAAGCTTATGTATACTTCAGAACGTGACATAAGAGGCATGTGAATGACGGGGGGGAGGGTTCCCTCATTTCGATTGAGCGTGTGACATGTTTTTTGTATCTCCAGCGATTTGAGATACAGCCGCCATTTCAGGTTTCTTTCTTGGCCAATAACTCGAGCGATCCCAGTCAATCTTGTGGCACGTTGCACCCGTGTGCTCGGCAAGGGTATTCGAAACTGTACGTTTCTTTTCGACATCTTTCTGATGCTGCCTCAGTCTCTGTTTGAAGTTGCCCGATTCACCGACGTATGCGTAGTCGCAATCTGCGCAGGGTATCTTATAGACTATGCCAGGAAACGATTCTCTTGGAAGCCTGTCCTTACTGCTAGCGAGTGCTTGCCTCAGCTTACTACGGGCACGTGCGCCACCTCAACGTCATAACTGCGTAAAATGTGAGACAAGGTTTCGCTTATCCCTGGAACGTAAGGTATGGCAGCACGCTTGCTTGGTCGGGGATTAGCCGGACGAGCTGGATTGGACAGACGGTGTTCCACAGCACTCAAAAAGGATGTGGGATAGCCGCTTGCTGAGAGATCTCCTCGCACATGGTCCAAGTCAGTGGAACAACTTTCTGCTGTGGTGCAAATGCGGTTCGTACGATTGAGCAATGAGGCAGGAACCGACCTTTTGTGAGCGCCAGGATGAACGGATTGAAAGTTCAGGTAGCGGCCAGTGTGTGTGTCCTTACGGTATATGCTGAATGAGAGCCGTCCATCGCGTCTGGTGACAAGTACATCTAAAAAAGGGAGTCTGCTGTCGACCTGCGTCTCAACTGTGAATTGGATGGCCTTTTCCTTACTGTTTAGGTGTGCAGTGAACGAATCCAAAGCGCTGCGCCGAATCAGACAAAAACAGTCGTCCACGTAGCGCAGAAAAACTTTCGGCCTAGGACTGAAGGTCGCGAGAGCACGCCTTTCCAGACACTCCATCGTAAGATTGGCAGCAGTAACAGAGATGGATGCTCCCATTGCCATATCGTGGACTTGCCTGTAGAAGACCTTGTCGAAACAGAAGCACGTGTTTCCAAGGCAAAAAGAGAGGAGCCTCTTGAGGTCGGGAACATCAATGGGCGACCTGTCTGGCAAAGTCCTGTCAGATTCTAAAGCAGAAGTGCATGCTTCCAGAGCCATGTCAGTCGGAATTGAGGTAAACAGTAACACCACGTCGAACGAAACCATCACCTCGTCGTCTAGACACGTCACGAACTTTTTTAATAAAGTCGCAGGAGTTGCTCACATGCGTGGAGCTCTTTCCGATGAGTGGAGCCAGAAGCTGGTACAGGTATGCGGACAATTTGTAGAAAGGGGAGCGGGTGTAGTCGACGATTGGACGCAGGGGGACATTAGGCTTGTGAACCTTCGGCAAGCCATAAAGTGCAGGTGCAGCAACGTTATGACAGAGAAGCTTGAAATACAAAGACTTGTGCTCTGGAGCTACGAAGCGGAACACGTCAGCAGGAGAGTGTGGAAGTCCCTCTGAACCTTCAAGGTCGGGTCCCGAGTGAGCCGGATGTAAGTGTCCTGGTCATTAAGCAGGGCCAACATCTTGTTTTTGTAAACAGCCATGTCAATTAGCACTGTTGCATTCCCCTTGTCAGCGGGAAAAATCACGATTTCAGTGTTTGCCTGAAGTCGCTTGACAGCTTTTCGTTCCTCAGTAGAAAGAGGGGAAACAAACTTTCTCCGGTGCAGACCAGAAAAGACACCAATAGCGTGGGTGCGAGCCTCATCACGGCGGGACGGGTCAACTTGGTTAACCACACACTCCACCGCACACACAAGCATTCGGACGTCAGGTGCAGGTGTAACATTGAAATTCAGACCCAGCTCCAAGACCGAGGCCTCAGCTGGGTTGACACTGTGCGAAGAAAGGTTGTACACCATAGTTCGTCTGTTGCACGGCCGGTATGGTCTGGTAAATTCCGAAAGTCTGTCAAGCTTGACACTGTGCACCAACCCAAAACGGCATAATCAGTAATCCTGCTATCTATAAATACAAGTTCGAGCACTGATTGGGTGGTTGGTCCAATTCTAGTTGCTTCCATAACAACCTGCGTAAGGTCTCTGCTAAATACCATGTCAAATAAAGCATCACACTGTTTGGGGTAACAGTATGGGGTAACACAACATCTACCAATCCAGAACATATTCACCTATTACAAAAGAAGTATCTCCGCCACGCATGTAACGCTTCCTACAAAGCATCGACAATTACCTTCTTCAATAATTCTGATGTGATCCCAGCGCACAATCTCTACAGATATCGTCTGAGTCATGTATATAAGCTGTAAATCCATCAAAATATCAGCAACCTGCGTATTCTAGCCCAACTTCAAAGAAAAGCTACAAATTATGTTACAAGACACTTTGAGGATTGGTTAGTCCCAACACCACGTTAAAACTATGGAAAATAATGCCTTAAACATACAATACCAACACTGTTACATTACTACAATTCGGTCCGATTTGATCTTTTTACGTAATCATCCAGGGAACTGAAACTGATGTATACGGCTTCGATGTAATATCTGGTAGCGTTACGTATGTGTGTTTTTGCATTTTTTTTTACATGAAGTGTGAGTGAGACAAATGTCAATGAAGTTATGTATACAGCTATATATATGTACATATATGTATATGTGCATATGTTATGCTGCCTCCCTGCAGAAACAGGGATTGTAGACATGTCAAGCTGTTGAATGATAGCTTTTCATCTACAGTCCCTCATCTGTAAATGTACAGGATGGCAAAAAAGCAATTTCATTTCATTAACAATTTCATTTTAAAAGTTCATGCCGATCTACTGGAATAGTTGGCAAGGAGGTTTGATTGGCTGTAGGAATCCTGATGGCTTTGTTGGTGTTTTGCGACACTGACAGTCTCGGCACATCTCGACATAATGGGCGACATCAGCAGTCAGGCATGGCTGGTAGTACTTTTCTTTTAACTTCATGGGCATACGGGAAACTCTGAAGTGACCTGCTGTTCAATCATTATGCACAGCATGCAAAAACTCTGACCACAGTGATGAGGGCATAACCAGAAGGTAGTTGTCGCAGACTTGGAAGAAGTTCTTCACAAAGATGTTTCGCAAGACAAATGAAAAACATCCATTCCTGAATACCTTTGGGAGACAAAGTCAGTCTTGCCTTCCAAGTACAGTTGAAGCTCGCAATAATGAAATTGCTGGGGAACCTGAAAAATTTCACCCTTACAGGAATTTCGCAGGCACAAGAATGAGACAGAAAAGACAGGGAAATGGCTTGCGAACCAAAACTTTATTGCCAAAAGTTGGTAAGCTCGATTTGCCAAGCCTTCCCTTGCAGCAATATCAACTTTGCGTTCGTGCTGCAAAAAGTGGTCCATTGCTACATCGTCGTCGTGCTCGTCCCCGTCCTACAAATTACTTTCGTCACTACATCATGGCAGGCTTTGAAATGGCTCAACAAGGGAGGGTCTGCCTTAAAATTATTGTGCCCAAGCATGCATGTGAAGTCCGGTGCCTTCTGTTACAAGTACTCTGCCGGGCAGTGGTACTTTGTTGGCACACTTTTCATAAAACCAAGAAAACCACCTTATCACATCACAGCCCCTCTGGAAATGCTGCAGCCATCCCCGTTTTGTTCTTGGCACTTGCACCATTTCGGAGTGAATCTAGAATGGGGGCCTTTTTCAAAATTGTAGACGGTTAGCTGCACACAGTTCCAAATTTGTAAGCATCTCTGTCTTCCTGCCCTTTTCAACCTGAGCAACCATTGCAGCCATATCTTGTAGCATCAAACATTTCATTTCCCCTTTTTGGTTGGAGGCGACATCTTCGCAGACTGGCGATGCAAATGGTCTGATCACTGCACACACAGTTGATGCTCCCTAGCACCAATTGCAGCCACCGACCACACTTCGCAAACAGGATCATGTGTGCAGTACACAAAACACAAAATTCGACAAAGCGCCATCAGCATCTTCACGTGCGGATTTGGATTTGGCTAATCAGCGATTATGGATCAGCAAACCACGCAGGCAGTTCCATTCTGCATTAGCTCGTGACGTGATGGCATGGACTAACAGCCAATGCATGCCCACTGCGAAGTCACCTCCACTTTATATCATCGTCTTTTTCTTTTTTCTTTTTTAACTTATATGAAATTTCTGGTCATAACTCTGTGCAGTACTCACCTGTTGCAAATGATAAACCACAATCATCATCATCGCTGTTGCCTGGTGCAACTGGAACACTGCTGTGTTTTTTGTAAAGAAAAATGATGGTGGCCGTGCAAGCATGCTGTTGTGGTAGGTCAGTTCAGTTTTAGTTCCTTAAAAAATCTTTGCTAGGGGTATTTATATTATGCAATTAAGGGCCCAACCAACGAACTTGAGCAGTTTTTGGACACTTCTAGTGTTACATGAGAAGATAATATGTGGACTTCCGTTGCAGAAAATTTAATTAATGTGGGATTGCTGCCAAAGAAAGTTTTGTTGTCGCAAGATATGAAATACATTGACTTCTATTGACCCTTCTCGTGGCCATCCTGTGGGTTGCTGCCATTTTTGATCACATGGCGATGCGTCCATTGCTTGCCTCAACTGCCTCTGTTGCCTTCATGTTTACATTGCGTGTGTATGATGTAATAGTTCTGCGGAAACATGCAAGGTGGAGAGAAGTAATTAATAAGGGGAAATGAGACGTCGACCCAAACATAGCTAAGTGCTGCAAAGAAAAAATATACGGATTACTCAAAAGAAAAGCCTCGCAGTTAAAGAAAATTTTGTCCTGGTCCGGGACTCGAACCCGGGACCACCGCTTTTCCGGGGCAGCTGCTCTACCATCTGAGCTAACCAGACGGCTAGCAGATGGCAGGGCAAAGTTGAATTTGTCAAAAACTCAAGGCAGAGACAAGACTTTGACATAACAGTTCTGCGAAAACCCGCAAGGTGGAGAGAATTACTAAGGGGAAATGGGGAAACGTTACCTTTGTATCACTTAGCTATATTTGGGTGGACATTTCATTTCCCCTTATTAACTGGGTGTGTATGATGCCGGTGCGGCTTAGCAAACCTTTGTTGCAGGAGATATCGTAGACGGTGACTGGGTGGATGACGCGAAGCTTTGGCCACAGCTTCAGAGAGAATGCAAAAGCACTTTCGGAGCCAATTAAGCTATGTTTCAATGGCACGAGCAGCGTGTATGGTGCTTGTTCTAAAAGCAGAGCTAAATATGTATTTCAAGCTATCCAAACTTACCGCTCCTGGAGGGAATCAGGATTAGTTTGTTCTGCTCTTCCTTCTTTATTTGGCAGATATTTTGTAGTAGTGGCTTGTCACATTTCTGACTCAGTAAATTTCCTCAGTGCAGTCACCATCTGATTATTTCCTGCATAATCACTCACGAGTGTGCTTAGTCGTATAGTGCAGAATATAGGTCGAGGTTTTTTCCAAAACATATTACTAAAAGGTCACCGCTCGACTTATATACCGGTTCTTGGCACAACATGAATAGTCGTCTGGCAACATGTAGGAGTGCAGACCATTTGGCATCCCCATCGTTATCCTCCTTGGTGGCCGACACGGCCTATGCAGTTGGACCGACGCCATCTTCCCTTTTGTGCAGCGATCGTTCCTGGCGTAGCTAATTTTCCCGACAACCCGCAAAATGCGTATGAATACTCGACGTCAGTTCACCGCGGCGTTCAAGAAGAAAGTAATCGAATATGCTGAAATGCATGGGAACATGTCTGCCCAGCGGCAATTCGGCATGTCGGAAAAAAGCGTCCGGTACTGGCGAACGCAGAAAGTCAAGCTGTCTGCCTGCAACGCGCGGAAGACGTCCCTTCACGGGCGCCGCGCGGTGCACCCGGAGCTCAAAGACAAGGTGGCGGATTTCGTCCGCGAGCATCGTGCCAGATCATTGCCAGTGACAGCGGAACTCATCCGCATCAAAGCTATTGAGATCGCCTGAGAATCCGGACTGCCCAAGGAACAATTCAAGGGCTCCATTTATTGGGTTTGTCGCTTCATGCGACGCAAGGGATTTGCACTTCGACGGCGCATATCAATCTGCCAGAAGCTGCCAGAGGCATAGGAGGACAAGCTGGTCGAATTCCAGCGCTATGTTATCCGTCTCCGGCAGCAGCATGGCTACATGTTAGGACAGATCAGCAACGCTGATCTGTCCCAACCTATATTCCGCTTCGACTTATATTCCACATTATATGGCTGGTGTGGTTACATGCCGTCGCCCACCACAGTGTGCGAACGCGGCGCAAAAGAAGTCAAGCTTCTTTCTATGGGGAACGAGCATTCACGCTTCACGGTGATGCTCGCGTGTACTGCAGACGGCAGAAAGCTGCTTCCGTACATAATATTCAAGAGGAAGACGCTGCCGAAAGAGGTTTTCCCGCGGGATGTTGTCGTTCGCGTGAATGAAAAGGGCTATATGGACGAGGCCCTCATGCTCAATTGGATTAAGACCGTTTGGAATCGGCGACCCGGCGCACTCCTGCGGTGTCCGAGCATGCTCGTCTTGGATGCCTTTTGCGGGCACTTGACAGCAGGTATGAAGCAGGCACTCCGCGATGGGAGGACGGAACTCGCCGTCATTCCGGGAGGCATGACCTCAACCCTTCAGCCACTGGACATCGTGCTCAACAAGCCCTTTAAAGACCGTGTCCATGAACAATATAATCAGTGGATGGCCGGCGACAACCCGACAACTCCAACCGGCCGGCTGCGCAGGCCGCCTCTCGCCACTGTGGCCACATGGGTTTCGCAGGCTTGGCGCTCGCTGCCAGATGATATGGTGGTGCGGGCATTCAAGAAGTGTTGCATTAGCAACTCCTTGGACGGCACCGAGCACGACATGTTGTGGGACGCAGCCAGCGAAAAGCAGTCGTCTTCGGACGAGAGTTCAGACAGCTCAGACAAATGAGCAGGTGACGACTCTGGCGGCACCACTAAATAAAACAAAGTCTTGTGCCTTATAATTTTTATGTTGACTTCTTTGCTTCAATGTAAGGGGGTCGACCTATATTCCGCCTCGACCTATATTCCGCATTATACGGTACGATACATTTGTTCTTATGCAAGCAAGGCTTGAAATATAGCTGTTTTGTACATTGTAATCCCTTGTAGCAAAGATGAATTAGTGCTAGTAACTCAATTACTCTTGTGGACCTTCAAGAAACATTCAGCTTCCACCATTTGTGCACTATCGGCCTAGTACGTCATTTATTGTGCGTATATGGTGCACATATATTCAAGTATGCACCCATTCAGTTGATGGCATGTTGGCGATAGAGTGGGCGCTAGTTTTCATGCCAGTTGGGGTAGAGGTGTGTAGATACTGTGTGCGAAATGTACAATGACAACAAGCAAGGCTACTCCTTTTGTCATTGTTTAAGAAGTGGTACTCACTCTTGCCGACATTCTGGGACTGAAGCACTTTCTTTGAAGGCTAGCGATAACACACTGACGGATGAGCAAATTTCTGTATCCTCGAGGAAAGCCATACATCTCGAGGTGCTGGCAACACGTATGGACAGTTGCAACAGCGGTCCACGAAGTTGGCCACACAGATTCATTCCATTCCTTAATATGGCAGTCAGTAGTTTTGCAGCCAACTACTGCACACGTCTTCAATCCACATGATTAAATCCAGCATGATTGGAGCACAAAGCATTAGCAAAAACTCCCTTAAACTTCCGAAAGCTGAACGCACAGAAGCAAGGTCGAAGCGACAATGGTTTCGTATTCGCACACTGTCACTAAGGCTAAGTGTGGCGCACCGCCGAAAGCGCCATCTTGTTCCACTTGAACAAAGTGCTCCGCGAAAAGGGTCAACAGGCATTTGCCGGAGTTTCAAAATTTTTCATTACAGCGAGAATTTCGTTGCCTCAAGGTTTCGTTATCGCGGGTATTGATTGTATACAGTAAGGCTTCTTAGTTCCAGGTCTGCTTGCGGCTGTTCGGCAAAGTCCTTGGAGCTTACTGTTCCCAGGAATGTGTTCTCATCTTGGTCATCTTGTGGAGGGGGGTCGATGGGGGTGTAAAACAGGCATTCGACATGAGAGTTTTTGTGCCCAACCCTGTAGACCATGGTGATGTCTAATTCTTGCAGTCTGAAGCTCCAGCATGCTCGGTGCCCTGAAGGGTTCCTGAACCACTTTTTATCGAAGTCGAGAAATGCATTTGACATTAATATATGCCCTTTCAAAAACACATTGCAGCTAAAGTACTTCAATGCGTTAAGCAGTGCGGGGTCTCACACATGCTCTTGGGACAAAGTAATGACAACAGAGTAGTGCGAACAATCACAAGGGCATTTATTGCACCTTTCATACACTAATGCCTGCAAGCCAAATTACTCTCTCGCAACATGCCGATTGGCACGCGACAAACCAAGGCAGTTCGACTCTTCACAACTGGATAGCGAGCGAATATGTTCGCTTCCATGCAGGACACCAATGCCTAATCGCTTGCATGTACGGTGACACAAACGGTGACACATTCGAGCGATCGTGTTCATCCATTCCAGTATCGTGTTCCTAAGCGTTTCTTGGGGCTGTCCCGCAAGACGTGGATCAGCGAACGTCCAGAGCATCCACATCACTCGCTGACCTCAAGCCAAAGAGAAGGAGCCTACTCCGAGCTGCACCCGACTAACCCTGCCTTTAGGTGGTGTTAGCAGCACAACATTCGCGCCATCTCTTGTAATATGCTGCAACCACACCGATCACAAGAAAAAGCTAGATTACAGGAGATGCGAGAGCCATGAAGAAAAAACAACATCAGGGGACACGTAAGAGTCGAACATCCCAACATCAGCATCGGAGTTATTGACAATCAAAAGTTACTTGCGATATCTCCTTTCCGGTTCTCCCGCTCTTTCTTTAATGTCTTGAACTGTGAAGACTATGACAGAGTGGGGTGCTGTTTGCAACGCTCCGCCTACTGAATGTCACTGCGGCACGCAGTTCAAATTTGCTTTTGGATGTTCACATAGACACCACAACTTCTGAATTTGATGCCTACAATGGTCTGAACTCAGATTGAGCTTAAGTTCATGGTGTCTCATTCCTTTGTTGTGCTGTAGCGTACCATATAGCTATGCATGGCTATTCTAGCACCAAATGACATCAGTAGCACATTTTCTTTTGCAATTATCTCTACGGAAACCACAAAATTTCCAAACATCAAACAAACTTCATCTTCATGTTCACTCATGCGAGTATGTCGGCAATGCACACATCAGCTAAGCGATGGATGCCACACTCTGGACTCTCGTTAAAAGGATTCCTAAAATAATGATCTACAACTATGATGGTGGCACACTTTCAGGGTGTGCAACTCAGCAAGCAGATGACCTGTTCATCAGATGTTGGTGCTTGGGGCCTTGAGTCATGTCGCTCAGTTTAGTCACCACACTCGGAGCATGTGGTTGTCCTGAGCAAGCTGGCTCATTATCGCACGTGTTATCTACGCTACGCTGCAGATGCAGTTACATACAACTGAAGTGGCCAACTATGTGCGTAGCAGGCTTAGAGTTTGAGTGCGCTCATGTGCTCCAGTCTCACCGTGCTATGTGGTACAGAATGGCTCTGTTTTGCACAAGCTTGACCGATGGATAGTAGCCACATCGAAATTGCATATTTTGCCCAATAGCTCAACACAAAGCGAAGTCTGCCAAGGCCTTGTCAAGTCAGGAGCAACCAGGAGTAAGCACCCGCTGGCCAGCGTATGTGTGGTTGGACTTTAGTTCCTCGTGTTTCAAGGCTAGCCGAGTTTTCAAAAACAACCCAACGGCTAGAACATTGGCAAGTGGTGAGGCCAAAGTTTCATTCCCACAGCAGGTGGGCATGGCCAAGTGTTAGCAAAATACAGTCGGCAACAGTATGATAGTCATACTTCAGGAGGTACCTAGTTCTTACTGATATTAAAAACACAGATTTTCACTAATTTATTAAACTGTGTCAATAAATATTGCCGCATTGTTGTAACGGCGTAAAACAAGGCACTGTCCAAAGTGTGACATAAAGACGTCGACTCTTTCGTGAGCGGACCTGTGGACAGAAAAACAAGTGGCACTTAAAGCACGATAGTGGCGAACACAGTCGCTGATCATCGAAATCTGACATACAGGTCAGACGCACCAGCTATTTACACTTGACTCGTTAGTGGTTCTAGCGTAATTGCTGGTGCTCCCGTACCATCCAGAAAGCACAACCCTATTCCCATCACATGAACAATCTGATTACACAAGGCCGTGCAACCACATAGGCAACAGATAGTATAATATTCAATTTCTCAAATACATCACTGACCAATTTTCTGTACCTCATGGGGACCGAAAAATAGTAAAAAGAAATCTAACAACCTGAAAAATTTGTCCAGCCAAGAAAATAAAATAGATTAGCCTTAGAGAAGCTAAAAAGAAAATCTGCAATAGCGTCCTGCCTCGTACTATGCTTGCAAGCGATCAGATCTGCTTGGATTTGCGCGAGAGTGACGTCTCCGTGGTCTCCGTATACAGTCGCCAAGAACATCACTGTGTTGGCGATCTCCGCCAAAGGAGATCGCTTTGCTTTGATTTGAGCAAGAGTCACATTGTCTCTGTGGATTTCGGCCGGCACACATGTCGGCCGGCACACTTGCCGACATGACGCTAATGCCGCTGTTGCTGGTGCAGGTACATTTGGTCCTTGTCTCGGCGGTTCGTCTCGAAGCAGAGGAACACGGGGCATGGCCTTTTTCGTCGAAGCCCTGGATAACGTCTGCAATATCTCGGCTATCGTCCACCCGTGTGCATGAATCGTCATCTATCGTTGGCAGCATGCGTGGTGCGAACCGTGGATGGATCAGCGAGGACCGACCAATCGACTTCGACCAACAGGACCCACGTGATGCCGATCAAGGCTATATAGACACTCGGCGCGATGGCTTCGTGGGATTTGGAGCCGGCACACTTGCCGACATGACGCTAATGCCGCTGTTGCTGGTGCAGGTTAGTCATTACTATCAATCTGAATTTCAGAAGCTAGTGTGTGCGTTGCCGGCTCCTCCCACGATGCCAAGTGTTTGTAACAAAAATCGCGGATGCAGCATGCACAGATTGCGTCTGAAGGGATTCCGTTTATTTTCCAACAGAGTGCTCTACTTGATTTTGTTGTTAATACTCGCGGGGGACGTTGAACTAAATCCAGGGCCTACTAACGCACCGGAGATGGAACTGCTGCAATGTTTGCGCAGTGGGCAGGAAACTTTAATTTCAAAGTTAAACGGCATCGAAGCCAGGTTCGAAAGGAATGAGAACATGCTGATGGAAATGAAAAATAATCTCAGCCAAACTCAGAACCAGATAAAGGACATCAGTGTGATTGCTACAGAACAGGCAGCTATAATACGGCATCTCATGCAACAGGTAAAAGATTTGCAGAAGAAAACAAACGACCTAGAGAACAGAAGTCGCCGGAAAAATCTTGTTTTCTATGGTGTTGAAGATAAACCCTCAGAATCATGGGATGAATCCGAAGCTATGGTAAAGAACATTTGTAAAACGAGCCTTGGAATTGAGCTCGGGACTCTGGAAAGGGCACACCGCTTAGGACGCTATAAAGAAAATAGAAAAAGACCGATTATTGTCAAATTTTCCTTGTACAAAGACCGCCAGGCAGTGTTTCTTAATGCTAAAAAATTTAAGGATTCGCTGTACAGCGTCGGCGAAGATTACTCACCTGAAACAAGAAGTATTAGGAAGAAGTTATGGGAATACGCTAAGGCAAAAAGAGAGGATAAGAACAATAAAGTAAAACTGAATTTTGACAAACTGATTATCAACGGCAGGGCTTTCAGGTGGGATGAAGACAAAGAAGAGGTCGTCCCTTTGCGTAGGCAGTGACAGACCAGAATAAAGCAGAAGTACCGATGTCGACGACTCGTTGCCGTCGTCGTGAACTGCCGAAGCGTAGTTAATAAAACAGCTGAACTTTCTGGGTTGATAGAAAGTGTTGACGCTGACATAGTCCTTGGCACCGAATCTTGGTTAAAGCCTTCAATTGCTGATAGTGAGGTGTTTCCAGAAAACTACGTTGTCTATCGCAAAGATAGGCCCACTGCAGGTGGGGGCGTCTTTTTGCTTGTTCATTCATCACTACAGTCTTCAGCAATTGATTACAAGTGCAATGCACTGGAGTCTGTATGGTGCAAGATAGTCCTATCAGATAATTTCACGTTCATTGTTGGTGTGGTTTATCGCTCGCCCAGCTCGGATATCAGCACAGTGCAAACATTATATGAAATTCTCACAGAGGCATCAGCTCAGACGATACTTCTTGGGGGGGATTTTAATCTGCCTGGGTTATCTTGGTGCAATGATACGTGTTTAAGTTCTGGCGGGCGCATGAACCTTGCGATGAAAAATATTGTAGACACGTTTGGTCTGACGCAGTACGTTACCGATCCTACTCGCAATGGCGCTGTGTTAGACTTGCTGTTTTGTAACTCGCCGGATTTCATAAGAAATGTGAATGTCATTCCGGGAATTAGCGACCATCTGGCTGTTGTTGCCGGTATCCATAAAGAAAAGAACCGTGCGAAGTTATCCACGACTAGGAGGGTCTACTTTTATGAGAAGGGTGACTACGATGCAATTTCTGAGAAACTTCATAATTTCTTTTCAGTTTTCGAGTGCTTATCTGAGGAGTGTAATGTGCACGATATGTGGCACAATTTTAAGAATATGTTACTCGAGCTGGTAAGTGTACATATCCCCAATGTTGATTCTTCACGGCTTAAAAAGCACAAACAGCCATGGGTAACAACACACATACTAAAGCTTATCAAGAAAAGGATGAGGGCATTTAACGCATTCAAGAAAAGCAAATCAGCTGCTCATTTTACAAAGCTACATACGATTACACGCGAATATAAGCTAAAAATAGGAAAAGCTAAAGATGACTACTTCAGCGAGCTGAGCAACAAAATGAAATCAAACCCTAAAATGTTTTGGAAGTACTTAAAACAGTGTGGATCAGATTCCTTCGGAATACAGGAGTTAAATTATAACGGTAAGATAATTATGGAAGACGAAGATAAAGCTGCCTGCCTAAACAACTTCTTTCATTCGGTATTCTTACCCAACCATACCTGTCATATTCATCAACCTACAACTAATATTTCGCCTATGCTTCCTGTTGAGCTTAGTATTAATGGAATTGAAAAACTATTGAAAGATATTGATGAGAGTAAATCTAGTGGTCCGGATGGTATTTCTCCACGTGTACTCAAACGTTGCGCGGGGCCAATTTCTATGTACCTTTATTTAATTTTTGAAAAATCTTTATCGACAGGTATTTTACCCCATGACTGGAAAATTGCACACGTTGTTCCGATACATAAAGGTGGGTCCAAGAAAGACGTTGGTAACTACAGGCCAATATCACTTACGTCTATCCCGTGTAAAATACTTGAACATATATTATACAAACAAATACTAAATCATCTAAATAAGCATAAGGTACTAATTAACGAGCAGCATGGATTTCGTAGGGGACTATCTTGCACAACACAACTAGTTGAGTTTTATCATGACATAATATCCAGCGTAGATGCAGGAGGACAGGTAGACGGTGTGTTCCTGGATTTTCGGAAAGCCTTCGACACAGTATCACATTCACTCTTATTGTTTAAACTTAATACCCTACACATTGATGCAACTGTTTTTAAATGGATTGAATGTTACCTTTCCCAAAGAAGGCAATGTGTAATACTTAATGGAAAATGCTCCGAATATTCAAATGTTACGTCAGGAGTCCCACAGGGCTCCGTTCTGGGTCCGTTATTATTTTTGGTGTACATTAATGATATCTCTGCCGGAATTTCATCTTCTATACGGTTGTTTGCGGATGACTGTGTTGTGTACAAAAAAATTTCCCATCACAATGATACAATTGAACTTCAGAACGACTTATCAATCATTCATGATTGGTGTACTAAATGGAAAATGACTTTGAACATAACAAAGTGTGTACATCTCTCATTTACTAAAAAGAAGAAACCAATTCAGTCACGGTATCATCTGAACAACGTACTACTGAAGCAAGACAGTACGTATAAGTATTTAGGTGTGCTACTGTCGTCTGAATGTTCGTGGAAACCACAGGTAGACAGTATCATAGCCAAAGCTGGTAAAGCTTTAAATTTCATTCAGAGAAACCTGCGATGTTCACATGCGAATTTAAAACGTATGGCATATACAACTTGTGTTCGACCACTCTTAGAATATGGCTGTGTTGTGTGGGACCCCCACGAGGTAACCTTCATTGCCGCTCTGGAAAAAATACAAAACCGTGCTGCCAGGTTCGTCTTGGGGCGGTACGGAAGAAAGGAGAGCTGCACTGCAATGAAGGCTGAGCTAGGATGGGAATCACTTTCTGCCCGCCGCAATAAACTGAGATTAAAATTTCTATATTCGATTTATTACAATAAAACAGGAATTAATAGGGAAATTTACCTACTGAAACCTCATTACATCTCAAAACGAACTGATCATAGTTGCAAAATCCTCGAGTATCCTGCCAAGACGAACATGTATGCCAACTCATTTTTTGTTCGAACAATTAAACAGTGGAATAGGCTGACTGAAAAGCAAGTGCATTGTGTGAACGAAGATGTATTTTATTCCATGTTGTAACCCCCCTGCTGTAACGCCTTCGGGCGCTGCGGGGTAATTGATGAATAAAGAATAAAGAGCATCACCGTATTGGCAATGTCCATTGATGGAGCTCACCAAGAAGATTGAAGAAATGAGCCGCATTTGTTCACACCACTTGGCTCTTGCAAAGGCACAGAAGGCGGTGCCAAGCATACAGACGCGATGCTACGCGGACACACACAAAGATGCGACGTTTCCGATACAGACTTGCTCTGAGGTCGCACCATGTACAGAACGGTGATCAAAACATTTAAAGAGGAGAGAAAGTGGGGGGGAGGGGGGGCTGTTGTTTACTTGATATTTGACTGTTTTCAACTTTCATAGGCAACTGCACACTGTGACTCCTTGCTGTATACCACAGATAGCATCTCACAATATACGGGCAGTAACGTCTGTCATGCCTTCAGAAGCTATATATAGGGATATTCTGCACGGATAGAACAAGGCTAAAAACTGTAATGTTACCTGGCCAGTGTGCATTGGTATAAAAACAAATGAGAGTTCCGTTTGTGAGTCGGGGTGCACCTTCTTTTTATATTTAGCTAATATGCATGATAACGTCATATGCATCCAATGACTGGCACTTGTTCGTGCTCACAGTACGCATTGTTTGAGGTAGGGCTCGGGAACATGGCAGACAGCTGCCTCCCCCCAAAATTATCAAATTCGATGAAACGTAAAAAGTGAATAGCCAACAATCGAATTAAGCCGAGTTCCTTCTAGCAGGCTTCCAAAATTTGAAGCTCTTTTTTTGGGGGGTTGGGGGGGGGTGCAAGGTCACTTCTATTAATCAAATGCATGACCTGGAAATGAAGTGAACCAGTTGAAATAAAATTTAGGTGCGTGCACAGCGTTGGAAAGCAAACTAGTGGCGCTGTGCACAGGTTGAAATACTCCAAAGCTGGAACGAGTGCTGTTTCCAGTTGCTTCTAATTTCTTCTGAGGAAATAAACTGGTAACTCCACGCGTTAACTAAGAAAACCGCACCTCTTGCTTGCTCCGCTAAACTAAAGCATGCTATGAAAACGATATTGTCGCAGCTCAACGCAAACAAGAGACGGCAACACTTTGAGCAAGACAGCGGAACAGCCTGTTCAAAGACCACCAAAAGAAAGATGCCTGCTCCTTCACTGGATTCCCCCAGTCCCCCTACACGGAGTCCGTTGCAGCACATATCCACATCATCATCTTCATGTCTACACAGAGCACGCGTCATCTGACTTCTCTCTAAAAGAGCATCGCCCGATGCTAAACAATACAGTTCACCTGGTGAAAAGGGAAGTCCGCCGTCAGTCACTTGCTGACATAGGGCTTCATGTGCATACGTGCACAAGTTCAGAACGGTGTTGGCGGCACCTTGTGCAGTACGGGCTATCTGAAACAACCTTATATGTGACGTCACTTAGCCATCACAGCACTTTACAGGGTCTAAAATATCGCCTCAGGAGCTTCTTGGATAGTCCCCGTTTTCATATAGGCTTCCAGACCCATACACTGTCCCCGGTTTTGTAAGTTACAGGTCTATGATGGGCATTATAGCAACCTGTATCATACTCTTCCTGCCGATGTATTATGGAACGTCTCAACCGAACATTCACATAGATGCTGTCGATGCACGTCTCCAATGATCACCGCGAACGGGACGCCACGATGGCCTACATGACGTTCGCGTACAACTCGTCCCGACATGACACCGCAGGATATTCACCCTTTTATCTTTTGTATGGTCACGACCCCACATTGCCGTTTGACACCATCTTCCCTTCTGTGCCACGTGTTGCAACTGAGCATGCTCATGAAGTCATCGATCACGCTCACATGGCACGTCAAGTCACCCAATCTCATTTATTAGCATCGCAGCATATACAAAAAGAGCGTTATGACCAGTGCTCCTTTCGTCACCATGTCGTCGGGTTGGCCTCTCCCAGAAGCTTCTTTCTCGCTACACAGGGCCTTATGAAGTCTTACGTCAAGTTGACGACATAAATTATGAGGTTTTGCCACTACAGTTTGATGCATCCTCAAGTCCAACACCTGTTGACGTCATGCATGTTTTGCGGCTGAAGCCATACTTCGCTCTCAATTCTTCACCTACCATGCGCCGAGACGGTGCTACACCACCCAAGGTGCTGTTAGAAAAGAGAGGAAGAAGAAGATCGTGGGACGCTGGCTGCTGCGTGTAGTTGGTGGTCAGCCACCTTAACTACTCCGACTCATTTTGTATATATATTGTAAATACACTCTTTCTATACTCTGAACATCCCCATAACAATATTCTTAAACCCGAGGTATTTCCAGGCCTTGTATTGCCACTGTCCACAGTTTTCATGGAATACGATATCACCCGATTTTCTAATGCTGAATTTAAAACCTAAATTCTGGCCTTCCTGTCTACAGATATTAGCCAGATGTTGAAAATCACTTTTCTTGTTAGCTAGCAACACAATGTCGTTCGTATAAAATAAACCTGGAAGCTGCTGTTCTACTCCTGTACCTGCCTGTTTGTATGAGAGATTAAACTCAATATTACTGTATTTACTCTAATCTAACGCGCACCTTTTTTTCTGATAAAACGGGTCCAAAAATTGCATGCGCGCTGGAATTGAGTACGACCCTAAATCTGCGTAACCATATTGGCATCGGCATTCGAAAAATGGCCGCCTCGTACGAGCTTCTAGTCTAGCTGCCGTAGCTTCCTCCATGCGCATACGTCTACGTTGTACATGTAACCACGCGTTGGTGTAACCTAGTCTTTCCATTTTCTGCATTTATTCAATCAGTATAGAAGAGACTGTGAAAACACACCGAGTCCACCAGGATGCCACATTTTAAATGTAATCATGTGCGTGCAGATGGATGGAAATCAGGCCTTGTTACAATCGTTCGGAGTTCCCGAAACTTGCATGTGGGACTGGCGCAAACAGGAAAAAATTTTCGCCAGCGAAGCAACAAAGAAGGGTTTCAGTATATCGAAGCTGGGCCGCTTCACCAAAATAGAAGAGCTGCTCGCGGAATACGTCAAGAACAGCGAGCGGCACATCGGCCTGTGACGACCGATCTGCTCAAAGTACAGGCGATGCGTTTAGCCCTACAAAAAGGGCTAATGCAGAGTGACTTTAAAGCAAGCAGGTCCTGGCTATCAAATTTTATAAAAAGAAAAGGCTTTTCCCTTCGAAGGCAGACAGGGGTGTGGCGAAAATTTCCCGAAGATTGTGAAGAGAAATTGTGCAGTTCTCAGCAGTATGTTTTGAAGTTGCGTCATTAGAATGGCTATGACTTCGGACAGATTGGAAATGCCGATCAGACACCGCTCTACTTTGACAAGACTGCCACCACAACCGTTGAAAAGAAGGGGGTGAAGCTAAGTGCGCGTTTAGTCTTCCAGCCATGAAAAAACTAGAGTGACCACAATACTTTGTTGCACTGTGGATGGCCACAAGCTGCCCCCATATCTTATCTTCAGACGGAAGACGCTCCCGAAAGGAAACATGTTTCTGAGTGGCATGATTGTGCGTGCAAATGAAAAAGGTTGGATGACCACGGACTTGGTTGCTGAGTGGATTGATAACGTTTGGCAGAAGAAACCTTGCGGCAGTTGGGATCTGCGTGCGATGCTTCGGCTCGACACGTTCAGGTGCCACCTTGACCAGCGCATCAAGGACAAGCTGGCCACATGCAACACCGACCTTGTCGTGATATCCGGCGGCATGACATCGCAGCTCCAGCCGCTTAATGTTTGTTTGAACAAGCCAGTGAAAAATAGCATTCGGGTACTCTACACCGAATGGCTTGTCAGTGGCTGCCACGAATTCATGCTTGCCAATAAAAAGAACAGTGCCTCGAAGCAGGACTTTGTTGGATGGGTGAAAGATGCAGGGTGCACGGTCCCATCTGCCGTGGTCAACAAGGCCTTAAAAAGTGCAGGATTTCGAATGCCCTACCTCGACTGCTGCCTCGTCTGTTGCTAGCTATAAGAAGTTGTCTGACAGCGACAACAAGTGATATCAATTGCCCCATGTGACTTGTACCGGCGCAGTGAAAATCTTGGCGGCAAGGTGCGCCGCTTCTATTTGTGTTTTCATTCATCGCAACTTTAGGGTATTGGGAATAAGCCTGTTTTTTCCAAATAGGAGACAATAGTATTTCTATATGAAAGCACGAGGTGCACGGTATTGTACGCTTTTTTTGGGGGGGGGGGGGGTCATGGAAAACTGGTGCGCGTTACAATCGAGGGCGTGTTAGATTTGAGTAAATACGGTACTTCCTACTAGCGCCCTCTCCATCCCCACCATGTACATCATAAACAGCAGTAGGGATAAAGGGTACCCTGCCTGAGTCCTTTGTTGATATCAACTTTCTGCTCGCTCCTCATCCCTTCCCATTAAATGCAAATGGTATTTTCTAGGTGAATGTCCCTCAAAAGCTGTAGACAATCGTCGCGTAAGCTTTCCCCTTCCAGAATATCCCACAAAAGGTTGCGGTCTACTTTATCATATGCTCCTGTATTGTCTAAAAAGACCACATACAGTCGAACCTCGATATATCGAACAGCGCGGTGATCGCAAAATAGTTCGATATAGCCAGAATTTGATATATAAAATCACGTAGAAAACGCGTCAAAAACTAGCACAAATCAATCAATGAACCAATCGTGGCGCAATAGATACTCACATGAAGCTTCAAACAAAGTATTTATTTCGTTCGCTAAAGTACTGAAGCAGCGTAGCCTGCTTCATATTGGCAACCGTGTGCTTGACCACGGCGTCCTCAACATAGTCCAAACGGTCCACAAGAGACGGTCCAGTGCCTTTTATTGCGCCGCGGTAGCGGCGTACAACGGCCAAAGCAGCTACAGCCTCAGTTGCAGTCGGGAGCGGGGCAACATCAGCGCATGCTGGATCAGCCTCGGCAGCGTCTTCGTTTGGCTGCTCAGCAGTCACTTCTGCCGCGATCTCACGTCTGTTAACTCCGCCACTGTTCCGGTGCTGTCGTCACCGCCAACGAAGTCCTCAATGCACATGCTGTGTGGCTCCGCACCGACAAAGCGCTCCAACTGGCTCCACGGCCGCCTCGATCACGCGCGCATGCCGGGGGCGCGGGCGCGCCTGAGGCGGCCGGGGAGCGCGCGCTTTAGCATAGAATAAAGAACAAGAGAAGCGCGCGAAGCGCGCGCTCCCATCGAGACCGGCCGTGGCTGGCTCCAAGCCGCCGCGTGTGTACGCCGCTACGTTCAAATGGCGCCCTCGGCGCAACCGATGTGGGAGCTGTCGTACGCAGCAGTCTGGAACGCCCATCGCGCCGCCGCTATCTTCGAGAGTGTTGCGGGAAAGCTCGCCTCCTGTCAACAGAGCGCACTTGGTCTGGGGCGGCGGAGTTCGATATATCCATTTTACATCCGGCCCCGTTCGAAATAAAAAATTAAAAATGCATGCGATTTTCCACGTGATATAGAAAGTGTTCGATATACGCAATAATTCGATATATCCGTGTTCGATATATCGAGGTTTGACTGTATAACGGTCTGCTTTCTACTCTTGATATTTCAATACACTGAGTAAGAACAAATAAGTTATCATCCAAAGGCCTGCCTATTCTGAAGCCATACTGCAATTCTACCAAAATGCCATTATTCTCTGCCCATATTGGCAGCCTTAATTTATTTGCCTGCATTGCCAACCTGCATATCGTCAATGTAATGGTGAACGGTCTATACGAGTGAATTCTATCTTTTCCCTCTTACCTTTATAAAATACCGTATTTACTCGCATAATGATCGCACTTCTTTGTCAGAAAAACTGATGCAAAATGAGGGGTGCGATCATTACGCAAGTTAAATTTACCGCGAAAAGAAAAAAAAAATTTCATCCCGCGTGTGCAGCAGGACACCAAAACAATAATGGCGGCCGGCCGAATGCGCGGAACGTGACTTTTTTTTTTCTTCTCGTGAGTACATTGCGTGCATTGAAACAGTTTCTTCGGTATCAGCAATGAATAATATCATTATTATGGGCAACTTTGCGGCAATAACGTAGCCGTGTCCACTTTGAGGGGACAGAAACAGATGGGCGCGCTTAGCTGCCAGTGACAGAAACACATGGCCGGCATGCTGCAGAAACTGCGGCATCTGTCTTCATTACTATCCTAATACGGCACGTTTCCGCTAAGGGTGGGTGAATATGTTAGCTGTGTTACCAGCGTCGGCATATGAATAGGGTACACTTTTAACGTATCAGTGTAAACGTGGCTACTATTGTTGCCGCTCGCGATTTGTTGCGTGCCCACGAGTGCAGATGAGAAGAATCGAAAGGCACCTTTTTTGTTGTTGACCACAACCATTATAAAGGTTACACATAATAAAGGCAAGTTTGGTTGCAGCTTTTTTTAAATCATGGAAGCGCGGAAAGTGATGAAATGAGGCATCTACTTAAGAATGTTTGGTGCATGCAGACCGTTCGGTTTGTCTTGAAGATGGTAAGCGCGATCAATATTAGCTCGACGTGGCACACAACATATGGCTGTGGCAAGTTCGGGGTGCGATCATTACACGGGAAATAAACGAATTTTGACGACAAAATTCAGGAGTGCGATCATTACGCGAGTGCAATCATCATGCGAGTAAACATGGTAAGGTTCATCCTACTTTGTTGCTGTCTGTCAGATATTCGTCTATATTTTAAAGTTTTTTCTACTGCTTTCACCAGAGCTTCCTTACCTTTTGTCCTAGTTCATTATTCAGCCTAACAGGAACCTCATCTAGTCCTGTGGCTATGCGCTTAGCAATTTTCTCTTTGGCTTTATTCCAGCTGAAATTTGTCAGCGCCAGCTCGTTTTCCATTTGGTCCCCTTTCATGCTCCTTTTTTCTTCAAATACAACCCCGTCATTGCCTTGGGAAGATTCAGCTGTTATTTTTCGGATGCGATTTAATGCTGTGTCTCTTTGCAGTTTGTTTCCATCTTCGTCTAGAATATGTTGTTGAATTGTTGTTGACTTCCTGCCTATTAATTTTATGTGGTTCTAAAATATTCTAGGTGCGGCCTTCTTTTTCTCATGGATTTCTCACAACCAACGTTCACTTTTACCTTTTATCTTTGCTTGCACCAGTATTTGAACCATAGATCTTTTCTCCTAGTATATTTGCCATTTACTGGCTACTTCATTGTGTGGCAACTGAGCTTTTTTTTGTCTGCCTGTGCTTTCGGGATGCTTTATATCGTTCGGCGATTACTTCTCGTATCTCCCTGTTCCACCAGCTTTTCGGTTTCTTATTTTTCCTCTACAATGAACATGTTGTTTGCTTTTCCGTATTTCTGTCATTATTACCCTTAGAAGCTCACTATATTCCCACTCTTTACTTGGCCATTTGCCAAGTTCTTCCTCAACTCTAGTGACCATATTTGTTTATTGTTCAGCATTCAAACTTGGACTCGCCATTTTGCACTGCTTGCTCTCTGCCCCAGCTAAATATCCCATTTTTAAAATGGGATATTTACGATACCCTTCCTCGTCAATGACGATTTCTCTGAACTTATCATCACTCCCTGCTGTCACCAGACAGTAATAAATGGTAGATTGCGGGTACCCCACTTCCCACGTGATCTGCCCTTCACACTTAGGCCCTATATTCATGATAATGAGGTTATGTTGCTCACAAAGGTGTCGCATTGACTTCCTGTTGTTGTCGGTATAGCCATCTAGATCCTGTATGTGGGCATTCATGTCACCTAATAGGATAATTTCGGCATCATTCCCGATCCCCTTAATATCAGCACTTATGCATTTCACTAACTGAACATCTTGAAGGGGCAGCGTAATATGACGAAAACAGAAGGCAGGAACACACAGGGACACACTGTCCTGCGTGTTCCTGTCTTCTGTCTTTGTCCTATTGCGCTGCCCCTTCAAGGTGTTTAACCAGTACAACTGGCCCAAATGTTGATCCTTCTACATTCCACTAACTCTTTATTCTTGTTTGTGCAATTATTTTCGTTCCACAAATACTTAACGCCCAGCCAAGTTTTTTCCCCTCTCATTGTACCTGGTAACCATAATGCTCTTGACATTTTGTATTTACTCATTTCCATTTGGCTCCCTGGTGGATGAGCATTCCGACTCCCCTTCCCTTTATTTCCGACTTCGTTCTGTTGCACCCATCCAAAACATACACCAGTGCACTTCAATGCCCCCAGAAGCATCGGGACATTCCACCGGGGAATAATGAATACCTTCTTCCACAAGCGGGAGAGCCGAAAGTGGACGTGGAGGAGCCTCTACCTGTACCTGTACCTCTAATTACCTGTACGAGCTTCAATTTATACCTTTTATTAAGTTTCATAACGAGACCTGCCACCTTCTCGTTAATGCTATAGAGTTCCTGTATGTTACCAGTTATATTCTTATTAATCAGGAATCCGACTCCTAGTTCTCGTTTCTCCGCTAAGGCCCAGTAGCACAGGAGGTGCCTGCTTTTTAGCACTGTATATGCTTCATTTGTCCTCCTAACTTCACTGAGCCCTATTATATCCCATTTACTGCCCTCTAATTCCTCCAATAGCACTGCTAGACTCGCCTCACTAGATAAAGTTCTAGCGTTAAATGTTGCCAGGTTCAGATTCCAATGGCGGCCTGTCCGGAACCAGGGATTCTTAGCACCCTCTGCTGCGTCACAGGTCTGACCGCCACCATGGCTGCGGACTGAGGGCCAGGGTTTGATTGTTGTATTTATACAGGAGGTTGTGGCCAAGTACTGCACCAGGGTGGCCAATCCTGCTCTGGTGAGGGAATGTGTTACCAGTTCTGGTCACCGGGATCAGGCCACACTCCAGACCTGTTTATGCAATTTTATCAACACGTGGATTTTTTTGTTTTGTTTTAGATCCTGTGGATAATTGCCCAGCACCGGGATTCGAACCACAGTCCTCTTGCACGCGAGGTGGATGCTCTACCTCTACGCCACCGCTGCTTTTAATATATAGCTTATATATATATATATATATATATATATATATATACATACATACATACAGTGAAAGCTCGTTCATTTGAACTTCAATAATTCTAATTTATGGAAAATTCGAACTGTACGATTTGGTCCGGCCAAGCTACACAGAAGTCTATGTATCAAAAAGTCCATTAATTCAAACGCAAGAAGGTTCCCTCACGGATAATTCAAACTACGCTCGCCTGGCACACGGCCAGAGAAACGCGCCTACTCCCTACCCACAAGGCTGTATCGCCTCCGAAACGGAGAGAACGGCGAGAGAAGGCAAAACCGGAAAAAAAATCCAACCGACGCGGGGTCAGCCAGAAGGCAGCGGCGGCTGCCGCCTCTCCGTTCTACGTAACCTCCGAGACTTCTTGCCTGTTGCGAATCTCGGAGGCTTTGCAAACCTTGTACAGCTGCTAATGTTGTGCGGAGATGGCACGGCAAGCGCCAAAACACAGCGAATTAGGTACGTCGCAGCTGTGCTTGCAATCAAGAACCAACAAATCAGGGCCTTCGCCACCTTCACATGTTCAGCGTCTTTGTCTCGGCAGTCTTCATTGGTTGCGCACCTCTGTTTTCAGCTTAGGAGGTATCGGCCGTCGCGATTCATTGTGATGGTGTTAAGCCTCGGCTAACGTTCGTTTCGGTGGACATTGGTGGTGTGGCACAGTCGGACCCAGAGCTCCGACTTGAAGATGGCGTGTGCCGCGGGCACACGCCGTCACTTTCTGACACGCCAAATTTTTGACATGCCCTACTGCTTCCAAATCGCACAGTACTGTTGCTCTCCTTCACATTCGTTAGTTCGAACTTTCGTTAATTCGAACTGAAAAGGCTTCCCCTTGCGGTTCGAATTAACGAGCTTTTACTATATATATACAGTCGAACCTCGATATATCGAACAGCGCGGTGATCGCAAAATAGTTCGATATAGCCAGAATTCGATATATAAAATCACATAGAAAACGCGTCAAAAACTAGCGCAAATCAATCAATGAACCAATCGTGGCGCAATAGATACTCACATGAAGCTTCAAACAAAGTATTTATTTAGTTCGCTGAAAGTACTGAAGCAGCGTAGCCTGCTTCATATTGGCAACCGCGTGCTTGACCACGGCGTCCTCAACATAGACCAAACGGTCCACAAGAGACAGTCCAGTGCCTTCTATTGCGCCGCAGTAGCGGCGTACAACGGCCAAAGCAGCTACAGTCTCAGTTGCAGTCGGGAGCGGGGCAACATCAGCGCTTGTGCTCAGTGGCTATGGTGTTAGGCTGCTGAGCACGAGGTCGCGGGATCGGATCCCGGCCATGGCGGCCGCATTTCGATGGGGGCGAAATGCGAAAACACCCGTGTACTTAGATTTAGGTGCACGTTAAAGAACCCCAGGTGGTCGAAATTTCCGGAGTCCTCCACTACGGCGTGCCTCATAATCAGAAAGTGGTTTTGGCACGTAAAACCCCATAATCTTTAATTTAACATCAGCGCTTGCTGGATCAGCCTTGGCAGCGTCTTCGTTTGGTCGCTCAGCAGTCGCTTCTGCCGCGATCTCCATGTCTGTTAACTCTGCCACTGTTCCGGTGCTGTCGTCACCGCCAACGAAGTCCGCAATGCACATGATGTGTGGCTCAGCACCGACAAAGCGCTCCAACTGGCTCCACGGCCGCCTCGATCACGCGCGCACGGCGGGGGCAAGCCTCGCCGTGCGCGCGTGATCGATGCGGCTTGCCCCGCCGTGCGCGCATAGGTGCGCGCGTGATCGAGGTGGCCGTGCTGGCTCCAAGCCGCCGCGTGTGTACGCCGCTACGTTCAAATGGCGCCCTCGGCGCAACCGATGTGGGCAGCTGTCGTGCGCAGCAGTCTGGAACGCCGATCGCGCCGCCGCTATCTTCGAGAGTATTGCGGGAAAGCTCGCCTCCTGTCAACAGAGCGCACTTGGTCTGGGGCGGCGGTTTCGATATATCCATTTTACATCCGGCCCCGTTCGAAATAAAGAATTAAAAATGCATGCGATTTTCCGTGTGATATAGAAATTGTTCGATATACGCAATAATTCGATATATCCGTGTTCGATATATTGAGGTTTGACTGTATATATATCGTATTTACTCGCATAAAGATCGCACTTTTTTGTCAGAAAAAATTGACGGAAATTGAGGGGTGCGATCATTACACGGGTTAAATTCCCCGCAAAAAAAAAATGTTTATTTTCGTCCCGCGTTTGTTGCGGGATGCAGGTGCGGGACACCAAAACAACAATGGCGGCCGGCGGAGCAAGCCGAACTCGCTGAACGCGATCTTTTTTTTTCTTCTTCTTGTGAGTACATTACGTGCATTGAAACAGTTTCTTCCGTGTCAGTCATGAATAATATCGTTAATATCGGCAAGCTTGCGGCAATAACGTAGCCATGTCCACTTTGAGGGGACATAAACAGATGGGCGCGCTTAGCTGCCAGTGACAGACACCCATGGCCGGCGTGCTGCGGAAACTGCGGCACCTGTTTTCACTACTATCTTAACACGGCACGTTTCCGCTAAGGGTGGGCGAATATCTTAGCTGTGTTACAAGCGTTGGCGTATGAACAGGATACACTTTTAACGTATCAGCGTAAACGTGGCTACTATCATTGCCGCGCGCGATTTGTTGCGTGCTCACGAGTGCAGATGAAAAGAATCGAAAGGCGCCTTTTTTTGTTTTTGTTGACTACAACCATTATAAAGCCTACCCATAATAAAGGCAAGTTTGGTTGTGAGGAAAGTGATGAAAGTAATGAAATGAGGCACCTACTTAAGCAAGTTTGGTGCGTGCAGACGAGTCGTTCGCGTAGCATTCGACAGATGGTTAGCGCGATCATTATTAGCTAGACTTGGCACACGACATATTGCTGCGGCAAGTTCAGGGGGCGATCATTACACAGGAAATTTTAAAAATCGAATTTTAACGACAAAATTCAGGGGTGTGATCATTACGCGAGTGCGATCATTATGCGAGTAAATACGGTATATATATATATATATATATATATATATATATATATATATATATATATATATATATATATATATATATATATATATATATATATTTCCCTAACTTAGGCTTAGGTTCCCCCATATATATGTATATATATGGGGGCACCTAAGCCTAAGTTAGGGAAACCTAAGCAATCATGGAGGCATTACGGAATCAGGGTGTAGACGAGCCGTATGTAAAAATACTGCAAGATATTGACACGTGTACTTATCTTTATCGGGCAACCACGTTTCGCCGCCTAACAAATGTAATTGCACAGCGTGGGACGCGCCTGCATGTATCCGTAGTTTCTAGAATGTTATCGATGCTTCTATCTGCTGTCTGTTGTCGCAGAACCTTATGTTATCTGATTTCATCACCTGACGCGAATGGTGTAGAACCTTGTGGAAGGCACGCGGGTCCGAACTATTAGTCTGGAACATTCGACGACTGCTCTTTACAAGCCGACGCGCTTGATCCGCTGATCAGATTTCCGACGATCGCCGACCGTGTTCGCCGCTATCGTTGTGCTATATGTGTAGCCTGTTTTGTGAGCACAGGTTCGCCCAATAAAAGCTAGTTTTGTATTCCACCGTATTGCTGCTTTCTTTACCGTCACTACCACGTGACAATATCTATAGCGGCTCCACAGCCACCGTAGTCCTCCATAAAGAAAGCAACAAAATCCCAATAAAGAAAGGCGTCAGGCAGGGAGATACGATCTCTCCAATGCTATTCACAGCGTGTTTACAGGAGGTATTCGGAAACCTGGATTGGGAAGAATTGGGGATTGGGGAAGAGTTAATGGAGAATACCTTAGTAACTTGCGATTCGCTGATTATATTGCCTTGCTTAGTAACTCAGGGAACCATCGCAATGCATGCTCACCGACTTGGAGAGGCAAAGCAGAAGAGTGGGTCTAAAAGTTAATCTGCAGGAAACTAAAGTAATGTTTAACAGTCTCGGAAGACAACAGCAGTTTACGATAGGTAGCGAGGCAGTCGAAGTGGTAAGGGAATACATCTACTTAGGACAGGTAGTGACCGCAGATCCGGATCATGAAACTGAAATAATCAGAAGAATAAGAATGGGCTGGGGTGCATTTGGCAGGCATTCTCAGATCATGAACAGCAGGCTGCCATTATCCCTCAAGAGAAAAGTGTATATCAGCTGTGTCTTACCAGTACTCACGTAAAGGGCAGAAACCTGGAGGCTTATGAAAAGAGTTCTACTTAAATTGAGGACGACGCAACGAGCTATGGAAAGAAGAATGATAGGTGTAACATTAAGGGATAAGAAAAGAGCAGATTAGGTGAGGGAACAAACGCGAGTTAATGACATCTTAGTTGAAATCAAGAAAAAGAAATTGGCATGGGTAGGACATGTAATGAGGAAGGAAGATAACGGATGGTTACGGACTGGTTACGGACTGGATTCCAAGGGAAGGGAAGCATAGCAGGGGGCAGCAGAACGTTAGGTGGGTGGATGAGATTAAGAAGTTTGCAGGGACAACATGGCCACAATTAGTACATGACTGGGGTAGTTGGAAAAGTATGGGAGAGGCCTTTGCCCTACAGTTGGTGTAACCAGGCTAATGATGATGATGAAATGGGATATAGTAGGGCTCAGTGAAGTTAGGAGGACAAAAGAAGCATATACAGTGCTAAAAAGTGGGCAAGTTCTGTGCTACTGGGGCTTAGCGGAGAGATGAGAACTAGGAGTCGGATTCCTGATTAATAAGGATATAGCTGGTAACATTCTTTAAAACTGATGGTAGCGCTAAAAAGGAACGGACACACGAAGAAAAGACGACACGACGACGAAGAAACGCTACTGACAACTGGTTTATAACTGGTGACAACAGTAGCGTTTCTTCGTCGTCGTGTCGTCTTTTCTTCTTGTGTCCGTTCCTTTTCAGCGCTACCATCAGTTTTAAAGAATGCATCACCAACTAGCCCAGCACCAAGTTTTATTGAAGCTGGTAACATACAGAAAAATTCTCCACTGCAGGACGAAGGTGCAGAATCAGTGCATTTTACCGGTGCTGACATATAAGGCAGATACTTGGAAATTGACAAAGAAGCTTGAGACCAAGTTAGGGACAGTGCAAAGGACAATGGAAAGAAGAATGCTAGGCATAACATTGACAGAAAAAGAGCAGTTTCGATCAGAGAGTAAACAGGTATAACCGATATTCTCATTGATATTAAGAGAAAAAGAATGGAGCTGGGCAGGTCATGTAACGCACAGATTAGATAACTGTTCGACCATTAGGGTTACGAACGGTACCGAGAGAAGGGAAACGCAGTTAAGGATGGTAGAAGACTAGGAGGAGCGATGAAATTAGGTAATTCGCAGGCACTATGTGGAATCGGTTGGCGCAGGAATGGGGTAATTGGAGATCGCAGGGAGGGGCCGTCGCCCTGAAGTGGACATAAAATAGGTTGATGATGATGATGATGATGATATAAAAATCAAAGAATATTGAGAAAGCGCCACAAATGCATTCCTAGGACACGATTGCTCTTGTATCTAGTGATCATTCAGGTTATTTTTGAGCAGATGGCAAGCTATGCTCGACAAGATTGCATCTATGCTAACCACAGAGCAAAAGGTTCTGTGTTTTGTTGGAAATCCGACCGCCAATAGTGGAACAGCCTTGTTCGTGTAGCCAGCTGCTCCATGCGTTGCAGTTGGGTTTGCAGTAGTTGAAAATCTTCTCTGCATTTTCTTGTGCAATACTTGCGGTGGTTTTGCGTACCCAGTGTGGAGCGATCAGGATCATGGTCCCGCTACAAAACTGACTGTGGTTTGCGAGATCCGTGGTGAAGTTGCATTGGGATGGAGCTCGCAGAGAATAGACCCCTTGCAAAAGTACGCCTCTCGCGGCCGCCGCCGCAACTACGTGCGCAGCCGCCATGTTGTGGGGGTGCCGCCAGCTGCCGCTGCTGTCTCGGCATTGTTGACTAAGGAAGGCGACGCGTCGTACAAGGCTCTTACGTTGCAAGTCTGCGTTAAGAATATTTATTTGGCAATGGTTCACTTCTGCTGTGTTCCTGAATGTCACCAGGAGGGATACCGATGCAAAAGCGGCGAAAAGGTACGTATACGTGCGTGCTATTATACGGGTGTTGTTCGCGGACATACCACTGTTGTCCTGGTGCATTGACTCCGCGTAAACGAGCTTGGAGCGAACTTTCCCCGCTGCCGTATTCCGTTATTTTAGCGAAACATTGTGGTAACGCTTTAGAGGCTACGGTAACTGCGTTTTGTGTGTGTGTGTGTGTGTGTGTGTGGGTGGGTGGGCGCGCGCGCGTCTGTGATCACAGTAGGAATGAAACGACCGTGCGTGCTAAATGCAGGCGTTAAGCCGCGCTTCGCAAACACTGCGCAAAGCTAGCCGCTCGAACTTCGTTCCCCACCGCGTGGGACGTTTCTGCTGAGCGTTGGTTTATCCACGCATGTGTTCGTATTTTGATGGACGGTAACGTTTTGGGGCACTTGTATAGGGGGTAGAGACGCTGTCGCTCCCTGAAACCACGGCTGTACTGCAGCGCAGCGATCGTACTAGTGACAACACGTTAAAATAAATGAACTCGTCGCAGTGTCCGCAGTCTACAGGCAAGCTATACAGATACGGTGAAGTATATTTGCACTGACGAAAAGTCTGTATTACACCGTGATGTAACTCGAACGTCGCACTCTTGGCCAGCCTGTCTGGTACGACGTGCTACAAATGTGTCGGCAGCCGGCAAGTAAAAAAAATGTATGTGGTCTACCTATAGCTGCCTAGTTTCCTCATAATCATGCCGAGTATTTTAGTCAAAGCCGCTATCAGAAAAAAAATATTACATTTTTTGCGCCTGCGCCTTTTCATTTATTTTTAAAAACCAAGGATAATTTTTTATGAACCACAGATTAAAATTGTGCCATGAAGTTATAGCGAAGAAACCACTTTTTTTGCGAGTGAGCAACATGCAGTGCTAAAAACGTACTGCCTAGATCCATCCTGAATTTCCTTTTAGTCAGCTGCATTGGTACCCATGGCAACGTAAGAATATGAGGGCTAGTGACCCAGCTCTTTTAGTGAAATACCTGTTTTTAGACAAGCACATCATAATTTACCTTTTTCAGGTCTCATTTCACAAGTTCCCACGGGACAAGGTCATGTTCAAAAAGTGGATAATCGCCATAAGAAGGGATCCAGGGCCAAACTTCGTGGTCGGCCAGTTTACGAGGGTCTGCTCCAAACATTTCAAGCCGGATGACTATATCCCAAACGTGGCCAGTGGGCGACGCTTTCTGAAAGACAATGCTGTGCCGACGCAGTTTGTGTTTGCCAAGCCTGTGAAACAGCGTCGACCACCTAAGGAGCGAGCACTGCGCTGCAGCAAGAGTCTCACAAGCCATCTTTTACAAGCAGCAAGCCCCGACACTGATCTGAGTCAGCGTGAAAGTAAGAGTGACCGAGATATGACCTGGGAACCTTCACAGCAATCCGAAGGTGCAGGCCAACGAGCCAAGGGTCATGCGACGCAAAACACTGCTGCAGATGTGGTTTGTCAGTCGTGCACTGCCACTTTTCAAAAAATTCAACTGGAGCTAAAAGCAAGGTGCGAAGAAGTTGCACAGCTGTCTGCTCATGTTCAGAGCCTTAAAAGGGCTTTAGGTGAAGCAAGGAAGCTCAGAGAGGACATCGTCGCAGTAAACGACAACAACATTGAGCTGATTGCAGAGAACAAAAAGCTAACTGAGCAGCTTGAACATGTCAAAAAGCAGCTGCAAGAAATGCAACGAGCAGCTGAAGACAAAGAAAGTCGAGCAAAAAAAGAAAGAAAGCCATTTTCACTTGCGAGGTTCCGTGATGACGACAACAGCATGCAGTTTTACACTGCATTATCTAGCTACAAGCACTTTCAATGCTTCCTTTTATACCTGAAGCCGGGTGAAAATGCCTGTAATGTATACTTGGAAAATGAAAGCACACCTGGGGACGTTAAGGGACGCCCACGGAAGCTTGAACCTGCGGAAGAACTTTTTCTCACACTGATGAAATTGAAAACTGGATTTTTCCACCTGCATCTCGGCCATATTTTCGGTGTTTCTGCAAGTACAGTGTCAAGAGTGTTTTCTGGTTGGATCAATTTTATGTACATCCAGCTGGGAAAACTTACTCTGTGGGTGCCACGCAGTAAGATTGACAGGCACATGCCTCCTGCATTTCGGGAGCTGTACCCAAGCACAAGGGTGATCATCGATGCCACAGAGGTAAAGTGTGAAGTACCTAGCTCCCTCGTTTTGCAGTCAGGTACGTACTCAACTTACAAGTCGGCGAACACGTTTAAGGCTCTCATTGGCGTGGCACCAAATGGTCTTCTTACGTTCGCATCAGAACTTTTCATGGGGTCGCTCTCTGACCGCGAAATAGTGATCAGAAGTGGTTTTCTGGACTTAAACTTTGCCCCCGGCGACACTGTCATGGCCGACAAGGGCTTTAAGATCAAGGAGCTACTTCAAGAAAAAGGGGTCGGCCTGAATCTGCCACCTTTCTTGACACAAAAACAATTTGAGGAGGATGACGTGCAGCGGACACAAGAAATCGCTTCACTCCGAATTCACGTCGAAAGGAGAATACAACGAATCAAGTGCTACCACATCTTTGATAAGGCAGTACCACTTTCCCTGGGTCCGCTGATTAATCAGGTATGGTCAGTGTGTGCCGTGCTGAGCAATATGCAAAGCCCTTTGATCACCGAAAGCGAGTGACTGGTGGGAAAAACTGCTTTATTGCTGCTAACTCTTACAAATGGATTTGTTTATTACAAAAGCTCACTTGCCTTTATTGCATAAATGTTTAGCTCTTCATGCAATATTCATGTTTTCACCTGCTGTACGAAGAATGGGAGCAGAGTGTCAAAATAAAAATTGTCTAGCACATGAACCATGTCGTTCCACTCTTTTTCGGCGAAACGCACGCGCTGCACTATAATAAAGTGCGGTCCGAAGACAACGAAGTCTGCCCACTGTGTGCGAGTTATCCCCATCTGTCCAATCACCTGCTTGTAGTGTTCATGGGAGACTTTCAGTTCAGGTTGGCAATCTTCATCAAATGCAACGAAGAAGTCTTCCGAAAGGAGAACCTCTCTCGTGGCATGTCTGAGGGAGTATGGGCATTTCACCTCTACTGTACCCCACGGAAAAGGTTCACAAGGGTCAAAGGTTAGGGCGTCAGGCGATGCTCCAAGCCATGGCCTGGACGGGTCGACAAAAAGGCCACAGTTGAATACTTCAACAGGATGTCCCGCATTTGTCAAGGTATCCTTGTACCTCAGGAGGGCGTCTTTCTCGTTGGCTATGCCGTACCTGGAAAAGGAATTTAGTGAAGCTTCAGGAATTCGAGTGTACGCCCAGGACAAAAGTGCATTTGCAATATGTTTTCAGTAACACCATGCCTGAACGTACCTGACGGGCTGAACGCGTGACAGGTCCTTCGGAGTCGTCAGGTTAATCAAGCCTTTCTTTGTCCACTTCTTCCGGTTCAGGACCAAACCGAAGTTGGATGCAGTAAGGCGGTGAAGGCGTCCTTGATGCCATGTTAGGCTGTTTCGTTGCCTCCTAGACGTCCTTTCTAGGTCCTGCGCCTCCGCTGGAGTGATGCATATACTCTGAAATGAATTTCAATGGCACATACCTTATGTGTTAGTGTGCAGGGACTGAAACAATTGATTGTTCGAGCCTACATTAAGGCAATGTTGCATGAATATAGAATATAAAACTATTACCTTAAGAAATGCTGCAGATGCTCCATCAAACGTGTCGGGTATTTTCCATTGTGGAACAGTGAAAGCGCCCGTAAACAGCTCCGCACTTGCCCATATTTGCGGCCGAGGCACTTCTAGCTCTTTGGATATGAAGACTGCAAATCCATGAGGAACCACAGACTGTTGGTAGTCGAGAAGGCAGCCCTTCAAACGTGTCCCAAATTTTGTTTCAGTGACGTCTGAGCTGTCTGCAGCGTCGAGGAAGCTGGCGAACTCCTGCATACCATTAATTTCTTTCAGTGCATCGGCAAAGGCCTTTATGTCTTCCTCCTGTTGCTTCGGGTCTTCGTTAGCAGCAATGCCTTTATAGAGGCGAGAGGTGCGGGGCAAATCTTGCCCGCCCTCCGCTACTCTCCGCCAGTCTACCTGCTGCAGACTTGTTCCGCGAAGCGGATTGGTCCTTGGCACTCTCCACTGCTGCGGCAAATCTGTCGATGAGAGATGCTCTGGCGCTTCATTGTATCCTTTAACTTGAAGTAATGCCACTAACTTCAGCACAGCTTGCAAATGGTTACATGCGTGCTTGCCAGCAGCGCACTCACAAAGGCCGCCAAGTATGTCTCCCTGAAGCGACAACGCTGCCTTGACTGTATATGGTGAGAGGGTTTTTCGTTGGCTTCTGTAGCAGCTGGCCTTCACAAAGATGGTATTGGCCCTGAAACGAAGTGAATAGAAATGTAGAACAGTCCCGGTTTATGCTGGATTGCCACGCGAAATTCTTCATATCTTTCAAATGCGATGAGAAGCACGCGACCTTTTGTTACCAATCGGGGGGGGGGGGGGGGGGGGGCGTTACCCCTTACATACGCAATGGACCGTGGCTCGTTGGGAAATACGCAATTTTTTCAGTGTGGGCGTGTGATGTAACATGGCTTTTCAACTGCGAGCTTATGCAATCATGTGCACAATCACATTTACGTCCAACAGGAAGCCGATAGGTCTGCTTCGCTGCAGGGCAGATGAATGACACAGAAGTGCTCTTGAGGGGGCAAAGTTGATTAACGTAGTCGGACACACGCTGTGACATCAAGCAATGCTGTAAAATGTGATACCTGAATTCCGCAATGGCCCGGCGCCCACCACATTTTTCGAGTAAAATCAGACGCTGGGTTTCTTACCCCTCTTTAGAGACTTCCATCATTCAACTGCGTTATGGCGAAGCAGAAACGCGAGCATTTTTTAGTGCAGATTCACGAAGAAAAGCCCAAAATTTTTGAACGAGAAAATTTTTTCCGTTCGAGCCTGCGTTCACACCGTGTATAAAGCTACGAGTACTACAACAACTAACTTTATTGCCACATTGAAAACATTCAATGACCAAATTCGGTTAAATTAATCGCCTTTCATTCAGATAGCCTACTACATGGCTCCGAACAAGCGCGCGGGGTGCAGGAACTATTAAGCGCTTCCCAACATGCCGAATCCATGCGCGCACAAATGTATTGGCCTTGCAAGCTTTCTCAGCGCTGTTACTAATGTTATCTATGAAATTGGCATCACTAAGCCGCAAAAACTTACGTTTTGCAGGAGTAGTTCGCGGAGACTGTAGAGGCAACAACGTAGCTCTCTGTCACCAACTTGTACGCCTTGCGTCGGCCCTTCGTAGTCTTCGTCGAAACAAAACTGCTGATTGCCGTCTCCCGGAGTGGCGGAAGGCACGACAAGTCACTCTCCCAACCGTGTACCGGGTAAACGACGTCGCTCATGTCGAAATCAGCGTCCAAGTAACACCTGACAACTCCAACTTACAGCAGCACCTCGTCATAGAACAAAGAACCAACAACGGCGGCTACTACGCTCCCGCAGTACCCGCGCTCCCCCGCAACATGGCGAATTCATTCCCAGGATGCTTTTCGCAACCGAAACCGAAACTCGATTTACTCGGCAGGTGGCGTACTTTTGCAAAGGGTCTATTGAGGGCCCGAAAATGTGTGCAGTCGTCGACTGTTTATTGGACCACACAGGGACCGCAGAAATGTCTGAATAAACAGGTGTCCGAAAAAACAGATTCAGAAAAAAAAATCCTTTAATTCCACGCCCTTCTTAAGGCGCGGCCGCAGGCTCGAAGAAATTGTGAATGCGCCGTTGCACGCTGTTCCGTTTACGCGCAATCAGATCAGCCTGAATCTCAGAGCGGGTCGTGCGGTCACTGTAGGCTGCTGAAAGCACAGTCACTGCTGGTACAAGCTCCGCGTGCGACGGCAGCAACGTACATGGTGCATCATCCTCCGACTCGGAGTCATCATCCAGCAGGGCAGCAGAAACCTGACAAATGATCTCATCGTCGTCAAGTTCTGCGCATGTCAGTACAGCACTGTCAGCATCTGTAAAACTGTCAAATGAGACAGCGTCCGGAATCGTTATGCCACCACTCCGCAGGTCTCGGAAGAACATTTTCGGCTTTAGTAGGAAGCGCATCGGAAGGCGACAGATCTGGGGCCTCCACAGCACTCACTTCATCGGTTACGACAAATCCAGTGTGTTGAAGGCAGTTCTGTAGAGTGGCAGGGGCCACCACCTTCCAGGCAACTGCAAGCATGGTTATTGCCGACAGAAGTCTAACAGCGTACTGCTTGCCAGCGTCGACGCAAATGACCACGCGGTTCAAGAAGCGTACTCTGTAGAGGACCTTCAAATTTTTTATAATGCCTGGTCTATGGGTGGGAGGACACTGGGCGGCAGGAATTTCAAGCGGATGGACTCAAGGTCATGGATGTGACCACGTGCAGCGCAGTTATCCACAAAAAGCAGTGCCTTCCGGTTTTGCAACTTGAACTTCCTGTCGAGTTTGCGGGTGTAGTTGCTGTAGAGCTGCTGCGTGATCCATGCTTTTGTGTTGGCCTCATACCACACGGGCAGTGACTTCGCTCCCTTGAAACACCTCAGGCTTTTTGATTTACCAATCACAAAAAGCGGAAGCTTCTCTTTCCCCGACATGTTGCTGCCTACCATTATGGTGATGCACTCTTTACTATGCTTCCTGCTGTGGCAGGGATCGCCAGACACAGAAAGGTTCTATCAGGCAGCATCTTATAGAATTGAGCTGTTTCGTCGCAGTTAAAAACGTCGTCTGGTGATAACTGGCACAACAGCGACTCCAAAATCTCTGAGCAATAATTTAAAACAACGATCCGGTCGACGGCACCACTCTCGCCACACATCCTCTTGAAAGTGAGGTTGTACCTTTTCTTGAAGTTACTGAGCCATCCGTCACTGAACATAAAGCCCTCGATGTTTATCCAGAGAGCGAGCGTCTCTGCCTTCTGCTTCAGAAGGTCTCCAGACACAGGAATCGGCTTGGCAACCGTAGCACTGAACCACATGTGGAGGGCTTCTTCGAGCTTCGGGTGGCTGCCATCTCTAAAGTTCTTTCTTTCCAAGCTGGAGGAAGACTTAGTTCCTTTGCCAAGAATTTTCATGTTGTTTCTCATGTAATCTAAGACCGTCTGTTTCGAAATATTAAATTATTGAGCAACTCCGCTTTGAGACCAGCCGCTCAGGACTTGCTGCACAATGGCGATCTTTTTTGCCATAGACGTTGTGGTATATTTAGTACCACGTTTGCCAGCATTCCCCAGTGCAGTCTGTGTGGGCACTATCGGTGCCATTGGACACTTGAAGCGATGTTTCCGTTAACACATTCAATCACCGCAACCTCGACACAGCACGCAAAACAAACACCACCGCGCCGTCACGCCAGCACCATTCGCACAAACTAAAGATGTGGCCTACTCGCAGCATCGTGCACAAAGAAAGAAACAAATTAGTTGCTGGATTGCCTTGACGTGGCTTACTAAGTTCAGACTGAAATGGCTACAGTCACTCATAGCCACTCTACCGAACCAGGCAGAAACGATGATGATGGACGGGGATTTTCAGTAGTGCCACCTCGTGAGGCAGCAAGGAAGCTCAGTTCAAAACAAAAATGGCGTTCAGCAAGTCAAACAATGCACCGGTCAGAGTCGATGGGGACAAATGCCATCGATCAAGTTGGCTGAAGGTGTGTCCAAAAAATCAGACGAGAGCTTGCAAGGTGTCCGAACTTTCGGCAGTTGTTATACATTATGGTCTATGGGGAGAACGGTGGTGCCGTGAAGCAGACCGAATAATCAAGCATGTCCGAATTGTTCGAGTCCGAAAAATCAGTCGGCAACTGTAATCCTTTTGAAGTGAACGTGCTCACAGTGCGTGCTATGCTGTCGAACGGCAACAGCCAAACGGCCACAAATTATACCTGGTGCCTACTGATGGCTCTTGGTGAAGTTTTTTCAAACTTTGTTCCAATATATCAGTTGTGAAATGTTTTTCGTTGTTTTCTCAAAACCACAATTTTGATGATGATGCCATATTGGAGGTGTATTATCTCTGCTTCTACTTGTGCTATCCCTGTAAGTCTTTTTTTTTTTTTTTTACAGGAAGGTAAAGCTATATAGAGTGCAAATTTGCAAAATGGCATTGTTACATTCATTCGAAATTTTTTTTTAATGTTTCTTTCTTTTAGCAATTAGATGGATTTCTCTCACCAAAGTTTGCAATGTTCTCATTGTATATAAGATTGGGTTCATTTCATTTCCTTATCTTAAAAACCCCATAGGGGCATGACATAAGAAGTGGGTGTACATATATATTCATTATGCATCATTTAAAGATCACTGAACACAAGTTATAAATACCATATTTACTCGCATAATGATCGCACTCGCGTAATGATCACACCCCTGAATTTTGTCGTCAAAATTAGATTTTTTTTATTTCCCATGTAATGATTGCACCCCAAACTTGCCGCAGCGATATGTCGTGTGCCAAGTCTAGCTAATATTGATCACGCTTACCATCTGTCGAATGCTACGCGAACGACTCTTCAAGACAAACCAAGCTGTTTGCACGCACCAAACATTCTTAAGTATATGCCTCATTTCATTACTTTCATCACTTTCCGCACTTCCGTGACTAAAAAAAAGCTGCAACCAAACTTGCCTTTATTATGTGTAGGCTTTATAATGGATGTGGTCAACAACAAAAAAGGCGCCTTTCGATTCTTTTCATCTGCACTCGTGGGCACGCAACAAATCGTGAGTGGCAACGATAGTAGCCCCGTTTACAATGATACATTAAACGTGCACCCTATTCATAGCCCGACGCTTGTAACACAGCTAAGATATTCACCCATCCTTAGCGGAAACGTGCCGTATTAGGATAGTAGTGAAGACAGATGCCGCAGTTTCCGCGGCATGCCGGCCATGTGTTTCTATGTCACTGGCAGCTAAGCGCGCCCATCTGTTTCTGTCCCCTCAAAGTGGACATCGCTACGTCATTGTCGCAGACTTGCCGATATTAACGATATGAATGCATTACTGATACGGCAGAAACTGTTTCAATGCACGTAATGTACTCACGAGAAGAAAAAAAATCGCATTCGGCGCATTCGGCTTGCTCTGCTGGCCACCATTTTCGTTTGGGTGTCCCGAAGCAAACGCGGGACGAAAAAAAAAAATTTTTTTTTGTTTCGCGAGAAATGTACCTTGTGTAATGATCGCACCCCCCATTTTGCGTCAATTTTTCAGACAAGAAAGTGTGATCATTATGCGAGTCAATACAGTCCAACACACGTGAATGAAGTTGGCACATAATTTCATCAAGTACATACATAGATAGCACAAATAATGAATGTAAATAACAAATTCCGTACTTTTTATCCTGAAAAGTAGGTATACAGCTTATGGTGGCAATTTGGTGTGGCAGGTTGTTCCAATCTGTTGCAGCGCGAAAAAAGAATGAGCCAAACAAGGTGACAGTACAAGTGCGAGGGCGGCCAGCTCAGTACGTGTGGCGAGTGTAGTGTTATTTGCGGGCAGCGGGAATGCCGTACTTACGCGATTGTAAGTCGACTCGCATGTAAGTCGACCCCCCCCCACCCATATTGCGTGTGACAGGGGAAAAAAAAAATGAAGAGCATATCTGAAGGCGCATTTGATAACGAAAATTTATTGGCAGCTGGCATGGTCACTGGACTACTTGTCACCACTAGTGCCATCGTCCGCGCCAGTGCTGCCATTGTCATCGCTGCTATGGTCCCACAGCGCGTCGTCATCTAGCAAAATTCCACATTTGGCAAAGAACCACACCATGACATCTTGCGGAACAGCAGCCCGCGCGGAATGCGTCCAACCACATGCAACCATCAGGGAGACTCTTTTGACAGATCCGGTTGGCGTAAGTTCACGGCCTTCTGCTACCAGCCAGTTGTTGTATTCACGACGGAGATCCGGGCTTGTTTCACGACCATGTCACACTTCACTGGTAGTGACCAATCCCGTATTTCAGCGACGTATGCCACAAGCTTGGCCTACAGTTCCGGAAAGCATCCAGACTTCGGCTCGTGGGAAATTCTCCACTTGCCGTCACAAGTGAAACTTTTGCTTCGCTGCAGTTGCAACTCTCGCACCACCCATTAAGAAACATCGAACTTGCAGCCCGCTGCACAATGATTCGTTTGTTCAGCATAAAGAACGACAGTGCTCTTGAACGCTGCTGTGAATGAGTGCCGAATGTCTAGTGGGCCTGGAGCACTCATGACGACTGAGGAAGCATGGAAGTAGCACGTAGCCGGCAGTAGAGTTGAACGTGTCAAACTAAGAACTACAGGGAAAGATAAACACGTGCGCAGTGTCTGCTATTCCATGAACTATCGATACTACTACTACGAACTGGAGCGCCACAGTTCTGAGGGTGCCGCCATGAATGGAAAATTGGCACTTCCATCAACTATCAGCACCCCCCCCCCCCGCCCATGAGTGTTGTGTGCACTGTAAAACTTTCAAAAATGTTGGAAAACCCTTCCGAAAAGTGAACAAATGCGCGGGATAGCGAAAAGTTACGGCTAGGGTCATAGAGCAAACATAAAATTGTAACTATGTTGTAGCTCCCCCGATATCTCGTTGGTCTCGCTTTTTTGGCGGTGTCATGTTTTGGTTTCGATTGTAAATCAACGCCCCCACTTCAGATTTTCAAACAAAGAAAAAAAAGGTTGACTTACAGTCGTGTAAATATGGTAACTTATGGTGGTTAAGTATGATAAAGCTTATGAAACAGAGAAAGAGTTCAGCTCATAGGCTGCCAGCCAGGGAAGGAAGGATACCGCCCATAATCGTTAAATTTACTTCAAAAATACAAAGAGACACATGGTATAGCAAACGTAGAATCTTGGTAAAGGAAAACATTTTCATCAATGAGAACTTGACGGCTGAAACAAGAAGACTGCTATGGCAGGCAAAGCAAGTTGCAAAGGCCAAGGCATTTAAGTTTGTGTGGACTAAGAATGGAATGGTTTTCATGAGAAAAACCGAAGGATCTGGCGCGAAGAAAACTGTCACCGAAGCTGATCTATTAAGGTTGAATTAGTCATGCCCACAGCGCTCAATTCCTTCGCGGAATGGGTACAAAGAAGGTTGCGCTCTAATGGCTGCACTGCACCATTTCTAGAGCTTGTGCACACTAATATCAGAAGCATTAAAAAGCACTGGGATTCATTAAATGTGTACCTGAGCGAAATATTGCAATACTTAGACATCCTCATATTAACAGAGATAAATATAACGCAGTCCGAATCTGAAGCGTTTATTCTCAAAGATTTTCAGTCACATTCAAAAGGCCGTGACCTGAGCAAGGACGGTGGCGTCTATGTTTTTGTTAGAAACGAATGGATAATGGAAGTAATTTCTGCTGACTTTACCGCAGCGGAAGTCGTTCCCTTTACATTATGCAAGCCTAAAGCTACTTTCCTGGTACTAGCAGTATACAGACCACCTAATTCTGATCTGAAAGTATTTTTATCTGAATTGTCTACATTCCTCACTAAACATGCTCGTCATAACATAACTATGGCGGGAGATATAAACATTGATATTACCAAATCAAGAAAACAGGGAGTCGCTGACTATGTAGATCTGCTTTCAGCCCATGGTTTGGTAAATCTTATACACGATTTCACCCGTGAAGAACTTGTAGCTTCTCCCCTCACGAGATCGTGCATTGATGATATTGCGTCGAGATGCCCAAGCTTTGAAACCGAGGCGGTAGTTATACATAAAAAAGTGGCAGATCATTATTTCACGGCCTTGCGTGTTACATATAGTATCGCTCCTGAAGATGACGTAAATCACGTGGGGTACTTCATAGACAACAGAAAAGTAGATAAGCTAGTCAGGAACTATGACTGAACGACATTAGACACATCCAACCATGTGACAACGTATAATCAATTGGCAAATCGGTTCAGTACGTTCTTTTTACTGGCCACGAAAAAAGTTAAATTGAAACGCAGAAATCCGAAGAAAAAATGGATAACTGTACCCATTGTAGAACTATCTTACCAAAAAGAGATTATGGAGGCTTTGTAAAAGTTACCCGACAAATCTAGAGCTGCAAAAAGAATATCGAACTGCATGTAACAAGCTTACTGCTCAGTTACGAATAAGTAAAAGGGAATACTACGCTGAAAAATTCTTGCAGTGTCGCAGTAACGTAGGGAAGACATGGGGCTTGTTGCATGACTTGGCGGGAAAACCTGAACGTAAAAATCTAGATGATGGCTTACTGAAAACATTTTCGCCTGCAGAGTCATTGGACATTGCAAACTCCTTTAAAGATGCCTTTGACTTATCGCTAACAGAACTAAAACAGCAGTCTTCTAGAACTCAGAATTTAAATTACCTAGGGCAGATGATTCCAAACTCTGCTATTCTACCATCCATTAATGCAAGTGACCTGTGGGACTTGATCAACGGAATTCCACTCAACAAGCCGGCAGGTTCTGACCGAATAAGAGTGCGAGATATAAAATGCAATTTCCATCATCTGCAAAACGTAGTCCTCTTTATCTTAAACGGATGTTTCGAAACAGGTTTAATCCCGCAGGGTTTAAAGACCTCAGTAATTAGACCAATTCATAAAAAAGGTAGTAAATCAGATAAAAATAACTATAGACCAATTGCAATAATGAACGTGTTAGCGCATGTAATGGAGAAATTTATTTACACTTGCATGGCATCCTTTTGCGATAAATTTGATATTATAAGTCCCTCCCAATATGGTTTTAGACGTAGGTTAAGCACAGTCGATCTGCTTGAAGAATGTAATGATTATATATGTAAAAATATTGATCAAAATAATATTGTGCTTGGCCTTTTCTTAGATGTGACAAGAGCTTTTGAAACCATAGAACACAACATCATGATGTATAAACTAGAAAGTATTGGTTTCCGAGGTCCTTATTCGAAATTATTTTCCAATTATTTTTCAAACCGTATGCATGTAGTTTCTATAAAAAATACATATAATGATTTTACATCAGTTGGATATGGTGTACCTCAAGGATCGGTCCTGGGACCTCTTTTATTTAACATTTACGTAAATGACATTGCCAACATACAACTCAATGCTGCAATATTTCAATACGCTAATGACACTGCACTACTTATATCACACGAATCGTATTCTGAAGCCGTAAAACTACTTCAAGAAGACGTAACACGTGTGATTGATTGGTTAAATGCTAATCAAATATATTTAAACAGAGACAAAACCAGCATGATATGTTTCAGAAATCCTCATAAGACTCTTATCCTAGACCTTTCCATTCAATTACATGGTTCTCAGTGTTTACAATGCTCTTGCCCGTATCTACCGCTATCCTCTTCTGTTAAGTATCTTGGTCTTCATTTTGACGACCGTATGTTGTGGGATGTCCACATTGACTACATAATGAAGCGTTTACGAACGGTAGCAGCTCAGTTATACACACTTAAATTTAACACGCCTGTTAACTTGCGAAGTTTAGTGTTTAAGGCTCTAGGCCAGTCTGTGCTCAGATATGGTATTTCAGTTTTTGGTTCCTGCTCACAAACGAAAGTAGATCGAGTGGATAAGCTATTGCATAGGATAGCTGCGAGCATACTGTATGGTACCGCTTATGATTGTTCAGACAATGACGTGAGAAGTAATATTACAGGTGTTGAGTCATTTTCGGATCTATTCGTACAAGTGATACTTCTTCGTAATATTTTCTCGAATCGCCACAAAATAATACAGAGTAAACCTAAAACGCTAAGAAAAACATGTATTTATCAGTTACCGCGCATATATACGAACTATGGTAAAATGTGTCGAGAATATTATGTTCCTTTTTATTTTAACCAGTTGCCGAAAGAAATAATTCAACAGCATTCCCAAAAAGAAGCCAAACAACAAATTAAAGCATGGTTACTTCATCCTCAATATACTTGACAAGTATTGTGTGCTTATGTTTTTTAAACAGTTCCTATCATTATTTACACTTTTGTCTTGCAAACAAAAAGATTTTGATCTTTTTTACTTGTGTTTCCCCAAAAAATTGAGGGAAATTTTATTTTCCAAATTAATTTTTTTTCTCATGCTACTAACCCAGTAAAATATTCCTGTTCAGTGTTCGCTTCAAGCTGTTGCATTATGTAACATACACGTCATACTTCTTTTGCTAGCAGCGAGCTAGCACCTCATGTCTGCCGTGACCCGTCCACAAGCGACTTGCGCTTATGCGGGCACGATATGTGTAATAAGTTGTGAACTGCTGAAATAAAGATGTATGTATGTATGTATGTATGTATGTATGTATGTATGTATGTATGTATGTATGTATGTATGTATGTATGTATGTATGTATGTATGTATGCGATGAATATTCGGAAGGGTATTGAAACCAGATTCTTTTTCAATGATGACACACTGACATTCTTGCTAATTGTACTCTTTGTTAGTGCCACATAATTTCCGTACGTCAATTTTTATTATGCAATATATACAGTCGCCGACCGATTTCCGGACTCCGAAAATTCGGACATGCCCGATTATTCGGTCAGCTTCGCGGCACCGCCATTCTCCCCATAGACCATAATGTATAACAACTGCCGAAAGTTCGGACACCTTGCAACCTCTCGTCTGATTTTTCGGACACTCCTTGAGCCAACTCTGTCGAGAGCACCATGCACCGACTCTGACCGGTGCATGATTCGACTAGCTGAACGCCATTTTTGTTTTGAACGGAGCTTCCTTGCTGCCCCACGAAGTGGCGCTACTGGAAATCTCCGCTCATCATCATCGTTTCTGCCTAGTTCGATAGAGTGGCTCTGCAGCAGTTCCGGTTTCAGCTTAGTAAGCCATTTCAAGACAATCCAGCAGGTGATATGTTACTTCGCGCATGACGCTGCGAGCAGTCCGCGTTTTTTCGTTTGTGTGACTGGTGTCGGCACGGTGGTGTTTGCTCTGTTTGCTGTGTCGAGGTTTCGGTGATCCAACGCGGCATACGGAAACATCGCGTCAAGTCTCTAATGGCGCCGACAGTGCCCGCGCAGACTGCGCTGCGGAATGCCGGCAAGCGGGTGCCGGGAGGCCTAAGATTTGTCGCCTTCCGATGTGCTCCCTACCGACGCGGAAAATGTTCTGCCGAGACTTGCGCAGTGGTTGCATTGCGAATCGGGACACCGTCTCATTGACAGTTTCACAGGTGCTGACACTGCTGTACTGACATGCGCAGAACTCGACGACGGCGAGATCATTCGTCAGGTTTCTGCTGCACCGCCGGACGATGACCGAGTCGGAAGTTGACGCACCATGTGCTATGCTGCCGTCGCGTGTGGAGCGTGTACAAGCAGTGACTGTGCTTTCAGCCGCCTATAGTGACCGTACGACCCTCTCCGAGATCCAGGCTTATCTGATTGCGCGTAAACGGAACAGCGTGCAACGGCGCATTCACGATTTCTTCAAGCCTACTGCCGAGCCCGAATAAGTGCGTGGAAATAAAGGATTTCATTTTTTTTTTCTTAATCTGCTTTTTCGGACACCTGTTTATTCGGACATTTTCGCCGTCCCCGTGAGGTCCGAATAAACGGTCGGCGACTGTAGTTTAGTAAACTGCTCATCTCCAAGCAAATTATGCAATAAAGCTGAATTTCTTCAATTTATGGAAAGTTATTTACCCCGTAAAAAAAAACCAATGTATCTTTAAACTAGCACATTCAAATACATAAGCTCATCAAGTTTCATCAAAACAGATCAAGAATTAAAAAAAAAAGTTTTGAAGTGCAGGGTCCCCCCCGTAGAGGAAGCAAAGGGTTCCTGCTCCATTTGCCGACTAGATTTCTTCAGGGGAACACGGTAGAGGAACACAGTAACCAGCGCGTGTAAAAATGAATGGTAAGTTAGTGCTGCGCAACAATAATGAGTTCGTTATTTTCTGAAAGATTTGCATAGTTTAAACCCCGACTGTGCTATGAAAAAGAGAGAATCAGTTTGTACTTGTCTTAGCAGCCAAGTGGACGTGGTCATGACTGAATTTGTGTCGCAGCTGGCTGCGGGTCTTCCCTGGTAAACGCAACTGCTTGCAGCTGCTATGCTGATCCTCGCAGCAGCACAGGCGCTTGCGTGTCATCCGACGCCCAGTTGTGGTGTCGTCGCTCGCATGGCGTTGTTCTCGCTCACGTGGTGGGCCACCAATCTGCAAGACAAGTATTGTTATTAGTGCATCGTTTCATGTCCACCACAAGAGAAAGGCCACCGTGTTTTGTGCTAATTTTCAAAAATTCCTTCTCTGGCTGGTTGGATGGCTATTGGACACTCTAGCATATGGTCCTCAGTCTATGTGTTTAGCTTGCCATCTAACATTTCCACCAATAAAGATGATCGTCATTATCATTATTACCTTTATCTTGAGACACTGTTTTATGCCTGCTAATCTCATCACCAATCAACTGCCATCCCTGTATTTATTTCCCCTTGGTACACATTACATTAAAACGCTCATAGAACACAGGTCATTTTGTCACAATCTCAACCAGAATATCAGCTGCTAGCATTTGCTCTCAAATCTACACTGTTGTTTTTTCGTCTCTTGACATCAAGTCTACCATTTACTATTTCATTGCTTACTGTGCAGCACTTTTTCTTTTTTCTCGTTATCCTCCACAATTCAGCACCACAAGTTAGTACTGGTATGATGAAATAAATGTATACTACTCTTTTTATTATTTCCCCTTGAGCAAACTCTCTTTATCCATGCCAAATTAAACTACAGTAAAACTTCATCAGAGCTAAACCAACACAGTCATCTCATGTCTATAGAACATTCACTGAACCAGACACGTAGCATAATTGACGTCCAAAAGACAAGCTAATTTATATTCATTACTGACTTACAAGTGTTCTGGGTACCACTTGGCTCATAATAATGACGATCTTTGATTCATTCGCATGTGTCCATCAACAAAGAAGTCTATTTTTATTGGATAATAACATTTTATTCCCCAAGAGAGGGAGAGAGAGAGAGAATTTATTTGTAGGAACGTAGAGAGGTCAGTCTGAGCTAGGGTGCTCTAGCCTGCTACGGCTATTGTAGCCGGCTAATTTAATACTCTTGTGAAACCAATTGAAATGGCTAATTAAGTCGGTTAAAGAGCTTGTGCCGTGTTCCCATATTATAGATACAGTGGAACCCCGATTATACGACTTTCTCGGGACCGCGAAATAGCGTCGTAAAATCTAAACATAAATTATGCCTATAAAAATACGACTTATTTCGCGTGACGGATTTACAAGAAACTTCAATGTAAACTACTAACATACTCTGCAGAGCTTGGAAACCCAAATTACCAAAAAAGTAAATGCGATAAAAATTAATGCTGCAGTAGAGGTACCAATAATGGTTTATTTAAACGAACCTTTACGGCACTCCACTGCCCACTGCAATGTTTCCCGCCAGCCGGTGCGAACATGAAAAAAAAGTCAGTAAGTTTCTTTTGGACCTTGTTTGATCCGCGAACCAAGAGCTTTCGCTCGAGCTGAGCAACATCCAAAGGAGATACTCTGCGGTGTCATGCGAACAGATGAAGTTCCGGATGCCGTCTATCTGCCGTAGCACCTTGGCATATGTGGTAGGCACAGGCGCGGCATCTGTGGCGTCATCGTCGTCCTCATCCGATGTCGCAGAGGTGTTGGCAATAGGCAAAATATCCTCGATGGCATCATCCAGTGACATCTCACCGCAGATCACAATGTTGTCGTCGGCCTGCACGTACTCGGCGAAAGTCATAATGAGGTTTAAACCCTCGAAATTGTCGTCGGCGAAGCCTGCATTGGCCTCAAGCGGCATCAAGGTTGTTGCGTCCCCAGCAGAGGAAGCAGTCTCTTGCTTAAAGCCACAGTGCTTGAACGAGTTAGCGATTCTGCTTTGAGACACCACATTCCATGAACTGGCAATAAAATGCATGGCGTTGAGCACAGTGATATTTTTTTTTCCGACTCGCTGCGCTCCATAGCCGCCAGCCAATGCTGCACTAACTGCTTCTGGTACCCTTGCCTAACGCACTTAATGATGCCGGCATTCAGCGGCTGCAGCCCGCTTGTGCAGTTGGGTGAAAAAAAAACAAGCTTTATGTTCCTCAGGCTGGACGTATCGGGTGGGTGGCACAGTGCGTAGTCCACGAAAAGCAATATTTTCCTCGCCTTAGCACCCATTTTGTTATCCAGCTGCTGCAAAAGATTGCTGAAGAGCAAAGACATCATTTACGCTTTTTTGTTGAAGTTGTGGCGGCACGGCAGCGTCTTCAAGTTCTTAAACAACTGTGGCTTTGCACGCTTTCCAACAATGAGCACAGGCAGCCTCTCGGAACTGTCCTCATTAGCACAGAATAGTGCCGTCACACACTCTTTACTATGCTTGCCACCATGACAGCTGTCACCCTTAAACACAAGGGTTTGCTCGGGCTGCATATCGTAAAAAATACTGCTCTCATCGGCCCTGAAGATGTCACAGGGCTTGTATGCAGCAATAATCTCTGGCAGCGACTCCATCCACTTGTTCACTATCAAAACGTCCACGGAAGTGTAGGAGCGGCTGAACAAAATGCTGTTTCATCTTTTAAAGTGATCCAACCATCCGTTCGATGCCTGAAAGTCGTCAATGCCCAGACGCAATGCCCCAAGGTCCACCTTTTCTTTTAGAATGGCGCTGTCAACGTTGATCGCAGAGCCCAGTGCTTGATGCAGCCACTTGACGAGAACTTTTTCTAACTTCTCATGCTGTCCTTCTTTTACCGCTTTTCGCTTATGTGCGAACTCATTAGCATTCTGCAATATCACCGCTTTGTTTGCCATGATCGTCTTAAGTGAAGATTCGAGTATGTTAAGGTCTCGGGCAATGCTGGCTTTCATGGCTCCATGCCGCTTTTCCGCTTCCTCGATAATATTCAGCTCATCACCGAGCGACAGATCGGTCCGCTTTTGGGACATCGTGCGTCGCGTTGCTCCCCACAACTCAAAACCTCCGCTGAATGCTGGTCGCTAGGATTACGACGAAAAACGTGTGTCATAAACCTAGGCCTCTCCGCGCTACTTTGTTGGCGATCTGCTACTGGGAAACTGAAAGAAGAGAAGTGCTCCCTCAACCTGACGAGAGGCGCCGCCGCTGAGAATAGATGGAAAACGTGATTGTGGAGAAGAAAAGGCGCTATTCCAGCACAGCGGGCGTCGCGGGTGGCTGCTGGTGGAGGGGAGAGAAACGAACAATGAGACAAGGCAGGGAAGAAAGCTGCGCCCGAGCGAACCAGTTGAGCGGTGTCAAGCGCTCCGCATGCAGAAAGACGGAGCCAGGAAAGAGACCCGCGGTACCCTTCTTTCATCCTCCGTTCCGTCCCGCGCTTCCCAAGGGTCATTGTATAATGTGGGTCAGGCGTAGAATTGTGTCAGGTAACTGGGGTTTTTAATGCACTGCTTCAATGGGGACTTCGCCGGGACTGTGCTAATCCATCGTAAAATCCGGGTTGTCTCAAAGCCAGGGGACGTATAACCAGGGTTCCACTGTTTGTCCTCAATGTAACGAAGATAGGTGTGGGGTTTTAGAGGGCAAAATTTCAATAGGTCTGCTTCAAGCTGTCCCATGAAAATGTTCCCATATGTGGGACTGAATGGTGTTCCCATAGTGCCAAAAGTTTCCACATAGTGAGCAGAATCGAATTCGATATATTCGAATTTGATTCTACTCACTACCTGCAAACTTTGCCTGAAAATGTTCGCATACGTGGGAGTGAATGGTGTTTCCATCCTAGTGCCGAAAGTTTGCAAGTACAGTGGACTCTCGTTAAACGGAACCTCAAGGGACCAGGAAAATATTTTCCGTTTATCAGGAGTTTCGTTTAGAGAGAGAAGGTTCAGGATTTCGCAATCCGTTCCAGACTGCTTGGTCCCGACGAGGCAGGCGTGCGCGCAATTGGCAGTCTCCGCTGAAGCGGATCTCAGATGCAAAATCTAGGTATTAAAGAGGACGGTACGCTATGGGCACAAACTTTATTGCACAAAAGCGGTAAGCAATGAACTTTTTTCAGAGCACTACTAAAATTTAAAAAAAATCTCAATAGTCCCCTTATTCCGCGGAAATCAGTGGGAACTGCGATTTATTGGCTTATGAAAAAGAACTTTATGTTTGCTTGTTTCAGCTCCATCTTGCTTTCCAACGTAAGGGCATTGTGAGGTCGTTTCTGCGCTGCCATCAGGTGCTGACTTCGCGACGAAATGTCGCAGACGCTAAACAGCGGATGTAAGGCTTAAGCCTAACAACAGCAAGCACACCTTGACAGAAACCAAGCGATGCGGTTACAGTGTGCGAGAAAGAGGTAGTGGGGAGACAGTGATGCGGACCGCGATGGGGCTCTGCGTGAACGTCAAGTTGCGGTTTTGAATCTATTTTCGGTTCCGTTTATACGGTGGTCTGAAAATTCGAGTTCCGATTAACGGGATTTTTTTTACATTGCCTTAATACAAAACCAACCAACTGCGAGGCGTTTGTTCTGTTTATGCGTTGATTCTGTTTAACCGATTTCCGTTTATCGAGATTCTACTGTATTGAGTAGAATTGAAATCAAAATATTCGAATTCGATTCTACTGACTACCTTTCACCCACGTATAAAACTTACTGCTCACCACTCTCCTAGTCAGATCAACTTCCTGGCCCCGACGGTCCACATAGAAAACGGAAAACTGAGAATGACACTATACCAAAAGCCTACAGAAAGAAACGCTAGCAGAAAGAAACTATCCACAAGTTGCTCTCGATAGAGCTTATGATGTCGCTTCAATATTGGAGAGACAGTCGGAATAACGAAGAAACAGCCTACACCAGAATCTGACAGATCGCCGGCCTTCATAACAAAATATTATAATGCGCCTCCAAACATAAACATCCTAAGAAAATACCACCCAATATTATCAAGTAACGAGTGTCTGCGAAAAGCATCCCCGGATGTACCTAGGGTTACCTATCGCTGCAACAGGAACTTTAAAGACATGTTAGTGCACGGACAAGTCAGCCAACAGCATTCCCCCATAATAAAAGCATGTTGCCACCCCAAGGGCAAAACCTGCAGCCACCTTCAATGTGACATTAAAATTAAAAGCACCATAAATGGTTATGCACACGAAGTCAAATCTAGCTTCACTTGCACAAGTTTGGATGCGATTTATATGCTTGAATGTTCCTTCTGTAAGAAACAATATAGCGGTGAAACTGGACAATCAATGAACGTCAGATTAAATTAAACGGACATCGCGTGGGCACAACTAAAGAGCTTCCCAAAGCCGTCGCCGAGCATTTCAACCAACCAGGTCATAACATTTGTGAACTTAAACTCTACATCTTACAGCCAAATTTCCGTTCTGAACGAGGAAGAAAATACAGAGAATCATACTTTATCCATAAGTTTAAGACATTGCAGCCAATAAGCACAAATGTTTCAAAGGGAGCTTTAGAATCTATTCGCTATGCTAGATGCTAGATTTCAACCTATAGGCAACAACAGTTGGTTTAGTTTCTTAGCGTTTCTTTTTTTTTTCATTTTTACTTGCTTATTTATACCATTTCAGTATTTTCTTTGTTTTTTCCCCGGAGCACCAGTTTCTGCTGCTCCTTCTATTATCTCTTTCAGAGACACGATAGCCCACGACCACCAGCGAAACAGGTAGTAGAGGGCTGCTGTGCACGGCATTGACACGCCGGCTGACACACAGGCGTTGAAACGTGATTGACGGACGGTTGTTTCCCTGGCCTTCCACAGCACTCCTTTATTCTCAATTCGACGCCCTCACCATTAACACACCTTTACTCGTTTCCACATCCACCCACCTTACACCCTCTCCCCCTTTAGAAGAACCCTACCTATATTTACTGTGGCAAGGAAAGCATATATCGCCTTGAAGAAGACAAGTCCACTTGTCAAAATGTTGGCTCCTGCTTTCACTTTGTTCTCGTTTTGATCAACCACAATACAGTGGTTGCCAACAGAAGACTTAGGGAAGGGCCCAAGCAAATCTATGCCGATCTGTTAAAATGGTTGTGTTAGCAGTGTAACAGGCTTCAAGAAACCGGCTGGGCGCTGATGTGAAGCCTCTCGGCGCTGGCAGTGATGGCACATTTTCACGTAACGCTTCACTTCCTGGGCAAGCTTAGGCCAGTAGTAACATTGGTGAATTCTGGCCAAGGTACGCACGAATCCTAAATGGCCTGAAGAGAGCTTATTTTGGCAGGCAAACAAAATATTGGCACACAGAGTGGGCGGAACGACAAGGAGATGTCCAGTCGCTGATGGGTAGTTCTTTTTGTTTAACACATTGCTGCAGAGACAGGACGAGGATAGTTGAACGCACAAATGTCCGCGAAAGATGCGAACTGTGGCCTTCAAGGTAGTCAACAAGTTGCCCAAATTCTAAATCATCCCGCTGTTGTTGAGCCAAGTTGGACATACTGACAGCTCAGAGAAAACGACTCTAATCATCGGTATCACCTGACACCATTCCAAGTGGAGCGTGCGAAAGACAGTTAGCATTAGTGTGCTTCTGGCCAGATTTCTAAATGATTGTTGCGTCAAATCCTTGCACGGAAAGGCTTAACCTGGTGATACGTCTCAAAGGGTCTTTAAGGTTTGCTAGCCAACAAAGGGCATGATGGTCGGTAACCACTGTGAAAGGATGGCCATATAAATATGGCCAAAACTTGAGCTATTGCCCAGAAGACAGCTAAGCATTCCTTTTCAGTAATGGAGTAGTTAGTTTCTGCAGATTCAAGGTGCGGCTAGCATAAGCAACAGCTTGTTCAACACCATCTTGCCACTGCACGAGGACTTAACCAAGGCCGATGTTGGTAGCATCAGTCTGCAGTTCAGTGTCGGCATCTTCATCAAAGTGTCCAAGTAAGGGCGGTGTCTGGAGGTGCCGCTACAACTCGGAAAAGGCAGTGCCTTTCTCTGCTTCGAACCCCAAACAATCAGGATATCTTGTTTTGTTAAATGAATGAGAGATTCTGTGATCTTGGAAAAATTCTCGACAAAGCGCTTGTAGTATGAGCAGAGGCCAAAGAAACAGTGCACGTCACGTTTGTTGGCTGTTGGTGGAAACGCGGCAACAGCCATACTGTTTTCTGGGTCTGTTCGAACCCCTTCGATACTAACATGGCCGAGGAACTTCAGTTCCTAATAACCGGAATAGCATTTTTCAGGTTTTAACAACAGGCCTGCAGATCAAATTGCAAGGAACATGGACTGAAGTCGCTGCAAGTGTTGTCCAAATGTCCGAGGAAAAACAATGATGTCTTCTAGATAGACTAGACATGATTCCAACTTAAGACCTGATAGCATGGTGTACATCATCCTTTGAAAGGTTGCAGAAACTGAGCATAATGCAAAGGGCAGCACCTTAAATTCGTCCAGGCTGTCATGAGTTACGAAAGCAGTCTTTTCGCGATCACTTTCATCAACTTCTATCTGCAAGAATCCGCTGCGCAAATCTTTTGAGAAGTATCTGGCATGCCGAAGGCAGTCTAGAGAGCCATCTACGTGGGGAAGAGAAGATGGATATCTCTTTTTGTCACCCTGTTCAGCTTGCGGCAATTCACGCAAAACCGAAAGGTGCCGTCCTTTTTCTTCACAAGTACAATGGGGGACACCCATGGGCTGATTGGGGGTTGAATTACGTCATCCTCTAGAATTGGCTTCACTTGACAATGAATCGCCTCTTGCTCCTTTTGTGAGATGTGGTAGGCGTGCTGACGCAGGGGACGTGCGGTCGGTTTAGTTATAATACTGTGCTTTGCAATGGCAGTCTATGTTACTTTTGACATGGATGTGAAACAATCACTAAACATGCATAAAATGTTTTGTATTTGCTCTTTCTGTGTGGCTGAGAGCTGAGGATTTACATTGACTGTACTGATAGCCATGGTGTCACTCTTGACGGTTGAAGAAAGCT